>NC_068573.1:22586133-23836133 GCF_025698545.1 Gossypium raimondii | reverse complement strand
AGTATTTTAATCGATTTACTCATTTTCGATTAGATTGAGGACATGTTTAGGTTTTTCTACTAATACAAGTTGTCTTTCCATATTACGATCTGACCACATAATACTGCTTAGTATTAGTTTAAACGTTAGACAAGAGTAACATTTGCTTTCATTTTGCTTTGTGTGAAAAAACCATACGAGGACAATCATACAAAGTATAATAATGTAATCCATGAATTTGTTTTATTATTCAATATATTCGAAAAAGTTTCAAGTTTACAAACGAATATACTACACTTAGGGCACCAGATCCAACAACTTGCATTTGGGATGCTCACTTTAATACTTTAACTCTTCCAAGCTAAAAAATATCTTACAATCAAGTTCAACTTTTAAGCTTGCATCCATGGGCTAAGTTTGCCTCAAAATAGAGTCTTGAATGTTTATGGTCTCAAAACCACTTCCTTGAAGGCTTCTTGTCACAAACTCTTGGACTACTACATTGAACCGGGCTCTAATTTGTTTGGACTTAGAGCGAGTAATTTGACTTTGAGGAAAGCTAAGTTCGTCACGTTTATGTGACTAAAAGTGGGCCTTGATGCTTGCATCACTAGTTTTCCTCGTGCCCAAACACCATTGTCTCGACATTTCAACATCGTTGAGATAAACTATATTCTATTTACAACCTTTTATGCTAGACCTCTAAAATCTATACTTTAGATTGGATATCTACTTAGTATTTCTAGTTGGGAATTCTCTTAAAATCTTCCTTTTCATTCTCTTCAAAGAAGTGTCATTCTTAAATGTCATGTTTAAGTGAGCTTTGGATTGGATTATTAGTTGAAATCATATATACAATGAAATGGACTAGTGTCATAAATCGATTTGCCATATTTTCAATTGAGGTTGTCAATTATTAAATTTTGAACATTATAAACGACTTTAACAATTTCAACAATTATTAATAACAAAGAATCCAACATTTTATTAACAACTTACTAAAATTTCAACCATAAACAATAACAAAACTTCCTTATAACATGCATAAAACATATTCAAAAATGTAACAACAATAATAAAATAACAATTCTAATAATTTCAACAATTGTTAATAACAAAGAATCCAACAAAATTACACCAACTTACTTCAATGCAACCATCAATAATAACACAACTTCCTTATATCATATGTAGAGTATATTCAAAAATCTAACAACAATAAAGACATAACAATTCTATCAATTTCAAAATAAATTAAAAATCGAAAATCTAACAAAGTTTGTCACGCCTGGTTTTCTCTTATGTCCCAAGATTAAAGGAAAGTCAAGAGTTATTTGAATAGAATGATAAGATGGTGGGATCTATTAGGAAATTCTGAAATTTTAGTATCCACCATGATAGTTCAATAAGCATGAAATAGCTATAATTCCATGGTATTGCGTTTATGGAATGCATGTAATGCATGTAAGTGAAACATTATCGGGTTTAGGGGAAGTTAGGAAGTGAAAATTGGAAAGAGGTGTTGTAACATAGCAAACCCGACCTTGCATTAGGATCACACTACTTGTAAACAAGCTAACTTAAAAATGTTTCAGTTGAAGCTTTGGATAATTCTTACAATTTATAGATGTAAAACATATTTTTACTGCTATTTTTCTAAAGTGAAAGAAATATCATCACTTTGAAATTAATATAAAAGTCAAATGGTGTAATAACTCAAATATGGTAACTTGATAAATAAATTATATTGGCTCAAACTCAAATTTTAGTACTTCATAAAGTTCTAGTTTAATAGAGTTTAAATAAATAAAAGTTCATTATATACATCATTTTCAAAATATACATAAGTGCCTTCCCCATTAGTCATGCATGATACAACCACAAAACAATCAACTCACAATCTTAACAGCTCTCTGGCATAGTTTTGAACAAAGTTTTTCTTCTATCAGCAATTCCTGAGAAGGAAAAAGGAATAACAGAGTAAGTTCATTTGAACTTAGTGAGTTCTAGAGAGAAATCATACAATATATTACTTAGAAAATTAACTAAACCTTTCTAAAAACCACACACACATTACGCAGAGTATGCCAACTAGCGCATACAGAACACAGACAGGCCTAGTATGCCAACTCATCTCACTTTGGGGTATATTGTACTCCAACTTAACATAACTCATAAAAATCCATCTTCATGCCAGCCATGTACCCAAAATACATAATCAGAAACACATCTTTCAAACTTGTTCACATTCATTTTCCCCTTAACTCCTCATATCTGCTTTACTCAGAACAGTGTGTTTTATCTGATCCGCTAATCCAGTTTGTAATATATTTGCCTTACCGGAGGCTACACAAACATATCTCCACTTTTTCTTCATCACATATCATATCGTATCATTTCATACATATCAAAAGCAGATGGTAGTGGCTTAGGCATGAAAAATGACACTTACTTCATATCTCAAACAGACTACACTCAGACTAATAACTTTAGCTAGCCATTACTTACACACTCAGACTAATAACTTTAGCTAGCCATTACTTACACAAATATTTTCATCCATTACTTATTCACACACCTTTCATCATTTACAAAGGAAGAATACTTACCTTACACTAAATATAAAATAAATAAACTATTGAACATGGAAGTAAAAAGGAACTCATTAAAAACTCCAACACAAATCTATAAAGCAGGTCCCTTGCCATTATCACTTGGACTTTCGCTATCTTCTTGAGCTAAAATATATAAAATTAAACATATTAAATCATTAATATATCAAATCAGATCATGCATGCAAAATCACAACACTTAACCAGCATCAGGAAGTTTCCTGCCTTACACACTATTCTAACATTTATGCGTGTAGAATGAAGAACATGTAAATGACATAAAGAGTAACCTAGGGTTCAATAGTAATTACTAGTAAGCTGGTACTAACGTATAAGTTAGCTGAATATTCCAAACCTTACTTTAAAGAGGTTTTCTAAACTTGAGTTTTCAAAGAGTTGCAAAGAAAAATCGAGAAAGAAGAAAATGTAAATATGTTTAGAGAATCCATCGTTAACCTTATATATTTAGCCTTTGAGACAAGGACTAGTAGAAAAATCAGATAATTTCGCTAACTCTCTTGATTCTCATGATTAAGTGCTCTTAACTTAATTTGGGTTTTACCATTTACAGTAGTCCAGTTCCATTCTAACTAAATCTCAATTCAACTAAACAAAATACCATACTTAAATAATAAACAAATGTAAACAACTGCGAACTTACTGAGTTCGCCAAAAGCATCTTAGTTGGATGGGTACTAAACATGAAAGTCCACTAAACTACGATATACGCCAAAACAAAGAGTTCTCTAAATGGCGCATTGTAACAACCTGATTTTGGGACTAGTCGGAACAGTGGTTTCAAGGCCACTAATCCGAAGAGGAAAAATTTAATATTCTTATATTTTTATGATTTACAGATGTATGAATTGATTTCGTGAAAATTTTGTTCGAAAATTTTGATGTTTGGGCACTCAATTTAGTCGAAAGGTCTAAATTGTAAAAAAAAGTGCAAAACTTGAGTTCTTGAAGCTAGAGGTGTCTAATTGCTATGAAATTTTAAATTGGAGGTCCTTAAAAGGTAATTAGACCATTGTTTAATTTGTTGGACAAAAATGGACATGAAATAGGTGAAATAGAATATTTTTAAGTTAAGGGCATTTTAGTAATTTGGTGATTAAATGAATTAAAAAGCCAAATTAAAAGCCAATTTTTTTGCTCATCTTCAACCCCTTGGCTGAATTTCACATGAGGAAGACACAGCTAGGGTTTTTCAAGCTTCCAAGCTCGATTGTAAGTTCATTTTAGCCCCGTTTTGAATGTTCTTTACATTTTTGAGATCCTCGTAGCTCGGTTTAACTATTTCTACCATTATTTTGAGCTACGGTTTGTGTTTAAAAATTTACCCATGGATGACTTGCATGTGTTTTGATGTTTTATGGTAGAATACGAAAGTTTAAAGTGTAATAAATAACTTTTACTAAGTGATTCTTAGTGAAATTGCATAAAAGGACTTATTTGTAAAAGTTGTAAAATATGTGTAAAAAAGGAAAAAATGTGATTTAGTGAAAATTGTTGGCTGCTATAAGAGGGAATATGAATCGACTAGGCTTGAGTAATGAGAAAAATGAGTACTTTTCATTTTACGAGCCTAGGGGCAAAATTGTAAATATATGAAAAGTTAGGGGCAAAAATGTAATTTTTGCCATAAGGTGTTTTTGGGGCTGAATTGAAAATGTGTGTATTAAATGCGTTAAATGTGTTATTACAGATCAAGAAAGACGAGGAATTGACCTTGATCGGGGAAAAGGCAAGGCTGTGGACTAAGACACAAACATTTGATATTTTGGACCAAGGTAAGTTTGTATGTGAATAATGGATCGTTTTTACTTATGCTTTCATATTTTGATATATTTTTTTAAATGTGGATGAATATTTGATGTATTTGACAAAATATCGACAAGTGAGAAATTTCTCGGTTGAACCTTAAAAATTGAATAGGATACAAGTGACATGTCACTAGGAACCTATGTGAAAACTATGTGAAATTGTGACTAAGTGAATTCGGGTGCTGGTCTTATAAGTTCTACCAGTGACTGGGTAATCCGGCATGTGTTGCAGATACCTAACAACTTGTGTGAGCAGCACTGAGTAGTTACGAATGATCGACAGCTTGTGTGAGCAGACCCGCGAATGTGAATAGCTCGAGAACGAGCCTATGTGTGATAAGTGATGTGAAGTAGCTTTGGCTACAAGTGTGTTACTATGTGCAATATTCTGATGTATCCGTTAATATTCAGATGTGTTCAACGAGAAATGACTAAGTGTAAATGATTGTGATTATGTGATGACTGAGTGCAGGTACATGAGTATATATATTCATGAGCAATGTGCTCGATATGTGATCGAATTTTGGTAAGGTTGATGTGGAGTAAGTATGACTATGAAGACTTGTAAATATTTGATAACGACTAGCTATTGGAATGGCTAGCTGTGGACATGCTTGGTGTTATGTGTGTGTAAATGAAAGTTAATAGAAAGAAAACATGAAAGAGTAAAATTAGTAATAAAACAATTTTAGACAGCAGCCATTGTATAACTTTGAAAAATCACTAAAAATTGTGAAACTCGAATTAGAGGTTTAATAAGATATGAAATTAAAGCTTATTGAGTCTAGTTTTACATAGAAGAAACAATGTAAGAAAGATAATTTTATATTATGAGATATTTAAAATTTTATGAGACAGGGTCAGAGTGATTTTGGAATCCCCTGTTCTGAATTTGGAAACTCATTAAAAATTGTATAAAAATGATTATGAGTTAGAATTTGTATGTTTAAAATTCTTAATGAGTCTATTTTCAATAGAAACAAACAGGAACATAATCTATTTTCAATAGAAACAAACATGAACATCATTCAAATCTTGTATGAGGATATAATTAATTTTTAATGAAGAAGGGTCAAACCGTAGAATGACGAGTAACGTTGATGACTTTAAAGAATAAACTGTACTTATTGGCTAAACCATAAATTCTGAAAATTTTACGGTAAGAAGATATGTGAGTCTAGTTTCAGAGAAATTTAACGTATCTTAATTTGAAGTTCTGTAGCTCAAGATATAAATAATTTATTGATTATGACTCGCTTAGACAGCTTGATATGAACATGAGTGAATAGTGAAACTATGTGCAAATATGATTGTATTATCTTGAGAACACATTATGAGGATTGATAAAAGCATGTTAATAAATTTTTATTATTTACATACCAACTTACTAAGCTATATGCTTACTCCCTTTTCTTTCCCTTGTCTTATAGTGTCACCAAGCTAGCTCAGGGTACGGAGATCGTCGGAGATCCATGCACACTATCAACACTCTTTTGGTATTTTGAAAGCAATATTATGAATTATGGCATGTATAGAGGACTTGATTATTTTGTTATGTGTCATAATTGATTTGGCCTAAAATGTTGGCCTATGTTATTTGATAGTTTATTTTGTATAAGGCCATTGATGTTGGCTATTATTTACGTTTATGATAATGCCATGTTGTGTGTTGATAAATTTGGTATAAGTGTGTAAATGTTTGGATGGAAAAAGGCCTCAGTAAATAGCCTAAATTTCATCCACACGGCTGGCTACATGGCTATATGCTCAGGGTGTGTGCCCTTGTTTTTCAAGAAACTTTTTAAAGTTTTCAAAAGATCTCGGTTTGGTCCCGAACCACTTTTAAAGTATGTATTGGGTCTCGTAAGCCCATATTAGGGACTTTATGATGAAATATGAAAATTTTTAATTTGGATGAAATTTCATGACTTGTTTTTGTATGATTGGTTATGTTTAAGTCAGGTAATGCCTCGTACCCTGTCCCAGCATCTGACACGGGTAAGGGGTGTTACACACATACACACAGAATCCTATACTTAGTAAAAAAAAACACATTAGTTACTCAAATTTATCCTTATTTTACCAAAAACATATCAAACAATAACTAGATGCAAAAACTTCGCCAGACGTATTGTTAAAGGGTATTATGTTAGATATCTCCATACGATTTTGCTGTGTGCACCTTTGATGAATGAAGCTCCGAGCCTTGCGGAGGGGACACTGCAGTGTTCGAGCATCAATGTATAGGATGGTGAAATGGAAGGTTGGATGGAACGAATTGGGATGAGTGAATGGGAAACATCATGATTAGGCCACGGAACCGATCAGAGATTATACGCCTAAAGATGAGTAAGACCATGGCTGAAAGATGCCATGACATCACCTTATTGATGAGTAAGACCATAGGTTAAAGATGTATGGTGTCATGATATAGATGAGTAAGATCATGGTTGAAAGAAGCCATGGCATCATAATTAGTGTACTGGACGGTAAATACAGGGCTATATTGAGTAATACCATGGCGGTATTGACGGTATAATGAGTAAGACCATAGTTGAAAGACACTATGACATCATAGATAATCCAACTGAACATTAATCACATAATAGTTTGACGAGACACTAAACACGAGATGGCTCATCAAGACAGTAAATACAAAGTTATATCGTGTAAGACCATAGTGGAAGAACACTATGGCAATTTAGGTAGTTCACCAAGATGATAAACTCGAGTGATATTATGTAATACCATAGTTGAAAGACGCTATGTCATCAAAAGATGATTTAACGGTAGAGAGAGTAAGACCATAGCTGAAAGATGCCCATAGGTGAAATGTGTTTATTTTGATATTTTATGATAGAATATGAAGCTATAAATTATGTTAAATAACTTTTGCTAGCCGATTTTAAGCGAAAACGAGTAAGTTGACATAATCGGTAAAAATCCCTAATGTACATAAGTAAGTGTTAGAGTGAGAATTTGATGTTGTCATAGAAGAAAAAAATGTTCAGCATGTTATATAACATAAGAATATGAGATGAAGTTTAGTTTTCGAACTTTGGGGCAAAAACGTAATTATGTAAAAGTTTAGGGGAAAAATTGTAATTTTGCCAAAGTTAGAGTCGAGGGCTGTTTTGATAAATGTGAGTATTAAATGAGTTAAATTTTCTATTTTAGATCAAGAAGAACGAAACTCGAGGTTAGACAAAGGAAATAATAAAGTTGAAGGCTAAGTTAGTGAATTTGGCTATATTTTGTACCGAGGCAAGTTTACGGTAAATAAATACAATATTTCAATAATTATTATTAATATTTTTATTTTCTATCAATTATGCATTTATTTTATGAATTTATTTAATGTTGACTCAAGTATGAGATGACAGAGAATCAGTGTTAAAAAGCCCCGTTGAAACATGAGGAATGTATCGGATACAAATGTCATGACATTTGGGTAAAGAGGTCCCATGTAAGACCATGTCTGGGACATGGCGTTGGCACCGAGATTAGAGGTCCCATGTAAGACCATGTCTGTGACATGGCATTGGCACCAAGATGAGAGGTCCCCCGTAAGACCATGTCTGGGACATGGCATGGACACCGATATGAGAACATCCCATGTAAGACCATGTTTGGGACATGGCTTTGACATGTTATTATCAGAAAAGACCCAAGTATCCTTATTATTCCAACGTGGCTCAACAGGCTAGTAAACGAATCATGTTAATGAAAGTTCATTTAAAAGCATAAATGGCAAGCTCAGATGAGTTATAAGAGTTAAGAACTTACTATATTATCAATTGATACTCAATGTTTCAGCAAGAGAAGAATAAGTTACGATCATGAGTTAACTAAGTAAACCAGCAAGAGAACGAGAATGAGATTAAATAAAGAGTAAACTAGAGATCTTGACATTTGAGTTTAATTATTTGTGTTAAATGTTGTTATTTATTTGCTAGTAAACTTACTAAGCTTTATGCTTACTTCTTTTATTTTTCTTTCTCTTATAGTATTGTAAAGCTACTTTCGGGAACTTAAAGACGTCGGAGATCGTCTACACTATCAACGACAACAACTCGGTATTTTATTATGAACCATGTTTGGGTTATGGCATGTATAGGGACTTAGTTATTTTGAATGTTTGTATTTATGATTTTGCTAAAGAATGAGATGTAAGTATTTGATGATGGATTGTTGTTAAAATGGCTGTGTTTGTTGTTACAAATGTTTAGGTGATAAATCATGCATTTTTCTCTTTTCTACTTTCCCAAAATCCCTCCATCCTCTCGCCATTTTTCTCTTCATTGCTGCCGAATTTCTGCTCTCTTTCACCCTTCATCTTCTTGATTTTTCTTTTCCCACTCTACCTCGTGTCGCTCCACGTTTGTCTGCGATTGTTCGGTAGGTTTTAGATAAGTGATTTGTCTCTGTTTGTTAACTTTTTTCTTAAGTGTTTTCTTTATGCCAATTAGGGGAGGATTCAAGGCCTCGCAATCACTAATCGGAGTCTTAGTTTGTGTGAGAATTACTGTTTATCGGTTGAAGGTAAGGTTTAGTCGCTTATGGGTTAAAACCTCGAAATGAGTTCGATTGGGGATCACATTATGTGAGATTAAATTAGTTTTATTTTTTCAATTATAGGCTTTAGAGTGCTCAGGGACTGTTTTAGTATCAAACAAAACTAGGTGTGTACCTGAAACGCAGAAAATGAGATTCAGTGAAAAGCCGAAATTGCTTGATGTTTGGACAACAGTAGTAGGCCAACTTTGAAATATAACCATAAATTTTGGAAATTGAATTAGAGGATGAAAAAAATATGGAATTAAAGCTTATTGAGTCTAGTTTCTTATGGAAGAAATGGTGTAATTAATGTAATTGTAAATCGTGAGATATAATAAGTTTTGTGAGACAAGGTCAGAATGAATTCGGGTTCCCCTGTTCTAAATTTGGAAAATCATCAAAAATTGGAGAAAAATAATTAGGGTTAAAATTTACTTGTTTAAATTATCAATGAGTCTATTTTCAATAGAAATAGATGGCAACATCATCCAAATTGTTTACTAAGATATAATTGATTTTTAGCAAAGAAAGGTCGAAGCTGTTAGACAGCAAAACAGGGGTAAGATTGAAGATTTTACTGTACTTACTGGCTGAACCAAAAATTTTGAAAATTTTATGGTAACAAGGTATTTGAGTCGAGTTTCAAATACATCAAACAAACCTTAATTTGGAATTCTGTAGCTCAAGATATAAATAATTTAGTAACTATGACTCAAGTAGACAACTTTGAAGGAACATATAAGTAATTAGTGAAAACATATATGAATATTTAGCTAGCACGGGTTACATTAAAAATGGATCACGCGGCCAAGGCCAATTTGGGCCGAGTGGGCCACACAGGTAGGCCACATGGGCGTGTGAGCCCATTTTTCTGATAAGTTCTGTAAGGTTGCACAGGTCGTCCAAGTCGACTGTGGACCTACTGTAGGGTAGGTAAGCTTTACTTAGACCCCTATATTTGTGATCTGTTTATCTAATTTCTATACCGAGCATGACTTATGATATTTGAATATATGTACTATTAATTGCATAATGGCATGACATATTTTGTATGTTGCATTGCATTGGGGTGGGTTGATGATATTTGGAGGAAGTGTCTGAAAGGAAATTAAGCCTGTTATCTTGCAGCTCAGCTGCAATCTTCCGATTATGTGCCGCATTTCAGTAGAACATGGTGTGCAAGGATGGGTGGGTTGATTTAATCCCCACATGGTGTGTAGGGTTGGACAGAGATGGTGTGTAGAGGCTGGTGGGTAGGATTCTGATTTACTGTATCTGCATTCTGTATCTGATATGGACCAAGGCCCTAATGTATTTGAGACTGTATCTAAATGGGCTAGGCCCCAAACTGATCCTGTGATGGGCACGGGCCACAGACTGTATCTAACTAAATTCTGTTGATTATCTATATGCATGTTTTCTGTGGGGATTACACACTGAGTTTGCGAAAACTCACCCTTTCTCTGTTTAATCTGTACAGGTAATCCCCAGACTTGATGGGTCGGTGCAGCGGAGGAATCGACGGTGGCCACACATAAATTTTAGACTATTTTCTGTTAATGCCTAGAATTTATTACTTATTTGGGGTTTTTGATGTATTTTCTGGACTATGGACTGGTTGGCTTTAAATTTGGGACTTTATACTGTTTTTTATGGATTTTTTAAAAACCGCAACTCCACAAAATACATTTTTTTTCTTCTAAAAACTAAGGTTTTTTGTAAGTAGAAACGATTTTCCCTGAATTAATTGATTACAAAAGCTTCCGCTAAGAGACAAGTTTTAAAGCAAATCAACTAGTTTTTATTTCGAATTAAATAAAAGCTAACTTACTGTAATGATTTTTAAACTCGACAATCTTTTCAAATCTCTTTCCATGTGACATCACTAGATTTGGCCATAACGTCTAGGCCAGGTTTTGGGTGTTCCAAGGTTTGTCTACTAATACAAGCTATCTTTTCGTATCATGATCCAACCACGTATTAGTTAAACATTAGACAACCAATAAGCAACATTTGCTTCCATTTTGCTTTGCATGTAAAAACAATTTGAGTAAAATTTATACAAAGTATATTAATTTAATTAATGAATTTATTTTATTAACCAATCTGTTCAAAAAAATTACAAGTGTAAACTGACGAAAATACTACAATTAGGGCACCAAATCCAATAGTCTCTCACTTGACCTAGTAGAGTAGATGAGTAATGTTTTGCATTCTAGTGCCTCTCTATATATTTCCCAAAGAGCTCTCTATCTATAAGAGTCTTGGCTCAATAAATCCTGGGGTTTTTTCTTAAGTGCAATCTTTGACTATGTCTACCATTCCGTCAAACATTACAGTCTCCCTTATGTGTTTTATCCTTATGTGGTTTATTTGGGTTTAGCTATATCTGCATTACTATAGTGCCATAACTTTTCCATACCTTAGTGAAGTTAGTTGTGCAACCCTACTTTACACTTATTCATACAATGGACCCGTCGTTTAGGATAAAAACACAACCTGGTGTCGACTTCCTCGAATCCCAACATGTTTGGAAGTCATAATCGGTATTTCTGATAGGAGTGAGATCTCCTCTGGAACACACAAGCATATAATCCCTTGTTCTCTATAAATACTTGAGTATATGCTTAACATCTTACCAATGTCTTTGTCTTGGATTCACCTAATATCGATTCACCAACCCCACTGCAAGATATATATCTGGATGTGTGCATAACATAACATACATGGGACTTCCTATTACCAAAGAATGAGAAACCTTTCTCATGTTCTCTCTTTCTTCTGTTGTATGAGGATAATCCTCTAAAAAGACATGAAATCTCGATACGAAGGGTTGATTTCCTTTCATTGAATTGGTCATTAAATAATGCTCCGATACATTGTCTAAGTATGAAGCCTAAGACAGTGTTATCACTTTGTTCTTTCAATCTCTTAGGATTCAAATACCTAAAACAAAATTAGCTTCTCCCAAGTCCTTCATGCTAAACTATTGGGTTAACCATAGTTTAATCGATGACAATGTACTTACATCATTCGTAATGAGTAGAATGTCATCGACATATAGAACAAGAAAGACCACTTTTTCATCCCCTAAAAGTTTATAAACATAAGGTTCTTGATTCTTTTCTTTTCTACTTGTAATGGCTAGAGACCTTATCTTTGCCTTTCTTATCTCACATTCCCTTTCCTTTTAAGGAAGAATCGATGGCTATATTTGCTCTACTCTTCGAATCGACTGACTGCTATTCAACATCAACTCATAGGACTGTAGCTCATTCATGAGTTGTGTAAGCATTAGATTCCTGCTCCCAAGGTTATAAGCGGCCCAAAAACCAACAAAATCCTTAGACAGGCTTTTGTACACCATCTCTATTTGGGTGTTTTGGTCCAAATTGGCCTCATTGTTTACAACCTTGATAAAGTAGCCCATAAGAGTGATCATATGGTCTTTAAATGAAGTGTTGGGCTTTTGTTACGCATTTATTAAGCTAGTTATGACAGACTTTCAAGCCAAGGTAGCTTGGCTTTCAAACATGTCTTTTAGCTTATCTAGGATCGCTTTAGCAGTCTTACAGCTCTCCAGTTGCTTATACAGAGTATTGGTCATGCTAACCAACATATAACAATGAGCTATCTCATCGAACTCTTCCAGTGTTTTCTAGCCTCAGTTTGAGTGGTCGCAGGGCACTTAGTATTAAGAATTGTTTTAAGTTTCTCTATAACATCCCTAACCCGTCTCTGTTTCTAGATTAGTGTTACAGAGTATTACGATATTTAACAATTCAAATGACAACATAAACCATTCAAATATTACATTGAATATCAAATATTCAAAATCAATAACCATTCATAACATATATACGAATCATACAAAATAAATTTGGAAACAATTAGGGAATAATTTGAAATAAAATAAAAAATGTAGAAAAATTCAAAACAAGGGTCACACGGCCGTGTGGCTCAGGAATATGGCTGTGTAGCCAAATTGTGCATAGTTTGGAAATAAGGTTACACGATCGTGTCGTCGGACCGTGTTGTAGGCCGTGTGTGATTTGAAATATGATCGCACGACCGTGTATTTGGGTCGTGTAACAAATTGTGGCCCTGTGGGACAAACCTTCCCCAAAATATAATAGGCCATATGGTAGTGTGGGGTGATCGCGTGGGACACACAGTCATGTGGTAGACCTTGTCTTAGGTCCTGTGAACCTGAAGTAACTTCAAAATACATGTTTCACCTACCATTGCTTAGTTACCAAGCCATACCTTTTGCACCTATAAATACCCATTTCAAAACACTCCAAATCATGTCAAAACATGCCGTATACAGTTCAACCTAACTGCCTAAACAATATGCCAACAAAGACACCTCAATTTATAATTCAAAACCAGTTAACATGTAAGCAACCAAATGAAAATTGTATACATGTACTAGTCACTCAAAATTATGATGAAAAATATATTAATACATTGAACGGTTGATAAATGGATGAATGAATAAGTAGCCTTAAACTAATTGTATGGAAATGTTATATATGGAGTTGTATTATTAATTTGAATAGATTGAGCTTGATTAATGTGGATAATGAAAGGACTTAAATTACAAGATGATGGAAGTAAGATTATATGATTACACATCTTGAGGTATAGGGTATATATAATATTATTTGTTGGTTTCACCAAGCAGTGTTGGACACACACATATATATTATTTATTGGTTTCACCAACTAGTGCTGGACACACATATATATAATATTTGTTGTTTCACTGACTAGTGTTGGGCACATATATATATAATATTTGTCAGTTTCATCAACCAGTGCTGGGCACATATATATAGTAATTGTTAATTTCTTCGACTAGTGCTGGGCATATATTTATATAATATTTTTCAATTTCATCGACCAGTCCTGGGCATAAAACTTTATTACAGAATTATCCGTTAGGTACTGGGTTCCAACAATGGGTTACTTGATTGGAGCAGTGTATCGATCTATTTTTAGATGGTTAGTAATTAAAAGGATAATAATGAAAAGGTTGAAAATGATAGCAAGGGAATGGCTATTATATCAATTTTCTACGGTTAGGTATGTGAATAAGAACTTATGAGTATTAAATTCATGGATTGAAGTTTACTATGTGAATAAAAGGTTGAATTGAGTTTTAAATACGTGTATGGGTAATGTTTTTTTCTATTATAAAGTCATTTGTTTCATTTGGCTTAACCGACGATTAAAGTTTAAATTGAATGTGTATGCATATGGAATGATTTAAGTTTTTAGAAGATGAAAGGGAAAATGTTGATATATGTATTTGAAATGAAAAGAGTGTCAATTGAATATATGAAGAATGAAATAGATATTGAAAACATATTGTGATATGTTTCATGATTTGGTTGGATTGTATGTACATTGTTACATTTTCTAACTTTGTGAAGTGTTGTGGATAGGAAAGAAAAATATCTATATGATCTAATGAGAAATGTTTGTGAGGTTTAATCGTTTTATGTTCGGTAAGTTTAAATTTCCTTTATACAAGCTTACTAAGTACTATTTGCTTATGTAATTGTTTTGCTCTGTTTTGTAGATCATCGGATAGCTCAATCGGTTGGAATCTTGTCAGAGCACAGTCACACTATCAGTTGATCATTTTGGTATTTTTTGGTTAATTTGGTTTATGGTTATAAATGGCTTGTATAGGGCTTAATGTAATCTTGGTTTCTTGGTATTTTTAAGTAGTGATGAGTTTAATTGTGGTTGGATGCCTAGTTTAAGTTGTGTGCAAATGGTGATCTAAATAAGTAATGTTCCACTTGTGCATGACCTTTTTAAGGTAGGTAAATCATGATTGAATGGTATGCTTATGAAATGGTTTGGTTTGTTTGATTTATGTAGAATGAATGATCCTAAGATGTTTAATGGGATTATGTTTGGTTTGTGACTGTGGTACCTTTTGTTGGTACATTGGTTAGTCTTATAGGTTCATGGAATTGGTATGTTTTAAGTGTGTTTTAAATCTGTTTTGATCATATGGATGTTTGTGGAAATGGTGTGTCTTGGCGTGTAAGAATTGGGTTTGAAATGACTTGTTTTAAGAGAAATCTATAAAGCACACGGCTTGGGACACGGGCTGTCAAATGGCCACCCAACATGATTGTGTGCCACACACAACCACCCCACACGACCCTATGCCATTATTTTTTTAGGTGCAGGTTTCACACAGTCTGAGACACGGCTTGCGACACGGCCGTGTGACCTAACATTGAATGCACGTACGGTTTGGCACAGGCCTGCGACATGATCGTGTGACCCGATTTTGAATCCCCACATGGCCAGACACACGGGCTAGGACATGACCGTGTGTTCATACCTCGAATGTCCACGTGGTTTGGGCTATATCACAAGGCCTTGTGACCCCTGTTTTTAGGAATTTCCAAAATTTTTTGATTTGTTTCGAATTGATCCCAGAATGTTTCTAAACTATTTTTAGAGCCCCATAGGCTCAATTAAGGCCCATAAGTGTATTTTTACCATGATTAGATTAAATTATTAAATGTCTACATTTAATTTGTATAATTGTTTCTATTGTGAAGTTAAACGTTCTACTTTGCTCGGTAATACTTTGTAACCCTAATCCAACAACGAAGATGGGTTAGGGGTGTTAAAGCCCTTTTTAAAAAACTTTTAGGGAAACCCTAATTTATGGGAGAGATAATCTCTCGTTCAAGGATGTGAAGGGAAATCTATTGAACAAAGACAAACTTGATAATTAGGCCAAAATAAATAGTCAGATGGGCAAACCTTAGTTTTAGTTGCAAGGGGTAAGCAACAATTTAGAAAGTTAGATCAAAACGGGTCTAGGGTAAGATCCAAATCCAGAAACTATAAAAAAAATGTGGCTACTACAAGAAGATGGGCCACATTAAAGCAGAATGCTACAAACTTAAGAATAAAAATAAGAGGGATGCAAAAACAATGAGAAAGGAAAGCAGAAAGGATAAGTTGCTATGCTAGTATAGGTGTGGATAAAGGTGATGATTTCTTGTTGGTGTCTACGAGCAAAAGCTCCAAGCGTACATCTGGGTGGATTCTTGATTTAGGGTGCTCTTATCACATGTGTCCCAAGAGGGACTGTTTATCCACGTATAATTAGGTTGAAGATGCAGCTGTGCTGATTGGGATTAATTTTCCATGTAAGATAACCATAATCGAAATAATACAAATCAGGATGCATGACAGAATTATTAAGACATTGTCAGATGTTAAGCATGTACCTGGTTTAAAGAAAAATTTCATCTCATTGGGAATCTTAGAGTTGAATGGTTGCAGGATCATCATCGAGTCAAACAACTTAAATGTTTCTCGTGTAGCTCTTGTTTTGATGTGAGGAAAGAAATATGGCAACTTATATGTTTTGCAAGGGTCGAAGGTTACTAGTGTAGCTACAATTACAGAAAGAAGAACCAAAATCGTCGTCACATCATGATGAGAACCATTATGACATCACGATGACGTGAAGTGATTCTCTCTTTATGCAATCCTATTTAATCCAAATATGGCACATGTGACGTGGTGATAATTCTAAAATGACATATTTTTATGTAATAATTACATATCTATTTTGAGTATGATCCTATTAATTTGGGCTATTTATGATTTTTTATCTTGTAGGGACTAAATTGAAGGAAAAAGGAAGTTTGGGGGCAAAAAGCATGAATTTAAAGACAAAATGGGTTAGCATGCGAAATAAGGAAGAAATGGTGCTGAAAATACATAGTGCAAAAGACATAGGGTAAAAATTCAAAGAAGAGATTTATGAACAGAAGACTCTATTTAAATTCGAATTTTATTTTTAGGATTATTGTTAGGATTATTATGATATTATTATATTTAATTCCAGATTATATTATTATTTATCTTTTAAGAGTTTAAATAGGAAAAAATTAGGTTTTCTATATACTATAAATAGGGGATGGAGTGACTTGAATATTAACTCATCTTTTCTATAAAACACTCATTCTCCCTAAGGCTCGAGCCTTTTTGTTCTTTTCATTTTCCAAAAAAATTCCATTCTATTAAACTTATTTATTTTTCCTGAAAAGCATGAGCCACTAAACTCATCTAGCCAAAGGTTGTTGAGATTCCTCAAAAAAGGTTCATGAGGCTTAGAACCCACACTTAACCTTCTCAACGAGTATTCACCATTTCTTTGCATTACGTGACTGACGCTTCTGTCCATGTCCTTCCAAAAGTGATCTTTGCATCTCATACAAGGAACGACTGCTTTGTATGTTTTGGGAGGGTTGCACAGTTAGTTTGATAACTTATTGTGTCAGTGGTAGTTGAGCCTAAGAGATGAAATGGTATGGCATTCGCCATTGAGAAATGGTGATCTAGTGTAAGACAATCCCACAAAAGTGATAGTTGGCTAGAGTCAGGTTCCTCTGAATCATAAGTTTAAAATCTAAGTGGAGATAATGGCCGTAGGCGTCCTCTTTCACCATAATTGGCTTATTTTGTTACAAGAAGGATCACCTAAAAGCCTAGGATTGAACCGAAGAAGGATTGAGACAACTGGAGGCTGGAATCCCTTAAATCGAAAAATCCCTTTTTTCAATTCTATTTCTTTTTATAATTTCAATTTAAATTCATACAATTTCATTTCGTCCATATTTTTAATTCTGTTTTGTATTATTTTTTCTAGGTACGTCGTTTTTCTTGTGCATGACTGCACCCAGGATTTCGAGGGACAAGAAGTTGTAGCAATCCAGTCCCTGAGGATTTGACCCTACTTCCCTTATACTATTCTTTCCATTATTTCATAAGGATAGGTTATTTTTGGTGCTTTGAACAACACTAAATTTATCGCCGTTGCTGGGGACTGGAATTTACTAATCTTGTTTCTTGTTCTTATGACCAGATTTGCTCCAGGAATTCTTGCGTTCGTTTTAGAGATAGAAAAGACTGAGAGAGCTAATCCCAAGGAAACGACACTACAAAAAAAACAGTCAGAGGTGGTAGGGACACAGAGTAACCCACCGCCGGAAATAGAAGCAGACGATGAGGTTGAGTCTAGGGTTAACGAAAGCCCTACTCAAACACAAGTGAATGAAAGAATAGGAGTCGATCCACCAGAAGAAGTGCCTAACGCCAGGGTTAACGTAAACCCAAATCTAGCACAACAACCTATGACTTAAAAAATTTGGCAAATGACCGAAGCTCCTGCAGAACAACAATCATTATGCATTTCGTATCCTACTATGGATACTGAGTTTGAATTGAAGTAAGGATTAATCCAGTTACTGCTGAATTTTTTTGGCTTGCAAAATGAAAATCCATACAAACATTTGAAAGGGTTTCATATGGTTTGTCTTAGCATGAAACCTCCAGGCGTAACTCAGCATCAAATCAAATTGCGTGCTTTGCCTTTTTCCCTAGCAGGTTCTACTAGGAAATGGTTATTTTATCTACCTCCTGGATCTATTACAACTTGGACTGATCTTTCCTTTTTTTTTCTCAATAGATTTTTCCCAGCATCGACTGCAGCTAAGTTAAGAAGGGAGATCGTTGGGATAAGGCAAAAAGAAGTGGAGACTCTTTACGACTATTGGGAGCGATTTAAGAAGTTGTGTGCAAGTTGCCTACAACATGGAATAACAAAGCAGTCTCTACTTTAATACTTTTTTGAAGGTCATAGAAATGAACATGGTAGATACCGCCAGTGGAGGGGCATTGGTCAACATGACTCCCCAACAAGCAAGGGACTTGATATCCATGATGGCTACAAATGCTCAGCAATTTCGAGCCAATCCTGAATCCACTAGAAGGGTTTACCAACTAAGTAAATCAACCTTAGAAGATAAAGTTGATAGACTTACTAATATCGTGAATTCTCTTGTTGCAAAAAAAGTAAGACCAGCTTGACTATGCGAAATTTATGCAACACCCGAACATAGAACTAATGCATGCCCTGGTTTGTATGACGATAATATGACCCATTTAGATGCTGTAGGGAACTTTCCCGGGCCACCACAAAGGCGATATGACCCTTACACTAATACCTATAACCCAAGATGGAAAGACCATCCTAACTTGAGCTGTAGGGCTAACCCACATTATAACCAGCCATACCAAAACTGGTTCCCACAATAAACGCGAGATTCAGGTACCTCTCTAGAAACCATGGTCAATAAATTTGCAGTTAATATGCTTGAATTTCAACAGAAAACCTAGGCATCTATAAGACAGTTGACCACATCAATTGAGAAAATGAACTCACAAGGGAAGCTGCCATCACAAATGAAACCTAACCTAAGAAAAATGCGCAGTGATGTTTCCAAGTGCAAGAGAACTAGAACCAATTCCTGGCAGAAATCATGGCCAAGATTCCGCCCAAGAAAGGCACGAGAACGATGAACAGGTTCGAACAAAACCTCTATTGCCTAAAATTCAACCTTCATTTCCAAGACAGTTGAACCAACATCAGAAATGTAAAGAGGACAAAGAGATCCTCAAAACATTCAGAAATGTCGAGATCAACATGCCATTGCTGGATGCCATCAAAAAAATTTCACGATATGCCATGTTCCTTAAAGAGCTTTGCACCAACAAGCAAAAATTAACTAGAAATGAAAGAGTAAGTGTTGGTGAGAATGTATCCATGATGTTACAATGGAAGATGCTAGCAAAATACAAAGATAGGGCATGTTTGCAATACTATGCAAAATAGGTCACTTAGGAATAAAAAAAACCATGTGTGATTTAGGAGCTTCCATAAATGTAATGCCTTTTTCCATTTATGAATCACTTAACGCGGGTTTTTTAATGAAAACAAGTGTGATCATTCGATTGTTAGACAAGTCTATTGTAAATCCCGAAGGAGTCCTTGAGGATGTGTTAGTGAATGTCAACAGGCTTATCTTTCTTGAAGACTTTTATGTAGTGAAAATGGAAGAGGATAACACTCTTGGGTCTTCGGACATCTTGTTGGGTCGACCTTTCCTTAGTATCATTAGCACTAAGAGTGATGTATGTAGTGGAACCCTTAAGATGGAATTTGATGGGGAGATCGTGAAGTTTAATGTTTATGACGCTATTAGTCACCCAAGTGAAATCCTGAAAGTAAATCATGTTGAAATAATTGACTTATTAGTAGGAGAAACTTTTGAGTCACCTTATGATGATAAACTTGAAACCATGTTTGATGATTTTGAATCTGTTAATGAATTGTTGTCTTCGATTAACACTAAACTTCTAATTTTTGTTGTGAAGGCACCATATTTGGAATTGTATCAGCTTCCCAAGCATCTCAAATATGCATTTCTTAGGAAAGATAATATCTTACCGATTATGGTATCAAATTGACTCTCTAAGCTCGAAGAGGAAGGTTTGATACAAGTACTAAAAAATCATATGGAAGCGACTGGCTAGACCATTGTCGAATTCAAAGGGATAAGCGCTTTGACGTGCACACACAAGATTTACTTGGAAGAAAATACAAAACCAAAGCGAGAGGAGCAAAGACAATTGAACCCAAATATGATGGATGTGGTAAAAAAGGAAATAATTAAGCTACTGGATGCTGACGTAATCTACCACATTTCTGACAGTAGATGGGTAAGTCCGATGCAGGTTGTGCCTAAGAAAACATGTGTGACAGTAAAGAAAAATGCTGAGGGCGACCTGGTACCAACCCGAGTGCAAAATAGGTGACGTGTCTGCATTGATTACCGGAAGTTAAATTCTTATACTACAAAAGACCATTTCCCTCTTATTTTTATAGATCAAATGCTTGAACGTTTAGCTGGAAAAACTCATTTTTGCTATCTTGATGGATACTCAGGTTTCTTCAAAATCCCAGTTGCACCAGAGGACTAAGAAAAGACCACTTTTACATGCCCAATTAGCACATTTGCATACAGAAGGATGCCAATCGGACTTTGCAACGTACCAACCATTTTCTAAATATGCAGATATGGTAAATATTCTTGCCACAGGATCATTGCCCACTAGGTTAGCATGTTCCGTGAAGGACAAGCTTAGAAGGGAAGCTCGATATTACATTTGAGATGACCCATACCTGTGGAAACATTGCTCAGATAAGATAATAAGACAATATGTTCCAAAAATTGAGGTAGCTTCTATCGTTTCTTTTTATCATACCAAAGCTTGTGGAGGTCACTTTGGCCCTAAACGAACTGTTCATAAGGTATTGGATTGTGGGCTATATTGGCCCACAATTTTTTGAGATACATGTAATTTTTGTAAATTTTGAGGTAAATACCGACATATAGGTAACATAACTAAGCGAAATCAAATGCCCCTATCCCCAATTCATGTCTGTGAGATTTTTTATGATGGGGCATCAACTTCATGGGTTTGTTTATTTCCTCATTTATAAAAGTGTATATAAATCTTGCGGTAAACTATGTTTCTAAGTGGATAGAAGCAAAGCCTACTCGAATGACAATGCTAAGACTGTCGTGGAGTTCCTAAAATGAACTATTTTTTCTAGGTTTGGTACATTTCAAGCCTTGATCAGCGATTGTGGAACCCATTTTTGCAATAGAGTCATGGAGGCACTTATGAAAAAATATGGAGTTCACCAGCATATAGTTATAGCATATCACCCCTAAATGAATAGCCAAGCAGAAGTCTCGAACCGAGAAATCAAGACCATTTTTGAAAAAGTGGTTCGGCCTAACTGAAAGGATTTGAGTCTTTGGTTAAATGACGCACTTTGGGCCTATCGGATGACATATAAGGGAGCAATTGATATGAGCCCATATCGACTTGTTTTTGGCTAGGCTTACCACATTTCGGTAGAATTGGAACATAAAGCCTACTAGGTCGTATGATAATATAACATGGAATGGGAATCTGCGGGAAGAGCAAGGAAATTAGGCATCTAAGAATTGGAGGAAATTCATAATGATGCCTTTGAGAATTCTCGTAGCTATAGGGAAAAAAATTTGTTCCATGATAATAAAATACCCAAAAAGCATTAGTCGATAGGACAAAAAGTGTTACTTTATAACTTCGTACTAAAATTGTTCCCTAGTAAGCTTCAGTCACGATGGCAAGGACCCTTTATTGTAACCGAATTATTTACATAGTGTAGTTGAAATAGAAAGTGAAGAGTCGAGAAACTGGTTCACAGTCAATGGTCAAAGGTTGAAGTTGTTTTATGAGAATTTTTAAGCCCGTAGGGTTGAAAAAATTCAGTTGGAACCTCCATAATACTAATCAAGACGTTAAGCTAGTGACGTAAAACAAGCGCTTGATGAGAGGCAACCCAATTATTATTTATTTATTTGTATTATTTATTTATTTATTTATTTATTTATTTTATTTGCATGTTAATAAATTTCTCTTCTTCTGTTTAGGAGAACCGATGAGAAAAAAAATTCAATTTGGAATGGCATCTTGAAGGAATGTGCATGCTTTAGCAAAACCCCATATTCTACCCTAATCCATGTAGGAAAAATGCATCCCTGCTTTCAACTTACCCAAACCTACATTAAAACAGCTACCCTACAGCCAAACACCCTTCCTTCTACACCTTCAAACCCTAATATTTCCCCCATTTTAGCAAAAAATCCCTCATGCCGCAGTTAGCCCCCTCCCCCGCCCACCACCGATTTTTGAAACACAATGGTTAGGACTACCATCAACAGTCGAACCTTCCTCATATTGCTCCACTCCACGCGAACCCTCTTCTCCTCTTGCTCCACCACTCGCACCTTCCCACTCGACTTCACTGCAGCTCTTACAAATTTCCCTTCCCCTACTGTCCTATTCACCAATCGCTTCACACCCTTCATTTCCACCAACATCCTTGGCTCCCGCCCTCTCTCATCATTGAACCCATCGATGGCCACAAGTTCCTTTGGCCCAACCAGTATGCGTGTCTGACGATACCACCTCCTCTGAGTTCGCTGACCCCGATTTAGAGTTTAACTCTGACACCGACAACGAAAATTGTCTCGCACGCTTCGGCGTATTAGAAAGTCACGATGACCACCAACCCTTGCCCACTCGAGGCAAGACCTACTGGTCTCAAGTGAATATTCTACCACCGAAATGTTGTTTAAACAGTAACTTAACATTTGATAACGCTGTCGATCAGGATAGGCATGATCATTTACGACACAAACAAGTAGTGCCTTGCAAATGTTTATCACTATCTACTTTAAATGCTTTGCATATTGACTCTATTGTTACCGATTATTTTTGCAATATTGGTTGGGTTGGTAATTTTGATATCATTCATTGCACTTTTTACAAAATTATTTTAGAATTTTATTCCACTTTCTATTTTTAACGACATAGCCAATTCTCGTTGGACACATATGGGATTATAACATTTCAACTACTTGGTACCACACACAGTTTATCCCTCAATCATTTTAATATTGTACTGGCTTTTGTGACAGAGGATTATGCTATGTCCACTGACTATGAGAATAGTTTGTGTACTTTTCCAGCAGACTTCAAGGTTATCAAGGCTTTTGCGTTATTAACAGATAATGTCGAAACCACATATAGCCCTAAAACATCAAAGCATTTGTGCTTTCGTAACCCTGCCTTATGTTACGTACACCCTTATTTAGCTTACAAATTTTTGGGCCAAAGAGATGTACCGACTACCATCTCGAATATGGAATTATTTTTATTATGGTGTATGTCCACCGGTCGTCCGGTAAATTTGGGCTATTGGTATACGCTTCAATTTGAGCATATTATAAATGCAAAGCTTCCTCTAATTTTAGGCTCTTTTGCTACACAACTATTATTCTCTTTACATGGCTTTAACGTTCCTATTTTGGACTTACATATTGCTTGCCAAGCCAATCCATTAGATGCTCAATGTCTTGACTCGATGGGGTTGCTTCTTTGTACTCTTTCTTCCTTTCGTTTTATCCCTCCAAGTATCCGATCTTCACCGGCTGAATGAATCTTTAGGCCACAAAATTAGCACGAGGTACCCAATCAAGACTGACCTTCCATTACCATCGAGTAATGCTTGGAGTGCATTGAAGCACGACTCGATACTTTCGGCCAAGAAGTAGCTGATCTCATTGCAGCTCTACGTGAATGACAGTGACTACATGGGGACTTTTTCTAAACTTTTTTTCTTTCACCTATTTTTTTTCACATCGAGGACAATGTGCTTTAAGTAGGGGGAGGGATTCCTCATTGTTTTTGCTTTTTTATCTGTTGTTTTGTTACTATTGCCATTGCCTTGTGCTTGTTTTGCCCACATTTTTTTAGTATATCTTGCCCTTTTTCATGCCCAAGATTTTGACTAGAAATTACCTACTGTTTGACCGACGAGCATGATTCTTGTCTACTGAGTTAGTTATTATTTTGCTATATTGATTTCATCTCCACTGTTTTATTTCTATTAGGCTAAAATAATTATGATATAATGAAGTTAACCCTATCTTGCTTATTGCAAAATCGATTAAGTCTAAATGCAAAGAGGACACTTAATACGGATGTATGCTAAATTTATTTTCATGGCTGATAGGTAATTACCAAAACTTATTTTTGACACTTTATTGTTTTTCCTAGTCCTCCAAATTAAAGTTATGTTTCATTAAATAATACTAATAAAATATTTCTGTGGTTATGGGCACAGCATAAAGCGTGACTAGGCTGAGTAACCGGGGTAGGGTGCTTGGGTTGTCATCCTACTTAGCGTCAAAAGGTTGTGTGACGTGTTAGGCAACGCTCTGCTAATTGAAATTAAACAAATTTAGTTTTTTTAAGAGTGTGTTGGGCTGAGTAACCGGGGTGGGGTGCTTGGGTTGTCATCCCTCTTCGTGCCAAAAGGTTCGATACATTCTTAAGAAATAAATTAGGAGCATGATGGGCTGAGTAACTGGGGTGGGATGATTGGGTTGTCATATCTTCGCGTCAAAAGGATCAATACATTCCATTAAAAAATAAAAAAATAAAATAATAAAAATAAAAAATATATATTGCATTTGGGGACTAAGGTTGGAACAAATAGGGTGTCTTGGTAAATTTAGTAAATTACCTAACTTTCATGAAATAATCCAAGTCGATTTAAATTTTGTGTGTTTAAGTTGGAACACTTTTCGGTTTTACTTAAAGCAAGCTAAAGGTTCTCTTTATTTTATATGCATTATGCCTAATTTTTGTAAAATTTTGGAGTGATACTTCTGTCATGGTAAAATCTAAATTACACAATGGGCTAGGAACCATACTCTGAAATGACATATTTTTATGTATTAATTACATATTTATTTTGAGTATGATCCTACTAATTTGGGTTATTTATTATTTTTTATCTTGTAGGGACTAAATTGAAGGAAAAAGGAAGTTTAGGGGAAAAAGTGTAAATTTAAAGATAAAATGGGTCAGCATGCGAAATAGGGAAGAAATAGTGCTGAAAATACAAAATGTAAAAGACTTGGGGAAAAAATTTAAAGAAGAGATTTATGAACAGAAGACTATTTAAATTTGAATTTTATTTTTAGGATTATTGTTAGGATTATTATGATATTATTATATTTAATTTAAGATTATATTATTATTTATCTTTTAAGAGTTTAAATAGGAACAAACTAGGTTTTGTATGTACTATAAATAAGGGATGGAGTGACTTGAATATTCACTCAACTTTTCTGTAAAACAGTCCTTCTTCCTAAGGCTCTAGCCTTTTTGTTCCTTTCATTTTCCAATAACATTTCATTCCATTAAACTTATTTCCTTTTCCTGAAAAGCATGAGCCACTAAACTCATATAGCCAAAGGTTGTCGATATTCCCCAAAAAACGTTCATGAGGCTTAGAACCCGCACTTAGCCTTCTCAACGAGTATTCATCGTTTCTCCGCATTACGGGACTAGCGGTTCTATCCATGTCCTTCCAAAAGTGATCTTTTCATCTCGTGCAAGGAACGACCGCTTTGTATATTTCAAGAGGGTTGCATAGTTGGTTTGCTAACTTACTGCGTTAGTGGTAGTGGAGCCTAAGAGACATAATGGCGTGGCATTCACCATAGAGAAATGGTGATCTAGTGTAAGATGGTCCCACAAAAGTAACATTTAGCTAGAGTTAGGTTCCTCTGAATCGTATGTCTAAAATATAAGTGGAGATGGTGGTTGTAGGCATCCTCTTCCATTATAACTGGCATATTCTGTTATGAGAAGGATCATCTAAAAGCCTAGGATTGAACCCAAGGAGGATCGAGACAACCGGAGGCAGGAATCCCTTAAATTGAGGAATCTATTTTCTCAATTTTGTTTCTTTTTATAATTTCAATTTCAATTCATACAATTTCAATCCGTCTATATTTTTAATTCTATTTTTTCCAGTTATGTCAGTTTTCTTTGGCCTGACTGGGCCTAGGATTTCGAGGAACAAGAAGTTGTAGCAATCTAGTCTCTGAGGATTTGACCCTACTTCCATTATACTATTATTTCCATTATTTCATAGGGATATGTTATTTTTGGTGCTTTCAATGACACACCACTTAGTTATATGAGCAAGAAAGGTATGATTTTTGTAACACCCTTCACCCGGCCTAGACGTTATGGCTGACCTTGAAAGGCTACATAAATTCGTTTTGAAAACCAAAAAATTAACTCAATGTATTTTAAAGTCAAAACCTTGTCTTTGTCCATTTTCGAAGCCTTAAGAGAAACTCATCATTATATTTGGACAATATATTTTTAGAAAACTCATATTCTTTCTCTTAGTTTTCTTGTAGCGAAAAATCCTAAAATAGTGTAGTTTTGAGAAGTTGTATTTTGATCTTGAAAATTCAATTCCCGCAAATCCACATAAAACAGTCCACAAGAAATATGAATTATAACTTAATAGTATTAAATAAAATACAATTTGTAAATCGAGAATTCCGTGTAATCGCACACGCATGTGTGCACCCGCACGACCCAACACACGGGCCGTGTGGTGCACACAATCTGCCACACGACTAACCACACTGCCTTGTGACGAAGAATAGTTTGAAATTTATGTCGTTCTTTTCTAGATTTTTCATATTTATTTACAGTGGTTTCGGATTAGAAACACCTACCTAAGTTGGTTTTGATGTAGAATCTTGAAAGAACACACCAACACCTAAAACCGATATTCCAAATGCATCGAATTAGTATGAAAACAGGACCCCAAAAAAATTTTGATCATCAACAAGGCACTAGAACACTTACCGAAAAGCAAAATCGTAACTACAGTATCTAAATCACTGGAGGAACACCAAATGCCTATTGTTCTTCTCCTAAAAGAGCATTGGAGTCATTTAATAACACAAAATAAAACTTAACACAACCCTACTGAAGTTCCAAAGCCCCAACGCCCAGAACAAAAAATACAATAAACGAATAAAGTAGAGAGCGGATAAACCTTACCTTCGAGAATTGCCGCTGGTAGAACAAATGATTAACGTTCCAAGAATTAATAGGAACAAGAAAAGGAAAAGAAAGTATGGAAAATGTGATATAAAGCCAACAATAAGGGGAAAATAAAATTAAGAAAATGACATGAAAAGATGATAAGACAAACGTGGGAATTTTGGGAAAAAATAATTAGTTAAAATTCCAAATTATTTGAAATAATAACAATATAAACCCCTCAAGTAACATATTAGAGTTTCAAGGGTTTGAGTTTAGTCCAAACTCATACATGTAGGCAACAAAAAGATTAGCATAAAAAAATATTTCCACTTTGCTCACACAAGGATTTGAACTTAAGACCAAAGGGTAAGCTAAAGCCTTACCATTGAACCAACTGCCTTATTCTTGACAACAAATTTTAAAAAATAAAGCATAAGTCAGATGCTCAAGGATCAAGGGTGAGACAAAAATACTAAAAATTTTAAAGGAATGAATTTGAACCTAGAATCTCTCATACACCCCTCCCAAGATTTGACCACTGAAGCACATGAATTACTTATCAAAGTTTTAACACTCTAAAAACTCAAAAATTGGGGCGTTCAACTATTCTAAGTAAATGAGGTCATTTCAAAGATACTGGAGTTAGAAAGTTAAATTTTTGTGAGCATTGTATTTATAAGAAGCAGACACGAGTCAGTTTTGATTCGGAATTGCACAACACGAAAGGGACTCTCGATTATGTTCATTTTGATTTATGGGGTTCGACTCACGACATATCAAAAGGAGGTAATAAATATTTTCTAACTTTCAGTAATGGCCACTCTCGGAAAGTTTGGGTTTATTTCTTGAAGCAGAAGAACGAGGTTTGCGAAATTTGCAAGTAGTGAAAAATGCTGCTAGAAAAATATATTGGAAAGTCCGTAAAGTGGTTGAGAATGAACAATGGTCTTGAGTTCTGTTCATTAGAGTTAAATGATTACTGCAAATGGGAAAGGATAGAAAGACATCGCACCATTTTTGGTACTCCATAACAGAATGGGGTTGTATAAAGGATGAACAAAACTTTACTCGAGAAAGCTCAATGTATGCTTTCCAATGCAGGCTCAGGGAAGGAATTTTGGACTAAAGCCATCAACATGGCAAGGCATTTTGTAAACCAATATCCACATTGAACATTGAGTGAAAAAGTTCCAGAGGAGATATGGTCAGGTAATCCTCTTAATTATTCTAACTTTAGAGTTTTTAGTTTTCCTGCTTTTGTAAAATTTTGTCAGGGAAAGTTCGAACCTAGAGTCATGAAGTGTATTTTTTTTGGGTTTCACTACCGGTATAAAAGGTTTGAAGTTGTGGTGTTTGGAAACCAACAAAACTATTGTTAGCAGAGATGTTATGTTCAATGAGTCTACTATGTTTCATTCAATGGATCTGTTAAGTTTCATTCAGAAAATAGGTTGCTTTCATTTAAAGACACAAGAAACTACAGTATCACAAGCAATATGGAGTTGCAGAGAGAATTGATTCAACCGGTCCTACAAATTATTCTGAGGTGGTTTAAGCCTCTGATTCTAGCAAATGGCTCGTTGCAATGGAAGAAGAGATGGAATCCCTTAAAAAGAATGAGACTTGGTAGCTAGTAAAACGACACATCGGAAAGAAAATAGTTGGTTGAAAATGGGTGTTCAAGAAGAATGATGGTTTGGGTTCGAGCAATGCCAGATATAAGGAAAGGTTGTTCGCAAAGGGTTACAGTCAAGTGGAGGGAGTTTATTTTCATGATGTTTTCTCTTTTGTTGTGAAATACAATTCCATTCAGGCATTACTGACCCTTGTTGCATCAGACAACCTTGAGTTGGAGCAGTTAGATGTAAAGACTTTGTTCCTTCATGGTGACCTTGAGGAGGACATCTAAATGCAGTAACAGGAATGCTTCAAAATTGAAGGCAAGGAAGGTCATGTCTGCTGTAACACCCCAAACTCGGCCTAGACGTTATGGCCAATTCTGGAAATGTTATAAAGAAGAGTTTCAAAACTAATCTTATCGCGTTAAAAATCTCGTGTAGTTTATTGCTAAAAAGGAACCCACATTTTATAAAACATATTTATTATCATGTTCATTACTGACACCGTCGATACTTCGTTCTTTTAGAAAAACATGATTTGCAGTGGAAATCTTAAGAGTCGCTATATTTTGAAAACCAAGTTGTATTTTCCAAAATGTTTATTTGCGGGAAATCGTTATTTTCATAAAATTGTTTGTTATGCATCACAGAAAACTTAACCAAAACCAAAACCAACAGCAAAACCCAAAAGAACTCCAAAAGTTCGAAGAGTCCCAAAATTACAAAACTCTCAAGAAAAACTAGAAATTTAAATAAAACTGTAATTTAAAACTAGTTCACGAACTAGTGGTCACTACTGAGCCTCCATCGCACTGACCCAGCTATGCTTGAGGATTACTTGAACAGAACAGATAATAGAAGTGAGTTTTCAAAAAATCAGTGTGCAACTCAACGGAAACATACATGTATATAATTTAGATTTCCAACATAACAAAACATAAACGGACATAAGTCCTTAACAGAGTCAGATCATATCAGAATCATACAGATATGCAAAGTCCTACTCCCATCCTCTACATGCCAGCTTTGACCATCTCAACATACCATTTGGGGTATAAAACACCCACCCATCCCTACACACCACATAGTGTCTATACGACACTTATTAGAATAGGTTGCAGCCATGCTACCAGTATATCAGCGAAATATCGCCTCACAGAATACTTCCTTCACATATATAAATCCCACCCCATACGTAGATACAGATAACAGATAAACAAATATATCAGAGACAACATGTCTCGCATGCTCAATTACAAATATTACATACGTTTATACAGAACAAACAAATTATACATATTGTACTTCATAGTACTTAAACTAGTCTTTCAGAATTAGATTTCATGCATTAATGTTTCTTTTGCCCATACCAACCCTACGAAAGGCCCACAGTCGATCGGAACGACGTATGCGACTTTAGGGAAAAATAATAAATTTTGGGCCTACGTGTCCATGTGGCCCACACGCTCAAATTGGCCCTTACCGTGTGGCCTATACGGCCTACACACTCGTGTGGCCCACACGTCCAAATTGGCCTGGACACACTCACCAGTCACATAGTCGTGTGTCACACATGGTCGACCACACGGCTGGGCACATACCCGTGTGGCATTAATAGGCCAGTTTTTTAGCTTTCACCGAACATCGTTTTCTCGTGTTTCCGTTATACACCTAGCTCATTTTTGATGTTGTAGCAACCCTGAGACCTTCAAACCCTAAAACACCATTCAAACGATCTTCTAAGTACTAAAACTCCAAATTACAAAAATCCCAATCTTTATACTCGAAAGTTTTACCCAATCGAAAGGCTCGATCACTTGCCAAAACAGTTACGACAGTCTAACACACTATACGATAGCAGACAAAACTCAATCCCTAGATTAACACCGACCATAAGAATTCACAAGATTAACACATCCAAAAACAACCTATTATTGTACGAACTTAAAAAAGACTTACCTACCACAATCCGAACAAGGAACACAAAACCAAAACGCAGCGATTTGAACAAATGCCTCGTGAATAGAATTCAAAGAAAAGAAAAGAAAAAAAGTTTGCAGAGAAAGACAAGGAAACAAAAACATCTGAAAGAAGAAGAGTTTGGGAAAAGAGAAAAGAAATAATATTAAGTGTGGAGAGGAATTTTGGGGAAAAAACATAAAAGTACAAATAAAATTTTAAAAAACAATAACCACTAAATTCTCAAACTCCCCACTAACCCACTAACCAACATAATCCCATAGAATCTTACCCACTAACCACATTCAACTACTTTAAAATTTCATTTCCACTTAACCTCTATCAGACAACTGATGCAAAAATAACATCCTCTGCTCACACGAGGGTTCAAACATAAAACCCTAAGGCAAGCTAACACCTTACCACTTGAACTAACAGACTCATTCTGATATGAGTTCATAAAAAATATAACATGAGCCCACCCAACAGGGATAAGGCTAGGATCAAAATAATAGAAATTTCCAAAGAGTGAGACTTCAACCTAAGACCAAGCACACATTAGAACACTTAACCACTGACGCAGATACTCATTTATGATAGATTTCACAAAAATAAGATTAAATAATTCAGGATGTTATAACTGTACCCCTAAAATAAATTTCAGACTCAAAATTTACCTGATCCGAACAAATGAGCATACTACTGATGCATCGAGTCCTCAGGTTCCCACGTGGCTTCCTTAGTGCCAGGAAAAGTTACAAAGAAGGGTTTCGAATCTAATTTTATCGCGTTAAGAGTCTCGTGTAGTTTATTGCGAAAAAGAAATCCACATTTTATAAAAAAATATTTATTATCATATTCATTATTGAAACCGTCGATAGTTTGTTCTTTCAGAAAAACATGATTTGCAGTGGAAATCTTAAGAGTCGCTATATTTTGAAAACCAAGTTGTATTTTCCAAAATATTTATTTACATGAAATCATTATTTTATTAAAATTGTTTCTTGTGCATCGTAGAAAACTTAATCAAAACCAAAACCAAAACCAACAGCAAAACCCAAAAGAAATCCAAAAGTTTGGAGAGTCCCAAAATTACAAAACTCTCAAGAAAACCAGAAATTTAAATAAAACCATAATTTAAAAGCAATTCGCGAACTAGAGGTCACTACTGAGCCTCCGCCTCAACGACCTGCCTATGACTGAGGATTACTTGAATAGAATAGACAACAGAAGTGAGTTTCAAAATATCAGTGTGCAACTCACTGGAACCATACATACATATAAATCAGATTTCCAACATAACAGAACAGAAGCAAACATAAGTCCTTAATGGAGTCAGATCATATCAGAATCATGCAGATATGCAAAGTTCTACCCACATCCTCTACACAGCAACTTCGACCATCCCAACACACCACGTGGGGTATAAAACACCCACCCATCCCTACACACAACAGAGTGTCTATACGACACTTATTAGAATAGGTTGCAACCTTGCTACCAGTATATCGGTGAAATATCGCCTCACAGAATACTTCCTCTACATATATAAATCCCACCCCATACATAGACATAGATAACAAATAAACAGATATATCAGAGACAAAATGTCTCACATGCTCAATTACAAATTTTACATACGTTTATACAGAATAAACAAATTATACATATTGTACTTCATAGTACTCAAAGTAGTCTTTTCGAATCAGATTTCATGCATTAGGGTTTGTTTTGCCCTTACCGACCCTACAGAAGGCTCACAGTCGATCGAAACGATGTGTGCGACCCTAGGAAACATATTGAATAAGCCTATGGGCCCACACTGCCGTGTGGCCTACATGCCCAAATTAGCTTTTCTTGTTTGGCCCACACGGCTTGGCCCATGACCCACATGCCCAAATCGGCCCACACACACTTACCCGTCACACGGCCATGTGTCGCACACGGCTGAGCAGACGAGTCCCAACTCGTTTAAAAATCGAGCATTATTTTTTCCAAGCCTATTTTTTGGGCCTATATTTTTGCCCAACCCTCCAACTTTTCGAGTGGACCTTTGGGGTTGGGCAGGTGGCCCGACCCATGATCAGGTCTACTTGTAATTACACAAGGGTGGCCTGTCTGGGTAACCATTATAATTGGTGGGTCCTATTGAATTGGGTGTAATTCGAGCATTGCAATTACACTTTCCAATTCTTAAAGGGGAAAGTGAGAGTTGAAAAAATTACACCCAAATCCAATTTAAAAAATAATAATTTTATATATTATAAAAACCATAATATATGTATGAACACGTATTAATATTTTAGACGATTATGATAAAATTTTCATATATTCTAAATACTAAAAATATATTATGAAAACAATGTGTATTTTACAAAGTTATAATAAAAATTATGTTATTTAAATTCTAAAAATTCAAAGTTATGGCCAAAGGGTTTATTATAAAAAATTACATATTATAAAAGTTTTATAATATATTTATTTATAAAATTTATGATCAAGAAACATAAATGTAACTTATTTACGTGTTCATATTATATATTATAAAAATAACATGCTTATTCATAAAAAAATATTATAACTTTGTAAAGTGTTATAGGAAAAAGAAACATATTATTTATAAGAAGTGTTAGTGGAAACACAAAATATATACTTATTCAGCTCCTCTTTAGCCCTAAGTCATGCAGTTTCATAGTAATTTTTTGTTGAAATTCATACTTTAATTATAAAATAATTAAATTGAACTCAAATTATGAACATATTAAATTTTAATTATTTTTATAATATATTTACACATATTTGATTTATTTTCGACAGTTTTACACAAAGGGTGAAAATCGGCCTAGCAGGCACCTTGAGAAGTTTGAACCATTGAGGTAATTTTTGTACCAAGTGACCCAGGAGCATGGCCGATTATTTTTTCTAGCCAAGGGACGGTCAAATAATAATAAGTCACTACACCAAAACAAACTTTTAGCTGCGTTTAGCGGCGCTTTTTAGCGCCACTAAAAGTATTTGCGGCGCTTCCACAAGCGCCGCAAAAAATGCCGCTATTGACAATGTCGCTAACTTTTGCGGAGTTTATAGAAATAAACGCCACTAAAGGTCATGTTCTTTAGCGGCGCTTTTCCTACAAATGCCGCTAAAGGTCATGTTCTTTAGCGGCGCTATTCCCACAAACGTTGCTAAAGGTCATGTTCTTTCGCGGCGCTTTTTCTACAAACGCCGCTATTATTTGGTGACCTTTAGCGGCGCTTTTCCCACAAACGCCATTATTGTTTTGTGACCTTTAGCGGAGATTTTTCAAAAAACACCACTAATTTTTGGATTTTTGTAAAATAAAATTTTTCATATTTTCAGCCCTCATGGAGCAACAAATCAAAAGCAACTCAATCTAAACCAGCCAAAAGCAATAAATCTATATAATTATTTGAAATTAAACGAATAATATAATATTAATATAAATAAATCAAATATAAATCATATTATTTTTACAAAAATGTTAAAAGTTAAAATGATAAAAATATTTATACAATATACTATGACGGCGGATGTTGCGACTGCTGAAACATCTTCATCATATTCTGAAGCTGTTGTTGGAGTTCGTTGTACTTTTTGCTCTGCTCTGTTTCCCTCACTGCAGCCTCTGCTTCCCTCGCTGCCGCCTCTGCTTTAATTAAAACTCCCTTCTAAAAATCAAAATCAAAATTAATAATTAAACTATAAAGCTAAGATATAACCATACAAAAAATTAAACAATTGGACATTTTTTTTAAGAAAACTAATTAGGGAAACATAGGAATAACTACCTTATATTTCCTCAATTTCGAAGCAAATCCTGGAAAAAAAAGACAGAAGTACATTACTACCGAAAAAACAGAAGTAAGAAAAAAAACAGAAGGCAACTGAAGTAAATTTCGCTAATAAACAGAAGACCAAAGTGAACAGCAACTACAGCCTAAACGCGAAAGCAGCATGCACAAACAAGTTCAAATGAACAAATATTATAGCCATAGTCATTCGGGCCTACAATGCAACAAGGCAACAAGGCCTTCATGAGGGTGCCACTGTTTCAGCTAAGAATCTCAAAGCAATAAGGCAACACAGAAACTACAGCCTAAATGCAAAATTTAGGAACAAGTAAATAATGAATTCTTTTATTTTTAAATAAAAATTTATAAATAGTGAGATTTTAACTTAAAAATATCTTTAAACCAAAACCATAATTTTAATAATGATTTCTCAAAATTTTAACTTAAAAATATCTTTAAACCATAATTTTATTAGTTGTGATAACATATATGTTCAAAGAACCATATTCAAACTAGAAGAGCTCCCTTGGGGGGGCGAGGCCGATTTTAGAAGTAACACTACTGCTACCTTTTTTCCAATCAAGATAGAAGACCTCTAGCTAACAAAAGAAATACCTAATCAAGCTTTTTTATAAGAATCCATAGCCATAGAAAAGCAAATAACCACATTTAATTGTAGTCGTCTAAGTATAATATTAAGGTGAAGATAACCCCAATTGCTTTTGTCTTTAAGTTGAATTGCAGTCCGTGAAGTTTGATACTGCTTTACAATAGTTAAATCAAATAGTAGCAGAATAATAAGTTCCCCCACAGCATATGATAGCAATGTCAAATAAGATGTGGCTAGATATTCATGCATTTGCAGAATGACAGGGCATTTGCAGACATGGCATGAATTATATCGATTAAAAGACAAGGCATGAATGATAGCAGAATGACAAATTGGAAGACAATGCATTTGCAGACATGCAATATGAAGGATTTATCTCATAAAGTCATGCTTTATAGCGATTAAAAGATGGTGCTCAAGAAATGTGCCAGTGTAATGAAACTTTTGAGAAATCATGGATACCACAAATCCAACATATCGGAACCCTAAATCCCAGTGTAATTACCTTCAATACATTATTGAATTAGTTTAATCGGAACCCTAAACCCCAAATAGCTAGGACTGAAACAAAACCCTCAAAATTTAATCGACCATTGACAGAAACGGCTTACCTGGGATACAAATCTCGCAGCTTTGCCCAACAATCGTGCAAAGATCGATTCCAACCTTGCTTCATTTCTGTTGATTGCTGAGATAACCTCTGCTTTTTTTTTCCTTCCTATTTTTCTTTGAAATGTTCTTCCCTTTCGATTCGCTATTTCTCTGCTAACCTCTCTTCAGTTTCCATCTTTCTCAATTTGGTAAAGGACGACACTAAAAGATTTAAGTTAAATGTCCTTTTAAGAAACGGTGTCGTTTAAGGTAATTTTAATTCACATTTGCGGCGTTTTGAGGACAAACGCCGCTATTGCATTAACATTTGCGGCATTTTAGTAAAAAACGCCACTAAAATTTCAAGTACAGAAAGAAACGGTGCCGTTTTATTATAATATAAGGCAATTTTCTAGCGTTTTCCCAAAAAACGCCACAAAATATTAAAACATCCTTGCGACGTTTATAATAAAACGCCACTAAAATATTTCATTCTTCATTTGAAACAGCGCCGTTTTGCCACAGTTTAAATATAATTTACGGTGTTTTTCAGAAAAATGCCACAACTAAAATTTAATCCCTAAACTGAAACGAGGCCGTATCGAAAAATGCAATAAATATTTGTGGCGTTTTTCCTAAAAACGCCAGTAATAAATTTAAATTCTCCTATCTAAACGGTGTCATTTTTTGCTAAAATTTGAATAAATTTTATTTATTTATTTATTTATCGTATCTTTCATTTAAATTTTACATAAATAATTATTAAAATTTTAAGTAATATTTAAAAGTATTTGACACATGTATAAATTTTAGTTTTTTTATTTCATTTATATTTTTTATTTTATTTTTCTTATATTTTGGTCCTATACAAATTAAATAATTAATTACATATATATATCCATATCAAAAATATGAAATGGTTAGGGTTAAATATTTTTAAATATACAAGTATTAATTAATCGTATCATTTAACAAGTCTCAAATTATAAACCTTAAACCCTAAATTAACCAATCAATCTATATGCATAAAGTGATCATCTATCTATTATATATCTCTTAAATAATATAAACTATACTCATAATTTCAATATATTAAATTTATTATTATCTATTTTACAAATATATAAGAACATATTTAATATAAAAGTTAATAAAACTAATTAATCTAAACTTAAACCCTAACCTTACTGTTGAAACCCTAAACCCTAAATCCCTAACCCTTAACCCCTAAATCCCCCTAACCCTTAAAGCATAACCCCTAACCCCTGAACCTTAAATCTCAAACCCTAAATCCATACCCCCTACTCCTTAAAATACCATCCAAAAAAATCCCTAAATCTTTAATAATCATAAAATATAGTTAAAATCTATTAAACAATATTTAATAGTTAAAATTTTTGTATAAAGTAGCAATAATCAATATTATCAATATAGTTAAAACGGCGTCGTTTAAGGTAATTTAAATTCAGAGTTGTGGCGTTTTACGGACAAACGCCGCTATTAAATCCACATTTGCAGCGTTTTAGTAAAAAACGCCACTAAAATTTCAAGTACAGAAAGAAACAACGCCGTTTTATTAAAATATAAAGCAATGTTCTGGCGTTTTCCCAAGAAACGCCACTAAAAGATTCCATCCTTCCATTGAAACGGCGTCGTTTTGCCAAATTTTAAATATCATTTACGGTGTTTTTCGGAAAAACGCCAAAACTCAAATTTAATCCCTAAACTGAAACGACGCCGTATCAGAAAATGCAATAAATGTTTGTGACGTTTTCTATCAAAACGCCGGTAATGTCTATCTTTTGCGGCGTTTTTTTATAAAAATGCCACTAATAAATTTAAATTCTTCTATCGAAACGGTGTCGTTTTGGGAAATTTTAATATATACTAACGGCGTTTTTTTGTTAAAAACGCCGCTAAATCTCACATATTTTATTTACTTATTTATTGTATCTTTCATTTAAATTTTACGTAAATAATTATTAAAATTTTAAGTAATATTTAAAAGTATTTGATACATGTATAAATTTTAGTTCTTTTATTTGATTTATATTTTTATTTGATTTTTCTTATATTTTGGTCCTATCCAATTTAAATAATTAATTACTTGTATATATATATATATATATATTATCCATATCAAAAATATGAAATGGTTAGGGTTAAATGTTTTGAAATATACAAGTATTAATTAATTGTATCATTTAACAAGTCTCAAATTATAAACCTTAAACCCTAAATTAACCAATCAATCTACATGCATAAAGTGATCATCTATCTATTATATATCTCTTAAATAATATAAACTATACTCATAATTTCAATATATTAAATTTATTATTATCTATTTTAGAAATATATAAGAACATATTTAATATAAAAATTAATAAAACTAATTAATCTAAACTTAAACTCTAACCTGACCGTTGAAATCCTAAACCCCTAACCCCTAAATCCCCTTAACCCCTAAAGCATAACCCCTAACCCTTAAACCTTAAATCTCAAACCCTAAATCCATACCCCAGCCTACTCATCCTAAAAATACCATCCAAAAAATCCTAAATCTTTAATAATCATAAAATATAGTTAAAATCGATTAAACAATAATTAATAGTTAAAAATTTTGTATAAATTGGTGTTTTATATTCTTATAAAAATTTATTCTATTTTTATTCTTTACAACACAAATACAATTTAAGTTTTATGATATTTTATTTTACTCATAATTCAATATATTTTTCTAGTAAAGTAGTTTAAATAAACTGCGATTGAAAAATAATAAAAATAGTTAGGAGTTAGGACTTCTCTTTAATAAAAACATTTTGTATTAAACAATATTATTTGTTATCATTTAAATGTAAATTTGACCACTATATAATAAATACAACGAAATATTAATTTTTTCAACGTATAATAAAAAAAATATAATTGAAACATTACTTGAGAATATATCAAAGAATGAGATAATTGAAATGGTTAGTAGATTTTTTTATTATTAGCGGCGCTTTCTCAAAAATGTCGATAAAGGCCCATGCATTAACGGCGCTATTTCAAAAACGCCGCTAAAGGCCCGAGCATTAGCGGTGCTTTTTCAAAAACGCCACTAAAGGAACAAGCATTAGCGGCGCATTTTCAAAAACGCCGCTAAAGGCCTGAGCATTAGCGGCGCTTCTTCAAAAATGCAGCTAAAGGCCCGATCATTAGCGGCGCTTTTTCAAAAACGACGCTAAAAGCCCCAAAAACTCAAAAAATGACGTCGTCGGTCTTAGGCTTTTTGCTGCGCTTTTCAGAAAATACCACTAATGCTTATTTTTATCGGCATTTTCCAAAAAGCACCGCTAATGCTCCATCTTTAGCGGCGTTTTTAGAAAAGCGCCGCTAATGCTTGATTTTTAGTGGCGTTTTTTATCCAAACGCCGCTAAAAGCCTATTTTGGTGTAGTGAGTAGACATATTTTATAATTAATTTTAATGTAACATCCTAAAACTAGGGGGCTAGTAGAATCGGGTTTGTGAATTGAGAGAGAGAGGTCATGCCCTAAATTTTGAGATTATCTATGTGTTTTTAGGAAATAAATGAGGTATTGGTTTGTTGGATAAGTGTTAGTGAAACGTTCCTTGAAACTCAAGTTCAAATCCATTCTATCAAACCATTTTTCTTATTTTGCAAATTATGCATCAAACCCTAGTATGTGACACACCTTACTTTTTTAAATAAATATTGCAAAATTATTTTAAAATTAAGGTAATAGCCCAGTGGTTAATTGATAAGTGTGGAAGCAGGGAAATTAAATTGTGGTCCCATGCTTGAGTCCTTTCCCATGTAAAATAACTAAAATTTTTACAAAATCTCTTGTTTTTAATGCGTGTTCCATCCATGCCCTTATAACCCTAGGTATAAATGTTAATTTTACACAAAATAATTAGTCTTTATTCTACTTTTACGCACCCTATCCGTTTTATCATCTTTTTCTTTTCTTTTTGACTCAAAATTTTGCATCATCTTCTCCATCATATTTTTTTCCATTTTTTCTCTAATTAAATCAGCCCCAAATCTAAAATATTGAGTCTCCAAGATCGATTCCTAATGTTTCCAAGAAGTGCCATTGCCACCTATAGCATCTAGCTTGTGTAAGTTCTCTTTCTCTTGTTTTCTTGTTAAATATTGTTAAATAAAAACCTAAATTTCTAGACCTGGAATTTGGGGGATTTTAAAGATTTAATGTATATTTCCAGTTTTTTAATTGATTTCAAAAGCAATTTTAAATTAGCCCCAAATTGGCCACCGCAGGTGGTGGTGCGCGCACCTATGTGTAAGAAAAGGGGTTGTTTTTCTTTAAATTTTTTCCATCTTTTTCCAGCATGATTTTGGGTTCTTAAAACCCTCATAATCAGCCTTGAAACATGGTTTAATTAGGAAAAATCATTCTTGACCAATCGAAAAATCGGATCTAAACAATTAGCGAAGTGTAAGTATGGGTAATCGTAAACTAGTTAATTGTTTTGACATAGATTTTGGGAAAAGGTTATGGAATGATTAAATGAAGTATTTTAATAAATATTAGCTATTTATGTTCTAGTATTTAAATGTTTCAGGTGTTGAACCAAACGCTCCAAATCAACAGTAAAGCCGAAAGATGTTCACGCATATGATTCACATCAAAATAGTGTAAGAAATCTAACTAGTTTGGATTTGGAAACTAGTGGTAATTGTAGCGATTGGATTGAACCCATAAGTGGGTGTTTAGGGACTGTATAAGAGGTTTACTTATTGAGTTATATACTGATTTATTTTGATTTAATTAATTTAGTTCTGTTTTAAAGTTTATTAAAGAAACTACAAGATTTGCTAGTGTGCTGCAAAAAAAAGCATAAATAAGGTGTGGGCCCTAAACTCATAAACTTGTTCGAGAGTGATAATTATCATGTTATGTTTGATTATTTAGCTTGCTGATTGGATTGACTTAACAACCAAATAATTAATTTTGTAAGTGGCCGGACTAGGTATGTTTCAGGCCCTAAAAGATTGATGTGTTAGCAAAGTTGCTAGTTTGACGATGTGATTATGTGATTGATATTATGATGCATGGTTGTGTTATTTGGTATGAGATTGGTTGTATGTATGGAATGATTTTCTGAAATAGGAGTTTATGCATGATATAATTGCATGAAAAATTTGTTATGTTATATTAGAAAGGTTGCTAGACATGCACATTAGATATTCGTAAAAGCATGTGAAATTGTGTAATGTTGAATGATATAATCTTAACACTAATTTGAAAATTGGGACATTCATTCCATTCATTGAAAGTGTTTGATTATTGAGGGCATGTTGAACATGTCAGTTAAATGTGAAAAGTATTAAATTATGGCTATGTATGAGATTGTATGACATATTGTATGTAGGGGTGAGCGTTCGATCGAACCAAATTGAATTGAATGGAATAATTTTGAGTTAATCGAGGTGACGAATCCTATTTTATCATCCTAAATCGATTTGAAGATTCTCAAATTGAGTCGAGTAAGATGGAATTCGAATTGAATCGAATCGAATCAAATATATTTGTTCGAGTTATATTTTAAAAAATAAATTTGGGTCCTTGTAACCGCTGTTACCCACCAAAATCAAATTTGTTATTAACTTTCATCACCCCATAATTTATTTATTAATATTTTATATACGTGTTAACTTCTTTGCTTGCTAGTTGCTTCAATTATCTTTTGATTCTTGTCACTATGTATTTTGAAATTAAAAATATATTAAATGTAAACATGTGATTTTTTAATAAAATTTATTTTAAAGATAAAATGTGAAATTGATACCAACATAAAATTTTAACACAAACATTTTATGGCATCATTAATAATTCAATTTTAATATAAAGATTCAATATAATGCTCATACACCAATTGACAACGCTTTTGATAATGGCTATGTAATGATATGAAATTCCAATGATGGTTCTGTGTTCTTCTGTTAATGTTAATATATTTCACTGTATTTGATATTTATGTCTATTTAAATAAATATTCGTCTCATTCACCAAAAAAAGAAATAAATTTTTGTCTCACATTGAGCTTTCATAAGCTCACCCCCCATAGTGTTTAACTTTTCAGGTAAACCTCGAAACTAGAACTATACCCGACATATGGAGAATCACCTTGGACCTCAAACTATTTTTAATAAGTATTAATCAATCTCTATTGGTTTTGGTTTGTAATTTTTAATTATTTTTTGTCTGTTGCTTGGTAAGTTTTTATTTGGGGATTTTTGCATACATGGATTACTCAAGCATAATAACTGGAAAATGCATGATATCGGGCTTAAGTAAAAGTTTAAATTGATCCCTAATTTCCACTACATTGCAAAGAAACCATTTTTGAAAAAGATATAAATCAATAAGGCAACTTGATTTCCAAAATCACATGAATAATAGTTTTTCCGCTACATTACCTTAACATTGAGTTTTTACAAAGATGAGCAACAAGCAACCGATTTTACTAAAACAACATTATCAACAATAAAATGAATCTTAAGTACAGTGGACCTAATAAATGAATGTTTTAAACTAACACAAAAGTACAACTATGGTTTTTTTTCTCTAAAATGAGTTTATTGAAAGTCTCTAAAAGTAACGTAAGTTAGCTTAGCCATTTTGGTGGCTAATGTAGCCTTCTCAATCTGGCCCTAACGTCTAGGTCGGGTTTGAAAGGTTACATTTAATCCAACACAAATTGGGTTAAAATTAATTACAAGCTTGATGAAGAAAAAGGGGCCCAGTTGTGCTAATTGAAGAGGACCGATCCACCAAGAAATTTGGCAGCCCAAAACTGTCCATATAGTTGACCCAATCAACCATCTTAGCTGATTTATCATTTCAAATCAGCCTTTGAACTTGTCTTTAATTCCATTCAAACTCTTCCTCTTTTCATGCCTTCTATTTTTAACCACAAGCTAAAAATAACAAGTTTGAATCAATCAAACCTACCACCTATATTTAACTAATTATAGCAGCTATCTCCCACTATAAAAATCCCCTTTCACTACCTCATTTCTCATCCCTCACTTCACATATCTCTCTCTCTTTCACACACTCACATTTTTTCTCTTCGTTTTGGTTGCCTTTCAATTCCCTTCTTCCCTTACCGATTTCCCCTCTTGGAAAAGAGCTTGCACGCCTCTTGAAGCAGTGGCAATCAAGTGTTTGTGGAGACCTTGGATCATTGGAACGAGCAGAGAAGAGAGGAACGTACTAGTCTACCTTCAAAAAACCACCGAGATTTTTTCTTCTAATTCCCTTCTCTTAAACTTTGTGGTAAGTTTTGTTTTGATCATGAACATGAATATTTGTGTTGTTGTTCTTCAAATAATTAAAATAACTTAAATTCCTTTCATGTTAGATGAACTGCATTTTTTTCACTTAGATTATTAAAAATGTGTTTGTGTTGTTATTAGATTTTAGTAAATTGTTCAATTAAATAAAATCATGCTTATGTTATGCTTGCATTTTAATTGTAAGGTAACAATTAAATTAATTATTTAAATGAATTGAAATTATAATTAATGGTCACAATATTTAACAGTAGGGGTTAAATTAGTGACGGTATAAACAATACATTAGCCTTGCATAACTTGCAAGATTATTGTTATTAAATTGTTTCAATTACCCATTGAACCATTTGTCTGATAAGATAATAAGATATAAACATAGATATAAGATATAGATAATATTTCTTCAAAAAGAAAGATGCAGATAATATAAATTATTAGGACCACTTCGTAATGATAATTAAGTAATAACATCGAATGGCCGCAAGATGGAGTATAGGCGAAAACTCTAAGCTAATCAAACCGAACAATGAGACAATACAAGCAAGTAGTACAGTATGACAACCAAAGAAACAAACATTGGAAGGAAAAATTGTGCAAATACGAAAATACTTGAAATATCAAACTACATACAATAAAGAACGTGGGAAATTGGCAACCCGAGCATCCAAAAAATATGGATTAAAGACTTCCGATGGCCACAACCACCCCTAAGTGGAAACCTCTTGAATAATGTCAGGCCCACAAATCAATTGCAGGATATCGACAAGAAAGAAGGGCAGCTACATTAAGGGAGGGTGACATTTGAGCACATCTTGAATATACGATTAAGGTTATTGCCTATGTCAAGCCGATTGCAAAACACTATGCTCAAAGGTATGGCATAAAAAATCCTTCATAGACGACACCATACCCGCAACCATTCAAGACAACAACTGCAAAAGGAGATGCGACAAACCAAATTAGGAGCACAATTGAGAGATCAAACATCGAGCAATAAGCATACTACAAGGCAGAGCAACATTACTTAAGATACTGAGCTGAAGGAATCGACAACAAAGAAGCCAAACAATCGTATATCGATTTTGAATAACAATAACAAAGATGATCACTTCAAGTAGAAGAAGACGAGAATTTGGAAGTTAGTGGAGGAATTGGATCATGATTCCGACTAATTCTAAACAATTTAATTTGATTTTTGATTTTAATTTTAATTTGAACCTTATATTTTATACGGGATGATTTTTATTTTTTTTGGCTTTTATTTAGCTAGGATTTTAGTTTTTATATACGTAGTTTGTGTTTATTTTTTCTTTGTAGGAATCTGATAATTTTTTACGGTACTACAATTTTTAGCCATAACCGAAAGGAGGAGTAGTCCCACTAATTGATTTGCACGAATCACACCAATTGGTAACCTCTTTCCTTTATATTTTATTGCAAATTAAGGACAATGTGTCGAACAAAGTGTGGGGGATAACCTTTTTTCTTTTGCACTCACTTTGCTTTTCTATTTTCTTGAGAACTTCTCACTCGGCTATTTTAGCCTTTTCAAGCTTTTTCTTTTGATAAAATTTTTTATTTTTCTATCTACACACAAGTTTACAAAACTCTTATACTTACCATAGTACACTATCCCATAGATTCACTCTTATTTTTCTTTTATTGTGGATACCACTGTGTCGTATCTACTTAACCCACAATATCAATGGCCTAACATCTACTTTCGTGCAGGGACCAAGAAAATCGAATCAATAGATTATATTTTAAAGCTTAGGGCTTCCATTATGGTTTATCAAGAAATAGGGATTTAGGCTAAAAAAATTAAGGTATTAGGGATTTTAAGTTAAGGTAATCTTTTTGGCTCTGAAATATCTACGAAATAATGACTTAGGTCATCACTAAATGTCCCAATTCAAGGATTACAATTAAATAAATATTAAGACTCTACAACTTGTTATTCAAACAAGCACATGCTTTTTATGTACCTATTTATCATTTGGTATGCCTAACACATTATCTGTAGCAACCTGATTTTAGTGGTGTTGAAAATAGTGGTTATGAAACCATAATTTCGATGAGTGAGTAAATATTTTAGTGTTTACTTAATTTCAAAAGGATTATACTAAGGTTGCATTAAATTTTTGTTATAAAATTTTGAAGTTTAAATTATTAATTAGGTAAAAGGACCAAATTGTAAAAGATGCAAAAGATGGTTTATATTAATTACATGGATTAAATGGCATTAGAAATATAAATTAATGGGTTTTGATGGTAATTATGCCATTTATAAATGTGGTGGACAATGATGGACATGATTTAGTTATTTTATGAGTTTATTAGCTAAGGGTAAAATTGTAATTAATTAAATAAACCTAAAATAAATCACTTAAATGATATCATCTTCTTCCTTTTTTCTTGTTTCAACCGAAAATACCATTAAAGAAGGGGTTTGAAGTTTTTACTAGGCTTGTTTCATTGCATGGTAAGTGTTTAAGCCCCATTTTTAATTATTTTTATGTTTTGAGCTTGTTTTAGCTTAATTTACATAGCCCAGGGATTAATTTACAAAACTGTTAAAGGTTGGAGGTTTTTCCATGAATGACATTGATGTTTTGTGATGGTAAGTGTAAGATAATTAAATTTGGTTGTTAAATGAACATTATTTGTTAAGTGAATTTTTATGAATATAAGGTTTAGGGATTAAATTGCTTAATTGATAAATTTCATGTATATTGTATGAAATAATGGAAAAATGTAGAATATGTAGGCTTAGGGAAGAATCAGTTATTATGGGTTTAGGTTAAAATGGTTAAATTGCAAGTTTAGGGTTTGAGGACAAAAATTGATTAAAAGTTAAAATATTAGGGGTAAATTTGTAATTTTACATTAAAATGGAGATGAATTACAATTGACGATTCTTGTGTAGTTGGGATACTTAATTGAGTAAATTTAATATTTAGATCAAGATATACAACAACCAGACTTAAACCGAGGCAAAGCTAAGGTGTTGGATTGGTTTTCGACTCTGTCAAAACAGTCGTAGTATCGAGGTATGTTTGTATGAAATATAATCTTATTAACATTAGTTTGATTTGATTATCTGTTACATTATGTTAAATATAAATTGACTCAGAAATATATCGATGTTTGGAATAATTGACGATTAAATAACACCGTTTGAACTATAAGAATTTTTAGGATACGAATGACATGTCATTAAGGTTATTCAGTTTCGGGTGCTGTTCTTGAATGTCCTACCGGTTGTTGAGGTTCTATATTTGTTGCGGATTCTCCACAGCTCATATGAGCAGCATCGTGTAGCTAACATTCTGACCCACAACTCGCGTGAGCATTAATGAAAAGGAAAATTTATGGTTATATGAAAAGGCACACTATGTGTGTGCATTCTCGAGTATCTGATGTAATTCTAAATTGTTCAACGAGTAAGTAAAGGTTAATGGAAAGGTATGTATACAAATTGATGATTATTCATAATCTAATGAAAAGGTAAATTTGATGAATGCAACTAGAATGAAAAGAGAAGTAAGCAAATATGTGATAAGTGGTATGTATATGGGAATTCATTCATGATCTGTTCCATGATAAGGTTGAAAGTAAATGAATTATGTATGAACTTACTAACTTGTGAGTTTGGGGATGAAAATAAGATTTTATTAATCTTATGAGCATGGTAATGATGTTATGCATAGTATATTCGAGTTTGAAAAGGTATGCTATTGTTTAAGTTTATACGATCTTACTAAGCACTAGTAGCTTACGTAGTTTTTCTTCCTTTGTTTTCTAGATCATCGGTAGCTCGACCGGTTGGAATCTTATCAGAGTTTTATCACACTATCCAGTAAGAAATTTGGTATTTGGTTATTTTGGCTATGGTTATAAATGACATGTATATGACTTTATATAATGGAAGTTTTTTATTATGCTAATGATTAACTTGGTATGGATTTACCTTTTGTGTATATATTTTGTTTGTTTGAACTTATAATGCTTTGGAAAGATTATATGCAGGTTGGTTCACACGGGCATAGAGAGCTACACGACCGTGTGACCTTATAATACACGGGCACAGTGAGAAACACGGTCTGCGTACACGGGTGTGTGGAGTAGCCACACGATCATGTCTGGAGTCACAAAGCCTAGCCACATGGCCGTGTGACCCAGTTTTCACAAATTTCCATATTTTTCTCAAAACTTTCTAATTTATTCAAATTGATCCCTGATTGTTTTTAAATCGTTTTTAAGGCCCCGATAGCTTGATTTAAGGCCCAAATGTGTATGTTTTCTATGAGTGGAATGAAATATTGGAATTTATAATTAAGTTGAATTATTTGTTCTGTTCTAAATTTAAAGTTTTTGTTTTGTACAGTAATATTTTCTAACTCTAATCCGACGATGGAGATGGGTTAGGGGTGTTACACTATCACCTATTTACAGTGTAATAGAATGAACTAATAAGTTTAACATTAAACAACCTAAATTCGATTACTGTCGAATTAAATTTACAATTCAAACACAGAATCCTATTTACATGCTCCTAGCCAATCACTTGTATTGCTACAAGCTCACACACAAACAAACACACACAAAAAATTAACGAAAAAAACTAGTAAAAACAAAAAAAAATTGAAAATTTTCTAGGTTACCCCCACACTTTTTTTGGCACATTGTCCCTAATGTGTGTCCTATAGATAAGAGAAGAGACTACCCAGTTTTAGGGTTGAAGTTTCTTAGATGTGGTCGGGTGGTCATCCTCGTGCTGATTTATCTTTGAAATGTAGTGCCCCATATTGTAGGGGTTCCTACACAAAAATTAGCTAACATAAAAAACTAATACCAAAAATAAATAAAGTCTGGGAAAAAATAAAATCTTTCAAAATAAAAATACAAGTCCCAAAAACATAAAATAAAATAGACTAATTAAATAATTTTTTTGTTACAAAAAAAATAATTAAAAATGTCCAATTTCAAAAAAAAAATCAAAGTCTTCAAATAAAATGGTTGAAAATAAGGAAAAAAAATGAAAAAGAATGAAAACTTAATTATTGTCTTAGTCAAACTTGAGTTCCAACTCTTCCATGTCCCCTTCATTATCTTTTTGCTCCTTGTTTTCCTCTTTTGGGTCGTTTTCCTTATTAGTATCGGGATCTTGCAATTGGTTAACTTCAAGGGTTGGAAATTTGGGCATCTTCAACTTGTGTCATATCGCATAATCCTCAAACAACAATCCTGCTAACCGCCTCTGGACATACTAACGTCTAGAGTGTGAGTACTGCAATAAAAAATAGAATTGCGAGGCGGTATCCTCAAGTATACGGGTCTAGTTGTAATATAGTTTTTCAATGGAGTGGGTGAATACTCCGATGATCATACTCAAGGGAGGTGAATGCTAGATCAATTCTAACCTAAACCCTAAAAGATCTAATTAGTACTTTTAAATTTAGTTATAGTATGAAGAATATAAAATAAAGGATTTTTATAATAATGAAAAAAATAGCATAAAAAGATAAAATTCAAGAGATTAAAAAGGAAGAATAAATAAAATATGATTATGGGAAATTAGCTCTCTTCAGTAATCTCTATCAATTATCGCTTCAGGTTCCTTGTCTATCAACTAGTCGCTATCCTAATAGGATCTTCCTATCTTCCACTAACATAACGAGTTAGTAAGAACTACTTATGTTACGACCTCACAGTCCAGACTGGCTTGGGGTAAAGGTGTTCCTGGATGGGCAATACCATTTTTGGGTTAATTCCCACCCTGATGATTTCCTGTGGTTGTCAAGCCTAGGGTTTGCTTTAGTTCTCTCTTTCTGAAATGGTTGATTCGTTAAGTAACCCTACAAAATAGTTAACAGATCATACCTCCACTCGTTAATTCCTCATAGAAGGATTACTTCCTCATAACGTTCATAAACAATATATAATTGATGTAAAGAGAAAGCATGCTAATTAAATCGACAAGATAGAGTAAATGAAAGAGCCTGATTGTATTGGTATTAAGTGCAAATCCACAGAGTTGAATGATTCCAAAATCCAAATCTCTTGAAAGAAAACAACAAAAAAATAAACTAAACTCTAGCACCCTGAGAAAATGAAACTAAATATAAAGGAATAAACTAGGTTAACAAAAAGGTGTCTTTAACATGTGCAAAAGAGCTTATTTATAACCTCAGGTCGTTGTCGTCCTTAACCCTAGGTTAGTTGACATTCCCAAGCTTTATGTTTGATTGTAAGGACCAAAATGCCCCTACTCATGTCTAATTTCCATCCCAGTGTTGATGTCGCAACATTCTAGGACCTGTGTCACAACATAGCAACCAGTATGCTCCTCTGTAGCCATCTTCAAGGGTATGTCGCAACACCTTCAGTCTATGTCGTGACATCGAAGACAGACTTGAGTTTTCTTCATTCTGTTCCCTATGTTGCGAAATAAGTCCACTTGCGCTGCAACATAACATTCAGTATCATCCTAAAATGCCTTCTGATGGTCTCCTACACACTTATGAAGTATGTTAGCTCTCATTTAGGCCTCATTCAGCCCTTAGGGTCAATAAAAGACTCAATTTGCACATTTTATTGAATGTAACTAAAACTAGAGAAACTTAAATAAAATGTAATGAAAATGCTTGTATTCAGGATCCTTAAGTGTGAAAACTAGTTTAACTCGCTACACCAAATTTTGGCAGATCACCTGCCTCGTGCATCCATTGCTTTATCCATTCAACATCCAAACTAGAGTTGGTGCCATTATTTTGTTGACGATTCGGTGTCTTTTGTTTCTTTAGAGGAGGTATTCTTTTTTTTTGTTGCTCGTGTCTTATTTCCTTATTGAATTGCTTTTGTTGGGATGCGATGTGTTGCTTATAGATTGAGTTTCCAATTGAATTCATAGTTGGTCACAACCACCACTTAGACCGTCCCATAAAAACCTTTGCATTTTTGCATAAGGCGGTTATAAAATGTGGAAAGAGGAGCCCTACTTTTTCTTCGCAGATGTAGTGGATCATGCTTCGGTATATCATGTTCCAACACAGATATTTTCTTTCTGGAAAATAGATTTTAACATCGAAGCTAGAAAAGTAGTGATGTTAGAACTATTCGCAGTAGGGTATATGCGGGAACAAACGAATTATACCCATAGTTTAGCTAAAGGAATCATACTTGATGAATGGAAGAACATCAACAAGTTGGTAGCTAAATCTATTCGCCATTCGCCCTTCCCCTCAGTTAATAATCAATTACTTCCTCTAAGCTAATGTTCGGGTAAAAATTTAAGTCAGTTCTTTGGATAAAATCATACATGTAAACTGTGACCTTATAAACCCTACAAATTTCAGGACTTGAAATTAAAATATCTTTTCCTCTAAAAGTAACATACGACCAAGGTTTGCCTAACGGTGTTTTCGTCTCGTGCCCTTTGAGTGATGCATAAAATTCTTGCACTGTTGGAATGCACGCCGATTTAGAGGGGTGTTTCCCAAAATTTTCCCACTTATGAGCATGCATTATTTCCCAAACTTTGCCTCCACTATCCATTGGGATATGAATCCCCATTCTTGAATAATGGGTTTCCTTTTAAAAAATTTGAGATGTTCACCGAGGTCATATTTTCTAGGTTTAAGAAGTTATCAGCTATCAACAGTTCGTCGCATGGCGTTCCTTGAGTGTGTTTGGTAGCTATTACAACAAGAAAAGTTTATTTTTTTTACAAAACACCAAAAATAGTATACCTAAAGTTCATAAAACAAATTTAAATATGTTAAAGTTTTGAAACGATAACCTCTTGAACCATCTTTGTATGGTTGGCAAAAGGTTTTTTTGATGTATGCAACCAGTTGGCAAGCCATAGCAATGAAGAGCAAACAACACTTGGGAAGGGTAAAAGTTATGTAGAGGAGGGAAAAACATTGGACAAAGATATTGTGAAGGGATTTGGGGTTGGTAAGTATTTAAGGGTATCTTTGGAGTGTATTTAAAGGGCTTAATTAATGTTTTTAAGGCTAAACCGACATGTTTTATAAAAGGAAAATTAACTGATTACGTGAAAATCTATGGAAAATCATGTAGATTTGATGTGGTGTCGCGACACCAATATTTAGTATCGTGAAATTGCACTTTGAGTACTCCAGGATTTTATTCTGATGTTCAGTTTCGTAACATTGAATGTGGGTGTCGCGACACGGACTCTCCGGTTTGGATTTTCAAGCTTCGAAGTATCAAGTCATAATACTGCAGGTTAGTGTTGTGACATTGCCCTACTTTCAGCAATGTTGAAGTATTCTAACTTTGATGTTGGGACACCATAATAATTATGTCGCGACATCGCCCTAGATCTCTTAAAATCACCCTTTTATTGCATGCATTTCCTTATTCCATCCCATTTTGTTAGATTGTTACTGTACATAAAATACAAAGTTAGATATTGTCACAATACAATATGTTATGTATTCAGTTTTAGTCTTATCTTGTGTATGATTTCTTGATTCATCTGGATCCCAACTCCAGTTCTGACTACAATTTTTTGTTTCATCTACCAATCCATCACAACTGGGCATTCAAAATTGCTTTTCGCTGACCTTCTCAATGTTTCCCCCAAAATAGTGTTTCTGTCTCTACCCATTAACAATGAATATTTCTCCCTCTTTATTTGTTAGCCCCATTGCTCCGTAGGGAGATGCATGTTTAACAATGTATGGCTCTATCCATCTCGATCACAGTTTTCCCGAAAATAATTTCAGTCTTGAGTTGAACAATAAAACCTGTAGTCCTGATTTGAAGGATTGATTCTTTATCATGGCGTAATGTCTTAGCTTACTTTCCTCCTTATACAAATCTGCATTTTCATATGTCGTAAATCAAAATTCCTCTAACTCATGTAACTGAAATAGGCATGCTTCATTGGATAAGTAGGATCTAGATTCAATCCCTTAATGGCCCAATAAGAGTGTTTTTCTCTAATTCGATTAACAAATGGAAAATTTTTCGTAAACTAATGAGACATACCCAATGGATTTTTGTACACTGTTTCATATGCCCATAATGCATCATCCAATTGTGTATTCCAGTCTTTTTTACTTAGGTTCACTATCTTCTTCAATATCTATTTGACTTCCCGATTTGATACTTCTACTTGACATTAGCTTATGGGTGGTATGCCGTACTAATTCGATGTTTGACACTATATTTTTCCAAAGCTGCCTCTAACTGCTTGCTGCAACTATGTTATCCTTCATCGCTAACAAGTGCTATAGGGGTCTCAAATCAAGAGAAAACACTCTTCCGTAAGAATCGAACTACAGCGTTAGTGTCGTTGACAGATAACGACACCATTGTTACCCATTTGGATACATAGTCTAATGCTAAAAGAATGTACTGATTACCGAAAAAGCTTGGATATGGACCCATAAAATCAATTCCCTGCACATCAAAAACATCTACCTCCAAAATTCTAGTTTGTGGCATTTCATCCCTTTTTGATATGTTCCCTTGTCGCTGACATATGTAGCATCATTGAGAAAATTCATAAACGTCTTTGATCATTGAGGGCCAGTAAAATCCTGACTCAAGTATTCTCTTTACTGATCTTTTTCTTCAAAATGGTCCCCACATGGTGACATGTGACATCCTAACAAGATGTCTTCTATTTCCTCCTCTTTCACTCATTGTTTGATCAGTTGGCTTGCACATTTTTGAAATACATAGGGTTCCTCCTATATATATTCACAGGCATCATACATTATTTTTTTCTTCTTATGTCCTGATACATTTGCAAGAAAGACTCCTCTATCTTTATAACTCACAATGTCTGCATATCGAAGTGTTTTGTGGGTCAGCTACATTACTTCATGGTGGACCACTTGGAATAATTGTTCATCAATAAATCTTTCATTAATTTTTTTATCATCTTGTTGGCTTACCTCACTCTCTAATTGTGAGAGATGATCTGCCACTTGATTCTCAGTGCCTTTCCTATCAAGGATCCAAATATCAAGTTTTTTAAGTATTAACACTCATCGTATTAATCTGGCTTTAGTCTATTTTTTCTTCATAACATACTTCAGAGTGAATTGATTAGTGTAAACATACACCCGATTTTCAATCAAATATGGACAATTATTTTCACAAGCAAACACCACAACCAATATTTCCTTTTCTATAGTCGTGTAATTGCATTAAGCAGGATTCAAAGTCTTACACGCAAAATGAATTGTAGGGACAATTTGTTCTTTATTCTATCCTAATACTGCTCCATCAGCGTAATCACTTGTGTCAGACGTGATAACAAAATGTTCTAACCAATCTGAACTAACTATAATAAGAGCTTAAACGAACCTCTGTTTAATTCTTGTTGGAATAAGTTCATTCTTTTCAGTTGTTCCAATCGTTAGACCACCTTTCTTTGCAACGCACTAAGTTGGACTAACCCATTCTCTGTCGAATATTGCGTACACAATTCCCGCATCCAACCACTTTCACAACTCTTTTTTCACTACTTCTTTTATTGTTGGTTTAAGTCACCGTTGTGTATATACCATTGGTTTCTTACCTTCTTCCAATCATATTTTATGTTGGCAAAGAAAAATGTTATTTCCTTTTATTTCAACAATTGCCCATCTGATTGTCTTCTTGTGTGCTTTTAGGACTTTCAAAAGTCATTTTCGTGTTTGGATGATAGATTATTTGCAATAAGTACAAGTAAGGTGTTGTTTTAACTGAAAAACCTGATCTGTCGTAATTTGGTGCAACATATTAAACTAGTTTTAACATTAAAGGAGCTTGAATATAAGCATTTTCTTTATGTTTTTAATTTAGTTTCTTTATTTTTTTTCCATTCAATAATATGTGCACATCGAGTCTTTTACTAACCTTAAGGGCCAAATGAGGCCTACGGGAGAACTAATGTACTTTGTGAGCGTGCAGGAGACCATTAGAGGGCATTTCAGGTTAATACTTGACGCTTTGTCGCAACATGGGAGATATAATGTCGCAACATAAAAAGTAGAATGGAGAAAGTGACAAATTGCCTTCAATATCGCGACACAGGCCAAGGGTGGCGCGACATACCCTTGAAGATGGGTATAGAAGAAGATGCTGGTTGCTACGTCACGACAAAGGTCCTGGTGTGTCATGAAATCGACTCTATGATGGGAATGAAACATGAAGTAGAGGCATGTTGGTTTGCACAATCAAACCTTAAGCTCGAGAACGTCAGCTAACCTAGGGTTAAGGACAACGGTCCCTTGAAGGCTATAAATAGGCACCTTTAGCACATGTAAAAGAAATCTTAGTTTTAGCCTAGTTTTCTTCCATTAAATTTAGTCTTGTTTTCTTTCCTTCTTGGTTTTTCCTAGTTTTAGTTATTTTCTTTCTTCAAGAGATCTGATTGTAAAGGAGATCAACTTCTGTGGATTCGTGCTTATTATCAATATCAATCAGGCTTTTCTTAGACTCTCTATTTCAACCCATTCCTTATGGTTAATTCTTCCATTTATTCCATTTTGTATATGAAAGCCATGAAGAACTAATCCTTTTATGGGGGATTAGCGAGTGGAAGCATGATCTCTTAATTGTTTTGTAGGGTTAGTCAATAGATCAATTGTTTGGGAAAGGAAGAACATGAAACAAACCTTAGTCTTGACAACCCTAGGAAGTTATCAAGGTGGGAATTAACCCAAAATTGGTATTGCCCATCCGTGAACACCTTGACTCCAAACCAGTCTGGACTGTGAGGTCAAAAAATAAGTAGATCTTGCTGACTCATTATGTTAGTGGAAGGTCGAAAGATCCTGCTAGGGTAGAGACTAGTTGATTGACGAAGAACCCAAGATGACAATTGATTGAGATTGCGAAAGCAAGCTAATCACCCATCTTTAGATTTGATTTACTTTATTTCTCTCCGTCTCTTGCAATTTTACTCTTTTTATGTTATTTTATTCCCTTAGTTTAAGAAACCCTAAAATTATCTCTTATTTTACTTTCGTATTATAACTGACTTAAAGTATTAAGTCGATTTTTATTTGATTAGGTTAATATTGATTTAGTACTCGCCTCCCTTTGGTACGATCTTCGGAGTACTCACCTACTTCATTGTAAAATCTATATTACAATTCTACCCATATACTTGTGGATAACACCTTGTAATTCTTCATTCTATTGCAGTATTCACACTCTGGACGTTAGTATGTCCAGAGGCGGTCAAGTTGTTGGCATCATTGCCACGAGGCAACGTTAGTAGATCGATATTAACTTTTGCTTTTTAAGTAATAATTAGGAAATTTGTTGGTTATAGTTATGCTTTTCAATTTATTTTGTTACATAACACTTCTAAAATTTGTTTAATTTTAGGAATCCTAAACACAAAACAATCACTCAGTACAAGTCATAGATGACTTCTATTATATGTGGACGGATGAAGATTTCGATTATGACGAAGATATTTACGAAGGAGTCTATGAATATTGGGAAATTCAGGAGAATCAACGATTACGAAGGAGCTTGTGAAGGAGGAGAATCTTTAGATTATTATCCCCTCCACCTAATAGAAAAATATTTAGACAACTTAAATGGAACTTCAGAAAGAGGAGATATGGAGCTAGCAGAGGAAATGGACAATGAATTGAATAATCAAATAGATTAGGAAAACATCGTCTGAGAAACCTCGGGTGATACTGAACCATAATAATAGTATAACAAAGACACCAAGACGATGATAGTTATGACTTAGTTAATAGAAAAATGTCTATCGATTTAAAAGTTCACAAGACACCAAGATGAGAAACCAGTGATCCCGAAGGATGAGCCTAAATTGACCATTCTGTTCGCGTCCCTAATCCTAAACTAAGAACCCTAGAAATCTATAGATCGAGGAATTTACATGTTCCTGAAAGGAGTGGAAATATATATATTGACAGAGCTTACAATCATATAGTAGGTTACCGTCAGGTCGAATAGTTGGTGTGTATAAACCTCGATTATGGCTGTTACAGAATGTTCAATTCCTCCAAGGACCATCGAAGGGAATTATTTGCAGTCCAATAGATGGATTTATAAGCCCACTAAAGCATAACTCCAGTAACGCAATACAATCTTCTTTTTTTATCTCTTTGCAAATACCAATTAAAGTAGTTATGTGGGTATGTGGCCATGCAAATTACTGATAGTTATGACCTACAAAAAGAGTTGTCAATGGTTAACGCAGTCCAAAAAGGTAAATTCAAGGAAAGAGACAACTGCAGATGAGTAAAATGGCATGATGGGTATTGGAGTAACACAGATAGAAATAAATTACAAGGAGCTCATCGATGCATATTGACTGAGCTGATGGACAATTCCGGCAGCAAAACCTAACTTTTTCTAGTAATTGATCATTACTAACTGTACTAACTACATATTTTACTAACAAAATTGTTAACAATTATAGGTAGGTCAAAGACGGGTCCAACAGACGTCTGAAGCATGCCAAAGGACCAGAAATGTGGAAAACAAGGTCAGTCGCGACATAGACAACTCTATGTCGTAACATCAAGGGTAGTAATAAAGAAGTTTACAAATCTACCCAATGTTGCGGCATCACTTACCTGTGTTGCGACATAAAAGACAATTTCTCCATAATTCTAAAACTGCAGGGTGTGTCGCGACATCGAGCCCCGATGTCACAACATTGCTATAATTTTCTGCAAGGTTGACCTAACCCGACTACGCAACCCGACGACATAATCACTGTTTTACTCAAATTTTAACCCTAAAACACCCTTTTTAATCATATAACTATCCCTCTAGATTAATCTAATTTTATTCTAAACATTTACTCTTTCAAAACCCTAAACTGCCAAAGCCTCTCTTTTTCATAAACCCTAAATTTTTAATCCCTCATTCTAAGAAGCTACTTTGGAAGGTGTTGTTAACAACAAAATAGAGAGGGAAGCACATACAATGTAAAAAAAAGTTAAGGTTCAAGTATTTTTAATCTTTTACTGTTTTATTAATTAATGTTCATGTCTATGTTGGAAATATTATGCCTCCTTGAAAGAGTAAAAGAACTTATGTTTCGAAAACTCTACATGTTTCTGACCCTGTTAGATTCCATAATGCCAATATGGAAAAATACTTTATAGAGTCGTAAGGAAGACCTCTAATTCAGGAGCGAAGGTTCGAACCCTTGATAGTCTATTGCAATGAAATTTGGACTTTGGTTCGTTATCATCAATGCGAGCAATTTTTTGTTACTTCCATGAATAAGGCAAATATACCTGTGGTTCAGGAATTTTATGCATCCCTTAAGGACCAAATAATTAACAGAGGTTATAATGCAGTAATCACTGACGTTGAAGTATGAGGGGAAGATGTTCCAATTTCTCCTAATGATATCTATGAATTTTATAACATCCCATTTTATGAAAAAGATTTTATTGATAGTGTAGATTTAGAGGGGTTTCAAAACATTAACATGGAACATGTTATAAAATATCTGACAAAAGGTAGGGGTAGTTGGAATTACAAGCCAGATATTGAGCTTCCAACGAACTTTAGTGAAGCTATTGTGTTTCTTGTAGCTAAGATGTAGATGCAATTCATTGGCACTACAATTGCACCCGCACTGAATGTATCTAACGCCAATGTATTTAGATCAGTTTTGCTATATGGTATTCTGCAGTGAAAAAATTGTGTATAGGGCGTTGGATCTTTTGAGAGACGAAACGGTGCGTACAAAGCCAAAAAGCTGGACTTTTCTTCCCACACCTCGTAACACCACTATGCCGCCAGGTAAAAGTGCCAATGAGCGACAATGAGAAATTCATGAAACCTACGAGAAGTATCAGTGGAGATACATTATATACATAGCATGTTCAGCTTCAGTGGAAGAAAATTGTTGAATGAAATCAAAGGTGGAAGAAGAAAATAGACATGCCAACATCAATTAAACAAAAAGATTCAACGAAGGTTAAAAAAGGAGCTAGTGGAACCATTGAAGCAAAACTAGATGAGAGGATTAGATGGATGCAGGAAATAGGCCCGGTACTTTAAGAATTCGTAAGGATGAATGGGTTACATGCTCTAAGTTACCCTCCAGATATGTTCAAGCCAATTTTGACTCATCAGAATTAGGGGGCGAATCCTAAGTAGGATAGTATTACTCAAGAATACCCTAAAACGGAGGATGAGTACAAAGCGATATTTCAGCAGTAATTTTCTACACCAAAAGGGCCTGTCATACAAAGCCCACCTCACCATGCAACTTAAATGGGTGGGAGCTCCCACAAAACATATGTTAGAGGAAAAAGAAAAGCCCATATGAAGAAGAGCCATTCTCAACCCCTCAATGATTCAGAGTAGGATTGAGCAGTTTTTTTATTTCATTTTAAAATACTTGTATTAATTATTGGATGATTTTAATTTAGACTTTGTAGGATTGAGCAGTTTGGTTGATTAAATTTATGCATGTTGAGATATTTAGGGATGACCTAAGGCATTGTTTAGAACACATCCAGAGCCAAAAAGTTGTCCCATTTATACTTCACCTTTAGTACCAACATTAAGCTTTTTGACACTTCTTGATGAACCACAGTACAAACCCCAAGCCTAAAAATGTTAATTTGTATATGCCCTTTTTTTTGGTCCGGTATCCAATGATTATAGACATCTGGTCATACGTATTAAGGGTTAAGTAGATACATCACGGTGGAGTTTGTAAAACTAGAGTGAAATAGGAAAGATTAGCGTGATATAGGAATTATAAGTTAGCCTAATGTGCGAAACAAAAAGAAAAATACAAAAATAGAATTGATACGAGTAGAAAATGGCCTAAACCAGCAAAAACGTATTCATAAGTGAGATGTATTGAAAAAGAAAAAAGAAAAGTCACAAAGTCACAAAAGAAAGAATAACTCATTCATTAGTGCACAAAAACTCATAAGGCTAGCCATAGTTTCTATGCCATGCTATGATTTCCTATATATGGAGAGGCAAGGAAGGTGAGAGAAGGAGAAATAAGGTGGTGAGCGGGTAAGGGTCACTAAAGGGGGAAGAATAGGGATTAACACGATGTGCCAAACTACTTTTGTGTTTGTAACCTTTTGATGATTACTGTTTTTGAATTACATAACATTCCTAAACCTCAGAACATTACAAGCCGAAAAGCCTATATGACCTAAATATTCTTATACATGAATGGACATAATACTGAACATTCACCTAGATAACTATTTGTCTTCTGCTCAGATAATTAAAGTACTTTTATGATTTGTTAATGGATTCCTATAAGTAAAAACCTTAACACTTATATATTTTGTAACATACTGAACTTAAATGTTTGTGATCAAAAGTGGTAAGTTAACTACTCATCATGTTGAAATTGTTAGTAAATGTGAAATGCCTAAGTCATTTGCTCCTAAACCAATAATTGTACCATACTTGCTCAAGGGTCACCATTTTTCATTTTCTAATCTTTGATTATGTTGCTTAAGGACAATCAATGACTTAACTGTGGGGGAGTTTGATCTGTCATAACTCGGTGCAGTATATTAAACTAGTTTCAACATTTAAGGAGCTTGAAGAGAAGCATTTTCGTTATGTTTTGAATTCAATTTCTTTATTTTTGTTTACATTCAATAAAATGTGCACATCGAGTCTTTTACTAACCTTAAGGAATGAATGAGGCTTAAGGGAGAGCTAACGTAATTTGTGAGTGTGCAGGAGACCATTAGAGGGCATTTTGGGTCAATATTGGATGCTCTGTTGCAACATAGAGAGTAAAATAGAGAAAGTGAGAAACTACCTTCAATGTCGCGACACAGGCCAATGGTGTCACGACATACCCTTGAAGATGGCTATAAAGGAACATGTTGGTTGGTACGTCGCGACACAGGTCCTAGTGTGTCACAACATCGACTCTGTGACGTGAATAAAACACAAAGCAAAGGTATTTTGGTATGCACAATCAAAATTTAAGCTCGAAAATGTTAGCTAACCTAAGGTTAAGGACGACGGCCACCTCACATATAAAAGATATCTTAGTTTTAACCTAGTTTTCTTCCATTAAATTTAGTCTTGTTTTCTTTCCTTCTTAGGTTTTCCTAGTTTTAGTTATTTGCTTTCTTCAAGAGATCTAATTGTAAATTAGATCAACTTCTGTAGATTCGTGCTTGTTATCAATATCAATCAAGTTTTTCTTAAACTCTCTATTTCAATTCATTCCCTATGGTTAACTCTTCCATTTATTTCATGCTGTTTATGAAAGCCATGAGAAACTAATACTTCTATGGGGGATTAGCGAGTGAAAACATGATCTCTTAATTATTTTGTAGGGTTACTCAACAGATCAATTGTTTTGGAAAGGAAGAACGTGAAACAAACCCTAGGCTTGACAACCTCAGGAAGTCATCAAGTTAGGAATTAACCCAAAATTTGTATTACCCATCCGTGATCACCTTGACCCCAAACCAGTTTGGACTGTAAGGTTAGAAGATATGTAGTTCTTGCTAACTTGTTATCTTAGTGGAAGATCGGAAGATCCTACTAGGGTAGCGACTAGTTGATTGATGAGGAACTTAAGACGAGAGTTGACTGAGATTGCTGAAGCAAGCTAATCACCCATCTTCAAATTTGATTCAGTTTATTTCTTTCTATCTCTTACAATTTTACTCTTTTTATGTTATTTTATTTCCTTAGTTTAAGAAACCCTAAAACTATTTATTAATTTACTTTCATACTATAACTAACTTAAAGTATTAATTAGGTTTTTAATTGTTTAGGTTAAGATTGATTTAGTACTCGCCTCCCTTGGGTACGTTTTTCGGGGCACTAACCTACTTTGTTGTAAAATCTATATTACAACTCTAACCATATACTCTGGGATATAGCTCGTAATTCTTTATTCTATTGTAGTATTCACACTCCAGACGTTAGTACGTTCGAAGGCGGTCAATACCCATATTTCAAAAATGTCAAATGTGGTTTCAATTCCAAATTTGGTGGCTTAATAATCAATGGAATCATCTTATCAGGTGAAGAAAACTTCGTGTTCAATGGTTCCTTACAACATTTCTACCAATCTATTTGATAAATTTCTTCTAGATTATTTCCTATCACCTCTTCTTCCATTTCCTCTTCCAGGTCAAATGTGTCTGAGTTATCATCTACTAACTCTTTTTCACTAAATCCAACTTCGTCATTACCTAAATTATCCATCTCTATTTCCAAGCCAACTACTTTAGCCACTTTCATCGACATATTTATTGGTTCAGGCTCTCGAATCTTCCTCCAAGTATGATCATTGCTACTTACTTTTTCTAGCAACACAATTATTCATGAGTTGATTTAGTCCAAACATTTCATCCTACGATGATGTCAAACTGGTGTCAACTATCATAATCTAAACCCCCATAAAAATGTTGCAATTGAACCTCAAGATTAACACCCCCTCCAAGCACTTTCTGAAGAATCATTTTGAATCTATCCTAAGCTTGTCCCAATGTCTCTTTTAGGCTTTGTTTAAACATCAACAATTCTTCTTATGTACTCAGAAGAGTAGGCATAGGTATAAATCTCCCTAAAAACAACTATACAAACTCTTCCAATGATGTTATAGTGCCCGGTGGTAATGCTTCCAGCCATTCCCTAACTCGACCTCTGAATGCGAAAGAGATTAATAGTAATTTAAAGACTTCATCAGAAACTCTTGAATACCCTACGGTACTACAGATCTAATTAGATCTCCTTAGGGATACCACTAGATCCAAATTAACCTTGTCACTATACTAAAGATTCATAGACACCCAAGTCAGCAATGCAAGATTAATCTCAAAGTGGGTTCTTTGAACAATGGGCTTTCTTATACGTGGTTGAATCTAGCTTGTGTTGAATATTGTTCGTCCCAAGAGAGTTGTCATTGGTTACCCTAAATAAACAAGTCTCAAATTCCAAGAATAAAAAAATCAAAATTAAAATCACTTGTTAAAAAAGATAAATAAATATAACTAAAATTAAATTTTGTATCTATAATTCTAAATATTCCTATTTATCCTATTAAAATGCAAAAAAATTAAATTCAAGTCTAATGTCGAAACCTCCCCGGCAACACTGCCAACAACTTGACCGCCACCAGATGTGTGAACATCTGGACTGGAAATACTACAACGAATAAATATCTAATTAAACAGTAGTGTCAACAATTATACGGGTCAAATTATAATATAGTTAAGAATGTTGCAACGAAACACTCTGGGATGGATTCCAAGGATCGTACCCAAAGGAGGTTGAATTAAACTTAAATTAACTCTCTACACTAATAGGGTTAAATAGTACCAATTTAAAATTATATTATGAAAACCAAATTAAATTGAATTAATTAAGTAACATGGAATTATCTAAAACTAAAAATCATCCATTTGACGATCGAAATTTAGTCCAACAAAATAGGCATGATATCAACTCACTTCATTGTTCCTAATTAAATTTAAAACTCGAGTTTTATTGAGTTAGTTATTAAGTAACCAGTTATTACCTCTCAGCCTCTACCTAATTAACTAATCGACCAATACACGCTTACCTCTTGGCTTCACTTTCCTGACTGTGATAAATTATGATTTAGTCTATAAACTTATCTTTCGATCTCCTTTATCCTAAGTTACTTTCTAGGGTTTAACTGGAAATAATTTAAACCAACTAACTCGGATTTCAACCCTAATTCATCCATTAATTAGTCACACATTTGTTCGTTAATCTTCGTAAGGAAATTAGCTACACATAGATCTAAATAAGCCTGTTTCGGTATCGATTTTTGCTTGGAAGTGAATTTTGCTTTAACAGTCACGAAGATTACTTCGATTGCAATTGGAATCCACAAACAAATAACGAAAAACTATTAAATTAAAACCTTGGATAAAAATTGAATCCAAGTTCATTAAGAACAAAAAGTATTTAAAGGACTAAATTGAAAGAAAATAAAAACTCTAGTAAACCCTAAAAATAAAAAAGTGCTTCACTTAGTTATTTCTAGAGTTGATGATTTGACCTAATTCAGGTTACTAAATAGCCCAAATTCTAGATATTTTAGCTAAAGTTTATGATCTGACCTAATTAGGAAATTTACATTGTGTGGAAAAAAATACACATGCTTAACTTTCCTAATCATTGTCCAGTGTTGCAACACTACCTTCAAATTCTGCATATTTTAGCTTCAAAGTTTGTTGCTGCGACACCACTTCTTGATGTCGCGGCATTGCAGTCATCCTTCATCTTCTAATCTAAAAAATAGTGTCCTACACACTAAATAGAGCCGCTAGATCATCCCTAGGATCGTAGTGGCCTATTAGATCATAACATAAGTTAAAATTGCATAATTTTTTTTCCAAAACTTAAACATAAAGTAATAAAAGCTAAAAAAAATAAAAGCATATAAAAACACTAGAAAACAAGCTCGTTAAGTGGAGGAAAAACCTTAATTTTCCACAACGAATTGTGCCAGATCAACGACACCTCATAAGAGGTTTACCAATTCTTTGAAATTAAAGGTCTATGGAAATAGGACACCATATTGTGAAAGACCATAGCTGGGTTATGACAATTTATGAAGTCTGCCAGGACAGTAAACATAACACCAAATTATGTAAGACCATAGCTGGGCTATGGCAACATATGAAGTCCACCAGGATGGTGAACCAGGAAGCCAACAGGGTACAAAAAGGGAAAACAATGTATGATTAGTGCGGCGAGTAGCATAACAGGATGATTGCAGAGTATTTGAGAATGCGGGTAAATAGGATAGTAAGAGAAACCACCAAACTACAAAGATAAGAAAAACTAGTGAAAGTGTCAGAGAATGCGGGTAAGTCTATCAATAATGGACCCACTAAATTCAAATTATAAGAGGATTTGGCATAAATGGTCTTAACATGACAACGGTAATGGAAGCAATACTTTCTTCGAAGTATTTAAGTATCCTCCAATATGAGTACGCCAATACCTAATAAGTAAACCAACTTTGGGTGTGATAAAGTGAGAAGAGTAAGAATATTCTAATCCTAAGGGTCTACGAGTAAAAGGTAGAGGAATTTGCCCAAGGATTTAGCTTGGGAGGGAAATCCCTCCAAGGAAGTTCACCCAAAGGCGTGGATGTCCATAGGGACTACATAGTGCAGAAAAGTCCTTTGGGGCTAATAGAGGAAGAAGTCTGCCAAGGAAAAATTAAGGAAATGATTGTACATGGGGGAGACAATCTAATTTTGAGAGCATCTTGGTGGAATGGACTGAAATAGGGAAGTCCTAAGGTACTATCTTACAAGCATGATTTTACTAAGGAAGAAGGGTGTGTACAAACCAACCAAATCTTATATTTTAATCTGCAAAGGAAGATGATATAACGAGTCTTCCATGAGGGAGGGTTTATGCCCATGTTTAATTCACAAAAATTATTCATTGAGGTGATATGGTACTCGTACAAATTAGTGCGGAACGGACGGATCAGGGTAGGGATTCACCTACATTGCGAAGATGATTTCAGGTCCGCCAATAGTAAAGGTAGTCACCGAACTATATATATGCCCATATGGTTATCTTAAGGAGGTATAATTAGGCAAGGTAAAATGGAAATCTGTAATGATTGATGAAAAGTAAACGTGGCCATGAGCCATTTGCCTTTGTGATGAATGACTTAATTACCATTTGATAGTAGTTGGTTTTTCATAAAAGAAGATGGAATCGTTACAATGAGATAAAATAGGATCATATTGACAGAATGATTTTATCCCAAAGAGATTAAGGATACACACTTATGATAAGGTCATTGGACTGTTGGAAAATTGGGTTTAGAAAACGCAACGAAAAAATGTTTAAGGGAAAACCACAGTTTTAAACTTTTTCCCTAAATAAAAACTTGATTGTGTTATCTAAAGTAATAAATACATAGTCAAAGTTGTACCTTTTGATTTGTCTAGGATGAATGCTTCGACCGAGTAGTCTTCTCCGCCATCCTCAAGCTCGCGTTTGCTGAGTGTGGGCTCGCTTTGAATAAAAAATTCACAAAATTACCAGTAGAGTAATATCATAATTTGTCTAGCCTTCTGGGGTCAAGTTGTAAATAATAATTATTCTCTAGAAATTTTCTGAAATAATTTCTTCAAGCAATTTTCTCTCTACAAATTTTCTTGAATTCAAGTGTGTGAGAATAATGATCTATGCTCTCTTTATATAAAGAGAGTTTAGAGAGGGTTCAACTATAATTATAATTAAACACATTAATATTAAATTAATAAAATATTATCTAGATAAAAATTTAATTTAATTTAACATCTCATATTAATATTAAATTAATAAAATACTATCTAGATAAAGATTGAAATAAATTTAATATTAAATTCATTAAAACAATATTATCTTTGGAAAAGTTAATTTGAAATCAAGTTACCCGATAAAGTCCTACTAGGAGACTAAGTTTTTCATTGCTCTACCACTGAAGAACCACGTCGCTGACCATTAGTTGACCATCGGATCGCCACCGTCATAGCCGCCGTGCCAGACTGTGCCATAGTCGACGCGACTCCTAGGCACCTCGAACCATTATCGTTTTGCCCAAATGGGACTGGCCAATTTGGTTGCAAGTGGTTCAGTCCGAGCCAATGACAACCCAACAACTCTAATCTAGCCACCGGTTGGACCATCGACCCAGTTTCACACACAAAGCTCAGTTCAAGCAGTTTTTGGGTTTCAATCTTGAGTTTTAGTTCTCGGGTTCAATTTTTTATCTCGAGTCTAATTTTCAAGTTCTATTACCCATTGGGTTCACTTCCTGCCTTAATCTCCAAAAATATCATATTTATTTTAATTAATTTTATTAATTTCATTTTTGTTGATTAAAATTAATTTTCTCAAAAATCACTAAGTTTTTAAATTTTTTAAGAAATTTATTTAATCAAATTCTTTAGTTGAACAACTCTTGCGGCTGCCTAATATAATTCCACATCGAATTAATCGACTCAATTAAATTATTTCCAAAGTTTTAGATTTTCTTCTGATTCAAATGCAGTCCGATAGAGCTTTTGTTTAAGCTAGCGGAGAGACCAATTGGACATAAACAATTAGGCTCGAGTAATTGTAATTATGTCTAGAAGCATCGTTCCGATAATTCACAATTTACTTAATGATTGAGTCAGTTCACAAGAAGTATCATGATTTAAAACTCCTTATTGCATACTCTTTATGAAAACAATTCATCCAACTCTTTTGTCCAATGATCTCGCCATGTGTGTTTTACCCTCAGATGATATCTTTGATTTCTTTGAGTTAAATTCATTCACTCAATACAATAATATTGTGCTTCATTGCCACTATTGTGTCTTCTTAATGATTAATATGATCACTATCAACTAATGATTGTGATAAATTGCTCGTTCGAGAGCAAGCAACCTGTGGTTACTTTCCATATTTATCAATCCACACAATTCCAATGAGAGGATATGGTTAACTCTTTAATTGAGCTATGGATTCCGTTGTTGCTAGTAAAACTATGACATACACAAGTCATGTACCCAACATACCGGCTATTGGCTCAATCATCTTTAGAGCATAATCTCCACTTATATCTAAGTACATGATTTCCATACTCTTGGTCAGTGACTAACTCAAGAATTAGTTAAGTCACACCATGAACGTCACAAGTGAGTTAATTTACAAACAAGTTTAGAATTAATTCAACTCGGGTCCAGTCTAATGTATCATTCTTCTAATGAGTACATTTATGTCTCTATCCCTAAGTCTACTACTCTGATAGCTAATACTAGTCATCTCCCTAATTGGAATTGTACGAGAATTGTGTGGTTTCATAATCCTCACGGTTGCTTCACTTCGAAATCTGCCTACTTTTGGCTTCTTTTGAAGGAGTTGGGTCTTGGTCCATACTGGTTCTATTGGAAAACCATTTCGAAGCTCGATACTTTACTAAAAATTTGGTTGTTTCTTGGCATGTGGGGTACGAGCTCCTCCCTACGAACGTCAAAATTGCATCTATCAGAAATGGCTTTAATCAGGGATATCCTAAATGTGAAGCTATAGCTAAGACTCTTATTCATGCTCTAAAAGACTGCCCTATTTCGCGTGAGGTTCTCTCTATTGGCAGGTGGGACACAAGTACCATGTCAAGGCAGTAAGATCGCTGTATTAATTAGCTTAAAGACATGATGAGAGCCCTTGACAAGGGAGCCATGGCTAACTTGATGACAACATTATGGAATTGCTGGAATAGTAGAAATAATTTTTTGTTCAAGGGTAAAGAAGACAAGGGGCAAACCATTTGGGAAAGGTCCAGTAATCTTAGCAAAGACTTTTGCATCTATAATATTTTGAACGAACCTCTACTTTCCCAGAATGAAGCAATAAGAAATGGGAAAAGCCTCAAAAGGGAGTTGTTAAAATTAATTTTGATGCTTCTATTAATGTCAATGGAATGGGTTATGGCGTTATCATTCGGGACAATGATGGTTTTGTGTTAGGAGGAGGTGGGGGTTTTATTGACAAAAGGGTGACAGTGCATGAGGTAAAGTGTATTGCGTTTGAGAGAGGCATTGAGCTTGTGTGTTAGCTTAATATTAATGATGACATGTACTTTGAAACCGACCATGCTAGTCTTGTGAACAATATGAACAACTATGGTACGGACGTCACTATCATCGGCGCGAGGATTAAGGATTGTAAAGATGCCTTCAACAACTTCAAGTCTGCCAACTTAATTTGGACAAATCAGTCTTGTAATAATGTTGTTGATTTTATATGTACTAAATTGTGTAGTGAAGCAAAAACTTGGTTCTTCAATATGGATTATCCAAAGGAAATCCATAATGCTATTATTAATGATGTTACTTAATAAAAGTGTTGATCCTTGTGGTCATTTTATGTTTAAAAAAAAGTAGAATAATTAAATATATTTTCTTATAGATTCATTTACACTAAAGTTGTCATGATTTTAACAAAATTAGAATTGGGTTAAGAAAATTATTTAATTGATAAATTATTTTATTTAAATTAATTTAGAAAATAATATTTAATTTGGGAAATAGAAAAAATATGTAAAGTACAAGAGAGGCTCAATTCCCCTTTTATGGAATACAAGGGAATCGCAAACCCTATTATTTTTACTTAGGGTTACTGCCCCTCTCCCTAATTCATAAAGAGCCAGGATGTGTAACACCCCAAACCTAGCCCAGACGTTATGGCCGGATCTAGCGATGTCACATGATAGGGTGTTTGAAAACCGTGCCATCGCGTTAAAACCATTTCCATTGAATTCCTTACCCTAATATCTTATTAGTTCCAAAATTGTGTTGCTCATTTAATCGATAGTTTCAAAACGTTATTCGTTTGTGGAAGCTTTTAAAACAGATTAAACAATCGTGCGTTTAGGAAAAACATTTGTTTCTTTTGAAAACCGACGTTTCCTACTACTAGCAGTTGTAATCCATAAGGTAAAGATAATTAAAACCCAAAAACAAAGTCCAAAAGTCCAATTACAACCCACAAACTTAGCCAGTGAAAATTGAATAGAAATAAAACCAATTATCGTAAATATGGGTTAAAAACCATAAAAATCCAAAACCGTGGTCACCACTGAGTCCTCCACCGCACCGATCCGTCTAGATTTGAGGATTACCTATTCACATTTAAACAAAAGGGGTGAGTTGACAAAAACTCAGTGTGTAATCCTACAGAAAACAAACAATAGCAAATCATAGTGCACAATTAAAGCAATCCTAGGCCTAATCCCTTTCTAAGTATCAGTAACAGTTTGGGCCTTAGCCCATCTCAGTATAATATCAAATATGCAGTAGGGCCTTAACCCATCACAGTATTAGTAGCAGTCATGAAATATTCAGTAACAAAGTCCTACCCAACCAGCCTCTACACACCATCTCCGTCCAACCCTACACTCCATGTGGAGATCAAATCAACCCACCCATCCTACACTCCAGGTATTACCGAATGCGGCACAAAATAGTAATTTGCAGCTGACCTGCCAGTATGTTAGGCTTAAGAACCTTTCAGTACACTTCCTCCAAATGAAAACCCCCATATAATTAACCCAACCCCGTGCAATGCAAAATACAAGTATTTTGATGACTGTTTTATTTATAATTGTGCACTATGATTTGCTATTGTTTGTTTTCTGTAATGCAAATCATAGTGCACAATTATAAATAATCCTCAGGACATCAGTACATATAACCAGTTCAGTATACAAGCATACTATCATCATGCTCATCACATATATAAATAAAACAGTCAGTTCATACAATTAGGGGTCTAAGTGATTCTTACCGAGCCTACAGTAGGTTCACAGTCGACTTGGGCGACCTGCCTAACCTTAGCAATCAATTCAGTGAAAATGGGATCACACGCCCATGTGGTCTACCCGTGTGGGCCCACATGCCCGTGTGGCCCCAAATTGGCTTTGGCCGCGTGGTCCATTTTTAATGTAACTTGTGCTAGCTAAATATTCATATATGCTTTCACTATTTACTTATATGTTCCTTCAAAGTTGTCTACTTTAGTCACTATTACTAAATTATTTCTATCTTGAGCTACAGAATTCCAAATTAAGGTCCGCTTCATGTCTTTGAAACTAGACGCAAATACTTTTCTACCATAAAATTTTTAGAATTTTTGGTTCAGCCAATAAGTACAGTAAAATCTTCAGTCTTACCCCTATTCTGCTGTCTGATAGCTTCGACCTTTCTTTTTAGGATTATGTTATCATTTGTTTCAATTGAAAATAGACTCATTAATAATTAAAACATGTAAATTTTAACCCATAATTATTTTTCTCCAATTTTTGATGATTTTACAAAGCCAGAACAGAGAAACAGGAATTAATTCTGACCTTGTCTCACAAAACTTATAATATCTCACGATTTACAATTCCATTACTTACATTGTTTCTTCTATGAGAAACTAGACTCAATAGTCTTTAATTCCATATTTTTTTCATCCTCTAATTTGATTTCCACAATTTATGGTGATTTTTCAAATTTAGCCTACTGTTGTTGTCCAAACGGTAAGCAATTTCGACTTTTCATTGAATCCCATTTTCTGCATTTCAGTTACACACCTGGTTTTATTTGATGCTAAAATAGTCCCCGAACACTCCAAAGCCTATAATTTAACAAATAACACTAATTTAATCCCATATAACGTGATCCCAGATTGAACTCGTGTCGAGGTTTTAACCCATAAGCGACTAAACCTTACCTTCAACCGATAAATAGTAATTCCCACAAAAATAAGACTTCGATTGGTGATTACGAGCCCTTGAATCCTCCCCTAATTGGCATAAACACAACACTTCAGAAGAAAGTTAACAAATGGAGACAAATCACTTATCTAAAACTTACCAAACAATCACAGACAAACGTGGAGCGACACGAGGCAGAGTGGGAAAAGAAAAATCAAGAAGATGAAGGGTGAAAGAGAGCAGAAATTTGGCAGCAATGAAGAGAAAATGGTAAGAGGGTGGAAGGATTTTGGGGAAAGTAAAAAAGAAAAAGAAAAAAAAGATGAATAGAATATTTGATAACAAACCCAATCCCTTATTTCTCTCCATCAAACTCCCCACTAAATCAACTACTCATATTTTTAGTTCATCTCAAACTCTCCTGGACGCACGAGTAAAAATAATGCCCATGCCAAGATTCAATATTTTGGGCCGTTACACGGGGTTTTATATTAAATTAATATTATTTGGCTTTTACTAGTTCATCCAGGATTCTTCGAACTCTCACTATAAATAGATGACACTGGTAGGCTTCAAAACACTCCTCAAAAAAGAGAGAAACACAAGTATCTCAAGTTTTCAATATTATTATTCTACCAGAAAGTAGTATAAATTTTTATTCTAGAATAAATTCTATTTTCTAGGAGTTGTAATTCTATCGGTTTCTATTTGAGAGAGTTTTACTTTCCCACTGAAAGTAAATAAAAAAAATTTATGGTTCTGTGTTTTATTCGAATTTGTTTGAGTCCACAATCGAAACAACTCGTAGTACGAGAATAGCAAAGAAGACTGTTTGGTTGAAAGTCTGGAGCGACAAGGATTCATCTATCCTAAAGCACATGTGCAATTTTGGGAAAAGTTTATTACTATAAATATCACAAGCCAATTTGATTTTCAAAATTTTCTTTTTTCGTTATGCAAAAAAATCATTTTCGAACCGAATTTTTTCCAACACAAACATAAGGGATGTACGAGAATGTTGTCATCTCCCACTCATTTTCGCTATTTATACTAAGGATTAAGGCTTAATTAAACTTTCTTAATTAATTAAATGTACGTTAATGATAATTATCCATTATTTAACCTTATTAATCACAAGTGAGTGAATTACCATGAAATTCCACTAAGTCATTTCAAATTAATGGTTAAATAAACATTTGGTCCTTTTACTAATTGCTCATTTGGTCCCCAAGGATTTTTCAACTTAAAATTCAATAGCAATTGGTCTTCACAATTTAGTCCCTGAACTTTAATTAACAAATTTCTCGATTTAATTTCCTAACCATTCTTTAATATATTTTCATATTAACTCTGCCAATCCTCCTATTCATATTTTCAAAATCTTAGTTTACGTGATCGAGTTCTGAAACCACATTTTTGGACACTAGCTAAAGTCGGGTCATTACATAAAGCCTTCTCTATCATAATTGATGTCGATTAAAGATATTTTTTACTTGAAAATCATATGCATCAGAGTTCAAAGGTACTTTAGCAAGACTTATCAAGAGAGAAAATGTTAAGAAGGTTGAGATTTTCAAGTGCATCAAATATTTTTAGAATATTGAGGGAAAAGACTATTCTAATAATGTCCTATACTTGGTCGATGCACTCCATTTAACAACGAGTAGTTTGGACATATAGTCTTTAATCAGACTCATATTTATGATCAAATAAGTGAAGTGTGTTGTGACACTTTTGATGAGCTTGCCTATGCAAGTAGAGAAGTGAGAGGCTTCTTCTTAATGATTGATTGGTAAAATCCAATAGTACTTTCTATTCAGATAATGTAGTGCATGGCCCTTTAATGCGTTTCCTTGTAGAACTCAGAATTACTTTATGGTACAAAATTATTACATCATGTTTTACTTTCATTTCAAATGTTCTAGCTTTAGTCTACTTTTGACTATGTACCACTTAGTGATCCAGAGATAATTTTGAGTTTCATTTGAAATAACTGGGGATTGTTCTATATAATATATATTATATCAACTATTTTCAATAAAATATATATTTTAAAGGTTTATATTATTTATAATATACATACAAAATTATTTATAATATTTTATTTTCAAATAAAATATATATTATTAAAGGTTGTATTATTTATAATAAATATTACTAGGGTTGTCGCCCTCACTTATTATTTAATCAATTAATTTAATTAATTAAGTTAACTAAATTAATTTTTCAATTAAATAATTTTATTAATTCAATTGAAATTTCATTAAAGTCATAAAACTTTACCATAGAAGAATCTATAAGGAAATATATTTGATTTTCCTATTCGATGATTCATGATGAATTAATAATTTAATTCCATTTTCGAACTTCATAATTCGAAAAAATTTAAATTAATTCTTAAGTCATTTCTGAACTTAGTGACAAAATGCATTTATTTGTGAATCTGGCTCATTTCTCTTACTTCATCATTTGCATTAATTTCTATTCATTCAGTTTTATATGGGATTCATTTTTAGTTTCAACAAGCTATCAGAAGGACCAGTTGGACATATATAATTAGAGCTTAAATAACTTATAAGTAAGTTCTAGCTTTTCGCCTATTAATTATAAACTTATTTAGTCACGAAGTCATTCCGCTAAGGTATTGTGAATGAGTTCTCTTTAATTATATTTCATTACGAAAGTTACTTAATAAGTGTTCATTCAATGACCTTATCATAAGTGTGTTACCCTCATAGGATATCCTTAATCTCTGTGGGATAACTTCATTCTCCCAATATGATCCTACATCATTTTTAATGGCAATGTCCCTAAACTATTGGGTTAACCACAGTATGATAATGTCCCTACATTATTTACAATGAGTAGAATGACCTCGACATATTGAACAAGAAACACCAGCTTTCCATCCTTAATATGTTTATAAACTCAAGGTTCATAAATGTTTTTCTCAAATACAAAGGTTTTGATCACTTGATCAAATATTTCATTCCATGAGTGAGATGCTTGCTTAAGTCTATATATGGATCTAAGCAGTTTGAAAGCTTTATGCTCATTCCTTTTTACTATATATCGAGTGGTTCGTATCATATAGATGCTTTCTTCAAGATATCTGTTCAAGAACATTATCTTGACATCCATTTTCCAAATCTCGTAATCAAAAACTACCACACTAGATGAACAATATGAAGATCGATATGAGAATGGCAACCGAAGAGAAGGTTTTCTCATAATCGATACCATATTTCTAAGTATACCCCTTTACTACAAATCCAATTTTATAAGTTTCTACTTTTGCATCTACATTTCATTTATTCTTATAGATCGACTTACACCCCATGGGTTTTATCCCTTCCGGGAAGTCTATAAGTTCCCACAAAAAGTTAGATTTCATAGAAGCTTTCATAACTATTTCCTAGAGCTTGGAATCAACACTTTTTCATCATTTTGTCAAATGTTAGTGGGTCATCATCTTCCTGTTCAGCACACTTAGTGTTTAAAACACTTCTACAAAATTGGAAGAACTCAAGCCTACGAGAGACCCTCCCACTACGACTAAGCTCCCTATGTTGCTGAGGTTTTATAGATCTACTATTAAGAGTTGGATCTAGAAACATTACTGTAAGGCTTTATGTATTTCCCGAAAGTTCTTCGAGTACTTATTTAGTTCAAAGTTTAAAATCATTCATGTAACCCTCTTCTAGTAAGGTAGCACATTCAACACTATAATTGTTTACTATTTCGGGTTATAAAACAAATCACCCTTTATTCCATTAGGATATCCCACAAACCTTCATAATTCTGTTTGTGAATCCAACTTCCTCACATTTTTGTCTAATACGCGGGTCGGGAATCCCCAAATCCTAAAATGTTTTAGGCTTGACTTCTTTCCGTGCTACAATTTGGATGGAGTTTTAGGAGTGACCTTAGTTGGTACATCATTCAGAATGTAGCAAGTTTTTTGTAAAACATATCCCTAAAAGGATATTGGCAACTACAAATAACTTAACATCGAATGAACCATGTCTAACAAGGTTCGATTCCTTCTCCCTGCCACGCCATTCTATTGTGGAGTTCCTTCTATGGTTAATTGGGATAATATCCTATTCTTTACGAGGTATCCTAAGAACTCATCTGATAAATATTCCCTACCTCGATTAAACCAAAGTGTCTTTATGGGTAAACCTATTTATTTCTCCACTTCCTCACGAAACTCGTTTAATTTATCAAAGGTTTAACTTTTGCAGTGTATTAGGTGCACACACCCATATTTGGAGTAATCATCTATAAAGGTTATGGAATAATTGTAACCACCTCACGCACTGACATTCATGGGGCCAAATACATTAATTTGTACAAGTTTTAGAGGTTTAACAACCCTCATTCCTTTTGCATTAAACGATCGCTTGGTCATCTTACCTATCAAGCAAGATTTTACTTTGTAGAAAATCAACTTCCTTAAGCGAACTTAAGGTGATATCTTTCACAAGTCTAGTGATTCTTTCTCAGTTAATTTGACCAACTCTCAAATACCAAAGGTACACCTCATTAGAGTAAGAAATCTTAAGTATTTTATTCATAATTCAGTTTCAAGTAGTGTGTACATCTTTGGTTTGATAAGATATAAATTATTTGACATCCATCAATTATAGATAAGAGTATGATTTCTAAAAATTGCACGACTATTATTAAATGTCACGGATAAGCTATATTTAAATAAACATTCAACTAAAATTAAGTTTTTTTTGAATCTTGGTACAGACAAAACACTTTTTAAAGTAATTTTCCTAAAACTATCAAAATAAAGGTCTATATCTCCCACTGCTTCAGTTGCCACACTTGTCTCATCTCCGGTCCGCAATGATAGACTCGTATCTCTGAGATATTTCTATTCTTTGAACCCCTTATAGGAAAACATACACACAGTTAGTGGCTCCAGAATCATTGACCCAGTGGGCTATTAAATCTTCAACTAAACATATTTCTATCATTAAGAGTTTCATATCTTTGCCCTTAGCAGCTAGGTAATCTTTTTACTCTTTGCAGTTGCCCTTAAAGTTCTATTTCTTGTTGTAGAAGAAACACTTTGACTTAGATAAGTCTTTAGGCTTCTTAGTTCTCTTCCTTTCCACTTGAGGTGACCCAAAGGACATTGCCTTGTTTTTCTTACCATGCTTTCTATTCCCTTTAGAGGAAGAAGCAACAAGTAAGTTTGCTTTTTCTTTTTGAATTGGTTGGTCGCTATTTGACATCAAATCAAAGGATTATAATTCTTTCATGAGTTGTGTAAGCGTCAGTTTCTTGTTCTAAAATTTATATGTAGGTCCAAAGCCTACAAATTCCTTGGACAAGCTTCTGATCACAATTTCAATTTGTGTGTTCTAGTCCAATTTGGTCTCATTATACTCAACCTTGGCAAAGTAGCCCATAAGAGTAATCATATGGTCTTTCACCAGTGTGTTAAATTTCTGCTTAATTTTAATCAAACTAGTTATAGTCGATTGTCGAGCCAAGGCAACTTGGCCTCCAAACATGTCCTCTAGTTTTTCCAATATCACTTTGGAAGAATCACAACTCTTAAGTCGCTTAAATATGTTATTGGTCATGCTTGCTAACATGTAGCAAAGAGTTATCTCATCAGATTCTTTTCAACAATTTCTAGTCTCACCTTGGTTGGCTGGTGGACATTTATTATCAAGAATCAGTTTAGGTTTCTCACAGGTTAGGATAATCATGAGGTTCCTTTTCTATGCCTTATAGTTATTTATGTTCAACTTGTACTCAATAAGGATATTTAGTAAAGGAGTTTATGTCATTTTCGAACTGAAAAGTAAAATCATCCATTTATTAATATCTTTGTATTAAGCAAACATTTTTAAAAAGGTTTTCAACATACAATATGCATTAAGATGATGTATGTGTCTCATATTAAACTTTGAAAGCATTTGTAAGTAGTTATAACAATGATTCTTCCACCCATTGAATTAAGTTACCTTTGGGTAATCTTAATCAACTAGTAAAGACATGGATTTTCATACAATTAATATTTGAACCTAATTCCTTAGGTATTTACATATACTAATAATCGTTCCATGTTTAACCATCATTCTAACTTAAGTAGAGCTTTTGGGAAGTTACTTAACTAGAATAATATTAAGTGTATAACCATCAACTCAACATCTATCAAAATATGTATGACTAGTTGTCCTCTTTAAATAGAAAACTTCCTCAATTAGTGAATTTACATGATAATACCTACTTTAGGATTGAAAAATTATCTTGCCATCACAAGATAGTTATCTCTTTTAAGGAAATTTCTTCGATGAAATCCTCATGACAATACCTACCTTAGAGTCAAAAAATTGTCATGTCACAAGAGACCATTGATGGAGGTCGTAGATTTTGTTTAAGGATCTTATCCCACTCAATCTTTTAGAAAACATGCAAGGTTTTATTTTCAGTTTCACTCATGAAGGATTTAAATGTCATGACAAGTATATGTAGCATTATTTTCCTAAGCTATATAGCATGCCTATAATACATATGCATGAACATATTTTCAATCAATTTAAATTCCATCATGTCGTAACATAAAAGCATAAAATAAATCGACTTTGAACAACCAAATTTTCCATGATTCTATCCTAGAAAAATAAATAAAAAATCAAATTTACATTTATTATACCAAAGCATTCTTTGGGTTTCCCGGGTGAAAGTCAAACATCTTGATTTTGGGTTTACCAAAACTCGAAAGCTTGGCAAGTCTACTGAAGGGATCTACTACCAAACTGCCGTCCCCACCACGGTTTACCACTAGTGTCGCCACTCATGCCACGATCATTGTTGTCAGCCACTATCAACAGAATCACCGACGATCTCTACTAGATTTTGTTGGTCGACCCATTGCCAATCTCTTGATAGTTTGTTGGGTCGAGTTTTTATCATCTGGGTTAGTTTTGGACACATCTCGATTATCTGGGTTTCACCAAAAAATTAAGTTACATAAATTCATTCACATAAATTATTCTAAAAAATTAAAATAAAACATACTTGGAGATGATATTTCACGATCTAACTACATAACCCAAAACTATGAAAAACCTAAAATTACACCAATCTAATTTCTAGGAATCACAACTTTTGTAAAATTACAATATCATGCATAATAAAATAATAAAATATATACATTCATATAAATAACTCAAAATATGCATATAATTAAAAGAATGTCAAATCTCATCTAATTTGATCAAGCATAGAGAATAGTGAGAAAATTTGGTAACAATTTATAATATAAATCGAGCACAACTTGACTCTGATACCAATTGTTGGAAAATTCAGTTTAAGAAAACAATTTTACAATTACAGCAGAAGATTTAAAATTTTTAAAATCGAGTCAGTTTGTGATATTTATAGCAATAAACCTTAATCGAAAAGTACTTTTGCTTTGTACGAGACATATTCAAGTCAATCCTAGCTTTCAACCAAATGTTTTGTTTTGTTGTCCTTGTACCATGAATTACGTCGAGAGTGAGCTCAAGTAACACAAACCAAATTATAGAAAAAAAACAAATTTATTACTTTAAGTAGGAAAGTGGTCACTCTCTATAAAACCGGTAAAGATCGTAATTCCTAGAAAATAGAATTGATTCTAAGTTAATAAATTCTAACTACTTTCTAACAAAATAACAATAACTCAATAATTATGAAGTGACTAATTTAGGTCAATTGGTGTCATCTATTTATAGGGAGAGATACTAGAATTCTAGTTGAACAAGTCATTGATAAATAATATTTATTTAATAGAAAACACACTCTTACTCTAACTAGAGTAGGAGGTGGGTGACACACCTTAATAAATCAGTTGTCACCACTCACTTATTTTATTAGAGGAATTGAGCCTCTCATTTGTTGAGTCCAATTATATGTGCTTCTTTGACTTTTGACCCAACACGTTATAATTTAATCCAACCTAGTACATATTTTCTATATCCCACAATAAATATTAATTAATTAATTTAATTAACTAAAATAATTTCTCAACTCAATTTTATTTTCATTAAAGTCATAACAACTTCACCGTAAAAGAATCTATGAGAAAATATATTTGATTTCCTTATTCGACAACATCAAGATGACTAATTAATTTAATTCTAATTTTTAAATTCAATTATTTAATTATAATTAATTAATAATAATTCAAAAAATCTTAAATTATTTCTCAAGTAATTTTTGTACTTAGCGAGAAAATGCATTTATTTGTGAAAGTGACTCATTTCTCTTACATCACTATTTCCTTTCATTTCTTCTCATTTCTATCTATTTCGTTCTACATGTAAATCCGTTATGGTTTCAACAAGCTAGCGGAGGAATCGATTGGAAATATATAATTAAAGCTAAAATAATTTATAATTAAGTTTCAACTTTTCGCCTATTAATTATAAACTTATTTAGTCACAAATTCGTTTCACTAAAGTATCATGACTGAGCTCTCCCTAATTATATATCATTACGAAAACTACTTCATAAATGCTCGTCTAATGACCTTGTCATAAGTGTGTTGCTCTCATAGGATGTCATTGATCTCTTTGAGATAAATTTGTTCTTCTAATATGATTCTATTTTATCTCATGACAACCATTACATCTTCCTTCATGAAAAGTCAAATACTCTCAAATAGTAATCAATTTATTTTTCACAAAGACAAATTACTCATGACCACGTTTTCTTTTTATCTATCATGTAATGCCGATGAGAGGATACCATTTACCTTTTTAGTTGGGTTATGAATTACGTTATTGTGGAATGATACTACATACTAGAGAAGTTGTATATCTAACACACCAACTTTAGGATATATATCTATTTGAACTTAGACTTTTACTTGCATCAAATTATACAAGTTATGCATACATAGTCCATCATACACTCAAGACTAAGGTATGTCACACTATGAACATCACAAGAGAATAAATCTATAAATGGATTTAGGATCTATTCTATTTGGGTCCTACCCATTGTACTGTCAGTCCAATCAGTCACATCTATGTCTCTATCTTTTGGGAGTCACTCTCTCTGATGTCCAAAACAAAGCATGTCCCTAATTAGACTTGATAGTTGTAACAAACCATTTTTCAGTGGTGTCGAAAATAGTGGCTTCAGGACCACAATTCCAACAATAGAGTCCATAGATATATTTAATTAATATTTATGAGTTAAATATAATATAATAGTGAATAGTAATTTAATATATTTTATTAATTGGTCAATTAGTCAATGTACAAGTGGTGCATACCAAAAGTCAAGTGGTTTCGAAAATGAGGTATTGGAACCTCGTTTCTGTAAAACGAGCTCATGAATATTTTTATTAAATATTTATGGAGTGATTATATAGGTGTATTGAAATTTGGTCGAGAAATTTTGACATTTGGTTAGTTAATTAAGGAAAAAGGACTAAATTGTAATAGCTACAAAATTTAATTTATTTGTGTATAATGGTTATAAAATCTTAATTAAAGGGTTTTATAAGGCAATTTAACCTTGTTGGATTTTAGTGGTAGGTTGTCATGCTTAATTAGTGAAAAATTTATTAATAAAATATTAGTTAATAATTTATATATGAATTAGAAACATAAAACAAAGGATAGCCATTTTATTTTCCACTTTCTTCAACCTCTCATGACCGAAACTCCATTTTTAAGAAAGGGAGTATTCGGTCAACCTTAAAGTCTGTGTTTTGAATCCATTTTCAGTGATTTTTTATATTTTTTTAGATCGATGTAGCTTAATCTAGTTAACTCAGGACTAATTCGTAAAATTATTAAATGATGAGAATTTTTTAATGAATGAGTTGGTAATGTTTTTGAATTTTGGTGATAAATTATTAAACTTAGTAGCTTGATAGGACTATTTATAAAGCGATTTTGTATAGTTTTTAAGTTTAATGACTAAATTGAAAATATTTTAAAATTGGCATGATTTTTTAGTATTAGAGGGCTGATTGTGGATGTTTAAGAATTTAGCTCTATGAGTTCATGGGTTAATTATGAAAATAAGCTTGTTTTGGTATTCGAGACTAAATTGAATAAAAAGTAAAAGTTTTTGGTAATTGTTAAAATGTCAATAAAGATCATATGCATTAAATGGATTATTATTAAGTATTTGGGTGATCATTGAAATAAATTATTGTTTAGATAAAGAGCTGGTAGATAAGCGTGGAAAAGGAAAAATTCTTATTAGTCCATGAAATTACAATTTTTATTGTTTAGCCTTGGTAAGTTCATACAAGATGTTTGTGTTAAATTGTTATGCATTTAAAATTATGATTGTAAATATGTTAATTGAAATTCGTTGTTTGCAATTCAATACAAAAGGTGAGATAGCGATTAAATTGAATGAATTTATGATAGTATAATTCGATAAATTAAGGAATTGACTTTGAATTGGACTAAAATAGGATATGTTATGTGATAAAGTGATGATTTGATCAAATAAGCTGAATTGATTCGATTTAAATTGGTTGTATGTGGAATAACTAAATTGAGTAGATTCAAAAATATTAAATATTATTTGAAATGTGGAATTATACTAATGTGGTGATGAGCTATGATAGACATATACATATATATATATGGAATTCTTGATTTGGTTGATTTATATTACGATATTGAAACTGTTCGGACAAGTCTGGTATAATTGGCATGTCATAGGATCGGAAGAGTTCAGAGTTATACGACTACATGTCGAGGAGTGCTAAGCACCCCATTTGTCAGTTATTTCAACCAATGCTAGGTACATTTATTTGTCAATTTTATCGGCCAGCTCAGGGCGCAATTCATTATTACGGATTTATCCGTCAGGCACTGGGTGCCAAATTGTTGTGTTGGTTGGATCCGTGTATCCATCCGAGTCCTAGTCAGGTTAATAGGGATATGTATAATTTAATTGGAATAAATGATCTTTAGATTGATTTGAGACAATGATCGGATGATGCATATACATATTGAGAATCGGTTATATAAGCCTAATGGGCCAATGTGAAAACGTGACAAATCAATGAATGTGATTCAAAATTCGTATTATGAAACAAAGTAGTGATTGACATTAAATTGATATTCAACATCTATTTGATATAAAAATGAATTGATATGATACGAAAATAAATTTCATATGGTTTAATATGAATTGGATTGAGAAATTCAAATTATGAAATGAAAATTGATGAAACCATTTTTAAATTTGAAAAAAAACGGGGATCGACTTAAAAGGAAAATGGGAGTCGCCACCGACCTTTTATTATGGTGCGATCGGATCACCTTGAAAATAATTTTAGGTCTGCGAGTTTTGAGAAAACAGGTTCTGGAGTCGGTTACGCACGAGGAAGGGTTAGCACCCTCGTGACGCCCAAAATTGGTACCGAATTGATTGTCTAATGTCTGAATGTTGAGATTTTGAAAAGATTTTAAAATACAATCCTTTTATTTTGAAGTTAAATTTGACTTTTAAAAACTATGCATTTTGAGAAGGATATCTGATTATTTGGGCCAAAAGAGAAGATCAAAACCTAGTAAGTTAGGGTTCGATTTCACCAAATTCCCAAATATCGAATATTACCTTTATTTTTATTTGTTAGAAAAATCCTCGTCTCAAGAAAACAATAGCCCTACCCAATGCGTTAGGACACCACGTATCAAATTCTCGAGAACGAGCTATTTATTTATTTCGATTAAAGCACATCCCCGATTATTTAGATTCAACGAGAAAAATTAAAACCCAATACGTTAGGGCTCAATTCTCTCGAGGATTCCAAATTTCGGGTATTGCCTTTATTTTAAAAACAAGACGACAAAACGCCACATCCAGTAAGTTAGGATCCAACATTTTGTAATCTTAGGAGCTTTATTTTAACAATTGTATGGTTTTACCAAAAAATAGATACTTGATGATATAAATTCATCGAGAAGAATTGAAGCCCAGTAAGTCAGGGCACAATTCTCTCGAGAATTATTTAACACCAAGCCCTTTTTTGAATTTTGAAATGAAACGATTATAATATCTTAATGAAATGAAATTCTTACAAACAATATGATTGATTAACAATATACAAAGAAAATGATGAATAACAAATTAATTCTACAATTTGGAGCATCCAAACGTATAATGCATTAACAATGATAATCAAATAAACTAATAATCCATCTTACAAATAGCCAAAATAAGTATAAAAATAATTTAATCGTAAGTAAACCAATTGAAATAATGAAAAATGAATAAAATTTTAAAACATAAAACAATATAAATTTCAAATTATAACACATTTTATAAATATGGATATATATATATATATTAAAATAATTCCATATAAATTATGCATGTAGACATGGCAATCACGAAATATCATGGTGAAAATAAAATTTGGGACTATATTCTAAAATATATTATTGAGAAATATAAAGTAATATATCAAATTCTAAAAATATATTAAGTGTGATAAAATAAATAATAATGTATCAAATTGGAAAATAAAAGTATAAAAAGGGGTTTGTAGACAATATTAAGCCAATAGTAAAGAAAAATAATGTTTAAAACATATGAATATAATAATAGATTTATCCAAAAACTTTGAAGACAAAACAAAATACGAAGGAAACGTTTTTTGGAATTGAAAATAATAATCTACAAATTTTAAAGCCAAAGTTCTAAAACTTAAATAAAATTAGAATAATAATACAGAGAAAACAAAATTAAACAAATATCAAATAGAATTCAAAATATTGGTATAGAATGAATTTAAAATATAAAATACAAACTAAATAATAAATTTTTTATGTTTTAAAATTATAATAATAATGAATTTTAAAAAGCTACCTAAAGTTAAATATGAAAGTAATACTAAAAGAGATTGATAATATGTTAATGTAAAATTAATCATATTTAAAAAATTGTTATTAAATAAGAAAATGCAAAAAGGAAACCCAAAAATAAACTAAATTGAAACCAAATTCAATATTGTAGGACCAAATCAATAATTAAACATAAAATTGAATATTCAATGACAATCACGTGAAACGACACCGTTTAAAATTGGATCCAAATGAAAATAAAGTTGAATATGCGGTACAAATTAAGAAAATGGTAAGAAAACTGAATCGAACAACTCCCAAATGAAGAAGGGCTCATAGTGCAAATAGACCATAAGGCGTAAACGCACGGATCCTTCCCTCGAGTTGGGTCACCGCGTGGGTCGCACGCCTCTAAACGACATCGTATTACCCTGCTTAAATAACCTCAGAAAACCCTAAAGTCTAACATTTCACCCCCTCAAACTAAAACCTAATTCCTCACTACTTCAGCCGCCGCGCAAACTCGTGCCTTTTCTGATTCCGATTCAGACGGAATGAACCAGGCTCCGATGAAGCGCTCCCGCAGGTAAGACTTCGCTCCTTTTTATTTTCTTTCGCATATAACAGTAGCATCCATCAAGGAAACGAAAAAAAGAAAAAGGTTTTAAAACAAAACTCAAAATCGCATTTCCAAACTTTTTTTATTGCTTTCTGATTTTTTTGGATACAATATTCGTGGATCCCTTTTTTGTGTATTCAATCCCCCTCCCTTTGCGTCGTTTCAATCATGAAAACCCCCATCTAAACTCCGATTTGGACGGAGTAGACGAGGGCTCCGTCAGCGTGCCTTTGCTAAGGTAAAACTCTCGTCTTTTTCTCTTTTTATTTAAGTATATAAAAAAGAAACAAGAACAGAAAGATAGAAGAAAAGAAAAAAAAACTTTGAAGAAGGAAATCACCTTCGAAAAACTCCTTGTTTTTTCTTTTTTTTATTGATATTGTGTGTGTGATACAATATGCCTGTGTCTAAAAAAATACAATGGCTTTCTACTGATTTTAAAGCCGAATCTGCGAAAAAGAAAAAAATCAAATACCCAAAATCTCTCTGTTCTGTGTCGTCTGCTTTTGTTTGTTGCAGGTACTGGTGTACAGAGGCCAGCTGGGCATACGTGGCGTGCACGGAGGTGGCCGTACGGAGGCGTGTTGGCTGCGGCGCTGGAGGCCAGGGTTTCCTGCTTCTGATTTTTTTTGGGGGGGCTGGGGGTATTTGGGCTAGGAGTAATTGGGTTTGATTTGGGCCAAATGGGTTAGTGTAATTTAGACTAGATTTGGTTTGGGTTCAATTGTTGATTTGGGCCCTATTAGGCCTGCTGTAATGGACATTTTTAAAAAATGGACTGCTGTCATATATATTTTTATATTGTTTTTAATTTGGTTTTATTTTTTGTTTATTTATTTCTGATTTGGGCCGGGCAAATTTGGGTTATTACAAAAATAATGTTTGGCATTAATCTGAAATGGGTTGTATTGCAGGTAAGTAGATTGTATGATATGATTGAGATAGTGAATTGATTAAATGATTATTTGTTTTGTGAATGTTAATAAAACATTGAATAAGTATTGAAATGTTATACGATTGAGTTACTATTTGATTTGATAAATGTTGAACTCGCCTTTTTTTATATTTGATTTATCATGATAGGCAAACTTTACCAAGCTAAGTAGCATGTAATGTATATTTATAACTCGAGGCAAGTTACTTGATTTAATACATGTGAACTTACTAAGCATTGTACATGCTTACTCGTTTGTTTTTCCCTTTCCCTGTAGTGCCAACTTGCGGAACGTGTCAAGCAAATCGTCAAGAAGCTCACACTATCCCGGTATTGATATTGTAGTCTTTGACCATATTAAGGCTTGATTATTTGTGACATGTACCTAGGAGATCTTAAGCTTGTGCAAATGTTATATCTTTAGTGGGTTTGGCATTTTGAGATTATGTTTATGTAAATATGAGTATGATGACATTAGTCATGACGATGGTATCTTGATAAGAAGTTTGACTTAGATATTTGTATGCTTTGATGGTGTCTAAATGATATGCTAGAAAATAGGTGTACAAAGATGAGTTATAAGTTTAAGTATGTTTGAAATAATTTGGTAAGCTTGATGCTTAAGCATGAGATTGTTTGAATGACTATTTGGTGCTTGATTAGAAGATAGTGAAATTATCATTGAAGGCTTAATGGGTGGGTATGTATGTGGTGTTTAAGTTGATTTTAAATTGTTGATTGAGGTCTCAATTGTGCCATATTGGTTAGGCACTTAGGATGGTTGATATAAATGATGATTTTGGTTGATTTGAATGCTTTTGAATTGGTTAAGGTGTGGTTTAAATGATAGCTTGTGGCTTAATTGTTCATGGTTGAATAGCTTGCTTAAAAAGGCATTTTTCATGTACACACGAGCTGACACACTGCCTAGAACATGGTCGTGTGCCATACACTAGCTCATGGCACAACCATGTAGTCTATAAAAATTTAAGTAATTTTTGTGTGCACAGGTACAAAGAGTTACACGGTTTGCTCACACGGCCATGTGGGCTACCTCACACGGGCACAGCTCTTGTACACAGTTTAGTGACATGATCATGTGGTTTATCACACACAAGCTAAGCTTTCGCACACGGCCAGAGGACACGGCCGTGTGACCCCTATACGAAGATTTTTCCTTCCTTTTTAAATTTGTTTCAATTTAATCCCTATTAATTGGTCTTATTAGTTTTTACCTTCCGTAAGCTCAATATTAATTCAAAATTGATTTAATCACATGTTAATTTGATTAATTATGAATTGTTGATGATTTTTTGAGATTTTAAATTATAATGTGCTTGAAAGTGTTTGTATTTGCTTGTAGCGCCTTATTACTCGGATTCGGTAACTGGACCAAGTAAGGGGTGTTAGAATAGATGGCATATTAGTCTTTCAATCCATTTTCTCATTTTCAATTAGACTAAAAATATGTTTAGATTATCTCTTAATATAAACTGTTTTTTTTATTACAATCCAACCATGTAATACCTCTTAGTATTAGTTAAACATTAGAGAATCAGTGAGCTAATATTTGCTTCCATTTTACTTTGTGTACAAAAGCCATTGAAGAAAATAAACAAGAAATACTAATGTAATCAATGGATATTTTATTAAAAAAAAAATTTAAAAATACAAGTATACAAAGACGAATATATTACACTTAAAACACTAGATCCAACACGCTGGATATGGTGTTTCTAGATCTTCCTTATCTTTTATTCCATCCAGCATATATGTTGTCCCTTTTGGGGCTGAGATTTATTACCAGGTAGATAACTATCCCTTGGTACATCAACATTTTGCATAATTGTAATCCCTATGCTAAATCAATGCTCCTTGTTTCATCTTTATAAATTGGGTTTGGATATGGATAGTGGCTTCATGGAGAAGCTGTTGCAGTTGGCATGGTATTGCCTTAGGTCGTGGCCGTTGACATGTCATATCACCTTGGTTGGGTTGATAGTTCAATTGTCAAACAAGTTAATAGCATTTTACTGATCTACAAGTTACCCATTGCTCCTCCCAAAACCATGACTATGGAAATGTTCAAGTTTGTTATTGCGGTAAGAGAGCGCCAAGATTTCCTTATTCTATAAATCTTGAAATAGCTTTCTCGACACTTGATAAATATGTATTATTTTTTGCAATGGCAGGTAGATAAGAAGGTAGCTGATGGGTTGCTTAGGCTTATCCTTCTTAAAAGGCCTCTTGGCAATTGTGTTGTCACAGGTGAGTATGATAGAAAGGCATTGGATGATACACTTTCTATATTTTGCAAGTCTTAGTTCCAGATTCTACTTATTGCTTTTTTAAGCAGTACACGATTATTCTTCAAGATCCTTGGATCGGCCATGTATCTTAATGTCTTGTTATTACCCTATGTTGTACTCTAGAACTCTTACCTATTGAGGTCCATTGCAAAAGGCATGTACAAAGTTGTAAATGTTAGCATGTATGGTTAGTCAATAGAAATAAAAAAAAACATATACCAAAGATTTTCTTTTAATCATTTGTCAATTATTGCTTACTAGCTCGTAATATATTTAAAATTGATCAATTAGAAATCCTTTGCCCCTCCCCCCCCTCCCGAAAACTACGAGGCAGAGTTATTGTAGATCATAAATCTTGTCCAAAGTAAAACTTGGTGGGTTATTGAACTATTTCGTTGCACAAATTTATAATAATGTGGTTACTATATGTATCTCCTATTTGTTAGATCTCTTTATAGGTGCATCAAATTCCTTTAATTCCAAAATTTTACCATTTTGAGGAATGTAGAAGTAGAACAACAATTTTGTTAACATTGGAGTTTAATAAATAAATATGTAAATTAACATATTAATATAATGCAAATATGATTTTTGCCCACACTTATAAATATGACTTTTGTCAGCAATTTAGAATGCCTTAAAAAAGTATCTTACTTATAATAAGGGTTAAAAGTGCTGGAAAAACTTTTGTCGGCAAATGCTCGCACTTTACCGAAACTAATGGTCGTCCTGTACGAATTCTTTTACCAACACTCGCCTAGCCGGTAGTCAATCGGCAGTCAATGAACTACCAACAAAGCCAATACCAATGATTTTTTTGTTTTTTTGCTAACGCTTATAAATGCCGGTAAAAGTGAGTTTTTTGGTAGTGTTAAGTAAAATAAATTTATTAAAATACATGCATATATATAAGAAAATTCAATAAATTAATAAAACTAAGTTTAGTATGATTTTCAACCAAATAATGTGTATCCAAAAAAAAAAATTAAAAATCGAAAATTGGAAATTCTAAAATTCTAAATTTCATGATCGTTTGGCTTACTTAAAGCTATTTAAACTCACAATTTACTTGGTATTTCGGTCATGTAAAAACAGATCGAATGTAGTACTAGAACTTAGAAACTTGTTTCATCACATTTGGTTACCAAAAGCCTCATATTTCGAAAGCTAAAACATAAAAAAAAATCATAAACTACCCAAATTTTCTGGATTAACAGCTTCAAATAGTCTACTTTGGGGTCTCATATCTTTCAAAACGAGACTCATATGACCGAGATAGCAACACCAAATGAAAGTACAGGCTTCATACTATGAAAAATATCTAAATTTCGAAACAAATGAACCCAAAAATGGATTTCTAGTGTCTCAAATCTGTTAATTGAAACTGTCAAAACCCACACATCAAAAAATTCAAAAATTATTCTCTTAAATTACTCAATCAAAATGGATGCCTCATATACCATATAAATATCAACAATACCTCCAGACTCTAATCGGAAAGTCATCAGAATTTAGTAATCTATTCAACTAGCTCAAATAAATACATGAATTTCATAAAAAAATAGTCTAAAACACAAATATTTCAAGAAATGTAAACCAAAACTACCTTAATTGCTAGAATTTTAGACTCATTTCCCCTTCCTTTGCCTCTCTACCTCTTCTCTAGAGTTAGCTTTTTCAAATTGCCATAACCACGTCTAAAAGGATACCGTAAGTGATTCTCTCTTTTTCTTTTTCATTTTTTTCTATTCTATTCTTTTTATTAGAAAGACTATAGCCTACAGAATAAAGTTGGGCTTGATAAAAAAAATTAACAGACATCATAATTAATTGGGTATTTAAAATAATATCCATTTAAAAATTGTGGATATTACATGAACTGAATATGAACAACAATTTATTTACAAAATTTTGCAATAATAAAATCCTCAGATTGAACAATTAAGTGATTTAAATCTCTCCTACTAAGTTAAAAATACAAGCCTTCTTTTAAAAGGTGTAAATTAACTTTAAAAAATTTAATCAACCTTAACTTCATTTACCTTAAATTTTGATCAAGTAAGTCTTCTCCAAAGGTCTTCTAGGTGTAATCTTTTCTTGAAAATTTGATCATTTTAAAGGAATTCAATCACATCAAAAATCTTTAAAAGAGTCAATAAGGTTGAATCTAATAACTTGTTTGTAAAAATACTACAAGATATGTATGAAAAATTTCAAGATTTTTAAGTAAATAAAATACCAATAAATATAACAAGTTACACAGCAATCCTGTTACAAGGCGAGTTGCAACTAACGTTGCATTTTGAATGTGCAACTAACACTAACATAATCTACTTTAATGAGTCTACCAATTGTGTTTGCAAATTATTATTATTATTATTATTATTTGGTATGAGGCACTTGATAAACATGGGAGACAAATCTTTGCGTGGGATATCATGATTTCCAACGAGATCATTGGAACCCCTAGCAGAGTCCATAGTTTCGGTAGATATAGAAACATTTTAGTTTTGGTATCTTTTCTTTGCATGCTTTTGTTCAATCATTTATTTGTATTCTTGAGAGCTTAAATTTTGCAAACCCTTACTTTTTAGAAGTTCATATTTGTTTGCACAAAGTTTTCTTTAATTTCAGAGAGTATTTAAGATTTTTGGATAAAAAACTTCGGATTAGAGGTTTTCCCCTTGTGTTGTACTTTAACCATAAAAGTATTTTGGTAAAAAGCCTCTCCAGTCCCTCTAAATTTAGAAATTGAATAAATTGATCCCTCTCAAAAAAATTAGAACAATTTAACCCCTATCAATTTTGAAAGTGGACAATTAAGGACAATTAATCACAGTGTTAATGTCTTTCGTCAATTGTGCATATTTTTTAAATATAATAACAAATTTGACCCTCGATGTTTACATATTTTGTTAATTTGATCTTAATTCTAGAAAATTCAACAAATTTAATCTCAATATTTACACATTTACAAAAATATTGAGGGTTAAATTTGTTAAATCATGACCAATTTGATAGAATGTGTAAGTTATGAAAGCTAAATTTGTTATTATACTAATCAAATTTATGTAAAATTGATGAAAAATATTAACACTGTGATTAATTGCCTTTAGTTGCTCACTTTCGAAATTAACAGGGACTAAATTACTTCAATTTTTTTAGAGAGACCAATTTACTCAATATCAAATTTGAGAGGGATTGGAGAGATTTTTACCAAGTATTTTCTTAACAGTAAATTTGGGAAGCAACTTGGCAAGAAAGTCAAGAGAAATGGGGTAAACCTCTATAAATTTGGTGTTGGATTTTCTTTACTCTTTTCTAATTTTTTATTTAGCAATTTTTTAAACATCACTTCGTCCTTTTGAGTATTTGAATCATCTTTGTGCTTGAACTAAGCTATTTAGCCACATCTTTTATTTACCCTTTTCTCAAGTATGATCACTAAACAATACTATGCAAGTGGGGGGATGGGTACCCCTTTCCCATTGCCCAAGTGGTCGAAAATCAAAATGGAAAGCTTGACAGCCTAGTGTTGAGAAAAGTTGTTGACAGAGTTTCAATTATGTGATGCTGCATGCATATGGTTTGTGGACCATACCTACTACTGTTACGCTACTCAACTGGACCAACAACAGCCAGCCTGCAAGTGCATGCTTACCTTCATCCCAACGAGAGACAATCCAACCCTATCTACCACACCCTTCCATCATTTTCATTTGGTCCATCCATATTCGCCAATTCCCTTAACTTGTATGTTATTAGTGAGACTAATTTATTCTCATAATTCATCCTCTCCAAGTCTTTTTTTGGTTGGATCTCTAAATTGAGAGTAAAACTCACTTAATGTTGTTTTTTTCATACACAAGACTTAAAATCAATACCTTACTGAAATGATATCAAACATCTTACCACTCAATCCACTAATTTTTGTCCTCCAAGAAATATGTACTTCATAAATTATAAATCATTTGGATTGAGTCATTTTCATATATTGAATGAGGAACAAGCTTGATACTTTTTTCATGGATTAAAATTCTTATTATATAATTGATCCAAACACTAAAATTAAGAGAGAGATCCACTTATACGATGTAAAAATTAAAGTAGTTTTATACACTTTCGTAACTATTTATATTATTAATATTTTAACAATCCAATTATTGAATTTATTAATATAATTGTACTTGTCATACATGTAAAATTTTGAATCGATCTAATATATTTATCATATCAATCTAAAATACTCAGATATTAATATATATATATATATATATATTCAACGGTTGAAATTTTTACATAGAACAAACAGTTAGAAGTTTTCAATTTACATCAAATTTACATGCATGATCTTCTACATGAATAGACCATGAAATATAACGATTGGATCGTCAAAATATTAATTATATAAATAGTTACGAAAATGTATACAACTACTTTAGTTTTTACACTGTGTAAATGAATCCTCCCCTAAAACTAAATTGATTTTATCCCATTTATGGGAAAAAAGCTATACAAGGTTGGATTTGGGCCAAACGTGTTGGATAGTTTTTAAGATGTTTTGAATTCGAAAAAGTTTTAATTGTCATGAACATAACAATTGGATCGTTAAAATATTAATTATATAAATAGTTATTTATTTTTTAATGTGAACCCTTCCCAAAAATAAAATTGTTTTTATTCCATTTAAGGGACAAAAAAAAAATCTATATAGGGTAGAATTTGACCCGGACGTGTTATGTGGTTTTTAAGTTGTTTTGAATTCGAAATTTATTTTTGCATTTGGATTACTTGGATTCAATCCTGTAATGACTTATTTTTATTAAAATTAAGGTAAATTGGATTTAATGAATTAATTAGATGAAGACAAATTAAAATTTCTATAAAAAAGACAAAATATATATTTAGGTGGTGCTCAAAAAGGGCTGCAAATTCTTGGATTAATTTAGAGATTATTTTATACCGCAGTTTGAATCATTTTAACGATGTTATAAGGAGGATTTATTTTAGATATTAAAGTAAATTAAATTTAGGGCAAATTATATTAGAGTTCACTTAACTATTGTTTTTTTTTTTCGTCATTCAACTATTAAATTGTCTTTTTGGTCACTAACTTGCTAACGTAAAAATGGAAATACCCCAAAAAATCAAAACATAGTTCGGTGACTAAAAAAGACAAAGTTGAATAGTTGATTGGTCATTTTGTAACTTTTCAAAGATGGGTGGCCAAAATAGAAAAAAATATAGTTGATAGACTACTAAGGTAGTTTATCCTAAAATTTAATATGTAATAAAATACTAATTCACATTAAAGTGATGACATTATCAACTTAAGTAAATTATTTTTCTTGTCCACAAATATTGTTTAAAAATATGGAAAGGTTGATTGAGTGTTTGAGGGAGTGTCGACTGCCTGGATCATTACAACAGTTTATGGTAGTTTCTATATTTGTGTTGTTGGCAATTTATTGAAATGTGTTTATGAGTTGTGATGATTATGTGGATAATATCTAACCCATAAAGGATGATATCTAACCCATAAAGGAAGATCATATCACTTGGGGATACATATTTAGAAGATTGATTAGATCGAATCACCCCAATCTAATCCACTATATTGTGGATATTGGATTGGATTGGAACATTGCATTCTTAGCTGTCAATGGGATAAGTTTACCTTGTTTAGTATTATTCTATTGTATTTAGCTTATTTCATTGTTGTTTAATAAGGATTGATATAGATATTCTTATATTAGCAAGTATTGAAATATTCTATATAATTGAGAGACTTGTATAAGTTTTGGTATTGAGAGATTGAGCAATTAATCTATTCTAGTGAGGAACTTTAATTTGTGAGTGCATTTTGATAGTAAAACCTTTGGTGTTGTGGTTTTACTTGTTGAGTTCACTGGGGTGAATTTAGTGATGAGAGTATCAATCTTCAAAGTGAAAAAGTGAGGAACTTTTCATGGGTGAGTGATAGATTAGGACCAATTGTTGTATGTGTTGAAGATAGTCAATATTTTCTCACTGAGCTAGGCTCCACAAATGTAGGGAAAGCAAACTATATAAACAATCTTTGTGTCTTTTTTTGTTTCACGTAATGCTTGAAAGAGTACTTACTCCCTTAGCCATTCCTTCCAAGCACTTAGCTTATACATTAACAAAGCTTTAATTGGTATAAAAGCTTACCACTTGAAATAGCTAGTGGAGATCCTTAATGTTACTAGTTTCAAGCTATGGAAGATTCATCTACTTCAAGACCCACTATGCTAAAGGATGGCAATTATGCATACTAGAAAGCATGCATAAAGGCATACATTAAGTCCATCGGTGAGGCAGCATACTGAGCTATGCTAACTAGATAGGAGCTACCTAAAATGGATACTAAAAGTGGAGTGGTTGTTAAGCTAGAGGTTTAAGGGACCACTTAGGAAGAAAATTTGGCCAATGCAAACTCCAAATGTTTATATGTCATCTTTTGTGTAGTTGACCTACATTAATCTAAAAGAATTGCCAAAAGCATTTTTGCTAAGACCGCTTGGGGTATCTTGGAAACTACTCATGAAGGAACATCTAATGTCATGCAATCAAAGATGTAAATGCTGACTTCAAGATTTGAAAGCTTAATAATGCAAGAATCAAATACTATTAGAGAGTTTTATGCAAAGTTGTGTGATCTACCAAACTAGGCTTTTGATGTAGGAATGGAATATTCAAATAACAAGCTTATTTGAAAGGTGTTAAGGTGTCTTCTAGAGAGATTTATTAATATCATAGCTATGAAGAGGTCAATGATATTGAAAATTTGGCTATTGATGAACTCATTAGTTTCTTATAGAACTTTGAGATGAACGTTTATGAGGCTAAACATAGCAAAGCAAATGAAATGGAAAAAAATTTTGCTTTTTAGGTGAATGAGGAAGCGCCAACTCCCTGCATCTTACCATTAAAGATCTTCAGGAACAAATTATGTTACTTAGAGTTTCAATAAGACCTTCAAGAAATCATCAAGAAGATTTAAAAAGTTGGAAGCCAATACTAATGTTCCTAGGAACAAGTCAAAGGGAATTATCTTTAAGAAAGAACCTGAAAAGGCAAGAAGTAGGGTGTACAGTGCTATGAATGTCAAGGATATGGTCATATCCAATTTAAGTGTGCTAACACTCTGAAAAAAAAAAGTCACTTTGTGTAACTTCAAGTGATGATGATTCATCTAGTGGATCTGATTCAAAAAAGGATCATCAAAATTTCTTTGTTTTCATTGCCAATACTATTGATGGTGAAGATTTTGATGTGTTGGTTAAACAGGTAGCTACTAAATAGGCTCTTCTTGTAGAGGAACTAGACAATATTGTGAAGATCAAAAAAGAACTTGTAGAGACAAACCTTATGTTTGAAATGTTCAGAACCAATAACAAAAAACTTGACGAAATTCTCACTACTGGAAGAAGAGATCCAAACAAGACAGAGAATATTAAAGAAAATTAGATTCTAAATCTAATGAGGGTATTTTTCTTGGTTATGTCAACAACATTAAAGCTTTTAGGGTGTTTAATAAATGTACTCAGAAGGTCATAAATCCAATCAATATGGTGGTTGATGATGTTGGGGTTCATGAGATTCACGGTAATGATGATAAAGGTAAGACTCATGATGTTGTGCCTGAGGGAGTGCCCACTTCCCTTAATATTGCTATGCTTGAAGAAAATTCAGAAGTATAAGGTCAAGTTGTTCAAGTTATTGATTAGGTCAATGATCAACCTAATGATGGTGAGTAACTTCAACATTCAGAAAGAGTTAGAAAGGATCAATCAGTTGCTGACATAATTGGTAATATGCATGACGGAATCGAAATAAAGGGCAGACCAAAACATAAATATAAATGCATGGCTTGATTGGCTTGTTACAATTTTTAGATCTAGCCAAAATGTGTAGAATAGGCCATTAATGATGTTGATTGGATCCAAGACATACAAGATAAGTTACAACAGTTTGAGAGAAATGAAGTATGGGAGTTGGTGCCTAGGCCATCCGGTTGCAACATAATTAGCACCAAATGGATCTTCAAAAACAAGAAAAATTAGCAAGGCGAAATCACTAGAAACAAGGTTAGATTTTTGGCTCAAGGTGACACCCAAATAGAGGATATTGATTTTGAAGAAACAATTGCTCCTATGTAAGGCTTGAGGCAATTCATTTATTTCTTGCTATGGTTGAACATATTAACATCAATTTGTTCCAAATGGATGGTAAGAGTGCTTTCTTGAATGGATTTCTTAAAAAGGAGGTGTATGTTACTCAACCTTAGGGGTTTGAGGATACAACCAATCCAGAGTATGTCTACAAGTTGAGGAAAACACTATATGGTTTGAAACAAGCTCATCGAGCTTGGATGATAGGTTGTCTCTGTATTTACTTAGGTAAGAAATTCAAAGAGGTTTTATGGACAAAACATTATTTACTAAGAGGAATAGAAGGACAACAATCATGGCATAAAAACATGTCGATGACATAATATTTGGTGCTACTTCAATTGTTGCCAATAACTTATTTGTGAAGATGATGTAAAGTGAGTTTGAAATGAGCATGGTAAGTAAGTTATCTTAGTTCCTTGGATTTCGAGCGAAGCAATATGAGGTTTGAACTTTCTTATCTCAAGAGGAGTATGCTAGAAACCTTGTGAATAATTTTTTTATTAACCAATCTAAATTAGAAAGAACTTCTATGGATGTTAATGAGAAACTATGTGCAAATGTTGAGGGAGTGCTCACTCCTCAAACAACATATAAAAGCATAACCAGCAGTCTTCTATATATCATTACAAGCCATCCTGATTTGTACTTTATTTTTGGTGTTTGTCCAAGATATCAAGTCAATCAAAATCCCATGTCAAGGCAGTCAAACAAATCATTAGGTACATTTACGGTACTCCTAATCTTGGCATTTGGTTTACTAAAGATAGTTCAATGTGCTTAGTAGGATACATTAATGTTGACTTGGATGGGACCATGGATTATCGAAAAAGCACTTTTAGAGAGTGTTTTTACTTTGGAAATAACTTGGTTTTATAGTACAGAAAAAAAAGGTCAATATCTTTGTCAAAAATAGAGGTAGAATACATTGCAGGAGGTAATTTTTGTACTTAGTTGTTATGGATGAGGCAAATGTTGGAGTACTTTAAGTTGCATTGCCAATTTCCACAGCTTATTATGACAACACAAGTGTCATAATCATTTCTAAGAACCCTGTGAAGCATTCTAGAGCCAAACACATAAATATAAGGAATCACTTTATCAAAGAATTGGTGTAGTATAGGACAATTGAGCTGAGGTATATTTTTACACAAGGTCAATTAGTAGATTTATTTACTAAAGTATTGGATGTCAACAAGTTTGAGAGATTGAGAAGCTCGATTAGTGTCTGTCGAACATGAATTGATTGACAGTTATGGGAGACATCCACATGACAATCTTAGATGTCATTTTGATGATTTTTCATAATAATACCATTCCTAATTATCTACTTAATTTTTTGAAAGAATAGTTTTTTTTTTCTTTTTGGCTCCAATGGTAATTTTGGTGGGAAATATTAGAGAGATTTTCTCTTTCCAAATATCATGGCAAACGTGCATTAATTGAGAAGTGAAAACTATCTTTCCTTATTTAAATAGTCAATCTTATCAATTTTGATTGTTTACCTTGACTATTCACAAGTTTCTTAGAGATATTTCAGTTTCCTTACTACTTAAGTTGTTTATCATATTCCAAACTCTACACATCCCTTCAAGATTTATTTAAGCTCGCACAAAAATGAAATATGTTGGGGATTATAAGAGGCAACAAAATTTGCAACACCAATTAGGTATAATAGCTAGGCTCAAGCTATTATCGAAGAACTCCAAGGACTGCCCACTCTCCAAATTCCTACTCGGACTAACAGTTTTACTTATTGAGTTCACTGCAGTGAATTTAGTGGTGATACATATCAATCTTCAAGATGGCTAAGTGATTGTTACATGTGAGTAATCACTTATTGTAAGTGTTGAAGATAGTGAATATTTATCACTAATCTAGGCTCCACAGACGTAGGGAAACCAAACTACGTAGACAATCTTTGTGTTCTTTGTTTTCACAGAATTCCTGGAGGAGTGCCCACTCCCTTAACCACCAGGTATGGATACAGGAGGGGACCCCCTTGGAATTTTCAAATTTTTGAATTTTATATATAACTTATCATGTATTTTAGATTTGGTATCCACATTGTATAACATTCGCCCCCTTAAGCCATAAGGTTATATTTTATATTAACAAAGTATTTTTTAGTTTTTGATTATATAAATTTAATAATAATCAAATATTAATGTATGATGGGCCTTGAAAGACTCAACTTAAAGGGCCAATATGGAATTTAAAGCCACATTCTAGAAGAAATTGATATGGCCCATACCCATACATATTAGGTTAGTGACTTTCTTATGTTTTGATTTGTATGTCTTACAAAGGAATTATCTTCCTCTGATGAGGTGCTGACACTGCCTAGAGAAAAAGAAAATATTAGGTTAGTTTGATGCCGAGACTAAGAGCACAGAGTAAAATAATACAAATTATCTTCCTCTCGGCTCCTTACGCAAAAGACCTCTCGATAAATATTTTTGCATAAATTATGTTCTTTATTTATTTGACTTATTATTTTTTTTCTTTTTCCTAATATGTTGTTGTTTAAATATTATACAGTCTTCAGGTTTTTTGATTAAATTATGGTCAACAAAATCGAATCTTTTTTCAAGAAAAGAGTGTCAGAAAGTAATCATGATTAATCAATTCCTAAACATTCTGATATTAGTGGAGAAACATCAAATATCGGATCTTTCCAAGCTCCTAAATGAGATATCAAGTTTTCTCAATCCCAAGATCCTTAACGAGATATCAAGTCTTCTCAATCTGAAGATCTCAAATGAGATATCGAGTCTTTCCAACTTCTTGAATGAGATATAGGGTCTTCTCAAGCTCCTGAATGAGATATAGGGTCTTCTCAAGTTCCTGAACATCCCCGTAAGGTGTTAAGAATCGAAACAAAAGAGTTTGATGCTTCTTCTTTAGAGTGTAATCTGGGACTTTAAAAATCTATTTAGGATTACCCTTCAAATCAACAAGACGAAGTCCGTCAAGCTTATATTAAGCCTGGGCCATATCAAATGATTCCTCCAAGTGAGGCTCCAACATATCCTCAATATATTGACAAGAATGGACGTCGATTTCTCCTATCTTGGTACAAGTTATTCCCAGACTGGCTCGAGTTTTCACCAAGTAAGAATGTCACATATTGCCTTCCTTGTTTTCTCTTCAATAATTCATTTCGGCGTCATGGAAATACTTTTAAAAGCCAATGATTTCGATCATAGAAGAAGGTCAATGAAGGATCTAAATGTCCTTTTGTTACTCATGTGGGTAAGGATGAAAATCCTTTTTTCATATGAATGCAATGAAAATTTATATTGATCTTCAGAATTATTTGCAAAATATTGAGAGGATTATCAAGAAACTAAATTCTGAACAAGTTGCAAGAAATATGCTACAGCTCAAGGCGTCAATAGATGTTGTCAAGTGGCTTGTTGAAAACTGTTGAAGAGAGTTGTATTTCATGCCTTTAGACCTAGCCAATTACTTGTACTTAGGTACATTTAGTTGCATTTTAGGACATTTCATTCGTATTTTCATCATTTCATTAGGAGTTTGGACTGTGTTTAAATATTAGGTACTTTTAATTGCTTGTGGTAAGGTTGTGTTTGGTGATTTGGCAGGTACAGTTTGAGGAACGAGAAATAAATTAATGAATGTTTGTCAAGGCAAAAGGTTGGACATTTTGTCAGCATGAATGTCGTGGAAATTCCTGGAAGACCAAGTCAACACTCAATGCATACCAGTTTCAACCCAACTGTACTTATACCAAAAAAATCTACCTAAAATAAAGGAAAAGATAATCTTGGGTTGTTGAAAAAGTAATTTTAAAAGAGGAGAAGATAAACATGGGTTGTTGGATTTACCCTAGGAAAAAAAGCTATAAAAACCCAAAAGAGGAAACCATAAACAACGAAAAAAAAAGAAGATATCCTTAGGCAACAATAGAGGGTAGCGACTGAGTAGAGACAGAAAGAGGAAGACAAAAGCAGTCCCTCTCAACCATCGCAGGACACCATTCTGCTGGTGTGAACTAGACACGCGAAAGCTATCTTCCCGAAGTCTTCCGTATTTCTTACTTTGTTCTTCCGTGAATTGAATGATGAAAATGGTGTTGGATGTTATTTTGCTTTTGAATTTTATGTGCCAACCTATGAGCTAAATCTCATCAAGTGGGGATTACATGATGAAACTTTTATTTTCTTTAATGGTTGAAGTATAGATCCGAATCAATTTACTATTTCATTCAATTATTTTATTTCTAAGTTGTATGCGTGCAATCCCTAGACTTAGATCGAGATATTCTATAATGGGTTGAATGCACATGAGATTTTGGATAAATCTTATAATGAAGCATATGAGAATCAGATCAGGTTGTCAACATAAATGTCATAGCAAAATAATATCAGCAACCTGAAGGACAATCACCTCTACCTTTTCCTTAGCGATTTCACAATTCCAAGCAGGATATTTAGTTTAAAAGATTTTTGGAGGTATTCAAGCAACTCCATATCAACATACCACTTGAAGCTTTGGAGCAAATATGCCCAATTATGTAAAATTTATGAAGGATATACTGTCACAAAAGCACGGATTGTAAGAATTTAAGATTGTTGCTCTCACTAAAGGGTGCATAGCAATGTTAATGAATAAACTACCTCCAAAGTTGAAGGACCCAAGGAGTTTTACTATCACGTGTTTCATTGGAAATTATTATATTGGTAAGAGATTACATGATTTAGGAGCAAGTATAAATCTAATGTCTCTGCCTATTTTCAGAAAGCTAGGAATTGGGAAGGCAAGACCCACAACAGTCACTTTGCAGCTAGCCGATCTGCCTTACACACATCCGGAAGGTAAAATTGAATACGTGCTAGTAAGAGTAGATAAGTTTATTTTTTCAGTTGATTTCATTATTTCAGAATGTGAAGCTGAGAAAGATGTATCGATTACTCTTAGAAGACCTTTTCTTGCTATGGAAGAACTTTAATTGATGTACAGAAAGGCTAACTAACTATGCGAGTAAATGATCAGTAGGTTACTTTTAATATATTCGATGTTTTAAATTATGTAGATAAAAATGAAGAATGTTGAGCCATTGACTTGATAGAAATAGTAGTGGAGGAAGATTTCAGAAGATTTTGCAACAGCAACTCTGATAGTGATGAAGATTCATTTGACAGGAGACCCTTGTGCACTTTGCTGGAGCAAAATAGACCTTTCAATTTTGATGAACAATGCTTGGTAGCTCATGTATATCAGCATAGAGCTGTTGATGTCAAGGACATGAAAATAGGGGACACATTTAAAGTTTACAGAGAATGTTTGAAGCACTACTGGGGTGCTCATGTAGAGCAAGACAAACAATCCATTGATCTTTGAGATGTTTAACTTTAACATCATGAAAATTCTTTTTATTTTTGTTTCATTTGTTCGATTTAAATTTCTTTTATTTATTTCATTTCCTTTGTTTAATAAACTACAAGAGGAGATGGTGTTGGTGACACATAGCCTGTTGAGACGAATCCTGTCAATGAAGAGAATGCGCCCAAAGCACTGGAGGAAAAACCAGAGAAAATAGAGTTTGTCAGCATTGAGACTGATCGTGAGGGCAAAAAGTAAGCAAATCCCTCAGTTGCACCACTAGTGGACGGTACTATGGCTGTTCCACCTCCTTCTACTGAACCAATGACTAAACATGATTATGAGATCGGTTGGATTATTGATGTACACACTAGATTTTATAATGAAGAGGGGGATATACCACTCAATTTACTTAAAAGACTGATGCATTATTAGATGAGTGCACGAAGGACCACTCGTCGTAATTAAAGTACCACCATTAAGTTCCAAGCTTGGGAAGTTTTTCTACCTTTATTACATCTCATTATGTACATATATATGTTTTTGCATTCATGATTCATATTTGTACATGAGTTAAAGACAATGCATCTATTAGGTTTGGGGGTGATGTATTGTGCATCTAGACTCTATTAGATATTTTGTTGAGCATTCGTGCTTTAGTATTTTTGTTCATTTCCCATGGCACACGTAATTGCAAGGAATTGTTTAGACTGTGATGAGTGTATTTTTGTCTGTGATGTTCAATGAGGAACTTAATTCTTCTATAAACTTAGAAAGTTGTGACAGTGGATTAGTTGACGTTTGATTAGGATAGTTTGCTTCCAAATTGACCCTTAAAATTAGAATGTCCTAATTCCAATTACAATTGATCTATAGTAAGTTTCTTTTAATAAACTTAGAGATTCTTGAAGCTAAATTCAGTAAAATGGCAATACTCAATAACGAATAAAGTGGCAATGTTTAAGAAATTTTAAGGAAAAAAATCTACAAAATGCCATCAAGTACTCCAATGCTTAGAATTGGCAAGTAAGTCAGCACCACTTTGTTTGCTCCATCATGCTATTGACTAAAAAGGAAAGTTCAAGTAAGAGTGTGTAATAAAGAAAAAGAAAATTAATGGCACTCCACTGAAGTAATAGGCTGAGTAGCTAAAGGTGTAGTTGTTTGCTCCATCCATCTTTTTGGTCAAAAACCTTAGCTTCATGAGTGAAAATTCAAATCATGACATGATTGAGTATCCAAAAATTTAGTGTATGCTCCATTGTGATTGTCGTGTCAAAAAATCATATGACAAGCTGAATCCCCTAGTAAAAAAAGGAGGCATAATAAATGGATATGTATGTATTTGAGTATGTATAAGGCCAGATGAAAAAATAAACAAAACTTAGTTAATTAAAAGATGAACTTAGTAAATTAGGAGATACTTGCTATAGTGAAAGTTGCATGAGTACTCAGGATTTTTCTTTCTTTTAGGGCAATATTTTATGCACTGCCTTTGCTAAATAAGCTCATGAAAATTGATCAAATTTTTAGACATAGAAGAGTGCTGCAAATTTAAGTACAAAATGCTCTCTTAATGGCCTAACAATACAAAGGTGACTATGTTGTTATGACAATTCTTACGTTCACGCATTCGTGCATATTGTGCTTGAAGACAAGCAATAACTCAAGTTTGAGGGTGTGATAACTCTTGAAAAGAGTTATATTTCATGCCTTTAAACCTAGTCAATTTCTTGTACTTAGGTATATTTAGTTTCATTTTAGGACATTTCATTTGTATTTTCATCATTTCATTAGAAGCTTGGATTATGTTTAAATATTAGGTACTTTTAATTACTTGTGGTAGGGTTGTGTTTGGTGGTTTGACATGTGCAAGTTGAGGAACGAGAAATAAATGAGTGGAAGTTTGTCAGGGAAAAAGGTTGGAAATTTTGTCAGCACGAATGTCGTGGCAATTCCTAGAAGACCGAGTCAACACTCAATGCATACCAGTTTCAGCCCAATTGTACTTGTACCAGAAAAATCTACCCAAAAAAGAGGAGAAGATAATATTGGGATGTTTGTTTTTATCTAGAAAAATAAAAAATTTAAAAAGAGGAGAAGATAATCTTGGTTTGTTGAAAAAATAATTTTAAAAGAGGAGAAGATAAACATGTGTTGTTAGATTTACCGTAGGAAAAAAATCTATAAAAACCCAAAGGAGGAAATCGTAAACTACGAACAAAAAGGAAGAGATCCTTAGGCAACAATAGAGGGTAGCGACTAAGTAGAGACGGAAAGAGTAAGACGAAAGCAGTCCCTCTCAACCATCACAGGACACCGTTCTGCTAGAATGTGAATAAGACACGCAAAAGCTACCCACCTCCGTATCATCCCCTCCCCCTTCGAAACGACTTGTCCTCAAGTCGTCACCTACATCGTTAGGAGATAAGTCAGAAACATTGAAACTAGCACTCACGCTATATTCACCAGGAAGGTCAAGTTTATAAGAATTATCATTGATCCTTTCCAAAACATGAAAAGGACCATTACCCCTCGGTAATAGTTTGGATTTTCGTTGGGCTGGGAACCTTTCTTTCCTCATGTGTACCCAAACCCAATCTTCAGGCTCAAAGATGATTCGCTTTCGTCCTTTACTCGCTTTTTACGCATATTGCCTAGTCTTTTCCTCTATGTTCTTTTGCACCTTTCGGTGTAACTTCCGTTTTGCTTCTGCATTCACAAATTGTTTGTTAGGCAATGGAATTAAATCTAGAGGTGTCAAAGGGTTAAATCCATAAACAATTTCAAAGGGAGAATGTTGAGTTGCCGAATGAATAGAATGGTTGTAGGCAAACTCTATGTGCAGCAGACATTCTTCCTATGACTTAAGGTTCTTCCGAACAATGGCTCGCAATAATGTCGACAAGACTCGATTCACCACTTCTGTTTGCCTGTCCGTTTGAGGGAGGCAAGTGGTCGAGAACAAGAGTCTAGTGCCTATCTTTCCCCAAAGTGTTCTTCAGAAATGACTCAAGAATTTTGCATCTCGATCGGAAATGATAGTCTTCGGCACTCCATGCAAGCGCACCATGTCCCTAAAAATAAATTGGCAACATGCTTGGTATCATCAGTTTTATTACAAGCAGTAAAGTGTGCCATTTTGGAAAACCGATCCACAACCACAAATATGGAATCTTTTCCATTTTTAGTTCTAGGAAGACCTAGAATGAAGTCCATTGATATGTCGATCCAAGGTCCTTTGGGAATAGGCAAATGAGTGTACAAACCATGAGGTTTGACCATCAACTTCGCCCTTTTGCAAGTGATATATCTGTCACAGACTCGCTCCACGTCTCTTTTCATTTTTGGCCAATAGAAGTGATCGCGCAATGTGGCCAATGTCTTTGCAGCTCCGAAATGGCCCATGAGGCCTCCGCTATGCGCCTCATTCACCAAAACATTTCGTATAGAGCCTTGAGGAATATAGAGTTTTCCTTCTCGAAAAAGATAATCATTTTGACTTTCTCACACGATCCAATTTCACAAACTTTGTACATTTCAACAAAGTTAGAATCATTTACATATGATTCTTTCAAATACGAAAACCCCATCAATTTGGATTCTAGTGAATTAAAAAAGGCATACCTTCTCGACAGTGCATCCACTACAACATTGTCTTTACGTTGCTTGTATTCGATAACGTACGGGAGGGATTCCAGGATCTCTATCCACTTGGCATGTCGTTTATTTAACTTGTGTTGTCCCTTTAGATGTTTTAACGCTTTGTGGTCCGTATGGATAACGAATTCTTTGGGCCACAGATAATGCTGCCATGTTTCCAAGGCCCGAATCAATGCATACATCTCCTTGTCGTAGGTAGGGTAGTTAAGTGTCGCCCCGTTCAACTTTTCACTAAAATATGCTATCGGACGACCATCTTGCATTAACACGGCTCCAATGCCTAGGCTAGAAGCATCGCACTCGATTTCAAAAGTCTTGTTGAAATCTGGCAACACAAGCAAAGGGGCGTTAATTAACAGATCTTTAAATGAATTAAAAGAACGCTCTTGTACTTAGGTATATTTAGTTTCATTTTAGGACATTTCATTTGTATTTTCATCATTTCATTAGAAGCTTGGATTATGTTTAAATATTAGGTACTTTTAATTACTTGTGGTAGGGTTGTGTTTGGTGGTTTGACATGTGCAGGTTGAGGAACGAGAAATAAATGAGTGAAAGTTTGTCAGGGAAAAAGGTTGGACATTTTGTCAGCACGAATGTCGTGGCAATTCCTAGAAGACCGAGTCAACACTCAATGCATACCGTTTCAAATTTCAATTGTACTGTATTCGAAAAAATCTACCCAAAAAAGAGGAGAAGATAATATTGGGATGTTTGTTTTTATCTAGAAAAATAAAAAATTTAAAAAGAGGAGAAGATAATCTTGGTTTGTTGAAAAAATAATTTTAAAAGAGGAGAAGATAAACATTGTTGTTAGATTTACCGTAGGAAAAAAATCTATAAAAACCCAAAGGAGGAAATCGTAAACTACGAACAAAAAGGAAGAGATCCTTAGGCAACAATAGAAGGTAGCGACTAAGTAGAGACGGAAAGAGTAAGACGAAAGCAGTCAGGCAACAATAGAAGGTAGCGACTAAGTAGAGACGGAAAGAGTAAGACGAAAGCAGTCCCTTTCAACCATCACAGGACACCTTTCTGCTAGAATGTGAATAAGACACGCAAAAGCTATCTTCCCGAAGTCTCCCGTATTTCTTACTTTTTTCTTCTTTGAATTGAATGATGAAAATGATGTTGGATGTTATTTTGGTTTTGAATTTTATATTCCAACCCATGAGCTAAATCTTATTAGGTAGGGATTATATGATGAAACTTCTATTTTCTTTAATGGTTGAAGCATAGATCCGAATCAATTTACTATTTCATTCAATTGTTTTACTTAGAAGTTGTATGCGTGCAATCCCTAGACATAGATGTATGTTCAGCATGTCCATCAACTAAGTCTAATTCAGAAAAGGTTGGATTAATTAGATCGATATTGAATGATATGAGCAAGTACTCGACTGATACTTGCAGTAGACTCTAGACATAATGATACGCCCCCGGTCTCGCTGATTAGTCCGAGTCGTATAGTTTCCCGATCGTTAAAACAAAGAAGAATCATTTGAGTTGAAATGAAGTCGGTTATTAGGCTAAATGTGGTTTTAGGGTGTCAAAGGATAGGCTTAAGAAGATGGCTAATCAAATGAATAAGGCTTGGTTGTAAAAGAAAAAGGAAACTCGATAATTGGAATTAAAACGGAAACTTAAGAACAAGAATGAACCAACACTTTGATTGAAGGTTGACCTGAAACTTATAGGTTCTAAAGTTGTTTATGAGAAAGGAGAGGGAAACCTTGACCCACTATCTAAAATAGATAGGAACCTTGGTATAATTTAGGTTGAACGCCACACGATTTCGTGATAAGTTCAGTTGAACAAAAACGGGTTGACGCCACTAACTAGTTAGATAAGTCAATAGAGTTTTTGGACGAAATTTAAGAGAAGAATTCTTTCAACAATTTGACAGCAATTTAAGGTTTCAAAAGTCCTTTACAAAGTGATTTCAGCCTGAATTTATAGGCTTTACATGGTAACCGAATAGGCAATCTTAGGAGCTAAGTAAATGGCTTGAAAAATTCTAGAATTTGGAGGAAGGTTCCTTGAAGCTTCCCTAGCATAGAAAATGTCATTAGCTACTCCCAAATGACTTAAGTGAGCTGCAAAAATGAGTGGCCTGATTGGAAACTGAAATGCAAACAATTTGGACAGCAGCTAGCTTAAATGAGCTTTAAATGTGCTGTTTGGTGCAGCCGAACATTCATAGGAGTAATTGAGCAGCTTAGGATAGCTCAATGGTCTTGTGGTGTGAAAAATAGAATAGAAATAGCCCCTTGTGAGTGAACAACTAGAACTGAATAGCCTTAGCATGTGAAACGGCTTCCAGCAATGTGAAAAGAATTTATTTAGCTGAATAGACATCTAGGATACTTCAATCATCAGCTCAATTTATTCTCCATCCATGCATGTGTGCCCTTTAGCTAGATGATCACCTTGTTTACACCAATAGTCAGCACACCACCTTTAAGTCTTTCATGCACCTAGGACGTTCAAGAGAAGTGTACCTGCAGCAAATACATTCAACAAATTAAATGCTATTTAGACACATTAATTTGGCAGCAAATAACACTAAAATCCTGCACATTAAATTCGACAGCCCTTAGAACATAATTAAAACATGTTTGAGTTTTGGACAACTTAATTATTTAACATAAATTCGGCTGGACTTTGGACATCATTAAAGCATGTAATAAAATTAGACAAATTAATAACATGCATTAAAATAAAACACATTTATCACAAAATTTAATATGCCCAGATTTTAGTAAATTAATTAATCTTAAGCTAATTAACTATTTAACTAATCAACAACTTAATCTATTTATTCCAGCGAATTCAACGAAAACTAAATGTGAGCTCCTCGAGCTAAATTTGAGCTAATTGAGCTTGAAGGAGGTTGCATGGGTTGCCTGGTTCGATGTTCTCCAGCTGTCCAGCCACGATATTGCACCAAATCCCATCTATGAGAGCCGAAACTCCTTTCTTGAATCTTTTCGCTCAAGCACGAGTTATAGGACCCGTTGGGAACCCCAAGGGTTCGCCGGCAGCCTTAGTTGGTTCCCTACCCACCTCCGCATCATCCCCTCCCCCTTCAAAACGACTTGTCCTCAAGTCGTCACCTACATCGTTAGGAGATAAGTCAAAAACATTGAAACTAGCACTCACGCTATATTCACCAGGAAGGTCAAGTTTATAAGAATTACCATTGATCCTTTCCAAAACTTGAAAAGGACCATCACCCCTCGGTAATAGTTTGGATTTTCGTTGGGCTGGGAACCTTTCTTTCCTCATGTGTACCCAAACCCAATCTTCAGGCTCAAAGATGATTCACTTTCGACCTTTATTGGCTTTTTACGCATATTGCCTAGTCCTTTCCTCTATGTTCTTTTGCACCTTTCGGTGTAAATGCTTCACGAACTCAGCCTTCCGTTTTGCTTCTGCATTCACAAATTGTTTGTTAGGCAATGGAATCAAATCTAGAGGTGTCAAAGGGTTAAATCCATAAAAAATTTCAAAGGGAGAATGTTGAGTTGCCGAATGAATAGAATGGTTGTAGGCAAACTCTATGTGCAGCAGACATTCCTCCCATGACTTAGGTTCTTCCGAACAATGGCTCGCAATAATGTCGATAAGACTCGATTCACCACGTCCGTTTGCCTGTCCGTTTGAGGGTGGCAAGTGGTCGAGAACAAGAGTCTAGTGCCTATCTTTCCCTACAGTGTTCTTCAGAAATGACTCAAGAATTTTGCATCTCGATCGGAAATGATAGTCTTCGGCACTCCATGCAAGCGCACCACGTCCCTAAAAAATAAATTGGCAACATGCTTGGTATCATCAGTTTTATTACATGCAGTAAAGTGTGCCTTTTTGGAAAACCGATCCACAACCACAAATATGGAATCTTTTCCATTTTTAGTTCTAGGAAGACCTAGAATGAAGTCCATTGATATGTCGATCCAAGGTCCTTCGGGAATAGGCAAATGAGTGTACAAACCATGTGGTTTGACCTTCGACTTCACCCTTTTGCAAGTGATACATCTGTCACAGACTCGCTCCACGTCTCTTTTCATTTTTGGCCAATAGAAGTGATCGCGCAATGTGATCAATGTCTTTGCAACTCCGAAATGGCCCATGAGGCCTCCACTATGCGCCTCATTCACCAAAACATTTCGTATAGAGCCTTGAGGAATATAGAGTTTTCCTTCTCGAAAAAGATAATCATTTTGACTTTCTCACACGATCCAATTTCACAAGCTTTGTACATTTCAACAAAGTCAGAATCATTTACATATAATTCTTTCAAATACGAAAACCCCATCAATTTGGATTCTAGTGAATTAAAAAAGGCATACCTTCTCGACAGCGCATCCACTACAACATTGTCTTTACATTGCTTGTATTCGATAACGTACGGGAAGGATTCCAGGAACTCTATCCACTTGGCATGTCGTTTATTTAACTTGTGTTGTCCCTTTAGATGTTTTAACGCTTCGTGGTCTGTATGGATAACGAATTCTTTGGGCCACAAATAATGCTGCCATGTTTCCAAGGCCCGAGTCAATGCATACATCTCCTTGTCGTAGGTAGGGTAGTTAAGTGTCGCCCCGTTCAACTTTTCACTAAAATATGCTATCAGACGACCATCTTGCATTAACACGGCTCCAATGCCTAGGCTAGAAGCATCGCACTCGATTTCAAAAGTCTTGTTGAAATCTGGCAACACAAGCAAAGAGGCGTTAATTAACAGATCTTTAAGTGAATTAAAAGAACGCTCTTGTACTTAGGTATATTTAGTTTCATTTTAGGACATTTCATTTCTATTTTCATCATTTCATTAGAAGCTTGGATTATGTTTAAATATTAGGTACTTTTAATTACTTGTGGTAGGGTTGTGTTTGGTGGTTTGACATGTGCAAGTTGAGGAACGAGAAATAAATGAGTGAAAGTTTGTCAGGGAAAAAGGTTGGACATTTTGTCAGCACGAATGCCGTGGCAATCCCTAGAAGACCGAGTCAACACTCAATGCTTACCAGTTTCAGCCCAATTGTACTTGTACCAGAAAAATCTACCCAAAAAAGAGGAGAAGATAATATTGGGATGTTTGTTTTTATCTAGAAAAATAAAAAATTTAAAAAGAGGAGAAGATAATCTTGGTTTGTTGAAAAAATAATTTTAAAAGAGGAGAAGATAAACATGTGTTGTTAGATTTATCGTAGGAAAAAAATCTATAAAAACCCAAAGGAGGAAATCGTAAACTACGAACAAAAAGGAAGAGATCCTTAGGCAACAATAGAGGGTAGCGTCTAAGTAGAGACGGAAAGAGTAAGACGAAAGCAGTCTCTTTCAACCATCACAGGACACCTTTCTGCTAGAATGTGAATAAGACACGCAAAAGCTATCTTCCCGAAGTCTCACGTATTTCTTACTTTTTTCTTCTTTGAATTGAATGATGAAAATGATGTTGGATGTTAATTTGGTTTTGAATTTTATATGCCAACCCATGAGCTAAATCTTATTAGGTAGGGATTATATGATGAAACTTCTATTTTCTTTAATGGTTGAAGCATAGATCCGAATCAATTTACTATTTCATTCAATTGTTTTACTTAGAACTTGTATGCGTGCAATCCCTAGACATAGATGTATGTTCAGCATGTCCATCAACTAAGTCTAATTCTAAAAAGGTTGGATTAATTAGATCGATATTGAATGATATGAGCAAGTACTCGACTGATACTTGCAGTAGACTCTAGACATAATGATACGCCCCCGGTCTCGCTGATTAGTCCGAGTCGTATAGTTGCCCGATCGTTAAAACAAAGAAGAATCATTTGAGTTGAAATGAAGTCGGTTATTAGGCTAAATGTGGTTTTAAGGTGTCAAAGGATAGGCTTAAGAAGATAGCTAATCAAATGAATAAGGCTTGGTTGTAAAAGAAAAAGGAAACTCGATAATTGGAATTAAAACGAAAACTTAAGAACAAGAATGAACCAACACTTTGATTGAAGGTTGACCTGAAACTTATAGGTTCTAAAGTTGGTTATAAGAAAGGATAGGGAAACCTCGACCCACTATCTAAAATAGATAGGAACCTTGGTATAATTTAGGTTGAACGCCACACGATTTCGTGATAAGTTGGGTTGAACAAAAACGGGTTGACGCCACTAACTAGTTAGATAAGTCAACAGAGTTTTTGGACGAAATTTAAGAGAAGAATTCTTTCAACAATTTGACAGCAATTCATTAAGGTTTCAAAAGTCCTTTACAAAGTGATTTCAGCCTGAATTTATAGGCTTTACATGGTAACCGAATAGGCAATCTTAGGAGCTAAGTAAATGGCTTGAAAAATTCTAGAATTTGGAGGAAGGTTCCTTGAAGCTTCCCTAGCATAGAAAATGTCATTAGCTGCTCCCAAATGACTTAAGTGAGCTGGAAAATGAGTGGCCTGATTGAAACCTAAATGCAAACAATTTGGACAAAGAACTAGCTTAAATGAGCTTTAAATGTGCTGTTTGGTGCAGCCGAACATTCATAGGAGTAATTGAGCAGCTTAGGATAGCTCAATGGTCTTGTGGTGTGAAAACTAGAATAGAAATATCCCCTTGTGTGTGAACAACTAGAACCGAATAGCCTTAGCATGTGAAGGGGATTCCAGCAATGTGAAAAGAATTTATTTAGCTGAATAGACATCTAGGATACTTCAATCATCAGCTCAACTTATTCTCCATCCATGCATGTCTGCCCTTTAGCTGAATGGTCACCTTGTTTACACCAATAGTCAGCACACCATCTTTCAGTTTTTCATGCACCTAGGACGTCCAAGAGAAGTGTACCTGCAGTAAATACATTCAACAAATTAAATACAATTTAGACACATTAATTTGGCAACAAATAACACTAAAATCCTGTACATTAAATTCAGTAGCCCTTAGAACATAATTAAAACATGTTTGTGTTTTGGGAAACTTAATTATTTAACATAAATTCGTCTGGACTTTGGACATCATTAAAGCATGTAATAAAATTAGACACATTAATAACATGCATTAAAATAAAACACATTTATCACAAAATTTAATATGTCCAGATTTTAGTAAATTAATTAATTTTAAGCTAATTAACTATTTAACTAATCAACAACTTAATCTATTTATTCCAGCGAATTCAACGAAAACTAAAGGTGAGCTCCTCGAGCTAAATTTGAGCTAATTGAGCTTGAAGGAGGTTGCATGGGTTGCCTGGTTCGATGTTCTCAAGCTGTCCAGCCACGATATTGCACTAAATCCCATCTATGAGAGCCGAAACTCCTTTCTTGAATCTTTTCGCTCAAGCACGAGTTATAGGACCTGTTGGGAACCCCAAGGGTTCGTCGGCAGCCTTAGTTGGTTTCCTAGCCACGGCCATATCACATAAAGTGGCGTTCATACAGAAGGAAAACAATACATGGTACCATATTAAGGCCTATAGACACGGGCAACGTAACTTGAGGTTTTTACTTTCAAAAAAAGCAGATTATTTTATAACTCATTTGAGCAGTAAACTGAGTATGATTTTGCTGAGGCATTATTAGCAGTGAGGGTAGATTTTTAGTAATCCTGACCTTCCAAATCAACATCGTATATCATTTATTCTATTCCATAGTATCTTTGCCACATCATTATTAGTTATTTATTCATTTAGATAATATTCTCGTAGTAATTCTCATAATTTCCATTGCATTTCTACTCTTGTTTTGCCATAGCATTTCCAAGTATTTATTAATGCCACATATTGCATACATCACTATTCCTTTAATTGCCACTGTATACTTACCTTCTTTTTTTTTGCCATAGCATTAATAACACTATTATAACAATTTGACCACTTTTATGCCTCAATTTGATCTTCGTGGGAATGATACTCACTCATCACTTTATTACTTGATTCGACGTGTATACTTGCACAAATCGCATATCATTTTACACGCGACACTTGTATTTCAAGGTTGTGTCTTTAGGGAATGCGATGAACTATAAGGTTCAAGAAATCGAGGTAACTTTCTTGAACTAATAAAACTTCTAGCTTCTTATAATGAAGATGTGGGGGCAATTGTCTTAGAAAATGCCTTTCAAAATGCACAATATGTCAGTACAACTATTCAAAAGGTCATTCTTTCTATTTTGACGAGTAAAATCCAACGATTCATTCAGGAAGAGATTAGAGATTCAAAGGTTTGCATTATAGTGGATGAAGCTTGTGATGAGTCAAAGAAAGAACAAAATGGCAATTGTATTGCAATTTGTTGATAAAGAAGGTTTTATACATGAACGATTCTTTGATTTGGTTCATGTGAAGGATACCACATCATTAGCTTTGAAGAAGGCAATCTGTGAAGTTTTTTACGTCATTGTCCTAATGTAGATGATATTCATGGTCAAGGATATGATGGTGCAACTAATATGTGTGGCGAATGAAACGACTTGCAAGTGTTATTTGCTAAAAAGTGCTAAGTTGCATACTATGTTCACTGCCTCGTTTATCATCTCCAATTAACTCCAGTAGCTGCATCCAAAGAGGTTATTCCTATTTGTCAATTTTTTTCATACTTGACTGGTATAATCAATTTGGTTGCTTCTTCAAGCAAGAGACATGATCAATTAAGAGACATTGAGGCATCTCATATCGCGGAATTGATTGACAATGGTGAGCTTGAAACTGGCAAAGGGAAAAATCAAGTCGGTACTCTCCAATGTCCAGGCGATACCCGATAGGGATCTCATTTAGCTTCTCTCAATAGCTTGATAAGGATGTTCAATTCTGTCTGTGTTGTATTACAAGATATCATCAAGTTCAGAAACCTTACTCAAAGGAGTGAAGCTGATGAAATATATAATGCAATGACATCCGTTGATTTTGTTTTCACCTTGCATTTCCTAATTGAGATGCTTGGAATCATTGATGATCTCTGTCTAGCATTGCAGTATAAATCGCAGGATATACTAAACACGATTCAACTAGTGTCATCAACTAAAATGCTTCTCCAGAAATTAAGAGAACATGGGTGGTATCCTTTGTTTGAGAAAGTGAAGTTATTTTGTAAAGGCCATGAGATAGAAGTCTCTAATTTAAGTGCTCTATACAAAGCTGAACAAGGTTGGTCTCGCATCTAGAGAGATAACCTCACAATTGAGCATCGCTATCGGTTTGATATATTCATTACTAGTATCGGTTCATTGCTAATAGAAATGAATAATCACTTTAATGATGAGGTAATGGAGTTACTTGTTCTTAGCTATGTTTTTGATCCACACGATAATTACAAAGCTTTTTGGGTAGAAGATATCTACAAGCTTATGAATGATTTTTATCCGGACGATTTTATGAAACAAGAAAAGCTACACATGAAGATTCAATTGGAGCATTTTCGACTTGATGCTCAACAAAGCACAGAGTTGCAAAAAGCTTCTACAGTTGTCGAGTTGTGTCAAGTGCTACCTAAGACAAATAAGTTAAGTATTTATCCTCTTCTTGATAGAATTATTTGTCTTGTGCTAACCTCTTCCTGTGTCTATTGCAACAACCAAACGAGCATATTCAGCCATGAAAATTGTGAAGACAAGGCTTCGCAACAGAATGAAGGATAATTTGGTGGCATACATCAAAAAATAGATAGCTCGAGAATTTTCAACAGATTCTATAGTTGGTGAGTTCAATCTTATGAAAAAGCGGAAGGTGCAATTTAGGATGCCTAGTATTGAGAAATGGACTAAGCTCAAGTTTTTTTAATTTAACTTTTGAAATTATAATGACATTTATGAAATTTTTAGTATAGTATTAGTTTTTTTTTTTTTTTTGCATATTGGAAAGAAATATTTAAATTGATATAGTGTTATTTTTTTCTTTAGGTGCCCGAAAATAGGGGAGAGAGGATAGGCATCGACCTTGGACTCATTAGTTAATTTGTATAATTCCAATTTTAGTTTCATTTATTTTATAAAATCTTAAAAATTAAAATTTCTTACCTTCTCCAAACAATTAAAGCTTTATTTTAGCAGGAAGTAAGGCTTCATCTCGAAAAGAAAAGAAGAGAGACCGACAGTCAACTCCACGTGCCTCCTAACTATAATGACGAAGCATGGGTTGAAAAGGTTGAAGAGATATTAATAGCAAGCAAACAACAATCATATTTTGTTGGGTTTAATTTTCAAAGGAGAATTTTCTTTATGAAACCCACAAAGTAGACATTTCTAAGTTAACAAGGACATGGGTCACATTAATTTCTCTTTGTCTTTCTTTCCAAATAGAGTATTTTATTATTTTTCCTTATCGCCACAAATAAGTTGTACTCAACAAAATATCATAAAACGTGCAATATTATATATTTATAAATTATAAAAATAAAGTCCATTCTCTTAAAACAGAATTATTTTTATTAAAATCAATTTTAAATCTTAATATTTATATTTAGACGGTCTGACATTTTAAAGCCTTTAAGCTTGGAAAATAATATGTACCATAAATGAGTCTAATAGTAATTAAAATTAATATTACAAAAGAAAATAATTTAATAAATGTACTTTAAATTCTAATAGTTATTAGAATTAGATCTCTACTTCTTTTATACTTCTTATGCCTATAAATAGAGACTCTGATGAAGCATTGTAATTATCCCTTTAATTAATAAAGTACATTCTTTATTGCTTTCTTTTTTCTCTCCATCTTTCTTTATTTTATAACACGTTATTAGCACAATGATTCTCTATTTTAAAAAAATCTTTTGAAGTCGTCCCACAAATCAATCCTCATGATGTTGAAAGATTCAATCTCAGAATGGATACTCATGATAATAGTCAAAGTGATGACGATGATGTTAAAGATCTTCAGGTATATTTTACTATGTTTTATTTATTATATCATATTTATTATAATTAGGGAATAATCATGACAACATGAATGGATAGATTTTGATTTAAAATCCATGTATGTTTACGATGATGATTATGAAATAAAAAATCTATAGAGGCGTTTAGAAGTCTGTCCTACCAGATTTGTTGCTTTCCCCGGAGTGAATGTAAACATAAAGAAAATAAAAGATATACTCTTGGACCACTAAAAGTGGGAACATAGTAATAAATAAGAGAGTAATAAGAGTTCTCAAGATAACTCTTCAAAGGGTAAAGATGACTTTAGGGGTGAGCAAAACTCGATTCGACTCGAAAAAATTGAAAAAACTTCGAATTTCGAGTTAAACGAATCGAGTTATTCGAATTAATCGAGTTATTTGAATCAACTCGAATTTTTTTTCAAATTTCGAATTCGAATCGAATTGAGTTTTCGAATTCGAATAACTCGAATAATTCGAATATCAAACTATAATATTTTACATTTTTACCCCAAACTCCCAAACCTTTCTACTTTTCCCTCAAAACTTTTACTTCTTCCCACTTTCCCCCCAAAACTTTTACTCCCCTCCCCTCCCAACCCCGCAATCTACCCAAAATCCATTTTCCACTAAAATTTTACTTTCCCATTTACTTTTTCTCAAAATTTTACTCCCAAAAACCCTCAAAACATTTTATTTTCTCCCAAAATTTTTACTCCCTCCCACTTTTCCCCTAAAACTTTTATTCCCTTCCCATCTCACCTCCCATCTATCCCAAACCCTCCCCCCTCCAATTTTTTTTTTAATATTTTCCCTCCAAAATTTTACTCCCCCTATTTACTTTCTCTTAAACTTTTATTCCCCAAAACTTTTTATTTTTCCCCTAAACTTTTACTTCTCACCCTTTACTCTCAAATAAAAAATCAAAATTATCCAAAAAAAATCACTAAACATAAATAATAATAATTTTATTTATATCTACTATTTATATTATTAAATTAAATTTCACATTTTATATTATTTATATTATTGAATTGTTTAGTCATATTGAATATTTATATTAAAATTGAATTATTAATTATGCCATAAAAATTGTGTTAAAATTTTATATTGGTATCAATTTCACATTTTATTTTTAAAATAACTTTTATTAAAAATCATATTTTATATTTAATATATTTTTAATTCCAAAATATATAGTGATCGAATCAAGATAATTGAAACAACTAAGCAAGCAAAGAAGCTAACCAATATATAAAAAATTAATAAATAAATTATGAGGTGATGAAAGTTAATAAAAAATTTGATTAAGGTGGACAAATTTTATTACGATGGGTGACAGTGGTTACAAGGACCCAAAATTATTTTTTAAAATTTAACTCGAACAAATATATTCGATTCGATTCGATTCGAATTCCATCTCACTCGACTCGATTCGAGAAAACTTCAAATAAAGTTAGGATGATAAAATGAGATTAGAAAACTCAATTAACTCAAAAATTTTCGATTCGTTTCGATCGAATGCTCACCCCTAGATAACTTATGCTATCAATGTGATATGAAATATTATTGGCCACATATGTGGCGTATGCCCAAATATTTTGCTTTTGTTAATATTCTTTAAGGAATGATATGACAATGTAGTAATGAATTCTATCATTATAAATAGAAAATATTTATCTTATTTGGTACTGAAACAAATGATATTATTCCAATATTTGATACTACAAAATTAGTTGAAAGCTCCGAATAGCTAATATATTAATATCTAAAAAGCACAAAATTTGTTATTCCTCAAGCAAATATTGCATATAATTATTTGGAAATTATATTTATTGACTTAGTGGCATTATAGACTTCACATTGATTTGGACATTTCAGTAGTAAATGTCATTATAGTGCTTATATGTGGATACAAATTAAAAGAAATATTAAAATTATCAATTTGTTACAATTTAGTACAATTGAAACACATGTTAAAGTAAACCAAAAGTTTACTAATACAAATGCATTTACTACTTGGCGTGATTAGTTAGACCATCCTGGTTCATATATGATGCGAAAATTAATTGACAATTCATATGGACATTCATTAAAGAGCTAGAAGATTCGTTAATTTAAAGAATTCTCATTTGTTGCTTGTTCTCAATGAAAATTGATTCTTAGAAACTCAGTAGTTAAACTTGAGATTTAATGTCTTCCATTTCTTAAAAGAATATGGGCCTATTTATCCACCATGTGGATGGTTTTGATATTATATGATTTGGTAGATGTGTCTACAAAATAATCACATGCATTATCAACTTGCAACCTATCGTTTACTAGATTGTTTGTTTAAATGATTAATTTCAGATTATGCAATTAAAACAATTCATCTTGCTAATGTTGGTGAGTTTACATCCCAAGTTTTCAATGATTATTGCATGTCAATTGGGATAAAAGTTGAACATCTTGTAGCTCATGTTCACACACAAAATGATTTAGCTGAATTGTTTATCAAATGCCTCCAACTAATAGCTAAATCATTACTTATCTGAACAAAACTTTCTATTTTAGCATGAGATTGTATTGATTTACATGTTGTATGCATCAAGCCAATAAATTATAAATACTCCCCATTACAATTGATTTTTGGTCAAGAGCCAAATATTTCTCATCTTACAATTTTTAGATGTGTGGTATATGTTCCAACTGCTCCACCACAACGTAAAAAAATGGGTCATAATAAGAGATTGAGAATGTATATTTATATGAGTCTCCTTATAATATTTTTGAGCTATTAATTTGATATTTAGTTATGACATGAGTTGTTAGTTTTCTCAACATTAGAGGGAGAGAATAAAAAGCTAAATTAATAAAGTACTTGAAATGAATTATCAATGTCTAAGATCCTCAAACAAACCAATGTGAACCAGAAGCTCAACAGATAATTTATTTTACAAATCAACTGCCAGATTTATTAAGTCTCACATACCAGCTAAAAATGCTCCAATACTAATTGATGTCGTAATAGAGCAAACTGTTAATGCAAAAGAAAGTAATCCATGCATGAAGCATGGAAGACCGATCGCTTCCAAAGATAAAAAATCCTTGTAAAGAAAAGGAGCAAACATTAAATATGGTCATATAGTGGAGGCAGGGGGTCCTGAAGAGACCCATGACATAACTAATTATAAAACTCAAGAAGAGATTCAGGTACCTAAAAGTGAAAATGGAAATGATGAAAATAAAGAGATCTCGATAAGTTATGTCAATATGAGAAAAAGATGGAACAAAAAAATGTAGTTGTCGAGAACAATTTTGCTTATAATGCTGCTATTGAAATAACAAAAGAAAATGAAGATCATAGGTCTAAATCTACTAAGGAATGTAAAAAAATAGAAAACATTGGCCAAAATGGAAAGATGCATTTCAAGCATAATTGAATTCACTTTCTAAACATGAAGTTTTTGGACCTATAGTCCAAACACCTAAAGGTGTAAAGCCGGTAGGATATAAATGGGTATTTGTGTGAGAACAAAATGAAATTGATAAAGTCGTAAGATATAAAGCTCGACTTGTAGCATAAGGATTTTCACAAAGGCCCGGCATTGATTATGAAGAGACATATTCTCCTATGGTGGATGTAATCACGTTTAGATATATTATTAGTCTAGCAGTACGTGAAAAATAGTACATGCATCAAATGGATGTTGTTACATCCTATTCTAATTGATGTTGTTACATTCTATTTATATGGTACACTTGATAGTGAATTTTTATGAAAATCCTTTAAGGATTTAAAATCCCAGAAGGATATAGAGTTTCTTGAGAAAATTGCTCAATCAGATTAAAGAAAAGTTCATATACATTAAAAAATCTAGACGTATGTTGTACAATCGTCTTAGTGAGTACTTGTTAAAATAAGGTTACAAAACGATCCAATTTATCCATGTGTCTTTATAAAAGGTTTGGATCAGATTTTGTGATAATTTTGTTTATATTGATGATCTAAATATTATTGGAACTCTGAAGAGCTTCAAAATACAATAAATTGTTTAAAGGAAGAATTTGAAATGAAAGATCTTGGAAAAATAAAGTTTTATATTGGCTTACAAATCGAGCATTTAAAAGATGAAATCATTAATCAACTTATTTGGAAAAGATATTATAGAAATTTTACATGGATAAAACAACCAATTAAGTACTCCGATGGTTGTACAACCGTTGATGTGAATAAAAATCAGTTTTGTCCTTACGAGAATGATGAAGAGTTTCTTGGTCCTGATGTATCATATCTAAGTGCCATAGGGGCATTGATATATCTTGCAAACAACACAAGACCTGATATAGCTTTCGCTGTGAACTTGTTAGCAAGATTTAATTCTTCTCCAACATGTAGTCATTGGAATGGAATTAAACATATATTTAGATATTTTAGAGGGACTATTGATATAAGGTTATTTTATTCAAATGATTCAAAATCCCTATTTTTTGGCTATGATGATGTTGGATACTTATCAAATCCACATAAAGGTCGATCCAAAATAGGATATTTATTTACATGTGGGGGTACTACCATATCATGGCGTTCGACAAAGTAAACATTAACTGCTACTTCTTCAAATCATGCAAAAATAATTGCAATGCATGAGGCAGGTTGAGAGTGTTTTTTGCTAAGATTATTGACCCAACATATCCAGAAGATATGTAATTTGCCTTTATAGAAAAAGATGTCAACGCAACATGTATAGTTCAATTGAAGGGTAGTTACATCAAAGGTGATAGAATGAAACATATTTCGCCTTAATAAGATATTCATAACACTCCCCCTTGGATGTCCATTGGTAGATAATGTGCCTCGTTAAAACATTATTAGGAAAAATACTCTAGGATAAAAACCTAATGAAGGAAATAGAGTATACAATCTTCTATTACAAGTTGCCTCATTAAAAACTTTTACCAGAAAAAACCAATGGGACAAAACCTTGGTTAAAGGAAAAGAGTACAACTTGTTTTAGACTCCCCCTAATGGCAACATTACATTACATCTTTGAGTTAACACATTCCAATCTTGTGTGGTAGTTTTTCAAATGTTGAAGTTGACAATGCCTTAGTAAAAAGATATGCTAAAATATCATTAGAACAAATTTGTTGAACATTTATATCACGTATTTTCTCAAGATCATAGGTGAAGAATCATGATCAAGATAAAGTTTTGATGTACTTTAAATTCTAATAGTTATTAGAATTAGATCTCTACTTCTTTTATACTTCTTATGCCTATAAATAGAGACTCTAATGAAGCATTGTAATCATCCCTTTAATTAATAAAGTACATTCTCTATTGCTTTCATATTTTCTTTGTTATTTATTCTCTCCATCTTTCTTTATTTTATAACAATATAGACCTTTTAGTATTTAAATTTTATCGTTGAATGAGTAGTTTCACTCAATAAAGTCACGCCACATTTTAATACATCAACCAAATCTTTAGTGATTAATAAAATAATTTAAAATATCTTGGTTAACAATTTTTTCCTATACTCCTTTATGAGAAATAAAAATATAAATAAATAGATTATATGTTGATACTAAATCATTACTAAAATAAAGATCAAAAGCTTTTGTCATCAAAAGTTATATTTTTTATAGTTATTTGATAACCTAATATGTGTTCGAGAGTTTATTAGTTGTTTAATCTTTTATTTTAATTTTTAAGATGTCTCGTATTAAATATATCTTAAATTTTTTATAGAATTTGTTGAAGTACAAAAGAAAAAGGAAGTTGAAGATGTTGATTCACACAATGGTAAAATATTAAGAACTTCAAGGAGGAGGAGAAAAAGAATGTATAAGGCATAAAGGTGGGGAGTTGGAGAGAAAGAAGAATATCTCCCCTAAGGTCAAGGATGAGTATTCATAAGAGAAGGTAACTTTCCATTCCATTGATTTTAGGTCTTAACACAATCTTTTATATAGGTGATGATTCGATTCGCATAAATTAAGTAGAATCTTATCTGTAATCCATCCAAAGAATAGTCCAACACTTGTTTCTCATAAAGTAATATCTAATAACGATGTTGTGGTTAGAGAAATAGTAATTGAAAAAAATGAGGATGAGGAGACCTACTTGGACATAACATTTTTTTTTCTTTTTAGTACAAAGTAAGAAAGGTTCTTTTTAGTACAAAGTAAGAAAGGTTAAGGTCATGTAAAGTTAATAAATGCCTTTGAAGCACATCTTACCCTGATTTCCCAAAATAGATGGTTATTATCCGTTGGCTCATCCTGCATACTGAAAAGATTAGTACATTATAATAAAAATACATAAATCATTATACCACCTAATTCTTCTAGGAACAGTTTCTAAACTATTGTTAGTTAAAAACTGTTTGACTGCCTGATTATCAGTTCTTATAATGAACTTTTCAGGTGCTAAATAAATGAGGAAAGTTTTTATCCCTTTTTTAATAGCTAGCAATTCTTTTTCATAAATAATATAATTAACCTCATTAGGTTTAAATTTTCCTAAGCTATATCCACATATTAGTTCTTCGTTATTATTAGTTTGTTTTGGCTTTGAAATACATCCCTAATAATATTGTGATGCATCGTTTCTAAAATTAGTTTATCTCCTTTAGGTAAATAAACCTTTGGATTATAAGTAATTTCTATTTTATATTTTTACAACTTCTTCGTCTGTTTAGTCCAACAAAAACAAATATTCTTTTTAATTTATCATATAATCCTCCTATTTTTTCAGCTAATTTTGGAAAAAGGTTCTTCCATAATTAACTATTCCTAAAAATTGTGAAAGATGTTTTTATCTTCTATTTTTTCAGGAAATTCTTTTATTTTTACAATAATATGATCTTGGAGTTTAAGACCATGAGCTGATAATTTTAATCCTAAAAATTCAATTTCTGTTTTCTCAAGCTCTATTTTTTTCTAGATTAAGACAAAAAGTCTTAATCAAGTCTTAATCATCATTAAAACAATGATGATGTAAGAGATGACATAAAGCAGCTGTGACACAAGCAGTGACAACAGCGGTCATAAATGCATGCATGACACATGGAAGTAACCATAGCCATGCAAAAAGATGGAGACGTGGAAGCAACCACATCCACAAAGAAGCCGAGTCCTTATCAGAAACACTGTACGGGATTCAAAAGATAATATTATTGGGGATGTATTCTGAAAGCCAAAACAGCTAATAATAATGAAGAACTAATATGTGGATATAGCTCAGGAAAATTTAAACCTAATGAGGTTAATTATATTATGTGTCTTATCGAATGGTAAACCAACCACTTGGAACAAATATTTTAAATTACCCTATGGTAAATAAACCAATGGGAAATACTTTTTCATTGACCCCAAACACGGTGAGTCAATTAAATTGGTCCCAAAATCCGAATTCAGTATCACAAACAAGTTATGCTGAAGTCATTAAGGGAGCTGAAAATTTGTTGAATCAACAACAAATTCAAGATTTCAAAGATCTTTCAAAAATTAAAGATTTTTATAATCCTGGTTTATCACCAGAATTTTATGATTTTATAAATGAGATATGGAAAACCCATATTTCAAACCAAAGAGCTAATTTCCGAAGAGCTACACTCGGTTTGCTCCATAATGTTTGTCTCGGGTACCTAAGATCGGCCTGTTATCCTAACGTCTTCATACAACGCCTAACGTCCTCCCTGGACTCAACGGCAACAAGAAGACAGATAAACAGATATAGGTTTTGAAACAAACAACTGTGAAACAAATAGAAATGCAAATCAAAGATAAAAACTTACATTAAAATATGATGATAGTAGTAGTTCAAGTAATTCTGAAAAAACAGAATTATATAAGAAACAATCTGATGAAGAAAAAACTTCAACAGATCAGGATGAAGATATAAAAGTCTCAAGTTATAATTCCGATGAAGAAACCACTTCATCTGAAGATGAAAATATAGATGTTCCAGAACCTATGGATACTGAACCACCAGATCCATATAGGAGAAGAAAAATAAAATCAGTAAATCAAACAGATGATTATTTTATTAATAATTTAAATAAAGTTCAATGTATAATCAGTATGTTAAATAGTAATATAAAAATCTAACTATTGATAAGAAAAACTCTAAAAATATAAGAAATTATACTAATAAAAATTCACTAGGATGGTTCCCATATTTCAAATCAAAGAGCTAATTTCTGAAGAGCTCTTACCAGATTTTCATCATTCTTAGTTGAAAAAACAACTAAAAAAGATGAAGCAGAAAATTTCTTATTAAAATCTATTTTATATAGAGAATGGGAATATTTAGCTTTAGCCATTAAATCAAGACCGGCTTGGATTTGATAATAGCTTAAATTATCTTGACACTTGTCAATTGTTTTTGCCAAGTAATCTTTGTCTTCATCTACAGCAGATAGTCGGGGGCTTCCGAGCATTCTGTGGATTTTCCATAATTGATTCTGATAGTAACGATGAATATATATTTATGTTTAATATAGGAAGCAGTTCTAATAATCAATTAGAAGAAATTCAAACTTCAACAATTGATAAGAAGTCAAAAGTTGGAATAAATATTAAAGTTACATTTCAATTTAGAAAATATAAAAAATATTCTCTAAATGCTTTGATTGATACTGGAGCTACTATCTGTAGTTGCAGAGAAAATGCGATTCTCAGAGAAAATGGGAATTGATTAAAAACCTATAAAAATAATAGGTATAGATGGTAGCAAAACCATTATAAATTATAAAGCTAAAAATATACCAATTTACATAAACAATGTTAAATTTGTAATACCTAAAATATTATGTTTTCCTAATATGCAAGGAGACATAGTATTAGGAAATAATTTTATATGTAAATATTTACCCTTTTTTATTGATAACCAATCTATGAAGACATCTAGATTAAGACAAAAAGTCTTAATCAAGTCTTAATCATCATTAAAACAATGATGATGTAAGAGATGACATAAAGCAGCTGTGACACAAGCAGTGACAACAGCGGTCATAAATGCATGCATGACACATGGAAGCAACCATAGCCATGCAAAAAGATGGAGACATGGAAGCAACCACATCCATAAAGAAGCCGAGTCCTTATCAGAAACACTGTACGGGATTCAAAATACAATTGTATAGAATTTTTAGAATTCCTCTATAAATAGGGAGGAAAGCTCAATTGTATAGCATCTTGTAAAATACCAAGTATTTAAAATACAATTTATTACCTAATGACATATATTCAATAGTACTAATTGGTTTAGAAGTACTAGAACTATTAATTTTTTCCATCATCCAATCTCTTGGAATTACAGATCTCTTATATCTAATAATCTTGGCTGAATTGCAGTAGTAAACCTGTTTGGTTCAAAGAGTTCAATAATTTTATTATTAATCTCTTTTATTTCTACTTCAACAGTATTTGTATATTCATTAATGGAAGTCCAGCTGATTGCTAGATCTTCTGCCAGATCATTAATATCAAAATTTTTTGTCTGAATTCTAAGGCAAAGACACTCTTCTATTAGAGGATCTGTAATAGAAATAAAGTAATTGGGTTTAACTTTAAATCCTATTACGCCTGTATGTAAATTAGACTGAATACCTCCAATAAGTGCTTTTATTGGATTCTCAAATCTTTTGCCTAATAGGACAGCTATTATAGAAATTAGAAGATATGCTTGATGTCATCGGCGCTGGTTGTATCTTCCATCTCACTTTGGTATGCCAGCATATCTTATTCTACTATTTAAGTTTGAAGTTTTTTCAGATATTGAAGTGGGCCTAACCAAAAAATTAAATTATAAAATGGATTTGTATTTGGATATAAAAAAAAAGAGTTAGACTTTATCTTCAACATTTAAAGTGAATTCAGCCTAAATCGGTCTATTTTTCAATTATATCATATATTACGTTTATATTTATATTTATTTTTATATGTTATATTATTCAATCATATAAAGAAGGAAAAAAAGTAAAGCTAATAAGGAAAATAAAACAATATGCAATATGCTTTTCAAAAAACAATATCATAGAAGTTTTGAACACTGCCGTGAATTTAATTTCAATCTCTCTACTTAAAAATTTAATAAATAATTTTTATATGTTATAAAAAATTTAAATAGTTCCTTCATTAAAATTTTCATTAATTTATGTTGGTAATGTTATACCTGAACATGTTAAAGGTTTGGTATAACGAAAATTCTGAGTAGTTAATTAGAGAATTTTCTGTATTAACGGGGTCTAGTGTAATTATGTGAATCTTGCGGGCTGGTTATTAAATAGTCAGAACTTAAATTTAGTTTTGTTACATTAGAACTGAGAATTTCTATTAGTGGGAAACATTATGATTGAGGGTATTAATAATATTGATCGACTTGGGATTAAAAGAATTAGTGGTGGAAAGATTAAATAAAAGGAGGATTCTTTCATTTTGATATTCATTTTCTTTCTTCCATTTTCTTCTCTCGTTCATTCTGTCAGAATGGGAACTAAGAAACGATTTGCATGAAAGGAAGAATCTAGGGTTTTAGCATAAATATTTTATAACTTAGCAATTTGGTAATCTTTTTAACTCTTACATACATTTCATTTTAAGAAAAATGAAGAAAAGTCTGAGGATTCAACATGATTCATTTTGAAATATGATGATTTAAGTCGTAGTTACTCCTCTGCATGCATATGAATTAAGGTTTTGTTACCTATGTACGTCTTCGTTTTAGTCTCTATATAGTTGATGCGATTAGCTAACCAAGAAACAAGAGGCCTAAGTGATAAAGGGAAGGCTAAATAGGTGTAAGTTGTGTTAACCTCAGGTATTTTGTTGGTGAGTTTCTAAACTCAAACCTTCTGTGATTGTTTTATTTGTATATTAAGTATTGTTTTATTGTGCTGTGTTTGACTTCATGTTCTGTTGATGATAAGATGAATTATTGTGGGTTCTTTGTTATACGGTTGTTGTATACAAAGTGATTATTTACAGATTCATGTTTGATTGCATGTTTTAGTTCGTGGTTTTGATAAAATTTTACTAGTAAAATAATTATTGAAGAAGTTATCATTGAAATGGACTGATGGATGATAGGTTTGGTATGATCTGTGTTGTGTTATTAACAATATATTCAGTTGAATGCTTGTTATATGTCTGTCATAAATATGAATGATATGTGGAGTATGGAGGGTAATTTTGGTCGATGAAGGATGAAGAAATGTCACATTGTGTACTTTATGCCACATGTTATTTGGCTTCACGAAGGTTCAGGAGGATTGTACGAAGAATGTATATGCATGGTTTTTGGCTTTGCGAAGGTTCAGTTGGATTGAACAGAGATATATATGCACATGTATATGATAACCCCCTTCATGGGTTCTTCTAAGTATCAGACTCTAACACCCCAAACCCGGCCTAGACGTTATGGTCGAATCTGATGTGTCACATCAAAATGTCATTCGAAAATTTGAACTCGTTGGTTAAAAAAAATTTTCCTTTTGCTTCAGAGTGGTAAACCCCTTTTTATTATTAACCAGCAAATCAATTAGTCGAAATGTCTGTCTTGTTATCTGATATTAATTTAATCAATTAGTCTGAAATCGCGAAAGCTTTTTGAATCCTACTGTTAAAACTCTTGTCTTTGAAAATGGTAATTATTTTAAAATTCAACTTTTCCTAAACTAGCAGTTTAAAATATGAAAGCGAAAGCCCAATTAAAAAAAATTAAACTAACTTAAAGGCCTTTTTACAAAAACAAAACCTAACTTATTATTTAATTTAAAATAAAAGCAAATATGAAAAGTAGTGATTGTGTGGCCATCTTCGAGTCCCTCGAAGCACCGAATCGCCTATGGCTGAGGATTACCTGTACAGTTAAAGGAGAGGGTGAGTTTACGAAACTCAGTGTGTAATCCCCTTCTAGATAATCACTATGCATCATGCAGAATCAGTCTAGGCCTGAGCCCTATACAATATCAGTATAGTGTGGACCTTAGCCCATTATAGTAATAGTGTGTAGGCCTTAGCCCAATACAGTAACAGTGGGTGCCTTAGCCCAATAAAGTAATTAGTGCAATGCAGTAATGCAACCCATCCCAATCCAGCTAACACACCACTTCGTACCACAAACACACCATGTGGGGATAAAATCGACCCACCCAGCCAACATACCAATATCGTAGCCAAGCTGCCAGTAATAGCGATGCAGCAAAGCTGCTAGTAACAGTAACGTAGCAAAGCTGCCAGTAACAATATATGTGGCAAAGCCACTAGAATAGTATACGTCCCCTATATCAAAATCTCAACCCTATGCAGTATGTCAAGTCATAAATCATACGTGTATGCAGTATGTCATACTCAGTAACAATCATATAAATAACATATATCAGAATCTCAACCCTATGCAGTATGTCAAGTCATAAATCATACGTGTATGCAGTATGTCATACTCAGTAACAATCATATAAATAACATAGAACAAATCGATCATACACTTATTTCAATTTCAAAGGGTATAACAGTCATTTTACCCTTTAAGGGTATTTCGATCATTTTACCTTTCGGGGGTATTTCAGTCATTTTAGCCTTCGGGGGTATTTCGGTCAGTTTACCCTTTGAGGGTATTTTGGTCGTTTTACCCTTCGAGGGTATTTCGGTCATTCTACCCTTTAAGGGTATTTCAGTTATTTGCCCATGAATCACAAGTTAGGCTTGTCACTCGAGCAGTTGCACGCTCGTGTCCTCTCAAATGCCTTGTTTACGAGTTTTCAACTTTTCGCTGATCTACAGTTGCATTGGGTGATTACACACCTGTTTGTGAAAACGCACAAAAATCCATGAAAACCCAAAATCTGCATTCAAACACGTTTTCCATTAGTCGCTAAACAAAAAGGGGTAATCTCCTTCTTTTGCAACCTTAACTAGAATTGAACTAATACTTGCCTTGACAGAAAAAAGTGGCTTAGCCCACTTATACCACCGACGAAGGTTGACAAAAATCTTCTTGACAGATATCTGCATCACAACGGACTTCATTAATCAGTATCACATAATCACATAATTTAAAACCACACACAGTAACTTACAGACCCAAAGAAAGAACTCGACCTTCCCATTGGAATACTAAACTACATACTTACCTATGTTCGCGTGATGAGAGAAAGGTTTCGACAATTTAAAAACACTTGAATATTTCTTCCCTTCTTAAGGAACTCGAATTGTCAGAGAATGGAATGGCAACAATCGGCTGAACCACAATCAATAAGGGAAAAAAATAGCTCTCGCTCACAAAGTTAAATAATAAGAGATAGATATCAAAGATAGAGTGACAAGGACATTCGACCAAAGAAAAAGAAGAGAAGAGAAAAGTGATTCGACTCAGCAGAGAAGAGAAGAGGGAAGAGAAAAGGGATTCGACAAAGATAGAATTCGGCTACAACAAACAAAAAAGGAAAGGAAAGGAAAAGTAAAGAGAAGAAAATAAAATAAATGAGCACACCCGAGAGTAATTCCCAAAACTTGGCAAAATTTGGCCCCAAAACTAAAATGTGAAACCCGAAACTCACAGAATCAAAGCAGACTGAGAGAAAAACTCCAAAATAAACCAAAACTGAAAACCTTAAGTGAACAATGATCAAATTTGACACAAACACCCTCCCCTAGCCGAATTCTTAATGCTTGACTTACCCCAAATGGCACAACACTCCTCACAAAACAACTCCCTAATATTCTCCTAAAATCTCTCCCCTTATCCCTCCTAGATTCACTCCACCCAATCACAATCTCACTATTCTCTCCATGATTCACTCCTCTATTCAAATTCCACAACATTTCAGTCAAACTCTACCACCTCACTGCACAGGTGGTAAAAATAAATACTCCATAGTGCAACACAGGACTCGAACCTAGAACCTTAAGAGTACTTCATACGCCACCTACCACTGGACCAACAGGCTCTTTTTTTCATAAAACAAGCACTAATATTTATAAAGCCTATGTGCTAGTGTCCAGATTCAATTAAGAGAAAAACTAAATATTCTTCAAATGCAAAGACTTGAACCCAGGCTTCTCAAACACTCCCAAACACACCCAAAACACTTAGCCAATAGAGCAAACAAGCAATTTTACCAAAACATACAAAAATTAAATACTTGAATTTTGGGGCATTACAGAGACTCTATGGAGTCTAAGACTTAAAGCCTCATATGTGTAAGCAAGTCCAAGGATATGTCATATGAAAGTTAAGAAATTCTGTCGAACTTAATCATTAAGTTTTACGTCAAAGTTATATGTGAGATTACGCCATACGAAGTCCGCGACAAAGTTTGCATGTATGAATCTGCTATGATCATAAAGTTTCTTTTATGAATTTACATGCATGAGTCTACCAAATCTATGAATCATCTTCTATGTATCCGCATGTTTGAGTCCACCATATTTGTGTATCTTCTTCTATGAAGCCATATTTGTGTATCTTCTAAGTTCTTCAGTGTTTGTAAGGTTAAGAAATAAATTTAAGAATTTCTAAAACTTTTGAAGGGTTCTGCATGATCTGGAAAACTGAGTCTTTAAGCTGGAACTATAAGATTAATTTATGGCATTGGTTATTATGCTTAGCTGCCAGGAAAATGGGAGCTCTGGAGTGAGTTTCTATACTTCATTCCTGGAATGTTATGTGGCTGGTATGATTTTGTGATGATTTATGAACTCTACTAGTTGTGAGTGCTAAGCATACATAAGAGTTTTTGATATATAGGTATCCACCAATGTAGTTTAATATGCATGAAATAGCTAGGATCCCATGTTAAAAAGATAGTGTACTCCATGCTAGTATGTAAATGAAATGCAAGTATTGCAAGAATATAAATTGTGGAGTGTGAAAGGGAATTATCGAAGGGATAGATGAAGTTAGGACTTGGGATAAGAATTTCAGTTAGATACTACCAAATGGTGTTGTTGAGTGCAAATCGTGATGTGCGAAGCTCCAGGCCTTACGAATGGGACACTATGGTGTTCAAAGCTCTGGGCCTTACCAAATGGTGTTCGAGCATCAAGGTTAGGAACGGTGAAATGAAGGAATAGGCAGATGAGTGGGGAAATGGAGTTCTGTTAATATACCGCCATATAGTGTTGCTGACTACATCCGTGATGCGCGAAGCTTCAGTCCTTGTAGGGGGAAACTTTGGTGTTCAAGCATCAAGGTTAGATATGAGATGAATCAATACTGATGGTTATTAGGTTCCAAAGAGAAACGCCGCGATGATGATCAATAAGCTCTATGGGGCGAGACCATGACGGTGGTAAGGTCCTATAACGACCCGAAAGCCAATAGAGTTGGAAAGAGTGGTTTTTGAACCCCGATTCCGTAAATCAGACTCATAAATATTTTTTAAAATATATTATAAAAATATTATAATAAAATATATATGTTTATAATAAATAAAATATATAAAAATAAAACATTAAACAAAAAATAATAATCAAACAAACAACATAAGTGGATTTAAAGAGAAAGCAAAATTCTCTTTATTTTTCTAAACTTTAGAAGTAAAGAAACAATGGAGAAAGACGAGCGACCTTAGGGTTTTAAGGTTTCAAAGCTGAATTGGTTAATCAATTTAGTCTATTTTCTTGTAATTTTTATGTTATCGAAATCCCGAAACCTCGAGCTAGCTGAACCATGTTATATTTTTCATTATTGTTAAATTTTGAGGATGTTACTTTAGTTGAATAGTTAAAGTTTTAGCCAATATCTGATAGATCTTTAGTTTAGAAGTGAAAAGGACTAAATTGTAAAGCCAATTGTTAATTTTTTGTAATAGGGGCTAAAATGTATAATTTGTGAAATTTGTGGTATAATTGTAAATTAGGAAGTCCTATAAGGACTCTTGTGAATTCGACATAAAATTAGAGGGCTAAATGAGAATGTTATGTTAGTCTTGATTTTAGGGACTAAATTGAATCAAATGTAAAACTTGCATAAATTAGAAATTGAATGTGAAATTGACTATGTATTCATAATTTATTATGTTTATCTTAACCCGTAGCTAACATTGACCCAGAGTCCTCGAAAAAGAAAGGAAAAGATAAAGTCGTCGACAAATAGCTCAAAGTTTATGGTTTGTGTTTCTATAATCCGAACTAACTTATAAATTGATGCATATTGATTTGTTGTTCATGGTAAGCATTTGAGGTGAGAATTCTTGTTTAAATAGGCTGACTTGAATCAATTGGTGATTGTACGGATTAAATTGTGCATGTTTGATAAATGTATGTTTTTATTTATAAATGTATGTGTAATAGGCCAATTTAGTGGTTTCGACAGTATGAATTGGATATATTTGGAATAATCATGGTTGATATTAAGTTGATCAAATGTATATTTGTTGAGAGTAAATGTAAAATTTAAACATTGGTTAGTGTTTACATATGTAAAGAAAACTCTATTAACGATTCAGACAGAGTTGAATATACTTGGCATGCCATAGTATATGAAGAGTTCAGGGATTCTTCGACTACGAATCGATCAGACGTTAGGTGCCAATTTGCTTTGTTTAACTGATGAGACATTGGGTTTCAAACTTATTGATAGTGTTGGGCGCAACAATTTGCTATGGATTTATCTGTTGAGGCACTAGGTGCCAAACTGGTGTGTTGGTTGGATCCGTGTATCCGTCCGAGTCCGATTCGTGTTGATAGGGAGTTAAAAGATAAAAATGAAAGGTTCATTATTGAAATGGTGATATTGATTAAGCCCTCAAAATCTATATGATTGGAAAAAAACTATATGAAATGTAATTGTTGTTATTGAAATAGCAAAAGGGTATGAAATAGAAATGAAATGTGGAATGGATTATTTAATTGTGAAATGAGTTAGAACCATAATGAAAATCTTCATTGAAATTATGGATTTGGAAATTTGAGATAACAAATGATATGTGAATTGAATTGAAATTTCATGTAAATATATTATCAATATATGTTAGTTTGAACATAGAATATATGTGAAATTACATTAATGGCATGTTAATTGCATATTACCATTTACATGTAGTTTATGTGTTTAAATTGATCTATGATTTTTTTAACGTTTGAACTATAGAAATACCATTGAGTTATACTCAGCGTATAGTTTTGTTTTTCTTATGCACAGGTTAGGTACTTATCGATACGATCGTCGACTCAACATCTAGTGACAATCTTAAACTCAAATGTTAGTGAATTGTTCATTTTGGTCTTGGCGTGTACCTAGAATGTTTAATGCTTATAATGGTCATTTTGTATCTTGTTGGCCTATTTAAGATTATGTAAATATGTATAAGTGTGATGGAAATGCTCATGTGGTTGATAACTTAATAAGTTGCTTTTGTTATATGCTTAATGTCTTCATAGTTGAGAAATATCATGCTAGGCATTCTGTTTTGGTTGATGTTTTGTTTTTGTTTGATGGACGATATGCTTAGGTTAGGTTTAGGAAATGTTTTGGTAAGTTTGATACTTAAACATGTGATGGTTGAATGGTTGAATGTATACATGTGTGGCTTAATTTTTTGAGGTATCATTGAAGGTATATTGGCATGAATGAATGAGGTCATTTGGCTAGTTTTGAATTATTGATTAAGGTGTCAATTGTGGCATATTGGTTAGGCACTTAGGATGGTTGTTTTCAATGATGGTTTTGACTTGAATTGAATACTTTTGAATAGGTTGAAATGTGGCTTAAATGGTAGCTTGCGGCATTAGTGTTTCATGATTGAATAGCTTGTTTTTGAAGGCATTTTCTAGGTACTGACGGCTTGAGACACAGTCGTGTGCCATATATGGGCTCATGACACGACCGTGTAGTTTGTAAAAACTTAGATTATTTTGGTGCACATGGTCACAGTGAGTTGCACAGTCTAGGAACACAGTCGTGTGGCCTATCATACACGGGCTAAGCTTTCGCACAAGGCTGTGCAACCTTTGTAAATAGACTTTTCTGGAACTTTTGTTTTTGATTTTATTTAATCCCTATTCATTATTGAATTGTTTTTAGGCTTCCGTATACTCAATATCTACTTGAAATAGATCGGTTAATGTATTTATACATGCTCATATGTGATTATTTAATATTTATTTGATATTTTCATTAATAAACTGTATGAAATTGTTTGGTAATTGTTCGTAGCACCTAATTACTTGGGTCCGACAACTGGACCGGGTAAGGTGTGTTACATTTATTGGTATTAGAGCTATAGGTTTAGTTTATTCTTGGACTAAATCAAGCACAGAATCGAGTCTAGAGGTACATTTCAAAGTTGAGTTGATTCTGAGTTAGGATTTGGATGTTGATTATATTGTTATTATTTATAGTTAAATGATGTTAGGAGAGTCTAGAAATAAGGTCGATCAAAGTATCTGTCATAGTAGCCACTCAGTAGAAAATGAGATTAGGATTGAATCTGTGGCCCCAAGCGTGGATTTAACTAGTGCTCAGCCATCTAGACTTGATAGAGATATAAATGAGGGGCAAGGTGATTCAACCCTTCTTCAAGCCATTATTGATGCTTTCCAGCGAGTGGCGGGAGCTACTCCTGCTGCAATACATGTGTCTGTTGTTCGACGGGCTCCAATTAAAGAATTATACAGATATGGTGCTATTGAGTTTTTGGGATTAAAAGAGGTTAATCCCTCAGCTGATGAAGTTTGGTTAGAATCGACTACACGTATTTTACAACAACTCGTGTACACCCCCTCCCCCCGTTAATGTGTAATTTGTTTCATTTCGCTATTGCAAAGAGAAGCGTAAACGTGGTGGCAGACGGGAACACACCACGTGCCTATTGAGTAAGTGGACTGGGAGTTCTTTCAAAAATGAATTTCAGAAAAAGTACGTCGGAGAGTTGTATCTTGAGGACCAGAAACAAGAATTTTTACTGTTGAAATAGAATGAAATGTCAGTAGCTGATTACGAACGTGAGTTTTTACGACTCAATAAATATGCCTTAGAGTTCGTACCATCCGAAGCTGAAAGCTACAAATGGTTTCTGTGTGGTTTACGCGACGAACTTAGAGTTTAGCTTGTATCGCATTGAATTTCAGAGTTTGCTGATATAGTCGAACGAGCGAAAATGGTGGAGCAAGCTTTAGGTCTTGACAAGAAGACTGAGACTACTCGAGTTTCTGGAAAACAAACAAGGATTGCTAGCAACCAAAACGAACTAGGGATTATCGTGGTAATTAGAGATCGGCCTTTTAAGTTTGATAGATCTGACAAAAATTGAGATCAAAAACCAATAGTGTCTGTGGGTAATGTGCGAGGTCCGGCTCAAGATGTTGAGATACCTAATTACGAGCATTGTGGGAAAAAGCATAGAGCTGAATCTTCAAAGTTGTGGCGAGCCTATTTCCATTTTGGATCATTAGAGCATTTTCCTCGAGAGAGCCCAAGAGGTGATAATGCTACTCTTGTCTTCACTTAGAGGATTGCACCTACAGTTAGGGGCCGAGGAATTAATCCTGGTGGTTCAGTCTCGAGAGGTGGATCAAGAAAGGGTAGTGAATCTGTTGCTCATCATTCATAGGCCAGAGCATCAGCTCGTGCATACATCATACGGACTCGTGAGGATGGTGATGCTACCGATGTTGTAGTAGGTACTTTTTCTATTATTCTCTTCACCTTTTTATGCTTTGATAGACCCTGGATCCTAACCTTTATATATAAATGTTGATTTCATTAAATTGGGGAACCTAAAGTCAGATATGTCAAAAGTAACCATGGTTGTATCGAGTCCCTTGCTGTAATCAATATTAGTCGACCAAATGTGTAGGTGGTGCCTGTTAGCAATTCAGAATATATCTTTCCTGTTGATTTCTTGATTATGCCATTCGAAAATTTTGATCTGATTTTGGGTATAGATTGGCTAACCGAGCACGAGGTGATTTTGGACTGCCATAAAAAGAAGTTTGTGGTTCAAAGTTCCAATGGAAATATGATTGAGGTGAATGGTGTCCGAATGAGTGGCTCAACTCGTACTATTTCAACAGTTCGAGCTAATAAACTCATCAATCAAGGCTGTGAAGGTTTTCTGGCCTATGTTATTAACCTGAATGCTGATAATAGTTCGGTTGACAAGATTGGAATTGTTTGTGAATTCCCTGATGTATTTTTCGAGGAATTATCGGGATTACCACCATATCAGAAAGTTGAATTTGCAATTGAAATGTTTCCCTGTACGGCTCTAGTGTCAATTTTCCTTATCTTATGGTGCCGATAGAGCTAAAGGAATTAAAATTTCAATTGCAAGATTTACTGGACCGTGACTTTATACACCCTAGTATATCGCATTGGGGAGCTCAAGTATTGTTTGTTAAAAGAAAGACAGTTTGATGCGACTCTATATAGATTATCGGCAACTGAATAAGCTAACAATTAAGAATTGGTACCCCTTACCTCATATCGATGATTTATTCGATCAACTAAAAGAAGCTTCAATCTTTTCCAAGATTAATTTGAGATTAGGTTATGATCAGCTAAAAGTAAAAGATAGTGACGTACCAAAAACAGCATTCTGTACGTGATACGACCTTTACAAATTCTTAGTGATGCCTTTCAATTTAACAAATGTTTCGACGACATTCATTGATCTCATAAACCATATTTTCAGCCCTATTTGGATCAATTTGTGGTAGTCTTCTTCCATGACATTTTGATCTATTCAAAATCTAACGTTGAGCACAAACAGCATCTTCGAATTATTTTGCAAGTTTTACGAGAATAGTTGTACGGAGAGCTTAGCAAATGTGAATTCTGGTTACCTAAGGTTGTGTTTCTTGGGCATGTTATTTCAACTTATGGATTAGAGTTTATCCAAAAAAGATCGAGGCCATTGTTCAGTGGAAAGCACCAAGAAATGTGTCGAAAGCACCAAAAAATAGCTATGTCGATGATGAAGCTTTTACAAAAGAATGTTCAATTCGTTTAGAGCGACAAGTGCTAAGAAAGTTTCGTGAAATTGAAACAGAGGTTCACTGAAGCGCCAGATCTAGCCTTGTCTAAATCAGGGAAAGACTTTGTGGCATATAGTGATGCTTCATTGAGTGGTCTAGGCTACGTTTCAATGTATGACGGGAAGGTGATTGTGTATGCGTCTCTCCAGCTAAAAATGAATGAACGTAACGATCTGACATACGATTTAGAGCTAGTCACTGTGGCTTTGCTCTAAATATATGGAGGCGCTATTTGTATGGTGAAAAATGTCATATTTATACCGATCACAACAGTCTTAAATCCCTTCTAACTCAAACAGAGTTGAATTTGAGACAGATTCATTGGGTTGAACTTCTGAAAGATTACGATTGCATTATCGATTACCACCCTGGTGAAGCTAACGCTGTAGTTGAAGCATTGAGCCGAAAAATAGTAGTTGAGTTGCGGACAGTGTTTTCTCAACTTATTATTTGTGATGATGGCAATTTATTGGCCGAGTTGAAAGTCAAACCAATATTGTTTGACCAGATCAAAGAAGCGCAATTTACTAATGCTAAGTTATCGAGAAAAGGAGAAATGGTTCAGAATGGTTTAATACAAAACTTCAACATTGATGATATGATTGTTTGAGGTTTCTTAATCAAATATGTGTTCCAAATGTTTCCAAATTAAAAGAGCTAATATTTCGCGAAGCTCATAATAGCCCTTTTGCTATGCACCCTGGCGAAACGAAAATGTATCGCGACTTGCAAGAATTGTATTGGTGGCCTAGAATGAAAATATGTGATGGTTGAATGGTTGAATATATACATGTGTGGCTTTGTTTTTTGAGGTATCATTGAAGATATATTGGCATGAATTAATGTGGTCATTTGGCTAGTTTTGAATTGCTGATTGAGGTTTCCATTTAGGCATATTGGTTAGGCACTTAGGATGATTGTTTTAAATGATGATTTTGACTTGAATTAAATTCTTTTAAATAGGTTGAAATGTGGCTTAAATGGTAGCTTGTGGCATAAGTGTTTCATGGTTGAATAACTTGTTTCTTAAGGCATTTCCAAGTACACACGGCTTGAGACACAACCTGGCACACGGTCGTATGCTATACACGGGCTCATTACACGGTCGTTTGGCTTGTAAAAATATAGATGATTTTTATGCACACAGACATAGTGAGTTGCACGGTCTTAGAACACAGCCGTGTGGCCTATTACACATGGGTTGAGCTATCATACACGGTTAATGACACGGTCGTGTACTTCATCACACATGGGCTAAGCTTTTGCACGCAGCTAGGGGACCTGGCCATGTGACCCTTGTATGCAAACTTTTCTCAACTTTTTGTTTTTTATTCAATTAAATCCTTGTTCATTACCAAACTTTTTTTAGGCTTCTGTATACTCAATATCTACCTGAAATAGGTTCATTAATGTATTTATACTTGCTCGTATGTCATTATTTAATATTTATTTGAAATTTTAATCAATAAATTGTATGAAATTATTTTGTAATTGTTCTTAGCACCTCATTACTTGGGTTTGGCGACCAAATCGGTTAAGGGGTGTTACAGGTACTATGGGGAAACACCTCAAAAGAGGCCTAATGTGTAAGACCATAACTCGGCTATGGCAACAGTATAGCCCGTGAGGGAAAGTAAACACGGGGTAGTCTGTCGAAACAGTAAATACGAAGAAGTCCGCAAGAACGTTAAACATGAGATAAAAGGGTGTAAGACCATAACTCGGTAGTGGCAACCAACATAGTCCTTTAGGACATTAAACACGGGGTAGACCGCCAAGGAATTAATTATGGAAAATCACGCATATGGAGAAAGAGTTAGAAGAATAACGCAAGTGTTGGCAAGCGGTTTTGAGGAATCTGCCAAACAAGGAAAAAGTAGTAGAAAGTGGAAATGGTCCACCAAAACAGTAACCATTAAAGTCGGTAGGGCTTAAGGGTGGTGACCCAGCAAGAATCAGACATGGGAAATGATGTGCCAGAATGCCTTGTAAATAGGCAAGGGAAGAGGACTTATTTGTAGGTCGTAGATAAGGGTTCATTGTTAAGAGCCACTAAAGAGGTTCTCCAAGAGGCTCTGTATTTTAGTGGAAAACCTCAAAAGGTTATAGGCAGACTCGCTTCCAATATAAGTCTCATTGAAGCCAAAGTTATGCGGGGGGATTAATTGTCGATACCTCGAATAGATAAAACGGTAAAGAGGGGATAGTTAGAACCCCTTTGACAGAAAAAGGTATTGGAAAGGATAAACCGAGTGATGTATATGTCTTTCAAGATCATTCCTTTTTAAGGGAAAACTATTGAGAAAGTACTAGTTCAGATTAATTAATTAAAAATAATTTATTTCAAGGAATTACTTAAAAGTATTTAAAATTTATATTTCATGTATCATTATATTAAATTATTTAAATTAATTAATTTTACTTTCAAACTTTATATTCAAAAATATTTTAAATTTCAATCACAATTTTAATTTTAATATTAAACTTTTAAAATTAACGAATGACTTTTTTATAAATTTTTTATCTGAAAATCATTTTCAAACTCCAACGAAGTTTTCGTTGATGAACTTTTCCTTTCCGGAATAATTGTCTCATGTTTTTTCTTTAACAATCATCTTAAATGAAACATTCTTTAAAATGCTAGATTTACAAAATGATTTTCTTTTCTCTTTTCTCTTTTTCTTTTGCTTTTTATATATTTTTACATAAAAGTAAAATAGAAAAGAACGAGTTAAACAAAATGGCAGGCAAAAGGTGTACCATCAATCTTTTCACCTAAAGTAAAGCAAAAAGAAAATACAAATCTCAATATAAAACACCCCGCAATATGTTCCAAAATAGAACAAATTTTAGAGGAGGGAGGCAAAAATAGATTTCAACATTTCCTAATAAATTAACTAATCCCAAAATGATTTTTCTAAAATGTAGTAGCTGTGATTACTGTTTTGAAATTTAAAATTTTAAAAATTATTTTTATATTTTACTTAAAATTAAAAATTATACTTTTTAATGTTAAAACTAAAATATAAAAATATAAATAATTTTAAAAATTTAAAAAAAATTTAAAAAAATCAATTTTATCTAAATTAGATCGGACCGACCAATCGAATCGAAAACTAGTTGGCGTACCCGTTTGGTGGAGCGAATAGCTTGACCTGCGAACTGGTAAAAACTGATTTTTTTCATAACTTTTTTTATTTTTTAAAATATTATAATTTCTTATTTTTGAAAAATTACAATTTCTAATTTTTATTTAAAATATGAAAAGTTAAAAATTAAATAGCCACTAAATTTTAAATTTCAAAAGAGTATAGAAGGACTTGAAAATATGTTGCCCCAAATTGATTTTCTTGTACAGATTTGACCTCCTGCATCATTTGATTTGACCTATATAGTGGAGAGGCATTGACTGATACTTGGCTTGACTTGTTAACTGTGATTGACACGTGTCACATTTTGTTTTCTTTTTTTCAAAAAAAGTCTTTTTGATTAGTGAATTTGTTAAGAAACATTGAAATCAATCGGTTGGGAGGAAATTGATTTCCTCCCCCTCCTATAGAATTTGTTCTATTTTGGAACATCTTGTGGAGATGTTTTATTATGATTTTTTTTTGTTTTTTTTATTAAAAAAAACCAAATATATGTGCCAGAAAGTTTCAACTTAACTTATCAAAGTTCACAATGGATTCCAGTGGAAGAGAATACAATTAAGTTCTTACAGGACATTTGAGGTTGTGAATAAAAGGACAGTGACTGAGATGATCTGTAGGATCTATAAATTTCCAATGATGACTTTTTTTGGTATTGGCACTTATTGAATCAATAATGATAAAGGATTTTGCTTAGTGTTAAGTCACTCGAAGTCATCTCTACAAGGTTGCTTTACGCTTTTCAGCTCCTACGTGTGAGACACAACCTTTCTACTAGATTCACGAGATCCTCTATGTACATCTTTGACTATTGTCGAGTTGCTTCAGGTTTTTCAGTTTCTACTTGTAAGTTGCAACTGATTCTTCTAGATCCATAAGATCATGTGTATAAAACTATGATTATTTTCAAGTACACTACTACTGAGCAATAAGGTTATGATTATTTTCAAGTACACTACTACTGAGCAATAAGGTTTTTTTTCCTTTGCCTTTAAGGTGGTTTTAACTTGTGACCTATATGGAAAAAGAAAAACTTTCATATGGCCTTACAAGGTCTATATGTATAATATTTTAGGGATAATTCAGGGACCAAATTAATTATAAACCTTTTAAATGAATTTGTCACACCATCTTCTTAATGGAAGCTAACGAACAAGTGACTAAAATGTAACAATTCGATAACGTTAGTGACTGTAATCTAACTTTTGAAATTTGAATGGATGAAACATAATTTTAAACAAAGTTTAGGGACAATTGGTGTAGTTTACCCTTGTTTATAAGACAAGGATCAATTGTAAAGATAAGGGGCAAGTAGGGGCCTTGCTCACCCCACCCATAAATGATAAAATTATTTTGTAGTTTCTTTAAAAATTATAAGATTATAAAATAATGTATTGGTAAAATTATATTTTCCCCTCCAAACATTTATAATTTACATCTATCCCTCAAAAAAAACATTGGCTCTGCCATTATTAGAGATGTTTACTTTGTTAGGCAACATCATATATTGAATTTATAATGTTTTATCTAATACCCATCGATGTTTATACACCATAGAACTTAAGCAAAATTCATGTTTCATGTTTTTTGTCCTTCTGTGTTATTGGTTAACTATGATAATTGACGTTTCATTTCAATAAATGAACTTGATTTAGGGGAAAAAATTGATTTCGACCAAACAAATGCATGTTATAGAAACTCATTTCTACACATAAAAATTGTCAGGAATACCAGCTGAAGGCAACCAATTTTCTTTACTTAGGAATGACTAGATAGTGAATTTCATGGCAGTTGAACTATTGAACTTGTTGTAACCCTTCCAATTAACCCTTACGTTGAGTTTAGCACCAAGGCCATGGTTGTTATACTCAACATAGTAGAGGGTTTCTTCAAAATTAACTTTGCCAAGCCCTTCAAAGTGCATCCATCCTTTAGGCCTAATGAAGTCTCCTAATGTGAACTATATGATAATAGTTGTAGAAAATTTCATCCATGACCTGCCCAAATATGTTGCAAATTTGAATCTATTATTGAATAGCTTCTACTTAGGGACAATCCTACAGTTTTGGATCACAATATCAGTATTTTCATCAATAAATTCCTTGCCTTGTGCGATTATTGTGTTGAATTGATTATCCATTGGCCTCCATACAATGAGCAATGAGTTTTGGATAATAGTAGGAGAATCACCGAACATGAAGTCAGTGGTTCTAGAGACAACACAATCGCGAAAAAAATTGATGATTTGCTTGATTATACAAGGTGTCTTGGTAGACATCCATCTTGCAATTGTAGAAGGCTAACTTATCTTATTGAATACGAAGAGCCATTGTTTGGTGCTTTTTTCAGGACCGGCAGTGTTTTGGAATCCCATAGATTTAGCTATGAATCCATTTCCAATATTAATTACACCATTAATATTATGAAATTATATTAGTATAAAATAATTATTACAAATGAGAATCATGCTGAATTAATTGCTCAAGTTGTCTTTTACAAGGTTTGGAGATTATATTTGGTTGCTTTGTAACTACATGTTTCCTATTTGGTTATTATGCAGGACCTATTTTCTATTAATAAAATATTATCTTAATTAAGATAGAAAAGAATGATTTAAGTTATTAGAAGCTTACAAACTTAAGATAGCCTTAGCAATGAACATTTTAGGATCAGCTCTATTAACAGACTTAAAAGTCTTCTTGCATGATTCTTAGTAATAAGTAGATGAACAAAAGCTAAACACTTCATTCATTGTTGGGAACAATTTGTCCTTATCATTGCTAGTTTGTCAAACTGTAGTACTAACGCCGATAATGACTCACACCAAAAGAATGAGTAAAACTCTAGCAATAATCACTTTCTTTGACGTGTTTGCTACTTTTTTTCATTTTTGTTTTAATGAATATGATATCTCTACTTTCTTTGACATATTAGGGAATAAAAATTTCCTTTCCTTCCCTTCTCTTCCCTTTTGTTTGTATTTGTTTTTGTTAAAAACTGAACATCAATAATGGCAATGTAGAAAGATCGCAAAGAAAAGAAAAAATAAAACACACAGATTTTACGTGGAAACACTTTCGGCAAAAAAACCATGGGCAAAGGAGAAGAAAATTCACTAACGTCAATTCGAATTATATAAGAGAAATTTCGACTACATCTATTTATAGGTTGAAAAAAACCTAATTCTAATTAATGTCAAATATATTATGCTAATAAATGTTAAATATATTATACTAATAAATATTAAATCTTCTAGAAAGAAAATATATTTTGTTAACTTGACTTGCAAGCAATCTATTAGAATTTGGGTCACACAACTCTAACAATCTCTACCTTGACACAAATTCTCAACGAGCAAGTTCTTCACCATGAACTCTTAACGAACAAGTTCTCCACCTCTTTCATGAAACCCTTTAATGGTATTTTTCAACAATGAACACCAACCAAGTCCAAGCAATGCTCAAACTTGGTTATATGAAGTGACTTAGTCATCATATCTGCAGGATTATCATGAGTACTAACTTTGCTCACAACAATATCACCACGAGCAATAATATCACGCACAAAATGATATTGAACGTCAATGTGTTTTGTTCTTTCATGAAACATTTGCTCTTTCGTAAGGAAGATGACACTTTGACTATCACAAAACATTGTACTGATCTGAAGGTCTTTACTGAGTTCACCAAGAAATCTCTTTAACCAAATAGCTTATTACAAGCCCCGGTAATTGTCATGTACTCAGTTTTAATAGTAGATAAAGCAACTGTAGTTTGCAAAGTGACTTTCCAACTGATTGCGCAACCTCTAATAGTAAAGATATACCCAATACCCAATGAGAGATCTTCTTTTATTAAGACCTCCAGCAAAATCAGAACCAACATACCCAATGACTCCATCTCTAGTTCTTCCAAACTGTAAGCAAACATCAATAGTACCTCGTAAGTATCTGAAAATTCACTAAATTACTTTCCAGTGTTCTTTACTGGGATTTATCATGTATCAACTAACTGCACTAATCGCATATGATAAATCTGGACGTGAGATAACCATAGCATACATGATAGATCCCACTGCACTAGAATATGCAATACGTGCCATGTATTCAATCTCATAATCTGACTGCAAGACAAAGCCGATGAAAGTCTGAAGTGGGTTTTTAATGGAGTACAAACAGGCTTGGCATTCTGCATCTTCAACCTGTGAAAAACTTTCTCAATGTACCCTTTCTGACTTAGGTAAAATTTACATGTTTTTCTATCTTTGAGAATCTCCATCCCAAGTATCTTCTTTGCTACTCTCAATTCTTTCATCTCAAATTCTTTACTAAGTTGGGCTTTGACCTTTCTTATCTCACCTTCATCTTTGACTACTATCAACTTGTCATCAACATATAGAAGTAGATACACTAAAGAACCATCACTATTTTTTTTCAAATAAACACAACTATCAAAGATGCTTCTTTTGAAATCATTAGTAGTCATAAAAGAATCAAACTTCTTGTACCACTACCTTGGTGATTATTTCAAGTCATAAAATGACTTTTTCAACAAGCAAACATAGTATTCCTTTTCTGAGACTATAAAACCCTATGGTTGTTGCATGTAAATATCTTCCTCAAGTTTTCCATGTAAGAATGTTGTTTTTACATATTACTACTCAAACTAAAAATCATACATGACCACAATACAAAGCAAGGCTCGAATCAAACGATGCTTTACAACTGGAGAAAACACATCTGTGAAGTCTACACCTGGAATTTGATTGTAACATTTTTGCAACCAGCCTTGCTTTATATCTAGTTTTCTTCAATTCTTAGGGTCTTTTCTTTCTTCTTGAACACTCATTTACAACGAACAACTATTTTACCCTCAGAAAGCTTCACTATATCCCATGTTCTGTTATTGTGGTGTGATTTCATCTCTTCTTGCATGGCAAACATCCACTTTCCTAAATCTTCACAGCTAATTGGCTCAGAATAAGTAGAGGGCTCTTGATTTGCATTTATATCTTCAGTCATGTTTAAAGCATAAGCAACTAGATTAGCCTCAGCGTACCTCTTTAGAGGTTTAATTTCTCTTCTAAGTTTGTTTCTGGTAATAGAATATTATGGTAAAGAAGCAACTCTACTCTGAGTTTCTATACTAACATGAGGAGTAGACTCTGTTGTAGATTCTGGATCAATCTGTAGCTCCACGTACTTCACATGTGTGCTTGGACTTTGCTGGTCTTTATTGGAAGAGTCATTAAGAGGTAAGTTAGGCGGCATAGTAGTTTCATCAAAAATAATATATTTGCTAATCACAACTTTTCTATTACCAAGACACCATAACTTATATCCTCTAGCACCAGCCTTATAACCAAGAAAAACACATTTAATGGATCTAAGTTCCAATTTCACATTATCAACATGAGCATACATAGGAAACCCAAAAATATTCAAATCAGAATAATCAGCAGGATTACCAGACCATACCTCTTATGGAATCCTTTCTCAATGGCAATAGATGGAGACCAGTTAATCAAAAAATATGTAGTAGACGTTGTTTCAACCCAAAACGATTTTGGTAAACAAGTATTCGACAACATACATCGAACCTTTTCCATAATTATTATATTCATCCATTCTATGACGCCGTTTTGCTATGGAGTATGACGAACTATCAAGTGTCTCACAATCCCTTCTAATTTGCACAATTCATTAAACTCAACAGAACAGAATCCCAAGTTATTATCTGTGCGAAAGTGTTTTATCTATTTTTCTGTCTGCTTCTCAATCATATTTTTCCAAGTCTTAAACGTGGAAAACACATCACTTTTTTGCTTCAAGAAGAATGCCCAAACCTTTCTGGAAAAATCATCAATAATTGTTAGCATATAATTAGCGCCACCTTCGAAGGCACTCTAGATGGTCCCTAAATATCAAAATGAATATAATCCAGCATTTCCTTCGTGTTATGGATTCCTCTTGTAAATTAAACTCTCTTTTGCTTCCGAAAAATGCAATGCTCACAGAACTTCAGTTTGCTAATGTCTTGTCCATCAAAAGTCCTCGTTTGCTCAATTTTGCCATGTCGTTCTCACTCATATGTCCTAGACGCATATGCCAAAATCTAGTAACATCATCATCTGATAAGAAAGAGAAAGTGACAGTTGCATCACCAGTAATAGTTAAAACTTGCAAAACATATAACTTGCTAGTCTTTCTTTACCCTTTCATCACAACGAGGAAACCCTTGCTAATCTACAGAACCCTACATTCAATTGTGTACTTGTGCCCCCTTAAATCAATAGTACTTAACAAAATCAAATTCCTTTTCAATTCTGGTACATGTCGTATGCTAGTAAGTGTTTTGACGAATCCATCGAACATCTTAATTTTGATCTTTTCAATACTTTCGATTTTACATGAAGCATCATTTTCCATCAAAATAACACCTTCAGAAATTCTTCCATATGTTGTAAACCAATCTCGATTGAGACTTATATGGAAGGTGCAACTAGAATCAAGGATCCACTCCTCGTTCACATTAGGTTTGTTGGCAAAAGCAACTAGGAGTTTACCATCGTTGTAGTTTTCTACAACATTACCTTCACCAGATTGTTCTAGTTTCTTCCCTTTTAATTCACCGACTCCCTTATAATCTTATTCTGTAACTTATAGCACTCAAACTTAATGTGCCCTTTATTCTTATAGAAGTTACAAGATTTACCTCCATTTGAAGATCTCGATCTTCCCTTAGATTTACCGTGAAGATTTCGTTCATGTGTCCTCTCACAATTATCATTAATATTTCATTCTTGTCTCCCACGAACAATGAGACCCTCTCCCTAAGAGTCGAATCCAGACACAAGATGCTTATTTTGTCACACGATATTAAGGAAGCATAGAATTCTTCAACTATGAGATATTTGCGGCTATACAAAATCGTATCTCTACTGGTTGATTAAAATAGGGGTAACGAACAAAGTAGAATTAACCCTAAATCTTCTTTATCGTACTGAACCTCTTGGCCTCTAAGTTCGAGAGAATTTCTTTAAACACAGTTAAGTGTTCGTGCATAGACACATCATCCTCCAAACGATAAGCATAAAGGCATTGTTTCATATGCAACTTACTAGTTAGGGTTTTCGACATGCATAGTTGTTGTAGCTTTGCCCATAATGCAATAGCGGTTTTCTCCTTCATCATGTCCTGTAGAATTTCATTCGACAGATGCAGATGTAATTGCATTAAAGCCTTTCTATCTTTACGCTTTTTCTCTTCCTCTATCAATGTCGAAGGCATCTTATCTACCCCTAGTAGGGCATCCTCCAAATCCATCTGCGCAAGAACTACCTGTATCTTTATCTGCCACAACAAAAATCTAGTGTTGCGATCCAACAGCTGAATATCATATTTCATTGTCAGAAAATATATTTTGTTTAACTTAACTTGCAAGCAATCTTTTAGAACTTGGGTCTCACAACTCTAATAGTTTTTGTTGTTTTATGAAATTTATTATACATGGCAATGGGTTTTTTAACAAGTAAGACCCTCTGGAATTTAGGTTATTTACATGGGAAGAGAATATGATGCCTTACTAGATTATGGTGGATAGGTTATAACACAGTGGTTTTAGACAAAACGTTTAGCTAATTAATGGTTATCACTAAATTGAGAAAAAATTAGCTTGGGATTGCTCTTTGTTAAAGTGACATTTGTTTACCTTACTTCTTTGTTTAATTTATTTGGAATGTTTTTTTTTTCTAAATAGAAACAAATTTCATTACGAGAAATAAAAAAAAAGATAAACAAACCATTCTTATAATAAGAAACAAAATACTAGAAACATACCAAAATTTGCCATCACAAAATAAAATAAAATAAAAAGATTAATTCAACTAAGCTTTGTAACACCCCCAAACCCGGCCTAGACGTTATGGTCGAATCAGGGGGTGTTACGAAGAAGGGTTTTGAAACTGATGTTACTTCGATAAAAACCTTGTATAGTTACTTGTTGAAAAGAGTCCAAGTTTTACAAAACATATACATTTACATATTCATTACTGAAATCGTCGTTAGTTTGTTCATACACCAAAACATAATTTGCAGCAGAAATCTAAAAAGCCGTTATATTTTGAAAACTCAGTTCGTATTTTTAAAAAATATTTATTTTTGTAAAACTGAGATTTTGTCAATCATCGCAGTTTAGAAATCATAAACGCATCAAAATCCAAAAATTTAAAACAAACTATCCAAAAGTTTGGAGAGTCCAAATATTAAAAATCTCTCAAAAAAAACCAAAAATGTTAACTAAAATTGTTATTTAAAAGACAATTTTTCGACTAATGGTCACCACTGAGCCTCCGTCGTACCGACCCGCCTATGTCTATAGATTTCCTGAACATAATAGACAAACAGATGTGAGTTTTCATAAACTCGGTGTGTAACCCAACAGAGATAGATATACAAATATACTCAGAATTTTCATATGTAAAACTACAGATACAAACATAAGTCCTTAACAGAACCAGATCATGTAAGAATCAGATAATCAGAACACAAATATGCAAAATCCTACCCCCATCCTCTACACAGAATCTCTGACCATCCCATCACACCATATAGGATATAAAACATCCACCCATCCCTACACACCACGTAGTGTCCGCACGACACTTATCAGAGTAATTTGCAGTTGTGCTGTCAGAATAAGGGCAAAATATCGCCTAACAGAACACTTCTTCCAATAAACAAATCCCACCCTATATACAGATACAAAATACAGATATGTGAACATAACAATTTTAACATGCTCAAATACAGATATCATACTTATTTATGAAAATAAGTCAAACATACATATCAGTTTTGCTATACTCAGTCAGTCTACCAGATTAACAAATCTCATGCGTTAGGGTTTGGTTAACCCTTACCGACCCTACAAAAGGCCTACAGTTGATCGGAATGACAAGTACGACCCAAGGGAAACTTTTAGAATTTTAGGCCCACATACCCGTGTAGCTTGCCTGTGTGAGCCCACATGCCCATGTGGCCTACACGCCCAAATTGGCCTTGCCTGTGTGGCCCACACGGCCTAGCCCACGGCCTACACGCCTAAATTGGCCTATCCCGTATGACCTACATGGCCACACACTCGCCCGACACACGGTCGTATGATGCACACGGTCGAGCACATGCCCGTATGGCATCAACAAGCCACATTTTCGACTGTTACCAAACCTCATTTTTTTGTGTTTTCGTTACACACCTGGTTCATTTTCGATGCTACAGGAATCTCGAGACCTCTGAAACCTAAGAAACAATATTCCAACAAAAAATTTAGCAATCAATTCACAAATACATCAAAACTAAACTGAACAACCCACACTCACTTACCGCCAACAAACCCGTTCACTTGCACAGATTAGACCGTTGAAGCGAAAACTACTATTTCACCGTCTTCTCCTATGCAATAAATTCACAAAATTTCAACCTTCAAAAATCAAAAGCTAAAGGAATACAAACAAACCCCCACTTACCGATTACACACAAAGAAACCAAGGATTCGAAACGCATGAGAGCAAGGATTATTGACAGATTCAAAAAGCGAAAAAAAGAGTTTTTTTTGTCAGAGAGCAGAGAATAAAGAAAAAAGTCAAAGTAGGGATTTCTTTTGGGAAAAAGAAGAACGTCAGAAAATAAGGGATTTTTGGGGAAAATAAAATAATTTAGTTTAATTTGAAATAAAATCCTACTAAATCCCAGCTCCCCACTAACCCACTAACCAACATGATCCCACCAATTCCAACACCTCAATCCACATCCAACTACCTTAGAATTTCAACTCCACCAAATCTCTATCAGACAACCGAAGTAAAAATTATCATCCGTGCTCACACAAGGATTTGAACACAAGACCTCAAGGCAAGTTAAAACCTTACCACTCAAACCAACAGGCTCATTCTAATATGAGTTTACCAAAAATAAAATATAAGCTAAACCACCAAGGTCAAGGCTAAGGTCAAAAATAGCATATTTTCCAAAAGTGAGACTTGAACCCAAGACTTTAAACACACAATCAAAACACTTAGCCACTAAAGAAAATACTCATTTATGATAAATTTCACAAACACAAAGTTAAGAAATTTAGGGCGTTACAAGCTTTATCACCACCATGCTTTGAACATTAAAGGATGATGTATCCCAACCTTCACGAGAGCATTTGTCATATCATTCTTAACTCTCAACACATTCACTAGCTAGACACAACCAATCTTACATAGACATTTATTGATCTCCTTAAAAATAAACCACAACCTTATATTTATATTGAAAACCCAAGAAACAATGGAAATTGAACGGATTCAATGACAAGTCTCACTTTACCTATCCAACCATATTTCAATGAAGATATCTAAAGCAATTGTTTTTTTCCATATCTTTAGCAAAATCATCTCCAAGTACTTGTAATGGTTCAAAGAAAAATGACAATACCTCACCTTTATCATTTCTTAAGAACAGCTAGCAGCAACAAACTTTGTTTCCCCATCTCCATTAAACTTAATCATACCAATAGAAGGAAGGCACCACTAATCCGTATCAGAACTCTCTTACCCACAAGATCTTATGTGTAATGCTCATATTTAAATTCCTAAGATGTGTATATTAGCCCATGGCATGAAACTTTAATTTTTTAGTCCCACATAAGTATTTAGGTGTTATATTTTTGTAAAGGGTGTAGTTAAAAAAAGGGGATGAGAATTCTTTTACATGTGTTATATTTTATTAAAGAGTGTTTCTTTTTAAGAGTCAAACCTTAAAAAGAGTAAGAGAGGAAAAGAAAGCATAAATGAACCAAAACAATAATTAAAGTGAGTTTTAGCTTAGTTTTCATGAAATTTTTATGTTTGGATTATTTCCCATAAAACTCATGTATTTATTTCAGTTAGTTTAATAGTTTACAAATTACAATGACATCCTAGTGAATTTCTAGCAACTTTGTTGCTGCAAAATAAAAGGTTTCTTCAAGATCTTTCAAATGATGTGTGGTAATAAATTTGTTTGAATAGCTTAGGAGAAAATAATTTTTAAAGTAGTTGTTCATGGATTTTTAACAAATTGAACTAGCCAACTTTGAGCCTTTGTAAATCCATCATTTCTTTGTCGAGCCGAGGTGATTTTTATAACATGCAATGTATTCTTTTTGTTGGTATATTCCTTTAGGTTATATGAGTTCTGTACTAGGAGAACCAAGCCCTCAAAGTAACCAACTTGAAGCTGGAAACCCAAAAAATTTGGGTAGAGTGTGATGTTTTGTCATGTTCTGACCCTTGAAACTTAAGTCGTTGATAAAATAAATTCCTATGTTTTAGTATTACATTTTAAATTTAAATTAATGTTTCAAAGTTATTAAAATTCCAAAAAGGTAGAGAGTTTTAATCACGTGAAGTGAGCTAAATGATCTTGAAAGTTTTTATATTTTCAAATGTAAAATTTTTATTTTAATTAGGGTTATTTCTATTCAATTTATGGACAATTTAGTTCCAAATTATATCAATTTCAATTTTATAAAGTTTATAAAATTATTACTTATTTAAAAAAATTATAAAATTATGAAATTATCTTATTTTGAATAGTTATAGTGGTTACCCCATGACTAAAATGTCTCGGGATAACCAACCAAAATATATACCTTTTTAGCTTAAAATGTTGTTGGTTAAATTTGATTTATGAATACCTTTATTAAAATTTAGGATACTAAGAGGCTTGTGCAATTGTTGCTCAAGTCTTGGTTTAACTGATATAGTAAGTGACTTGATTTTCTCTCAGCTTTTAATTCTTGAAAAAACAACCTTAAATGTTTTACATTATGAATGGAATATGTTAAATATGACTCCTATTTTCAGTCAAATTTGAGAAATAATCTTCTAGTTAAACTCTGTTTATTTGTTTCAATCAAACACTGATTAGTTTAGATTATTTTATTATTATTTGACATATGAATTTAGCCTATAAATAGGCTCTTTTGAGATTAGAACTCATAACACATTTAGAGAATTTTGTGTTTACGTTTTGAGGGTTCTTTGTTTTTGGGGTTTGGGGTTTGGTTTTATCTCCATCTTTTGTACTCTTCGTTCTTTTGCCATTATAGTAAAATTATCTTTGCCCGTGGTTTTTTATCCTCTTTGGAGGGGTTTTTCCACGTTAAATTTGTGTGTTCAATTTCTCAATTTATTCCGCTATTTTTGTTACTTGTTGCTTAATCGGGTCGATCCCTAACAAGTGGTATCAGAGCTAGTTTAATTTTCATAGATCAGGCCATTCAGATATGGCAGCAACAAGGTTTGAAATTGAGAAGTTCGATGGTGAGACAAATTTCAATATGTGGCAAGTTTGGATGATGGCAATTCTAGTTCAATCCGGTTTGAAAAAGGTTGTTACCGAGAAAAAGCCTGAGAATCTAAATAAAACATAATGGGAAGAGCTTGATGAAAAGGCCTTGTCTGCAATCTAGTTGTGCCTCGCGAATATGGTATTGCAGGAGGTATTGATGGAGAAGACCTCATCCGCCTTGTGGAAAAGGTTAGAAACTCTTTATACGACTAAGTCCCTCACTAATCGTTTAGTGTTGAAACAACGTCTATTTACGTTTCGCATGAACGAAGGTGAGCTTCTTACAGATCACATCAGTCAATTCATTACTCTTTTAAATGATTTAAAGAACGTTGAGGTTCATATTGATGATGATGATCAAGCTATACTATTATTTTGCTCTTTACCCCCTTCATACAAGTCTTTCAGAGAGACCCTGATTTATGACAGAGACAAACTTTCGTTTGAAAATGTGAAGGGTCATTTCTTAAGTAGATACAAACTCGAAAATGAGCTTCATTTGGATAGTAAGGCAGATAGGCAAGCTTCCGTTTTGATGGCGTCAAAGAAACAAGACAAAAGGTGTCACTATTGTAAAAAGTTAGGTCACGTCAAAGCAGATTGTTATAAACTGCAAAATAAAAGAGCTGCTGAGAGTAACGAGGAAGATGTAACTGGTGCTAATTTGATCGATGAAAGCGGTGATGATTTCTTGTTAGTGTTAACGAGCGATAACTCTAAGTTCACGTCCGAGTGGATCCTAGATTCGGAAAGTTCTTTCCACATGTGTCCCAATAAAGAATGGTTCTCCACATACAGTTCGGTTGAAGATGGAGTTGTGCGCATGGGAAACGATTCATCTAGTAAGGTAATTGGTATTGGTACTGGTAAAATTAGGATACACGATGGGACGATTAGGACACTCTCAGATGTCAGGTATGTACCTGATTTACGAAAGAATCTTATCTTCTTGAGTATTTTAGACTTGAAAGGATGCAAAATCAACATCGAGTCAAGCGACATTAAAGTATCTCGTGGAGCTCTCGTTTTGTTAAAAGGTAAAAGAACTGGCAGTCTTTATATTCTGGAAGGTTCTACAGTGACCGGTGAAATCGAACGTCCCTCGTCCGTTATAGAGTCGAAGTCAACTTGTTTGGAGCGGAGGCAACTTGGTCATAGGAGGGAAAAATGTATGACCGTTTCATTGAAGAGAGGTTCTCTTTTGGATGCAGGTTTTGAAAAGTTAGGGCATTGTGTTCGTGAAAATCAGACCCGGGTTAGTTTTGATTTGGTAGTGTACAAGTTGAAGGCTAGAAGTCTTCCAGTTTCTAAGCACAGATTCGACTCAATTAATTCCCTGCATAATTCAAGATAGGCTCGTGGCGGGCTTTGGCAAAGATGGCGTTGTAGAAATATGAGTCAAGGTGGAGATTTGTTAAGTATGACTCCTATTTTGAGAAATAATCTTCTAGTTAAACTCTGTTTATTTGTTTCAATCAAACACTGGTTAGTTTAGATTATTTTATTATTATTTGACATATGAATTTAGCCTATAAATAGGCTCTTTTACAACCTTAGAAATAACACCCCATTTTGAGATTAGAACTCATAACACATTTAGAGAATTTTGTGTTTACGTTTTGAGGGTTCTTTGTTTTCGGGGTTTGGGGTTTAGTTTCATCTCCATCTTTTGTACTCTTCATTCTTTTGCCATTATAGTAAAATTATCTTTGCCTGTGGTTTTTTATCCTTTTGAAGGGGTTTTTCCACATTAAATTTGTGTGTTCAATTTCTCAATTTATTCTGCTATTTTTGCTACTTGTTGTTTAATCGGGTCGATCCCTAACAGAATATATGTCATTTGTCTACATTTTATAAAAAGCGAGTTAAGCATGCAAGTATGGTTTTTCAATTGCAACAATTATACTTTTGTTATGGGAATTTATTGATACGGGATCAGTAGAGGAAAATCGTATTCAAGTTGTTCGACTAAAAAAAAGTTTGGATCTAATTGATGGATAGATGGATAAATTTTCAATTTAACCCTTTGAGACATAAACCCCAAAAAATTCAATTAAGTATTCTAATCAACCCTTCAAGAAATAATCCTTGGTAAATTGAAGGATGAAGAATGGAAGAAAACAAAAATAAGATGGATGATGGAAAGATTGTCCCCTTTAAAGAACAAAGCTTCAATTAAAAAAACCAATGGTGATGAAAAGTAAATATCCTATAAAACCCTTTGTAGAATGATCTTCAACAAGCTCCACAAATGGCTCTAACCAACCCCCTAAGGTCGAACCCTAGTAAACTGGAGGGTGAAGAGTTCTCCCACACTTCAAAGAGAAAACTAAGAAAACCTAATTCTAAAATAAATAAAAGAGAAATTTAACGAAGATAAATAACTCAAAGAGTTAAAATTTATGAATCAATGTATGTGTATAATGAATAATGAAAAGACATTTATATAGGGTAGCTAATTACATAAAAAAATAAAACTCTTAAGTATAATAAAACTCTAATTAATATAAACAATAAGTGGTTTTAGTAGAACTACACTTTCTTATTGACTAATAAACATAAAACTTACAACTTTAAATGCTTAAAATATCCTAAAATTCAAATAAATAATGATAAAACCTAATATATACAATAATCAGGCTCATATATAATAATTTAAGCTCAAATTAAAGCCTAAAACTCGTAATTTTTAATAATAATCCTCTCCATAAATTTTGCTCATGTAGTATTTACTAAAACAGTCATAACTTGAGCTCCCAAACTTGAAATCAAGTGATTCAAAGTGTGTTTCAAAGTTAAGAAATAACTATTTGAACTCTATGTAGACATCTTAGCCCATAAAAGCCTAGATCCCATCCAAAAATTTGTCGTAAGTTAACTAATCTTTTGTACTTGAAAATTGACTGCTTGATTGAATTGACTTTAATAAATTCCATCATTTATGCTTTCATTTATTTACATGATATATTTTTGAGAAGTATGCTATTGAATTGTGTTTTGGTATATAGAATATATTTTAAGAAACATGTTATTAGATAAAACATTGAATATGTTTTTGTGCATTTAAGATACATGATGGGGAATTTACTTTTTTTTATATTACCGAATTTGCTTCTAATACATTCTATTTCAATCCCACCAATGAGGGTTAATCATTGGGTATGCCAACATGTTTTCTTTTCTTATAAATTGATTTTAATCGAGATAATTGTGGTTTTTGACCCATGTAACTAGGATAATTATGATTTCTTATTTTGGACATCCGGGTGACGTTGGCCATAACTTGTTAAAGGAGATGAATTATGGTTTATACATGTTTACAATATGAAATTTGATTTTGAATTACAATGGATTAGGAAAATTTTGTTATACTCGACTTTAATCTAACATTTTGGCCTAACTGTTTTTTATGATTGTTTAACCCAATTGAAGGGAATATCGATTACTTAGTAATTGTGCTCATTCTTTCTTTTAATATTTTACAAGTTCTCGTGAATGCAAGATATTCAAATACTGACAATTTTAGACTTTGAATGTTCAAGATGTTATGATTTTGTATTTCTTAAAAAGATATTTAGTTTATTTCATTTAGTTGCTTAGTGGTAGTCTTACAAATTCATTAGATTCTACCTCAAGAGTATGCCACGTCTATTATACCTCAATTTAGGTGAGACAAATGTGAGATTTTTCACCAAAAAGAATAAAAATATTTTAAAATTTCCAATATAAAACCCTCCACAATATGTTCCACAATAAAACAAATTTTGAAGGAATAAATTTTTTAGGAAAAAAAACAAAAAAATAGTAACAAGTGTCAATCACAAATAATAAAAAATATTATTTTAAAAATAAGAAGTTACAAAAATAAAAACTCTTTAAAATTTTGCAATATAAAATATAAAATGATTTTAAAAATTAAAAAAAATCTAAAATTCAATGTTATCTAAACCGGACTAGACCCACCAATCAAACTTGAAACTAGTTGGTGTATTAGTACGGTGAGAGGTAAAAAATTAGTTGATTCGCAAACCATAGGAAATGATTTTTTTCATAATTTTATTTAAAAATATAATTTTCAATTTTTATTTAAAATATGAAAAAAAATTATACTTTAAAATTTTATATAAAGTAAAGGGAAAATTTAAAATTTTAAAGAGTATAAACACCTAAAAATTGCGCTGCGCCAAATCGATTTATTTACATAAATTTTACTTCTTACATTATTTTATTGACTTGTATAATAGATACTTGACTTGACTTGTTGACTGTGTCAAACACCAATCACATTTTATTTTTGTTTTTTCCTAGAAAAATTCTTTTGAGATTAGTAAATTTATTGAAAAACATTGAAATCAATTTTGGGAAAATCGATTTTCCCTCCCTCTTTTAAAATTTGTTCTATTTTGGAACATCTTGTGGGGTATTTTATTTAGGAAATTTTTAATTTTGATAAAAATATCTGTTCCCATCCCGTAAACGCTAACTTATCCTTGAACTCCCCCCTTTAGTAGAAATTAGATTTTAAAAAGGAAAAGTGCATGCATTGAAGATAAGTTGCAGTAGCAAATCCGTTTAATTTATACCTAGTTTTTATGTATAAATAATTGTGGCTCCTCCTTACACTCTTCAGTCAGTAGACTTCAGTCACTGTCTTTTCTTTCTCTCTCACTATTTTCTTCTACTGCAACAGCTTGTAGAAAATGAGAGTCCAAATGCATTGGTGGGTGGCCCTCATCATTTGCATCCACGGCGCAGCGGCCACTGAGCAGCCGGAGACGGTGAAGTTTGATACGGGAGGGCTGAGCAGAGAGGCTTTTCCGAAGGGGTTTCTGTTCGGAACAGCAGCATCGGCTTTTCAAGTTGAAGGCATGACTCATGGTGATGGTCGTGGCCCCAGCATTTGGGACGTCTTCATCAAAACTCCCGGTATTTTGCTTGAGCTTTTTACTATGTATCTATTTACATACTCAAATCAACTGAATTTCTAATGTAAATTAAGTATGGTTTTGTTTAAATTTATTTAAGTTAATTATTAAGAGGTTTAGACTTTTTGTCATATATTTTCTAAAGATATATCAGAAATTAACTTAGTCTCTTGAATAATTTTCAAATATAGATCTTAACTTGAAAAATGTTTAGGAAGCTCAGAAATTAACTTGGAAAAAAGAATATCCTAATGAAAAGAAATTTGATAATTATTGATGAGTTTGTACTCGTAAAAACCAGGGATTGTTGCTAATAATGGCACGGCTGATGTGACCGTGGACCAATACCATCGCTACAAGGTACTCTGTTAAACATTTTTACCCACCTACACCTTCACCCGGAGGAAATAATTTACTTGAAAACTTTGTATTATATGCACAAACATTGAAAGCTAAATGCTTTTGGTTACTAATTTTTAATTCCATCTTTAAATGGTTCTACCAGCAAAACATTTGTTGAGTTGTAATGTGAAATGTGAATATTTGTTAACAGGAAGATGTGGATCTTATGTCAAAACTGAATTTTGATGCATATAGATTCTCCATCTCGTGGACCAGAATTTTCCCAGGTGTTTTAATTCATCCGCCTGTATATAATAATGGTAAAAGTATCATAGAGGTCCTTGTACTAAGAATTGAATTGTATTTTAATCTTTTTACTCAAAAAATGAGCAAATTAGTCTTTGTATATTAGATCAGAGAGTAAATTGGTCTTTTTGTTAAAAATTTCATCCATTTCTACTATTAAAAGTCGGTCCATGTACATCAACATGAGATACACCGAGCATCACTGCCTTGTTGTTCTGTTAGTCATTCAAGTTTTTAATAGTATAAAAGGATGAAATTTTTTACGAAAAAGATAAATTTACTCTTTGATATAACGTACACGGACTAATTTGTCTATTTTTTAAGTAAAAAAGGTAAAATGCAATTTGACTACTAGTATAGGGACCTTTATGGTACTTTTACCATATAATAACATAAGTTTTCATGACAGGGAATAAATTTAATTTTTCATCATTTTGTTGTACTTAGATGGGACTGGGAAGGTAAACTGGAAGGGAGTTGAATACTACAACAACCTAATCAACTACTTGCTAAAAAGAGGTAATTTTGGTTTAGTATTGAAACAATATAAAGAGATACCTAATAATCATTATAAATATCTAATATATTTGGACTTACTTTGCAGGCATCATTCCTTATGTCAATCTTAATCACTATGATTTTCCCGAAGCACTTGAGAAGAAATACATGGGGTGGTTGAGTTACCAATCAGTGTATGAACCATCATGTCATACATTTAATTATATTCTCATTTTAAAGATTTTTTAAATTTATTAATATTTCTGAATTTAATATTTAAAATCATTCATTTTTCTTTATTCCTGTATATTTTATGGAGTTTTTCATTTTGCTCAGTAGTGGAACTAGGATTTCTGGATTTGTAGTTTTAAGCTATTACATATTAACCTAATAATATGACTAAAATTTTGATAAATACTCTATGATTTTCAGGAAAGATTTTGCTGATTTTGCGGACTTTTGTTTCAAGACCTATGGAGACAGGGTGAAGCAGTGGACGACATTCAATGAACCCAGAGTAGTTGCTGCACTCGGCTATGATAATGGCTTCTTTGCTCCTGGAAGATGCTCCAAACCATATGGATATTGTACGGCGGGCAATTCCGGAACCGAGCCTTACATCGTAACACATCATTTGATTTTAGCCCATGCAGCTGCGGCACAGATATACCGCGAAAAGTACCAAGTAAGAGCCATTGTTTTGCTAATAAGATAGGATGAATGATTTGGTATCTCTGCTTTGAACCGTTAGAGCACATCGAATGCTTAATCTTGACTGACAAATGCATGCATTTTCAGCAAAAACAAAAGGGAAGGATTGGAATTCTCTTGGATTTTGTTTGGTACGAACCTCTTACTAGATCAAAAGCTGACAGATATGCGGCTCAAAGAGCAATAGACTTTCATGTTGGATGGTAAGGGTCTAAATAGCAAGATATACATATTTAGCTCAAAGAGCAATAAGTGTGACCATGTCCCTTCATTCTTGACATGGAAGAACCAAAACTTGTAATCTCATATATCATTGCATTAAAGAGCAATAAAAAGCACAAAAGAAAATTACAGATTTCAGATCATTGCTATATATTTCAATGAATTTGTAATATACTGCCTTTTGCACTTGTTCAGGTTTATCCATCCCCTTGTATATGGAGAGTATCCAAGAACAATGCAAGTGATCGCGGGCAACAGGCTACCCAAGTTCACAAAAGAAGAGGTGAAGATGGTGAAAGGATCATTTGACTTTGTGGGCATTAACCAGTATACTACTTACTATATATATGACCCACATCAGTCTAAACCAAAAGTTCCAGGCTATCAGCAAGATTGGAATGCTGGATTTGCTTGTAAGACACTCGGCTTGTTGTTTGGAAATGCAATTAGTTTTATCCTAATGCATATGCTCTAAGGCTTGAACTGTTGTCATCTGTGCAGATGCAAAAAGAGGAGTGGCAATTGGTCCAAGAGTAAGTCTAGGAGAAATCACATTGGGGATATTGGCTCCCGCAGAATAGGTGTTGAATTCATTTGATATGATTATCTTATTGCTTGCAGGCATATTCTCCTTGGCTCTACAATGTACCTTGGGGATTATACAAATGTTTGATGTATATAAAGGAAAAGTATGGGAATCCAACTGTAATTTTGTCTGAGAATGGTATGATTTAGTTTAACTTAATTAAATTTCATAGTGTACTGTTGATTTGAATCTCATATGGTTAGTGTTTCTTTTCTTTCTCTTTTTTTTTTTTTTTTTTTGGTTCTATAGGCATGGATGATCCAGGGAACGTGACACTTGCTCAAGGATTGCATGACACTACAAGGATGAACTACTACAAGGCTTACCTGACTCAACTGAAAAAGGCAGTCGACAACGGAGCAAACGTTATTGGCTACTTTGCATGGTCATTGCTGGACAATTTTGAATGGAGATTAGGCTACACTTCAAGGTTTGGCATTGTGTATGTTGATTACTCTACCCTCCAGAGGTACCCAAAGATGTCAGCTTACTGGTTCAAACAGCTTCTTACTCGGAAAAAACATTAAGCAGGCAGAGTTTATGTTACAGTCATGTAGAGTAAGTGCTCATGGAAGAAACCAAGTATGGTGAGGCCATTCCTATGCTTTAGTCCTCCCATAGTATGTTCTTTCCTTCCTGGCTTAGTCAATAAAAGCATACTAATGCTTCTTAGTTCATCGCTCTAGTAATCTCTAATAAGATATCTGCATAATAAATTGCTCCAACTAGTATACAGGTTAAAGAGTACAGATGACAATGTGGCATCATTTGTTTGAATTAAACAGATAGGATGATCACACACGAGCAAAGAAGTTCAAAATAGTGTTCTTGGTCCCTGACCTGTTGCAATTACTGCTCTTCAGCTTGACATTTTGACCTCTTTTTCTTTCACTGTACACTCTGTTTGGTTTAGAGCTGACACTTTCTTGGGATCCCATATTGATGCACAAGGTCTCACAACATTCTACCTCACTCATCATTGAAATTTGTTCAGCAATGCTATCTATCTGATTAGAGATTTCAAGTTTCCCGGTATCACTTAAACTACTATTGTCAGGAAATGTCAATTGACTATCATCAGGAAAAACACATGACATTTCCAACTTCTCATCTTCGCCTTTTGATGAAACTAGTTCAGTCATTTCATCAAATTTTCTTTTCTTGAAAGGGTTATTATTTGGAACCTTCAATGGAGTTTCCTCTAAAACCATATTCTCATTTTTCGGACGGGTTTTTACTGGAAATGCTAATTTCTCCAGTCCAGCATCTTTAAAATACTTGCTTTCAGTTGAAACTACAACTTGCTTCATGCTCATTGTACCTGCTACCAGAAAATCATACCAGCACAAAACACATAAATAAAAGCTTTCTAATTTCTTGGCTGCCATTATGTACAGATATTATACATGCATGAGCTTGGCATATAAAATTTGTTATTCAGTAAACGCAACATTTTGCAAGAACAAGAAGATTTTAAGTACCACTAATATCAACAAATAAATTAAGCCTTGAAAAAAAAGTTATTTTTCAAAGTGAGATCAATTTAATTTTCACTGTAAATATTTTATGGATATTCCATTTTAAATAAGATGGGAACTCTCAAAATGCAGGTACATCAAGTTTATTCCACTGAAACAAGAAACTTTGTATTATAAAAAGTTAGTATAAGACATTTATATGAACACATTTCTCTAGCATTAGATGTCAAGTATGTTTAAAGAACTTGCCTGTCTTCCTTTTTTCTCTGGTTTTATGTGAAGAAAATACCATGAAGCAGCTTGCTTGTCTGGAATTATCAGTAGTTTCAACAGAATTTTGAAACTTAGCAGGCTCTATATTATTACAGTCAAAGGCCTCCATTGTAGTGGGGTCTAACTTTCCTTCAGCAATCGCAACTGCCACTGATGGAGGGATTTTTCTGGTACCATTTTTACTTGGTCAAGGGAAAAATTACATGCCATCAACTCGTAGTTTTAGCAATATTTTCACGTTAGGATAATTGAAACTTATGTATTAGATATTAGCAAATAATTTCACCTCTTGGTCGCATCAGTTTCTTTCTCAATTTCCTCTATTTCTTCCACCTACCATGTGTTTACGCTGTTCTCTATTTTCTGCCTCTTTTCCTTCTTTTACTTTTTCTATGCATTGTAAATTAGAAATAGAAGAAATGAAGAAAAAAAAAGGATACGGTCCCAGGAAATCAAGCCCTTCATCTAGATATTGCAGAAGTTGTTCTGTAAGAGGTTTAATATGTTTCAGCTCCCTGATTTCAGCATCATATCTGCAAAAGAAAATTGAAAGAAAACAGTATAAGTTGATAAAATCAAGCCAAGAATCAATGAAGAAATTCTATTTCCAGCCTACAAACATTCTGGCATGCTGAAAAACTGCAAGTGCTTCTTTGAACGATTTGGTGTAATCTTCTGGCATTTGACTGCCCTTCTCAATCTTCAAAACTGATAAAACCTGTAATATATATATATCAACAAAATATAGACTTTAAACAATAATGACATGACTATATACATCATATAGATTTTCAAAAACAAAATTTCGTATAGCTGCCATTAATGGGAATATCAATTCCAGATACTGTCATCAGTGGGAACAACAATTTTAACATTATGCAAATGACATGCCAGCTTCATGCTCTAGAGACAAAGAAAAAACATTTCCATTTATTTCTGGGTCACTATATTTTTTCTGCATGAAATGCCATTAGATTGAGCGATAATTACTTTCTTCCTTATTAGCTAATTTCTCTTGCTTATGCTTCCAAACTAAAGTACATGCACGGACATCCTTTGAAAATAAAAGCTCCCTTTCAATTTGTTTCCGGATTGAAGGTCTTCATACTAGACTAACTCAAGAAATAATAGCATCACCATTATTCAAAAATATCTCTATTTAAATGATTGTTAGTGGTTGCACAAGTGAAATTTCATAGATAATTAGCCATTCCAAATTTTCTGCCCGCACGCTTAAGAAGCAAGATGCAGCTTTCACCAAAGCTTAGAGATCTTTGAATGCTCAATTAAAGAAACGACCTCATCAAATACAAGATTCAATTTCCACCATGATTTAAATCCTAGAAACAGCAGTTTATCTTCAAATGTCAAATGCAAACCACATTGAAATACTCAATAGCACAGCAGTTGTTGGTTAGAAGCATGTAGAAATTACTTACACGGTCTAAGTTCCGATACTTGGAAACTAAGGAATGTGCCTTTACAATACCAATTCCAGGAACAGATGGAAGAAAATCACATCCAGCTAGGACACACATACCTGTAAAATGTCATTAGGTAACCTAAATTTGAGTCCAAATGCATTTATTAGAGTCAAACGACGAGAACATTTATTTGTTTCAACAAAAATAGTAGATAGATCTTTCTAGTTCTACAATACTAGTGGAAAACAACTGATTGTGCATCAAGAAACTGAACCAGTTCAACTAATTAAAAGAGCTCACCTATACCAAGATGGAGCTAAGGTTCTTGATTTGTGTTAATTAGATGTTTCTAACCTGATTCTCGTGAAAGTTATATTCTGGACAGCCTAGGCTTTAAATAACGTGTAAACTTAAAGAGCATAGCTTTGAAGAGTCAAAACAAAGGTTACCTGTAAACAATTCTTTATCAAAACTTCTGAAGGAAGGTTTACTGGATACAGAATCAAAAACTTTTGACAGAACCAGTTCTTCTCCATTGCCATAACGGTCCATTTTAAATGTGACCTGTTAATGGAAAATGTATGAAAACAAAGATAAAGCCAACAACTCAGATAATCAACAAAGTACACAGAAGTCATCAGGAGAGCAGAAGACCTCCATCAGCACACCATATCATAGTTTTGGAGAAGTTCTTACAGTTGGACAACCATATGCTATTAGATCACTGTCTTCTGTAATCACTGACACAACTCCACCTTTTTCAGCCTCAAGAGTGGCCAAATATGCTAGCTGTGCATCAGCCTCATATGGAGCTACCACAAATTCAACATTCTCTGATTTCAGGATCTGAAAAAGTAACAATGCAAGTTTGGAAAGGATGTAAATGGAACAGGAATGAGAAATATTCTAAACTTTTATGATGAGAAAAAGTCACAGAAAATGATATGAAAATGCAGAGGCCTTACTAATCTGTATTAAAAATGTTATACCTGAATCAATTGACTTGCCATGGCTGGAGTGATGCTCACTGCTCTCTACAAGATGGACAAAGAAAGAACAATGAGACCACAAATTTTAACAGCTAATTAATAATCCATAAAGATGCCAGAATTAGTAGAAAACAAAAAATCATGCAAAATCTAAGCAAACAATAATAAAAATATTCCCTTGATGTTAGGAGAAATGACACTCAATATGAAACTTTAAAGTACTAAACTGAAGTGATTGATGAGCCATTTAAAATGGCCTGATTATACAGTTCAAACCCAGATCAAAAACAGACAGGCATTGGTCATACTCACATACAATCCCGGGAGAAGTCTAAATAAGTGAATCGTTATTTGCAGTGGCCAGAATCAGTACTGAAAATTTACTTCATATTTCTCATGCAATCTTGACAGGATCTAAATATTTCTCAGTAAATTTCCAAGAGTAGCATTCAGTACTACAAGGTGCGTAAGCAATGGTCCATCCTATAATCTTCAAGGAAAATCTAATAAAACCGAAGTAATTTTTATATAATCTCCATATGCCTTGAGTTTCAAGGAGCTACATTAACACTCTGGCAGTCTAAGCTTCCCTTCTCTTCTGTTACTACAATATTTCTAATTTTTGGATTGCCAAAACTATAGTGTTATCAGTTACTATTCTCACTCTATAAATTATTTGCCCTCTTCTTTGCTATATTAACCTTCTGGCACCCTATAAGTTTTTAATTCATTTTTCCAATATTTTGGTATCGATTCCTGGGTGCTTAACAGTGCAAGAATTTTCTCAAGATGAAATTTCAATAGAATCAAATGAGAAAGGACCAAACATTAGCAATGCACATGCATTATTAAATAAGAGACAAATTAAGAATGCATATGGGCTAATGAGTAGTTCAAAACCTTGGATTAAAGGCACAACGAAGATAAAATGAAACCTGGAAAAGCTCAGTTGCACCTTGAATATGCCCCTCTTTAAGCTTAGCAATTGCCAGTTCCCGGTTCTCTTTCCTCCTCCTAGAGTCAAAACCATGCTACTATTATGAAATAGCTACATTCTCAGTATAATGCAATATTTAGTCTTTAAAGCCATTTAAACAAACCTGTATCTTTCATTTTCAGTGGCAGCCTTGCAGGGAATATTTGCACCATCAAAAACAACAACGGGGGTTATCTTATGATGACGAAGAAAATTGACTCTGTGCATAAAGTAAGCTATGTATCGCAATTTCTTTTCACTGTTTGAATCCAAACAAATCTCCATGCTACATGAATACGCTGCAATTTTTTTGCAAAAATCAATTCTGCCTATTCGTTTCATTTCCACTTACAAATTTTTCTTTTAGTAAAAAAATAAAAAGAAATGAACCAAAAATACCTCCTTTATGTAACCATGAATAAGCATCAATACCCACCTGCAAAACTTGCACAAAAGCATATATTTTGAGAGGAACGAAAAACAGAAGCAAAAGAAAAAAGGAAGTAGCTAAAGAGAATAAAATGAAATACCCGCTTGCCAGCGTATTTCTTGATGTGAACCGGTTCAATGAAAGGTTTCATGAATCTAAGCAGATCTTTGATTCCCATTGTTTACCCACTGTTGCTGGGTCTTTGGGTTAAAAGGTTTTTTTTCCCCCAACTTTTCAAGGTTTTTTTTCTTTTGTTTTTTGGTTGAACATTTCGTAGGGACATTTCATCTATGATACGAGGGGAGAAAATGGCGGGAACGTTAGCAAAATGTCAAAAGTTTGGAGGCAATTCTTTCCTAAACTGACAGGGCTGTCATGGAATATAATTTTACAGGCGACTGAATGTCTGCCACGTTCGCCAAGTTTCCATATAATAAACTTAAGTTGGTGAAAGTATCCACCCGGTCCCTGTATTATCAATAAGAAAAGAAGCAAGTCCTCCTACTAAAAAATATGAAGCAATCAAGGGGTAATTTATCAATAAAAGCTTTTTTTTTTAATTTACCGAAATGGGTCAACTATTTAATTATTTACCGGAATGGTCCATTTTCCGCGAAATCGCGTCCACGTCAGCGAATGTCAGGGTACGCGCTAGGAAATCGCATCCACGTCAGCGCGACTTACTGACGTGGAAGGAAATCGCGCCCTCTAGGACGCGATTTGCTGACGTGGCATGAACAGTTTATGTTTTTTAGCTTGGAAAACTTTGAAAAGCCATAACTTTTGGCTCGGTTGTCCGATTGAGACGATTTTTTTTATTTCGAATAACTTTTCGAGATCTACGCGTTGGCAAACCGTCGCGGTTTGCCGCAGTTTTCGTCGTAAAAGATCTTTTTTTGCCCCTAAATTTCAATTTTTTCGGTTTAAAATTGAATTTTGAAACATTCAAATCATTATTTTCCTTATTTATTTGAAGTAAACACGGATCTTTTTTACAAAATTGTTTCATTTATTTGAATCTTTTTGTACTTGTTGCATTTATTTTTTAATCAATTAACGGGTAAAATACCAAAAAACCCTATTTTTAAAAATTTACCAAATGAGCCCATTAATTGATTAAAAAATAAATGCAACAAGTACAAAAAGATTCAAATAAATGAAACAATTTTGTAAAAAGATCCTGTTTACTTCAAATAAATAAGGAAAATAATGATTTGAATGTTTCAAAATTCAATTTTAAACCAAAAAATCAAAATTTAGGGCAAAAGGATCTTTTAATGAAAATCTGCATTAGCGCAGAGATCTCAAAAGTTATTCAAATCAAAAAATCGCCTCAATCGACAACCGAGCCAAAAGTTATGGCCTTTCAAAGTTTTCAAGCTAAAAACATAAATCGTTTCATGCCACGTCAACAAATCGCGTCCCTAGAGGGCACGATTTCCTTCCACGTCAACGTGGACGCGATTTCCTGGCGTGTACCCTGACATAGCGCTGACGTGGACGCGATTTCGCGGAAAATGGACCATTCCGGTAAATAATTAAATAGTTAGCCCATTTCGGTAAATTTTGAAAAAAAATGGCTTTTATTGGTAAATTACTCGCAATCAAGTCTCTATTTTTAAAAGGGAAGCAAATAGGTAAATTAATTAATATTGTTAATAAAAATCATCCAATTTGATGACAGGGCACTAACGATGTTGATGTAGACATTATAAATTATAAAAAAATTTAATATGACATAAATTTTAAATAAAAATAAAAATCAAGTGTAAAATAAATTATTTTTTCTTTTTTATTACTAATAATTGTAGAAAATTATTGACGGTGGGATTAACAAGAAGGAGATACAAAGAGATAGTGGTGGAGATGATGAAAGTCGATTCATCTTATTTGGACAGAGAGTCAAAGCATGTTGAGAGTGGAGGTAGTGGTGTTCCAAATGGGTTGGGGGCAAGGTGACAGAGTGTAGGCTAGAATGTTGAGGAGTCAATCCTTTCTTCATCGTCTTGGGAGTTATTTACAAGTGAGGTCTGGTGTTAGGTAGCATTAATGTGGCAGGTTTGCTATCAAGCAATCATTATGAGACTGGTGGAGGGGATGTCTATAATGGAACATGTTTTTTCATTCCTTCTTAATCATGGCACGAAGTAGTTGAACCCACGTAAGGTTTGGTGGCCAAAAGAATCACATTCTCAACAAGAGATCAAGTGCTTGGAGGAATCAATGATGGCATCCTTCTTGGGCACGAGTGGCTAGTTTCTTTGAGCAGCTACTCTATATCTAGTTGGATAATCAAATCGAGAGGTAGACCTTCTAATGACTACCCAATCTATAATGAGTGGAGGTTATTTCTCAAGTGGCTTATTGTGCTATTACGTGCCTTGTCAAGACTTACAAAGTACATACAAAATATCTCAGTTCCCTTTGCTATTCTAAGAGTCATTTGCAGACTATTTAATATACAAAGATAACCGGTAACTAACGTTAAAAGCTAACTGCCTACCGCTAACAACAAACTAACTACTTTAACTGACTTTAGCTATACAACAGATACTCATAACATGCTTCAATCTTTATTAAGCTTTCCTTTCTCCTTGAGCTTTCCACACTCATTAACTTGCAAAAGCATAATCATCCTATGTACATATTATTTATAAACATGTTATACCATTAACCATTCACCACATATGTTTCAACCACATCAACCAACTAACTCAATCAGAATCACTTTCATGATATTATCATTTCATAGACATATACCTCATATATGTCATTCAATCATTTCCATTATACGCTCCAAGCCTTATATACCTATTATACACACATTCAAAACAAGTATTATAAAAATGGACCATTTTACCAACCTTCAAAATCAATACTTAACTATATTGAAACCTATTTACATGCCACAAAATCGAGCTTTAAACGATAGAAAGACTATTGGAAAAAAAATAACAGGATAGTGTGAGCTCCATAATGATCCACCAAACATGTTCTGTAAGTCGATAATATATTGGAAAAGGGAAAAAAATGAACTAAGTATTACAAATGCTTAGTACGTTCACATGTATAAAACCAAGTAACTTACATTAAGTTATAAATATACTCTACATGTTACTTAGATTGGTAAAGTTTGCCTATCATGGCAAATCAAATATAAAAAAGGTGAGTTCAACATTTATCATACCATATAGTAACTCAATCATATACTATTTCAATTCATTTAATTCAACATTTCATTATCATTCACAAAACAAATAACCATTTTATCAATTTAATATCTTAATCATATCCTACAATCAATTTACCCACCATACATACCATGTCAAATTAATGCCAACCATTATTTTCATTTCCTAATTTCAATTCTCAATAAAATTCATATTAAATCATATAAATTCCATTTTCATTTTGTATCATTTTATCTTTATACCAAATACATATCAATTTCTAATTTAATGTCAAATATATACCAATTTCGATTCACATTCATCGATTTATCATGTCAAATATATATAAATTCTCAGTGAGTGTCACTTCCTCGGTGATCTTCGCCTTATCAACCAGTGCAGCAAAATCTCGCTCCCTCTGTGGAGCTATCAGAACTCTCAGATTATCCATGAAGCCGTCCTCGAAGTGAACACATCGCTCGTACTCAGTCGCCACCATACCACGCGCATAACGACTCAATCATAAAAACTCGACCTCATACTAGGCCACTGATCTGTCCTCTTGAGTCAAATTTAAGAACTCTCTCCTACGGGAATTCACATAGTTGGTCCCCACATATTTCCCCTGGAAAGCGGTCCTAAAGAACTCCCAGGTCAATCGATCGGGCTGAGTGCCCTTCTTAACCGTTAGCCACCACTGATAACCCTCATCATGCAGCAGCGATACAGCACCCTTCAACTTCTGCTCAAGGGTGCAATCTAGGTCGTTCATAATCCTCTCTGTGGCCTCAATCCAGTATTCTACCACATTAGGTGCAACTCTACAATACCCCTGAAAAGATCAGCTCCATTAGACCAAAGTCGTTTCGTAACCGACTCGCGGCCACCAGCTCCCGTATTGGGTCCATCGACCCTCTCTATAATCCATAACATGGCTTAAGACAGTGCGTCATCTCCAGCCGCACAATAATAAGACCTAGTCTCGGTTACAGGTGAAGCCGGTGTCTCACTTGTATCCAAATTAGGCAAGTTGCCAGAAAATGATGACCCACCTCGAGCACCTCTACGGACTCTACCACGGCCTCTTGTACCCCGTCCGCGAGTACCTCTTGTGCTCATTGTCTATTCGTGTTAATCTGTATTTACATTTTTACGAATCAGTTTACAGTTCTAATGTTTATTAACAAACATTTTATGAAACAAGTATCAGAAGTGTAACGTTTGTTTTCGTACAACGCAGTGTCTATCAGTTTTACTACAGTATTAGTATACAATAACTTGAGTGTTTTCAGTACAGTCCATCTATAGTAGTCTCAGTATATACTACCTATAGTAGTTTCAGGATATACTATCAAAAATAGTTTCAGAAAACTTACTAGATTAGCGCCGGAGACTCGGTGTACCACAGTTTCAGTAAAAACATTTAAAAATCAGTTATCAAAAATCATGTCGTCAAAACCCATCTCCACAGTCGAGTTTTGCAACCTGGCTCTGATACTACTAAATGTAACACCCCAAACCCGGCCTGGACGTTATGGCCGAATCTGGCGATGTCACATGATAGTGTGTTTGAAAATTGATGCTCGTGTTAAAAAATTGTAACTTTGCTTAAAATATTTTTCGTTTAGATCTCGTCGTTATCTTTTATTAATCCTAAAATAGTGATTTTTATTCATTCGTTAGTTTGAAAAAATATTATACCTTACGAAAGCTTTTTAAAACAGTTTGTGTCATTGTGGGTATTTTGCTAAAACACATGCATTTCTTTTAAAAACCCGTGTTTTATCTACCTCTAGCAAATATAAAACATAAAAGGGGTTTAAAAATTTAAATTTTAAGCAAAAACTCATAGCTGCCATTATTACAAAAAAACTACCCCAAATAAAGCTTTAAACAAAACTTAATTAAATACGAAACAGTAAAAGGAGTCGTGTGGCCATAGCTGAGTCCTCCGCCGCTCCGATCCACCTAAGTCTAGGGATTACCTGAACAGATGAATCAGAAGGGTGAGTTTACGAAAACTCAGTGTATAATCCCTACATAAACAAACAGACAGTATGGAATTATAGTTTGGGCCTAAGCCCATTTCGGTAACAGTTTCAGTTTCAGTTAAGGTCTTAGCCCATTACAATACAGAAGCAGTCATGCATTTGGGTGTCGGCCCATTATAGTATCAATACTCAGTTTAGTAACATATATGCAGTATCAAATCCTACCCAGCCAGCCTCTACACTCCAACTCTGTCCAACCCTACACTCCATGTGAGGATATAATCAACCCACCCATCCCTACACTCCAAATAGTACCAATATAACCCTAACCCAATGCATTGCATCATACAGTCATGTCATGGTATCATGTATAATCAGTAAAGTGTATATAACATGCTCAACATACAGACATACATATCTATCTCATATAGGCATATAACAATCTTTCAATCGTTTTAGTCAATTAGGGGTCTAGGTAACCTTACCAACCCTACAGTAGGTTCACAGTCGACTTGGATGACCCGCGCAACCTTAGCATTCAAACAGTGAAAATGGGCCCACAGGCCCATGTTACATACCCATGTAGGCCCACACGCTTGTGTGGCTCATACGGCCCAAAATGGTCTTGGCCATGTAGATCACACGACATAACCCCAATATTTTTACACGCTTATGTGGTTCTCCCGTGTGGGGCCCACACACCTGTGTGGCCCACACGGCCCAATTCGGCTCGGCCCATGAATCGCATATGGCCAGCCTTGTCGATCACACACTCATGTTCAATCACACGGCCTACCACACGACTCATGTGGCATTGTCAGTCCTATTTTTTGGCTTTTTCGCCAACTAGCGTTTTCAGTGATGTGATTACACACCTGGTACGGTTTTTGGTACGCACACGCTACCTAGACAAAAAACACCTAATCAATGACAATTTCATGTCCAAAATCAATCGCGCTTAAAACTAATACCATTAAAACAACAATAATCAAACTTCAATTATGTTGCTTACCCCTACCGTTCCAAAAGATGTAGCCTACAATTCCAAAAGTAGATCAAGTTCGTTGCGATTTGTTGCTGCCAAAACACAATTCAACACCAGAGAGTGTTAGGAACTTAACAATATTAGCAAATAAAACTTCTTCAAAACATCTGAGGCATAACTTCTCCCTCTTACCAAAAGTCTTACCAATCGAATGCAGCCCACGTTGAACCGGAATATCAACTTAAGGGAGAAGTTGACAGAAAAAAGAGAATGAGGGGGAGTCAAGTATTCGGTAAAGGGAAAACAGAGAAGAACCAACACCAATTTTCCCTTCTCAGAGAGAAAGCAAAAATTAAGAGTAAAGAAAGAACAATAATTTGGCAAAGGTTTTAGGGGAAAGAGAGAAACTGAGGCGAGTAAACCAACGAAAGAAACCGAATCAGTAGGGACAGGAAATAGAAAATCGGCAGCATAAGGGTGGTGTTTGGAAAAGCAACTAGCAGCAAAGGGAGGAGTTTGGGGAGCAAATAATTAAGTAGAAAAAAATAAGACTAAGAAAAAATGGAGAGAGTCAATCCGAATCTGAAATTTTGAGAGAAGTGAGGAAAAAAAAGGTATTCAAATTCGACACCAACTCCTATTATATTCTTAAAATTTTTCCTCAAAATCCTCACTACTAACCCACCATAATTCTCTAACACCCGAAACCAACCCTCATTCAAACACTTCAAAATTTCAACTGGATCGAAATACCTACCCGACACAAGCAATAAAATAAAATACTCCCTTGCACACACCAAGACTCAAACTTAAGACCTCCAGTACTTTGCCACTCCACTTAACCACCAGACCAACAAGTTCATTCTGTCATATTTTACCCATTTTTAATCAAAAGCCTACTAAACAAGAGCAAGGCTATATTTAAATAAAAGCACTAAATTCTGCTCAAGTCAAGGCTTGAACCCAAGACTTCTCAAACACACCCAAGGCACTTAACCACTAAAGTAGACAGTCAGTTGTGTCACAAACATACGAAAAATAAGAGATTGTTGGGGCGTTACAACTCTACCCCCTAAGAGAAAATTTTGGCCTCGAAATTTTACCTGATCAGAACAAATGAGGATATTGCAAATGCATTGCATTCTTAGACTCTCACGTGGCCTCCTTAGTGCCATGTTTATGCCAAAGAACCTTAACCAGTGGGATAAATTTTCTTCTTAGAACCTTTATATCTCGCTCCAATATCTAAACTGGCTTCTTCTCAAAGGTCAGATCTGGCCTAACTTCGATTTTCTCAACAAGAACAATATGCGTAGGATCAGAGTAATAGCGCCTCAACATAGAGACATGGAACACGTCATGAATCCGATCTAACTCTAGAGGTAACTCCAAAAAGTAGGCAACCGGTCCCACACGTTTCAGTATGCGGTAAGGCCTAATAAACCTAGGGCTCAACTTGCCCTTACGACCAAACCTCAATACCTTCTTCCATGGCGACACCTTGAGAAAAATAAAGTTTCTCATAGAATACTCAATCTCTCGATGCTTCAGGTCAGCCTAGGACTTCTGCATATCAGATGCCGCTTTCAGTCGGTCTCAAATCAGTCTAACTTTATTCTTGGTATCATAAATTAGTTCAGGGCCCAGAACAGGCCACTCGCCCAACTCAGTCTAACATGAAGGTGCGTGACACCTACGACCATATAATGCCTCGTAGGGTGCCGTCTGAATGCTAGACTGATAACTGTTGTTATAAGTAAATTCTGCTAGCGGCAAGTAATCCTCCCAACTACCTCGGAAGTCAATCACACAACTTCTTAACATATCATCCAGTATCTGAATCACCCTTTCTAACTGATCGTCATTCTAAGGATGGAACGTAGTACTAAAGTCCAATCTTGTACCCAGAGCTTCATATAGCTTGTTCTAGAATCAAGACGTGAAGCGATGATCCCTATTAGATATTATCGAAATCGGTACCCCATGCAGTTTCACTATCTCAGACACATACAGTTTCGCTAGATTCTGTAGAGAGTAGTTGGTACGAACCAGTATGAAGTAGGCAGACTTGATCAATCGATCCACGATGACTCATATAGAATCTTTCTTAGCAGGTGTGAGGGGCAACCTATTAACGAAGTCCATAGTCACTCTCTCCCACTTCCAAAGCGGAATCTTGATTGGCTGCATCAAACCCGAAGGTAACTGATGCTTAGCCTTAACCTGTTGGCAAGTTAGACACTCAGCCATAAATTCGGCAATTTCTCACTTAAGACCTAGCCACCAATATAACTCACGAAGGTCGCGGTACATCTTATTTCCGCCAAGATGCATAGCATAAGGGGCTACTATGCGCCTCTCGCAGTATAGACTGCCTCAATTCAGTATCATTCAGTACGTAGATTCCCCAAAAAAAATAGAGCACCCCTTCGCTATTCAATCCAAAATCCTCGGTATTCCCACTCTCAACCTGTCAGAAACGAAGACCCAACGACTCATCCTCTATCTGTTTACCCTTAATCTGCTCTATCCATGTTGGTTTAACTTGAAGTTCGGCCAACACACTACCATCATCAAATAAACTGAGGCGAGCAAACATCGCCCTCAGGTCAGTCATAGCTCTACGGCTCAGTGCGTCGACCACCACATTAGCCTTACCAGGGTGGTATTTAATAGTACAGTCGTAGTCCTTAAGCAGCTCAATCCATCTATGCTACCTAAAATTCATCCCCTTCTGAGTGAGGAGGTACTTGAGACTTTTGTGATCGGTGTAAATGATACACTTCTCACCATACAGATAATGCCTTCAGATTTTCAGTACGAACACCACTATAGCCAACTCCATGTCATGCGTTGGATAATTTGCCTCATGAGTCTTAAGTTGACGAGACGCATACGCTACCACCTTACCCTTTTACATCAATACACATCCGAAACCGACATGTGATACATCGCTGTATACAGTAAACTCCTTTCTAGAATTTGGCTGTATTAGAACAGAGGCCTCCGTCAGTGCGGTCTTAAGCTTCTCAAAGCTCTCTTACTGACATCAGTCCAGTTAAATGGCACACCCTTACGTAGCAGCTTAGTCAAGGGTACGACAATCAGAGAAAACCCCTCCATAAATCGTCGATAATACCCTACCAATCCTAGAAAACTGTGGATCTCAGATACAGTCTTAGGTTGCTTCCAATCTAAAACAACCTCAATCTTTCGAGGATCGACTCTAATCCCCTCAGCAGAAATCACATGTCCCGAAAACGTTACTTCATGTAACCAAAACTCACATTTACTAAACTTGGCGTACAATTGTTTCTCTCGTAGAATCTGTAGAACCAATCTGAAGTGTTCATCGTGTTCATCCTCAGTTTTCGAATACACTAATATATCATCAATAAATACCACTACGAGTCGATCCAGATAGGGCTCGAACACTCGGTTCATCAGATCCATAAAAGTTACTGGTGCATTCGTCAGCCCAAATGGCATTACTAGGAACTCATAATGACCGTATCGAGTCCTAAATGTTGTCTTGAATACATCAATCTCCTTAACCCTCAAATGATAATATCCTAATCGGAGATCAATCTTGGAGAAATTTGAAACCCCTCGAACTAGTCAAACAAATTATTTATCCTCGGTAGGGGGTACATATTCTTGATGGTCAGCTTGTTCAGTTGACAGCAGTCAATACACATACGCATGGATCCATTATTTTTCTTCACAAACAGTATTGGTGCTCCCCATGGAGACACACTAGGACGGATGAACCCACGATCCAGTAACTCTTTAATCTGTGGCTTAAGCTCCACAAGCTCTTTCGGTGCCATTCTATAAGGGGCGATGAACACCAGAGTTGTACTAGAAATGAGCTCAATTCCAAACTCTACTTTACAATTCAGAGGTAACCCAAGTAGCTCTTTAGAAAATGCATCTGGAAACTCCTTAACCGTCCTGATATCCTTAACCGAAGAATCTCTAGAATCTGAAACACTGATGTAAGCCAAATACGTCTTACATTCCTTACAAACTAACTTTTCGGCCCACAATGCAGAAATCACATTCGATAAGTAGTTTTGGCACTCCCCAATTACGACTACCTTACTGTCTTTCGCAATTCTCAGTACAACCCTTTTCGTGGCACAATCTAAGCTCACTTGGTGTTTAACCAACCAGTCCATTCCGAGTATCAGATCAAATTCCTCAAAAGGTAGTTCCATCAGATTAGCCAAAAAGATAGCTCCTTGAACCTCTAGAGGAACATCTCTAAATAGTTTGTTAACCCTTATTGACTGCCCTAACGGACTCAGTACAGTGACCTCACTCATAGTGCCTTCAACCAGTATACCCAAGTTTTCAAATACGATACAAGCCATATATGAGTGAGTGGATCCTATATCTATCAGTGCAATATATGATACATTATAAATAAAAAAACATACACGTAATGATGTCCAGACTATCTCCATCCTCTCTGCAATGAGCTACATAAACTAGAGTCAGCTGCCTCGCCTCAGTATGTCCAACACCTCTACTCGGTGCTTTCTGACCACGGCCATAACCATTACTACCTTTGGTCTGACCACAGCCTTTCGGTGGCTACTGAACTACTCTCGGTGGTGGTGCAATACCACTGCCCAGAACTTGCATCTGGTCGGACCTCTGTAGACATTCTCTAATACGGTGCTCTAGAGAACCGTACCTCAAACATGCCCCAGTTCTTTTCCAACACTCGCCCTGATGGCGTCTACCACAGTCACTACACAGTGGCTGTCCAGTAGCAGTAGTAGGAGCCCCAACTCCGATCAGCCCACCAACCCTGGCCTTTTTCTTAGGCCTATGAACAGAGCTCGAGGGCTATGAATCCCTCTTATTCCTACTTTTTTCTATGTCACAATTTTGATGCTCAGTGCGCTTCACTTCCTCAACGATCTTCACCTCATCAACCAGTGCAACAAAATCTCACTCCCTCTGTGGAGCTATAAGAACCCTCAAATTATCCATGAGGCTATCATCGAAGCAAACACATCGCTCGTACTCAGTCGCCACCATACCATGCGCATAGCGGCTCAGTCGTAAAAATTCGACCTCATACTCGGCCACTGATCTGCCCCCCTAAGTCAAATTTAAGAACTCTCTCTTACGGGAATCTACATAGCTGGCCCCCACATATTTCCCCTGGAAACGGTCCTAAAAAACTCCCAGGTCAGTCGATCGGGATGAGTGCCCTCATTAACTGTGAGCCACCACTGATAAGCCTCATCACGCAGTAGCGATACAGCACCCTTCAACTTCTACTAAAGGGTGCAATCTAGGTCGTCAATCCTCTTTGAGGCCTCAATTTAGTATTCTGCCATATTAAGGGCAACTCCAGCAATACCCCTTAAAAGCTCAGCTCCGTTAGATCGGAGTCGTTCCGTAATCGACTCGCAGCCTCCAGCTCTCGTATTGGGTCCAGCGACCCTCTCTGAAATCCTTAACATGGCTTAGGACAATACGTTGTCCCTAGCCGCATGATCATGAGACCCAGTCTCGATCATGGGTGAAGCTGATGTCTCATTTGTATCCAAATTAGGCAAGTTGCCAGAATATGAGTACCCAGCTCGAGCACCTCTATGGCATCTACCACGGCCTCTTGTACCCCGTCCGCGAGTACCTCTTGTGCTCATTGTCTATTCGTGTTAATCTGTATTTACATTTTTATGCATTAGTTTACAGTTCCAGTGTTTATTAATTGATATTTTATGAAAATAGTATCAGAAGTGTAACGTTTTTTTTCGCACAACGCAGTGTCTATTAACATCTATCAGTTTTACTACAGTATCAGTATACACTGACTTGAGTGTTTTCAGTATGGTCTATCTATAGCAGTCTCAGTATATACTACCTATAGTAGTTTCAGGATATATTATCAAAAACAGTTTTAGAAAACTTACTGGACCAGAGCTGGAGACTCGGTGTACCATACTTTCTATAAAAATATTTAAAAATCAGTTCTCAAAAGTCACATATTAAAAACCCATATACATAGTCGAGTTTTGTGACCTGGTTCTGATACCACTAAATGCAACACCCGAAACTCAGCCTAGACGTTATGGCCAAATCTGGTGATATCACATGATAGTGTGTTTGAAAATCGATGCTCGTGTTGAAAAACCGTAACTTTGCTTAAAATATTTTTCATTTAGATCTCATCATTATCTTTTATTAATCTTAAAATAGTGATTTTTATTCAGTCGTTAGTTTGTAAAATATTATACATTGTGGAAGCTTTTTTAAAATAGTTTGTGTCATTGTGGGTACTTTGCTAAAAGACATGCATTTCTTTTAAAAACCCGTGTTTTATCTACCTCTAGCAGATATAAAACATAAAGGAGTATAAAAATTTAAATTTTAAGCAAAAACGCATAGCGGCCATTATTACAAAAAATACCCTAATAAAGCTTTAAAAACACTTAATTAAATACGAAACAGTAAAAAGAGTCGTGTGGCAACAATTGAGTCCTCCGCTGTTTGATCTGCCTAAGTTTAGGGATTACCTGAACAAATGAATCAGAAGGGTGAGTTTACAAAAACCCAGTGTGTCATCCCCACGTAAACAAGCAGACAGTATGCAATCATATTCTGGGGCTAAGCCCATTTGGGTAACAGTTTTAATTTCAGTTAGGGCCTTAGCCCATTACAATACAGAAGCAGTCATGCATTTGGGCCTTGGCCGATTACAGTATCAATACTCAATACAGTAACATATATGTAGTATCAAATCCTACCCAGCCAGCCTCTACACTCCAACTCTGTCCAACCCCACACTCCATGTGAGGATATAATCAACCCACCCATCCCTACACTCTAAATAGTACCAAATGCGGTACTAAACAGTAGTTGCAACTGAGCTGCTAGTAAGTTAAGCTTGAAGCCTTTCAGTACACTTCCTTCAATCAATATAACCTCAACCCAATGCAATGCATCATACATTCATGTCATGGTATCATGTATAATCAGTAAAGTGTAGATAGCATGCTTAACATACAAATATACATATTTATCTCATATAAGCATAAAACAATCTTTCAATCGTTTCAGTCAATTAGGGGTCTAGGTAACCTTGCCGACCCTACAGTAGGTTCACAGTCGACTTGGGCGACCTGTGCAACCTTAGCATTCAAACAATGAAAATGGGCCCACAGGCCCATGTTGTATGCCTATGTAGGCCCACACGCTCGTGTGGCCCACACGGCCCAAAATGGCCTTGGCCATTTGGATCATACGGCCTAGCCCCAATATTTCCACACGCTCGTGTGGTTCTCTATGTGGGGCCCATATACCCTTGTGGCCCACACAGTCTAATTCGGTCTGACCCATGAATCACACATGGCCAGCCTCGTCAATCACACACCCATGTTCAATCAAATGGCCTACCACACGAGCAGTCCCACTCTCATCATATCCCAAGCTAAAATTTTGAGAGAAGAAGAAAAAAAACGTATTCAAATTCGGCCCTAACTCTCATCATATCCCTAAAACTTCTCCTCAAAATCCTCACTATTAACCCACCATGATTCCCTCAACAACCGAAACCAACCCTCATTCAAATACTTCAGAATTTTGACTGGACCAAAATACCTACCCGACACAAGCAATAAAATAAAACACTCTCTTACACACACTAGGACTCGAACTCAAGACCTCCAGTACTTTGTCACTCCACTTAACCACCAGACTAACATGCCCATTCTATCATATTTTACCCACTTTTAATTAAAAGCATACTAAACAAAAGCAATGCTATATTTAAATAAAAGCACAAAATTCTGCTCAAGTCAAGGCTTGAACCTAAGACTTCTCAGACACACTCAAGGCACTTAACCACTAAACTAGACAATCAGTTGTGTCACAAACATACGAAAATAAATATAAGGGATTTTTGGGGCGTTACAATCTTGCTCTCTTAGAAGCTGAGAATGTTATGAGAGAAATTCATGGGGAAATATGCGATAATCACCTAGGTGAGAGATTGCTAGCACAAAAAGTCCTTAGGCAGGGGTATTACTGGCTAACTATCTAGACGGACGCATACTATATGGTTCGCACTTGTGATTCTTGCCAAAAATATGCTCAAGTACAATAGTCACCAGAAGAGCCTCTGCAAATAATATTTAGCACTTGGCAGTTTGCAACTTGGGGAATAGATATTTTGGGCTCATTTCCAATAGCTACAACTCATAAGAAATTCATAGTAGTTATTGTAAACTATTTCGCTAAATGGATAGAAGCTGAAGCTTTAGCTACAATCACAAATAGACAAATGGAGTTTTTTATCTGGAAATCCATTTTTTGTAAGTTTGACATCCTATGCCTGATTATAATAGATAATGGAACCTAATTTCAAGGAAAATTCAAAAAAAAAATTTGTAAGGATCTACAGATTGCTCTCGCTCAAAGTTTTGTAAAGATTCCCCAAACAAATGGTCAAGTAGAAACAATGAATACAAAGGTTCTAATAGTTCTGAAGAAAAATATTGATGAGGCCAAAGGTGCTTCGTTAAAATAATTTCTAGGAATTATTTGGGCCTTTTGAACTTCACCTCACACAACAACTAGAAAGATTACATTCTCACTTGTATGTGGAGTAGAGGCAGTAATCCTTGCTGAAATAGGTATGTGATCTCATAGAACAATTCATTTTGATGAGGGTGCTAATTAAAAGGCTATTCGACTCAACTTAGGTCTTATCGATGAATTTAGAGAGAGAACGGAGATTACGAATATTTCACAAGCCCAACAAGTTACTCGATACTATAATTCCAAAGTCAAGAACAAGTAGTTCAAGTAGGTGATCATGTTTTAAGAAATACCGAGGTCAGTTTTCCAGCATTATAATAAGGAAAAATGGCCCCAAATTGGATGGTAGAAAATATAGGTTATGGAGCTTACAGAATAACAAAAATGGAAGGTCTTGTACTACCACATACGTAATGTGTGCTACCACGTACGTGGAATGCACGCCATTTAAAGAAATATTATGTATGAACGATCTATCCTTTTTTCAATAAAGATACATTATTTGTAAATGTTGTCTATTTTATCTATCATGAACAATTTTATTTAAGATAACTGATTTAAGATCACAACTCCGAATAGCTCGCTGATTTAATATCGTAGTTGATACTATTAATGTTAGCTTATTTAAGATCGCAACCTAAGTTCATTTGATTTAATATCATCAACAATTTTATTTGAGTTAGCTGATTTAATATCGTAACTTCGAACAACTCACTGATTTAAGATCGCATATGATGTTATTAACATTAGCTAATTTAATATCACAACCTAAATTCATTTGATTTAAGATCATGGAGAATTTTATTTAAGTTAGTTGATTTAAGATTACAACTCCGAACAACTCATTGATTTAATATTGCAGCTGATATTATTAACATTAGCTTATTAAGATCACAACCTAAGTTCATTTGATTTAGATCATGAACAATTTTATTTGAGTTAGCTGATTTAAGATCGCAACTCTGAACAGCTCGCTGATTTAAGATCGTAGCTGGTATTATTAAGGTTAGCTGATTTAATATTGTAACCTATGTTCATTTGATTTAATATCATGATTAATTTTATTTTAGCTAGTTGATTTAAGATTGTAACTTCTAATAGCTTGTTGATTTAATATCATAGCTGATATTATTAAGGTTCATTGGTTTAAGATCGCAACCTATGTTCATTTGATTTAAGATCATGAACAATTTCTCTCGTGTTATTTTATTTTGCAATCTTTATTCCTTAGCTCATTTATGCTAACAACTTGATTATGCAGTTTACTTAAATAAGTTTGTAGTCAAACACAACACCATTTTAATACAAAACAAAAAATTTTCATTCATATTCAAAAGAAACAAGTACAATAAAAATAAGGAAATTAAGAATTAGTGCTGGTATATTGGGGATTGGTGTGCTTTAACATCCCAGTTCTGGCGAATCTAAAGTTTGGGTGTATATCAGTAAATTGCCTATTTGGCGTGGTGTTATCCACCCAAATAACTATTTTGACGTATACATGTGGGCATATAGTAACTGCCACTTGAGTTGGTAAGAATTTAATTTCATGATATTCTATTATATTAAGGAGACATTCGTGTTAAGGGATAAAAGTGAAATATGGGATGAGTATTCACCAAATGCATAGTACACTTGGTTTGTATAGAATACCATACTAGTTAGACTTTAAGTAATCTGGTTAGGAACCAACTATACAGTTCAGCCTGATAAGTTTGATGAAGGGAGCTTAATAATAATTTTTTTCAAAAATTGTAGGCCAATAAGAAAGCAAGTTCCAATATGTATGACACTTGTTAAATTCTATTAAGAAAGATGAGTCATATTTATGTGTCAGAATGTGTTCTGAAAAGGATTATTCTTTCTCTTACCTAAGTGGTATTTATTGAAACCTTCCTTCAATCTGAATGTATCCTACCTCGATGATCTAGAGGCTAAGGTTATTTTATAATCAGTAGTTACTTCGCATCAGGGTAAGTATTTTAGCTCTATATGTTAAGTTCTGAATGAGTAAATCTGTATTTGGTAACTGAAAAGTGAGACTATAAGTATAAGGTTTCTGTATGGGATTTACATCGCTTGAAATGATAAGCAACTTGTACGTATATGGTAGTACTAATGTTCCTATGTTTTGTAAGCAGTGGTTGTTGCAGTTTCATGATAGAAGTTTGAATATAGAGTTCAAGCTGCTGTACGTGGGTGTTAGATGAGTTTTTACTCTAACTCTTACATGTATACTGTTCATACTGAAGTAGGTTGGTGAGAAAGTGATCAAACTATGTATCTGAAACCATGGAATGTATGGTATGAATATGATATGTGTGTGACTATATGAATGGTTGTTGATGTTATTATGTATACTTGGAATAGATTCTGATAAGTTCAAGTATGTGTTGAGTGGGGCATGAGTACTATGGTGTGAAATATGTATTTTTCTAAAATATAAGCTATGAGATACGTGTGTTCTAATTGGGTGTAAGTAAAGTAAAAGTTCGAATGTAGATTGTGTCATTGCATGAAGAGTCTATGTCTATTCACCACGGTAGTGTTTAATGGAGCACGTCGAGACTGAAAACATAGATTCTGATATGAACTCTAAAAGAAATTCCATGGCTATGGCACCCTCTAAGAAAGAACTAAGGAATGGTAATTACTCAATGGGGTTCTCTACGTGTCCCAAGACGATGATGGGCAAACCTCAATTAATGTGAGTTTAGCCAAATCAATATCATAAACATGACATAAATGAAAAGAATAGCCTTTATGGCGAACTCTGAAAAGAATAGCCTTTATGGCGAACTTTGAAAGGGATGCCTTTATGGAAAAATCTGAATGGATCACCTTAGTGGTGTGTTCTATTTGATTGATTGTATAGTGTATTGTGCTAAGTCTACTTGGTGTGAACTGTCAATAATATTTGGTAAGCTATGAATCTGAATATCTATCTCTATGGTAAGATATGAGTAAGTTCTAGTAGTTCTGAAATAAGTATGACCAAGATAAGGTATTGATATGCTTTGGAATAAGAGTTGAATAAAGTCCTAAGGGTTTTTGATGAAAAAAATATGTGTATCAGTTTGTCAAGAAGGGTATATATTGTGATGATCTGTAAGTGTGAAAAGTAAGGGGGTATTACATCTTCTTTTAAATTATTTTGAATATGTGTTAATGCTGTTTTGAATTATGAGATTTTGATATAATATGATATGGAGTTCATTTGGATGTTACACACTATGAATATTTAGTATGGATACGTGTACATAACTAGATTAATGTATGTCTGAGTGTGAACTAGTGGTATGAAACATTGTGCAAGTATTTGCCATATTTATGTATCTGCCCAAGATAATGTCAGTGAGCAATTGTTTGAAATAAGAGCATGGATTATGGTGGGGAGTGTTGGAAGTAGTTTCTAAAGGTATGTTTTGTTAGATAAGTACTATGGAATAAGAGATTCATGAATTGACTGGAAGGATTCCTCAGTTAACAAGATATGGAGGAATAAGTATGATTAGGGCATGATAACTAACATATAAAAGAATGATAAAACAGTGATGGTACCAGCCGAAGTAAAGGGTGTGAAATATGGTTGGCTCATAGAAATTCATACAAGATTGTAGAGTATTCATAAAGGTATGTTTATATTGGGGTTCACTAAGTACTCTTGTACTTACAAGATTTTTTATTAATTTTCGAGGTTGTTGTTGAAGAGGCTTCACTTGGAGAGACCACGCTAGTAGTACGCCAAAATGGTGGTAGAGTGGGCTATTATGCATACAGAGGGTTTGTGGTGCAGTCTTGGATACACCATTCTACGTTGTCTTAGAAAAAATTTATAACTTGTAAATATCTGTATCAATCTGATGTAATAAATTATTTATCATATATTTTATTTTAAATTCCAAATGTTAATTTTTTTCCTTTTGAAATTCAAATAACAAGATTAAAATAAGTGAGAAAATTTAAACTAATTTTGTTAAATGTTCTGTATTGTTTAGTAACACCCAAGATCTGGACCCGGTGAATCGAGTCAAGTTGAGGGCGTTACACAAGCACTTTATCTTCTTCTTTGTTTTCTCCTTCATTTCCATCACCTTTACATCCAGTTGTGGGAGCCACACTAGTCTCAGTAGGATCTTCAGCAAAGTAAATCCTGTTGGAATTCTTCTATTTTTCTATGAATTCTTCCCAAGCTGCTCTAGAAGGGAAGTAAACATCGAAATCCAATTGAGCACCAGTGAGATCACTAATAGTATCAAAATTTACCCTACGAGCATCGAAGGGATCCCCAACTACTTGAGCGTGCAATAAGAAGTTAGATTTTAAATCAAGTAAGTAGTCTTGGAAGTTTTGCATAGTTTCACTTTTGTACTTCTCTAAAGCTTCTTCTTGGCTCTTCACCAAATTACTCATATCAACTCTATGTTGTTCATCCATACTTTTTATGATTGCTTCTAATACATATTTATTAGCTCGCTCACCTGCAATCTCCCCATGTAACTTTTCAACTTCTTTTTCAACAAGGGTGAGACTCTCCTATAGTCTGTTATTCTGCTCCAACAATTTCTTGTTCTTTTCATCCAAGTTCGTATGTAATTCGCGAGCCCTTTTTAGTGCCTCATAGTAGACTAATAAATAATTTTAGTTTCTTTCTTTTTCAATTCTGCTTTACCAATACCCTCAGCAAGCCCAACATTGACCATGCCAACTTTAGCTAAAACTACTTGGAGAGAAAGGTCAAGATTTTGCAATGAAGGTTTTCTTGTATAGCTGGACAATCCAAAAGGACAGATATACTCTTTCGCCTCTTTAAACATGGAATTTTTCCATTTTTTGCTCACCTCATTAGGATTGTAAGGAAAATTCTACATGCTAAGATGTTCACGCCATTGAAATAATGTTTACGTCTCACCACCAGAAGTAGTGAATTTCAGGGAGCCATTAGAAGGGACATAATCAACAATTACTCTAAATGCATCATCAGCTGTTGGTTTTGGTGGTGGTTGAGGATCAACAGAAGAGTTGGGAGGAGATGGAATTGTAGCAAGAACTGTAGTAATAAGGGCTATGTTGTCAGATTTTCCAACATGATCTTTCCTTTTCTTTCGACGAAGCTCCCTTACTGGACTACCCTCATCTTCACTACTTAGTATGATGTTAGCAGTTCTTGCAGTAGTCTTTTGCTTTTTTTTCCCAACAGTAGTACTAGTGGGACCACCTCGCACATTCTGCATTAAAGATCGTACATCCATGTATTCATCGATCTCTCTGGATAAGCTAGTGGATTCTTCTGAACTTTCTTCAACACTGCGAACTATGTCTGCATTACAAGCAAGTGTAATATCAACACCAATAGTTAGCATAAAAGGGGTTCACACCACTTTCTACATTCCTTGAAGATTTCGAAGGACGAGACATTAATTTACAAAAGCTATAAAAATAAATTCTAGGTTCCTCTTTTCTCTCCAACAGTATAAGCCTCAACTCATCAGTAGCTCCATGTGGCCAGGCAAACTATGTGGGTAGTAATACAAGTGTGTCCACGCCATTATCAACATCAACTTGCCTTCAGCCATTGGGATTTAAATTTAAGAGGCAGAGTTGAAACACATTCCTAACAATTAGCACTTCCTTCAAATCTAGTACACAACTTTTGCTAAGTCTATAGTATTGTCCCCAACCTACTTCTGTCATAATTTCTAACTTCCTTAGACACATACCTTTACCAAGTATTGACCACTCAATTAGAAAGTCAAAGCCACTATTAAGCTTGTACTTAACCCGTATGTACCTGCAGCGATTTAGGTGAAGGTTCGAAGACCAGTTCATAATGATGGATTCCACATCTTCGCGAGGTGAAAAATGAAATAAACCCACCAAACCCCCTCGATTGCAGGCTTTTCAGTTGGTACAAATTCTAGAAAATGCCGATCAATGGCACTTCCTCTTGTCGACTACACTTAATGAAGTATGCTATTACGAGCCACCATGAAAAACTAGATAACTGCCCCAAAGCTATCCTGTATTCATCGAGAAGATGGTAGAAGAAAGGGTGGAGTGGTTAAATGGAAACCTGCCTCTATCATGTGCAGTGGAAGTAAAAAATGACCATCACTGATGTCGCTCAATTGATTTAATCGTTCGGGAATTGATAAGTCGTAAGTGAAGTTTGATATTTGAATGCCCCGAGAAGCCAAAATGTGATTCATTTTTTTCTATTTTTGTAGTGCAAACATAAGCCTTAGCCTCCACTGAAGTAGTCACTTCACAACGTCGCGAAGGGATGTTCTAAATAATGCGGCCGCTTCCTTTAGTCCTAGCCATGGTTTTCTAATAAAACTAGAAAAAAATAAAAAAATGATGGAAATTTTAGGGAAATTACCTCTGAAATTATTCTTCTCAACAATGGCTTCTTCTCCAAAATCTCGGATTCAAACAATGTAATTTTTAGGGCTTAGGTAACTTCCTTTTAAAAGGGTTTTTTTTTGCACTTTAATGATTCATATTTTCGAGAATAATGCCATAATAAACTGCGTATAGTTGTACTCCTTTTTTACACATGGCGAAATGTATGTTGAAAGTTAAGGTATAAAGTGTATTTAATAAGCTTCTCCTTATGTTACCTTGCATCTCATAGAATCAAGTTCCAACAAGAGTCATTTTATAACTTTTCTTCGAACTAGGTAGGGAACAAATTGTTATGATACTCACTATTACCGACCCGTAACCCGATTGGGTCTAGGTCGTGTTCTACACTGTTCATACTTCAAGTTTGCATGACATTATGAGTTCATGTGTAAGGCACTCGCACCCTTTTATGAGACCGCATGATATGGGTTTGCACGCCCACACGATGTGGGTTCGCACGCCATCACATAGGCAAATCCACATTGTATAAACATGTGTTAAACCTAGAGTAGGGTACGTGTCGACATACATGGAACCTACCTACGATATCACATCTATGAACAATAACCATATCAAATAAATACACAGCTACACCTATCTAAAAGACACATAAAAACACATAACAATACTACCATATGACAAATCATCTTTAATATGTTAGAACCAAAAATAACATTAAATGGAGAAGTACATGATACATAAAATAAGCTTTAATTCTTGAATTTATATTTCATTATTTCAAATTATCTAATAATTAAAAACAAAATAACTATTCTATCTATTTTTATTAAAATTACAAATTATTTTAAAAAGATGTCAAATATATTTTTTATCATCATTTTATTATAATATAGAGACAATGATAGGAGTGAGCGTTTGATTGAATCGAGCAAAAAAAATTCAAGTTAATCAAGTTCACGAGTCCTATTTTATCATCCTAACTCAATTTGAATTTTTTTCAAATCGAGTCGAGTCAAATCGAGTAAAATTATTCGAGTCAAATTTAAAAGAATTAAACATGTCAAATAAAAATATTGTTATAGTATTCCATGTTAGAGCACATAAAATTTGAGACCATATATATTTGAATTTTTTAAAGAAAATAATAATAATAAGATACTTGAGTATGATAAAATTGAATCATTAATTATGTCTCTAAAATTATTATTTTAGAAAATTTTAAAATTTTAACTTTTTATATATATTTTAGATTTTTTAGATTTTTTAAGAATTTATTTTAAAATTTAAAATTTGAAATTTTATAAATATTTTAAATTTTAAAATTATTTTAAAAATTTTAAAATTATTGTGAAATTTTGTAATATTTGTTAAGAGAGACCAATTTGTTTATTTTCAAAGTTGACAAGAACTAAAGTGTATTTACACCAATTTTTTATTTGAATTATTTGAGTTATTAGAATTGTGAAATTCAACTCGACTCGAACTCGAAACTCGAATCGAGTTATTTGAGTTTACTCGAATACTTTAAATAACTAGATTTGGTTAACTTTTATTTAATTTTTTTCAAGTTTTTCGTATCGAAACAAATTCTGCTCACCCCTGAACAACAACAATATTTTAGATCTAGCTATGAAATTTCTTTACTCTACTAACAACAATCTCGATAAAAATAATATTATATTTAGCTTTAAATATTTTTAATAAAGTAATATATATATTTAAAACAATTTATATGCATTCAACCCAATATTTGGTCCATTGATAATTGGTGTTTTAGTGAGATTTATTGGTTTGCTTCAGTTGAGTTATCATAATTTGGTTTAATTTGGTTCTTGATTTTTTATATTAATTTATGAATTTGAAATTTTAAACTTACTTTCACAAAATGAAATTTATGAAATTTGTTTTATGATTTTAAATTTTATTTAATAAAGTTTTAAAGTTTTTATATACATTACTAAAATATAGTAATTTTCAAATAAATAAAAATAATCAATAATTTTATATGATATTTAAAAAATAATTTTAATATAAAAATTTTAAGTTATCTTCATTATTTTAATATAAAATATTTATTTTATATTATAAAAAATATAATTAATTATAAATTAAATAAAAGGTAAAAGGCCTCTCTAATTCTTCTCAATTTTGAAATTGAGCAAATTAGTCCTCTAAAAAATTGAAACAATTTAATCATTGTCAATTTTGAAAATGAGGAACTAAAGATAATTAATCACGATGTTAATGGCTTCCATCAATTGTACATAAATTTGATCAGTATAATACAAATTTAGCTTTCAATGTTTATAAACTTTGTCATTTTGGCCTTAATTCTAAAAAATCAACAAATTTAGCCTCAACATTTACATATTTACACAATGTTGAGGATAAATTTGTTAAATGAGACCAAGTTGATAGAATGTGTAAACTTTGAGGGCTAGATTTGTTATTATACCAATCAAAATAATGTATAATTGAAGGAAAACACTAACATCGTGATTAATTATTCTTAATTACTCACTTTTAAAATTAACATAGATTAAATTGCTCTGATTTATTCAATTTCAAAATTGAAATGGACTAAAGAAATTTTTACCAATAAAATATAAAATTTAATTCAATTTTGGATAATCACAATTTTTTTAAGTTAGATTTCATAAATCATATTCATCTTCATGGGATTGAATGCATAAATTATTAATGGTGTATGTGGCAGTGATTTTCCCTCCTTTCTTTTCTTAAAAAATTAGTTAATTTACAGAAAATACATATTTTTATTTTTATTTTACTAAAATGAAGAAAATTTCTGGAAACTAGTTAACTACAACACCTCACAAAGTAAAATTACCCAATTCCCTTTCTTCATAAATCAAAATAAGCAATAATTTTGGCCTGCACTTTGCTGACAAAATCCATCTCCGCTTCTGTAATAAAACCCTTGCCTATGAACTAACCGTAATTTTAATTTTTCTTTTTTTAATGTTTTAAGGGGTGGGTATTTCAATGCATTCCTTTTCCTCTCATCCATTACCAACAAGATTTTATATTCTTTAAAAAGATTACCCTTGTTTATCTTAAAATACAGGGTAGGGTTTGTTTTCTCTTTTTTGATTTTTTCCTCTTCCATATTTGCTTACTCCAAATGGATGTTTCGCTTCGATAGCCAATAGTAGCAAATATGCTCTATTTAAGGTCAGTTTTTTCCCCTATTGTTTGTTTATTTCGATGTTATCTCTGGGTTTTCTGCTACGTAGCTTGTTTTGTGCTTCAATTACATTTTTTTTTGGCTAAGTTGCATTCGTTAATATTATGCTTCGTATGCGTTGATTGCTAATTTTCTGTTGTTGTCATTTAATTGCTACTTTATACTTTGCTCTGCTTCTGTTTTAATATTGGGTTTTCGAGATTTTCTTTTAGTGTTTTTTCAATAGTTTGTTGATAAATTAGTCCTTTTTTTTCCTTTTTTGTTTTCCTTGTTGCATATAGGGATCTTTGGAGAAGGCATAGGAGGAAGGTTTTGGTTACAGCAGGTGTTTTAGGAAGTGGGTATTTGTTGTATAAACTATATGATGCTCACAAACGTAGGCTTATTGATTTGGAAAGGCAACTGGCAAACGAACGGGAAAACGATGAATTCATTAAAGCTCAGTAAGACTGATCAAAACTGTTACGATCTTTTATGGAAAAATTCTCTGTTTTTGTTCTTATAGTTTCTGGTTTTCATTACGTTGATAGAATTCAACTCCATTTTGAGAACATTCAAAGAATTGCTGATACAACAACATTACCTCATGCAATGCCCTATTTAAGTTGCCGGATAGCTGAAGATTTGAACCTTTCACATCTTATGGAGAGACTAGTGAAAGGGAAGGATCAGCCCAACAGTTTGTCTTCTTCAGAGAAACTTGAGTTATGGGACAGGCTCAAAATTTTGAGTATGAAAGTTGTTGCCTTTTGTTTTCTCTGGATTTATAAATTGCAAGTTCTTATGGCATGCTGCTGAATCTAATCTTTCATAATTGATACTGTTTGTTTTTTCAGGTTTTACAAGATTGGTGGTGTCAATATGGGCAGTAACCATTCTTAGCTTATATATTAGAGTTCAAGTCAACATTCTAGGAAGACATTTATATATTGATACTGCACGTGGTCTTGGAAGCTCTTATTTACTTGTAAGCGCTCTACATTTTTATCTGTAATGCCTGATAAATATGTCCAATTCATCTGTTGTTAATTAGAATTGATTGTGGAACCATGTCAACTTAGCTTACCTCTCCATATGGTGAAATTTCTGAAGAGTATTATTTTAGTCTAAATTTCTCTCTTCTAGTGACAGTTGGCGGCATATCCACCAGATTCCATTTTAGTTGCCTCTATTGTCAATAACAGAGGACCTTTATAATGATTTTTCTTTTTCATTCAGCTGGTTTATTGAGGTAGAATAATACATGAATTTGGCTTATAGTATGAAGGTTTTAGTTGATGCAAAATAATTGTGGGATATGCAATCATGTAGTCAAATGTTGCCTGTATTTAGAAAGAAAAAGGGGGGGTGGGTTCAGGGCTTTGGAAGAACAAAAGTAAATTTAGGTGCCTTTTTAACCTAACTGATACCCATCAGGTGTTAAAAGTGGTTTGCATGCATTGTACGCATCACTTAAACTATTCACTATTTGGGACTTGACTTTAAAGATGTGTTTCCATGCCTGTATTTTCAGGTGGCTTGCCTTCACTTCCCTTCCCTTCTATGCTTTGAACTTCAAATTTTGGTCTAAGAAAAGAGTCCCTTTGAGTGATATATAGAAAACTAGCTGCTTACTGGCACAAAATCAGTGATAACAGTTTTGATGCCATATATATTACTACCTGGATGCTTGAACCCTTCATATCACTCCTATAAAGTTTGATATTGGTACACTTTTGCTATAGAAGGCCATACACCATGTTGCTTGGACTCTTCAATTTTCTTGAAGTTTCAGAGCTTTCAAAGAACATAAGTAAATTTGGGTGCTTTTTGAACCTAATTTGTACCTTTCAGATGTAGAAAGTGGTTTGCTTGCGTCTACATGTCACTTGAACTATCCATTATTTGGTACATGGCTTTAAAGATGTGTTTTTGTGTCCGTACATGAATTTTCAGGTGGCTTTACTTCCCTTCTACACTTTGAACAGTGACATAGAGAAAATCAGCTGTTCACAGATACAAAATCTGTGATAATAGTTTTGATTGCATATATATTACTACCTGGATGCTTTGAACCCTTAATATAACTCTTGTGAAGTTTATATCAGGGAACTTTTGCTATAGAAGGCTATTTTACACTATGTTGCTCAGACTCTTCCTTTTTTTTCAAGTATCTTTGTCCGACACTTATGTTCGACACTCACAGTCAAATTGAAGCAACATATATATTACATGACCTTAACTATTATTGTTTTTCACCTTGTATATTTGCTTCTTAAGCCTAAAACACTAAAACTGATCCATAAAGGTTGAATGATACAACCATCACCTAAGAAAATGATACATCAAAAGGGATCAAGATGGTGCACTTCAATATATCTAATTATTCGATAACACCTCAGAAAGAAAGTTTTTAGTAAGAATTTAGTACTTGTAATATTCTTTACTCAATTGAGTTTGATGGTTATTTGGGTGCTAAATGAGAACTTAATTTTTGTATAATCCTGGATCTAAGCCAGTTGGAAGTGTTTGTTGAAATATTAAGATAGTTAGGAGACTTCAATTGATACTTAAGCACTGAGTTTTCTAGCTATAGTGTCAACCATATAAATAACTAGTAATTGATTTGTAATGTGATAACTGAGAGATGCAGAGATTGTTGTAGATTAAACTGCTCATTGTTGCAGTTGACTTGTCCCTCTTGGCTTCATTACAATTTTTTCCCTTTTGCTATGTGATTTTGGGTGCTCATTATTTTTCTATTGTTTAAGCCATCATCTTATTGGTAGGTAATATCACTGAATAGTGTCATTGTCGATAACTCTCATTAGAGCAGTTATCTTTTGGCCCCATGATTCTTATTTATCCTCTTTCAGCCATCTTTATTTGTATTATTCTCTAAACACGCTATTCATTCCTTTCATGCAGGAGGAAGCTGATCTCATTGACAGGGATGACCAGCAAAAATTCCTGGCAAGTGCTGACTTTCTTGCCAATCATGGCTTGCCAAAATTGATTTCTAGTATGCAGACAGCTGCAACAGAAGTTTTGAAGGCGTAAGTGGGTTCTATTCATTATCTTTTCATTTTGGTTTATTATTCTTGGAATCAGCATTTTTATAGTTAGCAAAAATACAAGTTAAAATAATAAGCTGGAGTAGGATTAGATTTGTAAATAATTTACTAAAGAATATAGCCATAGATGAGTAAAATAAAGGAAAATAATTTATATAGCCAACTCAAATTGGTTTTCATGTTAGGGCTTGATTGAGGTGAGCATTTTCAATCATCCATCTTCAAATTAGGTATGATCTGTTGATTTGATCTTTCAGTTTCTGGAGTAATCCTTTGACATTTCTTCTATTAATCAAGAAAGAATACTCTACCGTAAAATAATCTGTAACATATAAAAGTACAAATGTGGAAAATCTTTTGAATTGAGAAAAATGGACGTGAGTGATCATTATATTTCTAAATTGACATGAACACCTAATGTCCTTGAAAGACTGATTTCTGATATTGTTAAACACTCTTCGGATTGTGTAGTCTTGCCTGAGTTTTGACCTTATTCCCCTTTTCCCCAAGGGGCAATTAGACATGTCTTCTAAATATTTAGATCTTTTGGAGAAAACATTTCACAATAGTTGGGGGGAAAGACTTTAAAGTGAAATATGCATCAGTATAGTCCTTTGTCCAAACCTCCTTAATTTTACGGTATTCTTTGCTAACATACAAGCTGCCTATGCTTTTACTTCAAGATTCAGAACTACGAAATTTCATTGTTTTCTATCCTGAAATCAACATACTAAAATACTTAATGATTATTATCTTAGATTATCAAGAACTTTGAGTGAATATTAAGGTCTCCTTGTGTGGCTTGGAATTTTGTACTTTCTTGCAGAAAGCAGTTGAGAGACTTCTTCAATACTGCAATACTTCATGAAACTATCATGCAGATACTTGACATGTTCCTTAGCATGGGAAGTCCTCATCACTGGGTGGACTGCTTGATGCCTGAGGACCCAAGGTTGTACAAGCTTGCCAAAACATCCAGCGATGAAACAAATCCTCCTGAATTTACAAAATTTGATCAACTTATGGTTGAGACACGAGAAGTACTTTCAAGGTATCATTAGTGCATTGGCCCCAGAAAATATTGTTTTATTCTGCTTTCTGTTTAGCAATTTACAAGTCTAGAAGAAGTGAACAAGGGGTGGTTGGTCCATTCCAAAGCTCCATTCTGTCTCAGCAAAACCTTTAACACCAACCTTTTCTTATCTAATAATTACATTGTAAAGCATTTCTTGGGGAAAGAAAGAACATAAAAAAATGGTGATGCTCGAGTCTTAGATTCTAGCTTGGGGATGTATAGTGATTTAGGGGTTCCCTTGGAGTAATGATTGATTATGTGAGTGAAGGGCCACCTACATTGTGGAACTTTGAAGAGAGTAGAGGGCCTTGTGGGGTTAGCTCTACAAATGGTAGAACTTTGTTCCTTCTTGCTTGTAGCATGTTGAATAGTTGTGATTTAGACTTGAAAAAGCAAATTTTAACCATGGATGTAATCTTAATCTTGTGTGTGGCTTTTGCATTGCAGTGCTGAATTCAGTAATGTTGTTGAATTATCATTAAAAGCAGTGGCGAAAGCACTGGTGGAGGAGAAGGGTTTTCAATCTGGAGGAGGCAATCTAACAAATGGGATGCCTCTAGCTAGACTTTTGCCTCGAATTGCACAGATATGTCCGACTTTGGTTGAGGAACCAAGCAAAAACCAGTTTATCCAAATCATACAAAGTGTTCCAGAAGTTGGTCTCTTCTTCACTCTCCTCTATTCCAATATGTCAGCCTCATAGTGAACAATGTTTGTACCTTTATTATTATTATTATTCACATTTAATTTACAAAAGGCACCAGCACCAATGGGGCTGGATACCTTGGAAGTTGCTCTAGGAATAATAGAACCGAAGGCTAGAGATTATTCCTTTAGTTTGTAATTTTTTGTATGATGTTAAATCTCCCTTTGATTGAAAATGGTGCTAAAATAAAGCCTGAGCTGAGGTTGAGAGCCTCGGGGCTTTAGATTTTCATTTATTTTCTACTTTGAAACTATAGAATTTTCAAATCATATCAGCAAAGGTTGACTTGGTACCATACCATGTTCACGTTTGAGACAAGAGGTTGTCCAAGGTTTCAACACTTCACTAATGATTTATTCTTCCATGTTTCTTCTATGAACCCCAGAATCAAGTTCCTTCAGACAAAACCTGTAATCTTTTCACTTTTTTAAGTTAAACCATTGGTAAAGCAGTGGATATAATGATTTATTTTGGGCTAATTCTAATATTCTATTCCACTCATTCTTTAAAGTTAGCTCACTTGCCCGATTGTACTGACGATATAATCCAAGCTTCCTTTCTTAGTCGATTTGAAACGATCGAAGTTGATGATTGGGTTTATTTTTCACACTTGAATTCAACTCAAATGGAACGGGGTAAACGTTGTTTAAGCAGTTTGATAATATTCAATATAATACAATATATTTAATTTTATTTTAAAATAATAAGTTGATTTTGTTATACCTACAACTTGTAGGCGAGCTTGCGATCCTACAATCAACTCCTATGATTAAGGAGACACCTTGTGAGCTAGGACACTCACAAGCTTAATTCAATGGCATTACACGCTTGATATTGACAAGTATATCTATCATTCACATGCCCCACACATCCATTTCCTAAATATGACATCTCATACCTACGATGACAAGACATCATTTTAGGCAGTCCAGAATCAATATATGGATGACATATGGCACCTTGGAAACTATCAGAAATAACCCTTTAAATGACTTACGTCAGGAAAAGGACTAATGCATTCTTTCCTCTAGCACTCTGAACTATCCCTTCTCCTTTCTAATCCTTTCCTGACCTCTACAGTTCGATCACTTCAATCCTCCTATAGCTTTCCACCCACCAGGTGAATCGTAAAAAACTTCCACAACTTCCTCATTGTATCTATCCACTGATAGAAATGGCTTATCCTAACAACCAAAACTCCCTCAACAATCAGAACTTCTTGAACTTCCCTAGTAATAAAGATTTCCCCAACTACCAAAACCAAGTTGGTCAGAGCAGCCAAGTCCCATTTGGGAAATGGAAACTTTGGCCAATAATACCATGATCCTTACAATCCATTTAGTTAGCAACAATATCATTGATCGCTCCTCGATGTGTGTGCACTGAGGTAGATAAATAATGCAACTAAATATGGAGAAATGTGGTGTATTGCAAGTAAAGTCAAATTGTAATATAATTTAAATTACAACAAAATACCAAATTCTTCTGAAAATCATACCTAAGAGATTGCCATAATTGGTAAATGTTGTTACTAAATTAATTATTCAAAAACAAGTATTAATCTAATCGAGTTACGGATTAGTAGTGTGAATCCAGAATCCAATTGAAATAAAACTAATCCTAATTTACTAACTACTAAAGAAATTCCTATTTCTCAATTAAACAACGCAAAAATAATCAATAAATTAATTACTAGTTAAGTTAAAATCCTAACTTGATTGAATTGTTAACTACGCTTACCTAGGAATACCCTCTCGATCTTTTTCTACTTAAGGATCACCACCTAAGATACCCTCTTGGTCTTACTTAGTTGTATATCTACCAAATCGATACCTGAAAAAATCTCCTTTCAGTTTCATTTCTATAGATATTCTACTAGAGGTGTCAATTATAGTATTCTAGCAATTTAACAAAAACACATAAAAACTCAATCAAATTGGAAATAATACTCAACTAATAATCAATTAAATAATTAATTTATACACAAATATTCATGAAAGCCCAAATATCGAGGTGCCAATTATAGTATTCTAGAAATTTAACAAAAACACATAAAAACTCAATCAAATCGAAATAATACTCAACTAATAATCAATTAAATAATAAATTTATACACAAATATTCATGAAAGCCCAAATATCAATCTCATTAGCATACAAATATTTGATCAATTAAATGAAAAAGCACAATTGTAAAAGAGACTGAGTGGATAAAGTTCTCATTGATAAGATCCAGTTGATTGTGAAGTCTTGAATCGTCTCCGAATACAGAGTTTAATTGAGAACAAAAAAATTCAATGTAAAAACAAAAACAAATCAAAATATAAAAAGAAAAAGAAAATAATACAAAATGACAATAATAATATTTTTCTAAGAGAAAACCTAACCTAAAATTAATCTACTGACTAACTACTAACCTGCCTCATTATTTTAAATAAAAATGTTGGTTGTATAGTGACTTAATCTAGGGCTTTATATTTATCGCCTCATCACGATGTCAAGGCCTTACTCAGCACAACAACGTATTTAAATTCCAAGTTCCAAAGCAGGCATGTCGCAACTTCATTAGCGATGTCACGACTTCAAGGTATCTTGTCGTGACGCCAAGACTTACCTCATCGTGACATAACTTACTGCTTGGTTTTCTTGGTGTTGCACATCACGACATCGAGTCGCATAGTCGTGACTTCAAGCTTTCATGTCTCAACCACAATGCTTCCCATGTCGTGACGCCACTCACTAACTTGGTCTCCCCTAGGCGTTACATTTTCCACGTTGCGACTTCAAGGTTCCCATGCTGCGATGTCAAGCCCAATTTTTGAAAATTTTAACTCTTTCATTTCTTCACTCCACAATATCAACACCTGTCGTGGAAAATAAATAAAAACAATTAAATTAACATTTTAAAATATATAAAATTAAACGAAGAAATAAGAAAAATTGAAAACGCAAATTAAAAAAAATTAAAAAAAATCATAGAAGTTTAAAAATTAGGAAGATCCGTATTGCCACCGTAGAAATACGTCTAGCTGGTTCTTGATACTTTGATGCTCCGCTTGATCTCTAGTCAAGAAATATAAACCAACATCCTCGGTCGAATCCACTAATAATGTCTTATCTTCAATTGACGTGACATCCACATCACAATCCATTTAATCCCAAAGTCGAGCCAACCCCACATTTCATTTCAGGATATTATTACCTTGTGCATCATCACCTCAATGTCGTGTGAGGCTGTGATTGTTTGACTTTGACTTTCCTCAATGAATGAGAATGAATTGAACTCATTGATTCCTTTGGTTGACGTTTCTCCAACTATAGCTAGAAAGTATGTAGACTTTTCCACACCTTCATCTAATTTCTGTTTAAGCTCACTGCCAGCATCTAGTTTTAAATCTACTACTACTCCTACTACTACATCAATTGGATTGGAGACAATTCCTTCCTTTCTCACATCTTCATTACAACCTCCAATTCGAACCTTTTGTTGAACATTTCCGTTCAACTCAATATGATTAACAATGGTATAGTGGGCCTCATTGTTAGAGTTAGGAGCATCATGCACAACTTATTAGATTCGATTGGGCACTTAAGATTAGCTTTGGAGGAATTTCAATGCTTGTCCTAGCTGGTTGGACATGGAAGACATGATGGCTTTGAATGAAGACAACCTATCCTCCACAACACTGAGACGAGCATCAAATGATGGGACCTCTACATATCCGCTATGATCTTCACCCCAATCTGAACAGTAATACCGGGATTGTGGATCATAAGTCAGATAGCTGGTGGACCATTCTCGGTTATAACTATCTCTCTCAGTCGTATATCCATATGAATCATAAGAAGGTTTGTATGAATACCCGTGCCTTCCATATTCTCTATCATAACTCCACTGGTTCGTCAAGGCTTTTTTCGACCAACTCGATCTCTTATTGTATCCGTATTGTTCATCTTGCCACCTATATGCATCGTTATACATAATTGAGTTAAATTTTAAACAAGGCAAATAAAAATAATAATAAAAGCGATTAAAGAACTATTAACTTGTTTATATTTCAAATAATATTGCTTTTCTAAAAAACAACCAATTTAATAACAAATTTACACCGTTACAATCCCCAAAAATAATGCCAACAACTTGACTGCTCCTTGATGTGCGTGCATTGAGGTAGATGAATAATGCAACTAAATATCGAGAAATGAGGTGTATTGCAAGTATACAGGTGAAATTGTAATATAGTTTAAATTACAACGAAATACTGGTAAATGTTGTTACTAAATTAATTATTCAAAAATAAGTATTAATCTAATTGAGTTAAGAATTAGTAGTGCAAATCCATAATCAAATTCAAATAAAACTAATCCTAATTTCCTAAATACTAAAAAATTCCTATCTCTCAATTAAACAACACAAAAATCAATCAATAAATTAATTACTAGTTAATCCAAAATCCTAATCCGATTGAATTATTAACTACCCTTACATAGGAATATTGGAAAAATCCCGGTTTGAAAATAATTTTCTTGCACAACGGAAAATTAAAATTTTGAAAACCGACCTGATTTGTGATATTTATAGCAATAAACCTTAACCGAATTCATACATGTGTTTTCAACTTAGCAGATGTTCGTTGTTCTTGAATTTCAACCAAATGGTCTTCTTCGCTATTCTTGTACCACAAACTACTTTGAGTGTGGGCTCGAACCAATTGAATCGAAATACAGAACTAGAAAAAGTTTTCTCTCTTTTTGGGGTGAAAACAAAAACTCTCTTTTTTTAATAGAAATTGGTAGAATTGTCATTCTGGAAAAATCTATGTAATAGTTGAGAATAAATTCTCTTTATTTTTCAGAAGAATAACAATCTCTCAAAGTTGTGTTAATAGCTCTACCGATGCCATCTATTTATAGGAAGAGAATATAGAACTCTTGTTGAGTTGTAGTGGTTTATTTCAAATAGAAAAACATCTTACTTAGAATAGGACTAGGGTGGATGAAACACCCTAGTATTCCTACAAGGTTTGTCACCCCCTTCATGTCCATGAGGGGTTTTTGAGCCTCTTTCACATCGAGTCCAATTACGAGTACTTTCTGGGTCTTTTTGAGCAATACTCTGTAATGTGGTCCAACCCAATTTAGCCTTTTTTTTATTTCCAAAAATAAACTTCAATATTTATATATAAAACAATTTTCTCATCCCTATTTTACATTAGCAAAATTTTGACGATTTTACCCATGATAAAATTTTAACGATTTTGCCTCTGATAAGATTTCAAGAAAATATGTTCAATATTTCGCAAATAAACATGTTCACTATGACTGAATGATTTATTTTCATTTTTTGATTTCAAAATAGTCCAAAAACATAAACTCATTCTTCCGGTCATTTTTAAGTAATCCATATAGAGGATTGCAAATGGATCATTTCCATTTCCATTAGGATTATTCCCATCGTATCATCTTTATTAGGGTAATTAGGCCACATACTACTGTACGTGAACCCAATATCTTTATCCTTAAGCTTCATCTTCAAGTCCTCGTCTTTATAACCATTGGGCATTTTTCCTTCCAAGCAATGCACATAAACACTTCTTAAGGAAATCATCTTCTCCACCTCTAAAGGGCTACCTTAGAGCAAATTTCGAAACTACCTTGTCACAAACTCATCAATAAGAGGCGACCTAAGCTCCAAGTATTGTTGTCAAGAAGTTGCAACCTCACGGGAAAAAATGGAGCTCTTTAGTGAAATGATGGCGAATCAAAACATACTTCCCCTTGTCTAGGCTAATATTGGTTACATGGCTATTTAAGATATTTGGTCACTTGTTCGTTTGTACCCTACCGCTTCATGAAATACAACATCCTTTGCATACCTCGATTCTTCCCTTGATCTGTAAGTGTAAGTTTGAAAAGGTTTTGGAAAGAAGACAAGAACCAGGGGCTTCCTATGAGCACAACAATCTATGAAGATAGCCATCAAATTCCATCAAGACAGGCCTATGAATTGTTTAAAAGCTATGCGATATGATTGAAGCACCTTGCAAAAAGGAATGTACAGAGGCAGGTGAAATCCGCCTTAAATTCATGAAACAATTTAAAGATGTTTGGACTCCTATTAGGATTGGAAGGTAGGTCTCCAAATGACATATACCTCAAGGACGAATAAACTCAAACTTGTAGTTATTGAAATGTATACTTCAACATCGGAATAACCTCTCTAACTCTATTTGCTCGGTACTACACCACACTATTAGATTAGTTACTACAACATGTTTTTATCTTTTCTACTTAGAACCTCAAAAATTCATAGTTGATAAGCTTGCACTTCTCTTTCCACTAGTACTGTTTCCTTTACTAGTCATTGTTGTTGATAAACGTCACACCACAATAAAGGAAAAGAAAAGATAAAGAAATGTGAAACTTACCAAAAATTTGAAAACATCGTCATCCAAACTTTTCCTTAACCAACTCTTCACCCTCGATAAATTTATAACTCAAAACATTGAATGCGAGAAGAAAGTGTAAGGAAAATAGAAAGATATAGATGAAAGCAAAAAAACTATTGAAGTATGGAAATCCAACTCCAACAACCTTTTTTTTATAAGGTTTAGGGAGTAAAATGTGCTCTAGAAGATTTGAAATTGTGTTGTAATACCTTAATATATGGTAAAACACTCCAAAAAAAGCCAACTCTCAAACTAGTAAAATAGTAACACATAACCACCACTCAATAATAGTCCCTTCTCCCACTAGCTATGCTAACTATAGGGCATATATCACCTTAAACCACGTTCTCATCAAATCAATATTTATTTTAAAATTTTCAAAATTTAGAGCTTTTGAAATGTTCTCAAAATTTTTCTAAGTCTAGATACCTACACTCCTCTCTGAAGATACACCTTGCACTAGCAAGTACCTCACAGAAATACAAGTTACTTCGTTAGACTCAAAGAAATCCTCATCGCCCTAGTTGACAAGTTGCAAAAGTCTTAACATATCAAGGAATGTCACTTAATAACCTCCCCTTCAATTGGGGAGGGGTAATTATTACACCTAGACCTTGCGAGCCCATGACTCTTCAAATCAACACCTTTGGCTAAGGACACAACTTTCGAGCTAAGATGCCTATGAGCTCAAGATCTTGTAAGCACAAGACCTAGCGAGCCCAAATCGATAGGACCACACACCTAACACAAACATGATATTTGCCTTTCACACATCACACATGTTCTTTCCTCATACATGACGACCTATTCTTATGGTGACAAGACATCAATAGGTTAGTTAAATTGACGTTAGTTAAATTCTAGGGAGTCTAAAACCAATATATGAATGATACGTGAGACCTTGGGTACTATAAAAGAAATCTTTAAAAGGGCTTACTAGACTAGAAAACGGATCGAGACACTCTTTTCTCTAGCACTCTCAACTCTCTTCTCTCAAATCCTTTCCCAACTCTCAAATGTTGATCACCTCAATCCTCCCATAGCTCTCTGGCCTCCGAGTAAACTGTCACAAACCTCCACAACCTACTTCATGTATCAACAAAATTCATCAATTTCTTCCATCAAATATTAGAATATATAAACTTGACTTTGAATAATGATTTTATGATTGTTACTTTACCATCAGCAACCCAAGTTCAATTTGCTTAAGAACATAATGAATTAGGGTTTTTCTTCATATTCCCAATTATGTATTCTGACCGTAAAACACCTTTCGACTCATCTCATCAGTGATTTTCTGTCCATTGACAAATTAAGAATCTATTGTTTGTGCATCAACAATTTCGAATTCTAAAATTTAGAACGTAAATTTTATTTTCTCAATTTCATTTTTGTTTCTAGTTTTGAATTGCAGCAATTTTGGTCTTCAATGTTGTTTTCTTCTTTCATTTTAACTTAGAAAGATGGATTTTTTATTATTAAACACCCAATTACTTTTAGACATGTTTATTTTCAATTTTTTCCACGAGCATTTATATAAGAAAAACATTAAAACTATTCAAAAGTTACTTGTTTGCTTCAAAACGAATTATATAAGGACTCAGTTGCTCATTTTTAGATTAGAGGACCCAATTTGCTCTTGAATTTCTAATAGTTTAACCAACAAAAATCTTACAAAACCAAACAAAAAACCTCTCCAACTAAATTGCACACATAACTTGTTTAGCAAGGTTCATTTTGTCTAAAGATTGAACAGACTTGGATTAACAATTTATATAGATAAAATGTACTCATATTGTAATCGACTTGGAAAAATATGAATGGTGGTCATGCCATACATAAACTTGACCCAACCCTTACTCAACTCATGACCTCCGCATCAAGCACCCAAGAAACAGAGTAAAAATAGAATATTATGGCAGAATTAAGAAACAAAATGCATCTTATTGTGATACAAGAAAAGGTCAAGTAAAATCAAAATACATGTACTTCGAAAAGAAAAGCAAAAAACTGGTAATTATGATAGAGATAGGTTATTTCAAATTTATTGAAAACAACCTAAGCAAGGGATAAAAGCTGCAAATCTAGACCTTAGCAAAAGTACAGCTTACATTTAACTCTTGGTTGATGCACGGCTTTGCTTCTCCTCTATACCCGATTGAGAGAATCTACGCCGAAGAACTTCTAGAACATTTTCTATCTTTACATCTTTGTGCCTTAGCAAAACCATAGCATGGTAGATCACATCTGCCATTTCTGAGGCAGTACATGAACTGTCCTCTTTCTCCTCCAGCGGTCGGCACAATTCATCTGCTTCTGCCCTGCAATAGTAAACTGATCACTTAATTTGTTTATATAAAATTCAACATGCAAATACTATACACATACTCTTAGACATGCTAAAGAGTAAAGACTTCAAAACATGGGGCATATACCATATACACACTTCTAGACATGTTCATTAGTGGTTTAACACTACTTTCTTTGTTTTTGAATTTTTTGCAGTTCTTTATGGGACACATACTACTATTGTAGCTTAAGGTAATATAACTTTACCGGATTTTTGCGCACAACAAATTTTCATCAAGTAAGAGCCGTTTAGTCCACGAAGGCTTTCCATGTTTCCCTGCTAACTCTAATTCTCTTTTGGAAATTGTAGACTCTAATGAGTATAAAGTTGTCAATGCCAAGTTAGTTTCTTCAACCTACAAATACAGACCAAGTTAAATAAGAACTTGCAAATAATACCGTATAAGGTAGTGTAGCAGTAGAACTAAAAGATTGTGACAGCACTTTTGTTAAAGATGAGAGCTGCTTACTTCTTGCTCCTTCACCAAATCACCTATTGATGTGAAATAGCATGTCTCTAACCCTGTGTGACAGGTAGGGACATCAGGCTTCCCAAGGTAAATTATCTAAAGGAGAAGTTTCAGTTATGTCAAACTTCATAAATTAAGCAATCAATAAGATGTCAACAAATATGTCATAAATGTTGATGAAATTGTTGGAAGTTTCTCCTTTTGTCCACAATGTTGCCCCTGATCGACTGAAGAACGTTGCCTTCCTAGAAGTGATAGTTGTAGCTAGTGCATCCCTATTGACAAAGCCTTGCATTAATATGGCTCCTGTGTCAACATTTTGAGCTATAGCCACTGCCAAACCTTTGTCATCCCATTTGATACTGTCCAACAATGTATCAACCTAAAATTAAAACTTTTAGGTATTTAGGTCCTTATAGATGTGGGGGGTTTTTGAAAATATACAGAAGTCTAAGGGAATATATATACAAAATCAATGAGATACCATACAAGAATAACAACTTCACTATAACCATGCGTCTACATAGTGTAAAGAACTACCATATTGTATTTTCACTAGTAATAAAACAAATTTCCACAATCAATATAATTTAAACAAATTAGAGATTTGATTTTTAAGAATAAAGAACTGAAATCAGAAAACCATAGAGACAGAGGACAAGAGGTTCGAAAGCAAAGGGGTTTTACCAATCACCACCAAGCACTCAATGGCTTAGAACCTCAACTCATAGTACCAGGCAACATTTGAATCCTTCCAGAGATGTTTACCATCAATCCTATATTTTATTTTTCCAGATATGTAACAATTCATACCATAATGGATAAGATTGGGACCTCCCATATTCCAGTTAATTCCTAGGCACTAGTCAAAACACATAGATGAAAATAGGGTTAGAGGAATACTAATAACATTATTAGCTGTTTCAGGACTATTTTATCTTGGCCTGCAAATGCCGAGATAACTTACCAGTAATAATATCGGCATCAAATAGGCATGAGTTGTGGCAAAGAAGCCTGGATTCATGGCTAAGGCAAAGTAAGTTATTAGTGCAAGACTGCTTAAATAAATTCGAAGTTCGATAATCCTTTTCTTCTATCTGACACCTCCATTTGTTAGTAGCTAATCAATCTACTTGTCCTTATGTCCTCATTTGGGAAAGATACTTTATTAGATAGTATTTTAACACTTCTTCTTCAAGGATAAGGGGTAAAGTCGTATAAAATCCATACTTGCAAACTATTTAATCAGCCAATGCCTTGATGGAGTAAAAGACAAGCAGATAATTACTAAAAACAGTTGGCTGCTTCATCAAGCAAATGCACATTAAAGAAAAAGTACCTTGGATTCAATGTTGACATCGTTGGAAATTTTCCTCAACGAAGAAAAAACAACAGCATTTATCCTTTTCTTATTGTTGAATCCACCACAAACACCAGCAGGAAAGAAGCTACAAGCTTTGAAAGGAACTCTTACAGGTTGAACACAAGGGAGAGATGAAATCGCCATTGAAGCTTCAAATGTAAATCTCGGCTATAATTGCAGTAATGTCAAGCTGAAAATAAAAATGGTAAAACAATATTACTAACAAACTAAAAAAACCAGAAGAATGTCATTAGTTTTAGTGAAAACGATGGTGAACCTCTTTAAAAAGATAAAACTTGATTTTTCATATATAGTTGCTCCCTTTTTTGAACCACAACAAGAAGGGAAACCTAGCTAAGGTTGAGATTGAATATAAAGCCACACAGTTTATAGTTTCTATTGCTTCAAGGGACGAGTCATACGGGAATGAATCAAAATTCACATTTTTTTCAGAGAAAAGAATGGGATGTAAAATGTTAGCAAATAAAAAACCTTTCTTGTAGAAGGATGTCAGGCAATGGAGAAGCAAGGACACGGATCTTCCCCTCTCGTACTGGTGTCGTACGGAACACAATCTGTCAAGACACTGATGTCCAAAAATGGACACGAATGACTAGCGACCGGCGAGCGGATGAAGAAGAAGAAGCAGTCTGCTGGTGAGTGATGAAGAAGAAGTAGTTGTGGCGGCTGAAAGGAAGGAGAAGTTATGGAATTACTCTAAGGTTATATTTTTTGTTGTATTAAACTCACCGTTTCTTTTTTTTGATGGAAATTAACCTCACCGTTTCATTAAACTGTTTGGGGGGATTTTTTACTCGTGGGGTTTTTTTCCTCGTATTTTTTTTTGGTAAACTACACTTAAGGTCCGCCAATTATTAGTAAGTTTACAGTTTGGTCACTCAACTTCAAAAAGTTATAAAAGCGTCACTGAATTATTCGAAAATTTTCATTTAAGTCACTAAATTACTTGAAACTTTTTTATTTAAGTAACTAGAATGTTAAGTTTTTTTTAAAGTCCTACTATCGAGCTCCATCGACGATTCAATAATTAGTACGATGGATTAGCACCCATTAACAAGTAGAAGAACATACATTAAATTCAAATCAATCTAACGGTCAATGTTGAAGATTAGAGAAGAAATCTATTTTGATTTTTGATTCGCAAATTTGTGACGTTTAAAATTATTTCATAAAAAAACTGAACTATAAAAGAGAAGAGGAATGAGAGATTTCAATTGGTGCAAACAATGTAAAAAGAAAAAGGTCATACAATATCGATTTTAACAATCCTATGACTTAAAAGAAAACTTTCGAATAGTTCAGCGACCATTTTTTACCTTTTTGAAGTTGAGTGATCAAAACGTAAACTTACTAATAATGTAGACCTTGAGTGTAATTTGCCTTTTTTTTAAAAAAAATCAAGCTTTGGTTATTAATTAGGTTAAAATATGGTAGTCCTTGTATTTAAAAAATTAAAAAAAAATCAATCTTTTGACCTTTTCAATTTAAAAATCTTACTCTGTATTTTTCGTTAAAAATTGTCAAGATGTTTATTTTTCATCAATTATATGTCGCATCACATAAGAGTAGCCTAATCAACATGACAATTTGAAAAATTTCATGAAAATACCTACAATTTTAACGATTTGAATAAAATTTCAAATCAAAAGGTAAAATGACTTAACTTTTAACCTTTTAATTATAAGGGTTAAATTTTAAATTTTGTCAAAGTACAATAACTAATAGTATATTTTAACCTATTAATTATAAGATATTAAGGTTATTCGGCTCAAGCTATACGTTGGGTTTTAGAAACTATTACAAATAACAATTAATTTATAAAAAAATTAGTTTAATATATTTTAATTAATTAAGATTAAATTGAATTATCAAATGCTTTCTATTACTGAAACCCTTATTTGAGTTGATGTCACATGTTCATGTCTAGGGACTAAACCCGTATTTAATGAATTTATAAATAAATTATTTATCACTACACCAATGATAATTATTGTGTAAATTTTTTAAAAAAACTTAAAATAATTCCTCTCACCAAATTTGTTTATCTATATTTACTATTAATAAAATTCCTAATTGAGTTTGTGTAATGGGTAATCGAGTCTCAACTCGATTAGAGAAATTACTTTAATATCCTCACATTTAAAATGATTTATATTATTTGAGGATACTTTAATCTTTTTATTTAAAAAACCTATAAAAATAAAAATATTCATATGGTAGGATTTGAGCCCACATTAATTGGGTTGGAAGATTAAGTTTATCAATCAACCAAAACTTAATTTTAGTGTGTTTTTATTCATTTTATTTTAACATGTACAATTTATTATCTCCATGAGTTGCATATTTATATTTTATATATGCTTTATATAAAGTTTCGACTAAATTGACGTCACCCATAATTAGGTCTCAACTTAGTTATTATATTACCAAAAGGTCATTATTTTAAAAATTAATAAATATTAAATTAAGCATACTTTTTCTTTTAATATAAAAATCTAGAAAAAAATTCATGCTTACATGGGATTTGAACCTAAAACACTAAACATATACTCTTTCAATTTTACTATTTCAACTAAACTAACATTTATATGACTTCATAATAAATATATTATATAAATTTTCACCTATCGTGGATATGCCATAATATTATTGATAATATTTTCGATCGAGTTAGTATCATAAGTTAACTCGAGACCAACTCAAGAAAAATGGCAATGGTCTCTCCTACCTTAACCAGTGGTAAAGTGTTTGCTCCTTGCCATAGGTATGAAGTTGCTTTAAAACTCGTGGCCAACATATTGGAAAAAAGTTTAGTTTGAAAACAATTTTCTTGCAAATCAGAAAAGAAAAAATTTTGAAAATCGACCCTGTTTATGATATTTATAGCAATAAACCCTAAACCAAAATCATACCTATGTTTTCGAATAAACGGATCATTGTCATTCCCAACATTCAACCAAATGATCTTCCCCTCTATTCTCGTACCACTAATTGCTTCGAGTGTGGGCTCAATCAAATTGAATCAAAACACAGAACTAGAAATAGTTTTCTTTTTTTTTGGGTGAAAACGAAAATTCTCTTCTTAAAATAGAAATCAGCATAATTGTTATTCCGATAAAATATATTTAATAGTTGAGAATAAATTCTCTATATTTTTCTACAAAGTAACAATATCTTAAAGTAGTGTAAATAGCTCTACCAGGACCATCTATTTATAGGAAAAGAAGACAGAATCCTTGTTAAAATGTATAAGTTTATTTCAACTAGAAAAATGTAATCCTAGTTCAACTAGTATGTAGGGGGCGACAACCCTAATTAATAATATAAGGGTTTGCCATCCCAGTTTATAACATAAAAGACTTTTGGGCCTCTTTCATATCGGGTCCAATTACAATTGCTCTCCTGGCTTTTAATCAAATACTTTATAATTTGATCCAACCTATTTTTTTTCCCAAAAAATAAAGTTCATTATATTTTCAATTAAATAATTTCTCAACCCAATTCTAATTTCGTTCAAATCATAATGACTTTACCTTAAAAGAATCTATGAGAAAATATATTTAATATTTCCACATTCAACGGTTCACTATGACCAAATGATTTATTTCCATTTTGAACTTTATTAATTGAAAAATATTAATTCATTTTTTAGGTCATTTTCATTTTTCATTTTCATTTTGGAAAAAACCACATTCATTTCCAAATGATTCCATTTCTCCATTTTCATTTTGGAGAAAAAACCATATCTAAATTTTTCCTATTTATCCATTTCACCATTTTTATTCATTTATGTTCATTTAATTCAACATGCAATTCATTTCCGGTTTCAATGAGCTAGCGGAGGGACCAATTGGACATATACAATTAAGGCTCAAATGATTAATAATTAAGTTCCAACATTTCACCTATTAATTATAAATTCATCTAGTCATGAAGTCATTCCACTATAGTATCGTGATTGAGCTCTCCCCAACGACATACTATTACGAAGGCATCCCGATTAGTGCTCGTCCAATGACCTTGTCATAAATGTATTACCCTCATAGGATATTCTTAATCTCTTTGGGATAATATTCATTCTCCCAATATGATTATTATTTATCTCATGGTAACTATTACATCTTCCTTCATGAAAAGTCAATTACTATCAAATAGTAATCAAGTCATTCATCACAAAGACGAACGAACCGTGACCACGTTTACTTTTCATCAAGCATGTAATGCCAATAAGAGAATATCATTTACTCGTGTCTCAGGTTATGAATTTCACTGTTGTGCATGACACTACATACTGCATAAGTAGTACGCCTAACGCACCAGCTTTTGGTTCCTTATCTATTTGAACTCAAGCTTTTACTTACATCAAAATGTACGAGTCATGCATACATAGTCTGTCATCCACTCAGGATTTAGGTATGTCACACTATGAACACCACAAGTGAATAAATCCATAAACGGATTTAAGATTTATTCTTCTTGGTCCTAGTTCAATCTACTGCCAGTCCTGTCAGTCACATCCATATCTCTATCTTCTAGGAGTCATCCGCTCCAATGCCCAAGACAAAACATCTCCCTAATTGTACTTAATAGACAACATATTAGTCTTTCAATCAGTTTGCTCATTTTTTTTATTAAACTAAGGACATGTTTAAGTTCATCTACTAATATAAGTTGTCTTTCTGTATTATGATATGACCACGTAATACTGCTTAGTATTAGTTTAAACATTAGACAACTAATGAGAAACATTTGCTTCCATTTTTTCATGCAAAAACAATATGAGGACAATCATATAAAGTATATTAATGTAATCAATGAATTTGTTTTATTAACTAATCTATTCCAAAAAAAAATACAAGTTTACAAATGAATATACTACATTCAATGCACCAAATCCAGCACAATATCTACCCCTATAGAACGATTAGTCTCTAGGCTCGCTCCGGTGGATATCTTGGGAATCCCCCCCCAAAAAAAGATTTCCTTTTACCCACAATTTAAACTATTTTTTATTTTAGTTTTTATTTTAGTTTCGTAAATATTATACATGTGTTATTATTATTAGTTTCAAATATTACATTTCATTATTTATGTTATGTTATTTATAAATACAACTATGCAATCTAAATATGTGGTTTTCACATGCATACGCATGTGATAGAATTTCTAGTATTAATAATGTATTTGATTGAGTTGGTGCCACAAGTTAACTCGGCACCAGCTCAAGATTGACGACAGTACTATGATTAACAGTTTAATCAAAATTTTTCATTTTAATATTTTACATATTTCATGTGTTATTATTTATTAGTTTCAAACCATATATTTCATTAGTTATTTTATGTTATTTTTAAACACACATTTGCGTTCCAAATTTGTGGTTTCCATATGCATGTGATAGAATTTCTAGAATTAACAATGTATTTGATTGAGTTGGTGTCACAAGTTAACTCAGCACCGACTCAAGATTGATGACAACACCATGATAAACAATTAAATTAATTTTTTTCATTTTAATATCATACATATTTCGTGTGTTATTATTAATTAGTTTCAAACCATAGTTTCATTATTTATTTGATGTTATTTTTAAACATACATTTGTGTTCTAAATTTGTGTTTTCCACGTGTGTAATAAAATTTCTAGTTTTAATAATATGGTTGTAAATAAATGAAGTATTTTAACATAAAAAATATATAAATTTTTTTATTGTTGTCTCCTATTGTACTTGTATCATCATTTTCTAAACATTATCGTGTCGTTGTGTTCATATTTTATTGTGCCTGTATTGCATGCTTGTGTCCATGATTCGTTGTGTCCATGCTTATGTTCATATTTTTTTTAAGTATATTTGCTCACCGTAGGTATACTATTAATTGATAAGTGAACTTGCCTTAATCAGATTTTTAGTTGGTTTACGACTGCATCAAGCTTCACAAATAAACATAAGCAGGTTCGCATGCCTCATAACAACATACTTAAGAGTTCGCAGCACAACTTAGACTTCTCACACGAAAAAAAAGTTCACATAACTAGAAAATATATGAGTTCGTAGTTCAGTTTAAGGCATAGGCTCACATACTTATCAGACTTCGCATGAAATCACATAATATAAGAGTTCGCTTAGCAACAATCAGGATAAGTTCGCAAAGCACACATGATATCATAGGATTACAATCAAAGGAATGGGTTGGCTAAATATGAACAATTCACAGATATATCATGCTTATGCAAATAGATAGACTTTGCAATCAAAAAGAACATGCATGCAATGGTTATTGTAATTCAATAGGGTTCACGTATAATCATAGGCTCGCATACCTTACCAGTGGTTCACCTGTAATAAAATAATTATAACAGGGGTATGCATGTAAATATGGCACGCAACATGCAATAAACCTTAATCAGAAATCTAACTTGCATGTAAATAAAAAACAATACTCTTATGCATGGATAACATCAACTTTATTTATGAAATAACAAGTACTTTAAACATGATTCGTAAATTAATGTAATGAGAATTTAAATGTAACTAAATATTCTAAACTTTAAATAATATTGTTATATTCATAAAGTTAGAAATATAACATTTAACTCTAAACCCATCACGATAATCCTATCGCCTTTAACCCAAGTTCACCAACATCTGCTCAATAGTGCACCTCGCCACATCAACAACCTCGCCAATGCTAATCTACGACGTACTTACTAAGAATAAGTAAGAGAGGATGGGTGAGTTCATTGTGAACTCAATGAAAAAAAAAACATTAGGGTATATTTCAAAGCTAGAGTTTAAAAAAAAAACTTAATTCTTGAAAACATTTCGCATTGTATGTGAGGTTTCAAGACCCAGTTCACACATTCTGTTAGAAAACATAACTTTGGAAATAGTTTTGAAAACTCATTAGCCTTTTTTTAAACATACTTGGCAGGGCTTGCCTTAAAATCGTGAGGCCTATTTCGTTTATCAAAAACCTTTTAAAACCGTGTCTGGGTTCACCCTAAAATCACGAAGCCAGCTCACACTTTTTAGAAAAAAACCTTTTCTTTGAACAATGTCTACTTAGCTCACAAGACATTCACACTTACGAGTAGAGTCTACCTTAGGTCGCAAGATTGGCTCATGAATTTGTCTCGTTGGATACAATCCAACTAAACTCGTAGAGGAGCATGCACTTTGAGATATATCACACTAGCTTGCTTAGAGCTGAGCTCACTAATGAGCATCATCCCTTAAGCTCGCATGGGGAGCTTCGCTGATACATAGCTTGTCACTTAAGCTCACGTGGGGAGCTTCGTTGACACATAAGTTATCAATTAAACTCACATAGGGAGTGTCGTTGATACACAACCTATCACTTAAGCTCATGTAGAGAGCTTCCCTGATACACAACTTCTCCCTTAAGCTCACGTTAGGAGCTTCACTGATACATAACTTGTAAAACCATTTCTAAAAATATTCTTTAAAACCTTAGCACGCATAGGAGCTTGCAAAAAATTGTGCTTTAAGAATCATAATTTCAAATCGTATTTGAAAACAAAGGTTCGTAGCTTTAAAACATATCTTTTCAGAAAACTTACCTTTGAAAATTGTTTCGAAAGCATAATTCTTAAAAAAACCATATCAATATAAACTGAACAACTTAATAGTTAACTGATCCCCTCCGAACGTACTAACGTCTAGAGTAGAAATCCAATATATTAAAAAGGCAGTATCTGCAAGTATACGGGTTAGGTTGTAATATAGTTATAATGGAGTAGATGAGTACTTCGAGGATCGTACCCAAGGGAAGTGAGTACAAATTTAATTCTAACCTAAACACAAATAGATCTAATAAGTACTTTAGATTGATTATATTAAAATGAAAGGAAGGTTTTAGGGATTTTTAATCATAATAATGAGAAAAGTAATAAATAAATAATGAGAAATCAAATAGTAGAATCTATAAAATCTGAACATGGGTAATTAGCTCGTTTCGGTAATCATAACCAACTGCCGCTTTGGGTTTTCTTGTTCAATCAGATCTTCTGATCTCCCACTAGTATAATGACTCAACAAGAGCTATTTATCTCTCGACCTTACAGTCTAGACCAGTTCGAGGTTAATGTGTTCACGGATAGACCATTCCAATTTTGGGTTAATCCCTACCTTATTGACTTCCTAGGATCATCAAGCTTAGGGTTTAAGTTCCTCCTTTCTCCAACAGCTGATCCGCTAAGAGAACCTTACAAAATAGTTAATTAATCATACCTCTACTCACTAATCCCCATATGAGGATTAGTTCCCCATGGATCTCATAAACAATATAGACTTGATATATAGAATAGACATGAATAATAATTCAACAATATAAAGTTTAGAAGAAGCTTGATTTGTATTGAATAGAATGTCGAATCCTCACAGAGTTTTATCAAGTTCACAAATTTGATCTCTTCTGCAAAAGCAAAGAACAAAAATGAAATAAACCTAAAGCCTACGAAAAGAGAAAAACGAAAGACTAAAACTAGGAAAAAAATTATACAATATGAAAAGTTATCCATAACATGTGTTAAATGAGCCTATTTATAGACTTAGAGCGGTCATCGTCTTAACCCTAGGTTAGCTGCCATCCTTGTGCTTTAATGTTTGATTGTGCAGACCAAAATTCCACTAGCTTGAAATTCTTTCCCATAAAAAGGTGATGTCACGACATACCAAGTCCTGTGTCGCAACATCGAAGACAGTTTGCTTCATCTTTAGGATATTTTCAAGAGTGTGTTGCCACATCCTCAAGCTGTGTCGCGACGCCGAAGGCAATCTCAATATTTTTCTATTCCGCTCCCTATGTTGTGACATCCAACTCTCCGTGTTGTAACACAAAGACCAGTATTGAGTTAACATACATTCTAATGGTCTCCTGCGCGGTCATAAAGCATATTAGCTTACCCTTAGGCCTCATTCGACCCCTAAGGTTAATCAAAGACTCAAATTACATATTTTATTTAACGTAAATAGAATTACGAAAACCTAACTAAAACTTAACCAAAGTGCTTATATTCAAGCTCCTAGAGTGCGAAAACTATTTCAATCTGCTACATCGAATTACGAAAGATCAAACTCCTCCACACTAAAGTCATTACTTATCCTCAAGCAAAGTAAACAAAAATAGTAAATGAAAAAACGACATTTGAGCAAATATGGTACAAATGTCAGCTTTGGAGAACATGAATAAACATTTCATACTTATACATAATCTCAGTATGATATATAGCTTACTTACCTCTTTCGATATCAAACACCTAAGTTCAGTATATTACAAAGAATACAAGCATTAAGGGTCCCAAATGTAAGGATCCATAAATAAATTATACAAGTACTTTGATTATCGTAGCAGAATACAAAAAGTCATAAATATAACTATTCAATATGATGTCAAATTGCAAATAAGTCTACCTAGATCATATAGGGCTTTTTAGCCTGTAACGTTCTGAGGCTTGGGACAGGTATGAAATTTAAGAACAGTAAGCATCAAATTGTTTCAAACACGAAAATAGTTTGACACATCATATTGTCCCTTATTCTCCCATTTAGTGATCCTTTTCCACCCAACGCTTTATTTCTCCTTCTCTCACATTCCTTATTTCTCCTTACAGAAAATCTTAGCATCATATAACAACTATGGTTAGCTCATAATTTTTTGTGCACTAATGAACAAGTTTTTTTTTCTATTTTGAGACTTTGTCACTTTTCTTTCTTTTTCATGATACCTCATTCACAAATGCTTTTACTTTTCACGTCATTTTTCTACTCATTTACTTTTTTTTTTCGTTTTGCACTTTTAAGCTAAGCTAACCTATAATCACCATACTACACTTATTTTTCTATCACTCTGTTTTTACAAAACCACCGTAATGTATCTACTTAACACTCAATATGTATGGCCAAACTTCTATAATCATGCAATTCAGGATCAAATAAAAAGGTAAGCACAAATTATTGTTTTTGGCTCGGGTTTTTGTATAGAGGTCTATCAAGAAATATTTTTCGACTCAAATAGGTACTAAGGATGAACAAACAAGGGTTAGCTTTTTGGCTCTGAGCGTATACCAAACAATGCCTTAGGTCATCCCAAAGTATCTCAATATTCACAAATCTAGTCAAGCAAAAAACCACAAATTCAATCATATATTTTTCATACTAGCTTGTACGTTTCCTTGTATTCTCTATATCATTTGGTACATTCAATTGCTTAATGCCTATTTACAGTGTAATATATAGAACTTAATAATCTAATAATAAAAATTTTAAAATCACCTATCATCATGCCTATTTTACCGTAAATATAATCAACCTATATACATGCTCTTAACCTATCACTTGTATTTCTACAAGTTCAAGCACACAAACGATAAGAAAAATCAAATATAAGCGTAAAAATTAAACAAATTTTCTATGTTACCCCACACACTTTAGATAACACATTCTCCTCAATGCGTAGCCCTAAAAATATAAGGAAAGAAGTTACCCGATTGGTCATGATAGCTCCGTAGGTAATTGGTGGGTGTTTCCTTCTTTGATCGTTGAAAACTCAAAAATTGTTTTGCCTCTTCCATGTGAGGTTCCTAAATAGAAAATTAAAACAAAATACATAACAAATAATAATATATTATTACTCCTACTTATAACAATGTAAATAAAAAAATCATCCCAAATTTAATACAATCTTTAAAAATTAATGCTTCAATCATCCTCCTCAAAATCCATCTCGTCATTTTCCTCTCCTTCCTAATATCCTTCTTCCCCTTTGCTCTCATGCTCATCTTCTTCCTGCTCTAGATGCATTGGCCCAAACATATCTGGCGTGTAATTAGGTACCCTAATATTGTTCTACCGTGTAAACTCCTAAAAAATTAGACCTGACTCCTACATCCAGTCTATCACTCAATCCATCTTTGGATGGCTACTTTCGCCAATTTCTTGTCGAGTGGTCGATTTTGCTTTCTTTGAGACGAAGCCAGAGCGGCCGTCATCTCTTGCTGGCGTTTGTTCAACTCCTTTATTTGTTTTTACCGAAGCTCAGTGTACTTTGTATACAAGGTATCATCAATTATGCTTCGAGATGGCTTCATTGATTGCTCCATGAATGCCATTGGAACACCTACTCTTTTGCATAAAGTCGTCACTAAGTGAGGAAAGAAGACTCCCACTTTTTGATTGTTAACGCATCGCTTCATATTTTGATATATCCATCTTTCGATGCATATCTCTTTCTTCTGCAAAATAGTATAAAAAAAATCTCTCAAAATGTATTGACATTAGACACATTTAAGGTAGGGGCTTTTCAAGTGCACAAAAAATTAATCCATATTTTTGCCTCAGGAAACATTATTGCTTGATTAAATGAGGTTGGGATATCAGTACTTGCGCAACATTTCCATTTACCCCTTATTTATGTTAGGAAGTTTATAATGTTACCCATGTTTATATCTTAAAAATATTCTAAATTCATTTCTTCTATAAAATCTTTTTCATAAAATGGAGCATTATAAATTTCACACATAACCCGATGGGTAACACATATTTCCTTCCCTCGCGTTGGTACAATTTCCCATGTATAGAATTCTTGCACTATAGGGACCACAGCAGAGTCTTTAAGATCGTACAAAAATGTTCTCATCTAAGATATCTAACCAAAGGCCATATCACCTGATAGAGAACCATCAATGGTTGAAATCCACTTTCTTAAATAAATGTTTTCCCCTGAATTTCTACAAAATATTTCTCCACATTTGGATTCGAGAAATTAGAGGGATTCAAAACCGCTGATAGTTTCGATTCATTAGTTCTTCTAACCTTCCTTGAAGGCATATTGAATACTATTGTATGCTTAAAAACTAATTAAGTATCAAGCAAAAATTTCAATTAAACAATAAAATTAAGTTAAAAACCCTTAACCTTGAGGGAAGATTCGTTAGATTCCTTGAGAGTGCTTGTTGTATCGTCTCTAGCCTATCATGCCAATCTTGCACCAAAGAAAATTACATGGAGAAGAAGAGCTGCACAAGGAATACGAAAAGACAAAGAAAACTTGGGGTTTTAAGATTTTTAGGTTTTAAGAGATTTAAGGGTTTTGGAGAAGAGTAGAAGTTAAAAAAGTTTTAAATGATAATTAACTGTGTTTTAATGTGAAAAATAAGGATTTTAAGGTTTAAAAACTAGTTAAAATAAGGGTTAGGCATTTGGGTTGCATGATCGGGTTGGGTCAACCCTATAGAAAATTGTAGCAATGCCATGACATAGGGGTTTCGTGTCGCGACACTCTCTAAAATTTTAGAATTCTAGGTATACTATCTTTGGTTTCGAGAAATAAGGAGTTCATGTCACAACATCGAGTCAGTTTTCTTAATTCCTTCAATTCTAGCTTTGGTGTTGCGACACAGGGCTGCTGTGTTACAACACAAGCTCTGTTTTTTCCTAAAATTCTAATTTCTAGAGTGTCATGGTTCTTAAAAAAACGTAAATTTAATATAAATTAGAATCTATATTAAACAATTAGTTAGATATATAATAATTTAAATAAAATTAAATATCAATTTAATTTGTCAAGTTTTATTGCCGTATTCATCTGACTGCTCCATTAATGTACTTGAGGATGTGTTTTTTTTCTTTCACTGGTAGTTTATCGCCCTTCGTGCCACTCCACCTTTTTCTGCTTGTTACTTTCTTTAAATTTGTTTATTCAACCTGCACTAATTATGGAAAATATTTCCCTTGCTTTGGGGTAATCAGATTTATAAATAGATATTGCATACAATAATGTTGTAGCTTTTCCCAATTTTCCCCACTCTGTTGGTGACCACATTTAAAATTTTATGTTTCGCCATTAATCTTTATGATTAATTTATTTTTCTTCTAGATCAATGGTAGACCTTGATGTAGCTAGAAAAGGTTTGCCTAACAGAATGGGTATCTCTCGATCTTTTTCAAAGTTTAAGACTGCAAAATCTGTAGAAATGATAAAGCTACTTACTTTGACTAACACATATTCCAATTGTCCTTTCAGATGCACCGAGGATCTGTCAACCAACTGTAGTGTAATTTGCGTGCTCTTGAGGTCCCCTAACCCAAGTTTTTCACATATAGATAAATGCATTAAATTGATGCTAACTTCAAAATCACATAGGGTCCTATTAAAATGGATGTTCCCTATTTTTAAGGAGATTGTAAAATTTCCTGGGTTTTTTAGCTTTTGGGGAACCTGTCTAGATATAATAGCACTACAGGAAGCGCTCATATTAACTTGTTCACCTGCCTTAATTTTCCTATGCTTAGACATGATTTATTTTAAAATTTTGGCGTATTTAGGGACTTTCTTAGTTAGTTCAATCAAGGGCAACTTAACATTTAACATTTTAAACAAGTTCAAAAAGTTTACAAACTTGTCTGCATCTAGTTTTTGTCTCTCTTTCAACCTTGAAAAGAATGGTACCTGTGTGATAGCAGATTCCTTGGTCGAATCTTTCTCCGACTTAGCTACCGGTTCAGTTGCCTCCTCTAGTTCTGGTTCTTTGATAGTCTCCCGAGGTCCTCTTAAAGATCTTCTACATCCTCTCTTATCTCCTATTGTGTCAAAGTTTCTGGGCTACTCAAGATTTTTCCCAAACAAAGCACAATTGCTTTCACTAACTCATTCCCTTCCTTTTGAGGATTATTTTTAGTATTACTAAGAATGTCGATGCCAAATTATTTTTTGATATCTCCCATAATACTTATCAATTGGCTCATCTGATCTTCCAGATTAGTCAGTGTTTTTGTCAAATTAGTGTACTTAGATTGCACTTGTTTCACACCTATCCTCATTGACTGCATTTCTCCCTCTATTTGATCCAAGCATTGATTGCATATAGTATGGTCATTTGGGGTAGCCCTTTTCTAAGGTTTCTGTAAATAAGAATGTTGATAAGTAGCGTTTTTGACTTTATTCGAAGCATTACCTCCTCTTTGACTTCGTCCCTATCTTAGGTTTGGATGATCTCTCCATCCAAGATTGTAAGTATTCGAATAAGAGTTTCCGCCTCGATTCCCTATGTAATTCACATCTTCGATTGGATTGTTAATATAATGAAAGAGTGGTTTGTCCCCTCAATATATGGATGGTGCACTATTCTCAGACTTTATGCGGTTGATTCTATGCACTAGCTACTAATATCTATCATCTTCTTGGAAAACCTTTACCGTAGATAGTCTCTGGCCATATGTATATTGTTCAGTTGGCCATATTTTCTATTAATTCGTACGCATCCTCGTACATTCGGTTCATTAAGGCTCCTCCTGCGGCTCCATCCAATCATAACCTTACGTATACGTCCAACCCATTATAAAATATTTGCAATCGTAACCATTGGGGCAATTCGTGATGTGGACATTTCTTAATCAGCGTATTAAAATGCTCTTGAGCTTCATGAAAACTCTCTCCCTCTAACTGTTTGAACAAAGTAATCTCTCTTCTTAGCTAGTCTATCTTGCCAATGGGGAATAACTTTTGTAGGAATTTTCCTACAAGTTCCTCCTATGTTGTGATGGACCTTGGTGCCTGCAAATCTAACCAAGAGAAGGCATTATCTATTAATGAGAAGGGGGACAATCAAAGATGAATAGTGTCATTTGTGACCCTGTTATATTTAAAATTGTCACAAAGCTGGAGGAACTGTTTAAAATGCTAAATCGTATCTTCTATCATCGTTCCTCGAAACTATAATTTTTTTTGGATCATCTAGATTATAGCTGGCTTGATCCCAAAATTATTGGCCATGATGGCTGGTCTCGTTATACTCCCTTGAACCATATCAAGATTTGACAATGCATATTCCCTCAGAGTTCTTTTGTTATGTGCCACATTTGCGGGTAGTTGTGGTAGTGGTGATATATCTTTTGAGTTGTTATTGTTAACCTCGTCGAACATCGTATTATCTCGTAGTGGTAAATTACTTGCAGTAGGTGGTTGGTTCTGCATTTGTTGTTGCTACTATTGTTGTTACTATTGACGATTCTTACGAATTATTCTTTCTGGATTTACGAATGGCTCTATAGGTGTTCCCCTACAACGAGTCATATAAAGAGAAGATATTAGTAAACATAAGAAAATAAAATCGTAGCTATAATCTAAAAGTTTCCTAATTATTCTAGTCAAATGCAAAAATTAAAATCAATTTAGAGGCGTTGCCTCCATGGCAACGACGCCAACAACTTGACCACCTCTGGACGTACCAACGTCCAGAGTAGAAATCTTGCACAAAATATATTAAAAAGGTGATATCTGTAAGTATACGGGTTAGGTCGTAATATAGTTACAATGGAGTAGATGAGTACTTCAAGGATCATACCTAAGGAAGGCGAGCACTAAGTTAATTCTAACCTAAACAGAAATAGATCTAATTAGTAGATTATATTACAATGAAAGATAAAGAAATGTTTTTTGGGGATTTTTAATAATAATAATAAGAAAAATAAATAACGAGAAATCAAATAGTAGAATCTGTCAAATCTAAACATGGGTAATTAGCTCACTTCCGTAATCATAACCAACTACCACTTTGGGTTTTCTTGTCCAATCAGATCTTCCGATCTCCCACTAGTATAACGACTCAACAAGAACTACTTATCTCCCGACCTCACAGTCCAGGCCGGTTCGGGGTTACGGTGTTCAGGGATAGGCCATATCAATTTTGGGTTAATTCCCATCTTAATGACTTCCTAGTGTCGTCAAGCCTAGGATTTGAATTGTTTCTTTCTCAAACAGCTGTTCCGCTAAGAGAACCCTACCAAATAGTTAATTAATCATACATCCACTTGCTAATTCCCCACAAAAGGATTAGTTCCTCCTGGATCTCAAAAACAATATAGACTTGATATATAGAATAGGCATGAATAACAATTAAAGAATATAAAGTTTTGAAGAAGCCTGATTTGTATTGAATAGAATGCTGAATCCTCATAGAGTTTTACCAAGTTCAAAAATCTGATATCTTCTGCTAAAGTAAAGAACAAAAATTAAATAAACCTAAAGCCTACGAAAAGAGAAAAATTTCCGACTAAAATTAGGAAGAAAATTATACAATATGAAAAGTTGTCCATAACATGTGTTAAATGAATCAAATTCAAGTTTGCATAGGTAGATAAAATGGGTTTTACACTTTTTTATTGTGAAGTAGTTTTCATGTATAAATGGAGATGTATAAATAATAAATGTAAGACAATAAAAAACTGGGCTGAGTTAGAAAAAGAAAGACTTTTTTGTATTTTTTTATTTCATCAATTCGTTTCAGCCTATTTATAAGCTTAGAGTGGCTGTCGTCCTTAATCCTAGGTCAGCTATCATCCTCCTGCTTTAATACTTGATTGTGCGAGCCCAAACGCCCCTAGCTTTATCGATGGTAGTATGCTTCATCTTCAGGGGTGTGTCGCGACATTCTCAAGTTGTGTCGCAACACCGAAGGCAGTCTTAATATTCTTCTGTTCTACACCTTATGTTGCGACATCCAACACTCTGTGTTGCAACACAATGATCATTATTGAGTTTACACACCTTTTAATGGTCTCTAGCACACTCACAAAGCATATTAGCTCACCCTAACACCTCATTCAGCCCCTAATGTCAACAAAGGAATCAAATTACACATTTTATTGAATGTAAAGAAAATTACGAAAACTTAACTAAAACTTAACCAAAGTGTTTGTATTCAAGCTCCTTAAGTGCGAAGACTAGTTGAATTTGCTACACCAAATTGTGGTAGATCATTAACATGCTCCAAATAATTCCAGACCACTCACCAAAAAATGGAGAAACTTAAACAAGTTTAGCTTTACCTTTATCCTTGCTGGTAGACGGTCTGGTTGTTTTGCAACAAACATAAACACATATTGAACAAGACATACAGAATTCATGCAATGCGAACCTAGAAAATTACACCCAACAAGACAGATGCTTACCTTGATAGCTACAAACTAAACTTAGAATAGAGACTTTGAACACAAAAAATTTAGTGAAGAATTTATAGAATTAAGGGTCGTATTTATAGACGTAAGAGTTCTAATAATATTTGGATGCCCTACATGGCTTAGGAAGGTTATTACTTGTACGTAAAGTATTCCTAGATACACTACATATTTATTTCCTAATTCGAATTTGACAGTATCTTTGACTGGCGAACCCTAGTTCGCAACAAAACTGACGATCCCTTATTCGTAGTAAGACTAGTGAACACCAGCTCACCATCACTTTAGCGGACCTACCTCGTTAAGAAACTGACGAACCCAACTTGGTAATGGATCTGGTGAACCCCTTACCACATTTTTAGGCATATACTATGAACCCCTTCCTGATACTTTTTTGGCGAACACCCAGCTCGCCTAAACCTTGGCAAACACCCAGTTTGTCGGAACACTAGCGAAACCTTACTTGCGAGGCCAAAGCTTCCAAGATCTTCTATGATGTGTTATATAATAGTTATTTACAATTTACAATTTGACCCATTTAGACTTAGCCAACTTTAACCCTGAGGTGTGGCCTCTGTTGGTGCTCCTCTATATACATGAATAGCTACCATGCACCACGTAACTCTGTCAGAGTCTGGCTTGGTCTTTCTTGGTTTTTTTGAGTTTTTATCTACCTTGCACGCAAGCAGCAATTTTATAAGTTCATGAGAACTTAGTGAGGTTTGTAAATAAGTGCGTGTAAGATTTCATAAATTTTAAGAAATTGAGATTTTTGGCTCAAAATTAAACTCCCTAGATTTTATAGAAGATTTCACAAACTTAGTTGGCAAGGCTCATGCCCTATACATTCTGGTCCCAACCATGTCCTCTCATGGGTTTCACCCCCTCCTCATCTCTCATTAGTCTGTATCCCTGATACTCATATTCATTATTTCTGACCGGCGACGCTTGGAGACTACCCAAGTAATTGTCATATATGTGGTCTTTACCATAATACAATATCCTCACTACCTTGGAGAACTAGTACCCACAATGAAGCACCATAGTACCCGCCTTTTCAACCTATTCCTTTAAGATGCTCCATTAGACATGTGGTACCTGTTAGAGTATGCCCAAAGATCAATCATGAGATGGTTGTAATAACATACTTGATTTATCATGTTTATTAATATAAGACGTTACTATTATTATTTTAGTTTATTTTCTGTGTGTATAAATAAACGATTTTATAATAATGTCTTGAGAATAATATGATTATTCTTAAAAAGTCCTTAGTCAAGTATTATTGTTGGCTAGGACAACAATAATGCATTAAGACTAACATGTAGTTGATTGATGATAAAGAGTTGTCATTGATATGGAATGTCAAAATCGATGCATGAATATGTGTGTTAGAGAACAACATATTGGACTGACCCGTTATGAGTATGTTTCTTGGATTATTATGTAATTGTCACAACATTACTCATAGTGATTAATATGTATATGATCCACAGACTTGATATTATCATAATCCCAACATCGTGAGTTGTATATTTTGATACAGTCAAACATACACCGTAACTGGTTGTTCTATAAAGACTGATGTTGGATATACCACGATCTGTGTAGAGGGATATGGTTGATCGATATAGGATAAGTCCCTCATACATAATGGGAGTAATATCTTAGGTCATTTGATTGAGTGAAACTAGAAATGCATGGCCATGCTCAAATAAGCTGATATGAGATGTCATACTTTTTTGTATATCATAGTCTACTTAAGATATCAAGGAACATGGAGTGGACTATGCAAGTGTGACTATTCCATGACTTGTGTCCAGTCCAGAGATAAAGGACTTAAGGATTATTGTATGAAAGGTTAATCATAAAAAGGTTATGTCGAATCATGATTTCTTGTGACTTAGGTAGTAATGATGCATTGCTAGGTGTCGCTCATTGTTTGCAACATTGGAATCGTTCTAGTATTACTGTTAACGTTACAAGAACCTACAGGGTCACACCTTATAGTTGAAATGAACGGAATAAAACATAATTGGTATTGTGTTTGGTTGTCGCTTGAATTAAATTAATTATAGAATTAATTTAATTGGGTAATCAAATATCGAATACATTATATGTACAAGGTTTTTACGCATAATGAGAACATGAATTTGGTTCGTATATAAATTCAAATAAATATATAGTTTATCGAAATCATTATTATAATTAATGTAATTATAATTGTCGGTTAAAAAACATTGTTATATTTATTTAATTTCTTGAAACCCTAAAAATAGATATAAAATCCTATCTTTTCTTTGCTTGGTGGGTCTAGCAGCCGTCAAAGCGAAGTCTTTTCAAAACCAGTTTTGGGGATTCCTTCTATTCATTGTCAACTAGATGGATTACGTAGAGGCCAGAGTCACGATAGATTACGGCTTGGTTCGATAGTAGATCAGATTACTCGTTGCTGAGGTGTCACTGTCTACTCAGAATAAAGATTCGGTAATTTCGAAACCTTTATTTCACCCCGGTTCATTCCTCACACATGGATCCATGGTTAGGATCACCAGATGTTATATTTTTTTGCTGCACCGTAGGGGTGCCGACGTTCCAACAGTACCGACATATTATTCCCTGCACAGATGTTTTGTGAAGGTTTTGATAAGACTTTCACATTGTTTCATAGTCTTGGTAGGCCTATGCTTTTCACTATTCTCTAACAGACTTTATTGAGCATTCAACCTTAAGTTGGCATTTTCTCTCATAAAGACTCTTATCGGGCTACCCAATCTTTCGGCTACCTCTTTATTACTTACAATTTAAGATTGCTCTTATTATAGCCTACTATGTATCTGCTTAAACAATATGGGGTTCGCGGCTTCCCTAGCGGACTCTTTTTGATGTATGTTACGTTTACCTCCTTATCTAAAGAGTCTCTTCATCCTTTCGCCTTAACCGGGTTAAGATACTATTGGAAAAATCTCAATTTAGAAATAGTTTTCTTGCACAACGGAAAATTAAAATTTTGAAAACTGACTCGATTTGTGATACTTAAAATAATAAACCTTAACCAATTTTGTACCTATGTTTTTTGCTTAGAGTACATTCATTGTTCTTGTGTTTCAAACAAACAATCATCTCCGCTATTCTCGTACCACAAATTGCTTCAAGTGTGGTTCCGAACCAATTAAATCGAAACGTAGAACTAGAAAAAAATTTCTCCTTTTAGGGTGAAAATAAAAATTCTCCCTTCTTAATAGAAACCAGTATAATTGTTATTTCGGAAAAATATATGTAAGAGTTGAGAATAAATTATTTCTATTTTTTAGTAGAATAACAATATCTCAAATTTGTGTTATTAGCTCTACCGGTGCCATCTATTTATAGGAAGAGAAGGTAGAATCCTTTTTGAGTTGTAATGGTTTATTTCAAATAGAAAAACAACATCCTACTTAGAATAGGACAATAGTGGATGACACACCCTATTATTCCTACTAGGGTTACTGCCCCCTTCATGTCCATAAAAGGTTTTTGGGCCTCTCTCACATCGGGTACAATTACGAGTACTTCCTCACCCTTTTTGACCTAGTACTTCGTAATGTGATTCAACCTGATTCAGTTTTTCTATTTTCCAAAATAAACTTTAATATTTTTATATAAAATATATAAAACAACTTTCTTATCCCTATTTTACCCTTAGCAAAATTTTGACAATTTTACCCTTAATAAAATTTTAACGATTTTAACCCTGGTAAAATTTTGAGAAAATATATTCAATATTTCATGACTCAACATATTCATTATGACTGAATAATTTATTTTCATTCCCAGCCTTCAAAGTAGTTCAAAAACATAAATTCATTCTTCTGATCATTTTTTAAGTAAGCCATATAGGATTGCAAACGGATCATTTCCATTTCTATTTCCATTTCCATTTTTGGAAACCTACATTCATTTCCAAATAATTCCATTTCTCCATTTTGAGGAAAATCATGCTTTTTCTTACATCAAAGTGTACGAGTCACGCATACATAGTCTACCATCCACTTAGGATTTAGGTATGTCACACTATGATTGTCACAAGTGAATAAATCCATAAACGGGTTCAAGATCTATTCTGCTTGGATCCTATCCACTTTACTGTCATTCCAGTCAGTCACAACTATGTCTCTATCTTCTGGGAGTCATCCGCTCCAATGCCCAAGATAAGACATCTCCCCAATTGGACTTGATAGACGACATATTGTTCATTTGATCGGTTTGCTCATTTTTTATTTTCAATTAGACTAAGTACATGTTTAGGTTCGTCTACTAATACAAGTTTTTTTTCGTACTATAATCTGATCATGTAATACCACTTAGTATTGGTTAAACATTTAGACAATTAATGAGCAACATTTGCTTCCATTTTGCTTTGCGTGCAAAAACCATGTAAGGATAATTATACAAAGTATTAACTTATATTATGAAAAATTTTATTAACCAATCTATTCAAAAAAAAATTACAAGTGTTCTTAAATGAAAATACTACACTTAGGGCAACAGATCCAACAAATACTTTCTTGGCTCTACCCATATTCGCCTTTGGTAAATTCTCTCATTATATTGATGGTCTATGTTCCCCAGATGCAACAAGTTCCTTCGTTTTTGTGACTTAGCACACCCGTCACACCGTGAACTCTACTTTATACCTTGCTGTGTCTCTTGGTATGCCGTTCTGTGAATTTTACACGAGTAACCCCATGTTTTGCGTCCTGGTAGACTTTCTCGTGTTTATTGTCCTGACGGGTTCTCTATCTTACCATGGTCAAGCTATGGTATTACACATTATTCCCTATGTTTAATGTCCTAGAAGACTCCATTGGTTGTCATAGTTGAGCTATGGTCTTACACTTTAAACCTCTTTGAAGTGTTGTCTTGAAGGACCTTACCGTTATCGCGATGTCACCCTATAGAGCCTGTTGACCGCTATTGTAGTGTTAATATCATTCTTCTTAACATTTAAACTTGATGGTCGAACACCACAGTATCCCCTTTGCAAGGCTTGGAGCTTCGCATATCACAGTTTACATCCAGCAACAACATATGGTGGAATCTTAACGGAATTCCATTTCCCTATTCATCCTTCCATACCTCTATTTCACCATTTCTAATCTTGATGCTCAAACACCACAATGTCCCCTTCACAAGGCTTAGAGCTTCGCAAATCACGGTTTGTACCTAACAACACCATATGCCGATACAAAGAAACACTATTTCCAAAATCCTAACTCCATCTAACACGTCAATAATTTCCCCTCCGCACTGTGCATGCATTACTCAAGCATATCATACAATTTATAATTATACATGCATCACACCATTTTACCTGTCATCCACTATCTACCATGAAACAACCAACAGGCTACTGGCAAGAGCTCGCACAGTATTGTGCACAAACAAAGCCCACTCTTTATTCAACACACATACACACACATACACACACACACACTTATATACTATAAACTTGGGTAACCTCAATACATAATCAATGTGACACATGCAAGGCAGATGACATCATCTATAATCTACAAGGTAAGCTACAAAGACACACCTAGATTCCTTTATCCTCATCAACTTAGCTTGTCCAAACACCAAGGCGACCTTTGTCCTGACAGCTAAGCATAGCAATCATTTATCGGTTAAACTAAATGTGTTCAACCCTTAACCACCTAGAATCCATAATTATTCAAAAGCTTTTAAGAGTTCTTGCTCTACTTTTTTCTTCAATCCACAAGTACAGAGAGGTAAGGAATCTTACCAGTTCCTCAATTTCTCTACTACCAGACTTCAATTCACACAATTGTTGAGACATGTGGAGCTTCCTTTGGCTATATCCTCTTCTTCTTCAAAGAGACTAAAGAAGATGATACTATGGAGAGACAAATTTGTGAACAGAATTGAGAAAATTCTGTCTCCACACACATACATATATATACACACCTATAGTACGATCTTCACTAACCATCTCTACCATCCATCCTTAATCATTTTGTTTCCCACTGTGGAACTAGTTGATTCCATCCTAATTAAACCAGAATTGGAATCCAACTAATCACAATTTGACTATTAAAATTTCTGAATTTCCAAGTGAAGTTCAACAATTTGCTAATCCTTTCAATTTAATCCTAGCTTTCCTTAAATTTCAGGCAATAAAGATAATCGGGTGTTTCACATGGGCTCAGCCCAAAAACTAGGCTTAATTTTTTTCCTAATCCCCACACAGATAAAAATGCTAAAACCTAGGCCCGAACTAACCTCCCATATTAAATTTATTTTATTTTATTTTTATATAAAAAGTTAAAAATATAATACATCAAAAACACTAAAAGCAATAAAATAGATGCTTCCCAATAAATTGAAAATAAATTTAAAAAAACTCTTTATACTTAAATAACACTGAGATAAGTGTAACCTAACAAGAAAGTGCCTCTAAAATAGTAGCAAAATTAACAATAAAATAATAGTTATATGGTTGGAAAGATCAGTTTCTGAATTCTATTAGTAGGAATCAGTGCTCTCATTTATAGAGGGCACTTTCTAAGATAAGTCGCTTTTTCGTGAGAACTTAGTTGGTCCATTGGAGATGGTGCCAGTGCTCGATGTTGGAAAGATCCTCGAATTCCAGGTATGAGTTATTTAATCTCAAAAATTCCTTCTTCTGTTAACCTTTATTTGGATTGTTGTGTTAGGAAGATGGTCAATTTAGATGGAAGTTGGAACTTGGAGCTGTTTCGTGTCTGGGTGACTGAAGATGTGATCAATAGGATTACTAGTATTCCCCCTCCACACCCAGATTCCGATTCGGATAAAGTGATATGGGCCCGCTCAATGTCAGGAGTCTTCTCAGTTCGCAATACTTATTGGTCTTTGAAAGAGGATTTTTGGAACTCTCAAGATGAGCATAGGAAGATTAACTGGAAATATCCGGGTCCTCAGAGAGTAAGAGTCTTTCTTTGGTTAGCTTTCAAGCAAAGACTTCTTACTAATTCGGAACGTGCTAGATGAGAAATTAGTCACAACAACTCTTGTACCTTATGTGGACATGACTTTGAGGATTTGGCGCATGTTCTTCGAGATTGTCCTTTCGTGAAAGATGTGTGGATGCTTGTGGTTCTAGAGTAGCTAAAACAAAGGTTTTTCTCTATCTTTTTTTAGGATTGGCTTATTCTTAACCTTTGTTTTCATGAAAGATTGCAGGATAGTATTCTTACTTGGTCATGTCTGTTTGGATTAATCTCTTGGCGCATCTGGAAGAATAGAAATTTATTTATCTTCCAACGCATTTCATGGACAACATTTGAAGTGGTGAAGGTCTCTAGTTGTTGGGCTCGCCAATACGAATCACATCTTGGTGATCACAATAGTAATAATCAAAGTTCAAATTCCACGAATAATTTAGATGACACTTGGGAGTACTTATCCACTGGTGGGGTTGTGGCCAGAGAATCTGGATATGCTGCAACAGGAGGTGTGGCTCATGATCATGATGGTAATTGGATAGTGAGATTCACTCGATTCTTAGGTGTATGCTCTCCGTTTGAGGCTGAAGTTTGGGGCATTCTGAATGGGATCCTTATTGTGCTAAATAAGGGTTATAGATGGATCATTATCATGACTGATAACCTTCCAGAATTTGACTGATGTGGATTTGGAGGACTCAGGGATTACTGTGCTTCGAAGAACTCAGCTCATCATGCAGTCGGAAAGGGAGTTGAAGATTAAGCATATCCCAAGAAATTAGAATTTGGTAGCGGATCGTCTTGCTAAACTCAGTTTGAGCAGGAAATCAAGCTTACAAGTCATTGATGAGGTTCCTAAGGAAATTTTAGATTTACTTCAAGTTGATAAAATTAATGGTTATTTTTATGTAGTTGATGTATTTCAATATTTCATTTCACCCAAAAAAAAAAGAGTTATACAATATTCAAACAATAACAACAAAATAATAGAAACATAATGGTGAAATGACAGCAAAACAGTGGAAAAACAACAACAAATAGTGGGAAAATAGCATTTTTTTCTGCAAATCTGGGTCAAGTCAAGCAAAAAAAAAACCTTACTTGAGGCCCGGCTCGTTTTCTAAAGGGTCTTTTTTTTTGTCCAAGCCTATTTTTCAGGATTATATTTTTTTCCAACCCCTCCCACTTTTCAGGTGACCCGACCCGATCCATGGACAAGTCTAAAAGAAAGTTAGAATTTTAAGTTTTTTTTAAATAATAATTTTGGGACCTAAATAAGTTAATTAATGATTCAAGTTTAAGTTAATTAATGATTCAAGTTTATCATATTAAAATATCTTATTTTTTTCTTATTTTGCTTTGAAAAAAATTTCAAATATATATGGTTTCAAATTTATGTGCTCTAACATGAAATCAATTATACGGTAACAAGATTTTAATTTGACATGTTTAATTTTTAAATTTAACTCGAATAGTTTTAGTTGATTCGATTCGACTTGACTTGAATCTCATTTCACTCGACTTGATTCAAAAATATTTCAAATTGAATTAAGATGATAAAATATGACTCATCAACTCGAAAAAAATTCACTTGATTCGACCGAATGGTCACCCCTACTTCTTAGCTATTCACAAATCTAAATCTTGTGAAGTAGCTCAACTTGAACTCCCAACAAATTCTAACTTTAAATTAACAAATGAGGATTTTCAATTATGAGATTTAAAATATAACCTACACGTACTTAACTAAAATCCTTGTTTAGTTTGGAGGGAGAAGTTTACTCGATTCCAACTTTATCAATGAAATTACAATTTTTTTTTTGTAAAAACTCATTTAAGAGTTCTAATGTTTATTAGATTTTAGAGTGCAGTGACCATATTGGTGAAGAAAATAACTTTCTAAAAGTATAAGTTTTTAATGCATGATAACAATTTTTTTGTGGAGATCTCTTATTTATCCGAAACTTTATTAGGATACTTTAAAACTTGTTTTTCAAGCTTACTTGGTAGGGATTAAGATGGTAATTAACCCATATGTTAGAAAGTCCAAAAACATTCATAAATGGGAGACTTGCATAGGTGATTTGTATTGAGAATTTTAGCATTTAAACTATTCATTAGATTTGTATTGAGAATTTGAGCATTTAATCTATTCATTAGGAATCTGTTTTACAGAGTACATTTTGTACATAAAGCGAGTGAGTCACTTGATTTTTCAAACTAAGTTCTTAGGGAGGAAACGGAGAGAGATCTAGATCTTAGGTACAAGTATAGGGATGCTACACTAGTGAGTGGTAAGACTTAAACCATTCTTTGTATGTGATTGAAGATAATGAATTGCCTTTTTGGGCAAGGCCTCATAGACATAGGTGGTTACCAAACTACTTAACCAATTGTTATGTGTTTTGTTTTTCGATTGTTACACTCATCAATTATAATTGCTTAGATTGTTCTTGCAAAAATTATTTTATTATTATTTATATTAGAGCCTAACACTTGATAAATTGAATGGTGTTCCTTGTGTCAATTCTTGTTTGAAATGGAAGGTTTATCTGTCTTAAGTCCTCTAATGTTGGATGGCTCCAACTATGCGTACTGAAAGGATAGGTAAAGGCCTTTATAAAGTGTATAGATGAGAAAGCCTGACATGTTATTCTTACTGGCGAAAAGGCCCTGCAATTGAAACCTTTGGAGTGAAGACACCAAAATTAAAGCTTACATGGACCATTAAGGAGGAGAAGTTAACAAATGCAAACTTGAAGGCACTGTATTCAATTTTTTTTGGAGTTGATGGCTAAGAGTTCAAGAGGATTTTCAAATTTACTACAACAAAAGAGGCTTGGGATATCCTTGACACTACATGTAACGACCCGTTTTTTGCTGGTGTTGAAAAATTTGATTTTGGGTTGGATTTATTAAGCCAAGTCATTTTGACAAGCTAAACCAATAAGTTTTCAGAGATGGGTATAATAGAGGATTAGGGTGCCATTAGTGTGTAATTAGGCATTTATTAGAATTATTATAAGGTTAGGTAGGAGAGTTTAGTAATTAAGGCTTATGGATTAAAGTGTGAAGTTAACAAAATTAGAAAGATCAATGTGTGAATACTATGAAATATGATCTAGAGAGTTTGAGGTCATTATGCTATTATTAACCTAATCCCATTTTAACAATATTTCCTTTTTAAAAGAATTGGTTAGAGGGAATGGTTAACCATTCCCATTTTCACGAAAACTTCACCAAAACATCTCTAAAATTCTCTCAATTTCTTCTCATCTCTTCTCAACAAACAACGAAAAAAAAAAGATTTTTCACTCAATATTTCAGAATTGGTAAATCATTTTCATTAAACCTTATCATTTTAACAAAGATTCATGATCATGATTTCAACATTTTTCTCACTTTTTTTTGCTAGTTCATGTTGATTTTTGCAGGAGTGGAAAAGTTGAACTTTTCTTTGATTTCTTTACTTCATTTTAATTTCTACATTAAGGTAAAATGTTTTCTAACATCAATTTTTGAATTTTGATCCTTGAAACTTGATTTTTCATTTTTATTTTCACTTTCTCCATTTTTGAGCATTTTTTCAAGCTAGTGAAAGAAGCCTTTGATCTAAGTTTTTTATGATGTTTTTGAGCTATATTGGTGTTAGGAATGAAGTTTAGAATAAAGTGCTATAGTTGAAACTTAAGTTAGATTGAAGTTTGGTTAATGATTTCTTAAGATGCCATTGTGAGTGCTTAAGAGGATTTAGTGAAAGGAAGAGTTTTAGATGGTGTTGTTGGTGACTATTAGAAGCTTTAATGAAATTTTTAAGGTTACATTTTAGGTTTGGTTGGGCTAGAGAAGAGTTCTTGAGTTTTAAGTAAAAACGAGAAAGTATATTGTCGTATTGAATTACACTACATTAATAGTTTAGGTGTTTTAATGCTTGAATATGGTTTTTCTAACCTTGTTTCATTGTTTCAATTGGTTGTTGTAGCTAAGGAGGTAGCGAGTCCTTCAAGGTTAAGGGAAAGGAAAAAAGTTGTTAAGAATAGATTGTTTGAGTTCGTGCTAGCTTTTTTCCGATTACTTAATATAAGTTTAAGATATTACTATTAATGATATATTGATATATGTTGAATTTCATAAATGTGTTACTTTCATATTTGGTGGATATATGTTTAGAAGTTATGTGAAGGCATGAGCTAGTTTGAGCTAGAATTGATGCTTTGATTTAAACTATCAAATGATTAAAGATAATAAGTCAAATCAACAAGTGTTGGATTAGATGTAGTGGTAGGGCCCGTTGCACTCTCAAGGAATGAATGCATGATCAAAATAATAAAAAATAATAAAAAAAGAATATCGAAAATGAACATAAAGACAACATGAAAAATAATAAAAAAGAATATACTTAGCTTTAGAGGTGTTGATGGGTTTGGCCAAGTTAGGTCTGAGCAAGCTATCTAGACCAATTTTTTAAGCTTTACTCGAAAAATGTGCTTAATTTTTTTTGCACAAACTTAACCTTAAGAAAGATAAACCTGGGCCCGACCTATCCCGTCCATATTTGATTTTTTATATTAGTTTTTGTTTAAAAGTAACTTTAAAAAAAATACAATACACTAAATGCATTAAAAAAATACTAAAATAAAAATTTCCTAACACATTAAATAATATTTATATTAAAAAACACTACTATAAATATCATAAATATTTTATTATATTAAAAACATAAATAATATAATAAATATTTAATTGTATTAAATATAATTTTAAAATTTTATAGTTTGGATTGGGTTACTTATTTGGGTAAGTTTTATTTTAGGTTTTGAATAATGAGAATAATTGTTATTAAGTTAATAGTTTAATATAAATATAATATATATACGTATAGAATTATTATTTAACATATATAATTAATATAATTATTTTTATAACACAATATATTTGAGTTGAACCTATCGAATTCGAGCCAAAAAAATCTTATTGAAGTCCTAGATCATATAAAAAATTGACCAAAAAGTTTACTCAAACCCTTTTTTTTTTTGCATATTATATTTTTGTACGGATTTTTTTTAATACTTTTCGAGTGGTTCTTTCAACCTGGACGAGTAATCTAGCTAGGGGTGAGCAGAACTCGATTCGACTCGAAAAAATCGAAAAAAATTCGAATTTCGAGTTAAACGAATCGAGTTATTCGAGTTAATCGAGTTATTCGAATCAACTCGAATTTTTTTTTCGAATTTCGAGTTCGAATCGAGTTGAGTTTTCGAATTCGAATAACTCGAATAATTCGAATAATTCAAATAATTCAAATATCAAACTATAATATTTTACATTTTTACCCCAAACTCCCAAACCTTTTTACTTTTCCCTCAAAACTTTTACTCCTTCCCACTTTCCCCCCAAAACTTTTACTCCTCCTTCCCAACCCCCAATCTACCCAAAATCCATTTCCACCAAAATTTTACTCTCCCATTTATTTTTTCTCAAAATTTTACTCCCCAAAACCCTCAAAACCTTTTATTTTCCCCCAAAATTTTTACTCCCTCCCACTTTTCTCCTAAAACTTTTATTCCCTTCCCATCCCACCTCCCATCTATCCCAAACCCTCCCCTCCAATTTTTTTTAATATTTTCCCCCTAAAATTTTACTCCCCCTATTTACTTTCCCTCAAACTTTTATTCTCCAAAACTTTTTATTTTTCCCCTAAACTTTTACTTCTCACCCTTTACTCCCAAATAAAAAATCAAAATATCCAAAAAAAATTCACTAAACATAAATAGTAATAATTTTATTTATATCTACTATTTATATTATTAAATTAAATTTCACATTTTATATTATTTATATTATTGAATTGTTTAGTCATATTAAATATTTATATTAAAATTGAATTATTAATTATGTCATAAAATATTCGTGTTAAAATTTTATATTTGTATCAATTTCACATTTTATTTTTAAAATAACTTTTATTAAAAATCATATTTTTACATTTAATATATTTTTAATTCTAAAATACATAGTGACAAGAATCAAGATAATTGAAACAACTAAGCAAGCAAAGAAGCTAATCAGTATATAAAAAATTAATAAATAAATTATGAAGTGATGAAAGTTAATAAAAAATTTGATTAAGGTAGAAAAATTTTATTACGATGGGTGACAATGGTTACAAGGACCAAAATTATTTTTTAAAATTTAACTCGAACAAATATATTCGATTCGACTCGATTCGAATTCCATCTCACTCGACTCGATTCAAGAAAACTTCAAATAAAGTTAGGATGATAAAATAAGATTCGAAAACTCGATTACCTTAAAAATTTTCGATTCGATTCGATCGAATGCTCAGCCCTAAATCTAGCTATGAGCAGGCGTACCTAGTTTTAATGAGGAAGAATAAGGCCCAGAAACCTTTTTATCCGGCCCCAAGCGCGTCAACTGTGTACTAATAATTCTCCATTAACACACTCTACTCTGTTAAATTCTCTCGCCATTCGCCATGGCTTATTCTTCACCGAAAATTACATATATTTTTCATTTTTTTTGAGTATATATTAATATTGTCATCAAAATTTGATGTCTGGTTATTATTTAAATCTAAAATTTTCCTGCCACTTTTCGTTTTCAATTCTTTCTTTCTTTTCCTGATTTCCGATCATTTCCAATCGTATCTATTTTTTTCCTCTTTTTTTCTTCCGGAGCTCAGAGATCGAAAAAGTTTCTCACATTTTCCTTTTGCGTTTGAAGATTGGTAAATGGAAATTTGGAGAAAATAAGAGTAATTCGTTGTGAAAATTCTAATAAACAAAAGCAATTTTTTATTAAAAGAAAACAAGTAAAGAAAATAAAATAAAAATGACAGAAACGGAACCGTCGAAGAAAGTGGCGGATAGGTATTTGAAACGCGAGGTTCTTGGTGAAGGTACTTATGGTGTTGTCTACAAAGCCATCGATACGAAGGTAATCCTAACTTTCGAATTCTCCTTTTTCATTCTTTATGTTTTTTTTTTAAACCGTATAAAATCGAAGGCAGCAATAGATTAATTTGGTTTTTGATAGTATGAATAAAATGCATAATTATATTTGTTTTTCTTTCTTTCTCGGATACATTGTAGCATCAGATTTTGTTTCTTCACTATCTAATACTTTTTAATGTGTTTTTGGGCCCAATTGAATGGAGTAACTGCAGGAAGAATGCTAGACTGCCTTTGGCCTGAAAAAGTTCTAATTCGAGCATAATTGTTATGCATAAAAGTAAAATAATGCATTTTGTTCTCTAAGAAACAATTATAAGTTTTAATTATTCAAAAATGTTCCTTTGTGTCGCCCACAATTAAAATGTTATTAATTGTTATTGGTAGCCAAATGAGCTTTTCAGAAAGTAGCAAAAGCTACAATAACATTAGGCATATCCAGTTATGAAATTAATTGTTGATTCGACCTTTCTGAGACTAGTTGTTTGTTGGTCGATTGCAGACAGGACAGATTGTTGCAATTAAGAAAATTCGTCTTGGAAAGCAAAAGGAAGGGGTTAATTTTACCGCACTCAGAGAAATTAAACTTCTGAAGGAGCTTAAAGACCCCAATATAATTGAGTTAACAGATGCATTCCCACTCAAGGGTAACTTGCATCTTGTGTTTGAGTTCATGGAGACTGATCTTGAAGCTGTTATTCGAGACCGGAATATTTTTCTCTCACCAGCTGACATCAAATCATACATTCAGATGACTTTAAAAGGGCTTTCTTTTTGCCACCGGAAATGGGTTTTACATAGGTCTTATTTCTGTCTGCTCTAAGTCTACTTTTATTGGTTGCTGCATCTTAAATTGCTTGACTCATTATAGTGTTTTACAGGGATATGAAGCCAAATAATTTGCTGATAGGACCCAATGGTCAGCTTAAACTTGCTGACTTTGGATTAGCACGCATATTTGGGAGTCCAGATCGTAAGTTTACTCACCAGGTAAGCTTATTGCTGCCAATGGATGTCAAGTTAGTTTTGAGTAAAATCCTATTCTCCATAATTTCATAAATTCGACTTATGTCTTGAATTAGTATTTTCTACTAGGAATAAGCTGACCTAGTGGCTGTTCTAGCTTGCTAACCTTAAGCTTATAGAATTGACCATTGCATCCAACAATCGGTTGTTTTTCAGTAGCACTATTTTTGTATGGGAAAAGTATAGAAACTTAATACGTTTGTTGCTTCTGATTTTAACTTCGAGTTTTCTGTATTTTGGCTTTATTAGTTATGCTATCACTTGGTTTGTACACAGAACAAGCATGCTGTTTTCCTGGTAAATGTTTGCCGTATTCTGTGATATATCCTTAATTTAGTGTCATTAAATTTTGCCATTGATGTGTTATTGCAGCATATTAAAACAAACATGTAACTATAGTTGGTTTATGGAGAGACACTAACAACAGCAAGCAACAATGTGCTGTTCGATCAATTTTATGTTCTTTCTAATTTCTTTTGGTTGCACATTCCATGCGATTAGATTTTTTATTCAGAAATATACTTTCTTTGTAGTATTTCAACATCTAGTTTTTGAACAATTGATAGTTATGGCATTTATTTTGGATTGTTTTCTAACACCCTTTTGGCTTTAACATATAAACCCATGCAACTATGCATAGGTCTTTGCTCGATGGTATAGAGCTCCTGAATTACTTTTTGGAAGCAAGCAATATGGTTCTGGCGTGGATGTTTGGGCAGCTGCCTGTATATTTGCAGAACTTCTCCTACGGCGACCATTTCTACAGGTGAACCTAGCTGTCTTCAGTGTTTTTGATACTTGCATTTTTTTTGGTGAGTTAATTCTTGGTACATAGCTCTGTATCTATATGTTATCTGTTTAAAGTATCCTTCTTAGTATATTTTCTCATTTTCATTGGTTCAACATTTAACATTTTGTAGGGCACAAGTGACATTGATCAATTAGGAAAGATCTTTGCAGCTTTTGGGACCCCAACATCTTCTCAATGGCCAGATATGTTATACCTTCCTGATTATGTAGAATACCAATATGTTCCTGCACCACCTTTGCGCTCCTTGTTTCCAATGGCCAGTGACGATGCTTTAGATCTATTATTGAAAATGTTTACTTATGACCCAAAAGCTAGGATTTCAGTGAAGCAAGCATTAGAGCACAGGTAAATGAAATCTTCCAATTAGAAATATGAGGACAATGTTTGGTTCGTTTTTCTCATTTTATTTCCTGTTCAGGTATTTTTCATCTGCACCTCCACCTACCAATCCAGCTAAGCTCCCTAGGCCTGCTCCTAAAACGCAAGCATCAGATTTTAATCCCCAGGAAGGTCCCACTGTCCTTTCTCCCCCATGGAAGTCAAGGAGAGTAATGCCTGATCGTGAGAGGTTTGAAGGTAATTCCAACCAAAAGGAGAAGATCGATGAGCGTGTTGGTGAAGTTCGACAGGCAGTTGGTGAAATTGCAGGAAAGGTTGAACAGGTACCAATGTCTGTAGATTTTTCAATCTTTGGCTCAAAACCTATGAGTAGGCCTACAATTAACAGGTAAGAGCTATGGTGTGATCTTTTGATAATGGTTTTTCATCCTAGCATTTTAAGTGATTCAAATGTGCAACATCTAGTGGTTCAACTTGAGTGGATTTTTAAACCTTCTAACAACTTTTAAATGGATTAATTTTGGGAAGCTTGGGTTAAAGAAATTATATCAAGCATAGACTGTTAAATCTTCATCTAGGGTATCCTCTTCATCAAAATTCCTCACCTAGTTCTTAAGCAAGTCATGAAGTTGCAGAACACATCAAGCTCCTAGTCATGTGAATTTATAAAGTATCAAGCACTTTTCATTGCTCAGTAGTGATGGTGAATATTCTCAAAGTGGCTAGCGCTTTGTTGTGCCTTGCGCCTGGGCAATATAAGGGTTCCAGCACCTGAGGCAATATGCATATGTGAGTTTTTGTATGTGTATGTGTGCGTGTGTGTGTGTATGGTTAAATACTCGAATGTTAAGAAGCATAGAGTTGAATACTATCCTTTTTTACTGTGAAGGTATGTCTAATGAAAACAGTGAAAAATAAAAGAAATTAGAAAGAACTTCAGTTAGGTTGGTTTTATGCCTATTGCGTTATAAAAAGGCATGCCTAGGTGCACAAGACATGCACCTGATTAAATGCGCCTTGCCTGAAAGGTTTGAGGTGCTTTTGTTATCTGGTGCTAAAGCGCAGGTGCGCCTAGGCAAACACCTTGACTACACAGGATGTAAAGATCAGCTCAATGGAAGGGTTTGAAAGTTCTGCTACAAAATTTTTAGAAGAGAAAAGTCCTAATGAAGGTATTCATCTTTATATGGGAAGCATCTTGAAAAGAATTTCACCATCAATAATCTTTACAAGAGAACTTCCAAGTAGATTGTGGATAGAGCGCAATTGGTTCATCTTCCTGTAGGGTTTCTTCAGAAAAAAATTGATATCATGCAATGCTGGGTGTCTCGTTCAGGGTGGTGGGTCTGTGTAGAAATGGCTTTGTGAGCTTGGAAAGGGATGTAGTAAAAACCATTTTGCCTTTTTTGAGGGAATCTGTATTTTCATGCCCACGCTAGGTGCTAGAATGCTATATTGTCTCAGGGACAAGGCACCAAAAAAAAAAAAAAAAAAAAAAGAAAAAGCAAACCATTCTCTTGAGTGCACTAAGGTGCAATATGATTTTGCGCTTTTGCACGTCTCTGCATGCTTATGTATGTGTATATGTATAATAAGATGACTTATGGGTGAAATTTGATTGGATAATCCATTGAATCTAGAGAATGTGATTTTGTTTTAAAATGATTTTAGTTTATCTAGAATGATGTGTCCGAGGAGAATTTTGATTGATAGGTGTGTAGCTTGAAATTCTGATTGGTCAAATCATTTATATATAAATATAATTAAAAGAAGAACATGCAATTTGCATTAGACAGGTACAGATCATGGGGGGAGTTGGAAGAAAACATGTTTATCGTATGTTAAAATATGTGAGGTAAGTGAGTTGATTCTTTAACCTTTCTTATGCAGTGCTGATAGATCTCATCTGAAGAGGAAACTTGATCTTGATTTCCAGCACAATGAATAAGAAAAATAAAAGTCTACATATTTGTATCTTTGCCAGTATCGTGTTTATGCAGCGTGGATATTTATGAACTATATGGTGGCTCCTTGAAGTTTTTTGTTAACCAACCAAGGTGGGTTATCTATATCCGCAACTTGGTTTCCTATACAATCATAAAGAAGCTGAAGATTTTTTATTTTTCAGAGGATTTTTCTTCACTGTGAAGGAAGAAGCGACAGGTGACTCCTTTTAACATTTTGATGAAATTTGCATTATATAGAAGGTAAAAATTAAAACATAGCTTGGTCTACATAAACTAGACGAGAAAAAGAATAATTCTTTATTTTTGTTGTTGATATTTTGGTGCTTGACGACAGCTTGATGGTTCTGGTTTATACAAAAAAATGATGTCTTATTTAGTCAGTCTATTATTCTGATTGAATGGTATGGTCCAGCAGGGTATGAAGGTCATCACTCATCAGTCAATGCTTTAGTTTTAAGTTGTGTTCTGTCTTTCCTGCATGTTTTCGACTTTTTGCAAGTGGTTAGAGCTTTTCCTTTGGCCTCTAGATGATACAGGTTCAAGCCGTGTCATCTTTTTTCCGTCTTAATATTTTGGGGAAGTTTTAGCGTGAGCTCCAACAGCACACCAAAATTCATCAAATTTCTCTAGAAGTTGAATATATTGGTATGAGAAATTTTAGTAAATCTTGAAAGTTGTGGTGTGAGCGGTAGAATTTCCCCTAATATTGTATTGTTTAGATCATTGGATGCGCTTATTTATTTAGATTTGGTAGTTTGTTTATTCGTATTGTTAAAATTATCGTCATCATTATTTTTGAAAGGAAATTATAATTAATAAATCCGATATAAATAAACTATTACAATGTATTAGCAATTTAATAATTTGAACTTAAATCTGAAAGAATTTTATTTTGTATTCATGTCAGTTCAATTTTATTTGTCTAAAATTATCATGTCGAGGCATTTTCTGGGTTTGTCCGTCAGTCTCTAAAGTATCTTTATTGGAGTCGCTGGGCTGCACAAGGCACGAGAAGGTCCAACGACTGACAATTAAATCTTGAGATTTATATTTCTTTTTAGGTAGTTGTATTATAGGACTGAATTAAATTAAATAGATTAATTTATTTTTATATTATTAAAAAATTAAATAAGTTCAAATTATAACAATGGTAATGTTTCTTTAAAAATATTTTTTACTTGCAGTTTAATTTTAAACAAAATATTTCACTTATGAAATAAAACAAAAACTTTAAAAACATTAATTATGTTAAGCAGTAAATGTTAATTCTATTTCATTTTGATCATATTTAATTCTTTTTTAATAATATAAGAGTAAATCGATCCATCTAATTGTAGGTATATTCATTTTATATATATATTTATATAATTTATGTGGAGTACTTCTGTTTTTTTTTATTTACTATTGAATAACAACTACACGAAAATGAAAAAAAGTATTTTTAAAGAAAAAACCACAACATTAGTATCAACATAGTATTGTATATTAGTTGATGAGGCTTTGGGTTCTTGACTATTGAGAGATTTGAGTTGTTTTCATGTATAGATTCAGTTCATTTGTATTTATTACTGAGTTGATCTTACTTTGTAGTTGTTTATTATTGTATTTGTTTATATTTGTAAACTCTAAAAGATAAAAATACTTAAATATCCGTTTGAGGAGAAAATGAAGTAGGCATTGATGTGAATAGTATATAATAAATAAAATCATCAAGAAGACCTTTTACAGCATCATGTAAGAAATTCATGACACATGAAAAGTGTGCAAGGTAAACCACAAACCAAACAGAATAACTTGTATGTCTTAAGATCCAAGGAAAACTAGAAAGGGATATTGAATCTTCTTACCATAAGTGGCGTTTGGCCGATGACTTTTTTGCCATTTGGTTGGATTTAACGTTGGTAATAAATTACTCTTCATTCGATTCTTATTTACTTCTTGTTTGGTTAATTAGTTTAATAACATAATCAAAAACTTACTCCGAACATCTGTACTAAAATAGCTGTAATAATTCACTAATTAGTAGATAATAATATTGAAAAAGAAATTAATATATTACTTTATAAAGTGTCACTTTTGCCTTTAAGAAAAAGAAAAAATCTAATAACTTTTTTCATGACTTTATAAAATATTTTAAAGTTTATTTTGTAAATTTAATTTACAAATCTAGTTCTACTTTTTTTTTTGCTTTCCAAAACAATATTTACCAAATGTATATTTTAAAAGTTACATGCTAAATTTTTTTTGAAATCTTTTATATCCTTATGAAATAAAGTTATTTCAATTGCATAATAAAATACTTTATAAATAAAGCTCAAAAATATTTGGCATCTAATTTTACAAGAATTTGTAAAAAAAAACAGAAATTTTGAATTAAAAATTATTTTATTTTGAAGACACTTTTGGAAACATAAAATTAAAAAAAGGAAAATTCTTTTATATATATATATATATATATAATTGAGAGAGAAAAATGGAATTACTTGATCTTTCTTTTAGTTGTTGAATCTCTCTTTGATTGATCAATGTGTGATATTCCGAATTCTCATTACTAATGGAATCGAAACGATCTTTGGATTGATCAGAAGATCCTTTCAATTGGCAAGAATCCGTTACTTGAACGAAACTAGATCTTGTGAAATCATATTAAATATTTGACGATACATTCCGTACCTTGCTAAAAAATTGATCCCTGTTTACCAACCATACATTGTCTAACCAAATCCAATTCTCTCTTGATATGTTCCTCAAAAAATCCGATTCGTGTGGATTCTTCCCCCGACTAACGAAGAGATCTTAGCGGAATTGCCACATATGAAATTGAGCACAATTTTGTGAAGAAATAGCCCACTTGCCTCTCGAGAAGAGATGGGAGACATGCTCAATATCATTTGATTGAATAGTTGACTCAGCTCCTTGTTGTTTGAAGAAACCCTCGACTTCAATTGGTATTTTTTCACGAAAAGCAAACATGAGATAACAAATCCAGTCTTTCACTAAGATTTCGAATAGCTGTCCCAAGTTCAAGTTGATTATGTTTCGCCTGGGATTGAATTCATACTCTCATGCCTACAACATACAACTCACAACTCTTACCACTAGGTTAAGAAATTATTGACAACAAAGAAAATTCTTGACTTTAGAATAGCGACTTTTTTCCTAGAAGGGTGGTCATATGACTTGATGTAACAAATGCTGGAATAATTTTTACAACCAAATCAGCAGTTAGGCCACATTTTGTACATTTGATATAAAAGGAAGTGTTACATAACATTTATAATTGCCGATTGAGTATAGTTTGATTAACATCAGTATTATTGTCAGTATAAGAGGACATGAATTTGAGAGCGCTCAAGCGTATTTTATCGTCTTATTTAAAAATTAAGGAGAAGTAATGAATAGTTTCAGACATTATATTAAAAAATAACACTTATAATTCAAATTGATGGACAAAAGATAAAGTTTATTGTATTTAGTTATGGAAAATTGTAACATGAAGTACTCTATTTTTGTCTGCTACAGGTTAAAACATAATTAACCTTTAACATTTTTATTTTTTTATAGACATTTCAATTTTTCATTTGATATAAAAAATTAAAAATTGACACAAATATATATTTGGCTTTCATTTTTTTTAATTTCATTTATAACTTCAAATTATATTGTTTCTTTCTTTTGTTGAAAATTTGTAAGCTTAACATATCTCTTTGAATTCTATCATGAGTTTGTTGAAGACTGAAAGGGGTAGAGACATGGACAACAATTCATGGGGAGGTGAGGTGCTGAGAGCTTCTGGGAGAGAAGAAGAAAGTGATATATAGCATGAAGATGGAAGGTTGAAGAAGAACCTCTCTTAAGGCCAATGATAGGTATTTATAAATGAGGGTTATCATCCTTTGGCCCTATGTCTTGACGTGTGGCCTGCGATAGTCTTGTTGCGGTTGGTCCCTTAGAAAGTATAATAGGCTTCTATTTAAGCAGCGATGGAATTGACATGAACCAGGCGAGACCTCACGTGTGCTCCTTGCAAAAAGGAACTCAACACTTGTTCTTGGTGAGGTAGGTTAAAGATATACCATGTACAAGTGTGGATACATCCATGAGAACCAGGGTATGAAAACCAGGGTTGGCGAGGTGTTGTCCATAGGTGAAGTCACTATTGGCTAAATCGGGGCTAGACGAGTTAAAAGCAGTGAGGCCTATTTTGTCAATGTATTGATGTTACGATTTGTGCCCTTAGTGATAATTTTGTCATTACTGCTTGTAAGTTTTTTTGAATTGATTAAATAAATAAAATTACCACATGTACATTTAATATTCTTTTTATGATTGTTCTCATTGATTTTTGCAAGTAAAGCAAAATGGATAAGCAAATATCAACTTATTGATTACTTAAATTTTAACTAATAATAAGTTGCATTCTATGGTTCGATTATAATGTAAGAAGACAACTTATATTAGTAGGTAATATAAATTTTTCATAGTCCATGAGGCCGAACTGAGTAAAAAATACATGTTACGACTATTATGTCATTTATAAGTCTAATTGGGGAGATAACTTGTCTTGACTTTTGGAGCTAATTGGCTTTTAGAAATAGAGACATAAATATGATTGTTTGGACTAACAATATATTGGATAATACCCAAGTTGAATTTATCATAGATCTGTTTATTAATTTATTCACTTATGATGTTCATAGTGTAACTTACCTAAATCTTGAGTAAGAAAATGAACATGGTATATCTTAGATGATATTTTGGTACTTAGAAAGAAGAGTTTGGTATGAAACGTAGCATTCTATGCTCGAGTTTAAGTTCGGACTCGGGTAAGGGGTGTTAAGATGCTATAATGTCTATAATGTCCTTGAAACATTTCCACTTGAACTCAACTCTTCTATGAACCAAAACACTAATTAACTTTCACTTTCATACCAATTGAAGTATATGCCACTCTAATGTCCATAATTCAAATATTTAATTGAACTAACGAGTATAATTTTTTCTCATCATATTACTAAATTCACATTTAAAAAAATTATAATATTTAATTTAGAATTATTAGTTAAAATGAAATAAAATATTTTAAAAATAATTCTAATTTAAAAGAAGTTGTGATAATTACATATTTAAAAATAATTAGAATTTAAATTATAAGTATTAATTAAAAGAGGTTATGCTAATTTTAAAATAAAGTTATTACTTGAATGAAACTCTAAGCATAAAATATAGGAAAAAGCAAGTTAATATATATTTTTACAGAAGTTAATATAGGATAAATTAATGTTTGTTAACTTTGTTAAGGTGATATGCACGTGGATTGTCACGTGAATGACATGTCAATATTTAATTAATTTTTAAAAATAATTTTAATAATTTTATACTTTTCAAATAATTTTAATGATTTTTAAATTTTAAAAATTAATTAAATGATGACGTGTTATTCACGTAGTAATTCACGTGTATGCCATGTCAACAAAGTTAAAAAATGTTAGCTTTTTCATTTATTTTGGAATGATTTGATAAAAAACGCAAGTTTAAGGTTAAAAAAATGAGAAAAGTTAAGTAGTTTATTTTTACCATTGAAATGTTCCCATGTAATCGGACCTAGGTGTAGTTTTGATAGTATACATGTTGATAGGATGTATGGGAAGGTCGTTTGTGATGAGATACATTCTATAGCTGCTTTTAAGTTGTGGTGCAGAATTCATGGTCTAAAGAATCATGCTTTCAGCAGAAGAGTGGGTGTCTCGTAGGTGGGAACCTTCGTTGAGAATGGGTGGCTATCTGGTGTATGATAACCTTCTGATAGGAGCCGGTGGCCAACTTATGAGTTTGGTCGATCATTTTGGAGAAGATGGGAGATTGAATGGAGTCAGACCTTCCTGGTTATTGTTCCTTTTGTGATTGGACGGTCAGTAGTGAATGAAGGAGTGTTTCCGAGCAGGCGGCTTGCTGTGCTGCCACGTTTGCTATGCTGCCACACGTCCCAGGCCAGAGGAGTAAACCACGTCGAATAAACAACATTCCATTACATATGTTGCTGTATTTTGATATGCTACATATCTATATTAAGGTATGCTTGTTTCTCAAGATGTCTGGTAACTTTCTTCTCTTCAATGCAGCAGAGGAGCAGACATTAAGCACTTGCTTCTTGATACTCAATTTGGATGTCAACATATACCTGTGTGCCACTGTTACCATGTTTAATCGACAGATGCAAGAGAGTTTGTCCCGACATGTTTGGATTGTTGGCAAACACAGTTGGGATTAGTATTTCATTTATTTTAAGATGCTACTAAAATATCCAGTGAACAATCAAGTAGATAAAATGACTGCGAGAAAGGAAGGAATTCAGGTTTTGTTATTAATTATATTGATGATCATGTTCTGACTGTGCAATGGTTCGTATGAGCAGAGATGAAATCAAGATCCACAGGGTGTATAGATTCAAGAATCAATTAGCAACTGCAATTCGTGATAAAATTGTTTAAATATGATTTTCTTCAAAAATATGAATAGAATTTTATAATTATCCTGGTCTGAATATGGAAAGCATTATCCATTCCGGATGGCTTCACTCAAACATTTTCTAAAAAGGTTTCTCTTCATTTGATTTTAAAAATTATTTATTTTTTAAAACTTTTACTTTTCGAATAAATTCAATTAAGTAATTTGGTTTTCTAAATTCCAACCAAATTATAATTCACATAACTTGAAAAATAAATTAATGTAAATATCTTTTGAATTCTTAATAATTTTAAAATGTACAACTTGATACCACTAAAATATTTAAAAATTCAAAATATTTATAAAATATTTTTTCCAAATTTTATTAAAATATATATAAATTCAAAAATTATAAATTATTTAAAAATATTAAAAATATATAAAAGCTAAATAATAATTTTTAAAAATTCAAGATAATAAATTCGAGGAGTTTAACTAGTAAATTATCAAAACCAAGTTTATCATACTAATTTTTTGTTTTTCTTGTATTTTGTTTTAAAATTTTCAAATATATATATATATATATTGTATTTATGTTCTTTAACTCGAATTTAGTTATATTGTTAACAAATTTTCAATATGGTCGGTTTACTTTTTTAATTTAAATCAAATAAATCTATTCTATTCGCTTTTACTCGACATTTAAAAAATACATATTAAATTAGGACGATAAAATAAAACTCACCAACTCGACTAACTCAAAATTTTTTACTCGATTTAATTGAATGCTCACTCCTAATCTCTAAATATTTACCAATACTAGTATAATTTTTTGGCTGAGCCAATAAGTGAAAGAATAAATTATGATTAGAAAATAAAATTATCTACCAAATATATTTATTAGAAGTTGAAATACTAAATAAAATGAGACTTTGATGAAGGGTGAAGTTTAGTTAAAACATTCAAAATTGTAATATTTTGCGTTGTAAGTGTACTATTTTAGATTTTACATAATTTAAAATGATAAAAAATTCTTGAAATAATATTTACTTTTTTTTATAAAAATAAGGGATTTTGATAATTTCATACCTAAGTTGGAATGTAACACAAAACTCAGTTAGGCTTTTTATCTATAATATATATAAATATAAGTTTAAAAAACTTTTGAACTAACGAGAATAACTTTTTTCTCATTATATTACTAAATTCATATTTTAAAAAAATTATAATATTTAATTTATAATTATTAGTTAAAAATTATGAAATAAAATATTTTTAAAAAATGTTAATTTTTTCATTTATTTTAGGATAATTTAATAAAAAATGTAAATTTAAGAGTTAAAAAATTATCATGCCTTTAAAATAAGTAATTTATTTTACCATTGAAATGTTCCCAAGTAATCGGACCTAGGTGTAGTGTTGATAGTATACATGTTGAATTATCCAAAATAATAGTAAAGAAACATTGATGGACCTAAATTCACAGTAATCTCTAGTTTTATATAGTAATATTAGCAACCACATTAATTGAACCAATTAAAATCGTTAGTTAACAACTTTAGTTGGCTTGTTGCTATCAATGTTGAAAATGCTAATGGCTGAGCACTTAACTTCGATGAAAAGCAAAGTAGTCAATGAAGCAAAAAATGATGATTGTCCACAATCTACACAATCATCTCTACTTCACCATTTCCCTAACTGTACCAATAAACCCAAATCAGTTTCTTTAATTACCAAATGATCACAGTGCTTTTGGTTTAGCATTGCTATAAAATCAGTATTGAAATGAAATGAAGTGAGTTGTGAGCAAAAATGCATAAGTGCAGCCCATTTTGTAGCAGCTTTAAAGAGAAGAGGTTAACACATGGTGTATTAGTTGGAAGCTTGCTTGCGGCTTTCACTATTTCAATAGTTTTCAAGTCTTATTTCTGCACTCAACTATCTGCCTGTAAGTTCAACTTTTCTTTATATTTTACCAAACACTAGGCCTTTTCAATCAATTAACATCAAACTCATGTTCATTGTTTGGGTTGAGGGAAATCCGCTCCTTTACAGGGTGAAGTCATTGAAGTGTCGTCCTTTGAGACGTTGATCCGAACCTTGAAAAATAGAGGTATTGTTTTTAGGGTGTTAACGCTCCGCTCCGCTCCGTTTTAGCCCCAAGTTTCAAGGAAAGCTCAAAAAGATTCATAGAGTTTAGGCGGGAAAACCTAGGTCCACTAAGGAAATGTTTTTCATTTTAAAGGGTCTTAGTGGATTCGAACCCCACCAAGGCTAAAATGATAAAACATTTCCTTGGTGGATTTAGGCACTCCCACTTAAACTTCGTAATTTTTTTGGGCTTTTCCCGGAGCAAAAAGACAAAATCTAAAGATAAAATCAAGTATAGACATTCTGAGAATAATACCTCTACTGCTCGAAGTTTGGGTCAACGTCTCAAGAGAAGAACACTTCAAAAACTTATCGGAGGGAGAGGATTCCCCCTCAATAGTTTTGTAGCTATTGTATTGCTTACTTTTTCCTTGCATGATGCAGTGCATATACAATCACAATCATCGATGGATGCTGCTGAAAATCAGTTTATGATGTTCAAGGATGCCGGCCTTTTGCAGGAACTAGGTACGCCCGAAACTCAATTACTAACTTCAGGGCATGTATGACTTTTTTTTTTTTTGCATTTGAACTTTGATTTTGAAGTTGAAGAGAGCACATCTGCCAAGTCAATATTCAATGCATGCGACTGCGAACCAATATCGAATTACTGCGAAATCAACGGGGACGTTGCAGTTCAGGGGAATTCCTCCACTATATCTATGGTTTCATTACGAACAGGCATTCCTGCAGGGGAGATTTCTTGGACGGTTAAGCCTTATGTACGAAAGGAAAATGCAGCAGCCATGGATCTTGTTAAAAGCTGGGCAGTAACTTCAATGGAGTTCCTTCACTGTGACCTTATTCAAACTGTTCCAGCCATCCTTTTCTCCCTTGGAGGATTTTCAGGGAACCATTTCCATGATTTCAGTGACTTGGTCATTCCACTATACATAACTTCTAGGCAGTTCAATGGAGAGGTACAGTTTGTTGTGACAGATAACAGGCATTGGTGGATCAGTAAGTTCCGAGGAATACTCGCAAAATTATCTCGATACAACATTGTCGATATTGATCAAGAAAGGAAAACACATTGCTACCCAAGTATGATTGTTGGCCTTAAATATCACCATGAACTCGGTATTGATCAATCAAAGTCCCAACTATCAATGAAAGATTTCAGGCAATTCTTGAGAAGAACCTACTCATTGAAGAGGGCCAAAGCAATCAAGATAGGAGATGATGCCCGTAAAATGCCTCGACTGTTGATCATAACTCGAAGAAAATCTCGATCGTTCACAAATATCGACAAAATAACGAGAGTGGCAAGTAGCTTGGGGTATAATGTAGTTACAATGGAGCCTAATATTTCAACCAGCTTAGGGAGTGTAGCTGAAACAGTGAATTCTTGTGATGTATTGATGGGAATCCATGGAGCTGGACTAACGAACATGGTGTTCCTTCCTGATAATGCCATTGTAATCCAAATAGTTCCTTTAGGATCTATTGATGAGCTGGCTAAACAAGACTTTGAACAACCTGCCATGGATATGGAGTTAAGGTACTTGGAGTATAAAATAAAGGCAAAGGAGAGCTCACTTATAAGTAAATATAAGGCGGATCATTTGATCATTAAAGACCCTTTATCAGTTCATAAACAGGGATGGGATGCAGTAAGGTCAGTATATTTGGATAAACAGAATGTGAAGCTTGATGTCAAGAGGTTTAGACCAACATTGTTGAAAGCACTTCAGTTGCTTCATCAGTAGACCATATTTGTCTTCTCAATGTTATTTCATGTGCTAATAGTTTTCTAACTGAATTGTCCAAATGATTAGGAGATGTTATTATTGGGAGTGGGGAGTCTAGTTGTACCTATAAGAGAACTAAATTAGTCTTTTAAATTTATTTTAGTTTTTTTTAAATTTTTTTATGAAAGAGTATGTGCTCTACTTGTGCAATCAAAATTTTATTGATTAAGCTCATAATTATACATTCGATACTTAATTCCAGTTATATTTCATTTTAATTCTTAAATCAGAAAAAAAAGAACTTAAGGGTGATTTTTTAGCGATTATAATAGTATGGAAGCCAACTAAATTAATAATCAATAAAAACTAAAATATAATTAATATATAATTAGAAGTAATTTGTTTTTACATTCAAAGCGAAAATGAGAGGATTTTATAAGATTTACGAGAAATTAATATCATACGGAGTTTTTTACGAATAGGCTAATAATGGTTGGATATTTGATGAAGAAAGAAGTGAAACACAAGGAAAAAAAAGAGAGGAGAAAATCAACTTGTGATCAACTGGTTCATTACTAAAAAAAAAAAAACTGATACAAAGTTTACATGAACAAGTGAGCTTAAATAAGCTAATAATAAAATAATTACAACTTGATTAATCTTGGAACTTGATTAATTCAACTTGTTTCTTCATTGGCTGATATCAATCTAATCAACAACCAAAAACATCTTATAAAAAATTATCATTGTTTCAATGCAAGTTGGCAAGTTGGCAACTTGTAGAGTAAAGGCTCGCATGTATAAGCTCGCCTAATATAGCTCGCACTTTTAGAGACTTCGCAGTTTTGATGAGCTCGCACTATTGGAGAGCTTGCAGTATTGGTGAGTTCGCACATTTGATAAGCTCGCAATTTTGGTGAGTTCACAGATTTGGGGAGCTCGCAGTCTTGAGTGATCTCGTAGTTTTGTAGAGCTCACACATTTGGTGAGCTCGCAGTCTTGCGATTAGGGTTTGCTAATACGTGGATGGTCACTTCGCAACACTCTTCATTGACCTTTATGTTGCGAACCCCAATATCATAACACAACTTTTCAAACTTCATCTTCCCAAGAGGTTTTGTTAGAATGTCAACCAACTGATCTTGCGAACTATAGTGAACCAAAGTTACTTCCTTGGCTTGTTCCACTTCTCTCACAAAGTGATACTTGATTTTGAAGTGTTTTATTCTTTCATGGACCACTGGATTTTTTGCAATTTCAACAGCAAATTGATTATCGCACTTAATCTCTTTTACTTCTTGTTTTAAATTCAAATCATTCAACAGTTTCCCAATAGCTGCGGTTGCAACATACTCAGTTTCAGTAGTTGACTGTGCCACTATTTCTTGCCTTTTTGAGCTCTAACAGAACATACTCGATCCTAGAGTGAAGAAATAACCTAAGGTACTCTTCATATCAGTAGTAAACCCAGCCTAATCACTGTCTGAATACCCAAGTAGTTTGACCTTTTCAATCTTCACAAACTTCACTCCATGGCTTAGAGTTCTTTTTATTTATCATAGAACCCTTTTTGCTACTTTGTAGTGGTTTGTATTGCAGCAATGCATGTACCTTGACAACAGGCTTACAACGAACATTATGTCAGGTCTGGATGCAATTAAGTAAAGCAGGCATCCAACCAAGCTTCTATAGTTTGTTTCATCAACCCTTTCAACATCTTCATTGTTGACGAGCTTCTCACTTTTTGCAATAGGAGTGCTTATTGGTTTACAATTCTCGATGCTATATCTTCGTAGGATTTTCATCGCGAACGCCTTTTGGTTTATGAAAATTGTATCGCGAGCTTGATTCACTTCCAGACCAAAGAAGTATGTCATTTCACCTAAGTCTGACATTTCAAAGTTTTGTTGCATCCGTTCCTTCAATTCAATTACCAGTTCGTTGTTGCTGTCAATCACAAGTAAATCAACATATAATGAAATAATTCTTATTATTTCATTACCAGTTTTCTTCACATATAATGTGGGTTTGCTAATGCTTCTTTCAAAACCCATATCTGTTAGATAATTGTTGATTCTTTCATACCACGCCCTTGGTGCTTGCTTTAAGTCATGTAGTTCTTTGTTTAGTTTATACATATTGGCTTCACACCTAGGTATTGCGAACTCGACATAAATTTCTTCCTTCAGAAAGCCATTTAGAAAGGTTGACTTTATATCTATTTGATGTATCCTCTAACCCTTTTAAGCTGCAAGAGTTAGTAGCAACCTTATGGTGTCTAACCTCTCAACAGGGGCAAAGGTTTCAGTGAAATCCACTCCATATTGCTGACTAAACCCCTTCGCAACCAACCTAGCTTTATATCTGTTAATTGATCCATCAGGGTTCATCTTGGTTCTGAACACCCATTTAACTCTAATCACTTTCTTTCAAGTTGGTTTATCTACCAACTCTCAAGTTTCATTTTTGTTTACCATAGTGACTTCATCTTTCATGGCACTTTTCCATTCAACTTCTTGGGAAAGTTCTTCGAAGGTAATTGATTCTAGCTTCGCCAAATTACACATTTAATAGACATTGATGATCAATCTGGTCCCTCATACTGATGGTCATCAACTGCATCATCTTCAGTTTGATCTCTAGTGTGTTGTTGATTAATTTTAGTCCCCCTTCTTCGCACATCTCCTCCTCTATTTCATTCCACTTCTAGTTTCTCCCTTCATCAAATTTCACATATCTATTTATAATCACCTTCTTGGAGAAAGGGTTATAAATTCTATAACCTTTCTTAAACACTGGAATATCCAACAAAAATTCATGGCTGCAATCTTCTGTCCAGCTTGTTTATTTTCTCCTAGAACATGAACAAAACAAGTGCAACCAAACACTCTTAAGCGTGAGACAGAGGGTTTAAAACCATACCAGGCTTCGAATGGTGTTTTCCCTTCAACACCTTTGGTTGACAATCTATTTAGCAAGTAAAAACTATGTTTACTACTTCTACCCAAAAGTTATTTGGTAGTTCGCTTTTAAACAACATGCAGCGAACCATATTTATCATTTTTCTCTTTTTTCTTTCACTACTCCATTTTGTTGTGGAGTATACATATTGCTTAACTGATGATGAACACCACCCTCTTCGCAGAATCTTTGAAATTTTTCTGAAGTGTATTCTGCCCCATTATTAGACTTGATCATCTTGAGCTTGAAACCACTTTATTTTTCAACCATGGCTTTAAATTTGAAGAAGACTTCAACCACCTTGAGCTTATTCTTTATGAAGTACACCTAACAAAATCTTGTACAGTCATCAATAAACAATACAAAATACCTACTTCCATTTAATGAACTGGTTTTCATGGGTTCACAAATGTCAGTATGTACTAAGTGTATCTTTTCATGGGCTCACCATGCTCTGTTCATAGGAAATAGAAGCCTTGTATATTTCCTAAGCTGGCACACTTCAGACACATCTTCATGATCAATCATACTTGATAAATTTTCAACCAAGTTGTTCTTGGAAATTTGGCTTAAGGATCTGTAATCAACATGTCTCATTCTCATGTGCCATAATTTGGTTTCGTTTTCCAAGCTTTAGTTGATAGCGAAAATTCTATCTCCCATCTTTGTTGATATGAGCTTACATCGACTTGGATAAAAGATTAAGCATTTGTTGTCCTTAAATACCACAAAATATTTTTTCTCGAGCAATTAACCTACACTTAGCAGATTTTGATCTATGTCAAGAACTAAAAAAACATATGTCACAAGTTTAGTACCTGATGGGGTTTTCATCAAAACATCTCCCTTTCCTACTGCATTGATGTACTGACCATTTTCAACTTTCACTTTGGAGTGAAACCTTTTGTCAATGCTCTTGAAGATGCTCACATATGTAGTCATGTGACTTGTACAACTACTGTCAAAAAGCTAGTTCTTCCTTTCCTTGTCAGAGAGTTCTCATGGTGCTGTGAACTAGGCTTCGCAAGGGGGTTCGCAAGATTTCGCTTACTGGGCTTTGTAGGAGGCTGCGAACATAAATTCTTCTTAACTTGCTTCAGCAGTCTGTGTCAGAGTGTTTTGTTGTTGTGCATGCCCTTTATTCTTGCACACCTTTTCTTCATGGCTAAACTGCTTGCAATTTTTGCATTGGGCATTAGGCTTGAACCAACAAAATTTCTCAAGGTGACCCAACTTCTTGCAGTACGAGCACGATGCATATTTTTCTTTCCATTGTCTTTCTTTGACCTTTTCTTCTTATCTGACCAACTCTTTTTTCCTTTTTTTTATTTGAAAAGCTCGTAACTTCTTTGTTCTTGGCTTGAAAAGCTCCCTCAACTTGCCATTCTTCTCTGTTCGCCCTTCTTTGTTCTTGAACATACAGAGCATTGATTAGTTCAAAGAGTGAGATGGTTGATAGGTCTCACAAATCCTCTAGTGAGGATATCTTTGATTCATATCTCTCAGGGAGTGTGGTAATCACCTTTCCAACTACTCGAATGTCCGGGAACTGGTCCCTTAGTAGTCTTATCTGGTTCACCACAGCCATGATTCAATCTGAATGTTGCTTTACAGTCCCAACTTCCTTCATATTAAGGTTTTCAAAATCTCATCTGAGTTTTATCAACTACTGCTGCCTCGTCTTTTGCGAACCTTGAAACTCTTCCTTAAGCATATCCTAAGCTTGTTTAGGAGTTTCACAAGCCATAATTCTTGTGAAGATTGCATCTGAAACACTGTTTTGCAGGCAAGACATTGCCTTGTACTTTTTTGCACATTCCTTACTATGTTGTCTCATTTGAGCAAGTTTAGGATTTGGTCTCAAAATTGGTGGTTTTATTTCATCATTTACTACTTCCCAAAGGTCAAAGGCTTGAAGATAATTTTTCATTTTTACTACCCAAATATGGTAGTTTTCACCTGTAAAAATGGGGGTGGAGGTGGTGAAATGCTTGCTGAAGACATTTTTATGGAAACAAGTCCTTAAAGATAAATGGCTCTAGATACCAATTATTGGAAATTTGATGAAGAAAGAAGTGAAATAGAAGCAAAAAAATCAAAAAATGGAAAAAATCAACTTGTGATCAACTGGTTCATTACTTAAAAAAATTGATACAAAGTTTTACATGAACAAGTGAGCTTTAATAAGCTAAGAAAAATAATAAAATAATTACAATTTGACTAATCTTGGAACTTGCTTAATTCAACTTGCTTCTTCATTGGATGATATCAGTCTAATCAACAACCACAAACATTTTATAAAAAATTATCATTGTTTTAGTGCAAGTTGGCAACTTGCAGAGTAAAGGCTCGCATGTATAAGCTCGCCTAACATAGCTAGCACTTTTGGAGACTTCGAAGCTTTGATGAGCTCGCATTTTTGGTGAGCCCGTAGATGTGGGGAGCTCGCACACTTGACGAGCTCGTAGTCTTACGATTAGGGTTCACCAATGCATGGATGGTCACTTCGTAACACTCCTCATTGGCTTCCATGTTGTGAACCCTAATATCATAACGCATCTTTTCAAACTTCATCTTCCCAAGAGGTTTTCTTAGAATGTCAACCAACTGATATTGCGAACTGCAGTGAACCAAAGTTACTTCTTTGACTTATTCCACTTCTCTCACAAAGTGATACTTGATTTTGAAGTGTTTTACTTTTCCATAGAACATTGGATTTTTTTGCAATTATGAGAACAGATTGATTATCGCACTTAATCTCTATTGCGACTTCTTGTTTTAAATTCAAATCATTCAGTAGTTTCCTTAACCAGATAGCTTGATTTACAACAGTTGCGACCACAACATACTAAGTAATTATAACTTAATAAAATTTAATTTAAAATTAATTTTATATAGATTATATAACTTGATATAAATTTAAAGCATTTGTCACTCTCTAAATTCCCTTGTAAAATGTATAAAGACAATGTACGGAATAATTCTAAAAAAAGAAAAAAAAAACATTGAAACACGTTATTGTGGGGATGTTAATATTAGTTTCATAACATCTCGAACTGGGCTCCTTCATAAGCTGAGCTGAGTAAAACAGCATAACAAATTTGTTGATTATTTGTCTCCTTATCTGACCCATTACAGTTAATATGTGGACTCAAATTGTTTGGTAAGCTCGGTCTACTATAACCCAAATCGCCAGAACTGGGCTCAAATCATCATTTGGATTGCATTCTTCCATAACATGAGATTGCGACTGTTTGTGATTAAAATCCCCTTAATTTTATGCCATAAGAAAATACTCCTCTGAATTTAAGATGAGTGTTAGAATCCAATTAGTGAATCAAGTTTAAATTTTTTGAGTTAATATATTCTATTTGATCAATTTAAAACTTTTAATCAAATATATTTATTTGAATTAAATTAAAAGAAAAATAAAATGATTTTATTGAAATCTTGTTGACAATATTTGAAAACTCTTTTAAAACAAATTCAAACAAAATAAAAGAAAAAAAAACAAGATAGTATGATAATTTGATTTGATAATTCACTTGTTTAAAGCAAAAATTTATCAATTTTTCAAAAATATTATAATTTAGCATTTTTAAAGATTTTTATTTTTAATTATATATTTTTATAAAATTTGGAAAAATATTTTATAATTTTTTAATTTTAGAAGATTATTTTGATTTTTAAGGTGATCAATTTGTACATTTTAAAACTGACAGTGGCTCAAAGGACATTTCATCAAATTGTTATTTATGTTATTCAAATTGTAAAATTTAACTCAATTCAAACTCGAAAAACCAAAATATTTACTCAAACTTATTTTTAAAAAACTAATTCAATTTAGTCGAAATTTGAATTTTAAAAATCGAGTGAAATGCTGTCGAATGCTAACGTGATTAATCAATCGCATAATATGGTCTTGGCGAAGGAGTGTTTGTAGCGGAAATTTTGGTCAAAGACAATTTCCTAAACTTTTGCCAGGCTGCACAATAGTCTAAGGACAATGCCTGTGCAACCAACTTTTATAATATTTTATCAACAAAATATTTTGTATATTATTAATAGAGTTTTTAAATTTTATAAGTAATATTAGGCATTGATAAGTAACAGTAAAATATTTAAAAAAAGATAAATTAATTTTTAAAAATTGTTTGTGAAATAATAAAAAAATACTATCAAGATATCAAATACTAACACAAAGTAATTATAAATAAAAAAAATCAAAATTAAGATTCCATTTGTTATTTATTCATTTATTTAGGCTTCATTTGTTGAAGGTAAGGACATTTTCTTACTAAATTGTTGCAAGTGCATGTAAGTGTCGGCAACTACCTTACAATTTTGCATTTGCTAACCATCGCTGATCAAAACACATACTTCATCTTTATCGTTGATATATATCAACTCCTTAAAATCAAATATTTAATTACGTTTGAATTTATATTCTTTTGATTATTGCAATAATACCAATGTAAGGGTGAGCAAATTTAATTCGATTTAAAAATTTGATAAAATTTAAATTTTGAATTAAATAGTTCGAGTTATTCAGATCAACTCGAATAAAAATTAAATTTTTAACTCGAATATGAATTACACAATTTGAGTTATTGAAAATCCGAATAAGAAACGTCAAAATCACATTGTTTTGATAAATGTTTATCCATTAAGTTAAAAGACAAAACCATTATATTGTTTATGTAGTTAAATAATCATGTACTTCGTCTACTAGTCAAAAATCAGTTCATGTAAATGCAACATTGAGTATAAATAATAGGATTCGTTAACTCGACTCGATTTGACTCGAAATTTTTTAACTCAATTTGATTCGATTTGAAAAAAAATTTCAAATTGAATTCGGTTATTAAAATAAGATTTGTTAACTCCTTTAACTCAAAATTGTTTTACTCGATTCGACCCGACTCGACTTGATCGAGTACTCACTCTACATGAGTTAAGACTTAATTAACAACTTTAATCGTTATTAATATATTTTATGTTAAAAAAACATATATTTTCACATTTACAGGAGGTAGATAATCTTTTTGTTGTTTTTAGTTATAGCGTTGAAAAAAAAACCTTACTATTTGAATAATGCTAAAACTGAATTATCCTCCATATTATAAGTACAACTACTACTACCCTTAACCCTAATTTCAAATTAAGTTTACTTAATTTTGTTGTGAATGACACATCATTTCTTTCAACCTTTCCTTTTAATCAAACCGGAAGTTATTTGGTGGAATTGGGTAAATTACAGCTAAGGCATAAGTTCACATTTTAGTCATTAAACTATTATGAAGTTTTCATTTAAGTCCCTAGGTTGTTAAAATTATTGTTGCATGGCTTTCTCTGTTTGCATCACCTGCACCAATTGAAAGCTCTCATTCCTCTTCTCTTCTACAATTTAATTTATTTTCGTGAAACAATTTTAAATGTCACATATATGTAAACCAAAATCCAAATAGCTTTCTTTGTCGATCTCTAACACTAACAGTCAGATCAACTTGAATCTAACGTATATTATTTTACTCATCGATTGGTATTGATCCACTATACCGACTGTCGAATCTTCTCTTAGAGCTTGCTAGTTGAACTATTTAAAAAAAAAAAACCCTTAACCGTCTAGTGATTTAAATGAAAACTTTTGAATAGTTCAGTAACTTAAATGAAAACTTTCGAATAGTTTAACGACTATTAGTAACTTTAAAATTAAGTGGTTAAAACGAAAACTTATTAATAATTTAAAGACCTTAAATGTAATTTATCCATAAACATTTTAGTTGGCTACGTCATGTCTAAATTATTAAATAAATAAATAATTTAGGAAAATTAATTCATACACTATCAATAAAGTCGTATGGATTAAAAAAATTAATAAATATATTATAGGGTGTAGTAAAATATTTTAAAAAATAATTATATAAATAAATGAAACACTTGTCACAACTTTAATCTATTCATGAAATCTAAAAAACTGCATTCACAATATACCAAATAATTATTGTGAAAAGGAGAAAAATGTTGATGGGATGATAAAAAAAAATGAAGAATATATCTTGGAATGATGGAGATATGTGTGTAAATCCAAGGGTGGTTGTATTAATTATTGTGAAAACAATCCCTTAACAACTCGAACACACGTATATTAATCTTCAAAAACAGACAGCATGCATCTCACGATGACTAAGGAGAATAAGATTGTTGACATGTCTTACTCTACACGAGAAGCACCCTGTCTCTCCTAACCTACAACGCCATATATATATTTGAACAAATCATATAAATTCCCACATTTATAACACTTGATGCAAACAGATGCGACTGTCCTCAAGTCAACATATAAACATCAATATTAATATATGTAATTCTCACGTAAACATATTAATATTTAAATATTTGATTATTTTTGTTTTGATAAGGGGGTACTGGGTAGTTAATTGAATATTTTAAAATCATGTTCAAAAAAGTATTTAATTAAATTAATATTAAAAGTTAACTAAGCATTAATATTGTCAATAAAATTGCTAAAATCTTAAATTAAACAACATGCTTAAAGTCAATTTGATTTTTTTTAATTTAAAACTAAAAGTCATCCACTTTTCTGAACAAATTGCTTTTACTTTTTTACCCATCAAATATTTCGAATCCATATAAACATAATCAATAAATTTTAGAATATAGATAATTCACAAAGTGATCTTTCTTTTCTTTTAAAAGAATTGGAGAAAAGGATTATATATATTTATAAATTAACCGAAGGTAGTAGTAGCGAAATTATAAATTTTTTAGGGCGCGGAAATTAAATTGTAATTTTTTATTATTTTAATAGTCTGTATCTTTATTATTTTTAAAGGATTAAATTAATTTCTTTTATCATTTTTAGGAGAGATAAAGTGCAATTTTACATTTACTAATTTAAAATTTTAAAAATGTTAAAAGGTCTAAATAAAAAAAATTTCCATTTTAGGAGGGACCGGGGTCCTTGCCAATCCCCTAGCTATGCCCCTAAAGGTAGTGTGTGGAAAGACCTTAGTATTTAATTTGATTTGAGTGTAATTATTTGTAATCACTTAGGGGTAACATGTTTGGATAAATATTGTAATCGGCCGGTCTTACTGAATTAGATGTAATTGGAGCACCTCAATTATATTTTCTAATTCTTAGGGGAGGTGAGAATTGGAGTAATTACGCTAGTAACTAGACCCAAATTCAATTTTAAAAAAATATTTTCTATACAAGTTTAAGTTGCTTATATGTCAAAAAAGCTTTTAAGAAAATACAAAAAAAAAAATCAATTAAGCCCTTGTACTAAATTCGCACCCAATGAAGCCCCTACCGTTAACTAAAATAATCATTTAAGCCTCTCCGTTAACAGTTTCTATCATTGACCATGTTGATTGTTAAAATAAATTGACGGACCAATCAAATAATAACACATGGTAGCTTCTGGTTCAATCTAATATTTTTCCATGAAAATAATTAAAAATCATAAAAAGAAATTATACAAAATAAAAAAATTAAGTATTAAAAATATTATAAGTACTAAAATTCATATAAAATTATTAAAATTATAAAAATTATTATAAAAAAATTATAAAAACTTATAAAATTAATAAAACTTATTTCAAATTTTAAAAAATGTATTGAAATTCTTAAAAATTATAAAAAATATTAAAATTGATATAAACCTAAAGAAATGATAAAATATCATAAAAATTGAAATGGATTGGTTAGCCCAAAATCAACAAAAGTCTCGATCTAGGGAAAGCCATTAGCCCGGTTTACTTGGGAACCTGGAGATTGAACCTATTTTTTTTATTTTTTAATATTTTTGTCAAACCAAAATTTTACTATCCAACTATTAACATATATTACAATGAAATATTCTAACTAAGTTTTTTAGAACCGGATCAGTGGTCGAATCACTCAGGCCACCAGTTTGCCAGTTTGACTAATCCATCCACTTCAAATAAATAAAACATAAAAAAAACGGTTCAACCATCCTAGGTCTATCAGTCTAATGGCTTTCTCCGAACTAATACACTTGTCAATTTAGGTCTAATTGGTTCGACCAACTGATCCGATCCAGCTCAAGTTTTTATGATTGTTTTTATAATTTTTATAAGTTTATATAAATTTTAATACTTTTTTATGTGTTTTTATAAAATTTTAATACATTTTAATAAAATTTTAAATATGTTTATTAAATTTATAATTTTTATAATTTATTAGTTTTATTAGATTTTTATAATATTTAAAACATTTTATAATATTTATAAGTTCATACAAATTTTCATATCTTTTAATATTTAATAACATTTATATTTTTTTGATTATTTTATAATATTTTATGGTTTTAATAATTTTTATGGATAAATATTAGATTAAACTAGAAACTACCATGTGTCACCATCTAATTAGTCCATCAATTTATTTAACGGTCAAAGTAGTCAATGATAAAAACTGTTAATGAGAGGGCTTAATTGTTTATTTTAGTTAATGATAGGTACTTAATTGTTTTTTTTTTTGCATTTTCTTAAAGGCTTTTTGACATATAAGTCTTTAAGTTATAAAATTTTATATTATAAGTATGCGTATGAGTGTTTTGGAAGGTTATAACCTAATATTTATTATACTATAAATCCTAAAAATTATATTATAAAAATAATTTATGTTCTTTAAAAAATTATATGTATTTTATAAAGTTATAATAAAAAATATTATTTAAGTCCTAATTTTTAAAAAAGTTTGGACCAAAAGTTTACCATAAAATATAATTTATATATTACAAAATGTTATAATATATTTATTTATAAAATTTATGGCCAATAAATAAGGGCATAACTTATTTATGTGTTAATGCTATATATTATAAAAACAATATGTTTATTCATAAAAGAAGTGTTATAGATTTCTTAATCATAACTTATTTGTAAAAAGAAATAACTTTCTAAAATTATGACAAAAAATTATATTATTTATAAAAAGTGTTATGAAAGTTATTGGACATTTTATAATTTTTTTGTAAAGGTTATATATTATAAATTTTATATTATTTTTACTTAATTTACATATTATAAAAAGGGTTATAACCTAGCATACTTCTTTTTCCAAATTAAGCTTATATAAGTTTTTATTATTAAAGCTACAAATTACTTGTACTGTGAACCAAAATATTAAATTGTAGATGTTAATTATGCAAATAGAAAAAGTTTTTTTGCATCATATAGGGTGTAATACCATTTGAGAGAATGAAGCTAGACACAAATACTAGAGATGGCTCATGAATGGACCTGATCATGAGTTGGGCTACTCGTTCAGGCTTGAAGGCTTGCTCGAAAAGTGGGAGAGTTTCGGCAAAAATATAGGCCCGAAAAATGGGCGTGGACAAAAACATAAGCCTGTTTTCTAAACGAGTTGGGCCTCGGGCAAGATTATTTTAGCCTAGCTTGACTTGGCTCAAATTTGACTAAAAATTTTTTGTACTGTTGTTTAATTGTAACACTCATTACCCAACCCAATCACCGGGTCTGAGCTACAGAATGCTACACTAGTTATTGGAGCAACCACAGTTAAATAAATATCCAATTCATGTTAATATACATTTAAATGCAAACAAGATAGACATATGATATAATATACAATCAATTCGTGGACTTACATAGGCTTAAGAATACTCTTATCCTAGTCCGCACACGAATTAGGACCAAATTATAAAGTTTTTAAAAATTCCTAAACTGATGTCGCAACTTCATCATTTCCTCGTCACAATTTGTCCATCTCAATATGACACGCCGCGATGAGAGTCTTTGAGATGACGATGTTGCGACATCAAGAGCTTGAGGATGTGATGTTGCCCCTATTTTTGGCAAAATACACATTTGGTACCTAATTCAATGAATTCCAACCCATTTTCTAAGTATTTCAAAACATTATATCAAAATAAAGCCATTAAGCCACACTAATGACAACCAATTCAAGCACATAACTATCTAAATCAACCATTCACTATGATACAATCTAGTTATTCAACATTTAAGCATATTCACTTTTCAAATCAATTATCCATGTTCAAAACACTTCCATCACTAACTAATATTCTCAATATGCAATTTAAGCACTAAGCAATTTACTAAGCTTAATATGAACTAATCAAATTAATCACCAAGCCATGTAACATACTTAACATTCAATTAACCATTTCTAAATCATTAACCAATCTATCTATTTCAAATCATTCAATTAGACTTGAGCATGATTACTGGAGAAAAGGTCTCATTATAATCAATACCTTCTTTTTGTGTCTAGCCTTTCCCTACAAGTCTAACTTTGTGTGTTTCCACTTTCCCTTTCTCATTTCTCTTCTTCTTGTAGATCCACTTACACCTTATGGGTTAAATCCCAATCGGTAAGTCTACAAGTTCCCACATCGTATTGGATTTCATTGAATCCATCTCGGCATCCATTGCTTGTTTCCAGAGCTTGAAATCAACGTCCTGCATAGCCTCCTCATAAGTGAGTGGATCATTATTCTCATGATTGACTTTTGTATTATAAATACTACCATCATAGATGAAGAAGTCCGGTTTCTTAAGAACTCTCCCACTACTATGGATTCTCCTATGCCGTTGATTGTTTGCAGGTCTTTCTACAACTTTCTCGAGAATTGAACTCGATGATTATTCTAACTCTCCTGAAAGTTCCTTGAGTACTGGAAACACGAAAATATACACATTTTTCATGCCCTTTTTTTAACTCAAATTCATACAATTTCGGTAAAATTCTTGTCGAAAAATATATAATTATTATAAAATAATTAAATTGTATTAAATTATTAACATGTTAAATTTTAATTAATTTTATAATAAATTTTGATTGATTTTGATCATTTTCGACAGATTCGCACAAAGGGCGAAAAACAACTCGACAGACACTAGTAAAAGCACAAAACTGAGAAGCAATTTTGAAGCATTAAGGAAAATTTATTTTTCAACTTAAGATGGTCAAAATTATGTGTATTAATTCATAATATAATTAATTTTAATTTTAATCCAATTTAATTTGGGTTAAATAAATTGTTGTTAATTAATTATGAAAAGGGGCTTAGTTGAGCTGAACTGAGAAAACCAATTTAATCGAGCACTGGGCAGCCCAAAATCATCCCACATGCTAACCCAATCATATTGTTTAGCTAATTGTTTGGCTTGCAAAATGGCCCTTGAAAACTCCTTCAATTTGCATTCAAACCCTTCCACTATTCACACCTTTCAAGATTTACCCTTACCTAAAAATAACATGTTTGAAATCTTCAAACATGCCACATGTGTGGCCGGCCATGGGGGGAGTCTTTGACAGCTGATTTTGGCTACTTTTAGCAGCCTTCTCAACCTATAAATACCCACTTGGCTGTTCACTTAAAACACATCTCAAAACCATTCATTCTTCACTTCTCTCTCACTTTTCTCTCTTCATTGTTCTTCATTTTCTTCCCCATTCCCTTGCCGATTTCACCTATTGAAAAAGAGTCATTCAACCACCATTTGGAGTAGCATTCAAGTGTTCGTGGAAGCCTCAGTTCAACAAGAACAAGTAGAGAAGGAGGAGCGGAGCAAACTAATCAAGCCTCGGAGAAACACCGGATTTGATTCTTGTTCCCTATCTTTTTAATTTTGTTGTTGTTATGATGAACATGTCTATAAATATATGTGATGTTGACATGTTTAATTTAATTAATATGGCTTAAATTTAATCCGTGTTAGGTTGATTGCATTTCTTCTACTTGAGTTATTAAAATTTTGTTTGTGTTCTTATAGGTCTCGATAAGATGTTTGATTAAGTAAAATCATGACTAAGTTATTCTTGCATTACAATTGTAAGGTAACTAATGAATTAATTATTTAAACGGATTGAAATTGTAATTAATTGACACAATACTTAATCAGTGCATGTTTAATCATCTAAGGTAGCTGTGGATTAAATTAGCAACGATATCTAACGATACATTAGCCTTGCATAACTTGCAAGATTATTGTGATTAAACTGTTTCAAGGTAGAAATGTAGTGTTACCTCACGTAATCTTTTATGTGCTTATGATATTGAATTAATTGTTTGAATTGACATAGAGATATGTACAAGAGATTATTTTAATTTCATAAGTATGTATGTGCATTAACACATTTGCTTATTAAAATTTGTTTAATCAGTTGAATTGACATAAAGATATAGTCAAGAGATAAATGGATTTTGGTAGGTAAGTATGTTCATAAGTTAGAAAATTACCGAGTTGCCGTGAATTTATTCGTAATAAAGCATGAACATGAGTTTAATAATTCTAAGTTAAGAAATGTAATTAATCTAACACAATTATGTCATCTTGATTAAAATCATCTTTCAAATCGTGCATTGGAACTTTTATTTTATTTTATTTTTATTTATTTTAGTTAGTTAAAATGCTAGTTTTTAATCACCTCCTCAAATGAAAATATTTTTCTTCACCAAAGTGTTTTAAATTGCATTCATAAATAATTCTTTTCACAGTCCCTGTGGGTACGATAACTCGACATTTACTTGTCACTTTATCACTTGTTGTGATTGTGTATACTTGCATTTCTGTCGTTCCAAGTACCACTTTACTTCAAGGCTTAAAGTTATCTTTGTAGCTTTCCTCTAGAAATATAGCATGAGTAGAAACTTTAATCGTATTGTCTTTTGGATTGTAAAATAATCCTCCTTTTATTCCTTTTGGATGTCCTACAAACATGCACAATTCTAGCTGTGCATCAAAGTTCTTTGCATCCTTATCCAGAATGTGTGCTAGTCAACCCTATATTCTAAAGTGATTTAGAGCGGGTTTCTTTCCATGCCACAGTTGATAAGGTGTTTTACAAGAAGAATTGGTTGGCACATCATTCAGAATATAGCAAGCCATTTGTATCGCATATTCCCAGAAGGAAGTAAGAAGTTGTGAATAACTTAACATTGAACGAACCATGTCAAGTAAGGTTCTATTCCTTCTTTCAACTACGCCATTCTGCTGTTGAGTGCTCGAAGCAGTCAATTGGGATAAAATCTCATTTTTATGAGGTATTCTAAGAACTCATTGGACAAATATTCCCCAGCTCGATTAGACCGAAGATTCTTTATGAATAAACCTAATTGCTTTTCCACTTTCACACAAAAGTCTTGAAATTTATCAAAGGTTTCGCTTTTACGGTGCATTAGATACATATATCCATATATAAGAATAGTGGTCGATAAAAGTCACGTAATAATTGTAACTTCCTTGGGCACTGATGCTCATGGGATGACATACATCAGTATGCATAAGTTTTAAAGGTTGGTTGGCCTTTATACCTTTCGTATTAGAAGACCTCTTAGTCATTTTACCTTCTGAGCAAGATTCACATTGTGGAAGACTAACTTCCTTAAGCATACTTAAGGGACAATCTTTCACGAGTCTAATGATTTTTTCTTGGTTAATATGACCAAGTTTTAAGTGCCATAGGTACCCCTCATTAGAGTGAGAAGTTTTAAGCTTTTTATTCACTATTTGAGTTTAAAGCATCGAGTAGGTAATTGGTTTGATAAAGTAGAGATTGTTTTCCATCCATCCATTATAGATGAAAGAACGATTTCCATGGATAGCAATCCCTTTATTGAATGTCACGATATAACCGTCATAAAATAAACATGCTACAGAAATTAAATTCATCTTAAAATGAGGTACATAAAATACACTTTTTAAAAATAATCTTATTAAAATTATCAAAGTGTAAAGTAACTTCTCCCACTACATTGGCTAAAACATAGCTCTCATCTCTGGTTTGCAACGAGAGGCTCTTGTCATGCAGACTTCTCGTTTCACTGAACCCTTGTAAAGAAACACACACATGATTAGTGACTCCAGAATCTATAACCCATTTGTCAATTGATTCTTCCACTAAGCAAGCTTCAACCACAAAGAGTTCCATACCTTTACCCTTTTCGGCTAGGTAATCCAAATACTCGCAATTTGATTTGAAATGCCCTTTCCTGTTGCATAAGAAGCATTTCATCTTTTTAGAATATTTTGACTTTTTAGCCTTCTTCCTATCCACACGAGGTGGAATCAAAGACTTAGTCAATTTTTTCTTTCCCTTAGCTTTCTATTTCCCCTTAGAGGATGAGGGGCCCACAACTAAGTTTTCCTCAGGATTCTCCTGAACCAACTTACCACCATTCGACATCAACTCATAGGATTGCAATTCCTTTATGAGCCGAGTCAAGGTAAGCTCCTTGTTCCCCAAGTTGTAAGCGGCCCTAAAACCAGCAAACTAATTGGTTAAGGATTTGAACACTATTTCAATTTGCGTGTTCATGTCTAGCTCAGCCCCATTGTCTTCCGCTTCCACAAAGAATCTCATAAGCTTAAACATATGTTTTTGACCGGAGTGCATGTTTTCTATTGAGAATTCATCAAATTTGTAATAGCGGATTGTCGAGCCAATGCAACTTGGCCTCCGAGCAAATCCTCTAAATTTTTCATGAACTCTTTGGTAGTACGGAAATTCTCGTGTTGCTTTTGCAACATACTACTTATGCTCGCCAACAAATAACATCGAGTAATCAAGTCAGAATCTCTCTAGCGATTTCTCGCTTTGAGCTGAGCTTAAGGAGGACACGTTTTGTCAAGAACGAATTTTTGTTTTTCACAGCTGAAAACTATCAGCAAGTTCCATTTCCATTCTCGAAAGTTATCCCAATTTAATTTATTATCAGTAAGAATGCTAATAAGAGGAGTAAAAGACATATTTGAATTGAAAAAAATAAAGATTTTACTAATTACTATCTTTGTATTGAGCAAATATTTTTCATTTCAGCAACATATCAAGAATGCAGTATGATGCATGCGTCTTGTATTAAAACCTTGAATTTTTTTTTCTATTGCACAATCATTCTCACACCCATTAACCATGTCGACTTGGGGTCCCATGATTAACTAGCAAGAACATGAATTACATACAATTAGTTCGTGAATCTTAATTCTCAATACTCCACATGAACTAATGGTCGTTTAACGTTTGGCCATCATCTCTAGCTTAAATATATTTTCTTGGGAAACTATTTAATAAGAGATGACCTTGAGTGAGTAACCATTGACTCAACATCTATCATGAACATGCTTTCATTTGTGAGTCATCTTGGGACAATCTCTCTGAAAGTCATGCATGACTAGTTGTCCTTAAAAGAAAATCTCATCTAGTGAACCTACATGAAAAAGTTTACCTTAGGTGCGGCCAAGGTAGGAACCGACTTGAAACTTTATCATGCTATCACTTAAGGATCATCAATGGAGACCGTAGGTCTTGTTCAAGGACCTTTTCCTACTCAATATTTTAAAAACAACTAAGATTTTTTTATCAGAATGATCATACAATAGTCCTAGTGGCATTCTTACCTAATCTAAATGACATGCTTCTAATATATGCATGGCATGCTATGACAATAATATCTATTCACAAGAATCAATCAATCTTAAAACAAATAATTTTGATTCTCCACAGTTTTTCTTTTAAGGGAAAAAGCAAAGAGGTGAATATAGACCGTGAACCAGGTAGGGTCCCATGAAAAGGATGTGAGTCAAATTTGACTGCTTAAAAACTAAACCTTTCCTAGCTAGAGCCAATCTTAGACATGCACCTTCTCATTACCACACTTCTCACAGTTATCGAATAACTTAAAGATGTGAATAAAACAGTACAACACATGTATTTTCTCATTACCACACAGCTTATTTTTAATCGATCAACTATGGATCATCTCATATATATATATCAAAATTATAATATTAATATTATAAACAATTATTAAGCAGATATATAATGGGATATAGGTAATTAAAATAAAATTGCCAACCAAGGTTACCATGGTTCTATTTCTAAAAAATAAATGGAAAAATAAAATTACAAAATTTTTCACCTCAAGTCATTCCTTGGGTCTTCAACTGTCATCACATCTTTTCCTCATCATGGACTCCTTTTGAAAAAAAATTACATTTCAGTTCTATGTCCGTTTCTGACTCATAAGAATTCTATGAATTTTTTTAAAAAATAGCCCTATGCGGAGATGATAGTTCACGGTCTATTTTCTAAGAATCACAACCACGGAAAAAAAATTATGTAACAAATATATAATATCACATCCGTTCCCATATATAACTCAAAACATGCATAGGATGCAAAAACAATTATATAAAAATATATAATATCGCATCTATTCTTATATATAACTCAAAACATGCATAAGATCTAAAAATGTCACTTTCTATGTAATCAAATCATTCAAGAAGAGAAATTTATTTTGATTATCTATTTATACTTATAGATAGGGTTTAGGGTTTTAAGGTTTATGGTTTAGGGTTTAGGGTATGCATAAGATCTAAAAAATGTCACTTTCTATGTAATCAAATCATTCAAGAAGAAAAAATTATTTTGATTATCTGTTTATACTTATAGATAGAACATAACCTGGTTCATGGTACCAATTTTTTGAAGAATGAGTTTGGAAAACGCAGCGGAAAATAAATTTAGGGAAAATCCAGAGTTTTAAAATTTTTTACAAAACAAGATCTTGGTTGTGATATCTAAAGTAATAAACACTTAATCAAAATTGTACATTTTCGATTCATCTAGGATGAGCGAAGCGCTTCGACCAAGTAGTCTTCTTCGCTATCCTTAATATTATGTCTACTGAGTGTGGGCTCGCTTCGAATCAGAAAATTTTTCACAAAAATTACCAGTGGGGTAATTTTGTAATTTTTCTAAACTTTTGGGTCAAGTTGTAAATCAGAAAATATCTCTAGAAGTTTTTTAGAATAATCTCTTCAGATAATTTTCTTCCTACAACTTTCTCTTGAATTCAAGTGTTTGTAAATAATGAGTGAAGACTCTCTTTATATAATGAGAGTTTAGAGAGTTCAACTATGATTAAACTTAATCACTTTAATATTAAAATAATAAAATACTATTAAGCTAAGCATAATTAAATTTAATATTAAAATATTAGAATAATATTATTTTGGAATAATTAATCTGAAATCAAATTCTCTGATAGAGTCCCAGTAGGAGTGTAACTCTTCTACTTCTCAACCACCAACGACCAACCGCTGCTGACTGCCAAATGCCGCCATCGCAGCCACTGGCACCGTCATGTTCGGTGATGCAGGTGCGACATCCTTATGCACCTCGAGGCGGTTCGACTGTTGCCTGTTCGATCTGGGTCAATGACAACCTGATCGGCCTGGTCTAGCCACCAATTGGACTGTTGGCCTAGTTTCACATACTGGGCTTGGTTCAACCATTTTTTGGTCTTTGTCTCGATTTTAGGCTCCCGGGCCCAATTTACGACCTCAGATCCAATTTTCAAGTTCAATTACCCATTGGGCCAATTGTCTGACTTGAAAATTAACTTCCAAAAATATCATATTAATTTTAATTGATTTGATTAATTTTATTTTACTTGATCAAAATTAATTTTGCAAAAAATCACCTAGATTTTCCAAATTAATTTTTCAAGAAAATTCTTTAATCAAATTCTCTAGTTGAACAATTCTCACGATCACCTAATTTAATTCCAAATCAAATAAATCGACTCAATTAAATTATTCCCAAAGTCATAGAATTTTCTTCTGATTTAAATGCAACCCGATCGAGCTTTTGCTGAGCATGCGGAGGGACCAATCAAACATATACAATTAGACTCTAGTGATTGCAATTATGTCCAGAAGTATCGTTCCAATAATTCACAATTTCTTAATCATGGAGTCAGTCCACAAGAAGTACCATGAGTGAAAACTCCTTATTGTATACTCTTTACGAAAGCAATTCATCCAACTGTTTTGTCAAATGACCTCGTCATATGTGTGTTACCCTTATATGATATCCTTGATTCCTTTGAGTTAAATCCGTTCACTCAATACAATCTTATTTTATGTCATTGTCACCATTGTGTATTCTTAATGATTAATATGATCACTTTTAATAAATGACTGTGATAAATTGCTTGTTTGAGAACGAGCAACCCGTGGCCACGTTATATATTTATCAATACACACAATGCCAATGAGAGGATATCATTAACTGTTTAATTGAGCTATGAATTCCACTATTGCTAGTAAATCCATTCCATACACAAATTATATACCAAACATACCAACTATGGGCTCAATCATCTTTAGAGCATAAGCCTCCACTTATATCAAAGCACATGAGTTGCATATGCCTAGTCAGTGACTAACTCAGGATTTAGGTAAATCACACCATGAAAGTCAAAAATGAATTAATTCACAAATAGATTCAGAATTAATTCATCTTGGGTTTAGTCCAATGTATCATATTACCAATGAATACATTTATGTCTCTACTCGTGGAGTCAACTGCTCTGATAGCCAAGACTAGCCATCTCCCTAATTGGAATTGTAGACGACATAATAACCCTTTTCAGTATTTGAATCAAATGCTCACTTTGATTATTTTACGAGATTACAAACTCATTTAGATTATCTACTAAAGTAAGTTTTCTTTCTCGCAATGTAAATGTACTTTACAATGCCACTTATCTTCAGTTTGAACTTTAGACAATCAATGAGCTAATATTTTCTTGTCACAATTTCTCTATGCATGAAAAATATAAAAGACATAAATACCAAAGACATAATAGTGAAATTTGAAATTAAATTTATTTATTTATTAATCGTTCAAATAAATAGAAAATAATTACATGTTTACTACAATATGGACACGTTTCCCAGCAATAACTACCGTCTCAATGATAGTGTGTGCTTCATGCTAATTCCGCACGATGAGATCCACAAGTTGACAATCTGCAAGGAAAATAAAAAACTAGGGTAAGCATTTAGAACACTTAGTAAGTTCATAAAGGAAAAACCACACTTACCTTAAACATTTAAAACATTTTATCAATAATCATTTTTGGCATTCAAAATGGTTATCCTTGGTACACAATGGAACAACTAAACACATATCAACATTTCCAAGTAAGCATGTTAGTCACATTTGAGTATCATGAGTAATAGTACCAACATTAGAGAATTCACAAGTTATATGTCAACTATATGCATATGCTACTTCATTTCCATTTCATTTTGAAAATTCTTACTTCAATTTAATCGAATATCAGCTGATGGAACTATAGTTAAATGGACTTGGATACACGAGAATCAATTGCTCACACAAGCTGGCAACATATCAGGGTTGCCCACACAAGTTGACATTTTAACAAAGTTGCTCACACAAGCTAACATTGCATCGAGGTTACCTTTCTGGGCTAAAATTATGATACATATAACTCGAGAATATGCAACAGATGCTAGACCTCGTAATAACCTGTAAAATCCTTGATAAAATGCGTGTAAAACCCTAATGGCATACCATACCTATCCTCACCTTTGTTGGATTGCCGGCACCCCTATGGCGCAGCGAAAAATAAAAATCCGGTGATCCTAACCAAGGATCCATGTGTGAGGATGAATCGGGGTGATAAAGGTTACGAAATTACCGAATGTTTATTTTGAGTAAACAACAACGTCTCAACAACGTGTAGTCAGATCTACAATCGAACCAAGCCGCAATCATCGAGACCCCGACCTCTATGTAATCCACACAGTTGACTATGAATGGAAGGAATCAGAAATCCCCAAAACAGTTTTGAGAGTGATTTTTCTTTGACGGCTGCTAGTCTCAAAACAAAGAAAAATGTGATTTTTATATATATTTTTATTTTAGGGTTTTTTAGGAATTAAATAAATATAATAATATTTTAAACCGAAAATTATAATTACATTAATTATAATATAATTTTGGTAAACCATATATTTATTTGAATTCATATGCTAACCAAATTCATGTCCTCATTGTGCGTACAACAACCTTGTACATAATGTGTTGGAAATTTGATTACCGAATTAAATTAATTCTATAATTAATTTATTTCAAGCGACCCCCAAAAACAATACCAACTATGGTTTATTCCGTTCATTTCAACTATAGGGTGTGACCCTGTAGGTTCCTGTAAAGTTAGCAGTAATACTAGAACGATTCAATGTTACAAACAATGAGTGGCATCTAGCAATGCATCATTGCTACCTAAGTCACAAGAGATCATGATTCGACATAACCTTTTTATGATTAACCTTTTATGCAATAATCCTTAAGTCCTTTATCTCTGGATTGGACACAAGTCATGGAATAGTCACACTTACATAGTCCATTCCATGTTCCTTGATATCTTAAGCAGACTACGATATACAAATAAGTATGACATCTCATATCAACTTATTTGAGCATGGCCTTGCATTTCTAGTCTCACTTAATCAAGTGGCCTAAGATATTACTCCCATTATGTAGGAGGGACTTATTCTATATCGACCAACCATATCCCTTTACATCGATTGTGGTATATCCAACATCAACATTTATAGAACAGCTAGTTACGGTGTAAGTTTGACTGTATCAAAATATACTACTCACGATGTTAGGATTATGATGATCTCAAGTCTGAGGATCATATACACATTAATCACTATGAGTAATGTCGTGACAATTACGTAATAATCCAAGAAACATACTTATAATGGCTCAGTTCAATATGTTGTTCTCTAACACACATATTCATGCATCCATTCTGACATTCCATATCAATGACAACTCTTTATCATCAATCAACTACATGTTAGTCTTAATGCATTATCGTTGCCCTATCCAACAATAATACTTGACTAAGAATCTTTTAAGAATAATCATATTATTCTTAGGACATTATTATAAAATAGTTTATTTATACACACAGAAAAGAAACTGAAATAATAATGGTAACGCCTTATATTAATAAACATGATTAATCAAGTATGTTATTACAACCATCTCATGATTGATCTTTGGGCACACTCTAACAACTTTTACTAAGTTCATACGAGCATCATTTATATAGATCATTACAGATACTTGTATCGGGTTAAAATTTCATTTACAAGTCTTGTAACAATCAATTTTCATATTTACATGAGTATTCAATTCATCCAATTGAAGCCATATATGCCAAATTCTCTAACTTTTACTTAAATATAACAAATAGGTATAATCCAACACAAATAATATATAACATAAAATAGGATAAGTTCCATATGAAGTTACTTTTTCAAAATATGAAAAGTGGATACTTTAGGACTAATCCGTAATTTTAGCTTTTCCTCGATCAACTCCAATTCGATCCAATTCTTGATTTAAATAATCATTTTATATCATCAATCAATACCAAATATGTCCATACTATGCTATGATATGCATGGACCTATAGCACTCGATTTTTTATATCCCTAAAATTTTAAATTTTATTTAATTTAGTCTCTAAACTCGAGTTAGTCATAACTTTCAATTCCTAGCTTCATATTAAAATCCAATTTCATATATTCTCATTAAAGACCTTATACTTTCTATTTCTAGCATAATTTCATAACAAGTTTTACATTATCCAATTTTGACCCTAATGTAACAAATTTAACAAACAAGTTAAATTGACTTTACAATCTAGTCCTTTTATAATCCAAACTTAAAATCTATCAATTTCAAGCCTAATTCTTCAAGAAATCAATAATGAAAACTTTTTAAAACTTTAACAATTTTGCAAATTGGTACATAGGCTAGCTAAATCAAACTCCCATGACCCTAAATTCATAAAAAATACAAGAAAATGACCTGAATTTACCTTAGATTTAAGGGCCAAATGCCATGGGATTTTTCTCTAGATTTTCTTCTCTTATTGGACAACAATGGAGAAAATAAGGAAGATGACATAATATTTTCTCCAATAACTTCATATATATATATGATGATGATTAGGGACTAATTAATCTAGTTTAATTTAGGTTAATATGACATAATTATACTAATTTATTTATTAGCTTAATTTAATGTAATGACATCATCATCCACTAACACTAACTATAAAATAGTCTAATTATCATTTTGGACCTTTAACTAATTGCTATTTAAGTCCTTAAGCCTTTGGTCAATTAAAAATCTATAGCGATTGGACTTTTACGATTTAGTCCCTGAGCCTTAATTAACTATTAATTTGGCAAAATTACCAGACCAAACTTTAATATGCTTTTATACTATCCTTGTAAATTTTAATAATTAATATTTACTGATTCGGTTTATGAAAATGGGGTTCTGAAACTGTATTTTTCGGTACCATTAAAAATCAGGCCGTTACATTACTGTTGCTTACTGTTGTTATGTTGTTGTTTTGTTGCTATTATGTTGCTGTTTTGCTACCATTTCGCTATTATATTACTACTATTTTGTTGTTGTTTTGGATATTGTATAACTCTTCTTTTATTGTTAATTTTTCTACTATTTTAGAGGTATTTCTTACTAAATTGCAACTATGTTAGTGTTATTTAAGTATAAAGATTTTTTAATGTATTTTCAATTTGTTGTGAGATATTTATTTTAATGTTTTTAGTGAATTGGATGTATTATATTTTTTAAATTTATTTTTATATAAAAATAATCTAAAAAAATTAATATGGGCCGAATCAGACTCAAGTTTAACATTTTCTATCTGGGCCTGACTTGGGCAAAATTTTAAACCCATTTTTTGTGTCGGACATAGCAAATAGGCCTAAATTTTGCATTGACCCGATCCAACCCATGTTCAGGTCTACTCGCAAACTCTTTTATTTAAGACATTCAAGGCTTCAAAATGTGGTTGAAAGGACATTTATTGTTCTAAAAAATATTTTTCATATTAACGTCACCTTAGTATAATATAAAAAAATAAGGTTGGATCGTACTAGCATATTGCATACTCCATAGCTTCATTCATAGGTGGACTTGGGATTATCTATATTTCGAAGAGTACATAGAAGAAAGAAACCTTGATAATCTTAATGATACAAATTATAATTAAATGATGATGAATTCATTAAGGACCAACATTTGATGAAAATGAGCTTATGTTAAGTATTAAAGAGGAATAACTCAACAAATATGAAACACTAGAACAATTAGATAAAATTGCATATGGTGTTAATTTTTCTTACTATTTTTATTAGTAATAGTATTATCAACTATTTTTTGGATTAACATAATGCACATGATGATTTGGTTTTAATTTTTTATCATGCTAATATTTTTATAGTATTCAATATTTTTAAAATATAAATTATGTAATAGCGTAATGACAATTTATACTACCAAATATAACATAAAAATTATAAATTTATGTAATTATAAAAGAGTGTAATTAGTAATTTTATTTTATTCAATTATTCTATGCTTTCGAAATAGAACCTAAATAAGTTTTGAAAGAGAGTGAATTGTGGGAATTAAATGGTGAAAATTGAAATAGTGTAATTAAAATAAATAAGTTTAATCCTATGTAATATAAGGAATAAGGATATTAAAAGAGGGAAATTAGAAAGGAATATAAATATTAAAAGAGGGAAATTGGAGATGTATATAGCGTAAGAATATATGGAAATTAATATAAATATCCATTTTTAGGAAAGAATTATGTCCACAGATTTATTACTAATTATTGCACTCAATAAATTTCAATTAATTAAGAATAATTAAATTTACTTATTTGTCAAAATTTTATTGATGACACATGGCATTACTTAGAATTCGTGTAACGTTCCTAATTTGCACCTAAACTCCCTTGCATTTTTATATATAAAAATGGCACTTTCCTTGCATCAACTTAAGCGGGTGACAACATGACGTATGATACCATTTTTGCTAGAAGCTTTAGCCGCTATGACCAAAAGAAGTTAGGATATGGAGCATTTCTTGGTTGTTTGCTTATTGCATTGAGCTTCTGCATTGTCTTCAAGCCTTATTTGGGTTCTCTTCCAGTTCGTAAGTAGCCCATTTGTTCTTATTTTTCTACGTTAGTCGTTTAATCTTGTTTATGTTCTTTAGTCAATGTAGCATGTTTGTTTTGCAGTGAATATGAGGATGCCAGTGGATGTTGGTCTCAAGATGTTACGGATTACGAATTCATACAGCTTCGAGAAGCTAAGGGGCGATGATATAAGAAGTTCTATGGCAACAATTGTGAACGAAACAAGCAGTTCTGAGATTGAAATGGTGGAAAGTGATACAACCGGTACTAAAGAAACAATAAGCAATGGCAACGCAATTAGAAGCTCTACGACCACGGTGATCAACAATAAAAACATCACTCAGAAAAAGGAGATGAAGACACTTTGCCATGTAGAGGAAAGAACCGAATTTTGTGAGATGTATGGAGATATAAGAGTTGATGGAAAAACTTCTACAGTTTTCATGGCTGCTGATACCATGCTAGAAAGTGGCTCGTGGGTTATCCGTCCTTATTCCCGAAGAGGAGACGAACAGGCATTTAAACGTGTAACAAAATGGTTTATAAAATCAGTGGTCGATGCCTATGAAACACCAACTCAATGCGATCAAAGGCACAATGTTCCAGCCATTATATTTTCCACTGCAGGATATGCTGGAAACAATTTCCATGACTACACCGACATCGTGCTTCCTCTATATTTAACTTCTCGACAGTTCGATGGAGAAGTGAAGTTTCTCATTACCGATAAAAAACCATGGTGGATTAAAAAGTTTCGAAATATATTACAGAAGCTTTCTAGATATGAGTTGGTCGACATTGATAAAGAAGTAAATGTTCATTGTTTCACAAGTGTGACGGTTGGCCTGAAGCGTTATCCACAAGAGCTGAAGATTGATTCTTCAAAATCACCTTATTCCATGAAAGACTTCAGGAAGTTTTTAAGGAGTGCTTATTCCTTGAAAAAAGAAAACGCCATCAACATGAGGGATAATGGTGGGAAGGAAAGGCCTAGGCTTTTCATTCTTTCAAGAAAGAATACCCGAGCTTTTACAAACACCAACGCCATTGTCGGAATGGCAACAAGGTTAGGCTTCGAAGTAGTGGTAACGGAGGTAGATTCGCACGTAGCAAAAGTTGCAGAAATGGTGAATTCATGTGACGTAATGATGGGAGTCCATGGAGCGGGGTTGACCAACATGATTTTTCTTCCGGAGAATGCAATTTTAATACAAGTTATTCCCATTGGAGGGTTCGAATGGCTGGCCAAAACCGACTTCGGAGAGCCATCCAAGGACATGAACCTAAGGTACATAGGATATCAGATTAAAACGGAAGAGAGTACCTTGATACAACAATATCCACCAGATCATGAGGTATTGAACGATCCATATGCTATACAGAGACGGGGTTGGCATGAATTCAAGTCCATATATTTGCAGAAACAGAATGTCAACCTTGATGTGGATAGGTTTAGGATCACTTTGTTAAGAGCACTTGACCTCTTACATCAGTAAATATTGTTCTTCTCATAGAATTATTCATTTTCTTCCTTCTTTTAGTTGATTACCTTTTGTTGTCTCAAATATATTTCAATTTGTTATTAAAGAATTTTTGGTAAGCCAATAAAATTTTATTAATAAAAGGTCCCAAAACACGATTACAATATCAAAGAATACCAATTGAAAGAAATGTACCATCCAAAAACTAACTAAAGACCAAATCAATGATCCGCTTGGTTACAAACTTAAGAAAAAGAAAGAGAAATTCAAGAAAGAGGATTGAATTTCTGTGTGAAAGAAAAATATTACGTTTTAATTTACATTGGATTACATAGCCTATTTTTAGTAGAAGCTAGATACAAAAATAAAGAAAGATGTGATATGATATTGCGCTAATAAATTAGATACAAATAAGGAAATATATTATATAAATTAATTATGCAAGATATCACATTAACATTCCCCTCAAGCTCAAGGTGGTGCTGTGGACTGAAGCCTAAGTTTAGAAACTAAGTCTTGAAATCTAGTTGGAAGGTGGGTTTTTGAGAAAATGTTTGCAATCTAAGTGAGCTGATGAGGAGACAGAAGCAAGGTGTCAAGTGCCCTGAGTAACATGATGTCGTACAAAATGATAGTCAATCTGTCTGCGTTTTGTACGTTCATGAAACACATCATTATGAGTGATCTAAATTGCACAATGACATAGGCGTCAACCACTAATGAAGACATTAGCGCATATGATCTCCGTTATCAAGCTCCTTTATTTCTACTTAAAACCTTGCTTACAAAAAGGGAGAGAAACAATGAAGTACAATACAAACCTGAGCATCCTTGATCACCCACTGGAAGACACCGTAAGAGAGCAGATGCTTAGAGCCACCCTAGATGACTAAAATTAGCCACCGATGACATCTAACCCAGGACAACACCTAAACAATGACTAAATCGACGGAGGTCTTGGATATGGCAAAAAAAAAAACAAACAAGAAAAGTAACATGTGAAGGCTTTAGGCTCCGCCACCCATCCACCATTAGGGAGTTTTAGTAAAACTCTCACAAAAAAAATGGAAAACTGGCATCAGAACACCACATTGGTCCCTCCTTAACAAAGGTTCACTTGAGAAGAAATAATAAATAAATAAAACAACCACGAAAGCTCACACAAGGCCCCCAAAAGAAGTTATTAAATCGAGAGGAGGGCATCAGAAAATAAAGTAGAACAAGGAGGACGACGACCAACCACCGATAGTAAGTATTTGGTTGTCTAAACCGAGAAATAGGAATATTATGGCCTGGAGTAATAGAAAACTAAAGCAGAAGAAATAGAGGAAAAAGCTAGAAACATGACCAAAAAGGGAAAAGAAATAAAATTGAAGTTTTAGTAACGACAAACACCATCCACAAAATAGATCTACAAATTGAAAAGAGAGAAGACATTCCAAGTGAATTAGAAGAATAAAGAAAGAAAAGATTGGTGAGAGGGAGAAAGGCAGGCGATAGCCGGCTTGGAGGTTGACACTATCGCGCCGCTAGGCAAAACAAAAGACTACACGATACTGCTCACACGAGTTGTAGAGTATCTACAAAAAGTACAGGACCTTAGCCATCGGTAGGACATTCAGGACTAACACCCGAAATATGAAATCCCTAATGACATGTCATTTGTATCCTAAAAATTCCTAAGGTTCAACCGGGACTCGATATCCGTCAATTCATTATAGTATTGATACGTTTATATATCGATTCATTTACATTATAAATAACATGATAACATTCAATTTAAATAACATAAACAGAATAAATTTTCATATGAACTTACCTCGATGACTAGGGGCGTAGTAGTTAGATCGAATTAATCCGAAGCTTTCGCCTTTCCTCAATTTAAGTCTGGTTGAGGTTTATCTTGATCTAAATAGATAATTATATTCAATTAAGTACTCCAATTAACCTCAAACATTCAATTCAATTGATAATTCACATTTATGCAAAATTTCCAATTTGCCCCTAATATTTTAACTTTTTTACAATTTAGTCCTTAAGCTAACAACTTAAAATCTAATCATTTTAATCTAAATCCATGTTGAGCTAACATGCAAGGGACCTTGAAACAACTCATATTTACACTCATTTCAGAATAAAACTAGAATTTATACCTTTAACAAATTAGTTCTTAAATGTCATTTTCATATAAAATCACTTTACAAAACTTGTTTATTTTTCAATAAGGGTTCATAATATATCATTTAACATCAAAATCTACTAAAAAATTCCATGGAATAACCCCCAACCTTTAACAATTTTACAAGTTAACCCCCGGGCTAGCTAAATTAAGCTAAAACAGACTCAAAAACATAAAAATCATTAAAAACAGGATTCGAGATCACTTACATGCACCAAAAGATGCTTGACTGAACCTAACCCTATCCTTCAATGGTGATTTTTGATTTTGGTAAGAAGAAAGCAAGAAGATGATATCTTTTGTCTTTAATTTACTTAACATTTTAACTTATTTGTCCATTTACCAATATAACCTTTTAAAATCATTGAAATTTCATTGAAACCTATCCATGCATATCCAGTAACCCATTAAAAGGTTTGTTTACCATTCAAGTCCTTTATTTTGAGGTTCTATAGCCATTTGACCCTTTTAACTAATAGAACTCAACTTTTCCCCATTTACGATTTATCTCTTTTGACTTAATTAATTATGCAAACATCAAAATATCTTAATGAAATTTTAATACGACCTTAATATATTCCTTAGACATCAAATAAATAATCAAATAATAATTCATTTATCGAATTGTGGTATCAAAACCACTGCTCTGATATCACTAAAAATAGGCTGTTACACAACTTTGAGATATTGTTATTCTTCCTGAAAATAATAAGAATTTATTTCTAAGTATAAATTTTATTTTCCAAGAATAAAAATTCTACCTATTTCTATATGAGAGAGATTTACTTTCTTACTGAAACTAAATAAAATTATTTCTGGTTTTTTATTTGATTTGAAATTTTTCGAGCCTACACTCGAAGCAGTTCGTGGTATGAGAATAGCAAAGAAGGCCATTTGGTTGAAAGTCGGGAAAATCTAGTATTTTTCTTGTACAAAATAAAAGTATTTTTCTGGAAAAAAATATTGCTATAAATATCACAAACCAACTTTGTTTTCAATTTTGTAGTTTTCCATTGTGCAAGAAAACCATTTTTGAAGTGGATATTTTCCAACAATTTGACCTTGCTGCTAGCACTATCCTTGCTAAAGAAAAAGGTAAATGGAAACTTGAGAGTGCCCCCCTAGCGTTTCCCCCCAAAGAACCAGTTGTTGAGGCTTATGTAGTTTTTTTAGAGGAGGTGGTTTTGGGGTTGAGTGGGTTCTCATTTAATGGAGGACCCCATGCTTATAAATTGGATTGCCCTAAGTTCGATGAGATAGGTTTTCATGGTTGGTAAGCCAAAATGGAGCAACACTTTTGAAGGGGAAGGGATCCCTCACAGTACTAAGTTTATCACTATCAGATGAATTCGTAAGCCTTCTCAACCAATTACAACTTTTAAAATCTTATGTACTAAGAATTTTCTCTAGTAATTTGAAGCTTGAAATTAGTCAGCATTTTGTTTAAGCCAAAGACATTGGTTGAAGGCTTTTTGGTAGCTAAGCAAGTAGATAGTATCAACTAGTACTCAGAGGAGAAGTTTTGCACCTAGGTTTTGATCTGTCGTAATTTGTTGTAGCAGATTAAACTAGTTTTCATGCTTAAGGAGCTTGAATATGAGCAATTCTATTATGTTTTAGTTAGTTTTTTTTTCTATTTTAGTTTCAATTTAATAAAAAGTGTAAATTGATCTGATCTTATGACCTTAGGGGCCGAATGAGGCTTAAGGGAAGGCTAACATGTTTAACGAGTGTGTAGGACACCATTCAAAGGTATGATAACTCGATATTGGTTTCCATGTTACAACACGGAAGGTCAACGTTGCAACATAGTAACCAGAAGGACAATTAACCATACTGCCTTTGATGTCACAACAAAGTTAGTGGGTGCCGCGATATATCCCTGAAGTGGAGCCTATGCCAAGCAATCTGTTTTTCGTGTTGTGACACAAGTAGTGAATGTCATGACATTGACCCTATATGTGAAAACATTAACAATCTAAGGGCGTCTTGGTCTGCACAATGGAAAATAATAGAGAACCATCAGCCAAACTAGCGCTAAGGATGATGACCAACCGTAGCATTATAAGTAGGCTCATTAAACACCTAAGAAATTATCTTTTTTGTACTTTAGAATTTTCCTTTCAGTTTTTAGTTTCTTTTAGGCTTAGGATTTATTTTCTATTTGTTTTCGTTCGTGTTATTCGGGGAATATAATTTTTGGGTTTAACCAACACTCTATGGATTCAGCCTACAGTTTGTGGATTCCTGCGCTTCGATCATTTAATATAATCAAGATTTCTCTTAAACTTTTACTCTTGATTTGTTTTTTATGTTTACTTTTTGTATCGAGTTTATATTTTTTACGAGATCCATGAGGAACTAATCCTCTTTTGGGGATTAGCAAGTGGATAGGTGCTTAATTAGTTTCTATGTAGGGTTTCTTAGCGGATCAGCTATTTGGGGTAGAAAAAACTTAAACCCTAGGCCTAACAACCTTAAAAAGTCATCTAGGTGGGAATTAACCTAAAATTGGTATCCACGAACCCCTTACCCCAATCCAATCTGGACTATGAGGTCGAGAGATAAGTAGTTCTTGCCGAATCATTAGTTTAGTGGATGATCGATAGATCCTACTAGGTTAACGACTAGTTGATTGAATAGGCTCCGATATAGGAATTAGTTATGACCACCGAAGCGAGTTAGTCTCCCATGCTTAAATTTGATTGAGCCAACATATTAGTTCTCCATTATTATTTTATGCAATTTATTTATTTTCTTATAAAAAATTATTTTTACTTATTATTTTATCGTACTATAATTTGATTAAGTTATTAATTAGATATATTAACGTTTAGGTTACTATTAATTTAGCACTCGCCTCCCTTAGGTATGATCCTCGGAGTACTCACCTACTTCGTTGTAAAAAACTATATTACAACCTGACCCATATACTTGTGAAAACTGCCTAACTTTCATATTTGGTTGCAAGAAATATAGTCTAGACGTAAGTACGTCAAGAAGCGGTCAGGTCTATTCTTTCTAATAGGGCTTCTACTTTGTTTCCAAATCCTATGACTACTTTAAAGCTTTATATGCTTTTCAAAGTTAATTAAAATTAGATTTTTCCTCGATCTAATCTGAGTAGTGCCAAGGCAACTGCTAAACTATCCTCTCCTACTGACATTGAGGAGAGAAGGAAGAAGGGATTATGTTTTTGGTTGGGGCTAAGTTTATTCCTGGCCATAAATGTACCAAGTCCAAACTATATCAAATTTTACATGACTCAAATTTTGAAGGGGATAATAAAGACTTTCAAGATTGTAATGAACATTTGGAGGAGGTTCAGCATGACCCTAAGCTAGCAGATTCACATGTTCTTTTTTTGTATGCTATGAAAGGTTTCAAGGGAATGATACAATGAGGCTTGCAACTAAGTTTGGAAACAGGTTGGCAATGGTTTTAGTGGATTCAGGAAGCACTCATAACTTCATTGATGGTTCATTGGTTAGAAGTTTAGACCTCCAAATTTGGAAACAATACATATTGAAGGTAACTGTAGTAGATTGAGGATGTGTCTTTACCAATTTGTATGTGCAAAGATGTCTCTTGGGAAACTCAAGGCACTTAATTCCTAACACATTTCATGGTTTTTCCCTTGAAAGAATGTGATGTTATTCTAGGGATCCAATGGTTACTAGCTTTGGAACCAATTATTTGGAACTTTCTACCTTAACCATGCAATTCCAACATCAGGGAGCCACTTATGTACTTCAAGGGATTGCTTTTAGAGCCATTCAATTGTGGTAAATCTCTGGGTCCCTATACTTTGGTGATGAAAACCAAGGAGCAAATTGAGTTGTCTGTTTGAGATTCTCAGCTCCAACCTGATATGAAGAAATTTCTTGAGGAATTTGCAGAAGTGTTCCAAAAACCAATTAGATTTCCTCCTCCCAGATTGCAAGACCACAAGATACCTTTGAAAGATGAAAGCCAAGTAGTGAAAGTCAGACCTATAGGCTACAAGTTGGCATTATTAAGGACAATAACAGTTCATTTGTTTCCCCTATCGTGATGATTAAAAAAATGGCTCTTGGAGACTCTACATAGATTACAGACACTCTATCAGTTAATTCTCAAGTTCCCTAATCCCAATTATTGAAGAATTGTTGGATGAGCTTGGGAAAACAACTTATCTCTCTAAGCTAGACTTGAGATTAACCTATCGTCATATCAAAATGTGGGAGCCTAACATACACAAGATTGCATTTAGGACTCGTAAGGGCCATAATGAATTTTTTATCCTACTGATCTGTCGTAATTTGATATGTCAAATTAGCCTTCCCATTACATTTAATGAGCTTGATTCTAAGCAATTTGTATGTTTTTGTCATGTTTTTATTTAGTTTCTTTTTTGGCTTTAATAAATGAAATATTGCTCTTTACCCATTTTGAGGCCCAAATTGGCCAAATGTTTTACTTGGACCCTAACGATCGATTGAGTGTTGTAGGAACTCGACGATGGGCCAAAATTATGCAAAAACATCACCAAGAAAAAGGGTATCGCGACATCAAAGCATGGGCATCGCGATACCTTCAACAGGCCTAAAATGGAGACCACCTACAGCAATATCATGATATCTTCCTTAGGTATTGCGATACCCAAATCCTAAGGAACACCCCCATTTTGAGACTATTGATGATATCGTGATATCTAACCTTGGGTATTGTGATATCACTGTCCTGAGGGGACAAAAAATTACATCAGTAATAGTCCTTGTCCAACTGAAGCACCAGTCAAAGTTAGACACCCAAAGGAATTTTTATCACTAAAAATTGGGTTGTAATCAACTTTAAAAAGCCAAAAACTAGTTGAAGAAAAGGGAGAGCCGTTTAGTTTTAGGTTAGAAAGCTTTAGATTATGTTTTTCTTGTATCTTTTTAGTTTAAGGTTAGAGTTTTCTTCTTTATCCTTTCAGGGCATAGTTTATTTTTTCGATTTTAGTGGTAGTTAGTAGTTAGTTATTAATGTAGCTAGTGTTTATTTTCTTGTTTAGTACCTTAAACTCCTTATAATTTTAGTTTAATCCTTAGTATTAATGCAACTCAGTTTCATTTTAGTTTCATCATTAAAAATATGGTTTTTAAGTGTTCTTTTACATTTCCTTTGTTGCCATTTTAGTTATCTTCAAGTTTGTTTAATAAAAACCTTAGCTTTTCTCATTTCTCTTGCATTTACCCTTTATGCATTTTTATGTTATTATTGTGTTCTTGTTTGCTTATGTATGAGTAGGAGCAACTAAATCTTTGGTGGTTGGTTAATGGAAGTGATGTTTAGTTAGTCTTTGGTACAAAGATTAAATCGAATAGATTGAAAAACTTAAGATTGACAACCTAAGGGAAAATCAAGATAAGTGAGATCGAGAGGTAATCTTATTGGGCACCAATTCATTAGTCCCAGGTTAGCCAGTGAGATCGAGAGATAAATTGGACTAATTTGTCTAATTTGGTAAAGTTGAGACCGAGAGGTAAAATTAAATCAATTTAGGAGTGTTAGCAATTTAGATCCCTAATTCAAGGTTTAATTAATGTTTAGTTAGTCTTTGATACAAGGATTAAATCGAATAGACTTAAAAACTCAAGACTGACAACCCTAAGGGAAAATCAAGATAAGTGAGATCGAGAGATAATCTTATTGGGCACCAATTCATTAGTCCCAGGTTGGCCAGTGAGATTGAGAGATAAATCAGACTAATTTGTCTAATTTTGTATAGTTGAGATTGAGAGGTAAAATTAAATCAATTTAGAAGTCTTAGCAATTTAGATCACTAATTCAAGGTTTAATTAACAACATCGAAATCAACCCGTTGTCTATTATCGTATTTGGTAGTTTTATATTTTGCTTTATTTATAATTTAATCATTTTTTGTTTTAGGTTATTAATTAGTTTAATTCAACCTCAAATTATGTATTTCCATACTATAGCAATTAGTGAGTAGCTAGGTAGACTCCTTCATTGAATGCACTTTTGAAAAAAGATCACAAAATTGGTGACTTTCTTGGGCTTGATCCTTGGAATACTCCTATGTTTCATTACAACACTACAAATATTACAATTGATTTGTCACACTTGCAGACACCGTAGTTAGTATTTGATTGATTGTTGTTTTAGTGTTGATTTATCTCCTCCATTCACGAGAGTAAGGGAGAGGTAGCCACCTACTCTTTGGCCTCACTAATGCACCCTTTAGCTTCCAAGCCCTTATGAATACAATTTTCAAACCTTTGTTGAAAAGGTCAATACTTGTGTCTTTTGATGATATCTTAGTTTATTTTTCCACTTGGACTACTCATTTGTTGCATTTAAGGAAGATTTTGCTTGTGTTGAAGGAGAACATGCTCTATGAAAAGATGAGTAAGTGTAGCTTTGTAGGTTTTGAAATTAAATATTTGGGGAATATCATTTCCTAAAGTACAATTGCTATGGACAGATCTAAGGTGGCTTGTATTGCTCAATGGCCTTTGCCTCAGTCTATTAAAGAGTTAAGAGGTTTTTTAGGACTGTTAGTGTATTATAGGCATTTTTTAAGAATTATGGATCCATTGCTACACCATTGACTAACTTGCTGAAGAAAAATGAATGGAATTGGTGTGATCATGCTACTTTGGCCTTTCAACAATTAAAGGAAGTTGTGTGCACTAATCATATGATCTCCTTTCCTAATTTTCAATCTAAAATTTTCATTGACACAGATGCATATGGATATAGGGTTGGAGATGTGTTGCATCAAATAAGGAAACCTGTATCTTTCTTCAACAAAGCTTTGGGCCAAGACATAAGGCTCTATCAATCTATGACAATGAGATGTTGGTTATGCTTTTGGCAATCAAGAAGTGGAGTCCTTATCTAATTGGTAGGCATTTCAAAATCAAAATTGGTCATCAAGCTTGAGACTCCTATCTAAGAATCAAGCAATCACCCTCTTCCAACAAAGAATGGTAGCTAAGATGTTGGGATATGACTATGAGATTGTCTATAGGAAGGGGTTTCTAATGCAGCGACAAATGCTCTTTCAATAAGACTAGCGGAACATTCAAGCTAACTATTATAGTTGAGTGTCATTTTTGTGGTGTCTGAGTTGCTCTCCAAGGTCCAAGAGTCTTGGAAACATGATTCAAGATTGAATAATGTATATATTGAGGTCTAGGAAAATACTTCCTTTCATTATTAAGTATTTTTGGGATGACAGGTTTCTTAGGAGGAAAGGAAAAATAGTAGTGGGGGCAAGTGAAGAATTGAGAAAAGAAATATTTAAATACTTTCATACCACTGTACTATGGGGACACTCTAGGGTCCATGCCACTAGGAGAAATTTGGCTAGTTTGCTTTATTGTATAGGGTTGTCAAATGATGTTAAACAATAGGAGAGGGAATGTGTGGTCTACCAAAGATGTAAAAGTGATAATATTACTAAACCGGGCTTGTTGCAACCCTTACCTATTACTAATCGAGCTAGGGTCGAAGTCAACATAGATTTTTTGGAGGGCCTTTCTACTTCCAAAGTTAAGGGCTCTATTTGTTAGTAGTTGATTAGTTGACCAAATATGGTCATTTTGCAGCTTTGTCCCACATTTATACGACTCTAACTATAGCTCAAGAGTAGCTAAACAAATTTTATAAGCTTCATGGATCCCCTAAATCAATTATCTCTAAAAGAGACAAGATATTCATCATTTCTTACTGGCAGGAACTGTTAAAGAGGTTGGGCATTATGCTGAAGCTTTCTACAATCTATCGCCCTTAAATAAAATATGACATTCAAAATATCACAAGGTTAGCATATAGTCACATCCTTAATCCTCAAATACTACAAGTAACTTAAGCATACCAATTCATATTACTATCATATAATCTACCACAATGATATTTTCAATCAACGATTCACATGATTCAGTTCAAGCACTTTAGCTATAATCAATCTAAAGGATATATCATTTGAAATTCAATCCATCAAATAACAATTCATATTGGATATCAAGTAAATTTCATCATATTTCCAATTTTCCAAAACCATTTATACCATTTCAAACTGACGGAACCCTAGTAAAATAGACTCGGATACATGGGTAAACTACACCACACCAAGTTGCTCGTCCGAGCTGAATATATATATGTATCAGGTTACCTGTCCAAGCTAAACCTATATCACGACACATCAGGTTACTCACCCGAGCTAAACTTGTGTCCCATTAAAATAAGTGATACTCAATATACAAGCGTGCAAAAGACCCTATTGGCATGCCAACCATATCTACCCTTTTACTAAGTTCACACAAGCATCAATTTCACATTTCCAATATCATCCCTAAAATTATCTATATTTCATTTTGTACCCTGTATATAATTGCATGTTTCAATTACATGTCCTATACACATTCAGACTTTCACATTTGTACTCCGTACTATTTCATTAGAGTCAAATATCACATAACATTTCAATTCAACACATTCTAGCTATATATGTCAAATTCACTAATGTTCCAATTATGTTCAAACTTACATTCATATGAAATCAATCATAAAACAACACATAAAATAAAGTATGATAGTAAGTTCCATATGAACTTACCTATTCAAAATTTGAAAAGAGTGGATACTTCAAGGACTAATGCAAAATTTTAGCTTTTCCCCTATTAGCTCCACTGTGGTCCAAGTCTTAATCTATACAATTGTTTAATATCACCAATCAATACTAAACATTCTCATACAATTTTATGATATGCATGAACTTATATGAATTTAGTTTTCGATTTCCCTCACATTTTACATTTTATTCAATTTAGTCTCTGAACTCAGGATAAGCATAACTTTCAATTCCTAACTTCGAATTAAAATCCAATTTCATATAATCTCATCAGGGACTTCATATTTTCTATTTCTAACATAATTGCATGACAAGTTTCACATTTATTCTATTTGGGCCGTAATGTAACAAAGTTAACTAAAAAGCCAAATAATTTTACAATCTAGTCATTTTCATAATCTGAGCTTAAAATCTATCAACTTGAAGCATGATTCTTCAAGGAATCAACAATGGTAATTTTCTAAAACTTTAACGGTTTCACAATTTGAAACATGCGCTAGCTAAATCAAGCTCCTATGACCTCAAATCTATAAAAATTACAAAAAAAGGCTTAAAATTGTTTACCAAATAATGATCGAATGGTAAGGAAATTTCTTTAGGTTTTCTCCTTCTTTGGGACCGCAATAGGAAGAAAATAGTTGAAGAAGATGACACGAATCCACTAACTAAACTTATATAGCATTATTAAGGTTTAATTAATTTAGCTTAATTAACCTAATCATGATTTAATTAACATTATTTAATCCTTAATCATATTTTGGTGGAATATTTCATCATCTCCCACTATCCTATAACTTAAAATGATTTATTTACCAGTTTAGACCTTAGTCTAATTGAAATTTAAGTCCCCAAGCCTTTTTCAATTAAAATTCTATAATAATTAAACTTTTACAATTTAGTCCTCGAGCCAAAATTAAATTTTAATTAGGAAAAATTAATTGACCAATATTTTATATCTTTTATTACCTCCGTAAATATTTAATTTTTAATTTTAAGGACTTAGTTTACGGAAATGGGGTTCTAAAAGCTGTAATAATTTGAATTTTGGTGATACCAAAAAGTGGTTTCGAACCTCATTTCTATAAACTAGGTTTGTAAATATTAAATTAAATATTTATTGAGTTTTTATATTAGAGTATTAAAGTTTTTCTTAAAATTTCCTATTAATTGGTTAATTAAGGTACATGGACTAAATTGTAAAATTTTATCGCTACAAATTTTAATTGACCAAAGGCTTAAGGACGTAAATTGCAATTAGCTAAAAGACTAAAATGGAAATAAAACCAATTTATGTTATGTGATAGTGGATTATGATGCATTCTTCCTTTAAGATTAAACAATTATTATATTAAGAAAACTAGATGGATTAAGTTAATTAATTTGGCTTAATTAAGCTTAATTAGGCTATATATATTGTGTTAGTGGGAAAAAAAGAAAAAAATTATCTTCTTCTTCTTCCTTACTTAAATTGAAAGAAAGAAACTCTTAGAAGCTTTGAACTTTTGGCAACTATTTGGTAAGCTTAATTAAGTAATTTTCTTGTAATTTTGATATTTTTAGGTCATGGGAGCTTGATTTAGGAATAATTTCTTCAAGAAATCAACAATGAAAACTTTCAAAACTTTTAATTTAGTCCATGTACCTTAATTACCTTAATTAAATTGCTTAGATGTGAAAAAAAACTAGATTGTAAGATTTAATTGTTAGTTTTGTTCAAAAGGACTGAAGTGAATAAATTGTGAATTTGATGTGAAAGTTTTTTAATAACAGATAGTAAAGGGTCCTTCAGGGATGTAATTGAGATCTGTTTTGAAGCCAAAGCTCAAAATTGAAAGTTATTGTTATTTCGATTTTAGAGACTAATTGAATAAAATGCAAAACTTTAGGGTTTTCAGAAAAAAATTATAGGTTCATGCATATCCTGAAATGATATAAAAATATTTGGTATGATGAATTGTCTAAAATAATTATTTGGATCAAGAATTGAATCAAACTGGAGATAATCAAGCCTTGAATATTCAACTTGTTTGTTATTTTTTCCAGGTAAGTTCATATGGAATGTTTTTAAATTGTTATGTATTTGAATTGTGTATATATTCTTGATTGTGGTAAATTAATATAAAGGTGAGAGTTGAACTAAATTGTAAAGAAATGTATACATGTTTTAAATATTCTAGGGTGAACTTAATAAAGGTTAGAATGCTATTGACATGTGTAACACCCCTTATTCGAGACCGTTGCTGGAGTCAAGCACGAGGCATTATCTGATTTAACTTACCAGTTTGGAGCATAAAAATTTACATTTAAAATTAATTCACTCACGTTCAATCAATATGTCCCTAAAAATGACCCTCGAGACCCTAAAACATGCAAAGAAAATGATTTGGGTCCAAACCAGAAACACTAAAAATTTTCCGAATACTTAAACAAATTAAAAATAACTTATATCACTATTCACATTAAAGCTGTCCACTCGCGCGACAGTCACTAATTTAATTATAACTCGAGTTAAAAAACTCAAAATTTAGATACGTAAATTTTCCATAAAACTATACTCAAATATCTTCTTATTATAAAATTTACAGAATTTTTGGGTTAGCCAATTAGTACAGTTTATTAGTTAAAGTCTCCCCTATTTCTCTACTCAATAGTTCTGACCTCTCTGTACTAAAAATCAGTTATCTCATTGTACATAATTCATATAATGTTATAGTTTGTTTCTTTTGAAAATAGACTCACTAAGGATTCTATAAATATAAATTACGACTCATAATTCTTTCTGTACAATGTTTAATTATTTTCTAAACTCAGAATAGGGGACTTCAAAAACAACTCTGACCCTGTCTCACTAAAATTCAAATATCTCATAATATAAAATTCCTTTGCCTACACCGTTTCTTTTATGTGAAAGTAGACTCGATAATATTTAATTATATATCTCCTTAACTCTATAATTCCATTTCTACTATCCTTGGTTATTTTTCAAAATCACATCACTGCTGCTGTCCAAAAACAATTCCATTGCAAATTTTTACTCTTTTATAATTTCTTTGTATTTACTATCATTTAGGCATCCATAACACCAAACATGTTCTTAATTAGCCATTTCAATAGCTAACCATTAGCCATATCATATAAACACACTCAAAACGACTAAGTCTCTATACATGCCATAGCTTTACACGTTTTGAAATCACATAATACCGAGATATTTGTAGATAGTGTGAGACGAACTCCGACATCCTTGTGATCCTCGAACTGACTTGGCGATACTATAAAAATAAGGAAAATAAAGGAAGTAAGCATAAAACTTAGTAAGTTTACAAGCAAATAAATAAAAACATTTATCACAAATAATTGTATTCATAAATTATCATCAAGTCTCATGATCTTTACTTTCTTCTTTACTTACTCTCTTACTTCTTTACTTACTTGCTTAGTTAAATAACTCATGATTATAACTTACTCCTCCCTTACTGAAATCTTTCGTAAATGATAACTAAGATGTTCTTAACTCTTATAACTCACCTAAGTCTATTTATCACGCTTTTACCTGAACTCTCATGTAACATAGTCTTTTCACTAGCTCGTTGAACCACTTGGAATACTGAGGATACTTGGGTCTCTTATCTGATAATAACATGCCAAAGCCATGTCCCAGACATGGTTTTACATAGGATGGTTTACCTCACATCTCGGTGCCAATGCCATGTCCCAAACATGGTCTTACATGGGACCTCTCATAATCTCAATGATGCCAATGTCATGTCCCAGACATGGTCTTACATGGGATTTCATTCCCTTAATGTCATGACATTTGTATCCGATACATTCTCAATGTTTCAATGGGGATTTTATCACTGGTTCTCTGTCATCTCATACTTAAGCCAACATTAGATATTTTCATGAAATAAATAGATAATTGCTGAAAAAAAATAGCATTAATAATAATTATCTAAATATTGCATTTATTTACCACCGTAAACTTACCTCGGTACAAAATTCGACCAAATCTAGCAACTTAGTCCTCTATCTTTTTCTTTCCCCTGTCTAACTCCAGATTTCATTTTTCTTGATCTATAATAGTAAAATTAGCTTATTTAATACTCACATTCATCAAAAAATCCTTGACTCGAACTTTGGAAAAATTACAATTTTGCCCCTAAACTTTTGCATATTTACACTTTTTCCCCAAAGCTCGGAAATTAAATTTCAGCCTTTATTCTTATGTTTTATGACATACTGAACATTTTTTTCTTCTATGTCAACATGAAATTCCCACTCTAACACTTACTTATGAACATTAGGTATTTTTACCGATTATGTCGTTTTACTCGTTTTCACTTAAAATCAGCTAGCAAAAGTTGTTTAACATAATTACAAGCTTCATATTCTACCATAAAACATCAAAATAAACACATTTCACCTATGGGTATTTTTCCAAATATGAACCCTAGGTTAAATTATTGCTAGAATAAGCTAAATCAAGTTACCAAGACTCCAAAAACGGGGCTTGGAATCACTTACTATAGAGCTTGGAAGCTTCAAAACCCTAAATATGGCTTCCCCCCTTGTGAAATTCGGCCATAGCTTGAAGATGGACAAAAATTGGCTTTTAATTTTGTTTTTAATTCATTTTAATAACTAAATAACCAAAATGCCCTTAATGAAAAAATTTGGAAACATGCCTAACCATGTCCATTTTTGTCCACCAACTTAAAAAATGGTCTAATTAACATATAAGGACCTCCAATTTAAAATTCCATAACAATTGGACACCTCTAACATGTAGAACTCAACTTTTGCACTTTTTACAATTTAGTCCTTTTGACTAAATTGAGTGCCCAAACGTCGAAATTTTTGAACAAAATTTTCTCAAAATCATTTCGTGAAATTGTAGACCATAAAAATATAATAAAAATAAATTTTATCACTTCGAATTTGTAGTCCCGAAACCACTGTTTCGACTAGGCCCGAAATCGGGGTGTTGCAACATGTCAATAGGGTCTTGTGAACACATGCACGAATTGATGATAGATGTTACCAAGATTTTGCATTTGTTGCGAACTCGAAGATACATGTGACACAGGTTTAGCCTAGAGAAATAACCTAATGTCATTTTAAAAGTGTAGCCCAGACAGGTAACCTGAAATGTATATATATTCATTTTGTACAAGCAATTATATGTGTCATTATAAAGGTTTAGCCTAGAATAGAAAATTGACACAAATACATTGTAACGCCCTATAATTTTGAGTTTTTGATTTGTTAGATTTTGTTAAGTAAGTGAATTAGTTTAGTGGTTTAGTGTTTTGGATGTGTGTTGGAGGTCATGGGTTCGAATCTCACTCTTTGAAATTTTTGATATTTTTGTTCCTATCCCTATCTCTACACATTTGACTTAAGTTTTTTTTTTCATTCAACTTGTGTCAAGAATGAGCCTGTTGGTTTACTGGTACGACTTCACCTTGCCCTTTGGTATTGTGTTTGAATCCCTGAATGAGCAAATGATATTATTTTTACTTTTGGTTTGGTTGTGTTGTTTGGGTGGAAGAGTTTGGATAGGATTGGCTTACTAAAGGTGTCTATCTGATTTTATGGGTAGTTGTATTAGTAGGTAAGTTATTTTGTTTTAAAATTTTATTATTGGATTTATCTAAACTATTTTTTCCTAAAATTTTGACTACTATGTTGCCCCTCAAGCTTTTCTTTTTCACGTTCTCTTTCCTTTTCTGTTGTTCTTTTTGCTTCAATTTTCCCTTCCTTCTTTCCATATCGTTTTCTTGTTAATTTTACCCTGTTACTCCCCTCCACTCTTGTTATTCTAACTTTTGTCATGCCATAATCTTTCGATCGATACGTGTAAGTGTTCTATACTGAGTTATGGAAGGTTTTGAGGATGAAATAGGTATTTGTTTTATCTTTTTTGTTGTTTTCTGTGATGGAGTTTTATTAATTGTGAAATCATTTGGATTTAGGTGAGGATTTTGAGACTAATGATCTTTCGATGAGTTAGCTTTCTGTGGAAGTGGAAGCTGCTTATTCATTTTGGGTAAGTAATTGATACTGGGTTTGAAGTTAATTGGTGAGCTCAAGTTTAATGGTTGGAGTTTGTGGTTGTGATAAAGGTTTAATTTCAGGAAAGTTTCTACTGATTGAACGTTGTAAATTTTGATTTTAGGTTCGGGTATATATGACGTTGGTTTTGTACTGGGAAATGTCCAAGTGTGTGTTTCTAACTCGAGAACACCATGAGAAATTTGGAAAATTTGGGAAAAAATACAAGCAAATTCAAATTTGTAGTTCGTCACATGACCGCGTGGTTGGCCGTGTGACAAACTGTGTGTTCCACACGGTCGTTTGGCTTGTCGTGTGTTAGAGAGTGCGGGTGCACACGAGCGTGTGTGATTACATGAGCAATTCAGATAGATCGTGTGGGACACACGGGCATGTAGAATCATAAGGGCAGGATAGGTAGCCTATGTCAGCCACACGGGTCGAACATCTGGGCCGTGTGGCCTATTTTTTTGTGAATTTTCATTCAAGGCCAATCTAATCTATAATTCATAATTAGACCCTCATTGGGGTCCATGTTTCTTAAGTAAGACTCAAAGTGTGGTATAGTTGATATACTCGGTATACGAGTTATATGTATGATATATGTATTGATAATATTGAATAGCATGACTATTTTTGTAAAACATGCATGACATTCTTATTCTTTTTATCTATTCCTATGATTATTTGCATTGGGTTCGGTTATGATATGATGGAGGAAGTGATGGCAGTTTAATTTATCTGCCGTATCTAGTGGCTTAGCCATATACATTTGAATCTGGCGGTTTACCACCTTTTGGATCTGGCAGCTTGACTGCGCTAATTCTGTAAAGTGACGTACGCTCACTTATTGGTGTGTGGGGTTGGATGGGTACTTGATACCCTAACTGGTGTGTAGGGATGGACGGAGATAGTGTGTAGCGGATGGGGGTAGGATATTTATATGTATGCATCTGATTATGTTTCGGACTCTGAAAATGATTTTGTAATTGATATGTTAATAAGGAATATCTGAAATTTGTAACCGAGCATAATCTGATATGTGTTTCTTGTGAAATTTGTGCATCTGATTTAATGATAGAGTTATTTCACACATTGAGCTTTTAAGCTCACTTTTTGTTGGTTGGATTTTAGGTAATCTACAGACTAAGGATGGATCGGTGCAACGAGAGCTCGATTACTTATTGATATTGTGTTTTTTTAATTAGTCAGATTAAATTCATTTTGCTCATGGACTATTTTTGGACTTTTAGGACTGTTTTTAAATTTTGGATTTCACTTTCTGTTTAAAGTAGTTTTAACGTTTTTAGCTGATATTAACTTTTATTTGCAAAATTGCTAAATTTCCAATAACAAATCACATTTTTCAAAACTAAATTCAACAAAGAAATTACGTCGTAAAATTTAAGCGTTTTATAAACATATAATCGATAAATTTAATGAATTAGTTAAGAGGAAGAATTTTCCCTAAATGAATTGGAATTTTATTTAGTAAAAATAGCACTATTTGTTTTACAAGTCTCAAAGGCATTCTGGATTTCAAATGAACTGTGATAATTTCTCCAGATCTCGTCATAATGTCTAAGTCGGGTTTGGGTTGTTACGTTTGGTGGTATTAGAGTCAAGTTCAAAACTCGGATTGTGATTTTGGGTTCACATTTTTATAAAAATGTTTTAAATGAATTGTATTTCTGAGTAATTCTAAAAAATGAGTTTATGAAAATCATGAGTCCCTGGTGCTGGTCCTGTAAGTACTTATGCCTTAGCTAAACTTTTAGTTTAGAAAAGCACTATGATACCAGAGTTAGGTTCAAAACTTGGAGTGTGATTTTTGGGTTCACATTTTTATGAAAATGTTTTGAATGAATTGTATTTTTAAGTAATTCTGAAAATGAGTTTATGAAAATCCCGAGTCTCCAGCGTTGATCCTGTAAGTACTTCTACCTTAGCTAAACTTTTAGTTTAGAAAAATACTATGATATTAGAGTTACTCTGTTGTAGTTAAAGACTGTAACAACTTTGTAAAAGCTTTTGATAAGATTTTTTATATAAGATATCTGATAACAAACTTTAATTTGATTCATAAAATTTTGGGAAATGTAGATAATTTACAATCAGTACACGTGGAACTCGTGGACAAGGTACCCGTGGTCGCGATTGGCGCGAAAGAGTGGCTCAAGCTAAGCCATCCTCGATGGGTAGCATGCTCAATCTAGATACGCTATGGGTACGCCTACTACTGAGACAAGGTCTCAGACTCAAATGGCTAAGGACGACGCATTGTCCCAAGCCATGTTAAATGTTCTTGAAAAGGTCATTGGGACCTATTCTAGATTTGGAAGTCGAGGGTTGGTAAGTGAACGACTCCAGTCCAATGGAGCAGAGTTATTTAGGGGCAACGTTGGGTTGACCCAACTGTGGTCGAGTATTGGTTAGTGGCCATAAAAAGGATTATGAATGAAGGGTGTAGTGTCTTTTCTTCGCAATAAAGCCTATCAGTGGTGGCTGACTATTGAGGAGACCACCCAACCTAAGCGAATAACTTGGGATTATTTCCGAAATGTCTTCTAAAAAAAGTACATGGGGACGAGTTATGTTGAGACCTATAGATGCGATTTTATAAGGCTAATTTAGGGAGATAAGATTGTGGTCGAGTATGAGGTCGAATTTTTGAGGCTGAGTAAATATGCTCATGGTTTAGTATCGACTGACTATGAGAAGAGTATCCAATTTGAGGAGGGGTTGAGATACGATATAAATGTATTAGTGGCTTCACAAAGGGAGCGAGTTTTCGAAACTCTAGTGAAGAAGGCTAAGATTACTAAGGATATCAAGCATGCGGAATGCAAAAGGAGAGATAAAGAGAGGGGCCAGGGTAAAAATAAGAGGGATTCGAGTTCTTCTAGCTCTGTTCAACGGCTTAAGAAATATGCCAGGTTTAATGGGCCTCCGAGGATTGAGGCATCAGTTGCTACTTCTGAGATTCAGTTTTGTGGGGATTGAGGTAGGCGCCATCCGGGTGAATGTTGGAGGAGATTGGGAGCTTGTCTATAATGTGGGTCTATGGACCACCGCATTAGGGATTGTCTGCTTCATTCTAATCAGGTGCAAGCTCCAGCTACAGGTTTGGTTTAGCCTCAGAGGGCAGTTTAGCAACCATCTCATGGCCGTGTGTAGGCCAGAGGTAGTAATGGTTTGGGTAGGGGTCAAAGAGCACCAGGAAGAGGTGCTAATCAAACTGAGGCTAGGCAGCATACTTTGGTGTATCTGGCAAGGCACCATGAGGACAGAGATGCCACTAATGTGATAGCCAATACATTCTATATTAATTTTGTTCCATATTTTGCACTGATAGACATTGGTTTGAAGCACTCTTATATAGCTAGTACTATTTTTGTAAATCTGGGAATTACTGTTGAGATTACTTATGGTGAGGTTTTTGAAATTAATCCACTGGGTCAGCTGGTACGTGTTAATAATATTTATAGGAGGTGTCCGCTGGAGATACAAGGAGTTGTGTTTTCGACTAATTTGGTAGAGCTACCATTTGGGGAGTTTGATATGATACTGGGAATGAACTAGATCATGGAGCATCAAGTCAGTTTAGATTGTGCTATTAAGAGGATAACTATGAGATCAGAGGATGATATGGAGATTGTTATGGTCATTAAGCATCGAGATTACATCTCCAATGGGATCTTTGCTCTAGTAGTTGGAAAGTTAGTTCAAAAAAGGTGTGAAGCAGTTTTGGCTTATGTTCATTACTCGAGTTTCGTCGAATCTTTTGTTAGGGATATTCAAAAAGTTAGAGATTTTTGGAAGTTTTTTCGAAAAAATTGTCGGGGTTGCCTCTAGATAGGGAGGTTGAGTTCGGTATTACGATTTTGTCTGGTACAAGTCAAGTGTCCATTGCTCCCTAACGCATAGCACTGAAGGGCTTATGGAATTAAAAGATCAGCTTCAGGAACTTCTTGATTGAGGGTTCATCAGACTTTACGTGTCCCCGTGGGGAGCACCAGTTCTTTTCGTAAAGAAGAAAGATGGTACTATTATGATTTGAGTGGACTACCAGCAGTTGAATAAATTCACGGTAAAGAATAAGTACCCACTCCCAAGGATTGACGAATTGTTCGATCAATTTTGTTAGGCATCTGTATTCTCAAAAATTGATCTTCAATCTGGGTATCATTAATTAAAAGTTAAGAAGGTTGAAGTACATAAGACTGCCTTTATGACTCATTATGGGTACTAGGAGTTCCTAGTCATGCCATTCAGTTTGACGAATGCTTCAACTACATTTATGGATCTCATGAATTGGGTGTTCTAGCCATATTTGGATCAGTTCGTCGTGGTTTTCATTGAAAATATTCTGTTGTATTCTAAGTCTGAGGGCGGTCATGATGAGCATCTTAGAGTGGTTCTGCAAATACTCAGCAAGAAAAAGCTTTTGGCTAAGTTAAGCAAGTGTGAGTTTTGGTAAAGAGAGGTCAAATTTCTAGTTCATGCAGTATCTACTGAGGGTATCCTTGTAGACCCTAAGAAGATTGAGGTTGTACTTGAGTGGAAATAACCTAAGAATGTGTCTGAGATCCAAATTTTTCTCAATTTAGTGGGTTATTACCAAAGATTTGTTGAGGGGTTCTCGCTTATCGCAGCTTCTCTAAACAAGTTGTTACGTAATGACGCACCTTTCGTGTGGACCGATGAGCAACAATCAAGCTTTGAGAAGCTCAAATCTATTTTAACTTAGGCACTCGTTTTGATACAGCCTAAACCTGGTAAAGAGTTTGTTGTGTACAACGATGCAATATGGTAAGGTAGTGGCTTACGTGTCTCGACAGCTTAAGTAACACAAAGGCAACTATCCGACACATGATCTTGAGTTGGCTGCGATTGTCTTCACCTTAAAATTTTAGATGCACTATCTGTACAGTGAGAGGTGTATCATCTACACTGGTCACAAAAGCCTCAAGTATCTTCTGTATCATAGATGGATAGAGTTGCTTAAGAACTATGACTACACCATTTAGTATCATCCTGGTAAGGCCAATGTTATGGCTGATGCTCTTACTCGTAGACCGATGTCTGATTTGAGGGCGATGTTTACTCACCTAAGTTTGTTTGTTATGGTACTTTGTTAGCCAAGTTGCAAGTTAAACAAACTTGGATTGATCAGATTCGGGTTAAGCAGTTAGTCGATGAGTCTTTGATTCTGCGGTTTTGATAGGTTGAAGAAGGTAGGACTTCTAATTTTGGGCTAAATAGTGATGGGCTTCTGTGTTTTCAGAGGTCGGGTTTATGTGCCTAACGAAGCTAAGTTGAGGTAATCTATTTTGTGAGAAATGCATAGTAGCCCTTCTATTATGCATCCCAGTGAAAATACGATGTATCCAAATCTTCGAAAGTTATACTGATGGCCCGATTTGAAATGGGAGGTAACTGATTTCGTCTCTCGTTGTCTAACGTACCGGTAGGTTAAGGCTGAGCACCAACTACCTTTAGGTTTGTTTAAACCCGTTAAGATTCCCCTTTGGAAATGTGAGTGTATGATTATGGACTTTGCTAATGGGTTGCCTTGAAACCCACTAAGAAAGATTCTATTTGGGTCATCGTGGATCGTTTGACCAAGTCTGCTCACTTTCTTAGAATTCATGGGGTTTTGGTTTCTATTATCTCTGATAAGGACCCTCATTTCACTTTTCAGTTTTGTAAGAAACTTCATGAGGCTCTAGGGACTCGGTTAGACTTCAGTACTGTGTTTCATCCTCAAACTGACAGGAAATCTGATAAAGTGATTAAAAATCTAGAGGATATGCTACGGAGTTGTGTAATTGACTTTTGTGGTAGTTGGGAGGAATTTTTGTCACTGGCTGAGTTCGCTTATAATAACAGCTTTTAGTCCAGTATTCAGATGATAGCTTACGAGGCTTTGTATGGTCGTAAGTGTCGTACCCCTTTGTGTTGGACTAAGTTGGGTGAGTGGCCGATTATGGGTCCTAAGTTGGTTTCTAAGACTGAAGATAAGGTTAGACTGATTTAAGATTGTTTTAAGGCAACTTCTGATGCACAGAAGTCTTATTCGAATATGAAGAGGAGAGATTTCTGTGGGTGATCTAGTTTTTCTTAAGGTATCTCCGTGGAAGAAAGTTCTTCAGTTTGGATGTAAAGGCAAGTTGAGCCCTATGTTCATTGGGCCTTATTGGATTCTGAAACATGTTGGGCCAGTCGCCTATCAGTTGGAGCTGCCTCCGAAGTTAGATTGTATTTGTGATATGTTCCACGTCTCTATGTTGAGACGATATCAGTCTGGCCCATATTGTATCTGTTGAAGAGATTGAGGTAAGACCGGATTTGAATTTTGAGGAGAAGCCAATTTAGATTCTCGATCGAGATGCTAAGGTCTTGAGGAGGAAAACCATTATGTTGGTCAAGGTTCTGTGGTAGAATCATGGTATAGAGGAAGCCACTTGGAAACATGAGGAATTGATTCGACAACAATACCCACATCTGCTTGAATCAAGTAAATTTCGAGGCTAAAACTTTCTTTTTAAGAGGGAGAGTTGTAACACTCTAAAAATTTGAGTTTTTGATTTGTTCAATTTTGTTAAGTAACTTAATTAGTTTAGGGGTTTAACGCTTTGGACGTGTGTTTGAGGTCATGGGTTCAAATCTCACTTTGGAAATTTTTGTTATTTTTGCTCCTATCCCTATCTCTATACATTTGACTTAAATTTTATTTTCCTTTAACTTGTGTCAACAATGAGCCTGTTGGTTTAGTGGCACGGCTTCACTTTGCCCTTTGGCCCTGTGTTTTAATCTCTGCGTGAGCAAATGATATTACTTTTGCTTTTGGTTTGGTTGTGTTGTTTTGGTGGAAGAGTTTGGATAGGATTGGCTTACTAAAGGTGTGTATCTAATTTTTTGGTTAGTTGTATTAGTAGGTAAGTTATTTTGTTTTAAAATTTTATTATTGGATTTATTTAAACTATTTTTTCCTAAAATTTTGAATACTATGTTGCCCATCAAGCTTTTCTTTTTCACTTTCTCTTTCCTTTTTTTGTTGTTCTTTTTGCTTCAATTTTCCCTTCGTTCTTTCCATATCTTTTTCTTGTTAATTTTACCCTGTTACTCCCCCCCACTCCTATTATTCTAAGTTTTTGCATGCCATAATTTTTTGATCAATACGTGTAAGTGTTCTGTACTGAGTTATGGAAGGTTTTGAGGATGAAATAGGTATTTGTTTTTATCTTTTTTTGTTGTTTTTTGTAATGGGGTTTTATTAATTGCGAAATATTTTGTATTTAGGTGAGGATTTTGAGACTAATGATCCTCCAGCGAGTTAGCTTTCTATGGAAGTGGAAGCTGCTGATTCGTTTTGGGTAAGTAATTGATACTGGGATTGAAGTTAATTAGTGAGCTTAGGTTTAATTGTTGGAGTTTATGGTTGCGAAAAAGGTTTAATTTCAGGAAAATTTCTACTGATTGAACATTTTAAATGTCGATTTTAGGTTCGGGTATAAACGATGTTGGTTTCGTACTGGGAAATATCCAGGTGTGTGTTTCTAACTCGAAAACACCATGAGAAATCTAGAAAATCTGGGAAAAAAATATAAGCAAATTCAAATTTGCAATTCACCACACGGTTGTGTGGTAGACCATGTGTATCACACAACCATGTGGCTTGTCGTGTAGGTGCACACGAGCATGTGCAATTACATGGGCAATTCAAATAAACCGTGTGGGACACACGGTTGTGTGGCCAACTTTTTAAAGAATTTTCATTTAGGGTTGATCTAATCTATAATTCGTAATTAGACCCTTATTGGGGTCCATTTTTCTTAATTAAGACTCGAAATATGGTATATGTTGATATGATCGATATATGAGTTATATGTATGATATATGTATTGCTAATATTGAAAAAAATGACTATTTTTGTAAACCATGCATACATCTGCATTTTGCTTATCTGTTCGTATGATTATTTGCATCGGGTTATGATATGACGGAGGAAGTGATGGTAGTTTAATTTATCTGTTTTATCTGGTGGCCTAGCCACATACATCTACATCAGGCGGGTTATAGCATATTGCATTTGGTAGCTTGACTGCGGTAATTCTGTAAAGTGACGTACAGTCACTTATTGGTGTGTTAGTTTGGATGGGTACTTGATATTGTATTTGGTGTATAGGGATGGATGGAGATGGTGTGTAGTGGATGGGGGTAGGATGTTTATATGTATGCATCTTATTATGTTTCTGACTCTGAAAATGATTCTGTAGCTAATATGTTAATAAGGAATATATTAAATTCATGTATCTGATTTGTTGATAGAGTTATTTCACACACTGAGCTTGTAAGCTCACTTTTTGTTTGTTTGCTCTCAAGTAATCCACAGACTTAGGATGAATCGGTGCAACAGAAGCTTGGTTACTTATTGATATTGTGTTTCTTTTAATTATTCAGATTAAATTCATTTTTCTCATGGACTGTTTTTAGACTTTTGGGTCTGTTTTTAAATTTTGGGATTTTACTTTTTGTTTAAAATAGTTTTAACATTTTTAGATGATATTAAATTTTATCTGCAAAATTGCTAAATTTTCAAAACTAAATTCAACAAAAAAAATCCTATGCAAATTAAGCGTTTTATAAACATATAGTCGAGAAATTTAATGAAATAATTGGGAGGAAGAATTTTCCCAAAATTAATTGGAATTTAATTTATCAAACCTAACACTATTTGTTTTACAAGTCTCAAAGGGATTCTGGATTTCAAATGAACTGCGGTAATTTCTCCAGATCTGGTCATAACGTTTAAGCCAGGTTTGGGATGTTACATACATATTCAGCTCAGACGAGCAATTGGTGTATAAAAGATACATGCGATGCAAGTTTAGCTTAGACTAGTAATCTGATGTCATTTTAAAAGTTTAGCATTGACGAGTAACCTAACATGTACATATATTCAGCTCGGACGAGCAATTGGTGTACCGAAGATAGCTATGTATGATATGAGTTTGATATTTAAATGGATAAATGTTGAAATGAACATGATCATGGTATTGAAACGTTGGTTTTTAAAATGAATTGGATTTATATATGTCTGAGATATCATATGGTTGGATTATATGTTAAACTCACCTTATTGATATTGTGTTTTGTCACGTCTAGCTAATCATGCCAAATTAAGTTAGCATATTTTATTTGATTAAATGATAAGGTAAGTTTTTGTAAAATGCCTATGAACTTACAAAGCATCGTAAATGCTTACCCAGTTTATTTTTCCTTTTCCCTTATAGATCATCATATTGCAGAATGTGTCAAGCCGGATCCTCCTAAAGTTCACATTATCCTATCATTGAATTGGTAGATGTTTCATCATGTTTAGCCCTAGGGATTGTGGCATGTATATAGGTGTCTTGATGTATATAAGTCTTTATGATGTGAATATGGTAATGAACTTGGTGCATGTGAATTTGATGTTGTATTGATGTATGGTTTGAAATGCATGATTTGGCAAGGGTTGATACATAGTTGAAATGTCATATTATGGTTGACATATTTGAAAAATGCTTGGGACTTGAATGACATGAATTAAGATGGTTTGGTATAGGTAAGAATTGATGTTAGAATGATTAGGTTGTTTTATTGAGATTAAAATGCTTAAGTTAGATTAATGTTTTAAGAGTGAATACTTTGTAGAATAGTTGAATATGAGAATGGAGCATGTTTGGTATGATTTTGGTATGTTTTGTATCAGGTGAAGTTAATACTTTGTCCTCGTACCAATGGACATTCTTCCTGGTTGCAATGCCAGTTGACTGTAAGTGACGCCGCGGCGTCAAGTGGCCTGATGTCGTGATGTGACAAATTGCTTGGCAATGTCACAACGTGGAAGTGATGATGTGATGACACCGACCCTAAAATTTTGAAACTTTACAATTTGGTCCTATTACGTGCTAGGATTATCAAAAGAGCTTTTGTAAGCTCAATTAAGACTCGAGGTTTATTGTTAAACCTAAAATGATTGTGTTTGATGTTTGAATACTAGTGGAAATAATTATTTTATCGTGAATCTGTCCATTGTTGCTCTAAAAACGAATGTGGCATCCTATAACTCGGACCCGAAGATCGGGTCGGGTGAAGGGTGTTATAGAAATCACATTTTCTGATATCATTGAAAACCAAACCATTACACAAGCATTCTTAAAATCATTTCTTTTTTATGGATTATATATCAAAAAACCCTTAAGAAAATGAACAAAAATTAATTAAGTACCCCTCCTTCCCCTACCCCAGGTTAACGATTTTTGTCATTAACCACATTGACTGTTAAAAAAATTGACTGCCAATCAGATGGTGACACATGGCAATTTTTGGTTTAATCTAATATTTTTCCCATAAAAATGATTAAAAGATCATAAAAACTAAAATCGAAAAAATTATAATGACTAAAAAATCATAAAATTTATAAAAATATAAAATATAAAATATCATTTAAATTATTAAATATTAAAAATATTAAAAAATATGAAAATTGATATGGATTTATAAAAATTATAAAAATATAAAAAAATCTAATAAATTATAAAATTAATAAAACATATTTAAAATTTTATAAAAACATATTTAAAATTCTCTAAAAATCCATAAAAGTATTAAAAAGTATTAAAATTGATATAAACTTGAAAAATTTTAAAAAAAATCATAAAAACTTGAACTGGACCTGATCAATCGGTTGGACCAATTAAACCTAAATCGGCAAGGGTATTAGTCCGGAGAAACCCATTAGACCGGTTGACTTGGGACGATTGAACTTATCTTTCTAATATTTTTTGTTTTTGTTTTTTTAATGTTTAATTTAATTTAATTAGACAGATCAATCAAACTGGCAAACCGCTAATCTGATTGGTTTGAGGATGTAGCAAAAACAGTGGATTCCCCAACTACATTACAATACCTTGCTCCTTATACAAGAACTGTTTTGGCTGAATATTTTATGTATTGTGAATGGCACACCTTAATCATTAGTGACGATATTTTCAAGCAAGCACTGGCTTATCGCCAAATGTCTCTTATATTACTAAGACCTCCATATCGTGAAGCTTATCCAGGAGATGTTTTTCTATTTGCATTCACGCATTTTAGAAAGAGACCTAGTCAGGAGACATTTCGACGTATATTCCTACTAATGTGATCTCCATTACAGATGAACAAATATTCTTATCTTCCAATCTATTCAATGTTGGAATCAGACCTGCTTTTAATGTGGTGTAACACCCCCAACTCGGCCTAGGATTTTCGATTAAGTCGAAGGTGTTACATTGATCACCGAAATGATCTTGTAAAGCCATTCTTTTTACTCGAGTGGATTTGTATGAAAATCGCTCTTTTGTTTTTAGGAAAAATATTCATTAATTTAAACCTTCTTTACTTAACAATTCAATTACAATATTATTGAGGTGTAATTTAGAGAAAACAATTAAGTTTTAAGGAGTTTTTATCAAAACATTAAGTGTTTATAAAGCAACGGAAAATATTTAAGGTAATGGTTTTCTACACCGAAAAGCATGCAAATATCAGATTTTAACTAAACCTCATGCTTAAAATAAATAAATCAATTTCAAACTTAAGTTATAAAAGAAAGAAAATACTTAATAATTACAATCCCAAGATAAATAATTAAGGAAAAATTTAATGAAAATTTTAAAATAACAATAAAGGAAAACGAGCTGCTAATCAGAGGTTCCTCTGATGTCATTTCGAGTCCTAGTTTTTTGCACTACCTGTGAGGTAAAAAAAAGGGGGAATGAGCTTACAACGGCTTAGTGTGAAACTAATTTTAAACCAGTATATATAATCATCAAACAGTACATCATTTAATTTATAGCATAATAATAATTTAAGCATAATATAAAGAACATATAATAAATCAAAGCATATACAAAATATATTTATGATGCAATGCAAATGAAAATTCCCCACCTATCCATCTTATCCGCCCTCGAGCATTGCTCGACACACAAAAAAAACATATCAAAAACTTATCATCCCGAGTTTGATTTCCAGTGAGGATGGTGTAACGCCCCAAAAATTTAGGTCTTTAATTACTTTGTATGATTTGACACAAATTTCTTGTTGCCATAATGGCTAAGCGATTTGAGTGTGTATGGGAGTGTTTGAGAAGCCTGGATTCAAGTCTTAGCTTTTGCAGAAGTTTTAGTTTTGTTCTTAAATGAATCTGGACATTGGCAGATAGGCCTTTTAAATAAGAGTGTTTGTTTTATGACATAAAAAGAGTTTGTGGTCTAGTGGCAAGGTGGCGTGTGGTGTAATTGTGAGATCTGAGGTTCAAGTCCTAGGTTGCGCAATGGAGTGTTTATTTTGCTGCTTGAGCTGCGTAGGTAGTGGAGTTGGACTGAAACACAGCGGGGAGTTTAAACGAAATTTGAATAGAGTTGTTGGGGGAGTGGAGGAGGAATTAGTGGAGGGATTCAAATAGAGATAAAGGGAGAGATTGTAGGAGAAAATCAAGGGAAGTGAGAGGAGAGGAGAGGTATGCTGAAATTGGACTTTGTACACAGGAAAATTCGGCCAGAGGGGAGATTGCTCACTTTTGGTATCCTTTCATTTTGGTTTTTTGTTGTGTTTTCACTCTTTTCGTTTGAAGGCCGATGTGGTAAGGGGATTCTACATATTCTTCTGTCTCTTTTTTTGTTTAGTGTTGGCAACCTCTCATTGGCCGAATATTGTCTCTCTCAATTGTCTCATTTCTTTCTTTTCCAAGTAATTCTACTGGTGGCTAATCTATCTTCTCTCCTTTTTCATTTTTTCTTTCTTTACCCTCTACCGAAACCTTTTCGTCCCCTAAACCATTCTGCCCTCTTCTTGCTGATTTACTCTTCTTTTTTCTACCCTCTTTGTGCCTACTTTTTCCTTGCTATCTGCCGATTTTGTATACTATTCTTATTCTATGGTTTTATACTTTCGGTAAGTTGGTGTTCGTTTTGACTTAAATTATTCTAATATATAATCGATATTAAGGGGTTCAACTGGCTTGCAGGTAATAACCTCGAGATCTAGTGACCAACGTTGTTCCGGTGAGTGAAGTGCTTAGGTATTTGGTTGTTCAATCAAGGTAAGTGACTGTCAATCAAGAAGCTATGTGTAATGAATAGGATTCTTTTTAAATTCAATTGATATGTGATTAACCAAGTGTTACGAGTGAACATAGGTTCGGAAGTGTTCGAGGACTGTCTACGCATCTTCTCGTAAATAGGTGTGGAAACACCCCATTGCAATCATAGAACGGAAAAAAGCCGAAAAGTTAAAAATATGATGTTTGAGACCACACAGAAGTGCGATCGCTCGTGTGGCAAGCCCAACCCACGAAACATGAGCAATAGACTGTAGAGGCCTCCATGAGCATTTTCATGGGCATAGGCTGTAATGGGCCACGTTCGGCCAAAATGGGCCATGTGGGCTCAACGGGCTCGTGGACCCCACACGAATGAAATCTACGAATTGTGGAAAATACTGGACTGGGCGATATAGATCCCATAGTCGTGGTGAATTCTGGTCTGAACGGGCTGCATGAACATATGGGCCCACTTGGGGCCATTTATACTATTTTGACCATTAGGTTACCTGAGTCGCTCGAGGTGACTGCGGACCTTTTGAGAGGTCAATATATGATTGAAATACCCCCATAGGGTAAAATAACCGAAATACCCCCATAGGGTAAATAACCGAAATACCCCTAGGAGATGAAATGACTGTTATGGCCTTATGTTATGTATGACTGATTTGCTCTATGATATGTATGACTATGATTGAGTATGACATTCTGCATACACGTATGATTTATGACATGTCATACTGCATGGTGTTGTGATACTGTTATGGAGAAAGCATAATGTTACTAGCAGCTTTGCTGCGATATTATTACTGGTAGCTTTGTTGCGATATTGGTGTGTTGGCTGGGTGGGTCGATTTTATCCCCACATGGTGTGTTGGTGGTACGGAGAGGTGTGTTGGCTGGATTGAGATGGGTTGCATTATTGCACTGTATTGATATTGTGTTGGGTTAAGGCCCACACTGTTACTGTATCGGGCTAAGGCCCACAGTGTACTGTTACTGGATAGGGCTCAGGCCCAGATTTTTACTGCATGTTGTATGTTGACTGCTTAGTAGAGGATTACACTCTGAGTTTTCGTAAACTCACCCTTTCTTGTTTACTGAACAGGTAATCCTCAGCCATAGGCGGTTTGGTGCTGCGAGGGACTCGGAGGTGGCCACACAACTGCTGCTGATCTACATTGCTTTTAAATAAATTTAAATTTTATGTTAGGTTTTGTTTTTGTATTAAGGCCTGTTATGTTTGTTTAAAATTTTTAATTTGGCTTTTGCTTACTTATTTTAAACTGCTAGATTAGTGGGAGACGAGTTTTCAAAATAATAACTGTTTGAAAAGCCATGAAACTTAAACATTAGAGTTTTCAAAAGCTTCCGTGATTTAAGATCAACCTTTTATAATAATAGCAGATAACAAGGTACACGTTTTGACTAGATGTTTGTTAAACACTAATAAAGGGGGTTTTTTTAAGTTTGGAAATGAATTTTACCAACGGGTTCTATTTTTGTAGACACTTCAATGTGACACATCAGATTCGACCATAAAGTCTAAGTCGGGTCTGGGGTGTTACATTTAATGGTATCAGAGCCAGGTTACAAAACTCGGCTGTGGAATGGGTTTTGAAAATATTTGAAATTTCTAGAAGACTATTTTTGAAGTGTTTTAGAAGTTTACAAGTGTGGCACACCGAGTCTCCAGCACCGAATCCGTAAGTTTTCTTTATACTGTAGACTGCTTGAACTGAAATATACTGAAAGATTACTATAGATAATAGGACTGTACTGAAACTCTTCAGTTAGAGTGAACTGAGACTGTAGGAAACTGGAAACTGTAGGGAAACTTTGATTTGCGAATACAAAACTATGATTACTGCTTTTCATAAGAAATATGTTATTAATTGCTGGAACTACAAAATAATGCATAAAACTTTGTAAACAGATAATACGTTACTTGATAGGAGCACTAGAGGTACTTGCGGAAGGGGTACACGAGGCTGCGATAGAGACTAAGGAAGTGCTAGGGCTAGGTCTTCGGCATCAGGCCACATGCCTAATGTTGGGGCAAATGAGGCACCAGCTTCACCGGTGACTGAGACGGGATCATACGGTCGAGCAGCTGGGGATGATGCACTATCCTAACCTATGTTTCACATTCTGGAAAAGGTCTTAGGGACCAGTACTGGTTCTGTGGGCCGTGGGTCGATTTCAAAACGACTTCAGTCGAATGGAGTGAAAATCTTCAGGGGTATTTCTTGAGTAGCTCCTAATGTGACTGAATACTGGTTGGAAGCCACAGAGAGAATAATGAACAACCTCGACTGTACTTCTGAGTAAAAACTAAAAGGTGTAGTGTCTTTACTGCGGGACGAAACCTATTAGTGGTGGCTTACTGTGAGAGAGGGTACTCAGGCCGACTGGTTAACGTGGGATTTTTTTTAAGGTGGCATTCCAAGAAAAGTATGTGGGCACTAGTTTTGTGGACGCCTGGAGAAGGGAATTTTTGAGCTTGACCTAGGGGAATAAAACTGTGGCAAAATATGAGGCAGAGTTCCTGCGACTTAGTCGCTATGCTCGTGAGATAGTGGCGACTGGATATGAACGTTGTGTGTGATCAAAGATGGCCTCTAAGATGAGTTACGAGTCTTGATAGCTCTGTAGAGGGAAGTTTGATGGACCAGAACCGTGAAAAGGATAGGGGCAGATATAAGAGAGATTCGAAGCCCTCGAGGTTCCTTTTGCGAGACTACAGCCTTGTGCTAATTGTGGGAGGCATCATCTGGGTGAGTGCTGGAAAAAGATTGGGGCATGTTTTAGATGTGGGTCTAAGGAGCATCAAGTCAAGAATTGTCCTCAGAGGCTTGTTCAGATGCAAGTTACAGGTTAGGGTTATGTTCAGCCAGCGAAAGGTGGTTAGCAGCCACCGAGAGGCCGTGGGCAAGCCAGAGGTGGAAATGGTGTGGGACGAGGTCATGGAGTGCCAGGCAGAGGTGTTGGTAATATTTAGGCAAGGCAGCCAGCACTGGTCTATGCTGCTCATCTTTGAGAGGATTGTGACACTCTAGATGTTATAACTGGTATGTTCTTAATTCATAACGTGCCTTACACTACTTTAATTGATATAGGGTCTACGTGTTCATACATTGCATGTACTGTTTCTGGCACCTTGGGTATCATGTATGAGAGTACTGGTAATAAGATGACAGTGTTAAGTCCATTTGGACAGCCAGTAAGGGTAGATAAGTTGTTTAGAGATGTAACCCTAGAGGTTCAAGGAGTTATATTTTTAGTGGATTTAATGGAGCTACCGTTTGGTGAATTTGACCTAATCTTGGGGATGGATTGGTTGGTTAAACACCGTGCAAGTTTGGATTGTACTGCTAAGCGTATGGTGTTAAAGACTATTGAGGATGAGGAGGTGGCTGTGATTAGGGAGCGAAGGGACTTCCTGTCTAATGTGATATCTGCATTAAGGGCCGAAAAACTAGTTCGCAAGGGTTGTGAGGCGTTTCTGGCCTATATTGGTGTATTTGATTCTAAGGGTCCTTCTATTGGAGATATTAGAGCTGCTAAGGATTTTTCTGATGTATTTCCTAATGAGCTCCCTAGGTTGCCTCCGAGCTACGCAGTTGAATTTGCTATTGAGCTCTTGCCAGGAACAGCTCCAGTGTCCATCGCCTCTTATAAGATGGCACCGAAGGAGCTGGTGGAGTTAAAAGCTCAAATCCAAGAATTGTTGGATCGAGGATTCATTCGACCCAGCGTTTCTCCAGGGGGAGCACTAATGTTGTTCGTAAAGAAGAAGGATAGGTCCATGCGCATGTGCATTGACTATCGATAATTGAATAAACTAACTATCAAGAATAGGTATCCTTTGCTAATGGTAGATGATTTATTTGATCAGCTGTGAGGAGTTTAAATTTTCTCTAAAATAAATCTTCGTTCTGGGTACCATCAGCTAAGAGTTAAAGGCTGACGTGTATAAGACTGCGTTTAGGACTCACTTTGGTCATTATGAATTCCTAGTGATGTCGTTTGGGCTGACAAATGCACCAGCTACCTTCATGGACCTGATGAACTGAGTATTCCAGCTCTATCTGGATCGGTTTGTGGTGGTGTTTATAGACGATATCTTGGTGTATTCAAGAACGGAGGATGAACATGATGCTCATCCTCGAATTATTCTACAGATTTTAAGGGAGAAACAGTTGTACGCTAAGTTTAGCAATTGTGAGTTCTGGTTGCAAGAAGTGACATTTCTGGGTCTTGTGGTATCTGCCGAAGGGATTAGGGTAGATCCTCAAAAAATTGAAGCCGTACTAGATTGGAAACCACCTAAGACCATATCTGAGATTCGAAGCTTTCTAGGTCTAGCAGGGTATTACAGACGTTTTGTTAAGGGGTTTTCCTTGATTGTTGCACCTTTGACTAAGTTGTTGCATAAAGGGGTATTGTTTAACTGGACTAATAGGAAACAAGAAAGTTTTGAGAACTGAAGAAAGTTCTGACTGACGCCCCTATCTTAATACAACTAGAGTTTGGAAAAGAATTCACTGTCTACAGTGATGCATCACACATTGGTCTGCGTTGTATGCTGATGCAGAAGGGTAAGGTGGTTGCTTATGCATCTCGTCAACTTAAGTCTCATGAGGCAAATTATCCTACTCATGACTTGGAGTTAGCCGCGATGGTATTCGCACTAAAAATTTAGAGGCGCTATTTATACGGTCAGAAGTGTATTATCTACATAGATCACAAGAGCCTTAAGTACCTTATCACTCAGAAGGAGCTGAATCTTAGGAAGCGAATATGGATACAGCTGCTTCAGGATTATGATTGCTCGATTGAGTACCACCCTGGTAAGGCTAACGTGGTAGCTGACGCACTGAGTCGTAGGGCTATATCTGATTTGAGAGCAATGGTTGCTCGTCTCAACTTATTTAATGATGGTAGCTTATTGGCTGAGCTACAAGTTAGACCGACGTGGACTGAACAGATTAAGGGCAAACAGTTGTTGGATGAGTCACTGGTTTCTCGTCTTCGACAGGTTGAGCATGGGGAAACTTCAAATTTTGGGTTGAATAGTGAATGAGTACTGTGTTTCTGTGGAAGAGTCTGTGTGCCGAGGGATAATGATTTGAGGCAGTCTATACTGCGAGAGGTGCATAGTAGTCCTTATGCTATGCATCTTGGCGGGAATAAAATGTATCGTGACCTTTATGAGTTATATTGGTGGCCTGGTCTTAAGCGTGAAGTTACTGATCTTGTAAGTAAGTGTTTAACTTGCCAATAGGTGAAGGCTGAACATCAGTTATCTTCAGGGTTGCTACAGCCAGTTAAAATTTTACTTTGGAAGTGGGAGAGAGTAACCATGGATTTTGTGAGTGGGCTGCCCTTAAAGCCTACTAAGAAGGATTTAGTATGGGTCATTATAGATTGACTGACTAAATCTGCCCATTCCATACTAGTTCGTACTGATTACTCCTTACAGAAGTTGGCTAAACTGTATGTAGCTGAGATTGTAAGACTACATGGGGTACCGATTTCTGTAATATCAGATAGAAATCCTCGCTTCACTTCTCAAGTCTGGAAGAAGTTACACGAGGCTTTGGGTTCAAGACTGGACTTTAGTACTGCGTTTCATCCCCAGACAGATGGTCAATTGAAAAGGGTGATTCAAATACTGGAGGATATGTTAAGGTATTGTGTAATGAATTTTCGAGGCAGTTTGGAAGACTATTTGCCGCTAGCAGAGTTTGCGTATAATAATAGCTACCAATCCAGTATTCAAATGGCATCGTACGAGGTGTTATATGGTCGTAGGTGTCGTACTCCTACCTGTTGGACTAAGTCAGGCGAGCGGCGAGTTTTGGGGCTAGAGTTAGTTTCTGATATCGAAGAGAAGGTAAAACTGATTCGAGATTGATTGAAGGAAGCATCTGATAGGCAGAAGTCTTTCATGGATCTTAAACTTTGAGAGATTGAGTATTCTGTGGGGGACTTCATGTTTTTCAAGGTCTCCCCATAGAAAAAGATACTGAGGAGGAAGGGTAAGCTTAGCCCTAGGTTCATTGGGCCTTACCGTATACTGAAACGTGTGGGACCGGTCGCATATAAACTTGAGTTGCCTTTAGAATTAGAACAAATTCATGATGTGTTCCACGTCTCTATATTGATGCGTTATCGCTCTAATCCCACACACATAGTATCAATCGAGGAGATCGAGGTTAGGCCAGATCTGACCTTCGAGGAGGAGCCAGTGCAGATATTGGACCGTGGGGTTAAGGTACTGAGGAAGAAATCTATTCCACTAGTCAAAGTTCTTTGGCGTAATCACATTTCAGAAGAGGCCACGTGGGAGCCCAAAGAGGCAATGGGACAACAATACCCTTATCTATTCTGACAAGGTAAATTTTGAGGCTAAAATTTTGTTAAGGGGGTAGAGTTGTAACACCCCAAAAATTTAGGTCTTTAATTACTTTGCATGATATGACACAAATTACTTGTTGCCTTAATGGCTAAGTTATTTGGGTGTGTATAGGAGTGTTTGAGAAGCCTGGGTTCAAGTCTTAGCTTCTGCATAATTTTTAGTTTTGTTCTTAAATGAATCTGGACATTGGCAGATGGGCCTTTTAAATACTAGTGTTTGTTTTATGACACAAAAAGAGCTTGTGGTCTAGTGGCAAGGTGACATGTGGTGTAACTGTGAGGTCTGAGGTCCAAGTCTTAGGTTGTGCTATAGAGTATTTATTTTGCTGCTTGAGCTGTGTAGGTAGTGGAGTTGGACTGAAAGAAAGCTAAGAGGAGTTTGAATAGAATTTGAATGGAGTTGTTGGGGGAGTGGAGGAGAAATCGGTGGACGAATTCAAGGAGGGATAAAGGGGAGAGATTTTAGGAGAAAATCAAGGGAAGTGAGGGGAGAGGAGAGGTGTGCCGAAATTGGACTTTGTACCCAGGAAAATTCGGCCAGAGGGGAGATTGCTCACTTTTGGTATACTTTTATTTTGGTTTTGTGTGGTGTTTTCACTCTTTTTGCTTGAAGGCCGATGTGGTAAGGGGTTTTTGCATATTCTTTTTATTTCTCATTTTTTTTTGTTGGCAACCTCTCTTTGACCGAATATTGCCTCTCTCAATTGTCTCTTTTTCTTTCTTTTCCAAGTAATTCTACTGGTGGCTAATCTATCTTCTATCTTTTTGCATTATTTCTTTCTTTACCCTCTACCGAAACCTTTTCGTCCCCTAAACCATTCTGCCCTCTTCTTGCTGATTTACTCTTCTTTTAACTACCCTCTTTGTGCCTACTTTTTCCTTGCTATCTGTCGATTTTGTATACTATTCTTATTCTATGGTTTTATACTTTCGGTAAGTTGGTGTTCATTTTGACTTAAATTATTCTAATATATAATCGATATTAAGGGGTTCAACTGGCTTGCAGGTAATAACCCCGAGATCTAGTGACCAACGTTGTTCCGGTGAGTGAAGTGCTTAGGTATTTGGTTGTTCAATCAAGGTAAGTGACTGTCAATCAAGAAGCTATGTGTAATGAATATGATTCTTTTTAAATTCAATTGATATGTGATTAACCAAGTGTTACGAGTGAACATAGGTTCGGAAGTGTTCGAGGACTGTCTGCGCATCTTCTCGTAAATAGGTGTGTAAACACCCCATTGCAATCATAGAACGGAAAAAAGTCGAAAATACGATGTTTGAGACCACACAGGCATGCGATCGCTCGTGTGGTAAGCCCAACGTGTGAAATATGGGAAATAGACTGTAGAGGCCTCTATGAGCATTTTCATGGGCTTAGGCCGTAATGGGCTACGTTGGGCCAAAATGGGTCGTGTGGGCTCAACTGGCTCGTGGGCCCCACTCGAATGAAATCCATGAATTGTGGCAAATACTGGACTAGGCGATATAGATCCAATAACCGTGGCGAAATCTGGGCTGAATGGGCCGTACGAACTTGTGGGCCCACTTGGAGCCCATTTACACTATTTTGAACATTAGGTTACCTAAGTCGCTTGAGGCGATTGCGAACCTTTCGAGAGGTCAATATATGATCGAAATACCCCTATAAGGTAAAATGACCGAAATACCGTCATAGGATAAAATGACCGAAATATCCCCATAGGGTAAAATGACCGAAATACCCTTAGGAGATGAAATTACTATTATGTCCTTATGTTATGTATGACTGATTTGCTCTATGATATGTATGGCTATGATTGAGTATGACATTCTGTATACACGTATGATTTATGACATGTCATACTGCATAGGGTTGGGATACTGTTATGGAAGAAGCATACTGTTACTGGTAGCTTTGCTACAATACTATTACTGGCAGCTTTGCTGCGATATTGGTGTGTTGGCTGGGTGGGTCGATTTTATCCCCACATGGTGCGTTAGTGGTACAGAGAGGTGTGTTGCCTGGATTGGGATGGGTTGCATTATTGCACTGTACTGATATTATATCGGGTTAAGGCCCACATCATATCAGACGGGCTAAGGCCGAAACCTTTGTCTTATTCTTGGATAGGGCTCGAGCCCAGTATTCTTGCATGTTGTACGTTGACTGTTTGGTAGGCGATTACACACTGAGTTTTCGTGAACTCACCCTTTCCTTTTTACTGAACAGGTAATCCTCAGCCGTAGGCAGTTTGGTGTTGTGAGGGACTTGGAGATGGCCACACAACTGTAGCTGATCTACATTGCTTTTAATTAAATTTAAAGTTTATGTCGGGTTTTGTTTTTGTATTAAGGCCTTTTATGTTTGTTTAAAATTTTTAATTGGACTTTTGCTTACTTATTTTAAACTGCTAGATTAGTAAGAGATGAATTTTCAAAATAATAACTGTTTGAAAATCCATGAAACTTAAACATTAGAGTTTTCAAAAGCTTCCACGATTTAAGATCAACCTTTTATAAAAATAGCAGATAACAAGGCACACGTTTTGACTAGATGTTTGTTAAACACTAATAAAAGGGTGTTTTTAAATTTGGAAATGAATTTTACCAACGGGTTCTATTTTCGTACACACTTCAATGTGACACGTCAGATTTGACCATAATGTCTAGGTCAGGTCTGGGGTGTTACATTTAGTCAAGCACATTCAATATCTCATACTAACATTTAATGTCAATTGATGCTATGCTTGTCAAGCACATTCAATATCAATTTCACATAAACATTTAATTTAAGTGAGCTAAAACAATTTCATTTTTACAATATCTTCATGTGATTTATGATGCTAGTAAGGCTAACACCTACATACAAATAGGTTCGCAAGCCATAACAAATTAGTTTCGCATGTAACATCATGTGGGGTTCGCATATATTCACTAGAGCTCGCATGATAACACATATAAGGGTTCGTACGTTTACCTAAGGTTCGCATGATAAAACATAGCTCACATAATACCAAGGGTTCGCACTAAGGTGTTTGCACATAGGGGCTCGCGCATAGGGCTCATACGTAGGGGCTCGCACTAAGGGCTCACCTACAAGGGTTTAGATACAATTAATAGCCTTCTTATTTCCTAACACTACAATTAATTATACATAATGTTTTAAGTTTAGATACCACGCTTGATTTTGAAAACATAAAGACCTTAATCAGATAAGGAGATTGACGATCTACTCAATGGGAGAAGGACGATTTTGAAACCTTGGATTCTTTTTCTTGAAAATTGATTTGGGAAGGGAAGAAATTGAGGGTGTTTCTCTTGAAAAATCCTTTAGATAAAATTCTCGGGTTAAATCAAAATTTTTCTATTTTAAAATATCTTTTTCCCTAATTGAAATAGATTTTAGGAATTCATGCAGAATTAAGACTATTTGAAAATAAGGACTAAATTGAAAAAAAAATATTTTTGGCTAGGTTATTTTGAAAATTTGGCACTTAAAGGATTCAAACTTTGGACCTATGGGCCTTACCAATGAACCAGCAAACTCATTCTTGCTGCCTTTTAACACAAATAATTTTTAAGACATTCTAACTCTCTTACCCTTTGCTTTAGAAAATAAATAAAAGTCTACATTTTTTCTATTTCTTTTAAGCCTATTTTTGGGATGTGACATGTGGGGATTTCCATCTCTAAAGTAGGATTCGTGGCTCAAATTAAAGCTATGAAATAAGTCGCTATTAAATCAAAATTAGAATTAGCCCAATTCGCCGAATTAGAAGCCTTTGCGCAATTTACTTCTGGTCTCGATAAAGGTACTCAGAATCAATTGGCATGAGGTAAAACGATTGTGAGTTACTTAAACAATCCCAATCAGCTCCTCTCATGGTGGAATAAAAAATAAGTACTATTTATACCGAAACGAAGGGTTATCTTGATTCAGTAGAAATTGAACAAGTAAGGAAATTTCTCATTGAGTTACGTACTTACTTAAAAACGAATAAACCTCAGTTCCAAGAAATCATATCTTCTACCAAGATATTCACCGAGGAAGCAAAAACCCTTTTAGAATACACTATTTAGTAACAAAAGGAACATTTTTTACTTCGGGAACAATTATAAATAGAAAATTCTAACTTACTTAAATTTTCATTTTCTATTTCAATCTTAAATAAAATTAAAAATTTTAATCCGGTTTTGAAAATCTTGTTTAGAATATTTGATTCTAACATATGCTAATAATTGGATTAAGAAATTTTGGTTTGATAAAAATATTAAAAAATAAAAAAATTGATTCAATCAACCGGTTCCTTGGTCAACCGGTCTAATGGCTTTACTAGGACTAGTACCTTTTTCGATTTTAGGCTAACCGGTCCAATTCAAGTTTTTATGATTTTTTTTTAATTTTTATAAGTTTATATCAATTTTAATATTTTAAATATTTTTATTATTTTAAGAATTCCAATATGTTATCTTAATTTTAAATAAGTTTTATTAATTTTATATTTTTTATAATTTATTAGATTTTATATAATATTTGTAAGATTTTATAATTTTTTTCATTTTAATAATTTTGTATCAATTTTTTAATATTTAATATTTCTTATTTTTGTAACTTTTTTTCCATATTTTTATATTTTCTAAATATTTGTATGGGGAAAATATTATATTAAACTAGAAGCTGTCATGTGTCACCATCTGATTGTTTAACGCTCAATGTGGTCAATGTCGAAAACCTTTAACGGAAGGGCTTAGTTGATTATTTTAGTTAATGATAGGGACTTAATTGGGTCTGAATTTAATACAGGAGCTTTTTTTTTTGTTTTTTTGCATTTTCTTAAGGGCTTTTTGATATATGTCTTTTTTATCTATATTTTATTTGTTTGGTGCAACTCAAAAATGTTTTGTGAGTTTGTTTTAAAAAGAAAGTAAATTTTCAAATATAATAAGTAATTTTAATATATGTGATAAGTTCAAAAAAATATTATTTAAAATGTTTAAAAATAAAATAAAATTGTTATAGAAATCTCATAAATATATAAAATTAATGAGTAGGTTTCTTATATTTGGAATTAAGTCTCCTTACTTTTATTTCAATGAATTTAATTCATCTACATTAGATTTAAAATACAAGTTCAATTATTAACACTGTTAATTTTTTATTAAATTCAAGTTCATTAATACTTTATTTTTTGTTATATGACTATCAATTGAGTTTTTTAATTTTAAAAATCACACTAATAAAATTAATAAAATAAATTTAAGGTAGTGTTAACAATTGAACCTGAAATTTAAAATTTGAATAGTGTAGGATTAGATTCCAAACTTGGAACATATTTTAACCTAATTAGTAAGATATAACCATTGATTGCTTTAATGAATATTAAATTTCCTTCAAAAATCACTAACTTAACATATTACGTAAAATGGAACCAAAAATATGTATTGAAATAATTTTAAAACTTAAAAACATATTAAAACAATTTTTTAAGAAAAACATAACATACTTCAAATATAAGAATTTAAAAATTTTGTTAATATAATACACTTTTAATCTAATAAACAAGTTATTTAAAATTTAAAAATAATATAAAATATAATTTAAAACCTTGGGTTTTTATAAAAAAATAAACCATCGACTTTGATAATAGTATATATATTTAAAACAATGTTAAAATAAGCTTCAAATTTATATACTTGTTGTATATTTAGAATTTAGATGTTAAAATTTTTATGCTAATTGGATTTGATTATAATTGGAATGAGTTTCTAAAAATTAAAAATATTGAAGACATTTATTATAAATAGATTTCATAAATAACAAATTAATTGATTCCATAAATAATTTTTCATCTATGTTTAATCTAGGAAATTATATATATCATAGACACGTAATAATTTAATACATTACTTTTATCAAATAGAATATAGAATTACAAAATATATAAATGAAATCATAAAATTAAACTTGTGCAAAATTATAAAATAATTTAATGCATCGTTTGGTATTATATATTACAAAGTCTTAGATCTCATTTAATTTATTGATATGAGGCAATTGTGTTGTTTACCATGTTTTGTTAAATTATTTAAAGGCGCTGAATATCACCATTTAAGTCGATATTGTATGTTCCCAACATTTCAAAAATTAAGAAACAAAATTAGACCTTATCATTTTGAAAAAACACCTTTCAAACAACATATAAATTATCAAAATTAGACACAGTCTTCTTTTATAATCACATAAAATATATTTTTAAGTTTTTCTAACAGCATTAACAGAAAACTTTATATATTACTATTTATTTAAATAAAAGGGTACATATAGATTTGTGGGATGATAATTCTACTAATTATTTTCCAATTTCTTTGAACTTTCAATGTCTTTTACATTTGGTCCATTTGGATGCAAACGACGTAAAGATGCGAGTTTTCTCACTTAAACATATACACATCAATATTAAAACTTTTAATTCTGAGAAACATATTAACATCAATATTAATATTTAAACATTTAATTATTTTTCTTTTGTATGGGGTAGCTGGATGCGTATCCGGATTATTCAAGAACTGGAATTTAGAATTAATGTTAATTGAATATTTAAATATAAACATTATGTTTCAATAAAATATATTTAATTAATTTGATATTATAATTTTTTTATATAATATTTAGAATTACTTATAACTTCTCTCAATCCTTAAATAAAAAGAAAAAAGCGCTTTAGTACATTCGAACCCAACCACTAGCACTGAGCTAAGTTTCGGTTGACAATTGATGGTTAACAAACCATTACTATAGTCAAAAAGATTGCTAAGTAAGATTTAAATAAAACAATAATGTTAAAAGACAATTAGATTTTAGGCTTAATGCTCAATTTGGTCCTGAATTACACATATATATATTTTTTATTTTGGTATTTAAACTTTTTTTTGTCTCATATTGATTTTTAAACTATCATTCCGCTACTCGGTTTAGCTTTTTTTTTTTTTTTGCTAAAAAAACTGATTATCATGTGGTCCCAATCAAAATGTGGCGCTACCACAAGATGTTACCGACATTGACCAAGTTGACCATCCATGTGGCGCTATTAGAATACACAACGTCACCCTTCTTTTTTGTTTTTTAATATTATATATAATATATTGTTTAGAAATGTAAAAATCATATATAATATATAAATAGTTAAAAATTTTAAAAAAATGAAAAATAAAAATATATAATTAAAATTTTAAAAAATAAAAAATTATATAAAAATTAAAAAATTAAAATATATATGTATAAATTTTAAAAACTCAAAATATTCTATAGAATTGAAAAATGTCAAATTTTATTTGTTTTCAAAACTCTAAATTCTAAAAATTCAAAAAATATTTATGTTATGAATATTTTATTAAGTGGATGTCCAACAAGATCAAGATAAGTTTTGATGTACTTTAAATTCTAATAGTCATTAGAAGTATATCTCTACTTCATTTATACTTCTTATTCCTATAAATAGAGACTTTGGAGAAGTAGTATAAATATTCCGATTGATCAATAAAATAAGCACTCTTTTTACTCTCTCATTATCTTTATTCTTTACTTTCTATCTTTTTATTTCATAACAATATCTAAATTTCTAAAAAAAATTAAAACTTTATATATATATATATATATTATGAACTTTGTCTATTTTGGAAATTTAGAAATATATATTTTGAATTTTAGAATTTATAGTTTCTGAAAAAATAAGAATTATGAAAAAATTTAATTTTATATAATATTTTTAAAATTATATTTATATTTTTAAAATTTTTATATAATGTTTTGATTTTTAAAATTTATAATTATATGTTTTATATTTTTAAATTTTTTGAATTATTTATATATTATATATGATATTAAAAAATTAAATAATATATTATGTATAATATTAAAAAAGGTGATGTGACATGTTCTAATAACACCATGTGGATGATCAACTCCGATCAACAATAGTTAATGTCAATCAACATCTAGTCAATGGTTGATCAAAATTTTTATTTTAAATAACCTAAGTGCCACATAACATATTTCGATTGGTTGAAAGGTTTCACGTTACACATTTTAATTGGCACCAATAAAATAAAGGATTGAACTAGATAATGGAATGATAATTTAAGTACTAATCTAAAAAAAAAGAACATCTTTAATACCAAAATAGAAAAACAGGTATAGTTTAGGCACAAAATTCAGCACTAAGCTACTCACGCTGCATATCTAAAGAGTCGTCCACTTTTCTGAACAAATTTCTTTTTACCCATCAAATTTGTTTCATTCAGTATACATGTTTCCAGTACAAATATTTTGAATACATAATCAATAAATTTGAGAATATGGATAATTCACATTGTGATCTTTCTTTATTTTTATAAATATGAAAGAGGATTATATATATTTATAAATAATTCACTATTTTAGAATATAAATTTTAGCATGGACGGGTTGTTGATGTACCAAGAGGGTTCTACTTTATTTTCTAATAAAATTCCTTTGATTAAGAAAAAGAAAGAAAAGCCTCTAGGTTGGTTGATACCTATCAATGGTGGATTCAAAAGCCGGCTATTCTTTCACAAAAACTCAACAACCCAATCATATATATGTAGTGTTTGTCCCAACAGTCAACCGCAAAAGTCCTTGTCAAAACCCTCCCTTGAATTTAGAAAACCCACAAGATCAACTATAAACAAAATCGTGGGCACCAATAATTCAAAGATAAACCCTTCCTAACTTCCTCCAATTGTCCTACGCAAAATATAGAGTATCCCAAAACCCTCCCATTGATTCCCTGTTTGTTGAAATGTCACAGGCTACTGCAACGAAAGTGTTCCGACATTTCAAATTTAAAACTATAATCTTCATTTCCTTGCATTTTCATATATATAAATGACAATTATATCAACTTAAGTTGAATGCATGTAGTTTTATTCAAAGGAAAAGAAATGGGTGAGAAAATAACGTATGAGACCATTTTTGCTAGAAGCTTTAGCCGCTATGACCAAAAGAAGTTAGGATATGGAGCATTTCTTGGTTGTTTGCTCATTGCATTGAGCTTCTGCATTGTCTTCAAGCCTTATTTGGGTCCTCTTCCAGTTCGTAAGTAGTCCATTTGTTCTGATTTCTCTACGTTAGTTTTTTAATCTTTTTTAGGTTATTTAGTTGATGTAGCATGTTTGTTTTATTGCAGTAAATATGAGGATGTCAATGGATGTTGGTCTCAACATGTTACGGATTATGGATTCATTCAGCTCTGAGAAGCTAAGGGGTGGTGATATAAGCAGTTCCATGACAACAATTGTGACCGAAACAAGCAGTTCTGAGATTGAAATGGTGGAGGAAAGTGATACAACCGGCACTAACGAAACAAAAAGCAATGGCACCACGGTGATCAATAATAAAAACAGCAGTCAGCAAAAAGAGATGAAGACAGTTTGCCATGTAGAAGAAAGCACACAATTTTGTGAGATGAATGGAGATATAAGAGTTGATGGAAAATCTTCTACAGTTTTCATGGCTGTTGATACCATGGTAGCAAATAGCTCGTGGGTTATCGGCCCTTATGCTCGAAGAGGAGACGAAGAGGCATTTAAACGTATAACCAAATGGTCTATAAAATCAGGTGTCGATGCCTATGAAGAAGCACCTCAATGCGATCAAAGGCATAATGTTCCAGCCATCATTTTCTCCACCGGAGGATATGCAGGAAACAATTTCCATGACTACACCGACATCGTGCTTCCTCTATATTTAACTTCTCGACAGTTTGATGGAGAAGTGAAGTTTCTCATTACTGATAAAAATCCATGGTGGATTGAAAAGTTCCGAAATATACTACAGAAGCTTTCTAGATATGAGTTGTTCGACATTGATAAAGAAGTAAACGTTCATTGTTTCACAAGTGTGATAGTTGGCCTAAAGCGTTATCCTAAAGAGCTGAAGATTGATCCATCAAAATCACCTTATTCCATGAAAGAGTTCAGGCAGTTTTTGAGAAGTGCTTATTCCTTGAAAAAAGAAAACGCCATCAACATGAAGGATAATGGTGGGAAGAAAAGGCCTAGGCTTCTCATTGTTTCAAGAAAGAGTACTCGAGCATTTACAAATACCAACGCCATTTCTGGGATGGCAACAAGGTTAGGCTACGAAGTAGTGGTAACGGAGGTGGATTCGCACGTAGCAAGAGTTGCAGAAATGGTGAATTCGTGTGACGTAATGATGGGAGTCCATGGAGCTGGGTTGACCAACATGGTTTTTCTCCCTGAGAATGCAATTTTGATACAAGTTATTCCTATCGGAGGGTTCGAATGGTTGGCCAAAACCGACTTCGGAGAGCCATCCAAGGACATGAACCTAAGATACATTGGATATAAAATTAAAACGGAGGAGAGTAGCTTGATACAACAATATCCACCGGATCATGAGGTATTGAACGATCCCTATGCCGTACAGAAACGGGGTTGGTATGAATTCAAGTCCATATATTTGCAGAAACAGAATGTGAACCTTGATGTGGATAGGTTTAGAGCCACTTTGTTAAGAGCACTTGAGCTCTTACATCAGTAAATTTTGTTCTTCTTGTTGGTTACCTTTTCTTTTCTCAAGTATGTATATTTCAATTTGTTATTAAAGAAATTTCTTGGTAAGCCAATAAAGATTTTATATTAATAAAAGGCCCCAGAAAAAGGATTACGATATTAAAGAATACTAATCAAAAGAAAAGTGTCGTCCAAAAAAATCCACCCAAACATAATAAGATGAATTTCAGCGTTATATTTGTTGAATTATTCAAAAATAAGATTAAATCAATAAACTATTTTACTGTTCAGAACTAAATGTGTTAATGAATCAAGTTGTAAACATTTATCAAGTTTAAAGAGCAAACTCAAATATTAACTAAAAATAATAGAAAAGGAAAGTGAAAAGCATATATTAAATCGAGGTTTTGTGCAAGACTTTTACCAAATTTGATGGAATAAATAAATGATAACATATGTTGTTGAAATAATATAAAAGAAAAACTAATGTGGATTGAGAAGATGAAATCCATGAAATAATGCTGTTATTAGACATTAATTAGGTAAGTGCATTAGAATGAAGAAGAAATACATGTCACAACCACTTGCTCCCCAACCAATCAATTTCAAACATGTTTTATATATTGAAATATATTCCAAAATCTTATTAATATCTGTTTAGCATGATTTTATAACTATAAACAAATATATTGTTGAATCAACAACCATATCATACATGTTTTCCAACAAAAATAAGACATTGTTGAAACGTCCCATTCTTACAAAACTACGAATTTGGAATATTTAATGATACCAGTTGATGGAATTTTATGTTTCTTGTGTTTTATTAATTAACTAGCTTATTTCATATTTAATTAATTTTAAATATTATAATAATTAACCTAAAATAATATTTTATTTGAATTATTGAATATAATTAAAATATATTAATTTATCAATCCAAATACTATAATAGAAACTTTTAAATAATAATTAAACCATTTTAACATATTCAACCAACCATATAATTTTATTTTATGTAATTAATGTAAAGTAACATAATTTAAAATAATAACTAATTCACATAATTAACTCAAACATTAATTAAGTGATAATTAAAATGCTTAGAATTATATTAAAATAATAATTCTATTTTATATCAATAATATTGGCACAATTTTTAAATTAATAATTGTAAATTATAATTATAATTATCACAACTTTTTTTTTTGTATATTTTATGCTTAGACTTTTATTTAAATAATAACTCTATTTTAAAATTAGCACAACTTTTTTAAACTAATAATTGTAATTTTAATTTTAATTATTTTAATTTTATAATTATCACAATTTATATTAAATTATTGTAACACCTCATACCTAGCCTAGACGACAAGGCCAAGTCTGGAGAGTCCCATTAAACATTTCTCAACATAACTTTCAAAACTTAGCTTTTAAAATCTTCAGAGTCACAAAGGATTTAAAAGAAAACATAAAATGCAATTCAAAGTTTAACATATTACAAAGTTGAAAATACGGAAACTAACTAATAATACTAAACGTGATAAAACAGCATGACCGAGCTCCTGATCCGCCGGCCTGCTCAAGTCTGTGGATTACCTATAACTCATTCAACAAATAAAATGAATTAATACTCCAATAAAGGGACTAATTATGCATTCGAATAGAGTTATGAGTAACCCAGTTGGTTTCCAAATTCAGAAGGTGAGTCAGATTTAGAGACAATTCGTTCAATTTAACAAATCAGGTTAGATCACACAACTAATGAATTGAATCATTGTCAGATATAGAACAGATGCAATTTTCCTACTCTCATCCACTACACACCAGCTTCGACCAACCCCACACACTAAATTGAGTATTTATTACTCATCCAGCCCTACTACCACATAGTGTTTGTATGACACGTTTCAGTAATTGCAAACTAATTGCCATATTAGATTACAGATACTAGTGGTTTAGCCACTGTTTCAGAATAGAATACTTCCTCCTATAATCAGTTCCCACCCAATGTAGATGCAAATTCAAATAACAATTAATATAGAGGCCTATGCGACCATTCATATACAATTCATACTCGTACAGAATAAATCAATATCATTATCAATTTCCATACGCAATACGCACACAAATTTTCAGCACTCAGTCTCAGATCACAGAATGACAGTTTATACAGTTTAACTCAGTTCATACGGACCCCACAAAAGGACTGCATTAATTTCAAACGACGCTTGTGGTCCGAGGGGAAAATTCCAAACATTGGTCCATACGCCCGTGTGGTTTCACACGGTCTAGATAGCTGGCCCTTATGATTCCACACGATCTGCACACATGCCTATGTCATTGGCTCATGTGAAACCTGCATTAAACATTCCCACACACGGCCGTGTGGCGTCGACAGTCCCGTTTTTCAACGAATAAAACTCAAAGAAGAAGGGGTTTTTGGTACCCACTTGACGCAGCATCGGTGCAAGGGCAATCCTGAGACTCTCAAAGCCTTCGCACAGGACAACCAAATCACGAGTTGCGGGCATTGAGAAAAATGTTATCCACAAGATCTTCTCCTAACGAACAATAATCGAACACATAGACAAGGAATTCGGGCAAAATAATCAGAAAATCCACATTTGACAGAAACGAATAACAACGAGAGTTAACAAAATTTCAACGACAAAACTTACGAATTTACCTCTCGATCGATGCAACGACAAACTAGAATTCTCAATTCGACCTGTAATAGTTACGAAAACAAGCAAAAAGAAAAAGAACAAGGAAGTAAAATAAAGGAAAGAAAGGAAAAGAAAGAAACTGAAGAAGAGAAACAAACGTGAAACTAATTTTTAAATAAAATAGCAAAGCTTTATAAAGGCACGACTCAAACCCTTAACCTCAAACACATACAAAAAGCACATAGCCACAAACACAAAGATTTAATTACAATAAAAATCAACAATCAAACAGTTAAGTTTTGGGGCGTTACAATTATAGTTATTTTTAAATGTACAATTATCACAGCTTCTATTTTATTTCAATTTTTTTAAGCTAATAATTCTAAATTAAATATTATAATTATTTTTAAATGTTAATTTTATAATATGATGAAAAATAGATTATATTCTCATTAGTATATTTCATTTTATTTCAATTAAGAGTGAGTATTTGATATACTAGCATTACACATTTTTAACTTCATAAGCGGAGGTACAAATTTGTCACACGTCTCGTTTCTTTTATATATTTATTTTTAAAAGTTCTTTACCATACTTTATATATATTTGTTATCACTCCAACCTTACTTGTGGAATTTTTAAATTAATGATAGTGAATCAAATGTTTTTCCTTCAATTAATTTAATAAAGAATAATTATTTGGTACATTGATTGTAAAAAAAAAATTAAACTCCACAAGCGGGGCTAAGATACCGCCACATGTTAATATTTTAAAAAAAATAAAAATTAAATAAATGAGACTCATGGAGGCATCTTAACCTCACTTGCGAAGTTAAAAAACTCCACCTCTAGTGTATTAAATAATAATTATTAAGGGTGAGAATAGCTTTATTCGATTCGAAAAATCGAATTTTTTTTTTCAAATTTCGAGTTAATTGGATCAAGTTATTCGAGTCAACTCGAATAAGTAATCCGAGTTCGAGTCGAGTTGAATTTTACAATTCGAATAACTCAAATAATTTGAATAATTCGAATAAAAAATTGGTGTAAATATTCCTTTGGTCCCTATCAATTTTGAAAATGAGCAAATTGGTCTCTCTCTCAACAAAAATTACAAAAAAAAATTAAATTTAAATTATTTATAAAAATTCCAATTTTTTTAAAAATTTATAATAATTTTAAAAAAATCTCAAGAATATATAAAGAAATTTAAAATTTTTAAAATAATAATTTTGGGGACATAAATAAATTAATTAATGATTCAAATTTATCATACTAATGTATCGTTTATTATTATTATTTTGGTTTGAAATTTTTTTAAATATATAGGGTTTCAATTTTTTTTTGTTCTAACTGGTGAGAAATGTGCCCATATTGTAGTAAAAATGTAACACTATGTTTGGTTCACTGTACTGGAAAGAGCTGTACTGAAATACAGTTGTAATGGAATAAAATTGTAATCAGTAATTCAACTATTTGGTTGAACAGAATGGAATAGAACTTTAATAGTATTCTTGTGTTTGGTTGAATGGAGTAGATTTTGTAATAGCATAAGGAAAAAAGCTGAAATGACCAGAGTACCCTTAGCAGAATTTTTTTAGGTAGATGATTATTGTTATTTTTATTGTTATTAAATTTTAATAGGATTATTATTAAATGTAATTTAATAAAAATAAAATTAAATAATTTAATCCTATTTTAATATAATTATTATTAAATATAATTTAATAAAAATAAAAAATATATAATTAATAACATTCTTAATATAATTATTATTAAAATATAAATTAATAAAATAATATATAATATTATAAAAATAATAAATAGCCTCCTTTATTATTTTAAATTCTAATGCATATTTAATGTGCTAGAATATCATTAGCGAAACAAATAATGTAATTATCCTCTAAACTAAAAAGTAAAATAATGAAGTAATAAATAACTTGAGAATTATATTTTACATCCAAACATAATGTTCATACATTAATAAAAAGTTACAACAGTTTGTGGGATTCTATCATGTCATTATATCATCCAAATATTACATATACAAAAAGTTACCAAAACATCACTAACACAACCTTGATTTTTAATGGGTAGAAATGAATCTTCTAACCCATTTCAATCACACAGAAGAAGGTAAACTTAAGAAAACAAGCATTTGCATTGGATAGTCTGAAATCTTGCTTAACGCAAGAAAGTGTTCATCCTCAGATAACCCTTCTCCTTCACCTAGAGCAAAATATAATTTTTGGGCACTTTCTTGAATGAGGATTTCTGACTTCTCTTGAATTAGCACTTCGAAGGCAACGCTCCTACTTAATTCAAGGCCCACAGTCCGTATGTGGCCGAGACATCAGTAAGTGAAGTAGAATAAAATTATTCACTTACATCAGAAATCTTTTTTTTTTCTTTGAAAATGTGGAATCATCTTGGTTTGGCTTCAACAGTTGCGATTGTGTAGCCGAGACATCCATCTCATCCAAGGAAACATCATCTTCACATCCATGGTAAATGTTTCCTTCTTCAGGATTCTTTATATTAGATACATCCTCAACATCTATTTCTTCAACAACATCAGTAGTTGTTTGAGCATCTTTCCCAATGGCTCGATCTTTTGCGTATATGAAAGAAATTTGGTCATAATAACGAAAATTGCGATGTCTGAATTGACTAGTTTCTTTATAACTCTATAAAAAAAAGAATCCACATTAGATATAAGTTTGGTAAAAACAAGATAATAAATACATGAAATAATTCTTACACTTATATATGAGTTCCACCCAGCATCTTTAGCAACAACCATCTGTCAATGCCCGTCCCAACCAAAGTCGCTATTTTCTTTTCCTCTGAGCATGTCTTAAACTATTGCCCAGTCCTTTTTCAATTTCCTAATCCTCGATTCAAGATTAGGTTTAGCCTTCAACATAGCATGAGGTCAAACTTTTTCTAACATTCTTTCCAGCTCATTTAAATAATCAGCCTTGAATCTCATATCTACGTTAAAAGTTCTAACATTGCAAGTCGACCATACATGCAACCAACACAGCAGTTTCTTCTAGAACCCATTTCCTTTAGGTTCCTCGAGAATTTTGGGAAAAAGTTGCATTTGATTGTGAAAAGTCTGACATAACTATCTTAAGAACAAATGCAAATTAAAATTAGGTTAGATATTATGAATCAGAAGGTAGACACTTTATAAAATTATGAAACATGATGAATCAAAAGAAAAAAAATTAAAGTTGTGATTCAAAAAGTCCAATACAATACATAAAGACAATACAAACAACACCAAAGTTTCATAAACTAGATACATGAAATAACATCAACAAATTAACCTTCTATTATGTTGTATGCCAATGACTACATTTCCTATCCATTCCATTATTGCATATAAAAAATCGGTATATTGGAATATATTGTTTATGTTGCTATATGCATTCACACTTAACATGCGCAACCACTAATATAAATGCAAGAAACATGAGAACAAAGGAAGTTACCAATGGATTTGTTGCAAAAATTTGGAACAAAGTCAAGCAAAGGTTGCTTATAAGTAATAATATGCATAGCAAAGAGTTGAGAGGTGCATAATCAAGAATTGCAGTTAAATATCTTATTGTGAAATTCGGTGTTCTAACTTAATTGATTCATGTTTTACATTATGACATTCAACAGATCTCAAGTTTGAATCCTTGTATATGTTATCTCTTATCTTACACTATGATCTCTTTTGTGAGTATGTGTATGTATATAACTCATATTATGCAAACAATATAGTTGAAAGATGTGTGATTGACCACAGTTAAATCTCATACTGTAAAACCCAAGATTTCCACCTATTCTCCTATCTTAGAATTGGACAATCTCAAATCATGCATAGGGCAGTAGATCTCAGATTTGAATCCCAATATCTATAATTGCATATAAAATTATTGTATGCCAATGACCACATTTCCTATCCGTTCCATTATCCGCAACATAACAAGAAAAAAAGAAAATGCTTGCATGAAGTGTGAATTAAGCATCTTATAAAGCCTCAAGTGTTGAACCCTTTCAAGCAATGCCACTATGGTTTTAAATCTTCTAATTTATAACTACTAAAAAAATTTATAGCATAAGGCAGAGTAACATAAACAACACAAATAGGAAACTAAAACTTTTATTTTCCAAAAGAGAAGGCTTTACTTAACCAGAAACTAATGATCAAATATTCAAATTTTAGAAAATTGAGATTAATTAAAAAAGAAATTTGGTTTAACATGAATATAAAAATTACCTAGTTAAATAATGTTCAATTTTCATTAAGGCAAATGATCAAACATTTTACGTTCTACCAAATATGCAAACAAGCAAATTCAAGCAGCAAAGTAATGAACTTCACTACTATTAAAATTTAACTTCAAACCCAAAACAAACAAATAAACCAAAACAAAAAAATTAAACTTGCCAAAAAAAAAAAGGAAAGCCTAAATCAACAGAAGAATCCAAAGAGAAATCACTAATGCACTAATAGAGCAATTAGAGAATAGAAGAAATTGTAGTCTTTGCAGATACAATCCCAACAAATCCCAACTTGAAATTGAAATCCCTAGCTATCTACAAATAAAAAGAAAAAAATCATGATAAATCAGTACTTGCCATGCTCATCTATAGAAAATCAAGGAAGAGAAAAAGAAAGAAGAAATTATAGGGTATTGGTGAAATGAATATCAGCTTCAAAAGCCTTGAGAGAATCCTTGAACGATTTTCTCATCTCTCTTGTCTCTATATTTTTTTCTTTTTCTTGCTTAAAAACTCTATAACTGATTCACAACTCAAAATCCAAAACCCTAACTACCTATTTACCACAAACAGCAAATCTCAATCTGAAATTGAAATCCCTTACTATTAAGACAAGCAATCTAAAATCCATTGCAATAAACATAAATGCCCATAAAAACCAAATGCAATTAAAAAACAAGCCTATACTTTTAACCCTAAATTGACCTAAAACAATCAGATCAACCAATCGACCAAATTATTTTTTGAAAACTTATTTTTTTTCATAGCTCCCTACTAGCAAAATACAAGCAGAAAAGCAAAGAGATGAAATTCTCACAATGGAAGTGAGATTGAGGGTAATAATAACCTTACTCATCTCAACTTTAGGGAAGCTTTATACAATGTCGAGATATTTTTCAATGCTCATCGTAAGATGAAAATAACCGAATGAGAACGAGGAGACAAGGCTGGGGATATGGTGGCTTGAGGTGTTTGCTGAAGGAGAGTGGTAAACGACAAGAATAAGAGGTTATGTTTTTTTCTTTATTTAGTGAAGGCTATGTAGTGCTATTATTTGGGCTTGGTGGGGAATGGCCTTTATGGGAGAAGGTGGAATAGGAGATGAATGAGATTTCATCGAATAAAGGATCCGATGAACCAAACTAATGAACAACTATTTATCACTGAATCAACTAAGAATCGTTTGGTTATTCATGCTAACCAAACATGGTGCAATTATTTTCTATGTATTTGAACGATGAATAAATAAAAAAAACTTATTTCACATTTCACTATTATGTCTTTTATGTTTTTTTTTTGTTTCATGTTTTGCATGCATAGAGAAATTGTGACAAGAAAATATTAGTTTATTGATTGTTTAAGTTCAAACTGATGATAAGTGGCACTGTAAGAACATTTACATTGTGAGAAAGACAAGTTACTTTAGTAGATAATCTAAACGAGTTTGTAATCTCGTAAAATAATCAAAGTGAGCATTTGATTCAAATACTTAGAAGGATTATTATGTCATCTAAAATTCTAGTTGGGGAGATGGCTAGTCTTGGCTGTCGGAGCAATTGACTCCACGGGTAGAGACATAGATGTATTCATTGGAAGAATGATACATTGGACTGGACCCAAGATAAATTAATTTTGAATTCGTTTGTGAATTAATTCACTTATGAAGTTCATGATGTGATTAACCTAAATCCTGAGTTAGTCACTGACCATGCGTATGTAGCTCATGTGCTTTGATATAAGTGAGGGCTTATGCTCTAAAGATGATCGAGCCCATAACCAGTATGTTGGGTACATGAATTATGTATGACATGGCTTTACTATCAACAATGGAATTCATAGCTCGATTAAAGAGTTGACGATATCCTCTCATTGACATTGTGTGAATTGATAAATATGGAACATAACCACAAGTTGCTTATTCTCGAACGAGCAATTTATCATAGTCATTTGTTAACAGTGGTCATATTAATCATTAAGAAGACACAATGGTGACAATGAGATAAAATAGGATTATATTGAGTGCAACTCAAAGGAATCAAGGATATCATATGAGGATAACACACACATGACGAGATCATTGGACAAAGCAGTTGGTTGAATTACTCTTATAAAGAGTATACCATAATAAGTTTTCAATCATGGTACTTGTGGACTGACTCCATGATTAAGTAAATTGAAAATTATCAGAACGATGTTTCTGGACATAATTGTAATTAATCGAGCTTAATTGTATATGTTTGATTGGTCCCTCCGCTAGCTCAACAAAATCTTGATCAGACTGCATTTGGATCAGAAGAAAATTCGACGACTTTGGAAATAATTTAATTTAGTCGATTTATTCGATATGGAATTAAATTAGGAGGTCGTGAGAATTGTTCAAATAGAGGATTTGATTAAAGAATTTGATTAAAGAATCTTCTTAAAAAATTAATTTGGAAAATCTAAATGATTTTTGGAAAAATTAATTTTGATCAAGTAAAATTAAATTAATCAAATTAATTAAAATTAATATGATATTTTTGAAAATTATTTTTCAAGTCAGACAATTGGTCTAATGGGTAATTGAACATGAAAATTAGAGTTTAGAACGAGAATTGGGCCCAAGAACCCAAAATTGAGACTGAGATCTAAAAATTAGTCGAATCAAGCCTAGTATGTGAACTTAGACCGACGATCCAATCGATGCCAGGACCGGACTGGTTGGGCTGTCACTAGCCCGAATCGAACCGGCTCGGGGTGTCGCACTTGCGTTGGCACCATCGAACATGACAGTGCTGACGACAACGACGGTAACATTCCGGTCGCCGGCGAGTGGTACTTCGGCTATTGAGCAATGGAGGAATCACACTCCTATTGGGACTCTACTAGATAATTTTATTTCAATTTAACTATTCCAAAAATAACATTATTTTAATAGTTTTAATATCAAATTAAATTTAATACTTATAATATGAGTACTTTATTAATTTAATATTAAAGTGATTATCTTAATATTAAATTAAATTAAATATTTATCTTGTAGATAAATATTATTAATTTTATAAGATTTAATATTAAATTTAATCTAATATTTATCTTAATAAGTATTATATTAATTGAATATTAAAGTGATTAAGTTTAATCATCATTGAACTCTTTAAACTCTCCCTCTTTAAAGAGAGCCATGAGTCATTATTTTTCATACACTTGAATTCAAGAGAAAGTTGTAGAGAGAAAATTCTGAGAAGAAATTATTTTAGAAGATTTTTAGAGATATTTTTTATTTACAACTTGATCCAAAAGTTTAGAGAAATTTTGAAATTGCCCCATTGATAATTTTATGGAAAATTTTCTAATTCGAAGTGATCCCACACTCAGCAGACGTGAACTTAAGGATAGCGGAGAAGACTACTCAGTCAAAGCGTTCATCCTAGACGAATCGAAATGGTAAAATTTCTTTCCCTAAACTTATCTTTCGCTGCGTTTTTCTAAACCTAATTTTTCCAACACTGGTGGCCCAAACTAAAACAAAAAGTAATGGATTTTGTAGTCAAGTGTCTAACGTGTCAGCAAGTGAAAGCAAAACACTAGTTTTCTTTTGGGTTGCTACAACCGATTAAAATATCTCAATGGAAGTGGGAGCGTATAACAATGGAATTTGTTTGTGGGTTACCTTTAACATCCAGTAAGAAAGATTCAATATGGGTGATAGTAGACCGATTAACTAAGTCAATTCATTTCTTACTTGTCCATACATATTACTCTTTACAAAAGCTAGCTAAGTTATGTATTTCGAAGATTGTAAGATTGCATTGATTACCCGTATCAATTATTTTAAATCGAGATCTCTATTTTACATCTCGATTTGTGAAAAAGCTATATGAGGCATTGGGTACTCGTTTGGATTTTAGTATTGTCTTCCATCCACAAACCGGTGGACAATCCGAGCGGGTTATCAAATTTTAGACGATATGCTAAGGGGCTGTATTATCAAATTTCGAGGTAGTTGGGAAGAACAATTGCCCCTAGCTGAATTTGTCTATAATAATAGCTTTCAATCAAGTATACAAATGGCATCCTATGAAACCTTGTATGGTCATAAGTTCCGAACATCACTATGTTGGACGAAACTGGGTAAAAAGAAAATTTTAGGTCCCGAAGTGGTAGAAAAGTCTAAGGGGAAATTTATATTAGTTCAGGATAGATTGAAAGTGGATATGGATAGGTATAATTCGTATGCAGACCTCAAAAGGGAAGGATATAGAATACTATATCGAAGATCAAGTCTTCCTGAAAGTGTGTCCATGGCAGAAAGTGTTGAGGTTCGAAAAAAAAGGCAAGCTAAGTCCTAAGTTCATCAGACCTTACAAAATCTTCAAGAGAGTCAGTCTAGTGGCATACCAATTAGACTTGCCTCCTGAACTGGACCGTATCCATGACATCTTCCATGTCTCTATGTTGAGACGATACTGATCCGATCCTTCTCATATTGTACCAATAGAAGAGATTAAGGGGAGACCAAATTTGTCCTTTGAGAAGGAATCCATACAAATTATAGATCGTGAAGTAAAGGTTCTGAGAAGGAAATGGACCCCGCTTGTTATAGTTCTATGAAGGAGCCATAACACTGAGGAACCCACATGGGAACCGAAAGAGACATTTCGTTAATAGTATCCTTATTTGTTTGAACTATATAAATTTCAAGGATGAAATTTATTTAAGGAGGGGAGAGTTTTCATGCCCCAAAATATAGGGGGTTAATAGTAATGCATAGACAATGAATGAATTAAGCTTAATGGCTAAGTGTTAGGGAGTCCTCCCTAGAGATCTATGTTCGAGCTTTTTTTCTCTCATTTCCTTTCCTTCAATTTTCAGCAACCTAGGATAAAAGCCACACCAAAATATATATGGTTGGGAATAGAGATTAAACAATAAATAGGCTTTAGTCCTAAAGGTTAAAGTGCTAATATTTCCCCCCATCGACCTAAGTTCGATCCACTCTCTTCCCTTCCCTTCCATTTCTTTTTTAATTTTGGTAGAATTAGGATATTTACCATGCCTCCCCTAAGGTTTCCAAACACTAGGTATGTAACCAACATTTCCTAATTAGACTTGGCATTTTGTTACTTTACAATTCCTATTAGAATTTTGCCTTCTTCTCTCTATTTCTTCTCATTTTTCTTTTCTTTCCTCTTCCTTGCATCATATCTTTCATCTTTTTATTGTTCACTATTTTTCTTACCCGAATCAAAATCATTCCTTATTCAATCATTCTTCTACTGGTTTAATAATTTCCATCAATAACATCCCTATTCTTGCCGAGAAATAGTAAGTCACTTCGTTCCTATGATTCGATTAGTAACTTCGTCCTACGAATCTCCAAGCCTTAATCTTTAATTCGATGAATTGATCTATTTAAAATCTTGATAAATCTTTTGCAAATCTCACCAATCTTGACGTCAATCATTAATTGTGTATATGTTTGGTTTGAAGGTCCGGATTTAGGTGAGTCAAACCAGAATCAGGTGAGAGGAATGTCGATTGAAATCCCAGTGAAAAGTGTCTTTTCCCAATAAAATAGATGGTGGTTGTGCATAGGATTAGGGCCACACGATCTTTGATATTGCATGTAAACCACATAACCACCACACAATCATGTGCCTCTGTAAAACCTAGGTTAGTTCGTGAATCACACAGCTACAGCTCTTCCACACGGCTGTGTAACCCTTCCACATGGCCTATAGCTTCTCACACAGCTTGGCCACACGGCCGTGTGACCTCTTTTTTACAATTTTGCCCAAAAATTTATGTTATGTGCAGTTTACTCATTGTATATTCATTGAATTGTTTTTAGAGTTTCTATTCGCTTAATTAATTCCCTGATATTGTGTTATTTCTAGAATATATGATTTAATTCCTAAAGTGCTATTGTTACATCGCATGGTATGTAAATATTACATTCCTTCTGTCAAAGTGAAACTAATAAACTGCTAGTGATAATATTGTTACCGCCCTATTGAGTACATGTTAAGCATGTTTACTATTAGTGATGAATTGAGTACATGTTAAACATGTCTACTATTAGTGATGAATTGAGTACATGTTAAGCATGTCTACTGCTAATATTGAATTTTTCTATTACAAAGCATAACATATTGCATCGCATGGGGTGGGACGATATGTACGGAGGAAGAGTGGCAATTTATATGCAAATTTGATGAGCATTCACAACCCAGTGATAGTTTATCTATAAATATGTTGTGCACCCACAACCTACTGGCAGCTTTTATCTATAAATATTTTGTGCATCCACAACCCAGTGGCAGTTTATCTGTGAATTTGCTATACATCTACAGCCCAATGACAGTTTTTATCTGCAAATATGTTGTGCACCCACAACCCAGTGGCAGTTTATCTGCAACCTAGTGGTGGTTAAACCACAACCCGGTGTATAAGGATGTTTGAGTTCAGGGGAACTCCTAGTGAAGTGTGTAGCAGAGTTTAGGTAAGACCTATTTTTTTATATACTAAAATTTTCTTGCCATACAGAAACATGTGCATACAAAACTGTGAATGCGGAAATGTTATTGTGATGTGTTAATCAATAAAACTGTTACTGTGACTTGCTATACAAATGTGATTATTTTAAAAGAACTATTATTTCACATGTTTTTTCTATTATTTACACTAATTTTCTTGTGATCAGACTTACACTAAACTTCATAAGCTCACTCCCCCCTTTTTTCTCCATATCTACAAATAACTCACAAGGTTAGGACGCAGACTCAGCACCTGGAGGACTCGGCACAGATTATTTTTTTATTATATGTTTTTGTGATTCTTGCGTTTATTAATTGAACCAAATATAAGTTAATATTTGGTAGAATTTCAACGACATCTGTGGTGATAAATGTGTGACAATTATAAGGTATTTTATGTGAGCAATAAATTAGTCCAAAGATTAATTAATTGTTTGACATAATTTATCATCAGTGTTTGATTTCTACAACAAGAGTATCACTTACTGTTAATATTATGTCCTAAGACTTGATATTAATGTTATGTTTGGTATATTGAGATGGGATTTGCCATTATTTTGAATTTATTGTTTTCTTATGAATATTGATGTGAACTTGTTTTTATTTGTTCTATATTCAGCTAGATCTTCTTCTACTGCCATAATATCTGCTAATATAAATTCTATACCCATGCTTAATGAGACTAATTTTAAGGAATGGAAAAGGCACTTACTTATAGTGCTTGGTTGTAGGGACATAGACCTTGCACTAAGGGAAGAACAACCTGCACCTCTCACTACGGAAAACAACCCTGATGTTGAAAGGGATTTTGAGAGGTGGGATCATTCATATTGCATGAGTCTAATGATAATGAAACACAATATTCTAGAAGCCTTTAGGGGTACAGAATTTGAAGAGATTACTCAGGCCAAGGGTTTCCTTAACGAAATTGAGAAATGTTTTGCTAAAAACGATAAGGTTGGGATGACATCACTTCTAACTTTTTTGATGTTTATGAAGTATAAGGGTCAAGAAAACGTGAGGGAGTACATTATGGAGATATTCCATGTTGCTTTAAGACGTAAGGTACTTAAGATCGAGCTTTCTGAGGAATTGCTTGTTCTTATGGTTTTTGTATCGCTTCCTGCATAGTTCAATCAATTTAAAATTAGTTATAATTTTTGAAAGGAGAAATGGACTCTAAATGAGTTCATTTCTCATTGTGTGCAAGAGAAAGACAGGTTGAAGCGTGATAAGTCTGAAAATGCTCATTTGGCCAATGCCCCTAAAGATAAAGGCAAGAAAAAAAACATCAAAATGAAGCTACTAGGGTCCAGCTCAAAAGAAACAACAGCAAGCTACAGAGAGTTGTTTCTTTTGTAACAAGTCTGGACATATGAAGAAAGAATATACCAAATATCATGTCTGGCGTGTAAAGAAAGGTATAATTCTTAATTTGGTCTATTCTAAGATTATTTTAGCTTCAGTACCTAGAAACACTTGGTGGATAGATTCTGGTGCTACTACCTACATTAGTGTTTTTATGCAGGGTTGCCTGAGTTATGGAAAGCCAAGTGATGGTGAAAGACACATCTTCGTCAGTGACGGAAAATCGGTAGAAATGGAAGCAATTGGACATTTTAGCTTGTTATTAGGAACTAGTTTTTATTTGGATTTAAAAGACACTTTTATTGTACCCTCATTTAGATGGAATTTAGTTTATGTTTATTCGTAGGACAAATTTGGATAGTATTATTCATTCGAAAACAATAAATTTAGTTTGTCTTTAAATTCGAATGTTGTTAGAACTGATTATTTAAATACTTATGACAACCTTTATTTGCTAGAAACGGTTGCATCATATAATGAAACCTTGTATGTGGAATCACGTGGTATTAAACGTAAATTAAATAAGGAAAATTTAGCATCATTATGGCATAAGCACTTAGGTTGTATCTTAAAAGTTAGAGTTGAACGTCTTATCTCTGATGGTATTTTACAGTCCCTTGACTTCACAGACATTGATGTTTATGTCAATTGCATTAAGGAAAAACCAACCAAAACTAAGAGACTGGGTGCTAAAAGATCTTCAGACATCTTAGAATTAATTCATACAGATAATTGTGGGACATTCCCTACGACATCCTAGAATGATCAACAATATTTCATAACATTTATAGATGATTACTCAAATTATTGATACCTATATCTCATTCATGAGAAATCTCAGTCTTTGGATGTGTTCAAAGCCTATAAATTTGAAGTTGAGAATCAACTTAAAAAAAGGATTGAGAATGTCAGATCTGATCATGATGGTGAGTACTACGATAGATATGATGGCTCAGGTGAACAATGTCCAGAACCATTTGTGAAATTCCTAGAAGAACGCGATATTGTCCCATAATACACCATGCCAAGATCACCTAGTATAAACGGTGTAGTTGAAAGACAAAATAAGACTTTTAAGGATATGGTAAGGAGCATGGTTACTCATTCTACCTTACCTGAGTCCCTCTGGGGAGAAGCATTAAAGACAACAACTTACATTCTAAATAGAGTACCCATTAAAGCAGTTGCAAAAACACCTTATGAGCTTTGGACAGGTCAAAACCCTAGTTTAAAGCATTTTCAGATTTGGGGATGTCCAGTTAAGGTAAGGCCTTATAGGCCATATGAAAAGAAATTAGACCTCAAAATAGTGAACAACTATTTTATTGGTTATTCTGAGTGATCTAGGGGATATAAGTTTTATGATCCCATAATAAGGAATATTTTGTAGACGAGAAATGAAACATTTTTTGAGGATGTTGAGTTTGGAGGGAGAAATAAGGATAGAGACATTGCTTTTAAGGAGGAATTGAATTTTAACTCTGTTCTTACTATTACTTTTGACGATGTTCAGGTTCTCATACCTATCATTGGTCAAGAAGTGAATCCAAAACCTCAACAAGACAATGTTGAACAACTCCCTATTCAAGATAAGGTAATTGTTCCAGAAGAACAACCTCAAAAACAAATGACATTAAGGAGATCCACAAGAGAAAGGAGAAATGATATTTCAGACGATTATGTTGTATTTCTCCAAGAACATGAGGATGATAATGGAATGATGGAAGATGATTCAATCAACTCTCGTCAGGCTATGAAAAGTTCTAATTCTCAAAAGTAGATTGGTGCCATGAAAGATAAGTATAAGTCTATGCAATACAATAAGGTTTGGGAACTTGTCCTATTACCTGAAGGTGTAAAACCAACTAGTTGTAAATGAATATTTAAAACCAAGAGAGATGCAAATGGTATAGTGGAGAGGTATAAGACACATCTCGTAGCTAAAGGATATACTAAAAAAGAAGGTATTAATTTTACAGAGACTTCCTCTCTAGTTTCACCGAAAAACTCTTTCAGGATAACCATGACGCTTGTTGCTCATTTGATCTTCATTTACATCAGATCGATGTTAAGACTGCGTTTCTCAATGGTGACATTAAAGAAACAATTTACATGGTGCAACTAGAAAACTTTGAGTAGGAAGACCCAAAGAATATGGTTTGAAATTGACAAAATCCACCTATGAACTCAAACAAGCTTCCAGTCAATGATACCACAAATTTCATCAAGTAATTGTTTCCTTTGGTTTTGAGATGAATATTGTTGATAATTGTGTGTATCACAAATTCAGTGGGAGTAAGTACATATTTCTTGTTCTACATGTCGATAACATTTTTCTTGTCGCTAATGATATAGGCTTATTGCACGAAATCAAGAGGTTTCTATCTATGTATTTTAAGATGAAAGATCTTGGGGACGCCTCTTTTGTTTTAGGAATTCAAATACATCGAGACCGATCTCGGGGTATTCTTAGATTGTCACAAAAGAGCTATATCGATAAAATACTCAAAAGGTTTGGCATGTAAAGTTGTAAACTAGGTGGCACCCCTGTCGCTAAAGGAGACAAATTTAGTCTTACTTAATGCCCTAAAAGTAACCTTGAAATTCAAGAAATGCAAAAGATTCCCTATGTATCAGCTGTTAGGAGTCTAATGTATGCTTAAGTATGTACATGCCCAAATATTGCATACATTGTTGGGATGTTAGGCAGATATTTAAGCAACCCTAGTATGGACCATTAGGTAGCAACCAAGAGGGTTATGAGGTATTTTCAAAAAAATAAAAGATTATATGCTCACTTATAAGAGATCAAATCATTTGGAGGTCATAGGGTATTCTGATTCTGATTTTGCTAGGTGCCAAGATAGCAAGAAATCTACATCAAGCTATATTTACATGTTAGCTAGAAGAGCTATATCCTAGAAAAGTGTTAAATAGACACCTGTAGCTTCTTCCACTATGGCAGCAGAGTTTGTAGCATGCTATGAGGCATCAAACTATGGAATATAGTTGCAAAAATTTGTCACTAGGTTATACATTTTAGAGAATGTAGAAAGACCACTCAAATTATTTTGTGACAATAAGTCAACGTTGTTGCATTCCAACAACAAAAGGTTTGCCACCTAAGGTCTTTCATGAGCACACCGCTAATATGGGTGTTACATTATTTAAGGATATCATAATTTAGTGTGAGTTTGTATTTTATTTACTTTATGTTTGTTTCAGACATTATGTATTTGGTTATTTTCTGATCAGAAATGAAGTATTCAATTTATTCAATCTATTCTGTTATTTTGATATTGACCTCACTTAAGTTTAAAGAGGACCAGTTGGAAATAGACGTGTTTAGATCATGTTGCATCTAATTTCCATGCTACACATTCATACTTGATCTATGTCATTTGGTTGTGTTAATATACGTGATCAGTGATGGATTTAGTTACGATATATGTAACGAAAGTCGCATTGGTTCTATGTTAACATAATTAATGGAAGAGATTGTTCAGAATACATTTTGGATATGATAGTAAAATTTTGAGCTCATAAGGTTATATAATGACATGTAATTATAGAGTAATTAGTATATATATGTGGTCCAAGTGGGAGATTGTTGGAAAATATGGACATCACATATACAATAAGAGTAATTACATGTTATTATTTACTATCATAATAGGTTAGCCCAAATTAAAAGTGATCTAATTTGGTTAAGGTTTATTAGGCTTTAATTATTAAATAAAGTATGGGTCAAATATGTGTAGATACTCTAGTAACTAATTTCTAATTAATGATAGGCTAATTGGAAATTAGGGCTAGTATGCCAAAGTTATATATATTAGGGTTATGGTTCCTAAGTTACACACAAGATAACTTTTCTAATATCCATTCCTTAGGAAAGAAAGAACAAATATTCTTTGAATTTCTTGTGTACTAATTTGGAATATCAAATCCCCAAGATCGGAAAAACTTCAAGGAATTAACGGATTCAGGTATGCTTCCACATCTAGTTCTTTTATCATTTTATTCTTGATGATTTGACATGACAGATCCTGGTTTACAGTTTTAAGTTTATATTAGATCTTGTTTTTACGGTTCTAAAAGAAATAACAAAGATTAATAAGAAAACGATAAACACAAAAGGCGGCAATTGATAGGAGTTTCGTCGGACTGACATGGCGGAAGAGTGGTTATTGACAAACGAAGAGAAGTGTGTTAAAATTTATTATTATATCTTTTAAGAAACATTTATTTATTTTTGTATATTATTATTTCTTGTGAAAAATATCTTTTCATTTTTATATATTTTAAATTTACTATTATATTTTTTCAAATTATTTATGGATTTTATATATTTCTTTGAATTTTTAGAATTATGATCAACTTGAGATAATATGTAAATATTGAGGTCAATTTTTAAAATTAAGATTAAATTGATAAAATATGTAAAAGGTGAGGTTAAATTTATTATTATACCGATTCTTTTAACGCCATGTCACTTGTTGTTTTTATTTTAATGGGAGTGACCGAACCATGTAATATGAGTGCTTAAATTGTAATTTTTTTATTTTGAGTGCCTAAAATGGAAGTTTTTATAGTTAGGTGACTATCTATATAATTTACCTTTATTTTTAATATAATTATTCTTCTTTTATTTTTTATTTTGTAAAATTCCATTAACTTAATTTTTTCTAAAACAATTATTTATCCAAACAAATCAATTATAAATCCTAACATTTGAATTGAAATGCTAGCATTTTAAAATTTTAAAAATGTTAAAATTCTTCTTCCAACCACACTCACCTTGTTTCACTATCCACTTAAAATTTTAAATCAACTCAAAATTAATATTTTCAATGGTTTAATTTTTTAAAATAATTTTTATAATCTATAATAAAAATTATGAGATAGAAGTTTTTATTAAAAAATTTTGAAATGATAAGTAGATAACAACTACTTATTCCTTAAGAGTGAATCTTTTCTATTTATTTTATTTTTTAACATTATATTATTATTTTAAGACTTCACATTTAAAATTTAACTTTGTTGAAATTATCTTGAAATGCTAAAAGATAAAATTGTAAAATAAAATATTCATTTATACAATAGTTTAATAATATTTCATACTCAATTTTAAATGATATAAGAAAATAGATTTTAGAACTTAAATTCAATAATTATTTTTAATATTTTTATTGTTTTATTTTTGAGCTTGTAATATTTCTAATTTTAAAACAACGCCAAATTAACTAGTAATTTATATTGTTATTAAATGCTTGATTGAGTTAATTTAATGGGCTGATCAGAAAATAATTTAGTTGGGAAAATACTAAAAGTCTTTTCTTTTTGAAAATAACAATTATTATTAGGCATTTTTGTCTTTTATGTTTTTATATAAAAGAGTTAATATACCATTTGTTACTTAAGTTTAGTTTCTATGTTCAATTTGGTACTTGAGTGTTTGTTTTTTTCAATTTGGAACTTGAGTTTGGCTTCAATGTACAATTTGGTATCCATTCCAAATGACATCTTGTGGTTCAATAAATGTTTGACACGTGTTGTAGTAAAAAAGGTAATTATGATAACAAAAAATGCTTAGATACCAAATTAAATATTGAAGCCAAATTCGATACTTAATTAGAACCAAATAAAACTCAAATATTAAATACCAAAATGAAGATTGAAATCAAACAAAGGTGTCAAATTGAATATTGAAACCAATAGTAATAGTGTGTAAATCCTATACAAAATGTATAAACATCAAAATACTCAACCTTAATTTTAACAAAAGCATATAATCCATTTTCTTTTCTAAATAGAAAATAAACTACCAACTTCTAGTTGGTAATTAGAATTCAAAGTTGAAACCTACCCAACGTGGATTCCTTATGATATATACACTACATATAAATATATTATATTCTCAATATCCCATTATATGCTAGAAAATCACCAAACCAATGATTGAAATGTATGTTTGTCAAAAACAAGGTCCTTTTCAAACCCTGCCAACGATATAAATTTATATTTTTTTTTACAAGAACCCACAGCTAGAGTTCATTAGGGAGCAATAATTCAAATTAAGAAAACTCCTCCCCAACCTCCTCCATTATAATTGTCTTAATTAATTACAATAATTAAGTTGTCATAAACTAGTGTTTTGAAATTTAAATGCATAAACTTGGGCTCTGGCCTTCATTACGATAGTTTCCATCTTTTAAATCAGAGCTAGAGCTTTCCTATTACGTTGAGAGCTGTGTTTGCTTGCCTGGAAACAAGAAATGGATGAGAAAATCACGTACGACACATTTTTTGCCAGAAGCTTTAGTCGATCTGACCAAAAGAAACTTGGATATGGAGCATTTATTGGTTGTTTGTTAATTGCATTGAGCTTCTGTCTTGTTTTCATGCCTTACTCTTCTCCTCAGTCAATTCGTGAGTTCCCAAAACCCTTTCTTGTTTCTTGTCCAGTTATCCTCATTGATTGATTGATTGTTACTAATTTGTATATTTCAACGTCGGGTTTTGTTTTTCAAGGTTTGGGTACTAGTGTACCAAAGAGAATGAACATAGTGTGCAAATCAGAAAAAAGATCAGATTACTGTGAGATCAAGGGAGAAGATGTAAGGATCGATGCAAAATCCTCTACTGTTTTTATCGTTGCTTCATCCCAACAAAGCATTCGTGACCTTGAAGACAACACCACCTCCCTTCTTATCGGACCTTATTCTCGAAAAGAAGACCAAATTGCAATGAAAAGTGTGAGGAAATGGTTAGTGAAACCAGTTATGGAAAGCAATGTGACCCCCCCTTGCAGTCAAACTCACAGTGTTCCAGCTATTTTGTTTTCCCTTGGAGGATATTCAGGGAACAATTACCATGATTTTACAGACATCATTATCCCACTCTATTCCACTGCTCGAATCTTTAATGGAGAGGTCAAGTTTGTTGTTACCAACTCAAATCCATGGTGGATTAAAAAGTTCCGAAACTTGGTTCAGAAGCTGTCTAATTACGAAGTCATCGACATTGATAATGAAGAAAACATACATTGCTTTACAAGTGTTGTTGTTGGTCTCAAACGTGCTCCTCAAGAGCTGAGTATCGATCCTTCCAAATCATCATATTCGATGAAAGATTTCAGGCAATTTCTGAGATCCGCCTACTCCTTAAACAAGGTGAGGGCGATCAAAATCGAGGACGAGGATGATGATGACGATGATGGGAAGACGAGACCTCGGCTTCTCATTGTTGCGAGAAACCGGACAAGAGCGTTCAGAAATACAGATGAAATCGTTGGAATGGCAAGAAATTTGGGGTACGAAGTAAGGATAGCTGAGGCTGATGGGAATATACAAAGATTTGCTGAGATTGTGAATTCATGTGATGTTATGATGGGAGTGCATGGAGCTGGGTTAACCAACATGGTTTTTCTGCCTGAGAATGCAATTTTGATTCAGGTGATTCCTTTCGGTGGGGTGGAATGGCCGGCAAGAGCCGCCTTTGGAGAGCCCTCCAAGGACATGAACATAAGGTATCTAGATTATAAGATTAAAGCAGAAGAGAGTAGCTTGATAGAACAATATCCAGCAGATCATGAGGTATTCAAAAATCCATTATCCATTTCGAAACAGGGGTGGTTGACATTCAAGGCAGTGTATTTGGACAAACAGGATGTCAACCTTGACACCAATAGGTTTAAAATCACTTTGCTAAAAGCTCTTGAGCTTTTACATCAGTAAAAAATTTATGTATATTCGTTTGGATTTTCTGTTGTATCTTCAGTATTTTCTTTTTGAGTGTTGGTGAGGCGAAATCCATTTTTATAGTGATTAAACGATTATAGAAATATTTATCAATTAATATATATATAGTGTTGTATCTTCAATTTTACATCCTACGGCTATATGAACATTGTTCATGCATACTTCGAATTTACTTCAACGTTGGAGTTGGTAATGATTTGGGCTGAAAATTGGCTGTGAGGAGTGATGAAGTAAGAAAGTTGCTTTAGGATTAGAAATAATGAATGATAATTTTTGAAGGATTAAAAGTTATTTTATCTTTATATCAATATATAATTTTATAAAATTTTAAAAAATTAAATGAAAAATCTATCATGAGGGGTCAATGTTACTGCTTGCCCTGTTGCCTTTACTCCTGGTTTCAAGCTTGCATAATGGAAAGAAATATAAGCTAAAAGGACGTCAGAGTTGACACTCCGATCGCTCTCCAATACTTAAGTTAGATGAATAATAAAGGTGTGATATTTTTTTTATGAATATGATGAATCGTAAGCTTACCTTACAAGGGTTTTTAGAATTTCTTTTATGCCCTCCATCGTGTCTTAGGTGACTATCGTGTTATCTTTGGTGCCCAAAGTGCCTTGAGATTGATTCATTCTTTCCTTTTATCTATTTGTTTTTTTTTTTTGCTAGTTTTGTATATAAAAAGTTTTGTATTCTCCTAGGTTGCTTGGAATTAGAAGTGTTTATGGGTTAGGCCGAATAGGGTTGAGACTTGATTCCAAAATATTTTTCAAGCTCATATACATTTTTGGGTCAGCCTAGCCCACTAAAATGTTCGTTTTACTATTAATTTTTTTTAAAAATATAGTACTTTTTTAAAATTATTATTTTATATATTTTTATAACTAAATGTTAATTTAAAATCTTTTTTATTAATTAAATTAAATTCAAATCAAATTAGACTGACTCGAAATAAAAAACATTTATTCAAGTCCGACTTTAATCGAGTCGAGACTATCCAACTAGACAAACTACTCAATCTTTGGACAGTTTACTTGGTGCTTGGCTATCTTTTGTATATATTCTAATTGCTTTGGGTTGCTTTCGGCCCTATTGCTTTTTGGGCTTTATAAACGTGTCATAACAAAAATAAAATAAAGCTCTCGAAACCCAAAAATCTAACAAATTTATACATTGCTGTCCATGTATCTCCCAAGCATTAACGAGGGGCATGAGTGCAAACATATATATATAGATATGGTAAAGTATAGACTTCCTCATTATGAAAATTTTCAATTTAGTCACTAATATTTTAGATTATTTATATTTTGGTTACTTTCCGTTAAATGGTTAAGATGTGGTCTTTTCTAACTAGTATAATAATAAATTTAGTCCTCAATACTTATATATTCTATCAATTTGATCCTAATTCTAAAGAATTCAATAAATTTAATCATCCACATTTAGAAATTCTATCAATTTGATCCTCAAACACATATAGTTAAATATAATTATGATTATATTTAAATACATATAATTAAATCTTGATAAACTTATAAGTAACCTTATGATTTTGATAAACCCAAGAACTCAGAACCTCCTAAAACTCAATCATTCTTAATTTGCTAATAGCATTCTCAACAAAGGAACCAAATTTTATTCCTATGAAACCTAAGCCTTTTATAGATCATCATATCTTACATTCTTGTCACCTTTAAGAATCGTACAATACTTTGTACCCATCTCTAAGCAAAAAATTATTGTAAAATTTATCTTCATCTAATTTGTTTGCAATTTATTTAGAAAAAATGTAAATTTTCTAGGTTTTCAATTTTTCTAACTTGGATTTTAGACTTTTATTATTTTTGTAACATCTTTAATTTTTAGATATATATATTTTTAGAATTTAGAATTTCTTTTATATTTAAAAAAACTATATAATTTTTATAATTTTCTTTTCAAATTTTAATTATTTTTATGAAAAATAGATTATGGCATCACCAATGCTATGCGTCACAACTTAAGAGTGCCATTTGTTTTATATTTAACACCATTACAAAAAAGTACCAAAACCCTTGACGGAATGAAAATTCGGGTACAAACTTAGGACAAAAAAATCATATGTACTAAATTCGGGTACATTAGGCTAAATGCATATTTGAGCACTATAATTATAATTAAATATAAACACATAACATTATTTATAAAAATATATATAAATAATATTATATTTTGTACTTTTTCATAGTATATAATTTATATTTAATTATATGTTTTAGGATCAAATTGATAGAATGTGTACGTACTAAGGATTAAATGTGTTATTATTCCAATTAGAAAAGGTCATGCCTTCACTTTTGTTAACCATTTAACGAAGAGTGATCAAAATAGAAATGATATAAAACAGGAGTGACCAAAATAGAAATGATCTAAAACGTTAGTGACTAAATTAAGAATATTCATAATTTGATAACCAAAGCGAAATACACTAATAGTTGAGTAACTAATTCTAAGTTTACCCTTTTCTTTTGCACATAAACCCTTTCTGACTTTTCTAATTCACATTCATGCTAAGATTAAGGGTTAAGGGTTAATTCTTCATTGTTTTTAGTGTTATGTGGTTGAAGGATAAAATGTTTTTTTAACATGATAGTGGAAAGTTAAAATTATTTAAGTTATATGATATTTAAATGGTTTAATATAATGAAATATAAATTTTAAATATCTTTTAATTAATTAATATAAATTATTTATAAAATTAAAATACATAAAATATGTTTTAAACTTAAACATAATAAATTATATTTAAATAAAATGATACATTAAATATAAATAAATTTATTTTTTATATACCTTTTAAATGTTAATATAAATACAAATATTTTGATAATTTTCACTTTCAAATGCAAACTAAAACTATTTAAATCCCAGCTTTTACGTTTTTTGCCCAAAAATCAAATACTTTTCATTGCTTTTGTTGTAAAAATACACTTTTAAAACTTCAAATGCAGTGAAAAACGAGAACCAAGTAAGAGAGGGCCCTTGAAATGAATGAAGTATTCGGCTTAGTTAGTTTACTGAACCGGAATGAGGTAATGGGTGATGGGCAATGTGAGAGTTTGAGAAATGGGCACTGCAAAATGATGTTGCGATGGGCTTCGTAACGGGTACTAATGGTAATGTGGTGGATGTATGCTCGGTGGTAGGTGGGCCTTTGAAACCAACAATTGTCAAATTTAGAAAATAGCCTTGATCCAAGTTTTGTAGTATCTGATGAGGGTTGTACAGCTCCTCACAATGCAAAATTATTATTTGGTAAAATATTGGGGTTTCGTTGATAATTACGATTAAAAGATGGTAAGTAATAAAAAGAGTTCCTTTCTATCCTTTTTGAAAAAAACTCATGATCAAGAAATTCATTGGATCAATTCTGAAGAATTAATCGAGAGCTGAACTAGATATATGACTCTAGTGGGTGGCATTCGTTGGAGGTCTCTTTAGCCACTAAGTGCTATTCTATAGTCCTAAGTTTTTAGAGTTTTGTAGTACTTAAAAGTTTATTTAAGAGATTAAGTTTTTATTTATTTATTATATTAGAGTTTCGACTATATAAGATTTATAAAACTAAATATTTAATTAGTTTTAAAAGTGTTTAATTTCTTTTTTTTTCTTTAATTAAGGTTAGATTAAAATGTTAATGTCAAATTTTATATTATTTTCTTAGAAGTTTATATTTATTTTAAACTTTATAATGTGAAAGACTTTAGAACTGTATTTGCTAGAAAAATATAGTAGTGGCAGAAAAAGCGCTACAAGTAGTGCCAACTATTTCAAGCACTAATGAAGAACAAAGATGAAAATCACAATATATTTGCGCAGTTCGGTTTCCTTATGTTTTCGGGACCTTGCCAAAGACATAATCCATTATCTTAAAACCTTGCACAATAAGTGATTACAAATTCTAACACTCTCCAATTTAGCAAACTCACTTTTTCACTTAAGATCTAGATCACTCTTAGGCTGAAAAAAAGTAATTCACATGTTTTCACACTCAATGCACTAACAAATATAAGTTCCTTTCTAAATAGAGAAGTGCTAAAAATCTTAGTCCAGAACCTATACAAATCTCAAGTATTTAAATTACTTTCGGTTTGCTAACATACTAGATAAATTATAATCAATCTTCCCATCAATAATGCAAGATAAATAACATGGAAAATATCTTCAGTAAATTTAGGATAAGTCTTCAAATCTTCAGGATATGTCACACCCAATTCCCTCTGAGCCCGAAAATTAAGAAATAATTGAGGGGGTTAAATTGAAAAAACCTATAAGCGGGCAGTCTTTACTGGAAAATCAAGAAAAGTTAGGAACAAAATTGAACAAGGTTGAGATCCAATTCTAGTTCGATCGGATTAGAACCAACTGGTCCCTTAGTAAGGGACAAAATGATTGTCAATGGATGGTTTCTAAACAATTGAAAACCGTGCGGGAAGGGTTATAAATAGTTGGGAAATGACTTCCCAGGGAGACTTCTTCTCAAATCTATTTCATTTTCTTCTCTTCTTCATCTTCTTCCTTAGTTGCTCCGAAGAAGAGATGGTTAGGGGAAGCTCTGCATAGAACAATGATCATCAGGTTCAAATACAAAAGGTAGAGAATCCAGCAAGCTACTTCCAGAAGAGTAGAAGCTCTGGCGTTTGAAAAAGCTAAGCAAGAGAAGAGACAAATAAGTGTCAAGTGAGTTTCTATACTCTATCCCTATAATGTTGTGTAGTTGGCATGGTTCTATGTTACAATCTATGATGATGAATGAACCCTGTTAATTATGAATAATAAGCCTATATGAAACTTATTTGATATATGGCATCTATCATGTAGTTTGGTATGCATGAGATAGTTAGAAATCCATGTTTAAAGAGGATAGCATATTTCATGTTAGTATATAAGTGAAATGCATATATTGTATGATTAAAATGGTGGAAAATAATTGAAAGGATAGATGAAGCTAGGATTTGGGGACAGGAATTTTTATTAGATACCACAATACGGTGTTGCCGTGTGCAAACCGTGATGTGTAAAGCTTCGGGCCTTGCGAAAGGGACATTGCGGGGTTCGAGCATTAAGGTATAGGAATGTCAAAATGGAGGAATGAGTGGAGAAATAGGGAAATTGGAATTCCGTTAAGATTCTGCCATCCGGGATTGTTAGGAGCAAACTGTGATGCGCGAAGCTCCGAGCCTTGCTGAGGGGGACACTTCAATGTTCAAGCATTAAGGTGGATACAATATAAGACGATAATGATGACTTTAAGGTTCCATAAAGCAACACTGCTAAGGCGGTCAATATGCTTTATGGGGCGACACCACAACGATGGTAAGGTCCTACGGGGCAGTCTATTGGAATAGTAAACACGGGGATTACGAGGTGTAAGACCGTAGCTCAGCTATGGAAACCACTAGAGTCTGCCAAGACATTAAACTTGAGGTATACTAGGTAAGACCATAACTTGGCTATGGTAGTATAGAGAGTTCACCGAGACAATAAATGCAGGGTAGTCTATCGGGACACTAAACACGTGGTAGTTCATTAGGATATTAAACATGGGGTAGAATGTTAGTACGGTAATTAGGAAAATCACGCATAAGAAAAAAATGCAAGTATTGGTGAACAGGTTGAGAAATCCGCCGAACAAAGTAAGGGTAATAGAAAGAGGAAACAAACTGCCAGGACAGTAACCATGAAAACCGGTGGGGCAGCGAGGTGGTAACCCATAATGAAGCAGTTATGAGAAATAACATGTCAGTAGGTTTCTAGTGTATAGGCAAACGAAAGAAGATTTATCCAAGGATCACATATAAGGATTCACCAATAAGAGCCGCCAAAAGGTTCTTAGTGAGATCTTGTATGTTAGAGATTGAGCATAGGCACAACGGATAGTCTATTGAATAAAGAGGGGTTAGTTGGAACTCATCGATAGAGAGAGTTACATAAAAGGACACAACAAGTTATAGATATGTTTGTCAAGACTATTCCTCTTTAAGAGGGGGTTATATTGCAAAGTACAAACTAAAGTGCTAGTTTGATAAGGAACCATCACATAAGAGTAATCATAAACTCAAACAGTAGCTCAGGTGATAATCTGCTAGATACGGTAGACTGAAGCGATTTCCAGCAAATGGACATGTTAACTTATAGTATGGTATAGTGAATAAGGTGAACTAAAACGGAGTAATCCAAACACTACTCATCTTTAAGTGAGATTTAGTCCGCCAGAGTGGCGGGGGACCTCAATAGTTATCTAAATGGATGAGGTGTTAGCAACTTCTTTGGGACTATGGTAAGATATGGAGTTCGCTATGAGCTAAACAGATTTGGAATGACCGTCAAGAGTGACTTACCTAAAGACTTTGAGAAGGGTAGGCCTAAGGGACTACCTTTTAAGAACAAGGTGGAAAGAAGAATCCATATTGGGGGTAAATGGAAGTATGAATAAAAGTAATGGAAAGGACAGTGTCCATAAAGATGGAGAGCTCTTCGAGAAACCGTCAAAACTAATCAATGGATAATAGGGTTGTCCTGGAGGAAGTCGCATGACAATTTATTCACCAATGGATAGGATCAGGAATAAATCACAGCCCGATATATAGGGTTTAAAGGAAAATTTACCCGTACAAGCAAGGAGTTAATTTCATTTAGTTTCTTTTCTTTTAATACCCTTGTGAGACGGGGTCAAAGTATATGTAATTTAGTTAGGGGACTCACTAAGCTCTTTTGGAACTTACAGAGGTTTGAACTGTGGTTATAGGATTTGCGAAATAAAGAATTTGAGGAGAGACCAAGCCAAATCGTGTTGGATCAATGAGCTTCATTAATCAAGTGTCATGCATATAGGAAGAGGGTACCTCTAGAGGCTTCGCCATGGGGACTAATATATTGTAGTTAAATGGTTCCCTTAGAATCGAGATTGGAGATAATAAACTTTTAAGTTTAAGGCTTCTTTTGCAAGAGAAATTTATTTTCCAATAAAGTTTGTCTCTAATTTATTAAGTTTCTAATTTTTAATTGAGTCTAAACCAACACCTTTGTGGCACTGAGGGTGTTATAGGATATGGTACCAAGTTACTTGATTCAACCTAATATCCTCAAAATAGGGAAGTTGATTTACTTGATCCAATCCAAACCAATTTTTAAGATAAGTTCCTACAACAGGTTTGGATATTATAGATGTGCTTGTACATATCTAAAGTATTAGCAAATATCACAAACCAAAGGTTTGGTTACAAAAATTACCAACTCCAATTATGGCAATTTATTAGGCTAAATAGTGCTAGACATCGGTCGATACTACTTTAGAGAATTGCCTCAACAACCTTCTCATTTGGCAAATTTTTGAACAAAACTATAACAAAGAAACATATACTAGAAACAAGTGTTCCCCTTAAGTAACTCCTACTTAATTAATCAAATTTAACTATTAACATAACCAAACAAATCAACTATTGGTGCCTTTAAATTAATGGATGCATTAACAATCAAAGTACTTAGAATTATATTATAGTAAGCTAAAAGATAAAGTTCACCAAAATTAAACCAAAGTAATAAAAGTTCATCCTAGTAAATATCCCAAAATAATAAATTTTTAAATTTAGGTAACACAAAAATAGTAGCAAAACTAAGAAACATGATAACTTCTAGCCATTTTTTTATTAAAAAAATGCCAAAGTTTTACTATAGTTGTTTGGCCTATAGATCATTCCTCAAAGCATTACCATGACGAATATTGGCTTGAAGTTGAGCAATAACTTTCTCTTGAGAGGTAATTTCAACATCAATATGGTGTAACATGTGTTGTTCAAAGGCTAATAAACACCTATGAGTGTTAGCCTCAATGCCAACTAGAGTAGGCATTGCCTCATCAAGAACATTTTCATCTTCAAGAATGGTTCATAGATTGGCCTTTACATGCTTCCCTTCCAACAATTTGTATAAAAACTTCAATTTTATAGGCTTTTTTTTATATTTCCTAGTAGCATTAATAATTTTAAAGTTTTTCTGAAAGAGAATTTGAAAAATTAAAGAGGGAAAGGAAAAACATAACTTGGGACACACTCACTCATCATGATTAATGATTTTTTAAAATTTTATTTATCTCAAATTGAATTGCACCACATCACAAATCTTCTTAAAAAAATGTTTTCGTCCTCTTATTAACTATATTTCAAGTGAATCCAATTTCAAGTGAATCCAATTTCAAGTGAATATGGCAAATAGTCCAACATAGGTAGGTTCTAAGGTGGATGCTAGAAGTTTTGTTTGCTATGGCCATGAGAGATGGACCTCATTGGTGATGATTTTGGCCATGGCATCCAAGGACTCATCAAGTTCAACATTAGTGGCATAGAGACGTGTGAGAAACTTTATAATCTGTGCAATGCAAAAATCATACCATCTCCCCTAGCATATGCCTTTTCTACTAGGCTCATTCACAATTTTTAAGAAATTTGCATAAAACTCAAATACAATCTCTTTCATGTAAGGTTGTACAAAACTTACAAACTTCAACAAATCACTCTTCTCATCAGATCAATTCTTAAGTCTCCAAAGCTTCTCTCGCTAATACTTTGTTCCCCTATGAAGCTTTTCTTTGTAAAAAAAAATAAGTATTAGGTGTAGGCTATGGAGAGAAAGTTTGATCCTTCTTCTTGAACAACTCTTCCTCTTTTGTTGCACAAGGATGCACTAGTTTTTGAACAACTACCATGCCAACATGGCCAGAAAGGTAACCAAAGGCCACTAATCGAGGCCTTATGAGTAGCCTAAAAAAACTAGGTATAAATACTCTCTACGGGCTATTACCGATTATTTCTGTTAGATTTGTAAAATAAATCTAAAATAAAACTTAATAAACCAGGATCTATCATGTCAAATCATCAAAAATAAATCAAGAACAAAACTAAGTGTGAAAGAGTACCTGAATCCATGAATTCCTTGAAGTTTTTCGAATATTGGGGATTTGATCTTCCAAATTAGCACACAAGAAATTCAAACAATATTTGCTCTCTCTTTCCTAAGGATGGGATATTAGAAAAGTTATCTTGTGTGTAATTTGGAAACCATAACCCTAATATAATTTGGGGACCATAACCCTAAACATGTCTTTTTCCAATTGGTCCTCCTTAAACCTTAGTGAGATCAAACCTTACCAAAACCAGAGTGTGAATAAACCAAATAAACTTTATTTCTACAGAAAATAAACTTAATATATGTAAACTGAAATAACTAAAAACTTTTCTATAACATAAAAGCATTTAAAAGAAGCATTTAAAAGTACAAAGTCCCATTAAAACCAAATATCCTTAAATGACATTATACTAGCAGTGTGCCTTATAAAACCCTAGGTGTAGTCCCTTAGCAAGTCGATCCGCAATCGTGGAGTTTGTCCTAATATGCTTTATAGGCACCTAACCACCCTGAACTTTTACTTTAACAATCAAGAACTTAAAGTCTACGTATTTTAACTTTGATGTACTCCTGTTGCTATTGGAATTAAAGATTGCAATTTGTTTTCACAATTTGCACCTTAGTGACAAAATATTGCCTCCATATTCCATCAAAATTGGAGTTCTGTATACTTGATGATCTCTAAATGATTAGACCTCTGATATGTGAGCATGTAATCTTTTGTTTTCTAAAAATACCTTATAATCCTCTTGGATGCTATCCAATGGTCCAAACTAGGTTGCTTAAAGTATCTGCTTAACATCTCAATAGTGTACACAATATTCCAATGTATACAAATTTAAACGTACATTAGACTTTCCACTGCTAAAATGTAAAAAATCTAACGCATTTTTGTAATCTCAAAATCATTCTTAGGGCATTGATTGAGGCTATACTTATTATTGACAAGCAATATGTCATTAACATATAAAACTAAATATAGAACCTTACTCCCACTAAACTTATGGTATATACGATTATCAACAAAATTCATCTCTATACCGAATGAGATAATCATTTGGTAAAATTTGTAATAATATTGACGAGAGGTCTGCTTAAGCCCATAGATGAAGTTCCTTAATTTGCAAATTATTACCTTTGCATCATCAGACACAAAGTTTTCTAATTGCACCATATAAATGTATGATCAATGTTACCATTGAGAAACCATTAACTTAATATTCATCTAATGTAGCTTAAGGTCAAAATATTCTTTTAAAACCATTATAACCTTTTCTCTGGTGGACCTTTTCAATGACATTCATTCTTGAGGTTGTTGAGTTTGTTCTTCTGAAACAATTACCTTATCTTGAATAGGGAGTTGTTCAACATTGTCTTATTGAGGTTCTGGATTCACTTCTTAATCAATGATAGGAATGAGAACGTAAACATCGTTAAAAGTGATAGTAGAAACTGAGTTAGAATTCAATTCTTCATTAAAAGCAATGTCTCTAACCTTATTTCTCCTTCAAAACTTAACATCCTAAAAGAATGTTTCAATTCTCATCTCAAAAATAATTCTAATTGTGGGATCATAAAACTCATAGCCTTTAGATCGCTTAAAATTTCCTTGACCCTTGTACTTTATAGACATCAAAGAAGTCAAAAGTGATGTCATTTCAACCTTATCGTTTTTAGCAAAATGTTTCTCAATTTCATCAAGGAAACCTTGGCCTGAGTAATCTTTTCAGATTTTATGCCCCTAAAGGCTTCTGAAATGTTGTGCTTCATGATCATTAGACTCATGCAATTTGAACGATCTCACCTCTCAAAATCCCTTTTAATGTAAAGGGTGTTTTCAACAGTGAGAGGTGCTGGTTTTTCTTCCCTTAGTGCAATGTTTATGTTAAAAAACCAAACACTATAAGTAAGTGCCTTTTCCATCCATTGAAATTAGTCCCATTAAGCATGAGTATAGAATTTATATTAGCAGATATTGTGGCAGTAGAAGATGAATTAGCTTAATATAGAACAAAAAATAAATAAAAATAAGCTCACATCAATATTCATAAGTAAACAATAAATTTAGGATAATGACTAATCCCATCTCAAGATACCAAACACAACATTAATATCAAGTCTTTGGGCAGTAATATTAATAGTAAGCAGTACTCTTGTTGTAGCAATCAAACATTGACAATAAATTATGTCAAACAATGAATTAATCTTTGGACTAACATATTGCTCACATAAAGTACCTTATAATTGTCACACATTTATCACCACATATGTTGAAATTCTGCCAAATATTAACTTACCTTTGGTTCAATTAATAAACGCATGAATCACAAAAATATATAATCATCTTGATATTTTAAATAAACTAATCTACATAAAAGAGGTCACTTTGGCGACATTTTGTTTCAACTAATCTATTTAAAATATTAGACATCCTTATTTAAAACCCAAAGCCAAAATTTGAATTTATATTTTTCAAAATGTTTCTCTTAATTTCATCTTTCAATCAAATTAAAATATAATAGTATATATATGTATATATATTTATCCCAAAACAACATACAATGATGTTGGCAAATATAATAATAGCCGAATAAATCAAAATAACCTTACAAAAGACTTTAAATTTAAACCAAAATAATTTTAATAAAGGTAAACCTCATCATATCAGACACTTCATTAATATTTCATCTTTAGACAAAATATTAACTTGTAAGTTATATATTAGTGTAATAATCAAACATTGACAATAAGAACATGTCGAACCATAAATCTTCCTTGGTGCCAATTTATTGCTCACATGTAAAACCGAATAATTGTCACATGTTTGTTACCATAGTTGCACATGTAATATTATTAACCTTCATTTTGGCTGATCAATATTAACATAACTTAAGTTACATGCACACAACCTTTTATATTTTAAAACAAAAAAATTTATACAAAAAAATCACTTTGATGACTTATTGCTTCAATTAAGTTATTTTAAAATATATATTGTAAGGCCCAGATTCTGCTCGGCCCAAAATGAACCCAAATTATTCAACAGTCCCTGTCCATTTACAAATTTTAACCCGAGGCCCAACTACATCAAGCCCAGTACCTAAACAGCCCAAAACCCGTATGGCAAAAAAAAATCAAATCAGGCCCAATAGTTAGTCAAACTAGGGTTTCAGCTTTTCTGAAACCCTAGTAATGCCACCGTCCTATCCGCACCACCATGCCCACTTGCGCCGCCAGTCACCTACAAAGAAGAAAACAAGCAAGAAAAAGGACAACACAATCAGTAGCAAAATCGGCTATAAAAACCGAAGGAAAATGTAACTTTGTCTCTCTCTTCTTCCGATTTTTGTAACAAAAAAAAACAGATATTAGCAGAAAGAAATAAAAAACAAGAAAAACATTCAAAGTGATACTTTTTTTTTTCTTTTCGGTTTTATAGATCTATTTCCTCTTTTCTTTCTTTCCTTTTTTTACTCATATATATAAATAAAAGTGGCAAAAAATGGGGAAGTAAGACATACCTGAATCGCCCCGCAAGTGCCGTCGCCGGAGTCTTTCTTCGGGTCACCAAAATCAGACTAGGAGGGTGGCGTTTGGGGTTTCGCTCCATAGTCCTAAGGCCATGAAAGCTCGGCCTTCAGTTGGTTCCTGGAACGGGGTAAAAAAAACAACCGTTAGGTGCCTCCAACCAAAGCACACGGCGGGGCCGATGGTGGCCCATTCGGCCAAGGAAAAGGGAGCTGAGGGGTTTTATTTATTTTTTTTCTCTCAGAAGTTTTTTTAAAAAAAAAAACAATTAAAGAATGAATTTTTCAAAAACAATTTGTTTTAAATAGAGGTTATTAAACGGCGTCCTTGCCATTAAGGGTTAGGTGCCAAAACGACGCTATTTTGGCCCTGACCCATGCGGTAACTCGACCCTGGGGGGAGGATCCACGTGTTTTCTTAAAAGGGGATATTTGCCCGCGCAGTCCCTCCTATTTTGCAGCGCGTTACAATTTGGCCCTTTTTTCGTTCTTTTCTTTTATTTTAAATTTGCTGCATAGTTTTACTTTTGTTTCATTTTAGTCCATTGTAGCGACGCATTTTGGGGATTTGGTTTATTTACTGTTTTGGTCCCTCTCTTTTGGCGCGTGTTGCAATTTAATCTTTTTCATTTTTTATTTCGAATTCGCCCAGTATTTTCATTTTTATTTCGATTCAGTCTGCGTTTTGAGCAATTTTATTATTTAGTTAATTATTTTATTATTATTACTATTATTATTAATTATTATTAGTTTTATTTTTCTTATCTTTATTCATTACTATTGTGTTAATGTATTAATTAGTTTTATATTATTTTTAGCTTTATTTTTACTTTTTATATATGTATACATGTATGCATTATGCCTGTACATTTTTTAAAACTTATTTTTATATACATACAAACATATATATATACATATTTTTATATTCTATAATTTTTATACACATATATTTGCACATCTATATATATCTATACACATTTTATAAATACATGTATATAAAAACATACTTTTGTACACCTTTTATAATACATATATATACGCATATGTGTATGCATTTGCTTGTTTACATCGTTATATATAATAAATTTAAAATGTATACATATGTATGTATCTTTTTTACATTTACATCATCTTTATTCATTTTTTATTATTTATTTCTTTATTTGTATTCACATTATTTAGAATGAACGCTTTAATATTATTGTTTGTATGTTTGCCATGGTGTACTATATTAGTTTCTTTTTTATTTATTTTATTTTATAGCCTTTGCTTGTATTATTTTACTCACATTATCATCATTGTTGTTACGTTACATCTTTTTACTCGGATTTGTCAAAAAACGAAAAATTTCAAAATAAAAGCAATACTCGATATTTGGGATCTTCGAGAGAATTGAGCCCTAACGTATTGGGTTTCAATTTTCTTCGTTGAATCTAAATAATCGAGAGTGCTCTTTAAAACAAAAACATAAATAAAAAGCTCATTATCGAGAATTCAATATGTTGTGTCCTAACGCATTGGATATGACACGTTGTTTTCTCGAGACGAGGATTTTTCTAAAAAAAATGCAATATTCAATGTTTAATATTTTGAGAAATTGTGCCCTAACGTTTTGGGTTGCAATATTTTCACATGACTTAAACCATTGAATACCCTTTTAAATTATATTGTGCAATTTTTTAGACAAGCTCATTTCTGAAGAGGTAAAATATAGTGCCTTAACGCATTGGGTGTGACGTTTTCTCTTTCTGAAATGGGAGAGTCTTAACGAGTAATTTGATTTATACAAATGTTTCAATAAAAGATCGTATTTTAAATCTCTTTAAAGTTTTCAATTCTCGGCACTAAGACATGAACTAATCAACTAGGTACCAATTTTGGGCGTTACAAGGGTGCTAATCCTTCCTCGTACGTAACCGACTCCTGAACCTGTTTTTTCTAAATTTCGTGGACCAAAATCGTTGTTTTAATAAAATCAAACTGTTTATTAAAAACAACCACATTTCGAGGTGATCCAATCACACCTCATTAAAAAAGATTGGTGGCGACTCCCGTTTTCGTTTTCATTTTTCAAAACCTGAGTCGACCCCGTTTTTATAAAAAAATGGTGTCAACAGCTTGGCGACTCCACTGGGGAACCAAAATAAGTGAGTCGAGCCACAAGTTGATTACTTTTTGTCTTTTTGTTGAAAATTGAAAACTTGATTTAAATATACAATCCTTTCATTGCATTTCATTCATCATTATTACAATTTTCATTGTTATGATTTATAATTGTTGTGTTGGTTTAAATTTTGGTATTTTTCTGCACATTGCATTGCATGACCTTTGATCACACCTTTTTAATTGGGAGTGAGAAGCTACTCCTTCGTGAGGTTTTCACCTCCGTGCAGGATAGTATATCACTTCCAGGATACATCTGTATATATGTCTTCGTGAGATTTTCATCTTCGTGCAGCCATAGGGAAATGTATTCCCCTAAACCGAACTCGGTCTATATGAGCCTATAATGGGTGAAGATGGAGAAATCTGCTGGTTCAGGTACCCTTACTTTAGAGCCAAACCTCATGTAGTGAACCTCAGGAACTCACTCTAGGTAGAACTACATCGAACCCTAGAAGATACCCAAATATGTGTTTTATTATTTCTGGATTGTATGTTTAAACATGATACTGACTTTTTTTGTTTGCTTTGGATGCATGACATTTTCAACTACATGGCATTTCATCATAAAAGGCGTTGGTTCATATTCGGTTTCTAGATAGAAAGCTTATCATGGAAAGGGGGTTTCTTGATAAGGTGGAAGATAATGCGGCTGTCTGAATATGGTCAGAAACAACATAACAGGAGAAAGGCGATAGTTTGGCTGAAGGATATATATCAGAATTATGGGACTTTACCCGTATTAGTGTAACTCAGAATAGTTTGCAAGAGTTGAAGGAAATTTGGGACCAGTGGAATGAGGAGGCCAGACAGCTATTCTATTCCCATTATGGGGATTTACCTTACCTGCTTGACATGAAGGTAGATAAACATCTGTTTCGGGCTCTCGCGTAATTTTGGAACCTTACCTACAGTTGTTTCACATTCGAAAAAGTCAACTTAGTGCCAACAGTAGAAGAATACATGGCTTTACTTCAGTTTGCGAAAATTCAAGTCGACAAAGTTTACTCGAGAGCTGTAAATCCATCGACCTTTCTGAAGAGGTTGATGAACATAACCGAGATGAGTGAACAGTGGGTTACAGCCCGAATCAAACAAAAGGGGGATAACAAGTGTATTTCTTGGAGGAATTTGAAAGATATAGTCCTAGCACATCTAGATGTAAAGAAGAGGGTAGATGTCTTTGCTTTGAGCATATACGGCTTAGTTATCTTCCCAAAGGCCTTGGGACATGTTGATGAGGAAGTCATTGACCTGTTCGACCGTCTTGATAAGGGGGTTATGCCAGTTCCAATGATTTTAGCGAAAACATTCAGGTCTCTAAATGCCTGTCGGAAAGCGGGTAAGGGTAGATTCATCAGATGTGCACAGCTATTACTCGCGTGGTTCCACAGTCATTTTTGGAAAGTTGATAAGGCTTCGTATTGGGTTTTCTCTGAAAACTATTCGCCATTAAAGGAGGTAGTAGCTACACTGAGGAGGGATGACATCTCGATGGAAAAGTGGATGGCAATTCTTCAGAACCTGCAAGAAGAGGACGTTAAGTGGAGAGCTCCGTGGTTGCTTCCGGATGAAATTTTGTATCGGTGCAGAGATTTTGATTGGGTCCCTCTGCTTGGAATTTGGGGAGCTGTTGGTTATGCCCCGCTGCTAGTGCTTAGGCAGTACAGATCAAGGCAGTTTATACCCGCAACCCAGGGATTAGCTGAGTGTGAATTTTTGTACGGAGATGATGGTTACAAGAAGAAGATCCGAGAGATGGCCAATGCTTGGAAACAAATTCATCGAATGAAGAGATTTTTCGTAGGTCCAATGACAACTCCTGAGTATAATGACTGGTGGGATAGAAGAGTCAATGATAACATCCCCAAGCCAAGTCACGAAAATAGTCAGCCAATAGAGGAACATGTACGAGTCGTCCCTTCTGAATTAGAAATCATAAAGCAAGATTTTCAAAAGAGAAATGTAGAATTAGAAAAGAATATAGAGCAAATGGAGGAAAAAAAGATTAACTTGAGATTAGACGCAGACGTTTAGAAACTCGAGGCAGAAAGATTAAGAAAAGGGAAAGCTAAGGCCGATGAGGATCTAGATAGCTTGAAAACATATTACAAGAAGCTGTGATTATCAATGAAAACTGCCGGATTGGGAAAAACTTCGGAGCAGTGGCGTGAAGAGATTCAAGAAGAAAAGAATAAGGCTGATAGATGGGAAAGGAGGTTCCAAGAAGTCCAAGCGCAAAATGAAGCTCTAAAGAAGAGTTTGTCAGAGAACCAAAAGGAAAAGGGTGAACTAGAGAGCAGAGTGACTGAGTTAGAAGGATCCCTCTATCGGCATCGAAATCGAAATTCTGTAATGGAATTGAGAGCAAGCTTAAATAAAATTGAAAAAATGAAAGAAATAATAGAAGAGTTAGAAACGGCATTGCGAAATTGCGAGATCCAGATCGAGTACTTGGTAGCTAATGAAGATTGTCAGAATGAGCAGCTGCACTACTTTCAGAACCAAGTTAGAGATAGAGATCATATTATGGGAGAAGCCGTAGTTCAAATCTGGCAGGTAGCTGATCATCTGCAGACTTTGGCAGCGCAAGCTGATGTGCTACGCGTGAAGTACGAGTTGGAGTCAAGTCGAGGACAAGAGTTAGCCTCCCTACTTAGGAAGATTAGAGTTCTGAGTATTAGGGCTAAGTCGTATCTATAATCCACATTATGTAAAGAAGTTTGTTTTCTACTGAAGTTTTTAAAATGAAATTGAATTAGAATTGACGCCTTTTTTGCATTCATTTCATGCATTGCATCACATCATATGCATTAACGACCATTAAAAGACCCTAATTGAATAAAATTATTTCAGTTAACCTGAAAAACCAACACCCCTACGGTACTCGGGCGAAATCAAAGAACATGGGTCAAAGATTAGAAAAGCTTGAATAGCTCCAAAAAGAGATGCAAGACCAAATGCAAGAGCAGCTGGAAAAAATTCAGTAAGATATGTTAGAAAAGATGTTGGAGTCCCAGAATGACATGATGGCTTGGTTAACACAGCTGTTGGCTGGGGGAAACGACAAGGGAAAGGCTCCCGTGGAAATAATGATGGACCCCTCTACCCTCCAGGCTTTACCCCTCCGCATGTGCAGACTCAAGCTGAGGTGTACCCACACAAATCCTCTGTTACAATCAGACCTCAGCAGTTTGAGACTGGCACTTCAATGCCAATGAACTTCCAAATCGAAGTAGGTTCTAACCCCGGAGAGAACCCTACCAATCCCATCGTCCCTGATTTCGACGAAGTGGATGAGAAAGAGAAAACAAAAGAAGAATTGCCAAAACAGCTGGAGGAAAGAAGTAAATGGCTTGAAGAAAAATTTAGGGCAATGGAAAGTATTGAGAATTATCGAGGAATTGATGCTAAAGACATAAGCTTGGTCCCGGATCTAGTACTTCCCCATAAGTTCAAAATGCCGAAATTTGAGAAATACAATGGGACTAGATGCCCAGAAGCACATATTACCATGTTTTGTAGGCGTATGACTGGATACGTTAACAAGCATTTATGAAACAATACAGTCATGTAACAGATATGGTCCCTGATAGAATTACCTTGCAAAACATGGAGAAAGAGCCTAACGAAAGTTTTAGACAATACGCACAAAGATGGAGAGAGGTTGCCGTTCATGTCCAGCCACCACTCTTGGAAAGGGAGATGACTATGCTCTTCATTAACACGTTAAAGGCACCATTTATCACACATATGTTGGGAAGTGCCACAAAAAGCTTCTCTGACATAGTTATGAATGAAGAAATAATTGAAAACGCCATAAGGAGTGGGAGGATCGATGCTGGAGAAAGTAACCGAAGGGCAGCTCCGAGGAAAAAGGAGAATGAGGTGAACAACGTGAGTACCTATAACAAGGGCTACTCAAAATTGATTACGGTGAACCAACCAAGAAAGGTGGCTGCTAATCAACAAGGTTCGTTAAGATAAGAATCGAACACAAGACAGAACACGGAAAAGCCGCAGTTCACGCCAATTCCAGTACCATACAAGGAGTTGTATAAAAGCTTGTTTGATGCACATATTGTTTCCCCTTTCTATTTAAAACCCCTACAACCTCCGTACCCCAAATGGTACGACGTAAAAGGACAATGCGACTATCATGTGGGGATTATGGGGCATTCAATAGAAAATTGCACAGGCTTCAAAAAGTTGGTTGAAAGGTTAATTAGCATGGGCGTTGTCAAGATCGATGATTCGCCCAATGTGGAAAATCCATTACCTAACCATGCTGATAAAGGGGTAAACATGATAAGTGGGATACGGAGAGGAAAGTCAAGGAAGATATTGCGAAAGTAAGAACCCCTTTGAAATGGGTCTGGAAGAAAATGGTGGAAAGGAGCTTAATCAGTTCGAATTTAGATGAGAGATGTAGGGAGACGAGTAGTTATTGCGAATTTCATCATGAAGAAGGGCACGAGATCCAGGAATGCACAGAATTTAGAACCTTAGCTCAAAGCATGATGGACAATAAGGAAGTGGAGTTCTATGAAGAAGTTGAGGAAGGAGGAAGCATATGCTCGTCAGAACCAACAACAAGGGTTCCAAAAATAAGCTATCCTGTGGTCATTATCTCGCAACCAAGGAAGAACGAGGCGGAAGTGCCAGTAACGCCAAAGATAATAATTAAGAAGCCCGCAACCTTCCCTTACAAAGATAACAAGAAAGTCCCGTGGAACTATGAGTGCAACACAACTGTCCAAGAAAATGAAATTTCAGCTAGTACTGTGAAAAATGATCAAGGCATAGGTTCTTATACGCGTAGTGGGAAGCGCTACGACTTGATAAGTTCTCCAGCTGAGCCGGTAAAGGGAAAGGCCATAGTGACGGAGCAAGAGAAAAAGAAAACAGTCAAGCCTGTGTTACCCATTACCGAGCCAGTTAAAGAGGAAGAAGCCAAGGAGTTCCTCAAATTCCTGAATCACAGCAAATATAGTGTTGTGGAGCAATTGCATAAACAACCAGTCCGCATATCCGTGTTAGCCTTGCTCTTAAGCTCTGAAGTGTATCAAAAGGCGTTGATGAAAGTGCTGAATGAAACCTATGTGGCCAATGACATCTCTGTCAACAAGTTAGATCGGTTGGTCAACAACATAAGCACTGATAACTTTATCTTCTTCAACGATGACGAAATACCACCTGGAGGTATGGGGTCTACTAAAGCTTTGCATATTACCACCCGATGCAAAGTGTATACCTTGCCATGAGTTTTGATATTTAACGAGTCCGCATTAAATGTATTACCCCTATCCACACTTAACAGGCTGCCTGTGGATAGTTCACATATGAAGACATGTCAGAATATAGTGAGGGCATTTGATGGCACAGAAAGAAAGGTCATAGGAAGAATCGAGATACCCTTGTTGATCGGCCCAACTATTTACGAGGTGGATTTTCTTGTAATGGATATCAAGCCCTCCTATAATTTCCTATTAGGAAGGCCATAGATACATTCAGCGGGGGCTGTACCATCATCGTTATATCAGAAGCTGAAGTTGGTGTCAGAGGGTCGGTTGGTGACAATAAACGCCGAGAAAGATATCATAGCGGCTGTAATTAATGACGCACCTTACGTGGAAGCCAATGATAATGCAGTTGAATGCTCCTTTCGATCTTTGGAGTTTGTAAACGCAACATTTATTTCTAAGGGGAGCAAAATTCCCATTCCAAAAATATCTAAAACCACAAAGATGGGGTTGCAATTGTTAGTGGGAAGAGGAGCCTTACCCAGAAAATGATTAGGGAGATGTCTCCAAGGAAGAACTGAGGCTCCAGTGGTGAAGGAAAAACAAGATAGCTTTGGCTTAAGATATAAGCCAGACATAAAGCAAAGAAGGAAGGAGTTGGAAAAAAGGCAAGAAAGGAGAATGGCACGCCTAAATGGAGAGAAAGTTAAATGGGAACCAATGATAATTCCCCATATATCCAAAACCTTTGTATAGGGGGGATCATTCATCTTGAGAAAAGTGTGCTGAGGGAGGAGAGCATCAATGCCTTACATGAAGATACGAATGAAGAGGGGATTATGTTCGATATCTGTCCCTATGAGCCTAGGATTGTTCTAAATAATTGAACTGCAGAAGAAATACCTGAAGTTTTTAGAGCTTTCTCAGAGTAATATTCAAAACATGTTTGTTTTAGCCTAGAGAACAATAAAAACTTTTTGTGAAATGGGCATATGTCTGAATATCGTTATTTTAATGGAATATGTCTTTACAATTAGTTTTGAGCAGATATTCTTTCACGATTCTTTCATTATTTTTGCACTAATAGTCATTTTGGATTCTTTCATTCTCTTGGATTTTCTTCCCAAATAATTAATTCATTAATTCATAATATACCATATAAATAAATATTCTTAAATTCATACATTCTTTATATATTCTTTGGTACCTATAACAGGTCCTTGGATATCAATGACGTGAGTGACTCTACTATGGAATCAAAAAATCCTTTTGAGCGGGATATGTGTTTAGAGGGATCTCATGACTTTGAAGATAACATAGATTGTAACATATCTCCAGACTTGTTGAGGATGGTAGAGCAGGAGGAGAAACAAATCCTACCTCACAAGGAGACGGTGGAGACTGTAACCCTAGAGGAGGGAAAGGTGGTGAAGATTGGAACATGCATGACTGAAGAAGCAAAACAAGACTTTATTGAGTTACTTCGAGAGTTCAAAGACGTCTTCGCATGGTCATACCAGGATATACCTGGGTTAAGTACCGATATCGTAGTTCACCGTCTTCCTATAAATGAGGATTGCAAGCCAGTTCAGCAAAAACTTCGGAGGATGAGGCCTGATGTTATATTAAAAATAAAAGAGGAGGTTCAAAAGTAATTTGATGCTAGGTTCTTACAAGCGGTCAAATACTCAGAATGGGTAGCCAATATTGTACCCGTCCCTAAGAAAGATGGGAAGGTACGAATGTGTGTAGATTACAGAGATTTGAATAAGGCTAGCCCAAAAGATAATTTTCCCTTGCCTCACATCGACACCCTGGTGGATAACACGGCGGGGCACTCATTATTCTCCTTCATGGATGGTTTTTTGGGATATAACCAAATTAAGATGCATCCTGAAGATATGAAGAAAACCACGTTCATAACCTTATGGGGGACTTTCTATTATAAAGTGATGCCATTCAGGTTGAAAAATGCAGGAGCTACATACCAGAGAGTCATGGTGACCCTCTTCCACTATATGATGCATAAGGAAATTGAAGTATATGTTGACGACATTATCGCGAAATCCCAAACAGAAAGAGAACATGTGCGAGTCTTAAGAAAACTGTTCTTAAGATTAAGAAAGTTCCAACTCAAACTTAATCCAGCCAAATGTATCTTCGGAGCTCGGTCAGGAAAACTTTTGGGGTTTGTATCCAGTGAAAAAGGGATTGAAATTGATCCAGACAAAGTCAAGGCAATTCGAGATTTGCCTCCACCACGTACCCAGAAAGAAGTTCGAGGTTTCTTACGAAAATTGAATTACATTGCTCGGTTCATTTCGCAACTAACCGAGAAATATGACCCCATATTCCGTCTCCTGAAGAAACATAATCCAGATGTGTGGAATGAAGAATGCCAGGAGGCTTTTGACAAGATAAAATAGTACGTGTCCAATACTCTAGTGTTGTCGCCACCTAGGCCATATAAACCACTGATCTTGTATTTAAACTCCATGGGATGTGTGCTAGGTCAACATGATGAGACGGGGAAGAAGGAGAAGGAGATCTATTCTCTCAGTAAGAAATTTACTGACTGTGAAATGAGATATTCGCCCATTGAAAAGTTATGTTGCGCCCTGGTTTGGGCGACACGGAGATTGAGGCAATACATGCTCTATCATAACACTTGGTTAATTTCAAAGTTAAACCCTTTAAAGTATATGATGGAGTCAACTGCGTTAACTGGGAGGATGGCTAGGTGGCAGATCCTACTCTCCGAGTTTGATATAGTCTACGTAAATCAGAAGGCCGTCAAAGGGAGCGCGATAGTAGAATTTTTGGCCACCAGAGCTTTAGAAGAATATGAACCTCTGAATTTTGATTTCTCGAATAAAGATTTGATGTATGTGGCAACCACTGAAAAGGATTCCCATGAAATCACCCTTGGAAGCTAAACTTTGACGGAGCTTCGAATGCTATAGGCAATGAAATTGGGGCAGTCCTTGTGTCCCCTAGTGGAGATCATTATCCTTTTACCAGAAAATTGGATTTTGATTGCACCAATAACGTGGCCAAATATGAAGCTTGCATTATGGGCATCCGGGCAGCCATAGAGCGAAAAATTAAGATGCTAGAGGTATACGAAGACTCTGCATTGGTAATATACCAACTCAAAGGAGAATGAGAAACAAGAGACCCAAAGTTAGTCCGATATCGAAAGTTGGTTCTGGAATTGATTGAGGAGTTTGACAGTATCAATTTTTATTTTCTCCCACGAGACGAAAATCAGATGGCTGATGCTTTGGCTACTCTAGCCTCTATGATCAAAGTGAACAAACTAGAAGACATGAAGCCTATTCAAATCAGTATTTATGATACTCCAGCTCCTTGCTACAGTATCGAGGAAGAGAAAAATGATGACCATCTATGGTATCAAGACATACTGCGATATCTAAAGAATCGTGAGTACCCCAACCATGCGACAGAAAATGATAAGAGGACATTGAGGAGACTAGCCATTGATTATGTCCTAGATGGAGAGATTTTGTATAAAAAGGGAAAGATCAAGTATTGTTGAGATGCGTGGATAATGTGGAGGCCAATAAAATTTTGGAAGAAGTTCATGAAGGTATCTGTGGAACGCATGCCAATGGCTTCACGATGGCCAGGCAGATTATGAAATTTGGGTACTACTGGTCTACCATGGAAGGAGATTGCATTAATTATGCCAGAAAGTGTCATAAATGTCAAATTTATGGTGAGAAAATCCATACACCTCCTTCACCTCTTCACGTTATGACTTCTCCATTGCCTTTTTCTATGTGGGGAATGGATGTCATCAGGCCAATATCACCAAAGGCTTCTAATGGTCATCGGTTTATTTTTGTGGTTATTGACTGTTTCACTAAATAGGTGGAAGCTGCTTCATATGCTAATGTCACGAAGTCAGTAGTCAGCAAGTTCTTGAAAAAAGAGATTATATGCCGATATGGAATGCCAGAAATGATCATATCTGACAATGCACTGAATTTGAACAACAGCTTAATAGCAGAAATTTGTAGTCAATTCAAGATCAGACATCATAATTCGTCACCTTATCGCCCAAAAATGAATGGTGCAGCGGAAGCAACTAACAAAAATATCAAGAAGATTGTAGGAAAAATGAATGAAACCTACAAAGATTGGCATGAGAAATTACCTTTTGCTCTCCTTGCATATCTAACATCTATTAGGACTTCCACTGGGGCAACAACTTTTTCTCTAGTCTACAGGATGGAGGAAATGTTACCCATTGAAGTTGAGATCCCTTCTCTTCGGGTGTTAGCTGAGCTAAGGTTAGATGAGGCCGAATAGATTCAATCTCGATATGATCAGTTGAACCTGATAGAAGAAAAGAGGCTAAAAGCTATTTGTCACGGTCAGATGTATCAGAAACGAATGATGCGAGCCTATAACAAAAAGGTTCGTCCCAGAGAATTTCACGAGGGGGACCTAGTTTTGAAAAATATTCTTCTTCTACAAAAGGATTTTAGAGGAAAATGGATGCCAAATTGGGAATGACCTTATGTTGTAAAGAAGGTCTTTTCTGGAGGAGCTCTGATCTTGAACGAGATGGATGGTAAAAACCTGCCAAATCTGGTAAACTCGGATTCAGTCAAGAAGTACTTCACTTGAAGAAAGAGGACTAGGGTGGAAACCCACAAAGGACGCTTTGAGTTCTAAAAAAAAAGAGGCCAAGATGAAAACCCGTAAAGGGTGCCTTGAGACCAAAGAAGATTTGAGTTGAAAACCCGAAAATGGTGGTTCAAAATTTTGATCAAGATTGGGGTAGGAGGTGATCAGAGTAGCTCAGATTTTTTATCAGCTAGGGGCATGTGGTGATTTTGTTATACCTGAATCAACAGGAAAGGGTAGGTGATATCTTGGGGCATCAACAAAGTCCTGTAGATCTTCTAAATACATGTCAAACTCAGAATGGGCTTTCAGAAAGTTAGTACAGAGAAGTTCAAGATGTGATATCTAGGGAACCTAATCTTCATAATATTTATATTGAATTTGTTGTTCTTGAAATAGTTCTTTATTTTCTTCAAGATACGTGATCCCAATCAATTCCTCTTTTATTCTTGATAATTTATTCATTTCGAGCTATGCTTCCAAAACAATTTTATTTTTATGATCCTTTTGCAAGCATGTTGCATTGGAATAATGATTAATGGACTAATAATACTTTCACACGGGAAGTTCTGCATATTACTCTAGAAGTTTTTTAAATGATATTCGAACCTGAAACAGGACTATTATTTAGAACACACCAAGTTTAAAGTTTGAAATGTCTAAGAATGGGAAGTCTAAATTCAGACTATCCTTTCGGGTTTTGTTGGCCAAACATTGATGGAACAAAATGACAAGATATCGTGTCGGTGACAAAGCTTCAGTGAACAAACAAGCAATGATCACCGAGTGATAAAAAGAGGTTTCTCGGAAGAGAAAGTTCTACAATTGTACATAAACATTTGGTATGACACCCTTGGGAATGGTGTAAAGCCAAAGAGATTCACATCCTGTATTCTTGAATTGCAGTAGGAGAGGATTGAGAAAGAACCAAATCTTATACTCCTAAATTACAGTGGGAGGGGCATGGTTCAAATTTTATGACCCAAAGTTACAGTGGATTGAACTTTGAAGATTACAGTGGCAGCAATCCAGACAAAATAGTATTCTGACGTGTTGGTAATAAAACCTTGATGAAGAATGAGGAATAACAACTCAAACATTAAAATGGATCATTTTCATGACATTTTGCATTCATGCACGCACATTTAGTTAGGAGATTTTGATTCCTTTTGATTCTAATCACTAGGCATAAATAGGCCCATGAAGTGGATTCTACAGGTTATGTTCCTCAGAACAGATCGGTGAAACCACAAACCCTATACCACTAAAGTTGTAATGGAAGGGATCGAAGATAGCAGATCATGTCTTCCTATATAGGCAGCGAAGTAGATCGAAGATAGAAAATCTTGTCTTCCTATATTGGCAGCGAAGTAGATCGAAGATAGTAGATCTTGTCTTCCTGTATTGGCAGCGAAGTAGATCGAAGATAGCAGATCTTGTCTTTCTGTATTGGCAGCAAAATAGATCGAACATAGCAGATCTTGTCTTTCTGTATTGACAGCGAAGTAGATCGAAGGTGGCAGATCTTGTCTTTCTGTACTGGCAGTAAAACAGATCGAAGACACTAGCCTTGCCTCCCTGAAGTTGCAGTGAGCAGACTGAAGATAGCAATTCTCATTTCCCTAAAGTTGCAGTGGAACGGATGGAAGCTATAGATTGCAGATCTTATCTCTTTGAAGTTGCAGTAGAGCAGATCATGTCAAACCTTATCTCCCTAAAGTTGTAGTAGAGCAGGTTGAAGCTACAAGTCATATCTTTCTGAAATGGCAGTAGGGTGGATCGAAACAACAAAGCATAGAGAATCAGAAGGAGGCTACTTGAAGAAGAGAAGCACCAGAACAAGTCAAGCATCAGCGAGACCGGGCAAAATTGGTCATTCTTAGTCTTTGCTCTATTCTCGTTACACGATAATGAGCAAAGAGGGGCAGTTGTAAGGCCCAGATTCTGCCAGGCCCAAAATGAACCCAAATTATTCAACAGTCCCTGTCCATTTACAAATTTTAACCCAAGGCCCAACTACCTCAAGCCCAGTACCCAAACAGCCCAAAACCCGTATGGCGACAAAAAAAATCCAATCACGCCCAACAGTTAGTCAAACTAGGGTTTCAGCTTTTCTGAAACCCTAGTGCCACTGCCTCCGCGTCACTGCAAGTGGCACACCTGCCACCGTCCCATCCACACCGCCATGCCCACTTGCGCTGCCAGTCACCTGCAAAGAAGAAAAAAGCAAGAAAAAAGACAACACAAGTAGTAGCAAAATCAGCTATAAAAGTCGAAGGAAAATGTAACTTTGTCTCTCTCTTCTTCCGATTTTTGTAACAAAAAAAAGATATTAGCAGAAAGAAATAAAAAAACAAGAAAAACATTCAAGGTGATACATTTTTTTTTCTTTTCGGTTTTATAGATCTATTTCCTCTTTTCTTTCTTTCCTTTTTTTTACTCATATATGTAAATAAAAGTAGTAAAAAAGGGGGAAGTAAGACATACCTGAATCGCCCCGCAAGTGTTGTCGCCGGAGTCCTTCTTCGGGTCACCGAAATCGGACTAGGAGGGTGGCGTTTGGGGTTTCGCTCCATAGTCCTAAGGCCATGAAAGCTCGGCCTTCAGTTGGTCCCTGGAACGGGGTAAAAAACGACCGTTAGGTGTCTCCGACCACCGGACACGGCGGGGCCGATGGTGGCCCGTTCGGCCAAGGAAAAAGGAGCTGAGGGGTTTTTTTTCCTCTCTGTAGTTTTTTTTAAAAAAAATGAAAGAATGAATTTTTAAAAAAAAAATTTGTTTTAAGTAGAGGTTATTAAACGACATCGTTTTGACCTTGACCCTCGCGGTGACCCGACCCTGGGGGGAGGATCCGCGTGTTTTCTTAAAAGGGGATATTTGCGCGCGCAGTCCCTTCTATTTTGCAACGCGTTACAATTTGGCCCTTTTTTTCGTTCTTTTCTTTTATTTTAAATTAGCTGCATAGTTTTACTTTTGTTTCATTTTAGTCCATTGTAGCGACGCATTTTGGGGATTTGGTTTATTTACTGTTTTGGTCCCTCTCTTTTGGCGCGTGTTGCAATTTAATCTTTTTCATTTTTATTTCGAATTCGCCCAGTATTTTCATTTTTATTTCGATTCAGTCTGCGTTTTTGGCAATTTTATTATTTAGTTAATTATTTTATTATTATTACTATTATTATTAATTATTATTAGTTTTATTTTTCTTATCTTTATTCATTACTATTGTGTTAATGTATTAATTAGTTTTATATTATTTTTAGCTTTATTTTTACTTTTTATATATGTATACATGTATGCATTATGCCCGTACATTTTTTATAACTTATTTTATATACATACAAACATATATATATACATATTTTTATATTCTATAATTTTTATACACATATATTTGCACATCTATATATATCTATACACATTTTATAAATACATGTATATAAAACATACTTTTGTACACCTTTTATAATACATATATATACGCATATGTGTATGCATTTGCTTGTTTACATCTTTATATATAATAATTTTAAAATGTATACATATGTATGTATTTTTTACATTTACATCATCTTATTAATTTATTATTATTATTATTTATTTCTTTATTTGTATTCACATTATTTAGAATGAATGCTTTAATATTATTGTTTGTATGTTTGCCATGGTGTACTATATTAGTTTGTCTTTTATTTATTTTATTTTATTTTATAGCCATTGCTTGTATTATTTTACTCACATTATCATCATTGTTGTTACGTTACATCTTTTTACTCGGATTTGTCAAAAAACGAAAAATTTCAAAATAAAAGCAATACTCGATATTTGGGATCTTTGAGAGAATTGAGCCCTAACGTATTGAGTTTCAATTTTCTTCGTTGAATCTAAATAATCGAGAGTGCTCTTTAAAACAAAAACATAAATAAAAAGCTCATTATCGAGAATTCAATACGTTGTGTCCTAACGCATTGGATATGACACGTTGTTTTCTCGAGACGAGGATTTTTCTAAAAAAAAATGCAATATTCAATGTTTAATATTTTGAGAAATTGTGCCCTAACGTATTGGGTTGCAATATTTTCACATGACTTAAACCATTGAATACCCTTTTAAATTATATTGTGCAAGTTTTTAGACAAGCTCATTTCTGAAGAGGTAAAATATCGTGCCCTAACGCATTGGGTGTGACGTTTTCTCGTTCTGAAATGAGAGAGTCTTAACGAGTAATTTGATTTATACAAATATTTCAATAAAAGATCGTATTTTAAATCTCTTTAAAGTTTTCAATTCTCGGCACTAAGACATTAACTAATTAACTAGGTACCAATTTCGGGCGTTACGAGGGTGCTAATCCTTCCTCGTACGTAACCGACTCCCGAACCTGTTTTTTTCTAAATTTCGTGGACCAAAATCGTTGTTTTAATAAAATCAAACCGTTTATTAAAAACAACCACTTTTCAAGGTGATCCAATCACACCTCATTAAAAAGGATTGGTGGCGACTCCCGTTTTCGTTTTCATTTTTCAAAACCTAAGTCGAACCCGTTTTTATCAAAAAAAAATGGTGTCAACATATATAAGCATACCAATATTCAAATTTAAAATTTACCCAATAGCCAAATGTCAAAACTATTTTTTTATTGTTTTATAGACTCCGAAATAACCCAAAATAAGGTTGTCTTAATAATGAAATAAAAAACCGAAAACCTTAATTTTGACATTTTTTGTTCCAAAACCATATATATCAAAACCAAACAGAAATAATGTAGTGGTTAAAAGACAAATAATTAACAAGTACATGTATTCATAATTTTGGCATGGATAAAAACACCAAAGCAATTCACGCATATACATGTATTCATAATCAAATAGAAAAACTTACCTGAATATACCATGTAAATCCAAAATTGTATTTATGATTAAACAGAGATTCACATGAATACTTGAGAAATATTTTCAAGCTAATAAATCTCAAAAGCAAAATCATAATAGTTGGTATATCCCACAATTCATATAATAAATCATATCATCATAATTTAACCAAATATTTGGAACCATAAAATGTCAAGTTCTATATTATAGAACCAAATTTAAAAACCAATTATTTAAATATATATTATGATTAATATGAGTTTACTTCAAAACATCCAAAAGCTGAATAAATATCCATAGCATAAAATTAACAATTTCAATGAATATTCTTTAAATCAATTTGGCAAAAAAATCATAATTTAACTAAATATTTGAAATAATATACTTAAAAAAAAAGAGAATAACAAGAATTCATCCTAAAAAACTTATAAAAATTTACAAGAAAATACATGTCTTTCAAATACAAGCAGAACAACTAAAAGGAAATCTCAACCAAATTGGTGCAACACTTAATACATGCTTTCAATTACCTTAGGCATTTAATGCTTTTAATTCCTCTGCTCAATAAGAGACCAAACGGAATAATTGTTCTTTAATATATATTAAATATTTCAATAATATATAACAATCCACCAAGACTCATACAATAACATTGGACACATCCATAGTATATGGAATTCAATCGTTAATATAATTGAAGCGTATATAGTATATGTTAACGTAAGTTTTGCAAATATAAAATCAAATTTGATATTCAAACTCATACATGTCTGGTATATAAAATACAAAACTAAATTAAAATCGAACAAGATTTGGCAGAAGGACAAAATCAAATTTCAAAGGAAAAATCACATGATTTGGCGAACAGAACGAAGGAAATAAAAATATATAAACCTTTAAAGCCTAAAATCTTTAATGTAACACCCCAAAATCAACCCAGAAGTTTTGGCCAAATTTCAGAGGTCATATTGATCACCGAAGTGATCGTACAAAAATTTTAGTTTAACAAACTGAAAAACGTTGCAGTATTTAAGTTACGTAAAATTCTCAGTTATAAAATCTTGATATTTCAAAAGAAAATACAGTCCTAATGACACTTACATACTAAAACACAAAATTCCATACCACAGTTTTCAAAACTGCACTTACAATTCATGGTGTTTAATTATAAACTCAGAAATTATTAAAAATTACTATTAAAGCCTATTTTTAACCGTGACTATCCGAGACCTCCGCATACCGAGTCCAGCATCAGAATTCAAAAATGCACCTATAAGGGGAAGCACTATGGGGTGAGCTACATGAGCTTAGTGTGAGTTCAAAACGTATCTAACAATGAAATTACAGATCAAAAACCAAACAGTAGACCGATAACAAAAAGTACGTACAGAGATACATAGAAACAGAAAGCAAACTCGGAACCAACGTCCCAAACAAACGTAACAGTCAAAGCACACTAAATCACACAAAGAATACTCAACAGATAAACCCGTCAACGAGTCGATACAAAAATACTTATCATCACAATCCAAAATGTCAATACGCTAACACCTCAATGCGCGCAGAATCAATCATAAATTTTATGACGAACAGACAGATTATAGACAAGTAGCTCACGTCTAGATGCATATGAATGCAGTCAAGTATTAAAAAAACCTACCCATCTAGCCAAAACAGCTGTTTAAGCTCATCGAACCAAACACACCACATAGAACCTCAAAAGGCCCATCCAACCCTACACACCATGTATGTGGACTAAGCCACTTAGATAATAATACGCAGCAAGGCTGGCATATATGCAGTATAGTGTATTGCAGTAAACCGCTGTACAGACATGTTGCAGTTTAAACTGCCAGATCAGATAATAGTATGCAGCAAAGTTGATGTACATGCAGTACAGTGCGGTAAACCACTGTATCGATAAGTTTGCAGTTAAACTGTCAAATCAGATCAGAATTAGTATTCCTTCTCTTCACAACCAACCTAAAAATTTACTTTATGTAAGTGCATGCATGCTTGCAACCTCACAGAAACAATGAACACATCGATAAACAGTCAGACAGAACTAAACATGCACACACCCAACTAACTGGGTTCAGAATTAGATATCTCACACAACATTCACAAATAACACATAAGTTGAAGCCCAGATTAGAGTCTTAACTACCCTCACTAAATCCTAGCCAAGGGTCGGAACACACAGACACATTTTCAGATAAAAAACGTACAAAAAACTAAAATTGGTGACTTAGGGCCATACGATCGTGTGCTCTGGCCGTGTAGGGGTCAACACGCCTGTGTGAGGGGGAGATACTCCTGTGTAAGGGAACACACGACCGTGTAGGAAGAGGCACACGCCCGTGTGAGCCAAGGACAGCTGTGTGAACAGGTCGTGCAACTCTCTGTCCAATTATGCTAAAATATGGTTCAGGGCGGATACGGACGTGTGAAGGTCTCACACGCCCGTGCGCCAACTAGACACGGCTGTGTATCCAAAACACACATCCGTGTGGGATCCCTAAATCCCTAAATTAGCGACACAACCATATGGCCAAGCCGTGTGGCACCAATTCACCCAAACCCTAATTCCCAATTGCACACGTTGTGTGCCCAAGGGGCACAATCGTGTGAAAATGCACACGCCCGTGTGGCCACCAATGTGGTCACAAAACCACTCTAAAACAGGCCGTAATCGCTGTTTTAGCCATCAAATTAGTCCCCGACCTTCTCTATAGCAAAAATATATCAGAATACGCAATATTCCCTATACTTCCTCAACAGCTAAATACCCAAAATCAACAGTTTTTGACACACAAAAGAATTTCTGAAACAACAACTCGCAAATAAATTAGATAAGGTTTGAATCCCACATTTGATTCGCGATCAAAGACTTCCAGACACCGATTTAACGACAAAGAAACCAAAGCTCTCCGAAAACCACAAACAAAACTGTTTTCCAAAAGAAGAAAAGAAAAAAAGGAAAAAAGAAAGGGGAACCAATGAGAGGGAGGGGAAGAACATGAAAAAAGAAAGATAGCAGTAACCAAAAAAATAAAAATAACTCTAAATAGTTATTTTTAAACTTAAAACAAATCTACTATTTAACAAAATAAAAATATTTCTCCAAAATGCACATACAAGGATTTGAACACAAGACCCAAAGATACACTAACACACAACTAACCACCAGACCAACAGACCCATTCTAACATCAAAACGCATAACTAAACACAATAGCTCAACCTACTCACTGACCCTTACTTAAATGCCCAAACTTCTAACCTCAAAAATCGGAGTGTTACATTTAATATATTTTAAAGCAATAACCTCAAACTTTTAAAAAAGATTCAACCACCCATTCGTAAAAACTTCAAATTAATCCAAACTTAAAAAATATCATGTTGGCTCAATCCAAATTAAAAGTAGAATATTATTATAAAATTGGCCTACGGATATAGAAGTATAGTAAACGAAATAACGAACAAATCCTTCATCTTTGAATAGCGATTGAAAGAGAACCACCCAAAAATATAATAATGCATTCAATCTAAATCATAAAACCCTAAAAGTTTAATTTAAAGAATCAAAATCCAAAATTTATCAAGAATCTTAAAGATTCAACATAATGTATAATTGAAATATCAAATCCATAAAATTAAAAAAGAAAAACGAATCAATCCAAAAATAATAAAGAATCAATTCATTCTCAATGATTCAACATGACAAAGCTCGGATGTCACTTGTTAGATTTGTAAAATAAATCTAAAATAAAACTTAATAAACCAGGATCTATCATGTCAAATCATTAAGAATAAATCAAGAACAAAACTAGATGCGGAAGCGTACTTGAATCCATGAATTCCTTGAAGTTTTTCGAATATTGGAGATTTGATCTTCCAAATTAGCACACAAGAAATTCAAAGAATATTTACTCTCTCTTTCCTAAGGATGAGATATTAGAAAAGTTATCTTGTGTGCAATTTGGAGACCATAACCCTAATATATATAACTTTGGCACATTAGTCCCAATTCTTAATTAGCCCCTCATTAATTAGAAATTGATTAGAACTTAATTACTAGAGTATCTACACATATTTGACCCGTACTTTATCTAATAATTAAAGCGCAATGAAATTTTAACCAAACTAGATCACTTTTAATTTGGGCTAACCTATCATAATAGTAAATAATAACATGTAATTACTCTTATTATATATGTGATGTCCATATTTTCCAACAATTTCCTCTTACATTAGGATACACCCTTGGTTGATTTAAGCATCTCAAAAAATAGCTTCGATGGTCGTAGTCAATGTTCATCTTGTAGGAACTTTTACCTTCTATGCCTAAGTCTTCTTCAAAGGACTCTAATAAGCTCATGGTCAATACTAAAACTGGTCCTATTAAAAATATGAGTTATGATAAAATAATTTGGGACTAATAATAGATGAGTAAAAAGAATATAGATGTGATGTATTCATATGACTAAGACAACACATAAGTCCTACACTAATAAAGATTGAATCTTCATCTTCTCTGATTCAGTCTCACCTAAATATATGCCTCTCAAGCCCACTCAAATTATACGTTGAATGATCTTTAAAAGTTGTTTAAAAGTTTTTGTTTTTCTTGAGAAAAGATAGATCCTCCTTAAGAAAGGATTATTCCAACCTAAAAGAAGATAATCTTTTAAAAGTAATTTTGATATTAAACAATTAGACAAGATCCGGCCGTAGTAGATATGTTACAATATTTTTCTACCTTTATCTAGGAGTTTTTTGTTTAATTAAATCTTTAATCAAACCCAACCCAAGTTAAAAGGAATAATTTTCAAGCTTGATGCCATCAACCAAATTACCTTTCCATTTGAAACAAATTTAATATTGCACATTATACTAATAAAAATCATTATCAAACCAAATTTATCTCAAAAAGAGCTTTAAACAAATAGTTATTAAAGGAGATGGTGTTGCAATTATTAAGAAACGCCAAAATAATTGAACATGACATACCTAAATATATTAACTCCAACTCTTTTTTGACACATGACCAGATCAGCAAATTTGATGTTTGACTTTTTTCACTATACCTTTTTACTGAAAGCAATTATTGAATAATTTATGGTTCATTTAATCAAAGGGTGAATCTAACTTAAAAGGTTTGGAATTTGTTTGTTGGAAAGTACAATGCACTGTTAATTCACGTTATTCGGAATGGTTTAGCAGCGGTTAGTAATAATGTTGGCGAAATCAGGAGGATTCACTAATGATGTATTAAAATTTGGTAAGTAAATTTTACAGTAATAAAGTTGTTGATTGTCTATTTAAGATAATGGGAGATGGAATTGATCAGATAGTGGTCCTTGTTGATCCACCGTATTATGTGAGAGACTTGTTGGAGGAGGATATTCATTGGTAACTGCTAGAAGTAGATGAAATACATTAGCTTCACTCGAATTTTAGGCATTTCTTAAGCTTTATTTTCTACCAAAAAAAAGTTTGGAATTTGTTTAAATATTTATCTAAAAATAAAAGAAGGAAGGTTGACTTACCCTGGTATAAAATTTTTAATATTTTAATGATTTAACAGTTGAATTTATCGATATAATTATATTTGTCATACATATAAATTTTCGAATCGATCTAATATCTCTATCATATCGATTTAAAATACTTTATATATTGATATATATTCAACAGTTAATTTTTTATAAAACAAATCGTTAGAAAATTTTAATTTACATCAAATTTGATATACATGATTTATATGAATGAAGTGTTAAATCTAATAATAGAATTATTAAGATATTAATCGTACAAAAAATACAAAAGGATATAAGTGAATCCTCTCTAAAATGAAATACTATATATGATTATTTTAAATTTGGTATTCATATCTGTTTTTAGGATTCATATTTGAAATTCGTGATTATCCTTCTTAACAATGATGTCATTTATATGATTTAGAGTACATGTATTATATATTTTTATATACCATCACTAATTTATTATTTATTTTGATACCATCATTGTAGTTATATTTTGATACAAGCAATGAGGCCAAATAAGAAAGAAGTATATTATAGACAAGCAAGTTAGAAGTTACAACTTGTGTTCTAGTTTAATCAAATTTCCATTTATTTTTTATTTGCTGTCACGTTCTTTGCATTATTGTCCTACATTAATTTTCCCAATAAAAAGAAGCCCCCCAAAAGAGTACGCATTCTTCTATTTCTTTATACAGTTAAAAAAATAGCAGGACACTGTCAATGATGTCCTTTATCATCAGTACTTTTCAGTGAGGTTCAAGGGTTTTATTTTCCTTTTTTTTATATAAAAAAGAACTTGTATTTTTAAATAAAGAATCTAAAATTTAAAATTAAAACTATTTAATAAAATATTTATTGTTCAAAATAAAATTAAAAATTGAATTTTACCCTTTTTTTACACCCCATGGTATCTGAAATCACATTGAGTTTCGAGCCGACAGTGATTGGTTCAATTGATAAGATTTCGTTCTGACAGGGACTGCCTCCGGATTATATGCTGTCGAGTTATTTTTGGATGCCAGGTTCATATACGATTCTAGTTGAAGTCGGTAACTTAAATAAAAGTTCTAATTGGAATCAATATTCTATACAGTAAATGAGTTTTGGAGTTATATATATAAATAAGCAGAGTTTTTGAGATCTCTGTCAGTAAAATTAGCTTTTAGGGCTTGTAGAAGGGAATAGAGATTTGTTTGATAATTGGCAAATAGTCGATTGCATTTTCTTGTTTGTGTTACCGGCTGAGGATCCTCAAACCTCGCAGAAGAAAGAAGAAAAAGAAGAATCATGGAACAAGATAAGTTGGATTACGTACTGGTTCCATTGGGACTGCTGCTGCTTTCTCTCTATCATCTATGGCTTCTTTGTACCATTATCAAGCATCCTACAAGGACTGTCATCGGCTTAAATGCCCAGTCTCGTCACCAATGGGTTGTCTCCATGATGTCTGTCAGTCTCTCTCTCTCTCTTCTGCCATTTGTTATTTAGATTAATTTTGAGTAATGGGTTCTTTTCAAAGTTTTGGAATTTCTGTACCTATGGGATCAAAACCTGTTAGGAACATCATTATATTTGTAGGATTTAGAGTTCTCAACTTTTAAATTGTTCTATGACTTTAGGGAGTGAAGTATTTAACTTTGAAGGTGGCCTGATCTGTTTCGTACAAATATCTTACAATCTTTCAGAATGGAAATAATGTAATAACTGTTTAAGTGTAAATCTACTGTTTTGAGTATCACAAAAGCAAGAATAAACGAAAGACACAGTACTTATTATGCTGGTTTCTCTTTGAATTTGCTTTCTTGTGGCTGATTTGGGGAGAGCTTGATGAGCCAATGACTAGTTAAACTTTTGGTGTATTTCCTTCCTTTTGGCTCAATTGGTTAATTGATGCGTTCAATATACTTGCCACTAGAGGTTGAAAAGTTAATAAAAGTCGGAAGAAATGACGAAGAGTCTAATGACTTGAACAAAAAGGAGCGATTACAAATGGTTTGAGTGTAACACACATTCAAGTGTAATCATTCCTTATAAAAGTCACATTCAAGTAATAAAAGTAACAATATTTCTCGTCAATTGCTAAATGTTGATGCTATAGATGCTGTTGTTTCATCAATAGAAAAATAAATAAATATACTTCTGAGCTGCTTGTGAGATTGCAGAAACAGACAGCTCCCAAATCACGACATGCCTTTTTGTTGTCTCTCTTTTAATGAGCTTAACATGATGATTTGTAGTTCTTTTATTAAAAGAATGTAGCATCCTTCGCTGGTCTGAATTTGATAAATCCAGAACACATTACAATATGGAAACATTTTCTGTTTCCATAGAATGTCACTGTGCTTGTACTAAGCATGATATTGTCGTTGATGTTTCAGGATCCGTTGAAAAATGGTGTTCTAGCAGTACAAACAATACGCAACAACATAATGGCGTCGACACTTTTGGCCACGATAGCAATCACTCTCAGTTCACTGATTAGTGTTTTCGTTAGCAGCAGCTCAGACTCTGGCAACACAAGTTCCGAAATAGTTTTTGGGAACAAGACTCGCCTACTGTCTTCCATCAAGTATTTTTCCATCTTGTTGTGTTTCCTTGTTGCTTTTCTTTGCAATGTGCAGTCTATTAGATACTACGCCCATGTAAGCTTCTTGGTCACGCTCTCTTCACCCATAGACAACATGGAGACTGTTGAGTATGTTGCAAGAAACTTAAACAGAGGAAGTTATTTCTGGTCACTTGGACTGCGAGCCTTCTACTTATCCTTCTCTCTATTGCTATGGATCTTTGGGCCTATACCCATGTTTCTTTGCAGCTGCATGATGTCTTTCCTTCTCTATTTCTTGGACACAACAAGCAGTTTCACACGTCAACTTCATCGCCACTCGTTCAATGAGAATTCGTTGAAAGCTGATGATCTCGAATCTATTAGTCTATTATCGTAAGTGCTTTCGATCTTTTCTTCTAAATTTAAGCAAAGCTATGTGCATTTTCAAGAAGGCTTTGTTTCATGCACATGATTAAGATCTTAGTGACTTATCCCAGAAATATGTTCATGTATTCTCTCTAGGATCAATTTCCTCGTTGATCCAGAAATTTCTCTTGAATGAGATGACAGGGTTTGAAACTGTGTCATCTAAGTGCTAGACGAGAAGTTTAACTATTGTTCCATACTGTTTCCTATATGGAAAGAAAATATTACTTTGTTAGGAGAGTGGAGAGTAAAATGAATGTATAATATGCGTAATAAAGTATGCTACTACTTATAGTGTTTAGAAATCGGTGATGCTATATGCTAAGTGATCCTTAGGATAATTAATATATAGGAAACTTAAGGATACCCTTGGATTTTGTTTACTCACCCTTGTGTATAGCTTTTACCATTTTATGTTTGTGTAAAGTGAGAAGTATGTTGGGCATCCGCAGGGAGAAATATTCTGTAGAAGAAATGAACTTTCATTGCCCTCTACTACATGCTGCCTCCAATTCTTCCACAACCTCAAATCACTGCTAACTCCAAGATTTAATGGTAATTCTACTCCCAACATTTTTAGGTAAAATATGAGATATTTTAAAATTTCAAAAAAGAAGAAGAAGAAGAATATTAGGATAACTATTTATTTTATTAGAAGATATGAATGTTTTTATTTTAACTTTGGCATTTTTATTTATTTATGTTGACTTTTCCCAGACAGTTTAAGTTGTGTATTATCTTAAATGTACACATACAACTTATTGATGTAAGAAGGGTTTGAGAATATAATGCAATCAATGGTGAATAAAATTATAGATTAAAAATTTGAAGGTTAAAAGCTTTAAGTCATCATATACTTTGTACATTTAGAATTTAGTGATCTGCTCTTCAAATTTAAAAATTTGGATTCAATTCTTATTATTGTTAAAATTCTTCTATTAAATTTACTAAAGTAACATTTTAAAATTTAAAAAATATATATATTCTTAGTAGTCATGTAGCAATAAAGATGATTTTAAAAATATTCATTAGGATTAAAAAAGTTTGAATGATTATCATAAAAAATTTTGTTGCAATGTTTTTAAAAAAGTGCGTCAACATTGTGATTGAAGTAATTAATAATATTGACTATTTAAGCTAACAAATTATATTATAAAATAGAGAAACTAAGTTATATAAAAAATTTAAAACATGTAGGTTAATCGTTAAGTTTCAGCATAGTATAAGAGCAAAATTGAAAATTGACAATGGTCTTGTAATGAGAGAGAGGGTAAATCAAAAGAAATGAAAAATCATGTGACAGTTTCTAAGATTTTAGGCATTCAAATTATATATAAAATAATTTTTACCTATGAAAACCTTTCATTTTAATATTGAAGGAAAAATATTTTGAATTTTAAATTAATATGTATTTATTGTTTATGTGAATTTGATAAGAATAGTTTATTAAATAAAAGTAATATATATATATATATATATATATATATTTTATCTTTTGAAAGTTATTATTATATACATAATATACATAATATCTTTTTTGAAAATTCTAATTACCTTTTTAAATTTTATGTTGATATTAAAGTTGATGTAATTTATATTGTATCAACAAAAATAATAATATAATAGCATGAAATTCAAATTGTTTTTACTTTAAAATTAAAATTAAGGACTTTTATGGGTAAAAATCATAGGTTAGGAACATATTTAATTATAAAAATAAAGAAGTTATTTTAATAAAGAAGTTAATGATATTAACATTTCTACTAATTGATAACATTATAAAATGTATGAACCAAATTACATTAGAAATTAAGTATTTACTTTTGGACTAATTAATAACATTATAAAATGAATGAACCAACTTACATTAGAAATTAAGTATAGAGATTAAACCAAAATTTAGACATAAGGCATAATGATTTTTTGGCTCTCAACTTTACAAAAACGTATGTTAACCTTCCATTTATTTTTTTTACCTCTTTTAGTCCTTGAATTTATATTTTTTTGTCAAATCACCCCAAAATGGATGAAAGTTAACATTTGCTAATTTTGTTAATGTGGCATACGCATGAATGACATGTCAATATTTAATTAATTTTAAAAATTTTAAAATATTAAAATATATTTTATAATTTTAATTTTAAAATATATTTTTATATTTTTAAAAATTAATTAAATGCTTAAGTGTCATCCATATGAAAATCCACGTGTATGTCACATCAACAAAATTAAAAATATTAACTTTTCCGTCCATTTTAGGATGATTTGATAAAAAATGTAAATTTAAATGGAAGACTAAAATAATTTTTTATAAAATTGAAGGGTCAAATAAGTCATTATGTGAACGAAAACTAAAATTTAACCACTAATTTATAAAGAAAAAAATTAAAAATACTCAAATATAGGGTGAGCAAAACTCGATTCAACTCGAAAAAATTAATTTTTTTTGAATTTCTAGTTAAATGAATCGAGTTATTCAAGTCAACTTGATTTTTTTTTTAATTTCGAGTTCAAATCGAGTTTAATTTTCGAATTCAAATAACTCTAATAATTCAAATAAACTAAATACCAAATTTTAATGTTTTACATTTTTATCCAAAACGTTTTTACTTTCCCCCAATACTTTTACTCTCCTCCCGTCCCACCCTCCATCTACCCCAAACTCATTTTCCCCCCAAATTTTTTTTGAATATTTTTCTCTTATTTACTTTCCTCCCAAAATTTTACTCCCCTAACCCTTAAAACATTTTATTTTTCTCCTAAACTTTTACTTTTCACTTTTTACCGTCAAATAAAAAATCATCCAAAAAATTCCTAAAAGTAATAATTTTATTTATATCTACTATTTATATTCATTAATTTAAATTTCACATTTGTGCATTATTTATATTATTGAATTGTTTAATTATATTAAATTTTTATAAATTTATGTTAAAATTGAATTATTGATGATGTCGTAAAATATTCGTGTTAAAATTTTATGTTGGTACCAATTTCACATTTTATCTTTAAGATAACTTTTATTAAAAAAGTACATTTTTATATTTAATATATTTTTAATTTTAAAATACATAGTGACAAAAACCAGAAGATAATTGAAGCAATTAAGAAAGCAAAGAAGCTAACTCGTATATAAAAGATTAATGAATAAATTATGAGAGGATGAAAGTTAATAACAAATTTGATTACGGTGGGTGACAGCAGTTACAAGGATTTAAAGTCATCTTTTTTAAATTTAACTCGAACAAATATATTTGAATCGATTCGATTTGAATCCCATCTCACTCGACTCGATTCGAGAAAATTTCAAATCGAGTTAGGATGATAAAATAGGACTATTAACTCGATTAATTCAAAAAAATTTTATTCAATTCGACTCGATTCGATCGGACACTCACCCTTACTCAAACATAACATGCCAAGTGTGAAAGAAAAAAGAATAGATTTTCGATAACGTAATTCTCTTCCTACTACGTAGTAAAGGAAGAGATAAATAAAGATTGCAATTCAAGAATCTTTGGAGAATAGATTTGAAAGTGTGAAGCATTAATGAGGAGCGACGGAGATGCATGGATAGTTGAGCCCTCAAAACTTCTTTTTCTCTTAACATTTGGTACCTGTAATTTCATAAAATATTTAATATGGTCTTTATATTTTAAAAATGTCCAATGTGGTACTTAAACTATCAGTTTGTGTATTATTTAATACTTGTACTTTTATAAAATGTTCAATGTGGTACTTATACTTTGATAATATTCAATGTGGTACTTGAACTATCAATCCGAGTATTATTATAGTACTTGAAGTTAACACCCTTAATAAATGCTAAACCAACCAATGGAAATTCGACACATGGATTATTTTTTCAAATCATCAATTCCAAATGAATAATATAACATTCGTGAAAAGATAAATAAAACAAAAAATTAAATTAAATTTAAAAAACAAATAACCAAACCTAAGCTACATAATGTTAACTTAAAAAATCAATTTTAACTTAAAATTTCTTTAAAATTTTTAAAACCCTAAATTTACCACTTTTTTTGAATTTATACAAGACAAAATTTCTCAAAATTTATGTCTTTTGCTTGACGTATTGAACTTGAATGAGAGGTTCAATAACTTGATTTTGACTACCATATCATTTTTTTTATTTATCTTTTCACATAATATTATATTATTCATATGGAATTGATGATTTGGAATGTGTCAAATTTTCATTGGTTGGTTTAGCATATACTATGGTGTAAACTCCAAGTACCATAATAATACATAGAGTAATAGTTAAGGTACCACATTAAACATTTTTAAGTACCACATCGACATTTTATGAAAGTATATGTACCAATAATACACAAATTGATAGTTCAAGTACCACTTTAGACATTTTCAAAGTCTAAGTACCACATTGGATATTAATAAAAGTACAATTACCAAATGTGACATTATCCTAAATATTATATTATAATACACCTATTATATAAGTGAAAAAATTATAAGAAAAATTATATAAAATCCATATAGTGCTTTGGTTTAAATAGTAAAAATTAAAATTTCAATATACTTGGTCTTACGAGTTTAAATTTTATTATGATTAAGTTTTATTGATTTATAAAATGTAAAAAGATAGAAGTACTATTATAATAATATAATTTATTTTGTACATAAAGGGTATTTTAAAATTTCTCAATCGAGTTAATTCTCAATTGACTCGTGATACCAATTGAATTAGAAACTTAATAAAAGTATAAATAAATTATGAATTTGAAATTTTAAATACAAGTTTTTTTCTTTAATTAGATCGTAATGCACTTTTTAAACACTTGGATTATATTTGAGTAAATAATTAGTAAAATAAATGAACGGAAAGTAAAAGAAAGGAGGTTAAAGAAAGGAAATCATGTATGTTCATTTTGTTTGATTATTAAAATTAGTGAACAAAATAAAAGTTAATGATTTTCATAACTTTTGTTTAGTTAAATAGTAATTAATAGTATAGTTATGGTGAGTAAAGATATCGTTCCTCGAAGATTAAAAATACTAGTAATTACCATCTTTCTATTATTTAACTGAATAATTCGAGTGATTGATTAAACCTAAAATTAACTAAATTAATTAACTAACGAACACGAAAAAGAAAAAATCACGAAAATAATCGAGTAACAACCAAGAAGCAAAACAATACTCAGGAAAGAATTCACCCTAATTTTATCTATCACTATCAATCTAAATTACGTAATTTCTTTGCTTAGTACTTTGATCCGTAGAAATCCCTAAATTGTGCTAGTATCTCTTTCGAGTATAAGAGTTGCAATGACTTTTTGGATGGGATCCAAGCATTTTAGGGTTGAAATGTCTCATGGAGTTCAAATATTTATCTCTTAGCTTTGAAACGTATTTGAATCATTCGATTTCGAGTTTGGGAGCTCAAGTGACTGTTTTATTGAAGACTGTGCGAGCAGAATTTCTGGACGGGATTATGATGGGATTTACGAGTTTCGGGCTTTTAATTCGAATTTAAATCATATTGGGTTCAGGTTCTAGGATTAATTTTTATTATATATGAGCCCATATTGTATTTTTCAGCTCTTATTATTTTATTATTCTGAATTTTTAATAATTATTAAGTAGTTTAAGTTATTTAGGAGTTTCATATCAATAAGAAAGTTTAGTTTAAAACTATTTCTTGTTTAGATTAATTAGAGTTCTAGTATACTTAAGAGTTTTATTTAGATTTATTTAGCTACCCTATATATAGGCCTTTGCATTGTACACAATATATACAATTCATTATTATTCAACTTCTCTTTTGAGTTAATAAATTTTCTTTGAGTTTTTCTTTTCAAAAATTATTCTTGGGTTTCTTTTAGAAGAGTTTTTAACAATCTTTTTAGATTGTGGGGATTATCTTCAAACTTTTTCTTGCCAAGGTTTTTATCTTGGAGGAGAAATTAGAGCCACTTGAAGGGGATTGTGGATTTTTCGTGTTTCCAAGGCTTTTTAGGACTTCTACATATCATGTTCTATCTTTCCATCTATCTTCTTTATTTTCTTCCTTATTGTTCTAATCGTTTTATTTTTATTTTTTAGTTGTACTTTTATTTTTATTTTTAGTTATTTTTATTTCATTTTTTGGACTTATATGTTTTATTTTACTTTATTTTTTATGTACTTTATGATTATTATTTTTAATTTGTTTTTCTATTTTGTTATCTATTTATCTTATTTTATTTTTGTCTTCTTCTTATTAGTGTGCTCGAAACCATGTACTTAATATAGGATCTCCTATGTTTTCAGATTTCACTATTTTGGTGAAATCATCCAAATTCAGGACAGTTTTAGTTCTCACCATTTTCTTATGATATTTTGCTTATTGTGTTTATATTTGTTTGTACATTGAAGGCAATGTACATCTTAAGTTTGGGAGGATTTTCTTAAGGAAAGGTAGGGGAGAAAGAGATTAGAAATGGTGGGGAAGGGGAGAATGGCGGTGTAAAAATTTGATGAAGGCAGAGATGGGAGCGATTGTGAACAATTAAAGGAAGGGAGAAGGGTGAACGGGGGTGAGGTTAAGGTCAAGGTGTTTAGCAGGAAATGGTATGGGAGGTAAGCGGTGGTGGGGTAGAGTGAGTAGTAAAGGGGACGGCTGTGAGGGATAAAAGGAGAAGACGGTGAAAGAGGATCGACAATGAAGGGGGTAGATATATTAGAAGAGGAAGACAACGTGCAGAGTTAGGGAGAGGTTGGCTAAAATGGCATGAAAAGGAAAGAGAAAGGAAAAAAATTAGGGTTTAATTTAAAAAGGGGCACGATCGTGTATATGGCTCGTGTTGGGCCACACAACCATGTCTTGCAACCATGTAAGTCCTATAAGGCCGTATGTGTCATGAAAGTGTTACAAAAATAAGCTCTAGTATTCACACGACCTTTAGCACGCTATTGTGACCAAGCTATGTATACCACACCGTCGTGTCACCAGGCCGTGTGGTTTAACCCAAACTGTGTGATGTTTCATACGCTTCTCCCACACCCATGTACAAGGGCGTGTGGGTCACACGGTTGTGTTGCTAGGCCGTGTAACTTCACTCACAGCATGTGTGTCAAAAAAAAGTTGAAAAATTAGCTCTAATAGTCTCACGGTCCATGAAACGTCCGTGTGTCTAGGCCGTGATACACGATCGTTTCGACAAGTCGTGTAGATACATTTAGGCTGTGTGGGTTTATAATTCACTTCTCCTACAATCGTGCCAAGGGGTGTGTGGGTCAAACAGATGTGTTTCCAGGTTGTGTCGCTAGGCTGTGTGGTCTACCCTAGACTGTGTGAATAAATTTTTTTGTTTGTTTTTTTAGTAAGAAAAATAAACATACTAAGCATGCAACAAAATTAAATGAAATAAAAAATACACTCAGGTTACCTCCCGAGAAGTGCTTATTGAGAGTGTAAGCTCGACTTTCTCTTTCATGCACATGGTTAATTCAAATTAAGGAGTCGGAGCTCCTCTCTCTCGTTATCAATATCACGACTTAGATAAAGTTTGAGTAGATGACCGTTTACCTTGAATGTGCCATATTCAGGATGTGTTACCTTTATTATGCCATATAGAAATATGATTTTTACCACAAATGGGTCCGACCATCTTGACTTCAACTTTTCAGGAAATAGTCTGAACTTCGAATTGTATAGAAGTAATTGATCTCCAACTTTGAATTGCTTTGGCTACTTTAAACGAGTGTCATGGTGTCGCTTTGTTAATTCTTTCTACACTCTCGAGCTTTCATAAACATATGCTTGCCATTCATCTAACTCATTCAACTGCAACATTCTCTTTTCACCTAAAAGTTTAGGATTGCAATTCAAAAATTTTATTACCTAAAATGCATTGTGTTTGAGTTCTAGTGGTAAGTGACAACCATTCCCATAAACAAGTTTATATGGAGATGTTCCTATGGGTGTTTTATATGCAGTCTTATAAGCCCCTAAAATATAATCTAATTTTAATGTCCAACCCTTCCTATTTGTCTTTAAAGTCTTTTTAGGATGTGTTTCGATTCTTGGTTTGACACTTCAACTTGACCACTAGTTTGAGGGTGATATGAGGTAGTTGTTCTATGATGTACACCGTATTTTAAGAAATCTGACTACCATCTTAGCATCATTAGTTGGTAAAGCTTGAGCTTCAAGCCATTTCAACACATAATCCACTACTACTAGTATGTATTTATTATCATAAGAACTAGGAAACGGTCCCATGAAATCAATACCCCAAATGTTGAAAATTTCACAAGAAAGCATATAAGTTTGAGGCATTTCATCATGTTTGGAAATTTTCCTGTCCTCTGGCATCTATCACAAGAAGAAACATACCTATTAGCATCTTTAAACAATGTGGGCCAATAAAAACCTAATTTAAGGGCTTTATGTGTTGTTCTAACCCCATTCTAATGTCTTCCCATCGGCCTAAAGTGACAATGCTCCAAAATTTTATTCCCTTCTTGTATTAAAACACATCATTGAATCACCTGATCTGCATACTCACGAAAAAGAAAAGTGTCCTCCCAAAAATAGTTTTTCACATCAATAAAAATAAACCTTTTGATATAATATTACCAACCAAGTAATTCACAATATTTGCAAACCAAGGGCCTTCAGAATCAATTACCACATAGAGCTGCTTTTCAAGAAAATAGTAATTTGCAATATTGCATCTTCATCAAGCTTCTCAAGATGTGGATTTTTAGCCTTGAAAGGTGGTCTACTGTAAGATTTTCAGCTCCCTTATTGTCTCTAATATCCAAATCAAATTCTTGAAACAATAAAATCCACCTTATAAGTCTAGGTTTTCCATCTGGTTTAGTAAGAAGGTAGCAAAGCGCAGAATGGTCAGTATACACAATAACTTTAGACAAATTAAATAAGGTCTAAATTTATTAAATGCAAAAACCATAGATAGAAATTCTTTTTCCATAGTTGTATAATTATCTTGTGCGTCTGTCAAAGTCTTATTAGCATATTAGATTGACTGAAAGTGCTTGTCTCTTCGCTATCTAAGAACTGCGTCTACTGCAAAATCACTCGTATCACACATTAGTTCAAAGGGTAAATTCCAATCAAGTGCAACCATAATCGGGGCATTGATTAATTTTTCCTTAAGAACATTAAATGCCTCTAAACATTCCTGACTGAAATAAAATGGCATATTTTTTTTCTAGCAGATTAGTTAAAGGCTTCGCTATTTTGGAAAAATCTTTCATAGATCTCTTATAGAACCCATAATGTCCTAGAAAACCTTTGATAGCCTTAACTAAATTAGGGGGAGGTAGTTTCTCGATGGTTTTGATTTTTTTCCCTATCAATCTTAGTCCTTTTACTAGAAATTTTATGACCCAAAACAATCCCTTCTTGAATCATGAAGTGACACTTTTTCCAATTAAGCACAATGTTCATTTTCTCACATCTCATTAAAACTCATTTCAAATTTTTTAAGGCATAGATGGAAAGAATTACCGAATATCGAGAAGTTATTCATAAAAACATCCATAATGTCTTCCATGAATTCATCAAAGATGGCTAACGTGTAACGTTGAAAAGTAACAGAGGTATTACATAATCCAAAAGGAATTCTTCAGTAAGAAAACATAACATATAGACATGCAAATATCATCTTTTCTTGATCTTCAGGAGCTATTGGGATTTGAAAATAGCTAGAAAGTCCATCCAAAAAGCAGTAGTACATGTGAACAATCAACCTCTCCAACATTTGATCCATGAAAGGCAGAGGAAAATGGTCTTTCCTTATAGCATCGTCCAGCTTCCTCTAACTAATGCAAACTCTCCACCCTGTGACTATCCTTGTTGGAATCAACTCGCTTTTCTCATTAGCCACAACAATCATGCCTCCTTTCTTAGGAAAAACTTGTACAGGACTCACCTAAGTACTATCAGATATATGACAAATAACTCCAACATCTAGAAGTTTAATTACCTCAACCTTTACAACTTGCTTTATGTTGGGATTTAACCTCCTTTGAGCTTGCACACATGGCTTATACTCGTCTTCCATTAAGATCTTATGGGTGCAAAAAGAAGGACTGATCCCTCTAATATAAAAAATCTTCTAGGTTATAGCTCTTTTGTATTCTTTTAGCATTTGTAGTAAGTCATCTTTCTCATGCAGCTTTAAGTCTGAAGCAATAATTTCTAGCAATGTAGAGTTTTCTCCAATGAATGCATACTTCAAATGACTCGGTAATTGCTTTAGCTCCAATTTTGGGATGTTCTTTAATAGAGGGCTTCAACTTCAGTTTTTTACTTACTTTAATAGTCTCAAACTTTTTTTGTTTCAGTGAAGATTCATTAGCATCCAGATTAAATCTCATTTCACTTGTCATAGAATCATCTCCATTGATCTCCTCACCTCGAACAATACACAGTTCCAACATGTCCCTATGAACAATTTCCTACAAGGAATCTTGAATTGTATTATCAATAGAATCAATAAAATAATAGGAATCTTCTTGCTCACTAAAAAGTTCAAGAAATTTACCAAATTATTCGTCCATGCGGTCTTTCTTCAACTTTTTTAGATATGGAATTGGTGGTTTGTATTCCTTAAGTACCGTTGTTTAAATTTTCTCATTTTTACCACCCCATCATCTTTATTATCAGTTTCTTGTTTCAGCTTCTTTTTAGGTTCGGAAAACACTTTCCCACTTCTCAACGTAACTGCTTTTGCATGTTATTTTGGGTTGGGTTCAGTGTTACTAGGTAAGCTACCTTGTTGTCTTTTCTAAACCAGTTTAGCAAGCTATCCAATCTAATTCAAGTCCTTGAATTGATGTGTGCTAAATTTTCAGATCTGTCTCAATGTTCTGAAATCTAGTTTTGGACATCAAGATAAATTTAGCTAACATCTCCTCGAGGTTCAGTTTTTTTTCTTGCTGATAAGGTTGCTGAAAACCCGGAGGGGGTTGTGACATTTGATTTCCTTGATCACCCCAATAAATATTAGGATAATTCCTCCATCTCGGATTATAATTATTACTATAGGGGTTATTTTAAGGTCTAGAATTAATACCCATAAATTCAACTTGCTCATGCTCCATGTTAGACTTGAAGGGAAAATATTCTAGACTGATCATTCCTACTCTAGTCGCTTCACATTGCATTACTGGATTCACTTGTTTATTGCAACTCAAACCATCAATTTTCTTACCAAGAGCTTCAACCTAACTCGCTAACATAGAGACTGCACCGATGTCAAAAATTTCGACTACCTTTGCAGGTTTTACTCTCATATAGTTGGCCACTGGTAATTATTCAATGCCATCTCCTCAACAAACTATTGGGCCACCTTAGGTGTTTTGTTATTCAGTGTTCCATCAGTTTCTGCATCAATCATTTGTCTAGTCGAGGGGTTCAAACGATTGTAAAAGTTTGAACTTAGAGCCATAAATGTAGTCTATGATGAGGACACCTTCTCAACATATTCTTAAATCTCTCCCATGCATCATAAAGCTTCTCAAGGTAAAGTTGAATAAAAGAAGAGATGTCACTCCTCAACTTGATTGTTTTGGTCGGTGGATAATACTTCAAAAAAAACTTCTCAGTTATCTGAGCCCAGGTAGTGATGGAAACCCGTGGAAGTGAATTTAACCACTGTTTTGTCTTTTTTCTCAAAGCGAATGGGAACAACCATAAGCATATTGCATCATTAGTAACGCCATTAATTTCAAATGTGTCGCAAATTTCCAGAAAGTTAGCTAAATGAGCATTTGGATTGTGTTCAACTTAATTTCAAAATTGTTTGCAACAATAGTTGGTTTAAGAATACTCGATTTAGCCCCAACCAGAGTGGGCTCAGCATAGCCATACATAGTCCAAGGAGCAGGACGTGTAGGAGGTTGCTGATTAACAAGGTTATTATCCATCTCCACAGTAATGTCCTTTTGCTTTTGATCGTCTATTAACATTTGTTGACCTTGCCATGCTTTTTTAACTTCTTTTCGATTTTTGCAAGTAGTCTTTTCAATTTCACTATAAAAAACTAATGGTTCCAATGGGTTGCTTCTAGTCATAAAAAAAACCTGTATGGACCAAACAAAAGAAAAAAAATTAAAATGTAACTATCAAAAATTTTTTTTTTGGTAATCGAATTTTTATTTAAAAAAACGAAAATGGAGTCGCCACCAATCCTTATTATTTAGGTGCGATTGGATCACCTCAAAGTTTTGTCATTATAATAAAATGTTAGATTTATTAAAATTAATTTTGGTCTACAAAAATCTGGAAAACGGCTTCGGGAGTTGGTTACATATGAAGAATGATTAACACCCTCATAACGCCCAAAATTGGTACCTAATTGATTAATTAATGTCTTAATGTCGAGAATTGAAAATTTGAAGAGAATTTAAAATACGATCCCTCTTTGCATGATTTTTTTTATTAGAATAGCGCTTAACTAAATTAATTTTCATGAAAATGCCTTATTTCAAGTTAATCGAGAAGAAAATATCATGCCTCTTAAGTTAGGACATGGTGCTTTAAATCCTCGAAAACAAGAATAATCACCATTTAATCATTAATTAAATCTCGCTTTTCTATTTTAAAATTGAATATTCAATTATTTCGGTTTTAGAAAGAGGCCATACTCCATAAGTTAAGAGCACGACTCTTCTAATTCCAAAAATAATGAACATTGCCTTGGTTTTCAAATATTTCTTATCGTTAGATAGATCGAAGGTAACTTCTTAAAACAATATATATTTAATTTATTTAGACATAGCGTAAAAAATGAATAAATATATTTTAACATGATGGCATGGTAATTAACTAAATAAAGTAAAATAGTGATGAGTAAAATAACATGATATTAGAATAATAAATAAATAATAAATAAACGAATAAGAGAAAACACATAAAAGGTAAAATAAAATGCGATGCTAGTGAGTAGCGATAATGTGAATATAATGAAAGTAAAACATCGATTTATGGTAATAATAATGTGAATAATGAAATGATGATGATGATGATGATGATGATGATGATGATGATGATGATGATGATGATGATGATGATGATGATGATGATGATGATAATAATAATAATAATAATAATAATAATAATAATAATAATAATAATAATAATAATAATAATAATAATAATAATAATAATGGAAAAATGCACAATAAAAAAGAAATATAAATAGTCGTAAATTTTAAGTATTAAAAGGGTAAAAATAATAAATAAATAAATTCATAAAAAGGGTGAAATTTAATAAATGAAGGATTGAAAGGATTGAATTGGAATTTAAATTAAATTAAAAGCATAAATTATAATAAAATAAATAAAAAATTAATAGTGCAGAATAAAGGACCAAAATAGAACACACGAAAAGGAACAGGGACCAAATGAGAAATTATTCTCAACCCCATTAAACGCACCGTTCCTTTGGCAAGTATATGATAGGTCGGGGGGCTAAATAATAAGAAAATAAAATAAAAGGGTAAAAATAAAACAAAATAAAAATAGCATAGGGCGAGATTTCAAGAAAGTTTAAAAGCAAAAGTACTCGAAAGGAAATTAGACCATTTTTTAAGAAAACGCGTAGATCCAAAAGGGGGGTCGGGTTGGCGGATCATGCTCAAAATGATGTCGTTTTGGGTTTATGGAACCAGGCCAAGACGACACCATTCCAATGCCCTATTTAAGTTCAAATTTCCAAAAACAAAATTCATTTTCCCTTTGTTTTTTTAAAAAATCTCCTTTCTCTTTTTTTTTCCTCTAAAGTTTTCCTTAGGCCGGCCATGGGAGCTGCCGTTGCTCCGCCACGGCCACCGGTTGTCGACAACGGCGATCACCATCTCCGGTGGCTAGAAAAATTTCAAAACCCCCTTCTGATCCCTTTTTTTACAAGGAATCCTGTTTTGGGGTTAAAATCGCCAAAAGCTTAGGAAAATCGAGCCGAAGGTAAAGAAAGAAACCTTTCGATTTCTCCCCTCTCTGACGAGGCCCTCAACGGAGCACTAGAGGGACTCTGAGGCTTTTCGAGCCGGAGATGGGTCTTATCGACGATCGAAATAGGTAAAAAAGGCTTTTTTTATTATTTCCTAAATTTATTTTGAAAAATAAAAATAAAAAAATAACCTTTTTGTATTTGATTTTCTTATATTTCGGTTGTTTGTCTGTTTAGGCTATTATTTTTCTTTTTCTTTTCTACTGTTCTTTGCGTGTTGCACTTCTGCCCTTGTGTTTTCTTTTTGCAGGCGTCCATGGCAAGGTCAACGGCGTTGGGGAGTCATGCCTTGCCATTTTGGTGAAAGAGTCAGACCTTGGGCGACGAACTCGTTGACGAGGCAGAGGCTGAGTTGCGGATAACCTTAGGGTTTTTGAAAATTTTTAAGATAGTGAGCTTTAGGATTTTTGTGTTTGGGCCATTTTTTGTAAATGAACTTTAATAATGGACTTTATTTTTACTTTTCTTTTGGTTTAGTTTGGGTTGGGTTGGGCTGGGCACAATTGGGCTATTACAATAACAATTAAATTAAAAATAAATATATTAAAATAAAAATAAAAATAGCTAAACTAATAGAAATAAAGTTTTCCTAATATTCTAGTCCCCTGACAATAACACCAAAAACTTGATCTCCACGGAACTAACTAAAAAATTGACTAAGGCAAGTACACCTATCAATGAATAGTATAGCTTCGGTGAGTAAAGATATCATTCTTGCGAAGACTAAAAGTACTAGTAATTACTGTCTTTCTATTATTTAATCGAATAATTCGAGTGATCGACTTAAAACTCGTTCTATGGAAATAATGGAACAAATCTGGTAGAGTTGAAACACGATTAACTTAATTACCAACAAACACGGCAAAGAAAAAATCACAAAAATAATCGAGTAACAACCACAAAGCAGAACAATAAGAGCAACTAACTTTAGGTTGATTAATTGAAATTTCTTTCCAATTAAAACCTCTATTATCACATTAACTCATGCAATGGATTCCTCTATTAGATTTGACTCTAATCTAGTAGATTTATGCCATTCTATTTCTAGGATTGCATGCAACTCAACTCAATTACGCAAGATCTACTCTTAAATAGGGTTTATTCAACCTTTGATTTAAGCACATCAAACATGCATCGATAATTTAAAAATATCAAACCAAGAATTAAACACACATAATTGAGAATAAGAACGAAGTATTTATTGCATAAAATAAAAATAAAACGACAAAATCCATCTTAGGGTTCATCTCCCTTAGATATTTAGAAAATTAGTTCATGCTTGAAAATAGAAACATCCAAGAGACATTATAACTAAAAGAAATAAAGAAACTCATGATAACTTCCTAAGAAATTAACTGAGAATCTTCAATCTTGACAGAAATTTGCTTCAAATTTGGTTTCAATGGTGTTTTTTGAGTTGTTTTCTTGAATATTTTATGACAGCTGACTCCTATTTTCTTATTTTTGTCATATATACATCTTAGAATGCCAAAAAAACCTAAAAATCACAATTTTCCAAGTTCAGTGTTCAATCCGCAAAATTAACATGGCCTACTACACACCTTTGTGGTTACATGGTCATGTGGAATGGTTCAGCCCATGTGGCTCTTGCAGCTTGCTCCGACATTTCAGTTTTTGCTCCTTTTGCTCTCAAGTGCTTTATCAAGCATTAAAACATGAATTTAAAGGATTAGAAGCATAAAATTCACAATTAACATTGAATAATCACCTAAAAACACATTTGAGGTTAAAACATGTTACTTTTAACACTTATCAGCCACAAAGGCTTAACATAAGATGATGTGTTTACTGCCACGGTGGACTATCTTAGAGAGTGTCATGGGGTTTCTCCCACATGGTATTATACATATTTTCATGTTGTGCTCTGCTAGTCCGATTTACATCTTACCAGAGGCAACATCATTAATAATCACATTGTCATATGATGCCATGGGTCCCTACCACATGATATTATACATATTTTCAAATCGTGGTCTGTTAGTCCAGTTAGTAATGTACCTGCCCTACCAAAGACATCACAAATGGTTGTTTACTCACTTGCCATAGAATATGCTTACCTATATTCGTTCACACACCTAACTAATTCATGTTTTCTCATATCAGACTTTACATGAATTCATACCAGACATCATCTTATTCATGCAGTAACCTTACAATACTTCATACACACATTTACAATACTTTATACACACATACGCTCATCAACTATTAGAGTACACATCAACATACGAATAACCATGTGTAAATTAATATCCATAATTCAGGTTCAAGACTCACTTGAAACTCACCTTTACTGTAGCTAGGAGTTCCAAATTTGATCGTCCTTCTTGAACCAGCAACTTAAAAGATCATGGAACTTCATTAAAATCCTATTTACAAACAGTTTAGTAACATCTCAATTATAGACAACCCCCATGCAAAACCACTTATTCACACCCTACAGTTCATGTAACACCCCAAACCCAACCTAGACGTTATGGTCGAATCTGGAGATGTCACATGGAAAGGGATTTGAAGACAAGATTGTCGAGTTTAAAAACCGTTACAGTAAGTTAGCTTTTATTTAATTTGAAAAAAAAAACTAGTTGATTTGCTTTAAAACTTGTCTCTTAGCGGAAGCTTTTGTAACCAATTAATTTAGGGAAAATTGTTTCTATTTACGAAAAACCTTAGTTTTTAGAAAAAAAAACCATGTTTTGTGGAGTTGCAGCTTAAAAAAAATCCATAAAAAACGTATAAAGTCCCAAATTTAAAGCCAACCAGTCCATAGTCCAGAAGATACATCAAAAACCCCAAATAAGTAATAAATTCTAGGCATTAACGGAAAATAATCCAAAATTTACGTGTGGCCACCGTTGAGTCCTCCGCTGCATCGACCTGTAAAGTCTAGGGATTACCTGTACAGATTAGACAGAGAAAGGGTGAGTTTTAAAAGACTTAGTGTGTAATCCCCACAAAAAATATGCATACAGATAATCAATAGAATTCAGTTAGATACAGCCTGGGGCCCGTGCCCATCACAGAATCAATTTGGGCTTAGCCCATTCAGATACAGTCTCAGAAATACATTAGGGCCTTGGCCCATATCAGATACAGAATGTAGATACAGAAAATCAGAATCCTACCCACCAGCCTCTACACACCATCTCCGTCCAACCATACACACCATGTGGGGATTAAATCAACCTACCCATCCCTACACACCATGCTGTATCGAAATGCGGCACATAATCAGAAGGTTGCAACTTAGCTGCCAGATAACAGGCTTAATAGCCTTTCAGACACTTCCTCCAAATATCATCAACCTACCTCGATGCAATGCAACATACAAAATATGTCATGCCATTATGCTATTAATAGTACATACATTCAGATATCATAAGTCATGCTCGGTATAGAAATCAGACAGACAGATCACACAGATAGGGGTCTAAGTAAAGCTTACCGACCCTACAGTAGGTCCACAGTCGACTTGGGCGACCCGTGCAACCTTACAGAACTTTTCAGAAAAATGGGCTCACACGCCCATGTGGCCCACTCGGCCCAAATTGGCCTTGGCCACGTGATCTATTTTTAATGTAATCCGTGCTAGTTAATTATTCATATATGTTTTCACTATTTACTTATATGTTCCTTCAAAGCTGTCTACTTGAGTTACTGTTACTAAATTATTTATATCTTGAGCTACAGAATTCCGAATTAAGATCCGCTTGAGGTATTTGAAACTAGACTCAAGTACATTTCTACCATAAAATTTTTAGAATTTTTGGTTCATCCAATAAGTACAGTAAAATCTTCAAACTTACCCCTATTCTTCTGTTTGACAGCTTCGTCCCTTCTTTCCTAAAACTTAATTATCTCGTAGTAAAAAAATTTGATGATGTTTTCATTTGTTTCTATTGAAAATAGGATCATTAGTAATTTAAACATGTAAATTTTAATACCTAATTATTTTTCTCCAATTTTTTATGATTTTCCAAAGTCAAAACAGGGGAACCCGAATTCAATCTGACATTGTCTCACAAAGTTTATTATACCTCACGATTTACAATTTCATTACTTAAACCGTTTCTTCTATAAGAAAATAGACTCAATAATCTTTAATTCCATATTTTTTCATCTCTAATTCAATTTCCACAATTTATGGTAAATTTTCAAAGTTAGTCTACTGCTGCTGTCCAAACAGCAAGCAATTTTAGATTTTCGCCGAATCCCTTTTTTTTTTGTGTTTCGGGTACACACCTAGTTTTGTTTGATGCTAAAACAGTCCTCGAGCACTCAAAAGTCTATAATCAAGACACTCAATATCAATTTAACGGATTTACAAGCGGATTGACAACCAAGAATGAACCGAAACCCAACTTACCACCAATGATAACTCTTCATTTAACTATTGTTAAGACGAGAATACTGAATTCACCAGTCCGAGCCTCCCCCTACACCTAAATCGCAGAAAAAAATATTACAACTTCAGTCGTTGAGAGATTAATGATAGAAACGAAGAGAAACACTTACCGAAACTAAGTGAGCATTAATTGCGTGTAAAAATGAAGGAAAATAAATGGATTAGGGAAAAATCAAGAAAAAGAAAAAAACGAAAAAAGATGAAAATACTCAGAGAATTTTGGCAAGAGGAGAGGGAGAAGAATAGATGGAAATTTTTTTTTAGAAAAGAGAGTCAATTCGGTTATGAGAAAAAAATAAAATAAAATCCCGATAACCCCCAAAATCTTTTAATCTTCTCCCCTAATTCCCATTACACATCCACTACTCAGAATCCCCCTATTACACAACTCTATCCCAAAATATGAGCAAAAAAAATAATACCCTTGCTTGCATAGGGATTCAAACACAAGACCTCCACCATAATAACACACCATTTAACCACTAGACCAGCGGAGCTATTCTAATGTAATTTACCCAACAATCAAATAAAAGCCTACTAAATAAGAGTAAGGCCTAATTCGTTCAAAATACCAAAATTTGAAAAGGCTTGAACTTGGGACCTCCCAAACACTCTCAGAACACATAACCACTAAAGCTGACAGATATTTGTGTCATATTCTCACAATAACGAATTTAGAAAATTTGGGGCGTTACAGTTCATATACTTCTAACATTCTTACTGTTTCAAAATCATAACATGCAGAGCTATCAGATTTGATAGGATTTTGAAACATCCACCGATTAATCCAAAAACCTTAGTTCCAATTTAACGAAGAAGAAGAAAAATATTTGGGGTTAAAAAAGAACAACTTGAATGTAGAACAGAAGAAAGAAAACCCATCTGGATGTTTTGTTCATACCATATATATATTCAGTTTTCCCTTAGTGGATCTTGACAAGTGTCGACCGTATACAAAAAATTTCCTTTAAATGGTCTACAAGAACCGAGAGAAATATAAAATAAAATCATGTACATATGCTATTTGTCTAGTCAATTCAATTGGTTCCTAACCAGATCACTTTATGAAACTCGTTTGGCACAGTGTTCAAGTAAACTAGGCGTACTATACCTTTGGTGGTACCTCTCACAGGGCTTACTCTTCGTTTGTTGTACTCTTTCTTTAATTACAGAATACCCTGAGATGAAATCCTTAGATACATCCATGGGTAGATACTGTATGCGCCAAACTTTAGTTCACCAAAAGTCTGTAAATTGACAAACTACACTACAATAGTGCGTCAAAATAGGTAGCATTCATATCTACTCGGCTTTTTCTCGGATCCGTCAAATTTAGGGTGTTATGGTAGTAGCCTCATTAGACCGAACATTTTTCTTGGTATATCCGGATAATAGGTGGGAGCATAAACTGAAATATTTTGGAGCTACACAGATAGTTATTAAATCGTTAGCACCCCATAAAAACATTCCTTTTAGAGATGCTATTAATACGAATAACAAAAACTCTGCTATAACCATTTTTGTACATTCAATGTACTCTACATATAGAGGAATACATAGAGTTGAACATAATAAAATAAGACATTGAGAGATTTTGTTGAAATTGTTCGTTTGGAAATTTGTCTATATAAAGATACTTAAACATTATTTGGTATTTAATGTTTCTAAACTGAAATTCTTAACTCCAAACAACCTAATCTTAAAAATCTAATTGATAAGCTTAAAAAATTTGAAAATCTAATCTTGAAACTCAAAACTTAAAAACTAATTAAACTTAAAGTTTGAACTAAAATTTTAATCAAATCCAAAACCGATTTTATACTTCAGATCTAAACAATAATCCAAGAGAAGCTTTAAATGATTTTAAGGTAAACCACTAAAATAGTCACTTTTGTTTGCCTCGGGTTACATTTTAGTCACTTATGTTTGAAATGTTACGTTTAAGTCACTTACGTTATTGTTTTGTTAAGAAATGATCACTTTACTGTTAAGATCTGTTATCTCCCAAACCACAGTCCGATGTGACAGTTAAAATGAGTTTTACATGCCAATGTGGATGTCCAGTTGGGATGAGAAAAGTTAAAATTTTTTTTATGAAAATAAAATAAATTTTTTTCCTTAAACTTAATTTTCTCCAATTTAAAAAGAAGTAACAATTGTGTTTTTTTTTTTGTTTCCATAAGAGAAGATAAGAGAAGAGTAGAACAACAGAGGAGGAGGAGGAGGAGGAGGAGAAGAAGAAGAAGAAGAAGAAGAAGAAGAAGAAGAAGAAGAAGAAGAAGAAAAGGACGCATCAACCTTTGTACCTGTTTGCTATTGTGGTTGCCCACAGTACACAAACAAACAAAGATGAAACATGTCCTTTTTATTTGTAACATATATAGAAAAACATGAAAAGATGGACCACCTTTTTGCAAAAAAAAAAAGAATTATAATATTTGAACTCAAAACCCTTTACGACAGTCGAACATAAAAAAAAATCTTTATCTTTCTTTCTTTTGTTTTTATTAGAACTTTAAACATTTTAATTCTTTTATTTTTGAAACTGATTTTTTTTAAAGAAAGGTTTTCTTTCATCGTATTTTTGGCTCTTTTGCTTTTGAAACTGAAAAAAAAAATCTCTCTTTGTTTAGATTCAGATTTGATGAGGGAAGATTCTAGTAGCTAAGGGTATATAGCCTCAGGATGCCACTTCATTGGGCCTCTTTGATTTTAGTTCCTAATTAAAGAGAGGAGAAAGAAAAAAAGAAAAGAGAGAAAAGGTAATGTGTCGAATCTATTAAAAATAAATCTTATGTTTAAAAATAAAATGTAAAATTCATAATATAGTATGTAGGGTTGATTCCATAAGGATTGATTAGATAGTATTTGAATTTCTCACAGTGCACTTCGTGGATAGTTTTGCACTCACGAAACTTGCAGTGTTACGTAAAATAGAGAAAGTGGATTGAAGTATCATGAAATTAAATAAATAAAATTAAAAAAAGGGAAAAATAAATAAATAATGATTTCAAAATTAAATAAAATAAACCAAATCAATGGAAGTTCTAGCCTCGGTATAACGTCGGCCTCGATTTCTGAATTGATCATGGACTATGGATGTCTTCTCATTCACAAATATTATGGTAATCGATGAAAAGCATAATCACTAATTCTTCCTTAATTGCAAATTAACCGTGAGAACAACTTGATGAGTAACCCTTACCAAATGAGCAACCCTGGAAACAACTTCCACAATTTAATTCGTCGGTAGCCTTGTGAACTGGAAGAACTCAATTCTAATTAATGATATCAACTACGTGGACCATTTAAATTAGATAACTTAATCTCATGGCGTCACCCAACTGCACTCTCAATTGAACTACACCAATTTGTTCTTCAGTAGAATAATTTGACTTCAAATTATTTGTACAAACTATATATTGTTCCCAACATCGTATAAGAGATCCTTATTGAGATGACTAAAAAATAATATGGTGAGACGATCCTATTTATCTCTTGAAACAAAGAAAATTGAATGAAAAGTTAAATATAACGTTAAATCTCATAACTCAAACACCAAGATTTATTCGAGGTTTGGCTAAAATATAATTTAGTTAACTAAAAAAAATCGAAGTAAAAAAAAAGTGTAATAAAAGAGAGTGAAAGTACTATACTAGCGCAAAAGCAAATTTTAAAACAAAAAGGAAAAAAACACTATGGTATTCCACCAAGCAAAAAGACGTCCCCTTTGTTTGTTTGTTTGGTTTTGGTTTTTTTTTTTCAATAATTAAGCTGAAAATTAGTACTTCATATTTTACCCTAAACAAAATTTTCAATGTAAAACTAAATATTTATCTAAATAAATTTAAAGGATAATAACTAATTTTAATTAAACTCATAATAAATATATTTACAAATAATATTTAAATAAAAATAAAATAATAAAAATAAAATAAAATAATCCTAAATTTTAAAAGATATTTTATTTGTTCTCGCATTTTGATCTTACATTCCACCTATATAGAATTTAGATAATAAATACTAAAATTATTAGCATCATACCCAAAAATTAATCAAAATGAAACATTGAAATATGTCGATGCTCAATCAAAAAGAAAAGAAAATGAAGGGAAAAAGAGAATCTAAAACCAGGAGCGGATCCAGTGGAACTGGCAAGGGCCCCGGGGTCCCTTAAAATGGAAATTTTTTTATTTAGGCCCTTTATAATTTATAAAATTTTAAATTAATAATGATAAAATTGTACTTTAGCTCCCCCAAAATGATAAAATTTTATTAAAAATAATAAAGATTTAGGTGATGTGTCACTAAACTAATTGAAAATTTGACTAAGGTAAGTGCACCTATCAATTAATTGTATAACTACGATGAGAAAAGATATCGTTCCCGCGAAGACTAAAAGTACTAGTAATTACTGTCTTTCTATTATGTAACCAAATAATTTGAGTGATCGATTTAAAAGTAAAATTAACTAATTTAATTACTAACAGACACAGTAAAGAACAAAACACAAAAAATAATCGAGTAAAAACCAAGAAGCGAAACAATACCAAGGAAAGAATCTGCCTAGATTTCATCTATCACTATCAATCTAAATTATTCAATTTCTTTTCTTAGCACATTGATTAGTAGAAATCCCTACATTATGATAATATGTAACACCCCAAACTCGGCCCAGACGTTATGGCCGAATCTGGTAATGTCACATGGTAGTGTTTTTCGAAAAAGTGAGTTGTCGCAAAAAACCTCTTACCTATATAACCTCTTGACAAAATCTTATGTTAATTCCAAGACGATTCGTTCATTTTCAAAACGTAATTCATAAAGTTACTCTCTTTCAAAATGTTATTAATTTTCAAAACGTCACTTATTACGGAAGCTTTTTAAAACATTGCATATTTGAGTGAATTTTGTTAAAACATTTGGTTCTTTTTGAAAACTTGATTATCCCTACTACTAGTAGATATAAATCAAAACAATAAAAACCCCAAATTAAAAATATAAATCCAAAGAGGCCATGGTATAGTAAAATCCCCAACATAAATCAAAATCAAAATTAAACACTTAAATGGAATGAAGTAGATCGTGTGGCCACCGTTGAGTCCTCCGCAGCACCGATTCTCTTGTGACTGGGGATTACATGTATAGATAAATCAGAAGGGTGAGTTTACGAAAACTCAGTGTGTAATCCCATATATACAAGCAGATAGAAAGCAATCACAATCTGGGCCTAATCCCTTTTTCAGTATCAGATCCAGTTTCAGTTAGGGCCTTAGCCCATTTCAGTACAGGTGCAGTCATGCATTAAGGCCTTGGCCTATTAAAGTATCAGTAATCAGTATAGTATCAGTTATGCGATCACAAAATCCTACCCAGCTAGCCTCTACACTCTATCTTCATCCAACCCAACACTCCATGTGGGGATATAATCAACCCACCGATCCCTACACTCCAAGTAGCACCGGATGCGATATTATACAGTAATATGCAGCTAAGCTGCCAGTAAGTTAGGCTCGAAGCCTTTCAGTACAGTTCCTCCCATCAATATAAACCCATCTCCATGCAATGCATCATACAATCATGTCATGTCAAATTATGGTATCATACATGCATTCAGTACAGTTTTAACAGCATGCTCAACATACAGTCATAAATATATATATCGTACATGGATATAATAGTCATTCAATCAATTAGGGGTGTAGGTAAGCTTACCGACCCTACAGTAGGTTCACAGTTGTCTCGGGAGACCCATGCAACCTGAACATCAAAACAGTGAAAAATGGGCCCACATGCCCGTGTGGCCCACACAGCCCAAAATGACCTTGGCCATGTGGATCACATAACCTGGCCCAATAATCCCAAACGCCCGTGTGGTTCACCCGTGTAGGCCCATACGCTTGTGTGGCGCATATGGCCAGCCTCGTCGATCACACGCCTATGTTCGATCACACGGCCGGCCACATGCCCGTGTGGCCCACACAGCCCAAAATGACCTTGGCCATGTGTATCACACGACCTGGCCCAATAATCTCACACGCCCGTGTGGTTCACCGTGTAGGCCCATACGCTTGTGTGGCCCACATGGCCAGCCTCGTCGATCACACGCCGATGTTTGATCACACGGCCAACCACACGGCCGGCCACACGCTCGTATGGTGTCGACAGTCTCACTTTTCAGCTTTTTGCCGATTTCAGTCTCTAGTGTTGTGGTTACTAACCTGGTCTGTTTCCACTGCTAACCCAACCACGAGCACTCCAAGACCTCAGACAAAAACAAAATGGCGATTCCCAACTGCCAAGGTGTCAATCAACAGCCCATTACTGTTTGATCGAATCTGAATGCGTGAAAACGTAAACGACTATTGAAAGAGGCAAAAACAGAGGCCAAAGGAACAATAATTCGACTGCAACCAAGTAGGAAACAGAAGTAACCCTCCAATCAGTCACTTTTAAACAAAGCACTAAGAACAAACAATTTCCAGAAACTATAGACAACCTTACCTTCGATGAACCATAGTAGATTTGCAATTAAACGGCACCGCCCAGAATTATTACAGTCGCTTAAAGTTCTCCTAACCAGAAATAGAACTCCCATTAGACAAAGAACAACAATAGGATGGAAGCTGTAATAGCAAAACTTACCGTCACTACTCAAAGATATTAAAGAAACAAATCGCGACCACAAGAAGAAGAAGGTTATGAAACGAAAGAAATCCGTAGCAAACAGGAAAAGAGTGAATCGACAGAACCAAGAGAATAAAATAAAAGAGAAATATGGAGAGGGAAAAACTAAAGGAAACTTTCGGTAGGATAAAATGAACAAAGAAATTCAGCTTCAGCAAAGCTGGGGAAGGAAAAACTGAATTTTGAAAAAAAAAACTCTAATCATATCACAATCCCTTAATTTCTCCTATTTTTACTCCTCAAATCTCCCCACATGACTCCCCACTCAATCCAAACACCCCAAACCGCCCACAACCTCCCACACATCTCAGACACTCAGTATTTTACCACATTTCAAACTCCTTCACGGCACAAGAACAAAAAAATCCCCTTTGCACGTACAGGGATTCGAACTCAAGACCCCCAGCACACTAACACTCCACTTAACCACCAGACCAGTAGGCCCATTCTGACATATTTTTACAGGCTTGCTGATTAGAGATAGGTGTTTATTCATTTAAAAATAAAAATTTACCCAAGCTAATGCTTGAACGCGGGATCTCTCAAACACTTCCCAGAACATTTAACCACTAAAGCAGACATACAATTGTGTCATAAACATACGAAAAAATATATAAGAGATTTTGGGGCGTTATATTATATCCCTTTTGAACATAAGAACAATTGATTCTAGGTTGATTAATTGAAATTTCTTTCTAATTAAAACTCCTATTATCGCATTAACTCGTGCTATGGATTCCTCTATTAGATTTGACTCTAATCCAGTAGATTTATGTTGTCCTATTTCTAGGATTGCATGCAACTCCACTCAATTATGCAAGATCTGCTATTAAATAGGGTCTATTCAACCTCTGATTTAAGCACATCGAACATGGATCAATAATTTAGAAATATCAAACAAAGAATTAAGCACACACAATTGAGAACAAGAACTAGGTATTTATTGTGTAAAATAAAAATCAAATGATAGAATTTATCATAGAGTTCATTTCCCCTAGTTATTTAAAAAATTAGTTCATTCTTGAAAATAGAAACATCCAAGAGATAGTATTTCCGAAAGAAATAAAAAACTCATGATAACTTTCTAAGAAACCTGTAACACCCCAAACTCGGCCTGAACATTATAGCCGAATCTGGCGATGTCACATGGAAGTGCGTTTGAAAACCGTATCATTTCTAAAGTCGTTTTCCGTTTAGAACTTATCACTATCTTTCATTAATTCTCGAATCGTGATTTATTTCTAAAACACTATACTTTGTGGAAGCTTTTTAAAAATAATTTGCATGTACGTGGTATTTTGATAAAACATTCATCTCTTTTGAAAACCCAAGTTTCTCTTATTTCTAGCAGATATAAATAGAAAACAATATAAAATCCAAATTTTAGGTAAAAATCCAGAGAGGCCATTATTACAGAAAAATACCCCAAAATAAAACTTAAAATCGTAAATAAGTATCAAATAGCAAAAAGGAGTCGTGTGGCCACCTATGTCTCGGATTACCTGTATAGATTACACAAAAGGGGTGAGTTTACGTAAACTCAGTGTGTAATCCCCATGCAAACAAACAGACAATAATAGATAATCCCAGTTTGGGCCTAAGCCCTTTTCAGTATCAGTATTAGTAAGCATTAGGGCCTTAGCCCATCATAGTACAGTAATAGTGACAGTTATGCAGTTATAAAATCCTACCCAACTAGCCTCTACACTCCATCTCCGTGCAACCCTACACTCGATGTGGGGGTATAATCAACCGACCCATCCCTGCAATCTAAATAGTACCCAATACGACACTAGACAGTAGTTGCAGCTGTGCTGCCAGTGAGTTAGGCTTGAATCCTTTCAGTACACTTCCTCCAATCAAAATCAGTCCCCAACCCAATGCAATGCATCATACAGACATGTCATGGTATCATGTATAAACAGTACAGTGTATATAGCATGCTCAACATACAGATATACATATCTATCTCATATAGGCATATAACAGTCTTTTCAATCATTAAAGTCAATTAGGGGTCTAGGTAAACTTACCGACCCTACATTAGGTTCACAGTCGACTTGGGCGACTCGTGCAACCTTAGCAGTCAAACAGTGAAAATGGGCCCGTAGGCCCATGTTGCAAGCTCATGTAGGCCTACACGATCGTGTGGCCCACACGGCCTAAAATGGCCTTGGCTGTGTAGATCACACGACCTGGGCCAATATATTCCAAACACGTGTGGCTCACCCGTGTGGGCCCACGTGCCGATGAGGCCCACACGACCTAACCCGGCCCAAACCATGAATTGCAGATGGCCAGCCTCATCGATCTCACACCCGTGTTCGATTACACGGCCTACCACAAGAGCATTTCCACACTTGTGTGGCATAGATTGTCCCATTATTTAGCTTTTCACCGACTAGCGTTTTCAATGATGTGATTACACACCTGAAACGTTTTTGATGCTAATGCTACAACGATCACTCCAGCACCCTAAAACGTCAACTAGAGTTTAGAACGGATTTAATCACAATCGAAAAGCAGTAGTAAAATAGACAACATCAATGATTATACAAAAGCCTACTTCCCCTCAACACTTCAACGATCCAACTACAAATTAATGCTATAACAGCCCCAGTCCACCCAATTCCTTGCTGTCAAAACAGAAAGTAACCCTTCAATTAGTTACTTTTAATCGATAATTAATCAAAATTTGGTGAGGTATACCAAACTATAATCATAAAAAAATCTCTTACCTTCGGTTAATCAACAGAGATCCTAAGCACTTAGATCGTTGAAGACCACTATTCAGTGTCTCGATTAAAACCTAAAACCAGCCAAAACACCTCTTAATAAATTAATAAGCAAAAGAATCGATAGTCTAACAATAGTTCCAAGCTTACCAACCACGCACAACACAACGATATGCAATCCCGAACAATTGAATAGAAAAACGCAAGTGAAAGAGGAAGAAAGAATACCAATTGAAATTTTGGCAGCAACAATGGGGAGTTGAGGGAGGAAAAACGACAAAAATGGGAAAGAAAAGCAAAAGAAAATGGTGGAGACGATTTGGGAAAAACACTCGGTAGAGAAAACAAAGAAGGAGAAGAAAAAAGAAAAACTGACAGAAAGTTGAGAGAAAGAGAGGTGAGAGCTGAAATTATCAATCCACCAAATTGGGATAACTCCACAATCCCATATTTTCCTCCTAAAATCACTCCAACACTCCACTCTCATATTTTTCTCCTTAAATCACTCCAACACTCCCCCACCACACCACTACTACTCAGAAACCCAGTCAAAATAACCTCTTGCCGAAACAAAGAGTCCAAATTATCCCTTTTGCCCATGCAGTGACTCAAAATCCAGACCTCTTGCAACATTAGCACTCCATTTAACCACAAGACCAGCAGGCCCATTCTGACATATTTCACCAATTTTTATTTATAAGCCTACTGGTTAGAGATAGAGGTTTTATTCGATTAACACCAAAATTTTTTCCCAAGTCAAGGCTAGAAGCCAAGACTCCTTAGACACTCTTAGAAAACATAACCACTGAAGCAGACATATATTTGTGTCACAAACATACAAAAATAGATATATAAGCGATTTTTGGGGCGTTACAAGACCAACTGGGAATCTTCAATCTTGACGAAAATCTGCTTCCAAGTCGACCTGAATTGTGTTTTTCGAGTTGTTTTCTTGAATATTCTATGACGACTCACTCATTTATTCTTATTTTTGTCCTATATACGTCTTAGAATGCCTGAAAAAGCTAAAAATCGTGATTTTTCATTGTTTGGTGCGTAATCACGTGAAATCAGCACGACCAACCACACACCCGTGTGGGTCACACGACGGTGTGGTTTGGCCATGTGAAATGGTTCAGCTTGTGTGGCTCATGTAGCTTACTCCGACACTCCGATTTTCACTAATTTCTTGCCTCTTTTGCTCCTAAGTTCTCTATTAAGTAATAAAACATGAATTTAAAGGATTAGAAGCATAAAATTCACAATTAACATCGAATAATCACCCAAAAATGCATTAAGAATGAGATAAAAATATGTTACTTTTAGGACTTATCAAATATCCCACACTTTAGCGTTTGTTTGTCCTCAAGCAAAATTCTCAACCCACATTCAAGTGAATTTCCCATAATTTCTTGTTTTCACTGATAATGTCTTAGGGTAATGCACAGATAATCATGCATTGTAAATTCAAAATAAAATGACACTAAAGAATACAAACAATCCATGTAGAAATTTTTTAGGCAGAAAACATAGGTGTCTCCCCTTTCTCAATTAATACTTGAAATTCAAACTCAACAAGAATATAGTTAGTCAACTAACCAAATCGAATCTTGACAAAAAGAGAGTCAATAAAAAGGGCGATTCACAAAATTAATGTGGTTTATGGGTTAACATGAACGGGTGATAATAAAAAAAAATGTGTTAAGATCAACAAGGTTTACTATGGGTTAATTCAACAAGTTGTTTAACAATTAAGCGGGTTAAATCCTAAGTGACTCTATCATCTCAGTATATCAAATCAATAATGTGGTCTCAGCATGTATAACCGAAGCAAGTTCTAGAATAACAAATTAAGTTGACATACTCACAACCAAAAATAAAATGAGAACGAAAAAAAAACTCTATAGGCTCAAAAGCTCACAAAAAATTATGATTTTGAAGTCAACTTGTAAATGTAAAATTTCAAGATAATGCTTTAGTTTAGGGAGACAACCTAAAATAATAGTTTCTAAAAATGGCTTATCATGCTTGACTCTTTCTTGTCTTAAAGTATAAATCACACAATGTATAAAAATACACAAATTAATCCCAACCGAATCAATAAAACTCCAAATTAAAAAATAACTTTAATGTTAGGTTTGAGAAAATTACTTAAACACAAACAACAATTTAGGGACTATATTGCATAAACATATAAAATCCTCCCCACACTTAAGATGTACATTGCCCTCAATGTACAAACAAATATAAACAAAATAAGCAAAATATCATAAGAAAGGAGAAAGAGAAATCAAATTGTACTGAATTTGGATTATTGTACTAGAATAGTAAGATCTAAAACGTAGGAGATCCTAAATTAAATACATGGTTTCAAGCACACTAATAACAAAATAAACAAAAATAAAATAATATAGAGAGATGAAAAAATCAATAGAGCAACAGTTGAAAAAATAATAACAGTAAATTGCATAATAAAATAAAATATATAAGTCTGAAAAATAAAATAAAAATAATAAAAATAAAAGTACAAATAAAAATAACAAGAAAAATAAATAAAACATAAAACTAGATAAAGTCACTAAGAGGCGCAGGTACAACAGGAGGATCAAGTGAAGAAATATGAAAATGCTAGCACATTTGCTGAAGATAGGCCTCGATGCGATCCTGCTGGCGTTGAAGTTGACCGAAGTGCTCTAAATGCCACTGCTAAAAGTGGTCGATCCATTCTGACTGCTGCTGCTCTAGGCGATAGATGTCCTCAAGTGTAACTGTATGCATAACAACGAAGTGACTAGCAAGAAGAATAGGTTGAGTTGGGTTGGCATGTCTAGGTGGGTCATCGCCCGGGAGCTCTTCATTCTCATCTTGAGGATTTGGATGAAATAGTGTATAGTGGTTTGGACACACTCGGTGCTGAAGGTGAATCATCTGCATGTGGGTCATGACAGACAACCCCTGAGAGGCCATTTTTCCGACCAGAGTGAAGTATGCAGTCTGCTCCAGAGTGTCAATAAGCCCAAAGTAACTTGCCAGGCAAGTCACGTAGGGACCCATACAGATTGGTCCCTTCCTGTTCTGATTGAACTGATGGCGACAACAAGCGACATCGATCAGATGGCGTGTCTTCATAGTCCATAGAAAATAGGCGTTTGAAGTACTGGCGACTTCCTACTAGTAAATATGTGGGCCAAAATTGCATGAATATAGCGCAAAGTTGAAGGTAAGCATGTTGCCTTCGACTGAATCGGGTTATACTGCGACTCAATTTCAGTAATGTCGGACCACTAGAGTGGGGTCGGTTGATGGATGTGCCTGGAAAGCGTCAGAAACTCTAGGGTACTCATAAATTTCTTAGAATATAATCTGAATGCAGCTCCAAAGCTCGGGATGCTAAAGTGGAGCGTCGTACCCCCAAGTCAGAATGAAATAGTGTGAGGCTCGTCCCACTGTGAAACCATTGGCTGTAAGAAGAAGGTAGAGTAGAACTCCAGTGTGAGTTTTGCATAAGTGGGCTCCACGATGGTAAAGAATCGATCCCAGGGTGCTGTGTTGATTAGTATGTTGACCCTGACAACTAAATGGACTGCTTGTAAAGCCTCCCAATCAATGTATCGACCCATTCCTAAGGGTTGCTCCTTCATGTGTTGATATTGGTCCTTTTGTGGACCCAGACTGAATCAGAGACACGGGTGTCTAGTGGCTGTGGTTTGAGTCGAAGATGAAGATTCACCCGATGTCTTCAACTATTTATAGGCGGGGACAGCGATCTTAGTTTTTCCTTTAGTATTTGTCATTTTGTATCGGAAATAAGGGATGAGTGAATCAGTTATTGGGGCATCGTCAACTTCGATAAAATAAATCTCATATGAACAAAATCAACAAGGGCAACAATTATTAGTAAAAATTATCCAAGTACATCGTGTTAAACAAAACTAACCCAAAAAATTGAATCTGTATCATAGAGATCTAGCATTAACAAAAATAGAATAATCAACATCAATCACTACATATGTGATTCACCTAAAATCTATACAAATACAAATTAATATAGCAGATAAAGAAATCAAAAAAATGAAACACAACGGACCAAGTTCAATCCACCTCAGAACGAAAACTGACTCACAGAATAAGCACTAAATAATTCAAAGAGACAAAAAAACTAATCTAATACTAGTAAATAAAGCAATTTAGCAGACTAATAATAATACTAATAATAACAGTAAACAGAATAATAATGATGAACAATAAAAGAAATAAAATTAAATAACATAACATAAAAATAAAAATAAAAATAAAAATTTATGCTAGAAGAGAACAAAGGTCAAACGACGGTTAGGGGAAGTTGGAGAGGTGGCCGACGGCATGAGTAAGGTCGGCGGCATAGAGGGGAGAGTGAAGGGACGGAAGACCTACGAGGAGGATGGTGGCGTGCATGGAGAAAATGAGGCGGAATGGCTACGATGGTGAGGAAGGAGATGATGAGGAGGGAACGAATAGTGAGAGTAAGGGAGAAAGGCCAAAGGGGTAAACGGTGGTGTGAAGGGAAATCGACAGTTAGACGGTGAAGGGGAGTTTTGGGGCACATAGTTGGGTAGGGTTTGATGGAGGAGATGATGGTCGGTTGGGGTGGATCAAGAAGAAAGAGAGATGGGCAATGGTTCGGTCGGCATAGTTGTGTATAGAAAGGGGGACAAACGAAGATGAAGGGCTGGAGAAAGAAAAAGGGGAATGAAAGGGTTAGGGTTTCAGATTTAAAAAGAAGGCACAGTTGTGTATATGGCTTGTGTTAGGCCAAATGACTATGTCATGCAACCGTGTATACCATTGAGACCGTGTGGGTCTTAATATGTTTTAAAAAAATTTCTCCATTGCTCACACGATCTATGACATGCCCGTATGTCTTAGCCGTGTATACCACATGGCCATGTCTCCAGGTTATATGTATTCACCCAGGCCGTGTGGGTTTATTATTTGCTTCTCCCACATTAGTGTATAGGGGCGAGTGGGTCACATGACCGTATCACCAAGCTGTTTGACTCTTTGGGGCCGTGTGGTTTCTAAATTTTTTTATTCCTTGTGCACCCATGCCATGTAGATTTGGATTTTAGATTAAGTCAGATTTTAGATTCGACTTCCCTTTTCAAACTCACGATTAAGTCAGATTTTAGATTCAGAGCTCCTCTTTCTTGTTATCAATATCACCACCAAAATAAAGTTTGAGTTGATGATCGTTTACCTTGAATGTGTTGTAATTAAGGTGTGTTACCTCAATGGCACCATAAGGTAATACGTTTTGTACCACAAATGGATTTGACCTTCTTGACTTAAGCTCTTCAGGAAACATTTGTGGATCTAAATTGTCTAGAAGTACTTTGTCTCCAACTTTAATTTGATTTTTCCTCTTTAAATGTACACCATGGCGTTGCTTTGTTACTTTTTTGTACATTCTTAGGTTCTCATAAGCCTTTGGTTGCCATTCATCTAATATGTTGAGTTGCACCATTCGTTCTCCACGTGTCCCTTGATTTCTATCACCTTGAACATGATACAGTTCTAACATGTTTTCATGAGTGATTTCCTGCAAAGAATGTTGAGCTGCATGATTACTAACATGGGCAGAATAATGAGTATCATCTTGTTCACTAGAAACTTTCACAACATCATGTGCTTGAAGATTAACCTCTTCATCACCTACATCCAGCAAAAGTTCACCATTACTCACATCAATAATAGTTCTAGCAATGGCTAAAAAGGGTCGACCTAAGATTATGGGTACCTCAATATCCTCATCCATGTCCAATATAACGAAATGAATAGAGAATATGAATTTATCGACTTTAACAAGTACATCCTCAACAATACCCTTAGGATACTTAATTGATATGTCAGCTAATTGAATACTCATCCTAATGGGTTTTAGTTCCCCGAGACCAAGTTGTTTGAACATTTTATAAGGCATTAGATTTATACTAGCACCCAAATCAGCCAAAGCTTTTTCAACATTCAAGCTACCAATAAAATAAGGGATAGTAAAACTCCCTGGATATTTAAGCTTGGTGGGTATTTTATTTTGGAGAATGGACGAGCACTCCTCATTTAGCTCCACAATGGACAATTTGTCTAACTTCGTTTTATTTGTTAACAACTCCTTTAAAATTTGTGTATACTTGGCCATTTACAAAAGGGCTTCAATAAAAGTTAAGTTAATATGTAATATTTTCAAAAGTTCAAGAAATTTACCATATTTTTCATTCATGCGGTCTTTCTTCACCTTTTCTGGATATGGAATTGGTGGTTTGTATTCTCTAGCCACCTGCTTATGCCCTTTCTTGCTTTCTTCAGCCCCATAATTTTTCTCAACAACTTTTAGAGCCAGCTTCTTTTCAGGTTCGACTAACAGCTCTCCACTTCATACAGTGATTGCATGGACTTGCTATTTTGGGTTGGTTTCAGTGTAACTAGGTAAACTACCTTATTATCTCTCTAAAACCAATTTAGCAAGTTGACTAATCTGATTCTCAAGGCCTTGAATAGATGCATGTTGATTCCTCAAAGGCTGTTTCAGTGTTCTAGAATCTAGTTTTTGACACAGAAATAAATGTAGTCAACATCTCTTCCAAATTTGACTGTTTTTCTTGCTGAGAGGGTTATTGAATACCCGAAGGGGGTTGTGAGCTTTAATTTTCTTGACCACCCCAAGAGAAATTCTGATGATTCCTCCATTCTGGGTTATAGTTGTTGCTATAAGGGTTACTCTGAAGTCTATAATTATTACCCATAAAGTCGACTTGCTCATGCTCCATGGTAGACTTGAAGGGTAAACATTCTAGATTGATCATCCCCGCTCCAGTCGTATCACATCGCATTACCAAATTCACCTATTTACTGAAACTCAAACCGTCAATCTTTTTACTAAGACCTTCAACCTGACTCACTAACATAGCAACTGCATCTATATTAAAAGCACTGGCTGCCTTAGTAGACTTTGTTTTCATAATTTGTCCTTGATAGTTATTAAGTGTCATCTCCTCAATAAGTTATTGGGTTGTCTTAGGTGCTTTTTTATTTAGTGTTCCACCAGATAATGCATCAATTATCTACCTAGTCAAAAGGTTCAAACAATTGTAAAATGTTTGAACTTATAACCAGAAAGGTAATCCATGATGAGGACACCTTCTCAAAAGATCTTTAAATATCTCCCATGCATCGTACAATGTTTCAAGCTCAAATTGAGAAAAAGAAGAGATGTCATTCCTCAACTTGGTTGTTTTAGCTGGTGGAAAATACTTCAACAAAAAATTTTTAGTCATTTGAGCCGAAGTGGTGATGGAACCTTGTGGAAGTGAATTCAACCACTATTTTACCTAGTTCCTCAAAGAGAATGGGAACAACCGTAAGCGTATGACATCATCAGTAATGGTATTGATCATAAATGTGTTGTAGATCTCTAGAAAGTTAGCTAAATGAGCATTTAGATCTTCATTTTGCAACCTACCAACCTGAACATACTGCTGCACCATCTAAATTATGTTCGACTTAATCACAAAATTATTAGTAGCAATAGTCGGTCTGACAATACTCGATTCAACCCCAATCAGAATGGGCTTAGCATAGTCATACATAGTCCGATGAGCAGGATGTATACGAAGTTGTTGATTACCAGGATTATTATTTATCTCCACAGTAATGTCCTTTTACTCTTGATCGTCTATTGCATTCTATTGACCTTGCCTTGCTTTTCTAAACTCTTTACGATTTCTACGAGCAGTTTTTTCGATCTTACTATAAGAAACTAATGGTTCCAATGGGTTGCCTTTAGTCATAAACCAATGGAACCTATACGAATCGCACAAAAGAAAAATTAGAATGTAAAAATTAAATTAAAAACAAAAACATTAAAATAAAAATAAAAATTGCTAAATTAATAAAAATAAAGTTTTCGTAATATTCTAGTCCCCAACAACAACGCCAAAAACTCGATGTGTCAAGAAACTAACTAAAAATTTGACGAAGGCAAGTGCATCTATCACTGAATAGTATAGCCATAGTGAGGAAAGGTTCCCACGAAGACTAAGAGTACTAGTAATTACAGTCTTTCTATTATTTAACCAAATAATTTGAGTAATCGATTTAAAACTAAAATTAACTAATTTAATTACTAACAAACATGCCAAAGAACAAAACACAAAAAATAATCGAGTGAAAAACCAAGAAGTGAAACAATACCCAGGAAATAATCCGTGTAGATTTCATCTGTCACTATCAATCTAAATTACACAATTTTTTTCTTAGCACATTGATCCGTAGAAATCCCTAAATTATGCTAATATGCCTTTCGAGCATAAGAGCAACTAACTCTAGGTTGATTAATTGAAATTTATTTTTAATTAAAAACCCTTTTTATCGCATTAAATAATGCTATAGATTCCCTTATTAGATTTGATTATAATCTGGTAGATTTATGTCGTCCTATTTCTAGGATTGCATGCAACTCCACTCAATTACGATAGATCTAATCTTAAACGGGGTCTATTCAACCACTGATTTAAGCATATAGAATATGGATCAATAATATAGAAATATCAAACCAAGAATTAAGCACACATAATTGAGAACAAGAAACTAAGTATTTATTGCATAAAAATCAAAATCAAAAGACATAATCCATCATAGAGTTCATCTCCCTAGGTATTTAGAAAATTAGTTCATGCTTGAAAATAGAAACATCTAAGAGACAGTATAATCGAAAGAAATAAAGAAATTCATGATAACTTCCTAAGAAATAAACTAAGAATCCTCAATCTTGACAAAAATATACTTCTAAGTGGGCTTCAATGGTGTTTTTCGAGTTGTTTTCTTGAGTATTCTATGATGGTTATCTCCTATCTTCTTATTTTTGTCCTATATACGTCTTAGAATGCCCGAAAGACCTAAAAATCATGATTTTTCTTTGGTGTGCAATCCTATGAAATCGACATGGCCTACCACACAACTGTGTGGGTCACACGACCGTATGGAATGGTTCAGCCTATGTGGCTAGTATAGCTTCCTCCGGCGCTCCAATATTTGCTCATTTCTCGCTCCTTTTGCTCCCAAGTGATCTATCAAGCATTAAAATATGGGTTTAAAGGATTAGGTGCATAAAATTCACAATTAACATCGAATAATAACCCAAAAATGTATTAAGAATGAGGTAAAAACATATTACTTTTAGCACTTATCAATAGGCTATTAAAATGGTGAAATTAAAATTTTTACTGTAATGGAGTTACCCCATTTATTTATCCATGCATGCTACTAGAGGAAAAAAGAGTAAAAGGGGGAATAAAAAGAGAACCAACTATCTTTTAACCTTTCTCTTTCTTATTCTTTTGGTTTAAGGGTTTCTCACATTGACAGACTCTTTTTTTTAGGTTTCTATTTATATTGTTAATCTAATTTTTATTAATTATTAATCGGTTTTTATATAAAAATAATATAAAAGAATTTAATAATTACAAAAATAGAGTCAAGAATAAATTAATTACGGAAATAGAGTGTTTGTTATAATAACTTTGGGTGTCGCCTGAGACATTAATGACATCGATTAACTTTTTTTTAAAAATTTAGCAGGAGAAAAAAGCTAAAAAGTAATTTTTTTGTTTGTGGTGTCGCCTGACACATTGGCAGTACTGGTAAAATTTTTTAAAAAAGTCTTATAGAAAAAAAAAAGATTGAAAAAGTGAAAAAAATAAAATAAAGCTAATTTGTGATTCCAACAACACATTGATGATACCAATTAAAAAATATTTTTTTTCGCTATTTCATCTTGTTTTTCTGTTAGACTTTAAAAAAAAAGGTTCATTGGTGTTGCTAATGTGTTAGCATTACCAAAAGTTACTGTAAAATGCATTTTCAATTAATTTGTTCCTACCCTATTTTTATAATTAATTAATATGTTAATATTATTTTATAAAGAAACCTTATTAATCTTTATATTTGATTAATCTTGGGTTGCAAGCTAAGTTGGCCCCAAATTGGATTTTAAAAAATATGGGTTTGATTTAAAACAATAGGACTTACTTTAATTTAAAATAATTAAATTCGGCTTTGAGGGACAAAATGGTTTGGGCATTGAAAAACAAATCTGAAGAAAATCAGATTGGATTTCAAAAAACAATTTAATTGGGCTTTTGAATTTAATCATTTTCCCAAAATTAAACCTAATAAAGTATTTAGAAAACCCAAAATAATTTTTATTTAAAAACTATCTCATTTTTTTAACTTTTATTATTCTTAAAACAAAAATTCACTTTTTTGAAACAACCACGAATATCCAAATATCCAAAAGAGGTTAGAAAATTAAATCATATCGTATCAAACTTTTTCTAAGACAACATCAATCAACCAATCAATCAACCAAATATCTAAATTTCCTTCTCAAAAGGATTAGTTTCAAGAGTATCATGACATCAATCAAGGTTTTCATTTAAAGAGGCATCAATTAAAAGCTTCCTAAGAAAGAATCAATCAAAATGATTTCAATCTCCAAATTTTCTTAATAAGTAAGGAACAATAGGACTTTCCTAAAAGATATCAGCTAAAGCTTAAGCAAGTATTAATTCAACAAAAATTTCAAATCCCAAAGAGATATGCCAAAACATGCCATTAACCATCATCAATCATAACAAGTTTCAGCCATAACCTAAAATATCATGCATGTATGCCATGATTCAAATACAAGTGCATCATAGTTTCATAAAGATTCTCAAGCTTATTGTGGCACCTCACGCTGACTCAGTTCTCGGATTCGAATGTGTGAAATCACATTGTGATGCCAAAGCAACTCAGACTAATTCAACATAATTTAAATAGGTTTAATTCATTTTTATCAAAAGCATAACCGATAAATCATTTTAATAAAATTATTCACATGCAGTCATAGTATATAATAATCTATTTCATCTACTCATAGAATTATGATAAGTTAATTTCAAAGTTAGGAATCAAATCAAAACTCAAATTTTGAATATTAGATTTATATATCGAGATAGGGGACATCATTTCTCGAGACAGGTCGTAAATTATTGTAGGATTTTTAGCTTCGAAGTTGACATTTCATGGTGTCTCGAGACAAGGTCCTAGTCTCGAAACCAACTTCCTCGGTCTTCTTATTTTTGCTTCGATGTTTGAATTTCTCAAGACAATGAGTTCTTGTCTCGAGACTTGGAGTAGGGTAATAACTATTTAGCTTCAATGTACTTCTAACACGAGACAAAGGCCACTTGTCTCGAGACATTAGGCTTTTGAATTTAAAAATTAAATGAAAATTTACCACACATATTCAACTAATTAAACTATCTAAACATGTTCAAACATTGCCGAATTATGACCTTCAATACATCATTACTAAACCAACCAATTTGCACCTTCAAATTCACATAATCAAACATAATTAACTAGTAATCAAAAGATAAAATTCAACCATTATAACAGTATAGGTCACTTACCAAAAGTGTTAAAACTAATTTAAGTAACAAGCCAACCAACCTAGGTACATGTTATAATACCAACCTAGGTACATGTCATATGACCTCAAAATATATAAATACATACAAAATAGGATCGCAATGACTTCCAAGTTGAGCTTATAAGTTGGATGCTTGATCGCAGAATTTATTTAACTTTAATCCAAAACCTACACACGGAAAAAGGCAAATACTTACGCTGAGTAATAGTTACTTAGTGTTACTAACATAACTTGAATTCAATTATAAACTTAATAGAATTTAAGTAATATGAAACATAATAATTCAAGCTAACCAACTAACTATTTCACATTAACATCAAAGATACATATATACCAATATTTCAATTATCATTTTAATTTATTCACATCAATGCTTTACTCAGTTTCTCAAAATAATTCTTGATGCACCCTCAGGGTATTTGCATCTAGTTTAACCTACCAAATCATGTATCATGCTAACATTAATATCTCATTTCGATTCAATAATGCTTAATATATCAGCTTTACATTTTAACCCTTATTAACCAAATCGGATGCAAGAACGAATATACGGATCAATCCACCATCACACCAAATACGCACTTAAGTGCTAGCGAAACATAAATGCACTGATCTCACCAACCACACCAGAATTCCCTGAATGTTTTAATAAACTATCACCACATGTACATGCATAGAACTAAATCTCCCACCTATCAAAATGGACCCTATGACATGCTGACTATACTCTAGACTCTATCCAATAATGTTAATAAGGCAATTTTTATGTTAACCATCATATAGTGTTCAACAAGCATGGACATGTACTATTCACATACCAATAATCATAATCGCATAATTAAGTATATATGTATCTGTCGAACACATTTTTATTGATAGTTACCATTCTTGAACATATACATATCGGTTCAAATATATATATTTAATTATTTAATAGACTTGAGTTATGAGAGCACAAACCAAAATATCTCTTCATCGACGACTATGGATTTCCCTTTGTCCCGAGATGGTCCTGCATCATCTTTAGCTACAAAATTAAATCTGAATACGAAAAATTCATTAATCACACAATTCAAGCACAATTCAACATATTAAATACATAAATGCATTTTATTTGATTTAGTCCCTATATACCATAATATTCAAACACTCATTTTTCACAAATTACCCAATCAATTTAAATCTGGATTAATAAATATAGTACAAGGACCTCTTACAACTATTATTTGTTGCCAACACAAAAATTTTATAACCATTGCAATTTATTCCTTAATAATATCTAATTTATCAAACGTTCTAAGCTTAAATTACTAATACTTATCACATTTCTAACTTCTATCATGATTTTATCAAATATTATACGTGCATGAATCGATTTCCAAATACCTCATTTTTATAAGGTTTTCAATAATAAAACTTAATTAAGTCTCATTAATTACATAATCTAAAGCATGGGATAGTACAATGACCGTATTTTCGTTGGTATTAAAAATACGATTTTGGAACCTCATTTCCATAAACCGAGTTCATAAGGGTAAAATATAAATATTAAATAAGTTCATATGAAAATATATTGAAGTTTGATTAAGTAATTCAACCGAGAAAATAGTTAATTAAATCTTAGGGACTACATGATAAAAGTCTAATCGCTATTGAGTTTTAATTTAGAAAGTGTTTGGGCGTAAATAGAAATTATCCAAAAGATCAAAATGGTTATTAAACCATTGTTGTTTTAAATTTAGTGGGTAGTGATGATGAAAACCATTAATTAAAATTAATTATGATTAATATATACGATTTAAGCTAATAATTAATTAAGATTAACTAAATTAATTAAACTTTAAACTATATATTTTAAGTTTAGTGGAAAGAAAGATGAAACGACTCTCATCATCTTTCTCCACCATTTGCCATTAAAGAAAGAAAGAAAGAAAGAAAGAAAGAAAGAAAATCTCAAGCATTCAACTAAGCTTTTGGCTATTCAATTCTTAAGGTAATCAAGCCATTTCTTTGAAATTTTTATAGATTTATGATCATGAGAGCTTGATTTAGCTAGCCCATCTTTCAATTTGTTCAATTACTTAGTTTTTAGCAAGTTTCATGATATTGGTACACGTAGAATAGGACAGAAAGTTTGTCCAAGTCGTGGATTTCTCCTAGGGCTCTAAATGAATTAATGGAAACTTGGAGTTTGACCCAACCTGAAATATAAACAAATCCAAGTCAGATTTATGAATTAAAAGGGAATTAATTAAAACAAATAATTAAGATAGAAAAAGAACAATGAATCCAAATTAAAGATTAGAAACAATTAAACAAGAAATAACAGGATAACAAAGAAGCGAAACAAGAAAGATGGAAAAGATGGAAAGTGGCGTCTAGAACTCCTAAGGAGCATTGGAAACAAGATGAATCCACAACCCCTTCAAATGATTCTAATTTCCCCTCAAAGAAAGAAAATTTGGCAAGAAAAATCTTGAAGATGATTGCCATAATGTTGCCTACTTAAGAAGAGTACAGGGGCCTAGTAAACAAAGCTAGACACAGAGGGCTTAAATTAACGTAGAGTTGCCACTAACCAATTAGGGCTAGGTTGGTTAGCCACCTATCGTCTAAAAGTCTAGAATTAATACTACGAAAAAATCCTAAAAGTCTAAACTCGATCTGATCACCAAATTTTAGGTTTGGGAGCACGGTTATGTAGCACCCCAAACCTGGCCTAGACGTTATGGTCGAATCTAGCGATGTCACATGGAAAGAGATTTGAAGACAAGATTGTCAAGTTTAAAAACCCTTACAGTAAGTTAGCTTTTATTTAATTAGAAAAAAAAACTAGTTAATTTGCTTTAAAACTTGTCTCTTAGCAGAAGCTTTTGTAACAAATTAATTTAGGGAAAATCGTTTCTATTTATGAAAAACCTTAGTTTTTAGAAAAAAAACTGTGTTTTGTGGAGTCGCAGTTTTTAAAAAATCCATAAAAAATAGTATAAAATCTCAAATTTAAAGCCAACTAGTCCATAGTCCAGAAGATACATTAAAAACCCCAAATAAGTAATAAATTCTAGGCATTAACGAAAAATAGTCTAAAATTTACGTGTGGCCATCATCGAGTCCTCTGCTGCACCGACCCGTCAAGTCCGAGGATTACCTGTACAGATTAAATAGAGAAAGGGTGAGTTCTCACAAACTCAGTGTGTAATCCCCACAGAAAACATGCATACAAATAATCAACAAAATTCAGTTAGATATAGTTTGGGGCCCGTGCCCATCAAAGAATCAGTTTGGGCCTTAGCCCATTCAGATACAGTCTCAGAAATACATTAGGGCCTTGGCCCATATCAGATACAAAATGTAGATACAGTAAATTAGAATCTACCCACCAGCTTCTACACACCATCTCCGTCCAACCCTGCACACCATGTGGGGATTAAATCAACCCACCCATCCTTACACACCATGCTGTACTGAAATGCGGTACAAAATCAGAAGGTTGCAGTTCAGCTGATAGATAACAGGCTTAATATCCTTTCAGACACTTCCTTTAAATATCATCAACCCAGCCCGATGCAATTCAACATACAAAATATGTCATGCCATTATGCAATTAACAGTACATACATTCAGATATCATAAGTCATGCTCGATATAGAAATCAGATAGACAGATCACACATATAGGGGTCTAAGTAAAGCTTACTGACCTTACAGTAGGTTCACAGTCGACTTGGGCGACCCGTGCAACCTTACAGAACTTTTCAAAAAAATGGGCTCACACGCCCATGTGGCCCACTCGGCCCAAATTGGCCTTGGCCACGTCATCCATTTTTAATGTTACCTGTGCTAGTTAATTATTCATATATCATTTCACTATTTACTTATATGTTCCTTCAAAGTTGTCTACTTGAGTCACTGTTACTAAATTATTTATATTTTGAACTACAAAATTCTGAATTAAGATCTGCTTGATGTCTCTAAAACTAGACTCAAATACCTTTCTACCATAAAGTTTTTAGAATTTTTGGTTTAGCTAATAAGTACAGTAAAATTTTCAAACTGACCCCTGTTCTGCTATCTATCTACTTCGTTCCTTCTTTGCTAAAAATTAATTATCTCTTAGTAAAAAATTTGGATGATGTTTCCATTTATTTCTATTAAAAATGGACTCATTAATAATTTAAAAATGTAAATTTTAACCCCTAATTATTTTTCTCCCATTTTTGATGATTTTCCAAATTCAGAACAGGGGAACCCGAATTCAATTTGCCTTGTCTCACAAAGTTTATTATACCTCACGATTTACAATTTCATTACTTACACTGTTTCTTCTATGAGAAACTAGACTCAATAATATTTAATTCCATATTTTGTTCATCCTCTAATTCGGTTTCCACAATTTATGGCAATTTTTCAAAGTTAGCCTATTATTGTTGTCCAAACAGCAAACAATTTTGGCTTTTCAGCGAATCTTTTTTTTTTTGCGTTTCGGGTACACACCTAGTTTTGTTTGATGCTAAAATAGTCCCTGAACACTCCAAATCCTATAATCAAGACACTCAACATCAATTTAACGGATTTACAAGCGAATTGACAACCAAGAACGAATGAAAACCCAACTTACCACCAACGATAACCCTCCGTTTAACTATTGTTAAGACGAGAACATTAAATTCACCAGTCCGAGCCTCCCCTTACGCCCAAATTGCAGAGAAAAAACATTACCACTTTAGTCGTTAAGAGATTCATGAGAGAAACGAAGAGAAACACTTACCGAAACTGAGTGAGCATTAACCGCGTGTAAAGACGAAGGAAAATAAATGGATTAAAGAAAAATTAAGAAGAAGAAAAGGAAGAGAAAGATAGAAAAACTTAGAGAATTTCGGCAAGAGGAGAGGGAGAACAATGGACGGCTAAATTTTTTTGGAAAAGAGAGTCAAAACCCTAAACCCGATAACCCCCAAAATCCCTTAATCTTCTCCCCTAATTCCCACTACACATTATCTACTTAGAATCCCCCTATTACAAAACTCTATCCCGAAATCTGAGCCAAAAAAAATACCCTTACCTGCATAGGGATTCGAACACAAGACCCCTACCATAATAACACACCATTTAATCACTAGACCAGCAGGCCCATTCTGATGTAATTTACCCAAAAATCAAATAAAAGCCTATTAAACAAGAGTAAGGTCTAATTCATTAAAAATACCAAAATTTGCCCAAGAGAAGGCTTGAACTTAGGATCTCCCAAACACTCCCAGAACACGTAACCACTAAAGCTGATAGATATTTGTGTCATATTTTCAAAATAATGAAATTATAAATTTTGGGGCAGTACAGGTTACGTGTGGGGAAGGTTATAGCATCCCCACAACGCCTATCCAGTGATAGTACTACGGGGTAAATGGTAAATAAGATCTTAAAGACTAACCTAAATTCAAATGTTAAAACCTTATGGTTTCATTATAATGTAACACCTACTTAACCAACTTCATGTCAACATTTATAGGATGAAAAAATGACCTAAACTTTCCTATTTTAAAATGAATAGTAATAAAATATGAAAATTAATTAAATTGGCTAAAGTTAATGAAAAGTTAAAACTCTTTCAAAAGGGTAATAATAAAAACAAAACTTAAATAAATGAAATAAATAAGACATTGACACGATGATGATAATAATAACAATAATACACCTTATTCATAATACAATAAAAGAATCAAAGTAACATAAAAATAATATTAAAATGTATGTAAGGGAATGTGTAAAAAAACATAAATATAAATAGACATGAAAATAAATAAAGACGAAATAAGAAAAATAAAAATTATACAAGTGTGAATAAATATAAAACATTAAAATAAAGTGCATAATTGACGTTAAATATGTAAGGTATAAATGCAAATGAAAGGAATATATAAGTGTAAATAATTTATTAAAGATGGAAACAAAATGACATAACTTGATTTTGGGACTAAAAGGTAAAAAATGTGAAAGACAGATGACTAATGTAGCAATTAATTTGATTTTAATTTTGAAATCTCGGATTAAATCAAAGGTTTGAATAAACAAAATGGTTACGGGTGTAAATAGGCCAAAGAGTGAGGGTGGCGTTGCAAAAAATGGGTAGTTTTTTAAATTTAAAAAGTAAGAGGTGGGAATAAATTATCCATTTTGACACCTATAAATAGGAGAGTTCTATTCATTCTTTCATTTTAACCTTGTTTTTTTTTTCAAAAAAAAAAAAACTCTTCCTCCTCTTCATCCTTGTATGTTGGCCATGGCTCCATCATCGAAGCCATTAGGCTCTCCGGCTTCTGGTGGTGGAGCTGCTGCATACAGTAGCCAGAATTTTTTTCAAAATCAAAATTTTTTTCAAAATCAAAATTTTCTTTTAAAAATTATTATTTTTCTTAAAAATCAAAGATGTATTTTGAAATATTTGAAAAAGATCAAAATTTTATTTTAAAAATTTAAAGCTTTCCTTTAAAATGACTAAAAAACATATTTTTATTTTAAAAATCTAAACTTTCTCTTTTTTCTTTTAAAAATCACTACTTTTCTTAAAAATCAAAGCTTTTATTTGAAATAGTTGAAAAAAAATCAAAACTTTGTTTTAAAAATTTAAACTTTCCTTTAAAATGAATAAAAGAAACAAATTTTTATTTTAAAAATCTAAACTTTCTCTTCTTTTTTCTTTGAAAAATCACTACTTTTCGAAATATCAAAGCTTTTATTCAAATAGGTGAAAAAATCAAATTTTTAAAAAATTTAAACTTTCTTTTAAAATGACTAAAAAACAAATTTTTATTTTTAAAATCTAAACTTTCTGTTTTTAAAAAAAGTCAAAACTTTTCCCAAAATCAAGCCTTTTTTCTAAAAAAGAAAAACTATTATTTTAGAAAGGGGAAGGGAAAAAAAGGGGATTTGGGGGCTCTTAGGGGCGGAAGACCAATGTTTCGGTGACGTCCCCTTCATCGGCACCCAAACTCGATCCCTCAAGATATGTATATGACAAGAAAGAAGAAGACAAGAATTAAAAGAAATAGAATACTTGTTGTTGTTGTTGTTTTTTTTACCTTTTTTTTTAAGAACAAAATATGAAAAGCCTCATTTTTTTTCTTCTTTCATTTCATTTCATTTATATATATTGTTTTTCAATCTTGTTTTTTTGTTGACTTTGGACTATTCCGATTGTGAACCATATACCATGATCTTTTGCAAAATTGCATCTTAAAGTAGATATTCTTCAATATAGTTCCTTTCTCTTGCTCTCTCTCTCTCTCTCTCTCTCTCTAATTTTTCTTCTTTTTTTTTGGTTTCTTTTTCTGTTTTGTTGTTTTTTCTTTTTTATTCTTGATTTAAGAAAAATCTTCTTTCTATAGACTCTTAGGGCTAGTTTAGCATTGCTTTTGAGAAGTGCTTTTAAAAAGTGTTATGGAAAAGTGATTTTGAGAAGTACTTTTGAAAAGTTTGGTTTAAGATTTAAGTATTTCGTATTGCTGTCAAAAAGTGCTTTTGATAAATAAGATGTTCATTTTAGACATTGTGTTATAAAGTAATAAATATGTATATAAATAATGTTCAAATTAGTTAATATTATGATATCTTAGTAAGAATATAAAAAATAATTTATTATAATTTTTGTTAATATTTTAATTTATGAAATATAAATTTTAAATATTTTTAAAAATTAATATTAATTATTCATAAAATTTAATTTGAATATATAAACTATATTTTAAAAATAAAATATGACCAATAAAATTTAAATATATAATATTATATATAAAATAAATTTTAATAAGAAAATAATTACATACACCATATAAATATTATATAAAATACATTATAAGGGTTAAAATTGTCATTTACTCCTAAAAGCACTTTTGCCAAAAGCAAAAGCTAAAAAAAATTGCTTTTACTTCTTGGTTGAAAAACACTTTTCAAAAGCACTTCTGACTCAAAAAGTTGTTTGTTTAGCATTGTTTCTTTCTTGAAAAGTGCTTTTGACCCCAAAAGCACTTTTGAGAAGCAATACTAAATAAAGCCTTACATTCTACAAGTAGATTAATTCCTAATTTAAACTGGCCATGAGCAATCAGAGATGGACTTGTTCCAATGCTATAGTGTTGGCTCGAGTTTGGGTGCCAAAGAAAGGGATAAAATAGGCTCAAATAGATGATTTCAAGGCTCGTATGGAATGATCAATTTATTTTGAAAATCTTCATTATCCTCTAGGGCATCTCATATCTTTTGTTTTTTAGAAATGCCTCTAGACTGTTCATTTATGAGTTTTCACCCTAGAGTTCATCTCCATCTTTTATGCTCTTGAGGACGTCATAATTTACCAAGGATTAAATTCTTGATTTGAACAAACATATTCGATCAAAATGGTCTTTTAAGGGTTGTAATGTGGTCTAAGGGTTAAGGGTGTTGTAATGTGGTCTAAGGGTTAAGGGTCAATCAGAGAAAGCTTTTCCAGGCTAATATATATTATGTGAAAGAGTACAAAAACCATGATGAGTTATTTTGAATTTTTGATTGCTCCTTCCATCTCCCAATCACTTTTCTTCGTCCTTACTCCTTCCTATTTCCTTTCTTTTTTTGTTTCTAACTCACTTTCCTTATTTCTTTTTTCTTTTTGGAATGAGATAAAGAATTTAGAAATTTCCTTTCATTCTTCATGATCTTTCTTGTCAATTCATGATGTTCTATGGATGACTTTAATTAGGGCTCAAAAAGAAGATACATCAGGCTCAAAATTGAGTAGCAAGGGATATAATTCTCTCCAAGTGACGGGAAGAATAAAAGGATGTCATTTATCATTTCAAAATATGGTTAATCTCATCACAAAAGTGATTATTGGGAATACGCCCATCTTTTCAATTTAATTTGCGCATAATCTCATGTTTGCCTCACAATCTTGTAAAATCATCGATCCATACCCAACACCTCACAAATTGTCCTCCAACGTGGAGGGTGATGTAACACCCCTAACCCGAATTCGTTGTCGGAATAAGGTTACGAAGCATTACCGAAGATTACAAATAAAATGGACATAAATTTCAAACATTTCATAACATAATAATAATCACATCAAAACCAATAAAAATTATATATATTGTCCCTTAGACGAGCCCTCGAGGCCCTAAAAATGTGTTAAAAACAAGTCGGGACTAAATTGGGAACTCAAGGAATTTTTTAGAAAATATTGAAAATTTTAAAGCTGTAGGGGTCACACGGCTGTGTGGCTAGGCCGTGTGAGTAAGAGACACGCCCCTGTCTTAGGTCGCGTGGGTATTCAAATTAGGGACACACGACCGTGTCCCAGCCCGTGTCTATGCCTATGTAACTCACTGACTTGGTCCAAGCTACACGTCCGTGTACTAGGTCATGTACCCTTTGAAGTAACCTCACACGCCCGTATGCTAGGTTGTGTGCTAGGTCGTGTAACAACCTGACTTGCAAACCTTTGAAAGCTACAAGGGACAAATGACTATGTCACCTAGCCGTGTGTCTCACACGGTTGAGACACACGTCTGTGTCTCGGCCCGTGTGGACGAAAATACGGCATTTTACAAGTCATATTTCTCACCCAATTTGGTATAAACCTGTACCCAAAAATGCACATATACACAAGCTATAATAAGACATCCAAAACAAGCATAATCAAACCTTATAGAAATGGCATGATCACATACAACCAATATGCCCTTAGGCACTTGAAATGACAACTTATAAACATGACTAATCATGTGTTCAATATAACCAATTGATCAACTAATCATGTGTTCAATATAAGCTCTCACGAGCTGCAAATCGGTAAGCTCATACGAGCTATGGTGTATCCACAACACATGTAGGACCCCAACCAAATCGGTAACCCTAATGACATGTCATTTGTATCCTACGAATTCCTAAGGTTCAAACAGGACTCGGTAAATTGCTATACGTTGTCAGAAATGAGATTGGTATTTATACATGAAAATTATACGAGTCACATACATATAATGTAATTAAAACATATAAATACTGAATTTAATTACACGAACTTACCTCGATGAGTAGATACAGAGGCGATTAATTCGAGATTTTCTCTTTGCCTCGATCTAACTTCGTACAAGGTTTATCTTGATCTATACAAATAAATTTAATTCAATTTAATATATTTCTCATTCAATTTAATCCAAGACATATTTTTGTCAAAATTACCATATTGCCCCTATACCTTTATATATTTGCAATTTAGTCCCTAGTTCATAAAAATGGAAATTTACACAATTTTACCATAATCCACTATGGCCGAATATCAAATAGGTCCTTATCATGCACTATAATTCAATTATTTCACAATTTCACCATGTAATATTTACTATTTTTCAATTTAGTCCTTATTTGACAATTTCACTAAAAATTCCTTTACAAAAGTTGTTTATCTAACAACAACCATTCATTTTCTATCATCAAACTTAAAAACTCAAGCATGTTCATCAATGGTAAAACCCTAATAGTTTAACAGTTTCACAAATTAGTCCTCGGGCTAGCTAAATTAAGCTACAACGAACCCGAAAACATAGAAATCAATTAAAACGGAACAATAATCTCTTACAATGCAAGGAAAATAGCCTAGCTGAAATCTTCTCCTTCATTTTTCTATGGTGATCGGTTCTTTAGGTTAGAAAATGAAGAAGATAGTGTTTTAATTTCACGTTTTCTTTTATTAAATTAGTTTAATTTACTTAATTACAAAATTGACCTTTTAAATCATCACAATTTACACAAATGCCAAGCCATGTACATCCACTATCACTATTTATGGTTTCATTACCATTTAAGGACTTCCACTTTTAAGTTCTATAGATATTTAATACCTTTAGCTGCTAGAACTCAACTTTTGCACTTTACGCGATTTAATCCTGTTTATCAAATTGACCATATAAATGGTAAAATTTCTTAACGAAGTTTTTGTATGGTATTACTGTCATGCTGTAGGAAATAAAATAATAATAAAATAAATTTTTTGACTTCATATTTGTGTTCCCAAAACTACTGTTCTAATTTCACTAAAAATGGGTTGTTACAACTCTCCCCCTAAAGGGATTTTTGTCCCCGAAAATCTTACCAGAAAAGAGGTCCGGATATTGCTTTCTCATAGCTACCTCGATTTTCCAAGTGGCTTCCTCTATCCCATGTCATTTCCATAGAAATTTTACTAAATTTATATTTTTTTCTCAATTCTTTAATCTCTCGTGTCATAATTCTGATCGGTTCTTTAATGTATGCCATGTCAGACTGAATCTCGACATATTTCAGGGGGATAATATGTGAAGGGTCAGATCAGCATCATCGTAACAGGGACATGTGAAAGACATTATGAATTCTTTCAAGTTCTGACGATAAAGCTAATCTGTATGTAATAGGTCTAATTCTTTTAGTAATCTTGTATAGCTTGATAAATCACGGACCCAGCTTTCCTGTGCGACCGAACCGAAGAAATTTCTTCCAGGGCAATACTTTCAAGAATACTCTAGCGTCGACTTGGAATTCTATATCTTTATGTTTAAGATCCGCATACGATTTCTGACGATCTGAAGTTGCTTTCAATTTATCTCGGATTACTTTCACTTTTTCTTCAGTCTCATGAATCAAATCAACCCCGTGTATCTTTTTCTCACTAAGTTCAGTCCAGTATAACGAAGTTTGGGATTTACGACCATACAGAGCTTCATATGGTGCCATTTTTATACTCTACTGAAAACTATTATTATACGTGAATTCAACCAACGATAGGTATTTCTCCCAGTTGCCTTCAAACTCTAAATCACACGTTCAGACTGTCCATTGGTCTGAGGGTGAAATGCAGTGCTAAAATGCAACTGTGTACCAAGAGCTTCTTGTAACTTTCTCTAAAATCGTGAGGTAAACCGCGGATCTCTATCTGAAATAATAGAGACTGGCACTCCGTATAATCTAACAATCTCAGAAACATATAACTCTGCTAATCTGTCAAGGGAAAAATCTGTACGTACCAGAATAAAATGTGTGGACTTCGTCAAACGGTCGACGATAACCCAAATGACATCTTTCTTTCTTGGTTATAGGGTAAACCTGATATGAAGTCCATAGTAACTCTATCTTATTTCTGCTCCGGTATCATCACTGGCTGTAACAGTCTTGAAGGTACTCGATGTTTAGCTTTAACTTGCTGACATATCAAACATCTCGACACAAAATTAGAAATCTCGCATTTCATTCCCAATCACCAGTACATCTGTCTCAAATCACTGTACATTTTATTACTTCCTGAATGAATAGACAAGTTACCACTATGAGCTTCATGCAAAATTTTCTGTATAAGCTCTGGGTTCTTCGGCATACAAACTCTACCTCTGAACAATAAACAATCATCAAGTCCTAACTAAAATTCTAAATCAGAAGTCAACTCACACTGTGCCCGTTTAGTTAACAAATCGTCATTACACTTCTGAGCTTCACAGATCTGTTATAAAAACATCGATTTAGATTTCAACTCAACTAAGATCAAACAATCGCCATATAATGTCAGTCACATATTCAACGTTCGCAGAGCAAACAAGGACTTTCTACTCAAAGAATTAGCAACTACGTTTGCTTTTCTCGGATGATAATCAATGATAAACTCATAATCTTTTAACAACTCGAGCCATCTACGTTGTATCAGACTCAGATATTTGTACGACATTAAATACTTTAAACTCTTGTGATTGGTAAATATGTGACATTTTTTCCAAACAAATGGTGTCGCCAAATTTTCAATGCAAACACGATAGTTGCCAACTCTAGGTCATGTGTCAGATAATTCTTTTTATGCGGCTTGAACTATCTAGAAGCATAAGCTATTACTTTGCCTTCCATACCATAAGTTATTACTTTGCCTTCCTGCATCAAAGCACAACCTAAACCATTCAAAGATGAGTCGCTGAAAATTACAAATTCTTTACCCGATTTAGGCTGAACTAGAACTAGTGCTTCGGTCAGTAGTGCTTTCAACTGATTGAATCTTTGCTGACATTTATTAGACCAGTCAAACTTCAAATCTTTCTGTAATAATCGCATCATCGGCGTAGCTATCATTGAGAACCCTTTGATGAGTCTTCGGTAATAGCCAACTAATCTTAGAAAACTTCTGATTTCAGATATATTTCTTGGTGGTTTTAGTCTAGAATTACGAAAATTTTACTTGGATAAACTCTGATGCATTTCCCGACATTATATGTCCCAAAAAACTGACTTCTCGGAGTAAAAACTTGTATATTCTAAATTTAGCAAACAATTTTTTATCTTGCAGAGTTTGAAACACAATCCTCAAGTGTTCAGCATGTTCGGACTCGTCTTGAGAATAGATCAGAATGTCGTTATTAAATACCACAACAAATCTGTCTAGATACGGTGTGAAGATTCTGTTCATGAAATCCATAAATATTACAGGTGTATTTGTTAAACCAAATGACATCACAAGAAATTTGTAGTGTCCGTACCTAGTTCTGAATATAGTTTTCGGCACATCTGAATCTTTCACTAGTAGCTAATAATAACCAGAACGAAGATCAATCTTCGAGAATATTGTACCACCTTTCAACTGATCAAATAAATCGTCAATACGAGGCAGTGGATATTTATTCTTGATTGTAACTTTGTTGAGCTGACAGTAATCTATACACAATCTCATCAATCCGTCCTTTTTCTTAACAAACAGAATCGATGCACCCCAAAGTGAAAAACTAGGTCGAGCAAAACCTCTATCTATCAACAGTTGTGCTTTCAACTCTTTTAACTCGATAGGAGCCATTCTGTAAGGTGCTATCGATATCGGTGATGTTCCTGGTACAAGTTCTATAGCAAACTCAACCTCTCTGACCGGCGGTAACCTAGGTAACTCCTCTGGAAACATATCGGAATACTCGCAAACTAGTTGCACTGATTCAAGCTTCGATTCAGACACTTTAGTATCCAATACATAAGTAAGGTAAGTATTACAACCTTTTCTCATATATTTTTGCGCTGACATAGTTGATATAACACTAGGCAACCCACTCGGATTATTTGATTCAATACGAAGCGTCTCACCGTTCTGACATTTTAATACAATAAGCTTTTGTCTACAATTTACAATAGCATTGTATAGAGTTAGGCAATCCATGCCCAAAATCACATTGAATTCATCAAATGATAACGGTATCAAATCAACTAGAAAACTATAACCTTGAGTCATCAAAGGACAATTCTTGCAAACTTTATCAACTAGTACATACTGACCTAGGGGGTTTGATACTTTAACCATGAATTCAGTGGACTCAACATGTAAATTTTTACTAGATACTAAATTCATGCAAACATGTGAATGGGTTGATCTCGGATCAATCAAAGTAGTAACATCAGTATCAGAAATAGAGAAAGTATCGGTAATAAAATCTGGCGTAGAAGCATTCTCGCGTGTGCAAATAGCATAATCCCTAACTAGTGCTCGTGCCTCGGATATCACAGTAGAATGTGTAACTCCATGACTACCACTCATATTTTTAGGATTACGAGGTGGTCTACCTCTCGCAGCTGTGTTGCTCGGTCTTGTAGTTTGAACTTTTTCTTTCTCGAATTTCCCTGGGCAATCTCTAAGATAGTGGTATAAGGAACCACACCTAAAACACGGTCCATTCTTTGTTCGACACTCACCATAATATGGTCTGTTACAGTGTTTACACTCGAGTTTGGCATCTCTGACACTACCCACACTCGCTACAGAAGTAGCTTGAGGTTACTAGAGTATCCCACAGAAGCAGTAGAACGGTTGTGATGTTCTTTTTATTTCTTTGATACTGACTGATAGGACTTCCCAATCGATCTCTTTCTTGAGTCTCTAGCTTTAAAGTCTACACTTCTTTTCTCTTTACCCAGTTTTTCGGCCTTATGTGCCTGGTCAACCAGTACAATGAATTCTTTCAACTCAAGATGTCCAACCAGAAGCTTTATGTCTTTGTTTAAACCATCTTCAAATCTCTTACACATAGTTGTTTGAGTCAGAATACACTCCTACTCATATTATAATATAGTTATACGGCCCTATTTGAGCTCTAAAAATTCTTTACGTTTCTGATGCAGAAACCTTTGACTGATGTATTTCTTTTGAAACTTTATTTTGGAAGAATTCCCAAGTGATCTGCTCTCTCAGCACAACAAAAATCAATGTGTTCCACCACTGGTAAGCTAAATCTTTCAACAACAATCCCTTACATTTAACACATTCAGCCGGTGTATAGGATAGCTCATCAAAAACCCTGATCGTATTCTCTAACAAGAATTCAGCTTTCTCGGGATCATCTTCAATAGTAGCTCAGAATTCTTCAGCCCCGTACTTATGAATCATATCAATAGGTGGCTTACTAACTCGGATTGGTTCCATACCTTGAGGAATAATGGGACCTGGTTGGGGAGTAGGAGGGGTGGAGGTTGTTGAGCAGCTGGGTTCGTCCGTACAAACTTGGTGAACCATGCATTCATTATTTGGAAGAAGGCTTCCTTAGCCTCTCATCCCCAGCCCTCAAATACGGATCTTGCACCACTCAAAGCTACTCTGTGAATGAAGGCTTGAGCGTTCTCTCTACTTTATCGGAATCAGCTTGATTGGATGTCATTACTATAAGAAAACATATTTTAAAACGGTCAGGAGATATCACACTATCAAAGGTTATATAATGGCATGTATAATTAGACTCATACACACTATGTTTAGTATGAGACTCGACTAAGCCGTAGCTCTAATACCAATAAATATAACACCCCTAACCCGAATCCATCGCCAGAGTAAGGTTATAGAGCATTACCAGAAATTACAAATAAAACGGACATAAATTTCAAACATTTCACAACATAATAATCACATCAAAACCAATCAAAATAATATATATTGTCTCTTATACGAGCCCTCGAGGCCTTAAAAACGCGTTAGAAACAAGTCAGAACTAAATCGAGAACTTAGGGAATTTTTTGAAAAACATTGAAAAATTTCAAAGCTGCAGGACCGACGTTTCAGTGACATTCCCTTCATTGGAGCCCAAACCCAATTCTTCAAGATATATATATGAAAATAAAAATAAAAAAAGAAATAGAATGTTTGTTGTTGTTGTTGTTTTTTTTTACTTTTTTTAAGAAGAAAATATGAAAAGCCTTTCTTCTTTCATTTCATTTCATCTATATATATTGTTTTTCAATCTTTTTTTTTGTAAAAACAATTTCATAATAATAGTAGTAGTACTGATAATAATAATAATAATTTGGGCCCTTGACAGACCCAAAAAGGAAGGAAAAAGAAAAGAAAGACAAAGACCTAAACTTTACCAAAATCGGGTAAGCTTCGAATGGGCCTAAGAGAGAATAAAAATTTAAAGGGAACAAATGGGCCTCCAATTGGGCTCAGAAAAAAAAGGGTGTCTACAATGATCCCCACGATCTAAAAAGATTGTTAAAACTCTTCATAAAGAAAACTCAAGAGAAATTCTTGAAGAGAAAAACTCAAAGAGAATTTTATTAACTCAAAAAAGAAAATTTGTTGAATTAATAATGAAGAGTCTTTTATATAGGCTAGCTAAGCACATCCAAATAAAACTCTCAAGTATACTAAAACTCTAATTAATTTAAAGAAGAAGTAGTTTTAAACTAAATCTTTTTGTTGACTAGGAAACATAAAACTCCTAAATAACTTAATATACTTAAAATATCCAAAATTCGAAATTAATAAATAATGAAATAATAAAACCTAAAAAATACAATTTTGGACTCATATATAATAAAAATTAAGCATAAAAATCAGACAAATATGATTTAAACTCGAATTAAAAGCTCAGAACTCGTAATTTTCGTAATAACATCTTTTAGAAATTCTGCTCGCGCAATCTTTACTAAAACTGTCATAACTTGAGCTCATAAACTCGAAATAGAGCGATTCAAGGTGTGTTTCGAAGATAATAGATAGATGTTCAAACATTATGAGACATCTGAACCCAAAAATGTCTGGATCCTATCCAAAAAGTCATCACAAGTTGACTAATTTTTCAAACTTAAAAATTAGCAACTTCAGTGAATGGAATTTAATAATTTCACCCCATCCGTGCATGTATTTTTCCCCTTTCCTCGGAAAGATTCATCCGTGAATCTTGCCTTTGATTGAATAAGGAATAATATTTATCATAGGTGGAATGGGTTAACTGATCTCCTCTCAAAGGACCAACAAATACTTGAAAGAAAGAAACAAGTCCACTAGACAGATTCAAGTTAAGATTAGTGAAAACATAATCATTCCTCACTCTTCCATAGGTTTTTTCTTGCTTTTCATTTTTTTTCCAACTTGAGAACTCTCCAATTTTACCTCATTTCTATTTTCACTCACCAAAAGTGGACCATCAAGTAGATTTTTATCACTCAAGGGCTCTTTCTTTTCACATGATTTTCATCACTTCCCATATCCCCTCAAAAGTACTATGGATATTCAATTCAGTACAATACATCTAAATAGGAGATCATGACATTTGTATCTCATCTAACTCCATAGATTCAAGGAAAATATTCTCACTATAATTTTTTTTGGTTCACAAAGTTCGATATCACAGATCTCTTTTCCACTAGAGTAAGAGTCAACAAAAGATATAAAGTCATACTTACTTTCGTCTCTGGTTGGATGTTGAATTGGGAATAAAAAACCTTCATGATCATTTGAACTACACCATTAACATTGCACAACAGGTAAGATATCAACCATACTCTTCCTTTTGTTTGACCCTTCTCTTGAATTGGCATAGTAATTTATGCTCAACTTTCCCATCACAATAAGCTTCTGGATCATTTATTCCACGAAAGTTTCAAATAGAGAAATTTGGTTCAGCAAAAGAAGGCTATTCATGATCATTATTGACCAAATTCTCATCATTCGTGCAAGGTGCATGTCTAAAAGTATTTGCATGAAGACGAGGCTAATCATCCTCATCTCCCCAATTACGATTCCAATGCTTAATTTGGGTACTTAGATGAGCCAAATTTATGTTGATCATGTCTAGAATAGTGTCTCATTGGTAATCTCAAGCATCTCGAACCTCTTGACCTCTTCACAACGTTCCGATCATAGTATCAAATTTATCATTCATCACAAAACTAACAAGGTTTTTCATCGTAACTGATGGACTTTCACTACTATTATCACTCCTTTTGTTGTTATGAGTATCATGAATTATTGTGAAATCCTGAAAGGAACACAACACTTAAGAAAAGAAAAATTAAGCAAACCTCACAATTATGCACTCAGAAATAAAATCAAACTCTCAATGAGGTAAAAATTAATCTTGTGCGAGAATTGAACTAAAATAGGCTAGACACCAAAGAATTGTGTTGGAAGGAAGGAATGTGCAACGTGCTTAAACCTACTAACAAAAGAAACAATGAAGTGTTAGAATGTGTAAAGGAAAACTAAAAAGAAAAAAAAAACCAAGGCTAAGAGTAAATGGAAAACACTAAAACCTAAAAACCTGAAAAATAACAAAGCAACTTGACAAATTTCATTTAAGGTGTTCTCGATTTACAAAAATCACTAAATTTAAACCGAATCCTCCTAAAATAATGTAGATCTGATCTGGAAAGATTTGACACAAAATTCAACCCAAAAAATATTTTTTAATTCTTCTTTATTTTTCTTATTTTTCTTTTTTTCACTTTTTTTTATCATTTTTTGTGGGAAATATTTTTTTATATTACAATATAGTACCAAGAATCGGCATGTGAAATTTCAGATTTTTTGGAAATTGTTTACCCATTGAAAAATATTTTTTTCTAAAAAAATTTCTTGGTAAAAGACAACTTTGAGGTTTTTTTGCTGGAAATCAGTTTATAAAAATACAAAAAACACTCAAAATGCCTAAGAAAATGACACCAAACGATAAGGACGCATGTGGAACAGGAATGCAAGTTTGTCTAAGTCATGGATTTAGCCTAAGGCTCTAAATGAATGAAGAGAAACTTGAAGTTTGACACAACCTGAAGCGCAAACAAATCCAAGTTAAATTTAACAATTAAAAGGAAAACAATTAAAACAAATAATTAAGATGGAAAAATAACAAGAAATCAAATTAAAGATTAGAAACAATTAAACAAAACATAAGAAAATAACAAAGAAACGAAACAAGAAAGGTGGAAAAGATGGAAAGTGACGTGTAGAACTCCTAAGTAGCCTTGGAAACCAGATGAATCCACAAGCCCCTTCAAATGATTCTAATTTCCCCTCCAAGAAACAATATTTGGAAAGAAAAAACTTGAAGATGATCCCCACAATCTAAAAAGATTGTTAAAACTCTTCGTAAAGAAAACTCAAGAGAAATTCTTGAAGAGAAAAACTTAAAGAGAATTTTATTAACTCAAAAGAGAAAAGTTGTTGAATGAATAATGAATTGTGTAACAATGAAGAGGCCTTTATATAGGCTAGTTAAGTACATCTAAATAAAACTTTCATGTATACTAAAATTTTAATTAATCTAAACAAGAAGTAGTTTTAAACTAAACCTTCTTGTTGACTAGGAAACATAAAATTAAGTAAATAACTTAAAATTTTGGAATAAATAAATAATGAAATAATAAGACCTAATAAATACAATATTGGTCTCATATATAATAAATTATGGAATAAATAAATAATGAAATAATAAGACTTAAAAATAACATTAATCCCGAGCATTTGTTAATAAATTTAGTAAATTTTGCTTAAATCTCAATCATGGACATGAATTTATGAAATATGCAAATTTGTGCTTTATTATATGAATTTTGTGTATAAATTAAATCATTTCCATGTTATATTAATGTGTTATGCTTTAATAATGCAGTAGGACCATGAGGTGATATAATATGGAGCTCATTACAATTCTTGCATGGACATGAAGAAATGCACCCTATTTGGATGGCAAAACCATGTAAAATTGGGTCATGAGGATGTTAATTTGACCCAGCTAAAGTGATGTTACAAGGTGGACATGTCTGGTTATTTATTGGGTCATGAAACTGTCCAACAAGGGGGAGTCAAGCCCAAATTTGGCACAATCTTGTGGCTGCCTAAGAATCAGCTTTGACACAATTATTTAGAGGTTCCTACATTGTGAAAATCATTAAAAACTAGCACATAAAGATTGCTTAAGAAACCGTCCACCCCATGGCTAAATTTAACATGATTCCATACTTAAATCAAGCAACCAACTCACCCTCTTTTCCACTTGTTATGTCCGGCCATTAATTGGAGAGAACCAAGGGATCTTTGACACCATTTTTAGTAAATTCAGCCACCAACCTCAAGTATAAATACCACACTCCTCTCACCTTTTCATTCATCCCTTCATCCTTAAATCATCCATCATCCATTCATTTTTTTTCATTCTCTCATTTTCTTCCTTCTTTCCATGCCTAGCACTTTAGCCAAAAAAATCGTGATAAGGTTGTCTCTTGGTCGACCACCTTGAGGAGCCATTAGAAAAAGAGCAACATGAGGACCGGAGGAAAACATCTTCATTTAAAGTTTGCAAGACTACCGATTTGAATAGATTTTATTCTTCTTTATTTTGTTATTTTGATTTAATCATGTTTGCATTTTGTTTTATGATATTGTCATCAACAATGGTTGCTTAAATCTGTTGAGCTAGGATGATTGCTTTTTTTCAATAAAGTTTGTTTAAATCATGTTTATAGTGTTTGTTCCTCAATCGATCATGTTTTCAATTAAATTCAAGTATGTATATCATTCATACGTGATTGGATGCATTTGAATTAGCTGAGCAATCCTGACCATACAACGGCTAATGGACACAATAATTGAAAAGTGCATGCTTAATTTAGATCCTGATCTAACTAAATTAAAGGTTCATAATAACTCTAACGAGCTCTATTATCTTGCATAGTTTGTAGATTTGTGTGATTAAATTGTTTCAAACTTGATCCGTCCCTATTACTTCACATGAATTATAAGAAACCTTTAGTTTAATATGATCAGTAAAATGCATATTTCACTAATAAAAGATTCTGAAAAGACTTAATTTGTATGGAAGATTGAGTTGCCATGAAATGTTTTTCGAACACTGTTAAGCATGAGAAAAATAAACTAAGTTGAATAGTGTAATTATCCTAGCCTATTCATGTTATTGATTGTTTAATTTTTGTGTTTTTTCAGCTAAACTCATCTCATACATTTCATTTCATACTTTGCATTTAGATTAAATTGCATTATGGTCCATCTTAAATTTGGATAATTTAATTTAGCTTAAACATCATCACTCAAAATATTGTGTTTTTATCACTAAAATTGTTAACTTTTAATTTTACAATTAATTGATCAACATACACAGTCCCTATGGAGATGATAAATCTTGTACTTAATGTAGTGCTTCATAACGACTGTGTACACTTGTACAAACCTAAGCATTGGACAGTCTTAATTAAGAGACAGATCTACGAATACTATGAAGACATCTCAACCCAGAAATTCATGGATCCTATCCAAAAAGTTGTCACAAGTTGACTGATTTTTCATACTTGAAAATTGGCAACTTTGGTGAATAGGATTTAATACATTTCTGTAACATCCAAAAATTTTCATTTAAAGAATGAAAAATTGTATCAAGAATGACCCATTGGCTTAATTGTTAAAAGGAAAATAAGGAGACAGTGTAATTAGCTTAAGGTCTCGAGTTCGATTCCCTTCTTTTGTGAAATAGCTTAATTTTGCTAATTTTTTCTCCATTCAACTATTTTTGTATCGCCCATGGCTATTAACCTAGGTATAATCATTTTTTCATTTATTTTTTAACCATTAGTCATTCTTTTTCCATCCCTAGCCATCCCTTCCTCTTCCCTTTTCTCCTTATTTAAATTTTCTCCATTTGCCTCCACTGTGTCGCCCACCAAGCTCCTTTTTCCATGATGTCCTTCCCTCCTCTATTGGTGCTAGTTTTGGACTTTTTTGTAATACCCCCAAAATTACTACAATATGAAAGTAGGTATCTTTGATATAGTAAAATAAGGAAATAAAGTGGCAAAAAGGAAATTTTTGAGTTATGTCAACATTGGGAAGTATATTATGACATATTAATTCAAGAAAGGATTAAATCGCAAAAGTGAGAAAAGTTTTGTTGCCCAAGAGTAAATACTCAAAATTTGAGGGGTTAAAGTGTAAATATGAAAAATTTGAAGGACCAATAGTACAAATATTTTAAGGGTGGAATAACCTAGAAACTAAGGAAAATGGATGAATTAGGACCAAATTGAATAGGTGAATAATTATAAGGGACTAAATTGTAATTTTACCAAATTAAGTGATGACTCAAGGATGAAATTTTAAAAGATCATAAAGGGCAAAATGGTCAATTAGAATGAGACGGAACTCTAGAAGGTAATGATGATGTTGGTGATATTTTTAATTAATTAATTAGATAAATGTTATTTAATTAATATTTTATTAAAACTTTTAGTATTATTTTATTATTAAATGATTAATATAAAAGGGAGGAAAGATGAAGAGAATTTATCATCAACTTTCATGCCTCCAACGTGAGAAGAAAAAAGAAAAAATGATTAATACAAAAGAGAATTTATCATCATCTTTACAATTTGGTCCTTTCACCAAAAATTCACCATTTTCACTTAGAAATCAAAAAAAAATTCCATTGCCACCAAGAGAGAAAATTAATAAGGAGACAACGGGGAGCTAGAATATCAAGTTAGATTCAAGAAATAGAAGCTGAAAGAGAGAGAAAATCAAGTTAAAGATTGAAATCAATAGGACAAGGTAAGAACATTAATATTTCAATATATTTTTGAGTTTGGTATTATTGAAAAAGTATGAAATTGATGTTATGGGAAATATTGTAGAGAAAGGAAAGGAGGGTGTTATAAATTTGGTTATCAATATTTTACACTAAAACAGTTTTGGACAGTAGCAGTAGTTTGACTTTGAAAATTCACTAAAAATTGTACAAATTGAATTAGAGGTTGAATAAGATATGAAATTAAATTTTATTGAGTCTAGTTTTTCATAGAAGAAACGGTGTAAGCAATGGAATTGTAAATTATGAGATATAATAAATTTTGTGTGACAAGGTCAGAATGATTTCAGGCTCCCTATTTTTAATTTGGAAAATCATAAAAAATTGTAAAAAAATAATTAGGGTTTAAATTTATATGTTTAAATTATTGATTATTCTATTTTCAAGAGAAATAAATGGAAACATCATCCAAACCCCGTACTAAGAGATAACTAATTTTAGTAAGCAAAGGTCAAAACTGTCAAACAAGAGAACGGGATAAATTTGAAGATTTTACTGTACTTATTGGCTAAACTATAAATTTTAAAATTTTATAGTAGAAATATATTTCAGTGTAGTTTCAAAAACATCAAGCGGTTCTTAATTTAGATTTTTGTAGCTCAAGATATAAATAATTTAGTGACTATGACTCAAGTGGACAACTTTGAATGAACATATAAATAAATAGTGGATTTATAGATAATGTTACATATAAGCATGTTATATAGATTAAGGATGTGGAATGGAGAAGGGAGGAGGAAAATATATGAATATTCAACTAGCATGAGTTTTCATTAAAATGACTAACTTGTAAGTTTTGAGTTCGAGACTAAATTGAATAAAAGTAAAATTTTAAGAGTAATTTTGTAAAAATATAAAAAATGACCAAATTGCATGAAATAAATTTTTTATTATCTAAATTAATAAATTGAATGAAATATTAATTTAGATGAAGATCAAGTGGAAAATCAAGGAAATGGAAACTTACTAAAATGCCATTTGTATCTTGGTATTTCTACAATTTTAGCTGAAAATTTAATTGAATGAGAACTATGTGTTAGTATTGAATTGAATTTTGATTAGTGAATGAAAAAGTGACTTTGATATTGAAAGTAAATTGTACATTGAATGTGAAATTTAAATTGAGAAAGTGATTTGAATACCCTATTAACTAATCAGGCTTAGTCGGATATAGTTGCCATGCCATAGGATTGGAACAGTACGAAAATTAACCGGCCTTGCCGACTAGGCACTATATATGTCGTATGAGGCATCACATGTATCCTTTTAGGCACTTTATGTGTCGTATACTGCTTCTGATATATTGATCAGGTACTGAGTACCGTTTTAGGCACAATGTGTCGTATTGGTGTGTTTTGTTGGATCCGTGTATCCACCAAAGTCCGAGTCGTTAATAAGGGTAATTAATTGAAAAGTTAAATCGAATGAAATGAATAAGTTGAGCCATTGAAAAGAAACGTGATTGAATATAAAAAGTACGAATAGAAAGCATGAACAAAATGTTCATGAGATAAATAATGGCTCAATGTGATAGTATATGATATTAACTAATGAAAGCCAAATTGCACTGTGGATATTGAGAAATGACAATTAAATATGAATTAGTTTGGTAAATGATGGATATTATATATATGTTCTATTGTTGAAATTGAACGTGGGATTGAGTTGAACGTGGGATTGAGCACAATCGTTTTATGGCAAAGGATGAATTGACGGATAAGACCGTAGTTGGACTATGGCACAAAAAGAAAGATGTGCTCATATCCGTAAGCCATTCTTCGATTCAGTAAGAAATGGTAAGAAACTTATATGATTGAAACGAAAGATTTATAGATTAATATTGCTATTGATTCAAAGGAAGTGCGTTTATTTGTTATATTGAATCTGATAAGGAAATTATGTATGTTGAGACGAGTAATAAACTCAAGTGTGACATGTCGAGAAAATAAGATTATCAAAGTTGAATTTATATGTAATATGTGTAAGTACGCTAACCAGTGTTGTTTCTTGATGCTTAGGCAAGTGCCAAGCTATTGGTTTGAAATATGAATGCTAGATAAAATGAAATGTTTGATAATTAATTTGTAAACTCCGGTAATGCTCCTTAACCCTGTTTCGGTGACAGATTCGGGTTAGGGGGTATTACATTTATCATCCTACCTTTTTGCTGTTATTTCACTATTTTTCCAGCCTTTAAATAGTCTCTTGAACCAATCGAAAATTGGCCTTTATTGCATCCACCGAGATCTCTATTGCCACCCTTTACCTTTCTAGAGTAAGTTCCTAATTCTCTCATTTTTCTATTTTTTTTCCTATCATTTTGTTTTCAAAATCAAATCTGAAAAATTCGGTTTTGTATAGTAATTATCCCAAAAACGAATGATTTCCAGCCATACATCCCTTTTTAACTACCCAAAATTATCCCAAAAACTGTCGCCACTGGTGGTGGTAGTTACCCATAAAGTTTTCCTTTTTATTCATCGACGGTATAAGATTTATTCAGTAAAATATACTACTATTCCAGACTTGATTTTTACTATTTTTCAAGTCTAATGGTAGTCTTTAATTAGCTTTTAAACAAACTCCTTTGGTGTTTTGCAAAACTGCCCCTTTGTGGCCAATTGTGGGGGTGTACCGCTCTTAATTATACCACTAGGAGCTACTGATTTTTTTCGTAATTTTGTCTAGTATTTTCTAGCAAGTTCAGATCTATCCTATCCTATCCTAATTAGCCTTTGATCATGTATGATTTAAGAATACTCGATCTTCCTTCGTTTGGCGAATTAGATTTGACAAATCAAGAAGCGTAAATGCAATTGTTTGCAGGTTAATGCGAGTTTCTATTTTTTTAGTAGGGAATGTGTTAGTTGATTGAATTAAGGTTTTAAATGAATGATTAGCTACTTATTTTACTATTATTTAATTGTGTTAGGCGCTGTATGCATGTTTGCAAAAACTCACTCATTTTCTGTTTAATTTGTACAGGTAATCCCTATACTTGACGGGTCTGTGCAGCGGAGGACTCGACAATGGCCACACGTAAATTTTAGGCTGTTTTTCGTTAATGTCTAGAATTTATTACTTATTTGGGGTTTTTGATGTAACTTTTGGACTATGAACTGGTTGACTTTAAATTTGGGACTTTATATTATTTTTATGATTTTTTTTAAAAACACTATAACTCGACAAAACACGATTTTTCTAAAAACTAAGGTTTTCGTAGATAGAAAGGATTTTCCCTAAATTAATTGGTTGCAAAAGCTTCTACTAAGAGACAAATTTTAAAGCAAATCAACTAGTACTGTTTTTCCAAATTAAATGAAAGCTAACTAACTGTAATGGTTTTAACTTGACAATCTTGTCTTCAAATCCCATTCCATGTGACATTGCCAAATTCGTCCATAATGTCTAGGCCGATTTTGGGGTGTTACATTTAATGGTATCAGAGCCAGGTTGCAAAACTCGGCTGTGGATTATGGGTTTTATAAAAATTTGGCTTTCAAAAAATTGATTGATTTCCAAATGATTTGAAATGTTTTTACTAAGTAAGTGGTACACCGAGTCTCCGGCGCCGATCCTATAAGTATTCTGAACTGTGATTTGTTTTAAACTGAAACTTTTATGGATGGTATATTCTGAAACTACTATAGGTAGTAAACTGTACTGAAAACTCTTTAGTTAGTGTATATTGAATATTGTAGAGAAACTGGAAACTGTAGTGAGACTACAATTTACGAAAACAAACTCTGAATAAATGATACAGATTTACATAAAACATTTGTTAATAAACACTAGAAATGTAATTGATTCATAAAACTTATAATACCAGATAAATATGATTAGGTATGAGCACACGATGTATCCACGGATGGGGTACTAGAGGCCAAGGTAAAGGCCGTAGAGGGGCTCAAGCTAAGTCCTCGTCAACGGGCAGTCTGCCAAATTTGGATACGAGTGAGAAGCCAGTGTCACCCGCTACTGAGACTGAGCCTCATGATCGCATGGTTGGGGATGACTATGCTAAGGATTTTGGAGAGGGTCGTTGGGCCCAATACTAGATGTGAGGCCGAGGGTCAGTTACGGAATGACTCCGGTCCATTGGAGCTAAGCTCTTCAGCGGTGTCACTTGGGTCGCCCCTAATGTGGCTGAGTACTAGATTGAGGCCATGGTGAGGATCATGGATGATCTAGATTGCAACCCTAAGCAGAAATTAAAGGTGTAATAGCGCGATTTTATGCATTGTCAGAACAGTGGTTTCGGGACCACAAATCAGATGAGGAAAAATATATTTCTTATTATATTTTTATGGTCTACAATTTCACAGAAAGTTTTTGTGAAAATTTCGTTTGAAAATTTCGACGTTTGAGCACTCAATTTAGTCAAAAGGGCTAAATTGTAAAAAGTCCAAAAGTTGAGTTCTAGAAGCTAGAGGTGTCAAATTGCTATGAAATTTTACATTGGAGGTCCTTAAATGGTAATTAGACCATTGGTTATGTTATGGACAAAAACGGACATGAAATAGGTGAAATAGGATATTTTTAAGTTAAGGACATTTTGGTAATTTGGTAATTAAAACAAATTAAAAAAGACAAAATAAGGCCAAAATCATCATCTTCTCCATGGGTGCTAGCCGAATATCATGTGGACTCCATGGCCATGGTTTGTTCATTCGTTCAAGCTTCATGGTAAGTCCATTCTAGCCTCGTTTTTCTTGTTCTTTATATTTTTAGAATCCCGGTAACTTGCTTAAGCTATTTCTATCATTAATTCGAGCTAGAAATAATGTCTGAAAAATTACCCATAGATGAAAAGTGTGAATTTTGATGTTTCATGATAGAATATGAAGCTTAGAATTATGTTAACCGATTTTTGCTAAACGATTTTCAGCAAAAACGAGTGAAACGGTATAATTGTTAAAAATTATTATTGTTCATAAGTGCACTTTAGAGCAAGAATTTGATGTTGCTATAAAAGGAAAAATCGTTCAGCATGTCATAAAACATAAGAAAAAGGAATAAAATTTAATTTCCGAACCTAGGGGAAAAATCATAATTTTGTGCAACTTTAGGGGCAAAAATGTAATTTTGCCAAAATGTGATTTTTGGACTGGATTGAATAATGTGAGTGTAAAATAAGTTAAAATGTGTTATTATTAGTCAAGAAAGACTAGGAATTGTCTTTGATTAGTGAAAAAGAAAAAAATGAGAAAGTGAGAAATTTCCCGATTGAATATTTAGAATAAAAAGGGATACGAATGAAGTGATAGAAATGATCACATGTGTGACATGGACTGTGTGTAGGTCACTATGTGAAAGTGAAAGTGATGGTCACGTGTGTAGTACTATGTGTAGGCTACTACGTGTACCTGAATGAAAGGTCGCATGTGTAGTACTGTGTGCAGGCTACTATGCGTGCCGGATAGCTTCAATCACGTGTGTAGTACTATGTGTAGGCTACTACGTGTATCAGATATTAATGGTCACGTGTGTAGTACTATGTGCAGGCTACTACGAGAACTGGAAAGTTTGATCACGCGTGTAGTACTATGTGAAGGCTACTACGTGTTTCGAATGATAATAGTTAAATGAGTGGTACTATATGCAAACTCCCGAATGTTCGCTATTATTCCGACATGTTTAACGGGATATGAGAAATTGAAAACCAATAATAATATGTGATTGAAATGCGATGAGTTGCAAAAGAGTCACTGGAGTGATGAAGTTTTGCACCGTGCTTACAAAATAAATTGTTATAGTGTTATGTGAATGAGTGAATTTGAAACAGAATAGATTTGGACTATGACAGGGACGTTAGTTTGAAAAATCACCAAAAATTATAGGAATCGAGTTAGTGGTTGAATGAGATATGAATTTAAATCTTGATGAGTCTATTTTTACATAAAAGAAACAGAGCAAGCAAAAGAGCTATACATTTTGATATTTTTGAATTTTAGTGGGGTACAGTTGGATTGATTTCGGAATCCCCTATTTTGAGTTTTGAAAATAATTAAAAATTGTACAAAAATATTTATGAGTTATAATTTATATGCTTAGAATTATTAATGAGTCTATTTTCAAAGGAAATAAATGAGAATATCATTCGAGATCTGTACAATGAGATAATTGATTTTTAGTGAAGAGAGGTCAGAGATGTTGAGTAGTGAAACAGGGGAATCTTTACAGAATTAACTGTACTAATTGGGCAAGTAAAAAATTCGGAAAATTTTATGGTAAGAAGAAATTTGAGTCTAGTTTTGGGAAAAATTAATGGAACTTAATTTAGAGCTCTGTAACTTCAGATAAAAATTATTTAGTGACTCGACTCAAATAGACCGCTTTGAATTTAAATATAAGTGAATAGTAAAATTATGTATAATGCTAATTAAGCATGTTTTAGACATAAAGGAGGTGGAATGGAGAAGAGGAGGAGAATAATAAAATGTATGAATGAATTGTGTATAAATGGTCATATGCCCGATTATAATATGTAAATGTTAAATTGAATGGTATATATGTATTGATCTTGAAGGACTATCGCGGTATTGAAAAGCAATTGATCAAATGTTTATGAAATTTAGTCATGATATTTATATGTGTGAAAATAATGATATTTGGATGATTATATCATTGAGGTTGCATTGATTAATTCGGTTTATGTGATAGAAATGTCTAGAACATTTGTCTTTGATATGTGATGATCATGTAATGCCATGAAAATTTGTTTATTTGTGTGGTTTAAAATGTATCTATATTTTGTTATATAACGTATTTTGTAATCTATTTGACAAATGATAAAAATTAATTCGGTTACTATGTGAGGTGAATTATGATTTGTGAAGCATATCTATATTCGACAATAATGGATGAAATATATTTATGTCATGGGTGAATGGTTAAACACTTGGGTTAGTATAAAGTGTATATTTAGTAAGGTTTGTTGGAAAAGAAATAATGTGTTTTGGTTTATATTGAATAGAGAAAATTTGTACTATCTTTGTGGCTAATTTTGTTAGCTTTGTGAGAGATGAATGGATAATGTATATATATGTGACAATTAGCTTACTAGATAGTGAGTAATTGATATATTACATTAGTTAAAAAGGAAAATTTGACGATATGAGAATATGTAATGACACGGATAAATTCAGGTACTCAGGACGAATTCAACAAGTAAGTGAAAATTTATAAATTCATACGACGAGGAAATGAAAGATTGTGAGTATATTTAACCAAGAAAACCCTAATTAACGACTCGAGAATAACAACTTGAATGTTTTAATTTAGATGAAATTTTACAACTTGTTTTACAACGGTTAAAAGTGTATATGTTTTGGTAATACCTCGTACCCTATTTCGGCATCGAATATGGGTAAGGGGTGTTACAAAAGCGTGCAGTCTCGCTGCTGCGGGACGAGGCTTATCAGTGGTGGTTGACCGTTAAGGAGGGCACTTAGCCCAAACGTCTGACCTGGGAGTTCTTTAAGACCACCTTCCAGGGAAAATATGTCGGAGTTAGTTATGTGGATGCACGTAGGAGGGAGTTTCTGAATCTTACACAGGGGGATCGATTAGTGGTCGAGTATGAGGCCGAGTTTCTAAGACTGAGCCGCTATACGCTAGGTATGGTGGCATCTGAGTATGTGTGATGTGCCCGTTTTGAGGATGGCCTTAGAGATAATTTGAGAGTTTTGATAGCCTCGCAGAGGGAGTGAGATCTTTTTGCCCAGGTCGAGAAGGTGAAAATTTCCAAGGAGAATATGGTGGTAGTCATGATTGAAGAGCATCGACACTACTTATCTAATGTGATCTCTGCACTGGTGGAGGAGGAGTTGGTTCGTAAGGGATGTGAGCCATTCTTGGCCTGTGTAAGTGTTTCAAATTCTGGGGACTCTATAGCTACGGATATCAGAATAGTAAAGGATATTCTGAACATCTTTCCTGAGGAGCTACCGAGTTTACCTCTGAATCGTGAAGTGGAGTTTGGGATAGAGCTCCTTCCTGGTACAACTTTAGTGTTTATCGCTCCTTACAGAATGCCACCGAAGGAACTTACGGAGCTTAAGGCTCAGATTTAATAGTAATTGGATCGTGGGTTCATCCATCCTAGTATGTCTCTGTGGGGAGCATCGGTACTGTTTGTAAAGTACAAGGATGGATCCATGCTGATGTGCATCGACTACCAGTAACTGAACAAGATGACCACTAAGAACAAGTACCCCCTACTGAGGATAGATGATCTATTGGACCAGTTTTGAGGAGCTTCGATTTTTTCCAAGATTGACCTCCGATCTGGATATCATCAATTAAGGGTTAAGGAGGCTGATGTTCATAAAAAGATGTTTAAGACTCGTTATAGTCACTATGAGTTCCTAGTGATGCCATTCAGACTGACTAATGCACCGACAGCTTTCATGGATTTAATGAATCGAGTGTTCCAGCCTTATCTAGATCGGTTTGTGGTGGTATTCATTGATGATATACTGGTTTCCTCGAGGATTGAGGATGAGCATGATGAGCACCTTCGAGTCATTATTCAGACTTTGAGGGAAAAACAACTCTATGCTAAGTTTAGTAAGTGTGAGTTCTGGCTGTGTAAGGAGACATTTCTTGGCCATGTAGTTTCGACTGAGAGGATTGAGTAGATTAAGGATAAGTAGTTGGAGGATGAGTCGTTGGGACTTTGATTCTAGTAGATTGAGGGTTGTAGTACAACGGATTTTGGACTAAACAGTGATGGGGTACTATGTTTCTGTGAGAGAATCTGTGTTCTGAATGATACTGATTTGAATCAAGCCATACTGAGAGAGGCGCATGGTAGCCCTTATGCTATGCATCCTGGCGAAAATAAGATGTTCCAAGACCTCCGTGAGTTATATTGGTGGCCAGGGTTGAAATCTGAGGTTACTGATTTTGTGGGCAGATGTTTGACTTACCAACAGGTTAAGGCTGAGCATCTACAGTCAGTTAAGATTCCTCTTTGGAAATGGGAGCGCGTAACTATGAATTTTGCTAATAGGTTGCCTTTAGCACCTACTAAGAAGGATTCAATATGGGTCATCAAGTATCAATTGACCAAGTTCGCCCACTTCATACTGGTTCGTACTGATTATTCTCTACAGAAGCTAGCGAAGCTTTATATTTCTGAGATAGTGAGACTGCATGGAGTACCAATTTCGATCACCTCTGATAGGGATCCTCGTTTCATGTCTCGGTTTTGGAGGAAGTTACATGAGGCTCTAGGTTCAAGGTTGGACTTTAGTATTGCATTCCATCCTCAAACTAATGGTCAGTTTAAGAGGGTGATTCAGATACTAGAGAACATGTTGAGGCACTACCGCTCTGATCTTACTCATATTGTCCCTGTTTAAGAGATCGAGGTTAGGCCAGATTTGACCTTTGAGAAAGAGTCGATTCAGATTCTGGATCGTGACGTTAAGGTTCTGAGAAGGAAATCCATTCCACTGGTAAGGTTTCTATGACGTAACAATAGCACTGAGGAGGTCACATGGGAGCCTAAGGATGCGATATGTCAACAGTGTCCTCATCTGTTCTGATCAGGTAAATTTCGAGGACAAAATTTTTTTAGGGGGTAGAATTGTAATGCCCTAAAATTTAAATTTTGGGTATTGCGAATGTGTGACCCAAATATCTGTCTGCTTCGTGTGTATGAGGTCCCAAGTTCAAGCTATGCCTTTGTCAAAATTTTTTTGGATTTTTCTGAGTAAAGCCTTAGCTTTGTCCAATATGCTTTTTATTTAAATGTTTGTAAGTATACAACAGAATGGGACTGTTGGTCTGGTGGGTAAGTGGAGTGTTGGTGTGAAGGAGGTCATGTGTTTAAATATCGGCGTGGGTAAGGGAGAGTTATTTTTGCTCGGCTTGGTGACTGAGAGTTTGAGTTATAATTGTTAACTGAATAGTGGGTGGTTGAGATAATGTGGGTAGTGAGATTGAGTGAATTAGTTTCTCCAAAAGTCCTCTTTGTAACCGATATCTAACTTCATGCTCTGCCAATTGTTCTTTTCTTTGCTTTTCTTTTCTCCATCTTTTGTCTCTATAGCCGAATTTTCTTCTCTTTCCCCACTCTTTTTGTTTTCTTTATTTTTACAAATTGTCTCTTTGGGTGCAACCATCGATTTCATTTGTTTCGGTAAGTTGGGTAAGCGTGTTTTAGTTTCGATATCCTTGAATCGGTAATTAATGGAATTATTTCGTGTTTAGGAGAACCTTAGGCGGCTGTGGATTCCAATTGGTGCCGAGGAAGTATGATTTCGTTATTGTGCGTTCAAGGTATGTGTTGTCGAAAATATTTGGGGATGGTCTGTTCTTAATAATTTAGTTTGGTATCAGTTTAAGTGACTGAAATTGGTTTTTGGATGGTAAAAAATAGGTTTTGGAGTGATCGGGGATCGTATTAGCTTCAATTGAAACCAAGTGTGTACCCGAAACGCAAAAAAAAAGGATTCAGCGAAAAGCCAAAATTGCTTGCTGTTTGGACAGCAACAGTAGGCTAACTTGTAAAAATTATCATAAATTTTAGAAATCGAATTAGAAGATGAAAAAAATATTGAATTAAAGCTTATTAAGTCTACTTTCTCATAGAAGAAACGGTGTAAATAATGGAATTGTAAAACGTGAGGTATAATAAACTTTGTGAGACAAGGTCAGAATGAATTCGGGTTCCCCTGTTTTGATTTTGGAAAATCCTCAAAAATTGGAGAAAAATAATTAGGGGTTAAAATTTACATGTTTAAATTATTAATGAGTCTATTTTCAATAAAAACAAATGGACTCATCATCCAAATTTTGTACTAAGAGATGATTAATTTTTAGCAAAGAAGGGTCGAAGCTGTCTGATAGCAGAATAGGGGTAAGTTTGAAGATTTTACTGTTCTTATTGGCTAAATCAAAAATTCTAAAAATTTTATGGTAGAAAGTATTTGAGTCTAGTTTCAAAGACATTAAGAGGATCTTAATTCAGAATTTTTTAACTCAAGATATAAATAAATTAGTAACAGTGATTCAAGTCACAACTTTGAAGGAACATATAAGTAAATAGTGAAAACATATATGAATAATTAACTAGCACGGGTTACATTAAAAATGGATCATGCGGCCAAGGACAATTTGGGCCGAGTGGACCACATGGGTGTGTGAACCCATTTTTCTAAAAAGTTATGTAAGGTTGCACGGGTCACCCAAGTCGACTGTGGACCTACTGTAGAGTCAGTATGTTTTACTTAGATCCGTACATGTGTGATCTGTCTGTCTGATTTCTATACCGAGCATGACTTATGATATCTGAATGTATGTACTATTAATTACATAATGGCATGACATATTTTTTATGTTGCATTACATCTGGGTGGGTTGATGATATTTGGAGGAAGTGTCTGAAAGGCTATTAATGTAACACCCCAAACCCGGCCAAGAAGTTATGGCCGAATCTGGCGGTGTCACATTGAGGTGTTTAGCAAAAATTGAACTCGTTGGTAAAAATTCGTTTCTAGGTTTAAAAACCCCTTTATTATTATTTAACAAATCATCTAGTCAAAAATGTTTACCTTGTTATCTGCTATTGTTATAAAAGGTTGATCTAAAATCGAGAAAGCTTTTGAAAGCTCTAATGTTTCAATTCCGTGTCTTTGAAAATAGTAATTATTTTGAAAATTAGTCTTCTGCTAAACTAGTAGTTTAAAATAAGTAAGCAAAAACCCAATTAAAAATTTAAACAAACATAAATGGCCTTATTACATAAACAAAACCCAACACAAACTTTAATTTTAAATAAAAGTGTAAGCCCCCAAACCTGACCTAGACGTTATAGTTGAATCTGACGTGTCTCATAGAAGTGGTTTACAAAATCGAAGTCTGATGGAGAAAATCCTCTAGTAAAAATCCAATTCGTTCTTACTTCTTAAAATCATTTGGTAAGTTATAAAAAAAAACACCACGCGGTACAAACAACTTGTTATTGGAGATTTAAATTCATGGAAGCTACTCCATTTAAGATTATTTTGAAGTTGAAAATATGTGTTTGTCTTGAAAACAGTGTTTGTTGTGAAAACATATTTGTTTCCGTTAAGCAGTTCAAAATAAGCAAATAAAACCCAAATAAAAGAGAATGAAAATACCAGAGGCCTTATTACAGAAAAATCACTCTAAAGTAAAATTTAAAAAACTAGTCTAGAAAAAAATCAAATATTGGCGAATGTGTGGCCACCTCCAAGTCCCTCGCAGCTCCAAATCATCTAAGATTGGGGATTACCTGCACAGTCAGAAGAAAAGGGTGAGTTACGAGAACTCAGTGTGTAATCCCCTATCATGTAGTAACAATCTAGGTCCGAGCCCTTTCCAGTATCAGCATGGCCCTTAGCCCAATACAATATCAGTATAGTGCGGGCCTTAGCCCAACATAGAAACTGTGTGGGCCTAAGCCCGTTACAGTATCAGTGTGGGGCCAAATTCGACCCACCCACCCCAATCCAGCCAAACACACCACCTGTACCAACCCTACACACCATGTGAGGACAAAGTCGACCCACCCAACCCACACACCAATATTGCAGCATAGCTGCTAGTAATAATATCGCAGCAGAGCTACTGCAAGTGCGATATATGTGGCAAAACCACGATGCTGATAATTGTGGCGAGCCACCGATGTGATACTTCCTCCACAACAGAAGCCCAACCCATGCAGTATGTCATGTCATAAATTATACGTGGATGCAATATGTCCTAGTTTGTAACAGTCAAATAAATATCATAAAGCATACGGTCATACATAGCATAAGGCCATAACAATCATCTTATCTCCTAGGGGTATTTCGATAATTTACCCATCGAGGGTATTTTGGTGATTTACCCATCGTGGTTATTTCGATAATTTAAGACCTATCCAAAGGCTTAGAGTCTCCTCGAGCAATACAGATAATCTATTTGATTAGAAAGTGCAAATGGGCTTCAAGCCCGGTTTCCGGCTCAATTGGGCCTACAAGCTCGTGTGGCCCATTTGGCCAAATTCCAACTACGGCCATGTGACCTACATATCCCAATTCAGTTTCGACCACTTTTAATAATTTTTTTTCGTGTAGGGCTTGCGAGCCTATTGGGCCCACACGGCCCATTTCGGCTTAATGACAGTATTGACTTATGGTGTACAGTTACACACTTGTCTGCGAAGTCAACTGAACAGCTCGTCGCCCAAACCAACATTAATTCAAGATATACCATCAGTTTCCAATCATTAATGTTCACAATACTCAAACGCAAATTGCCACTCTCTACTCACCTTGAACGAATGAGAATTGCTTAATGCTCTCGGATTGCCAACTAAGAATCGATCTCACGACCTCGCCAATTATTTTCCTAAATAAAGAAACCTATAAGACTGGATTGTTAGCAAGAATAAGACTTAAGACGCCAATAAAAAATGCAACACCATCGATGAACAACCAACCTACCCCTTCAAATATTCGATTGAAAGGTGAAAGAAGAATCTTAGATGCCTCTGCACTTCCGAGAAACCCTCTTGAATCGCAATGAGAGCAGTATGAGAGAAATGAAATAACAATTGGTCAGTATGATTATTCGGTTTTGAAAAAGAATAGAAGAACACCAGAGCATACGGTATTTTAAAAGAAAAGCAGAGAATAAATTTTGATAATTTACCGATAGTTAGAACCTTTACAAAAGATTAACGTAGAGAAGCATTAACAATAGAGATATTCGGCCAGCCCAAGATAAAAGATGAACAGAAATTAAAAGAAGAGATAGGAAGGTTCGGCCAAGAAGATAGAAAAAGAAAAACAAGGTTACAAAGAAGAAATGACACGAATGGTCAATTCGTAGCACAAAAAGACTAGCAGAAACTTGACAAAGAGATGCACGGGTGGTCAATTTTAGTTTCGACTCTTAGAGAAAAAAGAAAGAAAAAAACCAAAACTCCCAAAAACTAGAGAGAAAACTCGGCACCTACACTGACCAAAACCGAAATGCATTACCCCAAACACCCCCTTAGCCGAATTTCAAAACCAAGATTCCCCAAACGGCACACACACTCCCCCATACTCCAACTTCCTTGATTCACTCAACCAATCTCTCCATAATCTTCTCCTCAACTTACTCCCACAATATCTCCATGACCAAATCAACTCTTCAACCCTCACACTTCTACTACAACACAAACTCTAGCCACCCTAGCTGCAAAATAAAAGCCCCCTATACAATGCCAACACTCAAACCTCAGACCTCCTGCCACACTTGTAACGCCTCCCCATTGCACTACAAGGCTTTTTTGTGACAAAAGACAAGCACAATAATTAATAAGACCCAGGTGCTAGAGTCTAGATCCTTTTCAGAGCAAAATTTAAAAATTCTGCAAAAGCCAATACTTGAACCCAGGCTTCTCAAACACCCCTATACACACCCAAATCACTTAACCATTAAAGCAAACAAGCAATTTGTGTGAAAATATGCAGAAATTAGAAACCTGAATATTTGGGGCGTTACAACTCTAAACCCCTTAACGAAATTTCGGCCTCGAAATTTACCTGATCAGAAAAGGTGAGGGTATTGTATCGCATCGCCTTTTCGGTTTCCCACGTGGCTTCCTCTGAACTGTGGTTATGCAAAGTACTTTGACTAAAGGAATAGACTTCCTCCTTAGTACCTTAACCTTGCGATGCTATACCTGTACTGGTTCTTCCTTAAAGGTTAAATATGGCCTAACTTTGATTTCCTCCACTAGAACAATTTACATGGGATCAGAGCGATAACGCCTTAACATGGAGACATGAAACACATCATGAATCCGGTCTAATTCTGGAGGCAAGTCAGGTTCGTAAGAAACCGGTCCCACACACTTCAGTATATGGTAAGGCCCACACCTAGGGCTAAGCTTACCCTTCCGTCCAAACCTTAGTATCTTTTTCCAAGGAGAAACCTTGAGAAAAACAAAATCCCCCACAGAGTACTTAATCTCTTGGGGCTTAAGATCCGCATAAGACTTCTGTCTATCAGATGCTTCCTTCAACCGGCCTCGAATCACTTTTACCTTTTTTTCAATGTTAAAAACTAATTCTGGCCCCAAAACTCACCGCTCACCCAGTTTAGTCCAGCAGGTAGAGGTACGACACTTACGACCATACAATGCCTCGTACGGTGCCATTTGAATACTGGACTGATAGCTGTTATTATACGCAAACTCTGCCAGTGGCAAATAGTCTTCCCAGCTACGTCGAAAATCAATAATACTTCTCAACATGTCCTCCAGTATCTGAATCACCCTTTCTGACTGACCATCTGTCTGAGGATGGAACGCAATACTAAAGTCCAGTCTTGTACCCAAAGCCTTGTGTAACTTCTTCCAAAACCAAGATGTGAAACGAGGATCTCTACTAGGTACAATAGAAACCGGTACTCCATGCAGTCTTACAATCTCAACCACATACAGTGTAGCCAACTTCTGCAAAGATAAATCAGTACGAACAGGTATAAAATGGGCAGATTTCGTTAGTTGATCCACAATAACGCACACCGAATCATTTTTCGTAAGCGTTAAGGGCAGCCCACTCATAAAATCCATTGTTACTCTCTCCCATTTCCAAAGCGAAATCTTAACTAACTAGAGTAATCCTGACGGTAACTGATGTTCAGCTTTCACTTGCTGACAAGTTAAACACTTACTCACAACATCTGTTACCTCACGTTTCAGTCTAAACCACCAGTACAACTCACAAAGATCTCGATACATTTTATTTCTGCCTGGATGCATAGCGTAAGGACTATTGTTCGCCTCTCGCAGAATAGACTGCCTTAACTTAGAATCCTTCGATACACAAACTCTTCCACGGAAACACAGTACCCCCTCACCATTCAACCCAAAATGTGAAGTCTCTCTATTCTCAACTTGTCAGAAATGAGAAACTAGTGACTCATCCACCAATTGCTTCACTTTAATTTGCTTAGTCCATGACGATCTCACTTGAAGCTCAGCTAACAAGCTACCATCATCAAACAAGCTAAGACGAGCTAACATTGCTCTCAAATCAGATATAGCCTTACGACTCAGTGCGTCAGCTACCACGTTAGCCTTACCAGGGTGATACTCAATCGAGTAGTCGTAATCCTTAATCTGCTCTACCCATCTTTGCTGCCTAAGATTCAACTCCTTCTGAGTTAGGAGGTACTTGAGGCTCTTGTGATCTGTGTAGATAATACACTTCTCACCATATACGTAATGCCTCCAAATTTTTAGCGCAAATATCACCGTGGCTAACTCCAAGTCATGGGTTGGGTTATTCGCCTCGTGAGGCTTAAGCTGTAGAGATGCATAAGCAACCACCTTACCCTCCTGTATCAGTACACAACCCAAGCCAACATGTGATGCATCATTGTAAACAGTGAATTCCTTTCCAGACTCTGGCTGTATTAAAACAGGGGCCTCAATCAAAACTTTCTTCAATCTCTCAGAACGTTCTTGCTGCTTATTAGTCCAATTAAATGGTACCCCTTTACGTAACAACTTAGTCAAAGGTGTAGCAACTAAGGAAAACCCGTCAAAAAAATGTCTGTAATACACTGTTAGAACCAGAAAACTTTGAATCTCAGATACGGTCATAGGTGGTTTCTAATCCAGTACAGTTTCAATTTTTCAAGGATCAACCCTAATCCCTTCGGCAGACACTACGTGACCTAGAAATGTCACTTTTTGCATCCAGAACTCACACTTACTGAACTTGGCATACAGTTGTTTCTCCCTTAAAGTCTACAGAATAACTCGAAGATGTGCATCATGCTCACCCTCAGTTTTTCAATATACCAAAATATCGTCTATGAAGACTACCACGAACAATCCAAATAAGGCTAGAATACTTGGTTCATTAGATCCATGAAGGCAGCTGGTGCATTCGTCAGCCCAAACAGCATCACTAGGAACTCGTAATGACAATAACGAGTCCTAAATGCAGTCTTATACAAATCAACCTCCTTAAATCTTAACTGATGGTACCCAGAACAAAGATCTATCTTGGAGAAAATCAAAGCTCCTTGCAACTGATCAAATAAATCGTTTATCCTTGGTAAAGGATACTTATTCTTAATAGTCAGTTTATTCAATTGTCGATAGTCGATACACATGCGCATGTTTTCATCCTTTTTCTTAACGAACAACACAGGTGCTACCCACGGAGACGCACTAGGTCGAATAAATCCTCAATCCAACAGCTCTTGGATTTGAGCTTTTAATTCCACCAACTCCTTTGGTGCCATCCTATAAGGGGCGATAGACACTGGAGCTGTTCTAGGGAGGAGCTCAATTCCAAATTCAACTTCGCGGTTCGGAGCCAACTTAGGGAGCTCATAAGGAAAAGCATCGGAAAACTCCTTAATAGTTCTAAAATCTTCAATAGAAGGACCCTCAACTTCATATATACTAACATAGGCTAGAAATGCCTCACAACCCTTGCGAACCAGTTTTTCTGCCCTTAAACCAGAGATCACATTAGATAGAAAGTCCTTACGCTCCCCAAACACAACCACCTTCTCATCTTCAATAGTCTTTAATACCATACGCTTAGCAGCACAATATAAATTAGCTCGGTGTTTCACCAGCCAATCCATACCCAAAATAAGGTTGAATTCACCAAACGGAAGTTCCATCAATTCCGCTGGAAAAATTACTCATTGGACCTCAAGGGGCACATCTCTGAATAACTTATTTACCCTTACAGACTGTCCCAGTAGACTTATCACAGTTTTCCCACTAACAATATTTTCGAACTGAATACCCAAAGTTCCTGACACAGTGCATGCAACGTACGAATGTGTAGACCCAATATCAATTAAAGCAATGTAGGGTACACTACGAATTAAGAACGTACCGGTTATGACGTCAGGATTGTCTCCATCCTCTTGGTGATGGGCAGCATACACTAGAGCTGCTTGTTTCACTACAGTGTTACCGGTACCTCTACCTGGGGCTCCACGACCTAGTCCCATACTGTTTCCACCTTTGACCTGCCCATGGCCTCTCATTGGCTATTGCCACCTCTCACTGGCTGAACATGCCCCGGTCCCGTAGCTTGTATCTAAATCGACCTCTGAAGACAATCTTCAATCCGGTGATCCATGGACCCACATCTAAAGCACGCTCCAGTCCTCTTCCAACACTCACCCTGATGAGATTTCCCACAATTAACACAAGACTACGGCCTAGCAATAGCAACAGGAACTCCAGTCCGAACTAACCCATCAAACCTAGCCTTCTTAATCGGCCTCCCAGAAAAACTTGAGGGCCCAAAATCCTTCTTATTCCAGCCCTTATCTTTTTCACGATTCTGGTGCTCCGAGTGCTTCACTTTTTCAGTAATCTTTGGCTTTTCTACAAGAGCAGCAAAATCTCGCTTCCTCTGCGGAGCTATAAATACCCTTAACTCGTCTCGAAGACCATCCTTAAAATGTACACAATGTTCATACTCAGGTGCTACAATCCCTCGGGAATACCGACTCAACAGTAAGAATTCTACCTCATATTTTGCCACTATCTTACTCCCGTGGGTCAAGCTCAGAAATTTCTTTCGGCGGGCGTCCACATAACTTGCACCCACGTACTTCCCTTGAAAAGCCACCTTAAAGAAGTCCTACATCACACGATAAGCCTGCGTACCCTTTCTCACGGTAAGCCACCATTGGTAGGCCTCATCTCGCAGTAAAGACACTGCCCCCTTTAATTTTTGCTCCACAGTACAGTTAAGATCATCCATTATTTGTTTAGTCGCTTCTAACCAATACTCCGCCACTTTTGGAGCTACTCTAGAAATACCTGTGAAAATCTCCACTCCAATAGACCAGTCATTCTGAAATTGACCCTCGGCCCACTGTTCCAGTACTAGCTCCAGCAACCCTCTCTGCTTGGGATAAAGCATCATCCCCAGCTGCTCGATCAAAAGACCCCGTCTCAATTACTAGTGAGGCTCGTGCTTCCTCAGCAGGTATATGGCCCGATATCGACGATTCAACCCGAGCACTTCTTGGCCCCGTTTACCCCTTCCGCGAGTACCTCTTGTGCTCATTTTGATATGCGCTTATCTATTTAAAAATTCTTATGTATCAGCTTATAATTTCAATAATTATTAACAAATGTATTATGGAAAACAACCATGAGAGGTTTGTTTTCGCAGATCGAGGTCTCACTACAGTTTACAGTCTCCTACGATTTTAGTTTCCTTTATCTAGAGTTTCACAGTACAGTTCTATTATCTATAGTAATCTCTAAAGGTTTTTAAGTTGAAGTAGTCTAAAGTATATAGAAACTTACAGATTCAGTACTGGAGACTCGGTGTCCCACACTTGCAACCTTCATAAATAATTCCAAACAGTTTTTCAAAAATTCCAAATATTTCCAAACCCATTCCACAGTAGAGTTTTGTAAACTCAGCTCTGATACCACTAAATTTAAACCCCCAAACCTCGCCTAGACGTTACAACCAAATCTGACGTGTCTCATAGAAGTGTTTTACGAATTGAAAACTCATGCAGAAAATCGTCCAGTAAAAATCCAATTAGTTCTTACTTCTTAAAATCATTTGGTAAGTTATAAAAAAGCACCACGCGGTACAAACAGCTTGTGATTAGAGGTTTAAATTTGTGGATGCTAGTCCATTTAAGATTATTTTAAATTTGAAAATACGTGTTTGTCTTGAAAACAGTGTTTGTTGTGAAAACTTATTTGTTTTCGCTAAGTAGCTCAAAATAAACAATTAAAACCCAAATAAAAGAGAATTAAAGTACCAGAGGCCTTATTACAGAAAAATCACTCTAAAGTGAAATTTAAATAACTAGTCTAGAAAAAAATCAAATATTGGCGAACGTGTGGCCACTTCCGAGTCCCTCGCAGCTCCAAATCATCTAAAGTTGGGGATTACCTGCATAGTCAGAAGAAAAGGGTGAGTTACGGGAACTTAGTGTGTAATCCCCTATCATGTAGTAACAATCTGAGCCCGAGCCCTTTCCAGTATCAGTGTGGCCCTTAGCCTAATACAATATTAATACAGTGTGGGCCTTAGAACAATATAGAAACAGCATGGACCTAAGCCTATTATAGTATCAGTATGGTGTAAGTATGCAAACCCACCCTAATCTAGCCAAACACACCACCCGTACCAACCCTACACACCATGTGGGGACAAAGTCGACCCACCCAGTTCACACACCAATATTGCAACATAACTGCCAGTAATAATATCGAGCAGAGCTTCCGGTATAGTATATGTGGCAAAGCCACCAGTAATAATAATTGTGGCAGAGCCACCAGTAACAGTACTTCCTCCATAACAGAAACTCAACCTATGCAGTATGCCATGTCATAAATTATACGTGGATGCAATATGTCATACTCTATAGCAGTCAAATAAAATCATAAAGCATACGGTCATACATAGCATAAGGCCATAACAATCATCTTATCTCCTAGGGGTATTTTGGTAATTTACCCATCGAGGGTATTTCAATAATTTACCCATCGAGGTTATTTCGGTAATTTATGACCTATCCAAAGGCCTAGAGTCACCTTGAGTGATACAGATAATTCCTTTGATCAAAATAGTGCAAATGGTCTTCAAGCTCAATTTCGGCTCAAATACGCCTACACGCTCGTGTGGCCCTTTTGGCCTAATTCCAACGACGACCATCTGAGCAACATAGCCCAATCTAGTTTCGACCCCTTTTCATAAAATTTTTCAGTGTAGGGCCTACAAGCCCATTGGGCCCACACAGCCCATTTCGACCCTGCAAAACCCATAATGGCCCAAGTGCACGAGAACACTCGTGGTGGCTTTTACGGTCTACTACCCTCAGTTGTGGGCTCAGTTTATCCACATGAGCGATCGCATGCTCGTGAGGCCTCAAATACGGAAGTTTGGGCTTTTCGGCTTTTACCGACTCATAGCGGAACTAGTGTGGTTACACACACTCTTTCGACTTAACAATAGTATTAACTTATGGTGTACAACTACACACCTGTCTGTGAAATCGAGTGAACAGCTCGTCGCCCAAACCTACATTCATTCCAGATATACCATCAGTTTCGAATCATTAATGTTCACAATACTTAAACCCAAATCGCCACCCTATACTCACTTTGAACAAATGAGAATTGCTTAATGCTCTCAGATTGCCAACTAAGAATCGATCTCACGACCTCGCTGATTATTTTCTTGAATAAAGAAACCTATAAGACTAGATTGTTAGCAAGAATAAGACTAAAGACCCCAATACAAAATGCAACACCATCGATGAACAACCAACCTACCCCCTTCAAATATTCGATTGAAAGGCGAAAGAAGAATCTTGGATGCCTCTGCACTTCCGAGAAACCCTCTTGAATCGCAATGAGAGCAGCACGAGAGAAATGAAATAACAATTGGTCAGTATGATTATTCGGTTTTGAAAAAGAGTAGAACAACACCAGAGCATTTGGTCTTTTAAAAGAAAAGCAGAGAATAACTTTTGATCACTTACCGATAGTCAGAATTTGCAAAAGATTGAAGCAGAGAATGATTAACAATAGAGATATTCGGCCAGCCCAGGATAGAAGATGAACAAAAATTAAAAGAAGAGATTAGAAGGTTCGGCCAAGAAGATAGAAAAAGAAAAACAAGTATGTAGAGAAGAAATGACACGAATGGTCAGTTCGTAGGAGTAACCTGATAAAGAGATACACGAGTGGTCAATTTTAGTTTTGACTCTTAGAGAAAAAAGAAAGAAAAAAACCAAAACTCTTAAAAACTAGAGAGAAAATTTAACACCTACACTGACCAAAACCAAAATGCATTACCCCAAACTCCCCCTTAGCCGAATTACACAAACAAGACTCCTCAAATGGCACACACAATCCCCACACTCTAACTTCCTTGATTCACTCAACCAATATTTCCATAATCTTCTCCACAACTTACTCCCATAATCTTTCCATGACCAAATCAACTCCTCAACCCTCAGACTTCTACTACAACACAAACTCTAGCCGCCCTAGCTTCAAAATAAAAGCCCCCTATACAACACCAACACTCGAACCTCAGACCCCCTTGCCACACTTGTAACGCCTCTCCATTGCACTATAAGGCTTTTTTGTGACAAAAGACAGGCACAATAATTAATAAGACCTAGGTTCTAGCGTCTAGATCCTTTTAAGAGCAAAATTTAAAAATTTTGTAAAAGCCAAGACTTGAACCCATGCTTTTTAAACACTCTTACACACACCCAAATCACTTAACCATTAAAGCAAACAAGCAATTTGTGTGAAAATATGCAAAAATTAGAAACTTGAATATTTGGGGCGCTACAAAAAGCAAGTGTAGCACAGCTGCAGTTGTGTGGCCACCTCCGAGTCCCTCGCAACACCAACCTGCCTACAACTGGGGATTACCTGTACAGTTAAACAAAGGGGTGAGTTTACAAAAACTTAGTGTGTAATCCCCTAACAAGCAAACAATCAATTAAAAAGTAGATAAATGCAGTTTGGGTCTGAGCCTGTTACAGTAACAGTCTAGTTCAGTGTGGGCCTAAGCCCTTTCCCGTAACAGTAAACGATTGGGCTTGAGCCCATCACAAATCCAGTAATCAGTAGGGCTTTTGCCCAATTTCAGTGCTATTATCAGTGGGGCCTTGGCCCATAACAATAACAGATATTAGTCGTGCAGTGAATAGTATGTAATATCATTAATCAATGCAGTAACAGTACAAAATCATCAATCAGTGCAGATATGCAGTTAGAAATCCAACCCACTCCAGCCTCTACACACCACTTCGTTCTGCCAAACACACCTTGTGGGGATAAAATCGACCCACCCAGCCAGACACACCAAGATTAGCACCGGTTGCGGCACTAAACAGTACTGTAGCAAAGCTTCCAGTAAAATAAACGTCATATAACCATCAGTAGGTCCACAGTCGTCTTAGGTGATCCATGTAACCTTATCAGTACGGTACACTTCCTCCAAATATAACAACCCATCCCCATGCAATATATCGTAGCATAATATCATAGGTGTATGCAAAATGTCATGCTCAATCATAGTTATACATAACATAAAGCCATAACAGTCATTTCATCTCCTAGGGGTATAACAGTCATTTTACTCTATGGGGGTATTTCGATCATTCTACCTTATGAGGTTATTCCGATCATTTTACCCTATGGGGGTATTTCGGTCATTCTACCCTATAGAGGTATTACGATCATTTTACCCTATGAGGGTATTTCGGTCATTTTACCCTATAGGGGTATTTCGGTCATTTTATCCTAAGGAGGTATTTCAGTCATTTTACCCTATGAGGGTATTTTGGTCATAACAGTGTAAATGGGCCCAAGACCCATTACTTGGTCCAAGTGGCCCACACGCTCGTGTGGCCTGTTCAGCCCAGAATTTTCCACAAATCGTGGATTTTATCCGTGTGGGGCCCACAAGCCCATTTTGGCCCAACGTGGCCCATTACGGCCTAAGCCTATGGAAATGCTCATTGAGGCCTCTACAGTTTATCGCCCATGATTCGTAGGTTTGGCTTTCTACATGACCGATTACATACTCGTGTGGTCTCAACACCATATTTCGGCTTTTCAGCTTTTTCCGTTCTACAGTTACAGTGGGGTGGTTACATACTTGATGCCATTTGTAGATTTCCTTTGTTCCGAACACTCTTATTCTGAAAATCAATGATCATCACACCCTTGGTTCGTAGGCAATGTGCCAATCAACCTTGACCAGCACCAGTTAGGAATGGAAGCAATGCAGGTTGGAGAAAGCGACGAAAACCTTGAAAACCTCGTCGATGTCCCATCGAGAACAAGGAACAAATGAGATGATATATATCTCCCCACAGCAACAACCTCTCAAAATCCCAATATTATCTCCTCAAATCTCTCAAAATATCCCTCCTCAAATCTCTCTATGGCCAATTCAAACTCCATTTAGCAGTATTTCAATCCAACTCTACCAGCCACACGAATTAGGCAGCAAAATAAATACTCCCTTTTTGATGCGCCACCACTCAAACCTTAGACCCCATGTACACTCCACATGCCCCTTACCACTAGACCAACAACTCCTTTGTATCATATTTTAACCACAATAATTTAAGAACCTACTATCTATATCCAAGGATTTTATTCACTTAAAATAAAAATTTTGCATAAGCCAAGGCTTGAACCCCTGACTTCTCAGACACTTCCAAACACTCCTAAATCACTTAACTACTGAAGCAGACATTCATTTATGTCACGTCCTTGCATAACTAAATATCTATGTGCAGTTTCCTAACTGTTCCCTTGTTCAAAATCTATTTATTCTAGGCCCAAAATTTGAGGTGTTACAATTAAGCCTGTTATTTGACAACTCAGCTGCAACCTTCTGATTATGTGTTGTATTTCGGTACAGCATGGTGTGTAGGGATGGGTGGGTTGATTTAATCCCTACATGGTGTATAGGGTTGGACGGAGATGGTGTGTAGAGGCTAGTGGGTAGGATTCTGATTTATGGTATCTGCATTCTGTATCTGATATGGGCCAAGGCCCTAATGTATTTTTGAGACTGTATCTAAATGGGCTAAGGCCCAAACTGATTCTGTGATGGGCCCAGGCCCTAGACTGTATCTAACTAAATGCTGTTGAATATCTGTATGCATGTTTTCTATGGGGATTACACACTGAGTTTGCGAAAACTCACCCTTTTTCTATTTAATCTGTATAGGTAATCCCCAGACTTGACAGGTTAGTGCAGCGGAGAACTCAACGGTGGCCACATGTAAATTTTAGACCATTTTTTGTTATTTTATAGAATTTATTACTTATTTGGTGTTTTTGATGTAACTTTTGGACTATGAACTTGTTGGCTTTAAATTTGAGACTTTATACTATTTTTATGGTTTTTTTTTAAAAACTGCAACTCAACAAAACACGATTTTTCTAAAAACTAATGTTTTCGTAAATAGAAACGATTTTCCCTAAATTAATTAGTTAGAAAAGTTTCCACTAAGAGACAAGTTTTAAAGCAAATCAACTAGTACTTTTTTTTTCAAATTAAATGAAAGCTAACTAACTGTAACAGTTTTAACTCGAAAATGTTGTCTTCACATCCCATTCCATGTGACATCGTCAGATTCGACCATAACATCTAGGCCGAGTTTCGAGTGTTACAATCTTAACTCGATAAATTCTGTATTTTAACTTAGGTTCAATTCAAGTCTATAGTGGGAACTGCGGATTTCGTAAGTAGTGCTGTAATAGTGCGAAATTAAGGTGTGGGTTCTAATATGAAAACTTGAGTGTTTAAATCATATTTTTAGTGTTTAAAATGAAATTTAAGCTTGCTGGTCAGACTTATTAAAAAGGCTAAGTAAGTGATTTTAAGATGGCGAAATCAGGTATGTTTCGAGCCCTAGCTAAATGGCATGCTTCCTAATTAGTATAGCTGACTGATTAATCATATGGTTGGTTTTAGTATGAAATGACATGATTGATTTGAATATGTAATGATTTTTGTTGCATGCTTTAGTGAATTGCCATGAAATGTACTAAATGAAAGTCTGCTATACATGGATTGGAAAACTTGTTTATGAAATGGTTATGAAGTTGAGGAATGTTAGAATGTCATCAAATTGATTATAAATGGAATGCTTGATAAGTGTCACCATTGTAAGAAAATGAATTATAATGAAGTCGTGTAAATCATGCCATTAAAATTTGATTATCATGGTAACATGATCTTGTTTGAATCTCCTATGACAATGCATGTGCATGGGGTGGGATTGTGGATGACGAAGGAGTTCTGTGGAGTAATGGCGACAGATTAAGTTCGCATTAATATTGTCAGTACACTACACTGAGAGCAATGAGGAGAATGGCAATTATATCGCGTAATGATTGACGGTATAATTGCATTATTTATAATGGTGATTTAACCATATCGAGCTTAGCTTGTAATGTTAGGAGATTGGTAGATGGGTTCTGGGGAACTCGTGGTGTGTAGCAGATAATTGGGTAGGAAATCATTTTGCATTATATTATGACCATGAAACATTCGAATGATAATGTTTTATGCTACGTTTTATGTTGCATTATATTATTGATTGTTATTTGTATGAATAATTCAATTTTCTTACTATTTCAACTCACACTAAACTAGTTTAGCTCACCCCATAGTTTCAAACACGAGGACATACGATGGACTTCGGACTAATTATTTATTCTACCTTATTTTTATTTAATTGTAAAATTTATGTGGACTATGGTTTGGGTTTTACTTTGATTTCGGTTTTTCATGCATGCATACTTGACACATTAATTTGGTTTTAATGCTCACTTTGAAATTGGACAATGCGTGATATTTGGCTTAACATTAAATTTGTCATAAATTTGGTTTTCTGTTGCAATAAAAGATGATAAGGTTTTTGTTGAGTGAAACAACGCATAGTTTATTTTCTAAAACCACGCTATCGCATATGAAATAATTTAAGGGTGGTTGACTTAATCAATGAATTTTTTTCAATTAACAAGTGCAAACTGCAATTTTTCTTATAAGAGAGTAACTAAGGTTTTTCAAAGAACAGTAGGGTCATTTAGTCACATAGGTGATTAATGTAGTCTTCACATTTCTGCCATAACGTTTAGGCAGGGTTAGGAGGTTACAATTTCACCCCATCTATGCATGTATCATTCCATTAGAGAGAAATTGATGATTTGGGGCTTAATTTGAAGAAACTGACAGTTAATAAGCTTAGATTTTAAAAAGGACAGAATCATAAATTAAATAAAACTTGTTAGATAAATTTGTAACATTAGGGACTAAATTGAATAAATTAAAAACCTATCATGAGATTATGTTATGAATAGAAAGTATAGAGTTCATAATGGAAGAATGAGATATCAGATGTCGATTCGATGTTAGATATTGAAAAATATGTATATCCCAAGTACAGGGACCAAATTGAATAAAATGAAAAATATGTTTGGTTATGTATTTGAATGTTAATTGGATGTAAACCAATGTTGTTTCTATTATTAAATCATCAAATGTAGTTAAAGATGACACCGATCTATCGTAAGAGAAGGGAAAGACGAGAGTCGTAGACGAGTGATGAGCGTGCCGATTTTTACTTTTATGATTCGAGATCGTTTCATTTATATACATACATATACATGTTTGATGCATATTAACTATTAAGGTAACACTATTACTTATCTTGAATTGAATTGTGTGACAGTATTGAATGCTGAATGATATGAATTGCTAAATGACATGTGATATTTGATATTAATTGTTGATGGAAATGGTATGGAACTATAATATTGAATCAATTCATAATATGAAATTGAAACATTGGTTACTCTATTAGTTATTCAGGTAGAATTGGAATAGTTGGCTTGCCATAGGGTTAGGTAAATGATTATAAACTATCATTGTCGGGCAGCTCGAGGTGGTAGAATGTACATATATAGTAGTCATCATTGCGGGCAAACCAAGATGACAGAATAAATCGATTGTGAAAGCCATCATTGCTGGGCAAATCGGGGTGGTAGTATGTAAATATTCTAATAGTCATCATTGTCGGTTAACCTGGGATGACAGAGTAATAGATCTGTGTATCCATCTTAAACCCATCCTGGCTTAATGGGGATTTATAAAACAGGGATTGGTTATATCATAATTGAAATGAAATGAGATTGAACTTGATATACTTTGTACATATTTGAAATGTGGGAAATGATAGCATGTGAAAGGTTATGCAAATTGGATTATATGAGCCTAAAGGGTCGACATGGAAACAAAACGAATAAATAAATACGATACGGAAATAAGAAATTAATATAGTCAAGTGTTATGAATTGAAATGGAAATGTATGGATTATTGAAGGTAGAATTTTAACATGATATGTTTATTTAGATTTGCTAATTGTGGAAATAAATGAATTTAAGAATATGACATGAATAGGTGGAAATGAAATGGTTATGACTAATTATATATTGAATTGTAGTAATTTATATTAATGGTAATGCTAATGACTTGAATCATGAAAGTACCATTGAGCTTTATCACTCAATGTACAGTTTGTTTATTCCGTGTGCATGTATTAGTAGATCTCGAAGAGTCGAGAAGTGATCCAACATCCAAACGACGACACTTCACTCAATAATGTTTGTATAGTTCCTTTGTTTTTGATAAATGGCTTGTACCAAGGTTTGAGTTGGTTTTGTATTGTAAATGGTCATTTTTGAAGTTTTTGTAATTAATGTTAAATAAAGTATATGGTTTGTTTAGTATGTGTGGAATTGGAATAGATTTTGAAATGGATGAAACGATGCAATTATTCACTTGTTTTAGGTGTCTTGAATTGATACCATATGGTTCTTGTGAAACAACTAGTCATGTCGTGGCATCAGGTCTTTAACATTGCAAAGAGAAATCGATAGTGAGTTGCGTCGCGACCTAGAACCCCTGAAGTTGCAACGGCAACATGATACTTTGAAATTTTTACATTTTAGTCTTTATTCGATCTTGGGTTATAAAAAGAGCTTTTGAAGCTCGTGAAAAGCTCGTATATGGTTGCAAAACATGTCATGAATGCATAATGATTTTAGTAGAACATATGAATTATTAAGTTGAATTATAATTGTTTGTAGTTGCTCCAACAACAAATGTGGCATCCCGTAGCCTGGACCTGGTGATCGGGTTGGGTATGGGGTGTTAAATTTAGTATTTTCTAACTTTGCTTAAAAATTGTTTTGGCAAAAATTCAAATTAAAACACACCTTTCTTAAGCAAGCTAGTGGATGACAATAGAGGATTGAAAGAAAAATTTGTTTTCCTTCTTTCTTTGTTGGACGATGCAAGAGAGAAAAAGATGAACCTAAAGTTTTGTTTTTAGCTTTTCTCTCTCCCATTATCTAGTCATATATATATACTTAGATTAGTGCCATGTTTTAATTTAAATAATTTTGATTAGTTAATTAAATTAAGGTCATTATATAATATATATTATATTAATCTTGATGAATTGGTTTAATCATATCATTCCACTAACTTTATTCTAATTTTGTTTCATTATTTTATAGCCCTTGGTTTAATTGCCATTAAAGGCACTTACTAATTAGAAATCAATTTCCTTTTATCTTAGACACAATTCTATTTAGTCTATGTACTATTTTATTACCGATTCAATTCAATAACAATTAATAATTCGAGTTTCCCAATCCATATTTGACACTTAATTATTCTATTTTAATGACTTACTATCTCCACCCATTAAATCCGGTCCAAAATCAAATTTTACGATACCATAGGAAATCATGTCGTTACATTCACATTTCTAATCCATTAATCCTTTCACTCGTTCAATATTGTTTCCCTTTCTTATGAAGTATCCAATTCGCTACATTATTTCAACAAAAGTATTTCTCAATCTGTTGACCCATCCTTCTAAACTAAGGTCTCATTAAGAGTAAATTAAGCAATCGTCATCTTGCTCCCATTTCATTAAAACTATCGTCATTTCATTGGTAAATTTCTATTAATTAAGATTTCCCCCCAAGGCCTTAACTAAAGGTTTTTTATTGAGTTCAACTTTCAAATTTTTTCAAATGTTTCCCAGTAACCTATAACGAAATAAGAGCAAAAGAAAAAAGTCTTTCAAAACTTGCTAATCATCATTTTAATTTAATAATAAATACAATGCAACCAACATTTCCAAAAAGTCAACAACCAAAGTGGTATAAAAAAAAGAAAGGGAGCAAACATGAATTTACAAGCCTCGGAATGATGAAAGAATGAAGTTCTCAAAAAAAGGGTATGAAAAATGTATTAAGGTTTAATATAAACTTCCCAAGTGATGATTCTTCAAATAATTTCATTAAACAATTTAAAATTATTTTTCAAAAATCGCCTTATTGATATCGTCCAATTTCTATGTTTTGTCCTTGTAATATCCCAAATTTTTTACTAGGCGTGTGACATTGTTACGGTAGAGGATATAGTGAATTTTCAAGAAAATTTAGAAAAATTATTAGATAAATGAATTCTTATGAAAGAAGTTGATTTTAGACATGAGAGTTTATGAAAATAAATTTAGAAGCAAAATGTGATTAAAGGACCAAATCACAAATTTTGAAATGTTTGAGTAAAGTACAATTTATCCAAAATGAGAAATACGAGTTATTATTTATAAATTGACATAATAATAAGTTGGAATATGTATTGGTAAGATGAAAATCTCTTTTGGGACCAAATTGGAAATATTTGATAGTATAAGGACTAATTTGAAAATTTACCAATTTTGACAAGAAAAGGATAAAAGTGTAATATTTAGCCCCCAATGATGTTTATCAAGTATTAAATGAGAATTAAATAATTTGGGCTGATTAATAACTAATTGTTGTGAATAAATTATGCTCAGAGTCATAAAAGGGGCAAAAAGTTCATTTGATTCCATAAGGGTATTTTAGTCATTTTTCAAGAATTTTATGATAAAAATACTATTTGAATGATAATTTTGATATATTGAATTTATTTGGACCATTGGTTCATGTCTTAGACATGTGGGTCGTAAAATGTAAGATTTTTGTGGCTTGAATGTAGGGTTTGAGCCTTGGCCCACTTAATAGATATTTTAAAATGGAAGAAAAAAAGGGGGAGAAACCCCATTCTTCTTCCTTTGGATGGAAGCATCAATGGGAAAGGGAGAAAGATCCTCCCAAGTCTTCATTTCTTTTCTTTTTCTAATCTCCAAGCCTTCCAACTTCAACTCCATGTCTCTCTTGCTTGAATCACTTTAGAATCAACCTCCATGTTAGTTTTCCTCCATCATCTCAACCCTTTTTTCAGTTAGGTTTCTATGATTTTAGTGAGAGTAATCCTGACTAGTGAGAGTGTAACACCCCATTTTTGACTAAATTTTCGGGTTCGAGCTACATTGTTGGAGCAACTACGTTCTCAATTGCAATTCAAGTCGACAATTCATGCATGTTATTAAGCTCAATGCATAATTATAACATGTTATAATATCATATCAGGGATTTAAATGAGCTTACCAAAGCTCTTTTGATAACCCGAGGCCATTTGAGGACTAAAATGTAAAACTTTTAAAGTTTACCAATTTGACGTCGCGACCATGAAGGGATCATGTCGCAACATCAAGGGAAGAAGCTTAGCATTGCAACTTCAATACTGCAGTGTCGTGACTCCAAAAATAGGAGGTTGATGTCGCAATGTGGAAAGCTATTGTCACGACATTAATAAGGTAGTGTCCTGACATGAAAGGCAGACTCCTTCAATATTTGAACCATTTTATTCAACTTGCCAATTTGCAAAACTCATTTGGTCTTTAAACCTCATAATGTAATTCAACTCACATATATACTTAATTACATAGCTTAAATAATTCAACCTTATACTATTTACATGAATGTTTAACAATTCATATGCTTGAGCTATAATTGACGTTTACTAATTCCAAGTCCCAAAATGACCATTTACATTATAAACTGACTCAAACCTTAAGTACATGTTGTATATCAAAACGTAAAGGAACTATACAAACATTGCTGATTGGAGAATTGCGACTTGGATGTTGGACCACTCCTCGAGTCTTTGAGATCTTGCGCCACCTGCGCATGGAATAAACAAACCATACATTGAGCAATGAAGATCAGTGGATTCAAGATAATAATACATTTCAAGTAGCATGTCAAAAGGTGTAACTTAAACATAATCTAACTTTCAATATCATCAACCAATATATATGCCTTATGAATCAATTTCTATGCCAATTTTTGTATCATGCCACATTCATATATCTATAAATATGATCATATACATTCCAACACCATATCATATACTCATATATAAAACAATCTCATTTATTTTTCTCGTTTCATTTCTGAATCCTTTGATCCATTTTGTTATCATATCAGCCCTCAGAGCTCGTAATAAACTAATTCGCATGATCTTTTACATGCTATCTTTAGTCACATTTCACATATATGCACATATAGTACCATTTCATATCATCATTTCTATTCAAATGCCATTTATCAAGTTCATGTTTAAAATCCCTATTAACTGAACATGGAGTCAGGATCGATACACGGATCTATTACTCTGTCATCCCGAGTTGCCCGAAAATAGCTAGTATGTAACAATCATGTATACATACATATATATACACATTGAACTCAAATCGTAAAAGTAGAAACCGAAGCTTTCGCCACTCATTTGTGACTCTTGTCATTCTGTTCTCTCGCGATAGCTCAATGTCGTCTTTAGCTATGTTCGGTAATTCAAGAATAAGAACAATATCATATTACATCCAAATCACATTAAAATAGATAACCAAATATTTTTCATTTTATTTAATTTAGTCCCTATATTCGGGAACTCATATTTTTAAATATCTAACATCGGATCAAAATTCGATTTCATATTGTTTCACTAGAGACCTTATACTTCCTATCTATAACATAAATTCATGTCAATCTTTGATTTATTCAATTTAGTCCATAATTTCAAAAAGTTATCAAACAAGTTTAACTGAACTTTTAACTTAGTCCTTAACATAAGTTAAGTTCACTATCTAAAAACCTTTCCAATTTCAAGCTTAATTTCATCTATTGTGCTTCAATGGCAACTTGCTAAACATCAAATAATTGAAGAAATTAACTTATAGGTACCTAAATCTAGCTCCCATGATTCAAAATCTATATAATTTAAAGAAAAATGATTGGAAAAGAGAAAAGCCTTTCTTTATTCAACCATGGACAACAATGCTTGTGGAAAAGATGATTGTTTCATATTTTTCCACTAAAATTTTTTTATATATACTTAATTAAAGTTTCATTAAATTTAATCAACTTAATTTATTATTTATTAATTTTATTTACTTAACTTGTAACAGCCTCACCCAACCCGTTTTTTGAATTCGGGTGCAAGAGTCACAACTGGACCGGATTATCATTCAGACTCAGATTTCTCTACTTTAAAACATACTACATTAAATTTTTATAAAACCTACAACAGAGTTAAAAACTTTCCAACAAAGTTTATAGTCCGAACTATGGACTCTAATGAATAAAAATAAATACATCATAGTTGCCCCCTTTGAGGAGTCTCTAAAGGTAGCCCCTTCCTATGTTCATGTCATTATCCTTTGAATACCCCTTGACTCCCTGTGATCTAGCTTGGTTCCTCTTTGAGTCTTGTATTTATCTCACGCATTCATAGAACAACCCTTGTAAGTTGAGACGAATTTAATAAATTTCTTCCGTTCATAAAATATCCCTCAACTTGCCAGGGTTTCATATACATAATAATAAATGCAAAAAACTCCCTGATTCCATGGGAATGCTTCCTTGAAGTTCTCCTAGCGAATCCTATGGACCATTCTGATAGCCCTTTTGAATGCCTCGCCACTCCTACGGACCTCATCCTTTTTTTACCTATTTTCTTCTTCTCGTCATTTTTCCATATTAAGGAGGCCTCCCAACGTATTCTCTCAAATGCCCTTGGTGATTATTCACAGTTTACCTAGCCCGTGGCAAACTCTTTCCTTATCTTAGTCCTGGTTGTCTTGCGCATGTTTCTTTTTGTTAGCATGACTATTAGGCCCCACGCTACTGTTGCAGATCAAACCATGCTTGGTCTAAATAGCAATCGGATTACCTCCTAGTACTCCACCTTGTTTGCATTACCCATAAGCATAACACATCCTCCTACTACGGACCACTAAGGTCTGAAATACTCAGCCACTATCATTGAGTGACCATCTATGTTCACGAGTTCTCTTTCTTACCCTTTGGCTCCCATAGAACTAACCATTTGGCTAATACCCTTACACTAGTTCTTCCCCCTTAGAGAGGAATAATCTTGGAATTTGTCACTTTATGTTCCCATTTTTTGTGACGCCCTTTATTATTTGAGTTTTGGCTAACCCCTCCAATCCTTATGCACTAACTGACACACATGTGCTACACCCCTAGACTATACGGTTTCTCTGAGCGTCCCCTAAAAACCCTTATTGGCGGATCATTACCTATAATCCCTGTTTATGCCACTTTTCACCTGTCCTTACGTTATGCGTTGCTGGTGCGTCAATTTCCATAACCATTATTGTTGGATTTCTTCCATATGCCCTACCGGCTTGCATAAATACTATTCTAGTACTTTTTTTCCTTTTTGATTACAATTCTTATTCATTGGCAGATTCCATTGGTCCGTTGGCTAACCATTGAGTACCATACTTCCATTTTCCTTCCAACCCATTTTTCTTGTTTGCATAATTTCCCACGATTGTCATCCTAGATGAATACTTGTGTTTATTATCCCGATGGATTGACTTGTATTTATAGTTCTGGTGGTTTCTCATGCATTGCCATAGTCGAGCTATGGTCTTGCCCTACATGTTCCCACCATTAGCGTCTTGGCAGACTTTCTCAACTATCTTAGTTGAGCCAAATTCTTGCACCTGTGTTTAAAACTTAGTTTTCTAAAAATATGCAGAAACCTTAAAATGGTTCTGAAAACATTTAACTTGGTTTCATGAGTCTTACGTATACTAAAGGAATCAATGCCTTACTAGCTTACTGGATTTTCCGTTTTTCCTACTTGAACCTCATGATTATCGTTTCGTGCAGGGCTTCCCTTAACCACCTATTCTTTGAAACAACCTAGGAAGAAGATGAAGAAGAAAGGAAAATGAAACAAATCAGATAATAAGTCTCCCGAGAAATCATTTCTCTACTATTTATAACTTTTCTTCCGTGGTCTCCAACCGTATATCAACCATTCATCTAGAATCATTTTGTCTCCCACTAATAGACCGACCAGTTACATCCTAATCGGATCAGGAATGGTCTCCAACCATATTCCATTTTGTTCTTAACTTTTCCAATTTTTTTCAATATAGACCTCTATTTTATGGTCTTTTTCAATTTAATCCCCAAAGTTCCTAATTTTCGGTTAAAAGGAAATCCGAGTGAGGCATAACTTATAAACATTACTAATCATAAGTAAGTGGATTACCATCAATATCAACTAAATCATATTTAAAATTGTTTAAATAACCATTTTGGTACTTGGATAATTGCTATCTAGGTCCCCAAGCATTTTTTCAGTTAAAACTCAATAACAATTAGACTTTTACAAATTAGTCCCTGTGCTTTAATTAGCTATTTTCTTGATTAAATTAATTAACCAATCTTCAATATATTTCCATACTAACTATGTGTATCTTCCTATTTCATTCCAATGGGATTGGTTTATGGAAATGGGGTTCTTAAATTGCATTTTATGACACCGATAAAAGTTGGATAATTATAGAGAGAAAGCTCTATTAAGGTAAGAGATGTTTTTTACCTATCCTAACATGGTATTTAAGTTTAATGACTGTGAGAAAGCTTGGGAGGTTTTCATATAAATAGTTTGATATTTTTCTGTATGGAAAATGAGAAAATGTTGAGAATGGAGTTTCCCTGATTAATTGAAAATGAATTCAAGTTGTGGAAGCATGGTTTTGTATTTTAGAGCATCCAATGGTAAGTACCATTGGATGCTCGTACTTACCTTATGTTAATATACTTAGAAAATGTTAATAATTTATGGAATAAATATGAAATGATATTGTAAATTATGTGTGAAAATTTTATGAAATTATGTGAAAATTATGAAATTGAGTTTGTATGTGAAAATGTGGAAATTCCATGACTTAATATATCCGAAATAAATGGTTAGGAAATTGTAGTAATAAGCCTTTGTCATAAAGTGCCTTATTAATTAATAATGTATTATGGTAATTAATTGGGTGATCATGACATGATTAATGAAAATGATTTGATATTTGTGAAAATTTATGAAATATGACATTAATATGGAAAAGGTGTTAATATGTTATTGTGACAATTTTTGTGAATATCAAATGTTATTGAAAGAGAGTCGACACATTATGATTAATGTGTAGTGAAATGTGGAAATATTGTGAGCTAATGTATGGATTTCATGTGAATTAGATATATCCTTATATGAATGTGAATATGGGAACTATGTTTTATGAGGTAAAGTGATATTTGGAAATGACATAAGTGATTAATATGGGTAATGAGCTAGTAAACTTAGTGATTAGTAAGGATACAATTGACATGCCATAGGTATTAGTTAACACGTGTGGGGTAGAAGACTATGGTTAGAAGAAGTCTTTGGGTGTAGCACTTATGCTTGTTATAAATCCATTTCTAGTTCGTTTTGATGAATACGCTTCCAATGCAATGTTTTCAAGGTAACCGATTGGAATCTTGTGTATCCAAATTCTATCTTACTAAGGTTTACTGTGGGCAAAATGAATTAAATTTTTTATCATGAGATTTGTATTTGGTTAAAAATTGTAAAACAATTACTAAAGTGGTATGTGTTAAAAACTTAACATGTTAGAAAAGGAATTGAATAAACATTTGAACTAAAAATGAATATGTTATGATACTAAGTTCTGACCATTTGTGGCATAAGTGAAATTTGAGATAAGTCAATAAATCTAAATGATTATGTGTCCAATATTACATCTAAATTAGGGGTTATAATGTATTAGACTGAGATTAAAACTTACGATTCTATATGTTCTTAATAAAGAAATGGAAAAGGAAACGTGTTAACTAGCTAACCAACTATGGCTAAGAAGGACAAACTCTTAATAAGAGTTTTGAATCTAAACTTCATAATGAATGTGGCTAATAAACCATTAAAATGGAAGTTGAGCCTCTAAAATTTTGTAACGAGAAATGAATTCATTTGAAAACTAAAATATGGTATGAATGAATCTTGTGATGAATATGTTTAAAGGGTTCAACACTAATAATGAGATAGAATAAATAAATTTATTCTCAAGTACATACTAAGCTAATTGAGCTCACGGGTTTGTTGTTTGAATGCATATGTATCAGATTCATCAAGAAGCTATGGGTTCAGCTTGGGAGGTTCACATCATCATTCAATTGAGGTGTAATATATCTATATTAGTTTACATTTGTACAAGAAATTTGGCATGTACACTAAGACTGAGTTGGTTTTTAATTTTAAATCTGATTGGTATTTTTAAACCCCTTTTATATTTTAATTTAATATATGAATCGATAGTTAGTTTGATGTATATGATATGCGTAACATTCTGGAATAGGGCTTGGCGAGCTAGGGTCGCTAGTGGGCATGGCAAGCTGCGGTCATAGGTTTGGGTCGAGAGCGAAAGTATGGTTTCGATTGTAAAAAATATTTAGGAATAGCCAAAGGGAAAATATACCAAAGTTAGGAAGTGAGCTTATTTTTCTCTTCATAACACCACCCATGCGCATGTAACTCTTTCCAACGTCTACTAAGGCATCCTAAGAACATCAAAACATCATATGCCTATAAATTAAGCTCTTTTCATTAAAAATTTCATATTGTTTTGATCGACAAAACTCTCTCAAACTTCTTCATTGATTACTTCTTTCTCTTGTTGTTAAGTTTCTACGAAAATCCACAGCTGAGTTTTGCAACCTAAATCTGATACCACTAAATGTAACACCCCAAACCCGGTCTAGACGTTATGGCTGAATCTGGCGATGTCACATGGAAAGGGATTTGAAGAAAAGATTGTCGAGTTTAAAAATCGTTACAGTAAGTTAGCTTTTATTTAATTCGAAAAAAAATATTTGATTTGGTCCCTAGCTCATAAAAATGCAAATTCATCCAATTTAGTCCATACCCATGCTAGACTAATATTAACTTAGTCCACAGAAATTCCTATATTTCATTTATTTCACATTTCTACCATGAACATTTTTCTATTTTTCAATTAAATACTTAAATGACAAATTCTTCAAAATTCCTTTGCAAAAGTTGAACAACTATCATCAAATATTTATTTTCATCCATAAAACATAAAAAAAAACCAATATACATTCATGGTAAAAACCTACGCTTTTAACAGTTTTGCAAATTAATCCCCGGGCTAGCTAGATTAAGCTACAAAGACTCCAAAAACATAGAAATCATTAAAATAGGATGAAAAATACTTACATGCATGAGAATATAGATTGGCCAAATGTTTGAAGCTCAAAAATGGTGGTTTTCTTCCTTTAGCATTCGACTAGAGGTAATGGGATTTTTGTTTTATTTATTTTGTTTATTTATTATTAAATTACTAATATAACCTTTATTAAACATATTAATGGTGTCCATAATTTTCCACTACTTAAATTAATGGTTTAATTACCATTTAAGGGCACTCATGATTAAATTTCATAGCAATTTAACACCTTTTTCTAATAGAACTTAAGTTTTGCACTTTACACAATTTAGTCCTTTTTATCAAATTAAGCATGCAAACGATAAAATTTCTTCACGAAATTTTTATACAATGCTACTATCATGCTGCAGACCTTAAAATAATAATATAACAAAATTTTCAACATCAGATTTGTGGTCCCAAAACCACTATTCTAATTTCACTGAAAATGGGTTGGTACATGTAGCATGGAAATTACATGCAATATGATCTAAACATGTCTATTTCCAACTGCACCTTCTTAAACCTTAGTGAGATCAAACCTTACCAAAATCAGAGTGTGAATAAACCAAATAATTTTTTTTGTAGAAAATAAACTTAATATCCATAAACTGAAATAATTAAATATATGTCTATAACATAAAAGCATTTAAAAGTACAAACTCCCACTAAAACCAAATATCGTTAAATGACATTACACTCATATGAGCAATGTGCTATTATTAAACCTGAGGTGTAGTCCATTAATAAGCAGATCTGCAATCATAGAGTTTGTCCTAATATGCTTTATAAGCACCTAACCACTCTAAATTTTTATTTTAACAGCCAGGAACTTAAAGTCTATGTGTTTTGACTTTAATGTGCTCCTGTTGCTATTGGAATAAAAGATTGTAATTTTTTTCACAATTTGCACCTCAGTGACAAAATCTTGTATCCATATTCCATCAAAATCAGAGTATGTATACCTGATGATCTCTAACTAATTAGACATCTGATATGTGAGCATGTAATCTTTTATTCTCTGAAGATACCTCATAACCCTCTTCCCTGCTAACCAATGGTTCATACCAAGGTTGCTTAAATATCTGCCTAACATCCCAACAATGTACGTAATGTACAGAGGCATACATACTTGAGCATACATTAGACTCCCACTCTTGAGACGTAAGGAATCTTATGCATTTCCTTAATCTCAAAATCATTCTTGGGGTATTAGTCGAGACTTAACTTATTCTTGACAAGCAATATGTCATTAACATATAAAACCAAATATAGAACCTTACTCCCACTGAACTTTGTGGTAATACAATTGTCGACCAAATTCATCTCTAACCTTAATGAGATAATCATTTGGTAAAATTTGTAATTCTTTTGACGAGAAGTCTACTTAAGCCCATAGATGAAGTTCTTTGATTTGCAAATCATTAAATTTGCATCATTAGACATAAAGTTTTCTAATTTCACCATATAAATGTATGATCAATGTTACCATTGAGAAACCATTAACTTAATATTCATTTGTTGTAGCTTAAGGTTAAAATATTTCACTAAAGCCATTATAACCCTTTCTCTAGTGGACCTTTTTAATGACATTCATTATTGAGGTTGTTGAGTTTGTTCTTCTGGAACAACTAATTCATCTTGAATAGAGAGTTGTTCAACATTATCTTATTGAGGTTCTAGATTCACTTCTTAATCAATGATAGGTATGAGAACCTAAACATCGTTAAAAGTGATAGTAGGAATCGAGTTACAATTCAATTCCTCTTTAAAAGCAATGTCTGTAACCTTATCTCTCCCTCCAAACTCAACATCCTAAAAGAATGTTGCAATTCCCATCTCAAAAATATTCCTAATTGTGGGATCATAAAACTCATAGCCCTTATATCGCTCAGAATTTCCTTGACCCTTATACTTTATAGACATTAAAGGAGTCAAAAGTGATGTCATTTCAACCTTATCGTTTTTAGCAAAACGTTTCACAATTTTATCAAGGAAACATTGGCTTGAGTAATCTTTTCAGACCCTGTGCCCTTAAAGGCTTCTGGAATGTTGTACTTCATCATCATTAGACTCGTGCAATCTAAACAATTCCCCCTTTCAAAATCCCTTTTAGTATCAAGGGTGCTTTCCGTAGTGAGAGGTGCAAGTTGTTCTTCCCTTAGTGTAAGGTCTATGTCCATACAACCAATCATTATAAATGTCTTTTTCATTCCTTAAAATTAGTCCCATTAAGCATGGGTATAGAATTTATATTAGCAGATATTGTGGCAGCAGAAGATGAACTAGCTTAATATAGAACAAAAACAAATAAAAACAACCTCACATCAATATTCATAAGTAAACAATAAATTCAATATAATGACTAATCCCATATCAAGATACCAAACACAACTTTACTATCAAGTCTTTGGATAGTAATATTAATAGTAAATAGTACTCTTGTTGCAACAATCAACCATCAACAATAAATTATGTCAAACAATGAATTAATCTTTGGACTAACTAATTGCTCACATAAATTACCTTATAATTGTCACACATTTATCACCATAGATGTCATTGAAATTACATCAAATATTAACTTACCTTTGGGTCAATTAATAAATCGTGAATCACAAAAACATAAAATCATCTTGATATTTTAAATAAACTAATCTACACAAAAGAGGTCACTTTAGGCGTAATTTTGTTTCAACTAATCAATTTAAAATATTAGACATCCTTAATTAAAACCTAGAGCCAAAATCAATTTATTTGTTTCAAAATATTTCTCTTAATTTAATCTTTTAATCAAATTAAAAGCTAATAGTATATATATGTATATATATTTATCCCAAAACAATATGCACGATGATGTTGACAAATATAATAATAGCTGAATAAACCAAAATAACCTCACATAAGGCGTTAAATTTAAACCAAAATTATTTGAATAAAGGAAAATATCATATCAAGATATCGGTCACTCCATTAATATATTATCTTTGGACAAAATATTAACTTATAAGTGATATCTTGGTGTAGTAATCAAACATTGACAATAAGAACATGTCGAACAATAAATCTTCCCTTGGGCTGATTTGTTATTCACATGTAAAACCAAATAATCATCACATGTTTATTACCACAGTTGCGCATGTAATATTATTAACCTTCGCTTGGGCCAATCAATATTAACGTAGCTTAAGTTACATGTATAAAACCTTTATATTCTAAAACAAAATAATTTCAATAACAAAGATTACTTTGACAACTTATTATTTCAATTAAGTTATTTTAAAATATATATAAACATACCAATATTCAAATTTAAAATTTACCCAATAGTCAAAGGTTAAAACTAATATTTTATTACTTTATAGATTCGAAATAACCCAAAATAAGGTTGTCTTAATAATGCCATAAAACTAAAACTTTAGTCTTTGATTGCATTTTTTTCCAAGACCATATATATCAAAACCGAATAGAAATAATGTAGTGGTTCAAAGTCAAATAATTAACAAGCACGTGTATTCATAATTTTGGCATAGACAAAAACACCAAAGTAATTCACGCATATACATGTATTCATAATCAAATAGAAAAACTTACCTTAAATATACCATGTAAATCCAAAGTTGTATTTATGATTAAGCAGATTAGCATGAATACTTGAAAAATATTTTCAAGTCAATAAATCTCAAAAACAATATCATAATAGTTGGCATGTCCCACAATTCATACGATAAACCATATCATCATAGTTTAACCAAATATTTGGAACCATAAGATGCCAAAACCTAATATTATAGAACCAAACTTAAAACCAAATTATTTAAACATGTATATAGTTGATGATTTTGCACCAAGCACCCATAAAATTGAATATATAACCATAACAAAAAAAAAAAACTTCAACGATATCCATCAAAATTTAATTTCACCAATCAAACTATAAAAGATATCTTATTGAATAATGGTTATAAAACCCTATTCACGCCAACTATAATCATGCATTAATCCTCAAATCATTGATATGCATATAATATATTTACACACAATTATAAAAATTGAAAAATAATATTGGCTTGCACGGCATATTTCATGTAAACTCAAATTCATATTCATGACTAAAGACATTATCTTAAAACTTCTTTATATACACAAATACTTAAAAAATCCATAACCACCAAATATAAAAAGAACCTCAAATTGTATAAAAGTCTTCATATGTGCAACTACTTATGAAAATCCCAAATATTTTAATTTTAGTTGGGTTTCATAAAGACTAAAACTTCTTTAAAATAATTATAGCGAAACCAAAATTAATCATTCGTATATATGAATTGAATTCAATGGTGAATATAATTCATTATAAATAAAGACAAAAGATGATAATTCCATATACATTCAACCACAAACAGAAAATTTAAAACAAATAGTGTGAAAAAAATCTTAACAACATTAATTTATTCGATTATCAAGTGATTTAACTTTCAAAACAAATTATACAATCCAATTCGAATCCTTAAATTGCAAAAAGTTGTAAGTCTGTAACTTTAATAATGACTTTAACTAAAGTTTATAAAATAATTGTGCAAAAAGAAGAGAAAGAAATATCACAAATCAATTTTTATCAATTGATTATAAATAAATATAAACTTGTAACACCCCAAACTCGGCCTGGATGTTATGGCCGAATCTGGCGATGTCACATGATAGTGTGTTTGAAAGCCGATGCTCGTGTTGAAAAAAAACCATAACTTTGCTTTAAACATTTTCCATTTAGATCTTGTCGTTCTCTTTTATTAATCAAACAAAAAAATAGTGACTTTTATTCAGTCGTTAGTTTGCAAAATATTATACGTTGCGGAAGCTTTTTAAAACAGTTAGAGTCCTTATGGGTATTTTGCTAAAACACATGCATATCTTTTAAAAACCCGTGTTTTATCTACCTCTAGCAGATATAAAAGATAATGCAGTATAAAATCCAAATTTTAAGCAAAAAGTCATAGCAGCCATTATTACAGAAAAATACCCAAATAAAGCTTTTAAAAGAAAAATAAACCTAATTAGATACGAAACAGTAAAAAGGAGTCGTGTGGCCACAAATGATTCCTCTGCCGCTCTGACTCGCCTAAGTCTGGGGATTACTTAAACAGATGAATCAGAAGGGTGAGTTTACGAAAACTTAGTGTATACACCCCATATAAACAAGCAGACAGAAAGCAATCATAGTTTGGGCCTAAGCCCATTTCAGTAATAGTTTCAGTTTTAGTTAGGGCCTTAGCCCATTACAATATCGATGTCGTTATCGATCACAAATTCCTACCCAGCTAGCCTCTAAATTCCATCTCTGTCCAACCCTACACCCCATGTGGGATATAATCAACCCACCCATCCTTACACTCCGAGTAGCACCGAATGCGGCACTATCTGATAATATGCATTGAGCTACCAGTAAGTTAGGCTCGAAGCCTTTCAGTACACTTCCTCCAATCAATATAATCCCATCCCCATGCAATGCATCATACAATCATGTCATGTCAAATCATGGTATCATGCATGCTTTGATGATGATTTAACGGCATGCTCAATATACGATCATATATAGACATATATCGTACATGAATATAACAATATTTAGTTAATTACAGCATGTTTGGTTGGGTGTATTGGCATAGCCAATACACCCCTAATCGGTGGGCCCCACCTAATCCCTCTCTATTCCGTCGTTTGGTTCAATGTATTGCTAATACGCGTGTAATCCATTACTTTCCTAATCGGTGAAAACCATCGATTTCTATTCCCCTCTTTTGCCCAGATTAGCTACCGCTTGAAAAACCGTCCTGTTTTACCCTCCCGATCCCTTTGTTTCTCTTCTTCCTTCTAGCTTCATCCGATTTATTTCCTTGTTTCTTTGCTTTTCTTTTACGATTTGCTCCAGTTTATTTTCTTTGTATTTGTAACATGGGCGTTTCCTTCCTTAGTGTGGCCTAAAAGTCTCTCTTACTTTCTCTCCCTCCCTCGAGTATCTTCTCTTGCAGCAAACAAACATAGCTCAATTTCTTTTCTTATTCTGAGTCTTGGTTATCAGGTAAGGCATCTTCTCTTTCTCCATTTCGAAGCTTTAGAACAACAGCCTTTTCTTTTCTTTAATTCAGAATCTTGATTTTGTTTTGAGACTATTCAATTCCCTTTCTTTTCTTTTTAATGATGATTTACAACTGGGTTTTTGTGAAACTGAAGGAACGGTGGTGGGTTTATTCTTAAAATAATTGTGCAAAAAGAAGAGAAAGAAATATCACAAATCAATTTTTATCAATTGATTATAAATAAATATAAACTTGTAACACCCCAAACTCGGCCTGGATGTTATGGCCGAATCTGGCGATGTCACATGATAGTGTGTTTGAAAGCCGATGCTCGTGTTGAAAAAAAACCATAACTTTGCTTTAAACATTTTCCATTTAGATCTTGTCGTTCTCTTTTATTAATCAAACAAAAAAATAGTGACTTTTATTCAGTCGTTAGTTTGCAAAATATTATACGTTGCGGAAGCTTTTTAAAACAGTTAGAGTCCTTATGGGTATTTTGCTAAAACACATGCATATCTTTTAAAAACCCGTGTTTTATCTACCTCTAGCAGATATAAAAGATAATGCAAGATAAAATCCAAATTTTAAGCAAAAAGTCATAGCACCATTATTACGTAAAAATACCCAAATAAAGCTTTTAAAAGAAAAATAAACCTAATTAGATACGAAACAAGAAAAGGAGTCGTGGCCACAAATGATTCCTCCGCCGCCTCGACTCGCCTAAGTCTGGGGATTACTTAAACAGATGAATCAGAAGGGTGAGTTTACGAAAACTTAGTGTATACACCCCATATAAACAAGCAGACAGAAAGCAATCATAGTTTGGGCCTAAGCCCATTTCAGTAATAGTTTCAGTTTTAGTTAGGGCCTTAGCCCATTACAATATCAGTAATCAGTTATGCGATCACAAATTCCTACCCAGCTAGCCTCTAAATTCCATCTCTGTCCAACCCTACACCCCATGTGGGGATATAATCAACCCACCCATCCTTACACTCCGAGTAGCACTGAATGCGGCACTATACAGTAATATGCAGCTGAGCTACCAGTAAGTTAGGCTCGAAGCCTTTCAGTACACTTCCTCCAATCAATATAATCCCATCCCCATGCAATGCATCATACAATCATGTCATGTCAAATCATGGTATCATGCATGCTTTCAGTACAGTTTTAACAGCATGCTCAATATACAGTCATATATAGACATATATCGTACATGAATATAACAATATTTAGTTAATTACAGCATGTTTGGTTGGGTGTATTGGCATAGCCAATACACCCCTAATCGATGGGCCCCACCTAATCCCTCTCTATTCCGCGCTTGGTTCAATGTATTGCTAATACGCTGTAATCCATTACTTTCCTAATCGGTGAAAACCATCGATTTCTATTCCCCTCTTTTGCCCAGATTAGCTACCGCTTGATAAAGAAATCCTGTTTTACCCTCCCCGATCCCCTTTGTTTCTCTTCTGCTCCTTCTAGCTTCATCCGATTTATTTCCTTGTTTCTTTGCTTTTCTTTTACGCCGATTTGCTCCAGTTTATTTTCTTTGTATTTGTAACATGGGCGTTTCCTTCCTTAGTGTGAAACCCGAAAAGTCTCTCTTACTTTCTCTCCCTCCCTCGAGTATCTTCTCTTGCAGCAAACAAACATAGCTCAATTTCTTTTCTTATTCTGAGTCTTGGTTATCGGTAAGGCATCTTCTCTTTCTCCATTTCGAAGCTTTAGAACAACAGCCTTTTCTTTTCTTTAATTCAGAATCTTGATTTTGTTTTGAGACTATTCAATTCCCTTTCTTTTCTTTTTAATGATGATTTACAACTGGGTTTTTTGTGAAACTGAAGGAACGGTGGTGGGTTTATTCTTTTTCTTATGCTGAAATTTTAGGGTTTTGTTCTCAATTTCAAGAATTTCTTTGATTTATCATTGTGTTTCTGGGTTTTGGATTAACAAGTTGATAAAGTGAACTAAACTCGGTAGGTTTCAAGATGAGATTGTCGATGGACCTTATCATTAAAACTGGAAATACTTTATATTGGATAAATATAATAGAGGGGACTGAAGTATATACACAATTGAGCTTATATATATTATTGTTTTTTTTTCTTTGTTCTCTTTTATCATATTGTTGATTGTTTTCTTGTCTTCTGCTTATAATAGCTAAGCGCTTCTTGTGGATTGTGACGTGTGATATTTGTTTTTGGCTCTGTTGATGGTTAAATAATTCTTTATTCACACAAAAGAGGAGCCTAGCCAACTACAATAAAAGCATCTGCGAAACTGATAGTAATCACAATAGAGAAGTATTCTGGATAAGTAATCACTACACTCAAACCCCAGTTGCAAGCAAGCATCTTGTTGGTATCATCCCTTTCAACTGTGGAGTCTTAGTCAAACTGCCTCTATGATTTTATTAAGAATAACTGAAAAAGTATTAATCTTCTTGCCATGAAGCCTAGAATTCCTCTCCACCAATAACTGAAGAAGTGTGATATTTGTTATTCCTTGATCAGAATTGTTCTTAAGATTATATCTAGGCTTTTGTTTCTTTGCATTTGGTTGTAGAACTCATGTCAGACATGAGTCAGGACATGATTCACACACACATAAGGATTGACATATGCTTGCCAAAAACTTTCGACAGGTTGTGTCAGTCGATGTAAGGTTAAGGGAACTCATATATTTCTATTTTTGCAATTTTCAGGTGGAGGTAAGATTAAGGGAAGGAAGGGCTGTCAACATTCACATGTTTTGTGCTCGCAGGCCAGGTCTCTTGCTCTCCACCATGAGAGCTCTAGACAACCTTGGATTGGACATACAACAAGCTGTAATCAACTATTTTAATGGGTTTGCACTAGATGTTTTCCGAGCTGAGGTGCCCTTCTTTTTTCTCTTCATCTACTTCGTTGATTTCCATTTAAAATCAATTTTAATTTGCACATCTATCCAACAGATTTCAACTAAAATCTGTCTAACAATTTTTGATGAATGCGATTTCTTTCAAAGTCTAGCCAACTCTAGTGCAAAAAATAAAGCCATATAGAAAGTTATTTCTTCTGTTTAACACTTAAAACTACAAATGAAATGAGCCTTTATTCAAGAAATTCAGTTATTTTCTGTGCATCTTTGCTACATAGAACTGCTGTTGAAAAGAGCAGTTCAGTAAAAGGCAAGTTCAAATAATGGTATAGACCATGAGTCAGAAACCCTGAAATTGATGACTCTCTTCCCATTGTCCTTTTGTATATGAATAGCAGACTGACTACTTGCACTAGTTTGCACATAGATTAAAGTAAGAATCCTTGTTTAGTGGGATATATCCTAGGCAATTTTTTCTTTCTGCTCATACCTCTGAAGGTCAACTATGATGCTAATGGTTAATAATTGTTGATCTTTAGATCACTAAATTACTTGTGAGATGAATTTGTTAGGTATTTACTGCAAGTGATAAACAGAATTTATCGTGAGGTGTGTTTTCCTTAAAGTTTAGTTTCGGATCTGGTGATGCTGAACAAAGACAATATGAAAATTGGGAAATTGGAGCTATGCGAGTACCAGAATTGTAGCTTTGTTAAACAAGCATTACAGTACCAGCTAATCTGGAAGTCTGCATATCATCTAAAAAATAGAAAAGTTGTAAGGTGTTTGGTTTGTTGGTGGATATTAATATTTGGATGAAGAATTCAGTAATTTTGATTTGGTGTTTGACAAATGACAGCAATGCAGGGAAGGCCAGGATGTATTGCCTGAGCAAATCAAAGCAGTACTTTTGGATTCAGCAGGGTTCCGTGGGATAATGTGAGGGTGAATGGTTGGCTTATTATGATGGTATTGGTATGAACAGAGGCAATAGTAAATGTTGATGTAAAGTAATTAGTTGCTTCTCATCCCAGTGGTGAAGCAAATTTTACAAGGTAGTGAGCTTTGTAGGTAGCGCAAGCAAGTAGGCAAACAATTGATTTCTTAGTTATTCTATCACTTGAGAATTAAGTTGATTCTGATGGAGGTTTTTATTTATTATATTTATTTTCTTTTTTCTTTTGGGTTAATATTCATACACCATACTCAAATCACACATGCATACACAGGGGAGTACGGATCTATTAATAAATTAAGGGTGTGGTTGTACAAAAAATTCTAGATCATCCAACTCAAATGATCGTTTTCTTTAGTTTACCTTCTGTTGCGCGATTGGAATGGGTCAGAAGATTTCTTTCTGACCATTAAAACTCAAAGTTCAAACTTTTTGATGTTGTAAAACTATATAACATATGGATTATGATGTAGAATTTCATTTTCATCTAACATTTTCTTAATATAAGTTAATTATGTTTATGTAGAATATAATTCTCAAGTTATATTTTGATTTTAGTAAATTCATATAAGAACATTTTATTATTAAGAATTTTATGAAATTATATATCATTATTAAATTATATTTAATATTAATTATTTTAAATTGTATAAATTCATATATGAAAAATTATTATCAATAATTTTATGAAATTATATATTATTATTAAATTATATGTAATAATAATTATTTTAAATTATACAAATTCATATAAGATAATTTATTAGTTATAATTATTTTAAATTTTATTAAATCATATATTTTAATTAAAATATATTTAATATTAATCATTTCAAATTATCTTTTATAGTATCATATATTATGATTTGGGTAAATTCATATAAGAATATTAATTATTAAGAATTTTATTAAATTATATATTTTAATTATAATATATTTAATATATTTAATAATAATTATGTTTAAATATGATTAAATTATTTATTATTGATAATAATAATCTTATTCTAGTCATTTTAGTTTTTTCCATTATGCTATTACACCTCTATTCCATTCAACCAAACACAAGATTACTATTACGCCTCTATTCCATTACATTCAACCAAACAGTTGATTTGCTATTACACCTCTATTCTTTTACACCTCTATTCCATTACACCTCTAATCCAATACAACGAACCAAACGTGCCCTTAGGGATCTAGGTAAGCTTACCGACCCTACAGTAGGTTCACAGTCGTCACGGGCGACCCGTGTAACCTTAACATCAACACAGTGAAAAATGGGCCCACATGCCCATGTTGTCTGCCTGTGTCGGCCTACACACCCGTTGGTCCGCTCGGCCCAAAATGGCTTTAGCCGTGTGGATCTCACGGCCTGGCTCAATATTCTCAGAGGTCTGCGTGGTTCACTCGTGTGGGGCCCACACGCCCGTATGGCCCACATGGCCCAATTTAGCCCGGCCCATGAAACACACATGGACAGCCTTGATGATCACATGCCCATGTTCGATCACATGGCTTACCACACGGGCGGTCGCAAGCCCGTGTGGCATCGACAATCACATTTTTTGGCTTTTCGCCAATTTTTATTTTTAGGGTTGTGTTTACACACCTGTTACAGATTCGCAGCAAAACACTTCTGAGCTTGGTAATAACTAAAACAAATTGATCAACACACTCCCCATTAATCACCTTAATAGCCGAATTAACCAACCTAACCACTTACTTAATTTAAGAGCGATCGGAACTTACCCCTAACGCCGCAACTTGGTGTGCTTACGAAGAAGTATGGGAAGGGTCTCGATCCACATGATTTGCTGCAGAAAACAAAGCGTAATCATTAATAGAAACACAAGAAATAAAAGGAAACGTTTTTTCACCAAGTAATGACTACCCCAAATCATCATTACCTATCCCTTACTTACAGACGTATAACTAGCGGAGGAGGAACGCAGACCTTATCTTGATCGATCGAAGGATGCACAAAGATGAGAAAGATTCAAGAGCCAATTTGGCTGCTCTAGGGAAAAGAGAGAAAAGAACAGTAGGATAAAGAAAAGCGTCAGAAAGGGAGAGCATAAAGCCAAAATTTGAGTAAGTGCGCAAAGAAGGTGCGTCCGGCATAAAAAATTTAAAAAGAAAGAAAGAAAGTATGCCAAAGTACCGAATTTAGAGGAGTGAGAGGAGAGGAACGACAGCACAACGGGGCCTACAAGCCCATGATGTTTGCCCATGTGGCCCACATGGCCCAAATTTGCCTTGGCCTCGTGATCCATTTTTATGTAACCCATGCTAGATAATTATTCATATGTGTTTCCACTATTTACTTATATGATCCTTCAAAGTTGTCTACTTGAGTCACTGTTACTAAATTATTTGTATCTTAAGCTACAGAATTCCAAATTAAGATCCGCAAATTTTCCCTAAAACTAGTCTCACATACCTTATTACCATAAAAATTTCAGAATTTTTTGTTTAGCCAATAAGTACAGTTTATTCTTTAAAATTTTCCCCTATTTTGTTGTCAGACAGTTTCGACCTTTCTACACTAAAAACTAATTATCTTCTCGTACAGAATTCGGATGATGTTCCTGTTTGTTTCTCTTGAAAGAAGACTTATTCAAAATTTTAATAATATAAATTCTAACCTATAATAATTTTTATAAAATGTTTAATATTTTTCCAAATTCAAGGCAGGGGATTCCAAAATAATTCTGACCCTGTCTCACTAAAATTAAAATATCCCATAATATGAAATTCTTTTGCTTACTTCGTTTCTTCTATGAGAAACTACGATCAAATATATTTAATCTCAAATTTTTTCATCCTCTAATTTGGTTTCCACAATTTATGGTGATTTTTCAAATTTAGCCTACTGCTGCTGTCCAAATAGCAAGCAATTTCGGCTTTTTGTTGAATCCTTATTTTTGTGTTTCGGGTACACACCTGGTTTTGTTTGATGCTAAAATAGTCCTCGAGCACTCAAAAACCTATAATTAAACAAATAACACCATAATCAGTCTTACCTCGCAATTAATCAAAATCCCAAAACCCAAATACTTACCCATAAAACGATGAACACTTACCGCAAAAACTTCAAATCGGTACGTTTACGAAATTCACTAGGAGAGCCTTAATCCTTGCAAAATGTTGCTGCCAACACACCAGAATTAGACTATTGAACACAAAATAATCTCTTAAAATGATGCCCAATAACTTACTGAATTTGCACAAGTGCTGCTTAACGCTACTAAATCAAGAGGAATGAATGGTTTAGGGGGAATAAGGGAATTTCGACAGTAGAGGAAAGAAAAGAAAAGATAATCGAGTAAGAAGCAAAGAAGAAAAAAAATTCTGTAGAGATGGGGGAGAGAAAACGTTAGAAAGATGGAGAGAAAAATGACTCCTTTTTTTTCGAAAAAGGAAAAAGTGATCAGATTTTGGATATTCTCCTCGAAAATCCCCTAATTCACTCCTAAAATTGCTCCCTCACTTCCCACTACACATCAACCACTCAGAAACCTAGTTCAGCACAACTCTTGCATAAATTAAGAGTAAAAAAACAACCTTTTCCATCCCAAAGATTCGAACCCATGACCTCCCTCACTCCAACACTCCACTTATCCACCAGACCAACAGGCCCATTCTGTTAATTATTTGCCAACTTTTACTTAAAAGCCTACAGACCAAAGATAGGGTAAAAATACCAAAACTTGCCCAAGTCCTGGCTTGAACTTGGGACTTCCCAAACACTTCCTAAACACATAACCATTAAAGCTGACAAATGTTTATGTCACACATTCACAATACCCAAAATTAAAATTTTAGGGCGTTACAATTCTACCCCCTAAAGAAAATTTCATCCTTGAAATTTACCTGATCAGAACAGATGAGAACACTACTGACACATCGCATCATCAGGCTCTCATGTAGCCTCCTCAGTGTTATCATTCCGCCATAGAAACTTTACCAGTGAAATGGATTTTCTTCTTAGAACCTTAACGTCGTAATCCAGAATCTGAACTGACTCTTCCTCAAAGGTTAAATCTGGCCTAACCTCGATCTTTTCAACAGGGACAATATGAGTAGGATCAGAATGGTAGCGCCTCAACTTGTCCTCTAGTATCTGAATCACCCTCTTAGAGTGACTATCGGTCTAAGGATGAATGTAGTACTGAAGTTAGAGCCTCATGTAAATTTTTCCAAAATTGAGATGCGAAACGAGGATCCCTATCAGAGGTGATCGAAACCGGAACTCCATGCAGTCTCATTATCTTAGAAATATAAAGCTTCGTCAGCTTGTGCAGAGAAGAATCAGTACGAATCGGTATAGAGTGGGCGGACTTGGTCAATCGATCCACGATGAACCATATTGAATTCTTCTTAGTGGGTGTTAGAGGCAACCTATTGACAAAATCCATATTTACGCGCTCCCATTTCCAAAGAGGAATCTTAACCGGCTGCAACAAACCTGAAGGTAATTAATGCTCAGCCTTAACTTGCTGGCAAGTCAGATATCTGCCCAAAAAATTAATAACTTTACGTTTCAACCCTGGCCACCAATATAACTCATGGAGGTCTCGGTACATCTTATTTCCGCCAATATGCATAACATAAGGGCTACTATGCACCTTTTTCAGTATGGCCTGTCTCAAATCAGTATCATTCGGAACTGAGATTCTCTCATGGAAACAGAGTACATCATTGTTTAGTCCAAATCCGTAGTACTACCACCCTCAATCTACCGAAATCAAAGACCCAACGACTCATCCTCCAACTACTCACCCTTAATCTGCCCAATCCATGACGGCTTAACTTGAAGCTCAGCTTATAAACTACCATCATCAAATAAAATTAGGTGAGCAAAACATCGCCCTCAAATCAGTCACAGCCCTACGGCTTAGTGCGTCGGCCGCCACATTGGCCTTACCAGGGTGGTATTCAATCGTATAGTCGTAGTCTTTAAGCAACTTAATCCATTTACGCTGCCTAATATTTAGCTTCTTTTGAGTGAGGAGATACTTGAGAATCTTGTGGTCCATGTAGATGATACACATTTCACCATATAGGTAATGCCTCCAGATCTTCAGTGCGAATACCACCGCGGCCAACTCCAAGTCATGTGTCGAAAAATTTGCCTCATGAGTCTTAAGTTGATGAGACGCGTATTCTACAACCTTTCCCTCCTGCATCAACACACATCCCAAACCGACTTGTGATGCATCGCTGTAAACAGTGAACTCTTTTTCAGATTCTGGCTGTATCAAAACTAGGGCCTCAGTCAGTACAGTCTTGAGCTTCTCAAAGCTCTCTTGCTGTAAATCAGTCCAACTAAACGGCATACACTTACGTAGCAGCTTAGTCAAGGGTACTATAATCAAAGAAAACCCCTCCACAAATCGTCGATAATACCCTGCCAGTCCTAGAAAACTGCGGATCTCAGATACAGTCTTAGGCTGCTTCCAATCCAAGACAGCCTCAATCTTTCGAGGATCGATTCAATCCCCTCAGTAAAAACCACATGACCCAAAAATGTTACTTCACGTAACCAGAACTCATATTTACTGAACTTGGCATACAGTTGTTTCTCTTGCAGAATATGTAGAACCACTCTGAGGTGTTCATAGTGTTCATCCTTAGTTTTCGAATACACCAGTATATCGTCAACAAATACCACTACGAACCGGTTTAGATAGGGCTGGAACACTCAGTTCATCAGATCTATAAAAGCTATCGGTGCATTCATCAGTTTAAATAGTATCACTATGAACTCGTAGTGACCATAGCGAGTCTTAAATGCCGTCTTATGCACGGCAGCCTCTTTAACTCTCAACTGGTGATACCCTGACCAAAGATCAACCTTAGAAACAATCAAAGCCCTTCGGAACTGGACAAAAAGATCATTTATCTTTGGTAGAGGGTACATATTCTTGATGGTCAGCTTGTTCTGTTGACGATAGTCAATACACATAAGCATGGATCCATCCTTCTTTTTCACAAACAATACTGGTGCTCCCCATGGAGACACACTAGGACGGATGAACCCACGATCCAGTAACTCTTGAATCTGGGCCTTAAGCTCCACAAGCTCTTTCGGTGCCATTCTATAAGGGGCAATGGACACCGGAGCTGCACTAGGAAGGAGCTCTATCCTAAACTCCACTTCACGATTCAGAGTTAAACCCAGTAGCTCATCAGGAAAGACGTCCAGAACATCATTTACTGTTCTGATATCCTTAACCGTAGAGTCCTTAGAACCCGAAACACTTACATAGGCCAAGAATGCCTCACAACCCTTACGAACCAACTTCTCCACCACCAGTGTAGAGATCACATTAGATAAGTAGTTTCGACGTTCTCTGATCATGACTACCTCCATACCCTCCTCGACGATTTTTGCCTTCTCAATCAGGGCAGAAAGATCTCACTCCCCCTGCGGGGCTATCAAAACCCTCAAATTATCTCTTAGGCCATCATCAAAGCAGACACATCGCTCATACTCAGATGCCACCATCCTCGCGCATAGCGGCTCAGTCTCAAAAACTCAGCCTCATACTCCGCCACATTAGGATGACCCTAGTGACACCCCTGAAGAGCTCAGCTTTGTTGGACCAGAGTTGTTTCGTAACGGACCCTTAACCTCCAAATCTAGTATTGGGCCTAATGACCATCTCCAAAATCCTTAGCATAGCCTGGGACAATGCATCCTCCCCAGCCACGCAATCTTAAGACCCAGTCTCAGTAGTAGGTGACACTAGCGTCTCACTCTTATCCAAATTTGGCAGACTGTCCGATGACGAGGACTCAGCTCGAGCCCCTCTACACCTTTTACCTTGGCCTCTAGTACCCTATCCGCGAGTACCTCTAGTAGTCATTGTCTAATTGCGTTTTATCGATACTAATAGATTTATGCATCAGTTTACAGTTCCAGTGTTTATTAATATATTTTTTTTTGAAAATAGTATAAGAAGTGTGAAGTTTGTTTCATCCATCGCAGTGTCAATCAATGTCTACCAGTTTTACTACAGTCTCAGTATACACTATTTTAAGTGTTTTTAGTATAGTCTATCTATAGTAGTCTCAGTATATATTATCTATAGCAGTTTCAGGATATACTATCAAAGATAATTTCAGTTTCAATTTTAACAATTCAAAGTTTCAGAAAACTTACTGGATCGACGCCGGAGACTCGGTGTACAACACTTTCAGTAAAAACATTTAGAAATTAGTTCTCAGAAATCATGTCATAAAAATCGACATCCACAGTCGAGTTTTGTAACCTGGCTCTGCTACCACTAAATGTAACCCCCCAAACCTAGCCTAGACGTTATGGCCGAATCTGACGATGTCACATGGTAGTGCTTTTCGAAAAATATGTCATCGCTAAATCCTCTTTCCTATTTAACCATTTTTTATTATCTTATGTTAACTTCAAATCGTGGCGTTCGTTTTCCAAACATTATTCATTTCCAAATCGTTATTCAATTTCAAAATGTTTTTTCATTTTTATTGCGGAAGCTTTTGAATAGTTTGCTTATTCGTGGTATTTTTGATGAAGCATTAATTTCATTTGAAAACCCGAGTTTTACCTAACACTAGCATATTTAAGTCATAAAACTGTATAAAATCCAAATTTTAAACCAAAATTTGTAAAAGCCATAATTACAGCAAAATACTCTCAAATAAAAGTAAAATCATAAACAGGTAGTAAACAGTGTAAAAGAAGCTGTGTGGTCACCACTGAGTCCTCCGCTGCACCGATCTGCCTATATCTGGGAATTACCTGTACAGATTAAATAGAAGGGGCGGGTTTAGGTAAACTCTGTGTGTAATCCCCATACAAATGAACAGACAATAAACAAATAATCACGATGCCGGCTTAATCCCTTTTCAAGATGTCGATGTCGATGTCACCCATTTTGGGCCTTAGCCCATCTCAGTACAAAAACAGTCATGCAGTAGGGCTTTAGCCCATCACAAGATCGAGAATAAAGAATGTATATGCAGTCACAAAAATCCTACCCATCTAGCTTCTACACACCATCTCCGTCCAACCCTACACTCCGTGCAGGGATATAATCAACTCACCCATCCCTACACTCAAAGTAGTACCGAATGCGGCACTAGACAGTAGTTTACAGCTGAGTTGCCACTAAATTAGGCTCGAGGCCTTTCAGTATGCTTCCTCCGAACATTATAATCCCCCAACCCAATGTAATGCAATATACAGATATGACATGCTATAACATAATATCATGCATGTAAATAGGGCATACAATATCAAATTAGTGGGACATGATCAGGCTTAATCATATCAGTCATACAGTCATTTCAGTCAATTAGTGGTCTAGGTAAACTTACCGACCCTACAATAGGTTCACAGTCGACTTGGGCGACCCGTGCAACCTAATCAGTCAAACAGTGAAAATGGGCCTACAAGCCCATGATGTTCACCCGTGTTGCCCACATGGCCCAAATTTTCCTTGGCATCGTGATCCATTTTAATGTAACCCATGCTAGATAATTATTCATATGTGTTTCCACTATTTACTTATATGATCCTTCAAAGTTGTCTACTTGAGTCACTGTTACTAAATTATTTGTATCTTAAGCTAAAGAATTCCAAATTAAGATCCGTAAATTTTCTCTGAAACTAGGCTAACATATCTTATTACCATAAAAATTTCAGAATTTTTTGTTTAGCCAATAAGTACAGTTTATTCTTTAAATTTTTCCCATGTTTTGTTGTCAGACAGTTTCGACCTTTCTACACTAAAAACTAATTATCTTCTCGTACAGAATCCGGATGATGTTCCTGTTTGTTTCTCTTGAAAGTAGACTTATTCAGGATTTTAATAATATAAATTCTAACCTATAATAATTTTTATACAATTTTTAATAATTTTCAAAATTCAAGACAGGGGATTCCGAAATAATTTTGACCCTGTCTCACTAAAATTCAAATATCCCATAATATGAAATTCTTTTGCTTACTTCGTTTCTTCTATGAGAAACTACGGTCAAATATATTTAATCTCAAATTTTTTCATCCTCTAATTCGGTTTCCACAATTTATGGTGATTTTTCAAATTTAGCCTACTGCTGCTGTCCAAATAGCAAGCAATTTCGGCTTTTTGTCGAATCCTTATTTTTGTGTTTCGGGTACACACCTGGTTTTGTTTGATGCTAAAACAGTCCCCGAGCACTCCAAAACCTATAATTTAAAAAATAACACCATAATCAGTCTTACCTCGCAATTAATCAAAATCCCAAAACCAAAATACTTACCCACAAAACGATGAACACTTACCGCAAAAACTTCAAATCGGTACGTTTACGAAAATCACGAGGAGAACCTTAATCCTCGTGAAATGTTGTTGCCAACACCCCAGAATTAGACTATTGAACACAAAATAATCTCTTAAAATGATGCCCAACAACTTACTGAATTTGCACAAGTGCTCCTTAAGGCTACGAAATCAAGAGGAAAGAATGGTTTAGGGGGAATAAGGAAATTTCGACAGTAGAGGAAAGAAAAGAAAAGATAATCGAGTAAGAAGAAAAGAAGAAAAAAATTTGGTAGAGATGGGGTAGAGAAAACGTCAGAAAGATGGAGAGAGAATCGGCTCTTTTTTTCAAAAAAGGAAAAAGTGATCAGATTTTAGATATTCTCCCCCATAATCCCCTAATTCACTCCTAAAATTTCTCCCTTACTTCCCACTACACATTCACCACTCAAAAACACAGTTCAGCACAACTCTTGTTGCAAAAATACAACCTTTGTCGTCCCAAATATTCGAACCCATGTCCTCCCTCACACCAACACTCCACTTATTCACCAGACCAACAAGCCTATTCTGTTAATTATTTTCCAACTTTTACTTAAAGCCTATTGACCAAAATAGGGCTTATTCATAAAAATACCAAAATTTTCTAAAGTCCTGGCTTGAACTTGGGACCTCCCAAACACTTCCAGAACACATAACCACTAAAGCTGACAGATGTTTGTGTCACACAATCACAATACCCAAAATTAAAATTTTGGGGCGTTACACACTCCCTGGCGCACACCAAAACTCGAACTCAAGACCACCAGCATTTTAACACACCACCAGACCAGCAGACCAGCAGGCCCATTCTGACATATTTTACTAACATTTATTTAAAAGGCTACTGAGTAGCGATAAGGTTTTGTTCAGAAAAGTACAAAAAATTTCCCAAGACAAGGCTTGAACTTGGGACCTCTCAAACACTTCCTAGAATGCTTAACCACTAAAGCAGACAGATATTTCTGTCAATTAATTATAAAAACATAAACAGGTATTTTTGGGGCATTACAACTCTACCCCCTAAAAGAAAATTTTAGCCTCAAAATTTTACCTGATCAGAATAGATGAGGATACTGCTGTGGCATCGCATCCTCAGGATTCCACTTGGACTCCTCAGAGCTATGATTCGCCAAAGAACCTTCACCAGTGGGATGGATTTTCTTCTTAGAACCTTTACATCTCACTCCAATATCTGAACTAGCTCTTCCTTAAAGGTCAGATCTAGCCTAACATCGATCACCTCAATAGGAACAATATGCGTGGGATTAGAGCGATAGCGCCTCAACATTGAGACGTGGAATACATCATGAATCTGATCAAATTCCAAAGGTAACTCCAACTGGTAAGTAATTGGTCCCACTTGCTTAAGAACACAGTAAGGTCTAATAAATCTAGGGCTCAACTTGCCCTTGCAACCAAATCTCAGTACCTTCTTCCACGGCGAGACCTTGAGAAAAACGAAGTCCCCCACAGAATAATCAATCTCTCAACCGCTTCATATTGGCATAGGATTTCTGCCTATCAGATGCCGCTTTCAATCGATCCCGAATCAGTCTAACTTTATCCTTGGTATCAGAAACTAGCTCAGGGCCCAGAACACGATGCTCGCCCAACTCAGTCCAACATGAAGGTGTGCGACACCTACGACCATATAAAGCCTTGTAATGTGCCATCAGAATGCTAGATTGATAGCTGTTGTTATAAGCAAACTCTTCTAGCGGTAAGTAAAACTCCCAACTGCCTCAGAAATCAATCACACAACTTCTCAACATATCCTCTAGTATTTGAATCTCCCTCTTTGACTGACTATTCGTCTGAGGATGGAATGCAGTACTGAAGTCCAATCTTGTACCCAGAGCTTTATGTAGCTTCTTCCAGAACCGAGACGTGAAGCGAGGATCCTTATCAGATATTATTAAAATCGGTACCCCAAGCAGTGTCACTATCTCAGTCCCATACTATTTAGCCAGCTTCTACAGAGAATAGACAGTACGAACCTGTATGAAGTGGGCGGACTTGGTCAATCGGTCCACGATGACCCATACAGAATCTTTCTTAGTAGGTGTGGTGGGTAACCCACTAACAAAGTCCATAGTCACTCTTTCTCACTTCCAAAGCGGAATCTTCACTAGCTGCAACAAACTCGAAGGTAACTGATGCTCAGCCTTAACCTGCTGGCATTTCAGACACTTAGCCATAAATTCGATAACCTCTCGCTTAAGACTTGGCCTTAGCCATAAATTTGATAACCTCTCGCTTAAGACCTGGCCACCAGTATAACTAACGAAGGTTACGATTCATCTTATTTCTTCCCGGATGCATAACATAAGGGCTACTATGCGCCTCTCTCAGAATAGACTGCCTCAATTCAATATCTTTCCGTACACAAATTCTTCCACGAAAATAGAGTACCCATTCACTATTCAGTCTGAAATCTACAGTATTCCCATTCTTAATTTTTCGGAAGCGAAGACCCAACGACTCATCCTCTAACTACTCACCCTTAATCTGCCCAATCCATGACGGCTTAACTTGAAGCTCGTCTTATAAACTACCATCATCAAATAAACTTAGGCGAGCAAAACATCACCTTCAAATTAGTCACAGCCCTACGGCTTAGTGCGTCGGCCACCACATTGGCCTTACCAGGGTGATATACAATCATACAGTTGTAGTCCTTAAGCAACTTAATGCATCTATGCTACCTAAGATTTAGCTCCTTTTGAGTGAGGAGATACTTGAGACTCTTGTGATCCGTGTAGATGATACACTTTTCACAATATAGGTAATGTCTCCAGATCTTCAGTGCAAATACCACCGCGGCCAACTCCAAGTCATGTGTCAGAAAATTTGCCTCATGAGTCTTAAGTTGACGAGATGCGTATGCTACAACCTTTCCCTCCTGCATCAACACACATCCCAAACCGACATATGATGCATCATTGTAAACAGTAAACTCTTTTCCAGACTCTGGCTATATAAAAATAGGGGCCTCAGTTAATACAGTTTTAAGCTTTTCAAATCTCTCTTGCTGCGTATCAGTCCAGTTAAACGGTACACCCTTACATAGCAACTTAATCAAGGGTGCTGCAATCAGTGAAAAACCCTCTACAAATCGTCGATAATCCCCTGCCAGTCCCAAAAAACTGCAAATCTCAGATACAGTCTTAGGATGTTTCCAATCCAACACCGCCTCAATCTTTCGAGGATCGACCATAATCCCCTTAGCTGAAACCACATGGCCCAAAAATGTTATTTCTTGTAACCAGAACTCACATTTACTAAACTTGGCGTACAATTGTTTCTCTCACAAAATTAGCAGAACCACTCTAAGATGTTCATCGTGCTTATCCCCAGTCTTCGAGTACATCAGTATGTTGTCAATAAAATCCACCACGAACTGATCTAGATAGGGCTGGAACACTCAGTTCATCAAATCCATGAAAGCTACTAGTGCATTCGTCAGTCCAAATGGCATCAGTAGGAACTCATAATGACCGTATCGAGTCCTAAATGTTATCTTGTGCACATCAATCTCCTTAACCCTCAACTGATGATATCCTGATCGGAGATCAATCTTGGTGAAAACTGAAGTACCTCGGGACTGATCAAACAGATCGTCTATCCTCGATAGAGGGTACTTATTCTTTATGGTCAACTTGTTCAGTTACCGGTAATCAATACATATATGCATGGATTCATCCTTTTTGTTCACAAACAGAACCGGTGCTCCCCACGGAGACACACTACGACGGATGAACCCACGATCCAGTAACTCTTGAATCTGAGCCTTAAGCTTCACAAGTTCTTTTGGTGTCATTCTATAAGGGCCGATAGACACTGGAGCTGTACCAGGAAGGAGTTCAAACCCAAACTCTACTTCACGATTCGGAGGTAACCCAGGTAGCTCTTCAAGAAAAATATCTGAAAACTCTTTAATCGTCCTGATATCCTTAACTGAAGAATCCCCAGAATCTGATGTACATACTGATTATGACTACCTCACTGTCTTCTGCAGTTCTCAGTACAACCCTTTTCATGGCACAATCTAAGCTCATTCGGTGTTTAATGGACTAGTCCATTCCAAGTATCAGATCAAATTCCCCAAAAGGTAGTTCCATTAGATCAGCTAAAGAGATAGCTCATTGAACCTCTAGAGGAACATCTCTAAACAGTTTGTTAACCCTTATTGACTGCCCCAACGAACTTAGTATAATGACCTCATTCGTATTACTCTCAACCAATATACCCAAGTTTTCAGATACAGTACAAGCTATATAGGAGTGAGTGGATCCTATATCTATCAGTGCAGTATATGGTACATTATAAATAAAAAACTTACCCGTGATAATGTTCGGAGCATCTCTATCCTCTCCATGACGTGTAGCATAAACTAGATTTGACTACCTTGCCTTAGTATGACTAGCATCTCTGCCCGGTGCTCTCTGACCACTGCCTAACCCATTACCACCTCTGGCCTGACCATAACCTCTCGGTGGCTACTGAGCTCCTCTCGGTGGTGGTGCAGTACCAGTATTCGGAACTTGCATCTGACCAGACCTCTGCAGACACTCTCTAATACGATGCTCTAATGAACCGTACCTCAAACAAGCCTCAGTTCTTTTCCAACACTCGCCTTGATGGCGTCTACCACAGTAAATACACAGCGGTTGTCCAGTAGCAGCAATAAAAGCCCCAACTCTGATCGGTCCATCAGCTTTGGCCTTTTTCTTAGACCTTTGAACGGAACTCGAGGGCTCTAAATCCCTCTTATTCTTACCTCTCTCTGTCACGGTTCTAGCACTCAGTGTGCTTCACTTTCCCGGCGATCTTTGCATTATCAACCAGTGCAGCAAAATCTCACTTCTTTTGTGGAGCTATCAGAACCATCAGATTATCCCTGCGGCCATCCTTGAAGCGAACACATTGCTCGTACTCAGTCACCACCATACCACACGCATAGCGGCTCAGTCGTAAAAACTCAGCCACTAATCTGTCCCTCTGAGTCAAATTCAAGAACTCTCTCCTATGGGCATCCACATAGTTGGCCCCCATATATTTCCCCTGAAAAGTGGTCTTAAAGAACTCCCAGGTCAGTCAATCGGGCTGAGTGCCCTCTTTAACAGTGAGCCACTACTAATAAGCCTCATCTCGTAATAGTGATACAACATCCTTCAGCTTTTGCTCAGGGGTGTAGAGGTCATCCATAATTCTCTTTGTGGCCTCTATCCAGTACTCAGCCACATTAGGGGCAACTCCAGCAATACCTCTAAAATTCTCTGCTCCATTGGACTGGAGTCATTTCGTAACTGACCCGCGGCCTCCAACTCCAGTATTGGGCCGAACGACCCTTTTTAGAATCTTTAACATGGCTTGAGATAGTGCGTCGTCCCTAGCTGCATGATCATAAGACCTATTCTCGGTCACGGGTGAAGCCGGTGTCTCACTTGTTTCCAAATTAGGTATGTGGCCAAATGATGAGGACCCAGCTTGAGTACTTCTATGGCCTCTACCACGGCCTCTTGTACCTCGCCCGCGAGTACCTCTTGTGCTTATTGTCTATTCGCTTTAATCTGTATTAACAGTTTTATGCAGCAGTTTACAATTTTAGTATTTATTAATAGATATCTTTTGAGAGGCAGTATCAGAAGTGTAAAGTTTGTTTTCGCCCAATGCAGTGTCTATCAGTGTCTATCATTTTTACTATAGTATTAGTATACATTAACTTGAGTGTGTTCCGTACAATCTACCTATTAGTAGTCTCAGTTTGTACTATCTATAGTAGTTTCAGTATCAAGTTAATTTCAGTTTAAAACATATAAAGGCTTCAGAGAACTTCCAAGATCAGCGCCGGAGACTCGGTGTACCACACATTCAGTAAAAATGTTTCAAACCATTTAGAAATCAGTGCTTTAAAAACCAAGTTTTGAAACCCGAATCCACAATCGAGTTTTACAACCTGACTCTGATACCATTAAATGTAACACCCCAAACCCGGCCTGGACGTTATGGCTGAATCTGGCGATGTCACATGATAGTATGTTTGAAACTCGATGCTCGTGTTGAAAAAAAATCGTAACTTTGCTTTAAACATTTTCCGTTTAGAGCTCGTCGTTATCTTTTATTAATCCTAAAAAATAGTGATTTTTATTCAGTCATTACTTTGTAAAATATTATACGTTGCGGAAGCTTTTTAAAACAGCTTGGGTCCTTGTCGGTATTTTGCTAAAACACATGCATATCTTTTAAAAATCCGTGATTTATCTGCCTCTAGCATATATAAAACATAATGCAGTATAAAATCCAAATTTTAAGCAAAAACTCATAGCGGCCATTATTACAGAAAAATGTCCCAAATAAAGCTTTTAAAAGAAAAATAAACCTAATTAGATACGAAACAGTAAAAAGGAGTCGTGTGGCCACCGCTGAGTAGTCCGCCGCTCCGATCCGCCTAAGTACATCCCTATGCAATGCATCATACAATCATGTCGTGTCAAATAATGGCATCATACATGCTTTCAGTACAGTTTTAATAGCATGCTCAATATACAGTCATATATACATATATATCGTACATGAATATAGCAGTCATTCAGTCAATTAGGGGTCTAGGTAATCTTACCGACCCTACAGTAGGTTCACAGTCGTCACGAGGGACTCGTGTAACCTTAACATCAAAATAGTGAAAAATGGGCCCACATGCCCATGTTCTCGGCCTGTGTAGGCCCACACGCCCGTGTGGTCCACTCGGCCCAAAATGGCTTTAGCCGTATGGATCTCACGGCCTGGCTCAATATTTCCACACACCCGTGTGGCCCACACAGCCCAATTCAGGTTGGCCCATGAACCACACATGGCCAGCCTCGTTGATCACATGCCCATGTTCGATCACACAGCCTACCACACGGGCGGTCGCACACCCGTGTGGAGTCGACAATCACATTTTTTGTCTTTTCGCTGATTTCTGTTTTCAAAGTTGTGTTTACACGCCTGTTATGGATTCGCAACAAAACACTTCCGAGCTTGGTAATACCTAAAAGAAATTGATCAACACACTCCCCATTAATCACCTTAATAACCGAATTAACCAACCCAACCACTTAATTTAAGAGCGATCGAAACTTACCCCTAACGCCTCAACTCAATTTGCTTACGAAGAAGTATGGGAAGGGTCTCGATCCACACGATTTGCTGCAGAAAACAAAGTGTAATCACTAATGGAAACACAAGAAATAAAAAGAAATAAAATTTTCACCAAGCAATAGCTACCCCAAATCATCATAACCTACCCCTTACTTACTGACGTATAACCAGCGGATGAGGAACGCACACCTTATCTTGATCGATCAAAAGGGATGCACAAAGATGAGAAAGATTCAAGGGCCAATTCGGCTGCACCAGGGAAAAGTGAGAAAAGAACAGTAGGGATAAAGAAAAGTGTTAGAAAGGGAGAGCATAAAGCCGAAATTCGGCTAAGTGAGCAAAGAAGGCGCGTGGGGTAGCAAAAATTGAAAAAGAAAGAAAAAAACTATGCCAAAGTACCAAATTTAGGAGAGTGAGAGGAGAGGAACGACATCACAACGGGGAAAAGTACAGAAATCGGTAGAGAAAGACCAAGAGAAGAAAAAAAGAAAACTAAGAGAATGAGTTGAGTAGCCGAATTTGCCACCACCTATTTTGGTTTCCTTCAAACTCTTCTATCCTTATTTTTCTCTCCAAATCCCTTAATCTACTCCCCAAAACCCTCCACCCCTTCCTCAACCACCAAATTCAAATTTCACTCCAATTCTTCAGTAGTTCGGTTAGACTAAAACACCCTCACGACACTAGTAGCAAAAGAAAACACTCACTGGCGCACACCAAGACTTTAACTCAAGACCACCAGCATTTTAACACACCACTTAACCACCAGACCAGCAGGCCCATTCTGACATATTTTACTAACATTTATTTAAAAGCCCACTAACTAGCGATAGGGCTTTGTTCAGAAAAGTACAAAAATTTTCCCAAGACAAGGCTTGAACTTGGGACCTCCCAGACACTTCTCAGAAAACTTAACCACTGAAGCAGATAGATATTTGTGTCAATTAATTATAAAAACATAAACAGGTATTTTTGGGGCGGTACAAAACCTTCATCTTTCGAATATCATATGCAAATATTAAATTAGATTATATTTTTAAAACCCTAAAACTTTATTTAAAGAATCAAACCCCTAAAATTTTATTAAGAATATCAAAGATTCAACATTATATATATTTAAAATATCAAATCCGTAAAATTAAAAAATAAAAAATGAATCAATCCAAAAATAATAAAGAATCAATTCATTCTCAATGATTCAACATGAGGAAGCTCTGATACCACTTGTTAGAACTAAAAATAATATCTAATATAAACTGTAAACTGTAAACCAGGATCTATCATGTCAAATCATCAAGAATAAATCAATAATAAAACTAGATACGGAAGCGTACCTGAATTCATCAATTTCTTAAAATCTACAGATCTTGGGGTTTTGATTTTCTAAATTAGCACACAAGTAATCTAGAGAATGTGGCTCTCTCTTTTCAAAGATGATATATTAGAAAAGTTAGCTTGTTGTGTAATTTGGGGACCATAACCCTAATATATATAACTTTGGCACATAGAGGCGGATTTAGGTGGGGCTGGCAGGGGGCCCGACCCCCCTTAAAATGTAAAATTGCTATTTAGGCCCTTAAATTTTTTAAAAAATTTAAATTAGTAAAGGCAAAATTGCACTTCGACCCCCCTAAAATTATAAAAATCGATTTAATCCTTTACAAATTGTAAAGACATAGATTATAAAAAATTAAAATTTCATTCGACCCCCATAAAAATTTGTTCTGGCTTCGCCTCTGTTGGCACATTAGCCCTAATTCCTAATTAGCCCATCATTAATTAGAAATTGATTAGAACTTAATTAATAGAGTATCTACAGATATTTAACCCATACTTAATTTAATAATTAATAAGCCTAATAAACTTTAACCAAATTAGATCAATTTTAATTTGGACTAACCTATCATGATAGTAAATGATAACATGTAATTACCCTTATGATATATGTGATGTCCCTATTTTCTAGCATCCAATGCTTATTTTAATTTCATTAAAAGTACATATTATATTTATATAAAATAATATTAAAAATTAATTAATTAAATAAAATTATAACTAAAAGGGCATATAGGTGATACGTCATTGAAGGATGTGTCCCTCAGTTCAAGGCGAGGATAAGTATTAATGCAATCAGCATAAGATGGATTCCTTTGTGGAAGGACCATACATACATCACAAGATTAAAGCGCGAAGAGGACAAACCAAATATGGAGGGCCTGAACTAAAGCAAATGGTAACCACTACCCCAAAGGAGCTAATTCCAACGATATCTTATTCCCATTCCAAGCACTCATAGTCATCTCCTATCAAATAAGAAAGATGTTGGCATCCCCCACACACTACACCAAAACAGGCTTTTAGCGGCATGTTTTGTGGCGTTTAGATGACAAACGCCGCTAAAATTCGAGCATTAGCGGCGCATGACACAAAACGCCGCTAAAAATCTAACATTAGCGGCGCTAATTATAATACGCCGCAAAAGAACATCATTAGTGGCGTTTTCAAAAAAAATGTCGTAAGAAAAACTGACAAAACGCATTGTTTGACCTTCAGGAATAGTAACAATAGCAGCGCAATATAAAAATGCCACTATATAGCATAATTAGCGGCGTTTATTTGTAAGCGCCGCAAAAAATGTTAGCCAAAATGCATCGTTTGTTCCCGAGGTATATTAGACTTGGTGGCGTTTATGATAAACGCCGCTATAGTATATTATTAGTGGCGTTTTTTAGTAAACGTCGCAAAATATCTTAACCAAAACGCATCATTTGGTCTTGAGGTATAAAAGAATTAGTGGCGGTTACAGAAAAACGCCGCTAAAGGAGAGTATTAGAGGCGCTTTGTAAGAAACGCCGCAAATTATCTTAACCAAAACGTAGCGTTTGGTCTTAATGTATATTAGAATTAGTGGCGATTGTGGGAAAACGCCGCTATAGCACAGTATTAGCGGCGTTTTATACAAAACGCCGCAAAATATCTTAACCAAAACGCATCGTTTTGTCATGAGGTATATAAGAATTAGTGGCGGTTACGGAAAAACGCCGCTAAGGGAGAGTATTAGAGGCGCTTTGTAAGAAACGCCGCAAATTATCTTAACCAAAACGCAGCGTTTGGTCTTAATGTATATTAGAATTAGTGGCGATTGTGGGAAAACGCCGCTATAGCACAGTATTAGCGGCATTTTATACAAAACGCTGCAAAATATCTTAACCAAAACGCATCGTTTTGTCTTGAGGTATATAAGAATTAGTGGCGGTTACGGAAAAAGGCCGCTAAAGCAGAGTATTAGAGATGCTTTGTAAGAATCGCCACAAAATATCTTAACCAAAACGCAGCATTTGGTCTTGATGTATATTAGAATTAGTGGCGCTCATGTAAAAACGCATGTAGGTTTGGTGTTGAGGTATAGAGTGAATAGCGGTGTTTGGTTTAGGGTATTAGGTTTTAGGGTATAATGTTTAATATTTTTGGATTAGTTTTTGAGTTTAGGGTTTACGATGTAGGCTGCCTATTTAGTATTTCCGATTTAGGGTTTGAGAGTTTGGTGATTAAGGTTCAGTGATTATTATAAGTTAAAGTTTATCGTATATGGTTTAGGGTTTTAGGGTTAACCATTATATAATGTTTGTGATTGGAGTTTTGAGTTTAGGGTTTATGATGTAGGTTTAGTGTTTTAGGTTTAGGGGTTGGGAGTTTGGGGTTTAAGGTTTGGGGTTTGGGTTTGGGGTTTAGGTCGCTTTAGTCATGTTAAGAGGTTAGTGTTCAAGGCTTATAAGAGGTTAGTGTTTTAGGGTTTAGGGCTTGTGGTTTACGGTTTGTAGTTTATAATTTAATATTTACAATACATGGTTTTAGGATTTAGGCGATTTAGGGTTTATGGTTATGAGTTTTAGGGTTTAATGACTTTTTTGGTACCAAATTAAAAAAATGACAAATACGTATTGTTTTTAAATTATTATTATGATACTAGGGTTCTAATTGATGAAATGATTAGTTTACAAATTGATTAATGTCATATTTATATGTTATATATGATGAAAAACAAATTATTTAATTGTTTTATTTACATATATATTAATAATTTATATATTCACTTAAAATCGAGTATATATAAATTTAAAATTATAATACATTATTTGAATCTGTAAATAATTAACAATTTTGAATATCGATAATATTTAAATTATACACTCTCTAAGATTTATAAAATTTATAAAATTTTAACAATTGAAAATAATAAATCAGATAAAATTTTTAAATAATATTAATAATAATATTAATAATGTCATAATTTTAATGTATCAATTAAAAATAATGTCTAGAAGAATGTATAAAAAATATATAAAAAATGTTAATATTAGCGGCTCTTGTTCACAAAACGCCGCAAAAAATATATAAAAAATGAAGCAATACAGCACCGTTTCGTTGGGGAGTTAAAGATTAGTGGCATTTTAAGTAAAAACGCCGCAGAGGTTGTGAAAGTAGTGGCGTTTTAGTGTAAACGCCGCAAAAATTATAATATCGAATGATGTCGTTTTAATAGTAATAAATAGGTAATCGTTACCGGCGTTTTGATTTAAAACGCCATAGAAATCTAAAATTAGCTGCGTTTTTAAGTAAATGTCACAAAGAACATAATAAAAATTAAACGAAACGGCACTGCTTCATTACGAGTTAAATTTTAGTGGCGTTTTCTTAAAAACGCCGCAAAATTTGTGAATCTAGTGGTGTTTTTTTGTTTGCGCCGCTAATGTTAAGAATATAATACGTTGTCGTTTTTTACTACTATATTGATATAAATTTAAGGCGTGGTGGCGTTTTGTAGTAAAACGCCAGAAAATATAAACATTAGCGGTGCATTTTCGTAAAACGCCGGAAAGTGCACGTTTATAATTTAAGAAAACGACACCGCTTCGTTGCGGTGTTAAAATTTAGTGGCGTTTGGTTTCAAAACGCCGCAAGATTTAAAGTGATAACGACGCCGTTTTTGTCCAAAATCAGCTTCTTTCTCTTAAGTCATCGCCCCCAGCCCGATTTCCCCCATTTCTCAAAATCCCTAAATAGGCAGAGGGAAATACTCCAAGAGATCAAATCGTCGAGAAGTTTTGCCTCTGATTCGTCGAGTGCTTGTTTTAGCAGCAAGGAGAAGGTTCATTTTTTGGGTTTCGGGCAAGGATACATAACCCACACAGAGAAGAAGGTGATTTTGCTGTCGGTTTTTGTTTTTGGGTATTCATTATTTAAGGTACCCTTTTCTTTATATTTTGTATTTAAAGGTTGCATTTTATTGTTTTTGTTAAATTTCTTGTTTGTAATTTATTGACGACCCGTTGAATGAACTGAAATGCGAGTGTTCTCTATGTTTAGGGTTTGTTCAGTTCGGGGCTTTCATTTCTGTTCATCGCAAGCAAGGTACTGTAATGCTTTAATTTATGTTATATTGGGAATGCGCACAATCCTTTCTTGACGGAGTTTAATGATTTTTAGGGTTTTGGGAAGTTTAGGGTTGGTAGTATTGTTGATTTTTAAAAACACATAGGATGGTATTCTGTTTTGGCACAACAGTTAAGAAAATGACTTTGTGGATTACTTGGTATTCTGTTTTGGTAGGATTGTTTTGGCACAGTACTTGGTATTATTTTTTTGGTATTCTGTTTTGGCACAGTTTCTTTAGTCTTCTCGTATTGCACATTTTCAATGTTAACCAGATGAGTTTAGGGACTTGGGTTAAGCATAAACATGAACTGAACAAAATTTGGTTCTTTGAAAACTATGTTAAGCTATGTTAAACATTTTGAATGTTAAGCATAGTTTTGAATGTTTAGCTATGTTAATCTATGTTTTGAATGTTAAACATTTCGAATGTTAAGCATATGAGTTTCTGCAATTGGCATTCTGTTTACCTATGTTGTTTAGATTAAAATTGTAAACTTTGAAAATCGAAAAAAAAATGATGCACAGTTAAACATAAACTGAACAAAAACAGTTTAGTTAAGAACTGAACAAAAAATCCATCAACTGTTTCCTATTTGCTATTGATTAAAAAATTTATTCAGAAGGATTGTGGCACAAATATGTATTCAGTTTGACCTGCTGTATTTGATTTTCATTTTTTTATTTGGTTTTTTTGTATACAATTCTGATTTGTCCTATTCCTTGTTCATCTCGTTTATTTATTTTTGGTTTTTATTTGGTTTGTTTGTATACAATCTTTTTTCTTTTTTGTATACTATTTATTTATATTTTCAGCGTATTTATATAAACATCGAGTTGTTATAATCCGCAACAATTTCTCTCTTTATTTAACAAAGAAAAAGGTTACCGTTTTCTATAATTAAAATCGATTATGATCATTGAAGAGACCGATGAGTTTCAACTCTCTAAAATGTAATTTTTTAAGATTTAAAAATTTTAAATTAGTAAATATAAAATTCCACGTTGACTTCTCTTAAAAAATAAAAATTGATTTAATCCTTTTAAAATTATGAATATATTGACCATTAAAATTGTGAAATTGAACTTTTACGACACAAATTTAATTTCGGGATCCCTAAAAAAATTTCGACTTCGCCTCAGATATATACCATTTTTAATATATATCGTGTTTTTCTAAATTTAAAAATTAATAAAAATAAAAATATTGTAGGCGGATTTGAACTTGAACTCAACTAAAATATTGATTTATTAATTTAATATTTTTAATTTTACTATGTACATTTTATTATTTTTGGATAAAACTAAATTTTCACACTTTCAATTTAATTTTCTATCATATAAAATGACAATGTAAATTATTTAAATAAGGTTCGATTTTTTGTTAAGAAAATGCCATAATACATAACTTACATATAATACACAATATGTATAACTTTTAAGATTTTCATAGTACATAACTTACATAATATTGAACTTACTTAACTTTAATAATAATTTTCACAAGACATAACTTACATAATTTTCATAACCTACATAACTTATTCAATACACAACTTACATAATTGTTTATAATACACAACTTACATAATATTGAACTTACCTAATTTTCATAGTACATAACTTAAACGATATTGAACTTACATAATTTTCATAACCTACATAACTTATACAATACATGCTTACTTAAATTTCATAATACATAGCTTACATAATATTGGAACTTACATAATTTTCATAATACATAACTTATTTAATTTTCATAATATAAAACTTACATAACTTATACAATACACGACTTACATAATTTTCATAATACATAACTAACATAATTCTTCATAATACAAAGAGCTACATAATTCTTAAAGAATTAAGAAATGGACCGGTCTTTCATAACTTAAATAACTTACATAACTTACATAACTTACATAACTTACATAACTTACATAACCTACATAAATTAAATAACTTACATAACTTACATAACCTACATAAATTAAATAACTTACATAGCTTACATAAAATAAATAACTTACATAACTTACATAAATTCCGTGGACTTACATAACCTACATAAATTAAATAACTTACATAACTTACATTACTTACAGTACTTACATAATACATAATACATAACTTACATAACTTACATAATACATAAAAATATACCATATCACAAATTTCAATAATTCATTTATGGTTATAACTGGCGTTTTAACTTACCCGTGTAAATTATTATCAACGTCAGACTTCAAGAATTAAGAAATGGACTGGTCTTGGATGAATTTGTCAAGGGTTAGCAACGGTTATCGAAATGGAGTACAATATTTTCTAAATTTTGCATTTCAATATGCAAGCCAGGAGAACATGATTCTTTGCCCGTGTAAGAACTGTGTCAACATAAACTGGCATTGTCGTGAGGTTGTATACGAGCATCTAATTGTTGATGGGTTTGTTCAGGGTTATAAACAATGGTTATTTCATGGAGAATGCCCGCCTAGTACTTCTTCTTCAACGATGGATGTATCTTACTCTGGTCCTGCTTACCATCAGTCCGATAGAGGGGATGACATGGAAGGTATGTTGCGGGATGCATTTAATATGCACAATCATGGTGTCCAGTCCTTCCCAGCGGACTTTGTGGCTTCTGATGATTGTAATATTGGGAGAAATGCTTTTACCGATCCGGGAAGTAGTGTACCTCATGAAGAGCCGAATGAAGAAGCAGCGAAGTTCTACGCGCTACTTAATGACATGAACGAAGAACTGTATGAGGGATCAAAATTTTCAAAAATGTCTTTCTCTGTTCGTCTTTTTCAGTTAAAATGTTTGGGAGGGTGGACCGGAAACTCGTTAACAATGCTGTTAGAGTTTTTAAAAGAAATGTTTTCGTTTGTAAAAATCCCTCAGTCATGCAAAGATATGAAGAAAATGATAAAAGATTTAGGCCTTGGGTACAACAAAATCCATAGTTGCCCAAATGACTGTATGTTGTATTGGGGCGATTGAAATGACCAACAGTGCTGTCATATATGCGGCCAATCACGATGGATTAGTAGAAACACAGAAGATGGGAAGGACGATGAAAATGGTGCACAGTCGAGAAAGAAGCCAGTCAAGATTTTACAGTATGTTCCCCTGATACCAAGGCTTCAAAGGCTATTCATGTCGTCCAAGACAGCAGAGTCAATGACGTGGCACCATGATGGACGAACCGATGATGGATTACTAAGGCATCCAGCAGATTCTTTGGCTTGGAAATCATTTGACAATAAATTTTTAGGCTTTGCAAGCGATCCTAGGAGTGTGAGGCTTGGACTAGCATCTAATGGATTTAATCCTTTCAAGATCATGAGCACTGCGTACAGTACTTGGCCAGTAGTGCTTGTTCCTTATAATCTGCCTCCGTGGATTTGCATGAAGCAATCTTCCCTTATCTTATCTATAATTATCCCTGGTGAGAAAGGGTCCGGGAATGATATCGACATTTATTTACAGCCACTTATTGAAGAGTTAAAACAATTATGGGCTGGTGTCGAAACATACGATGTGGTGAGAAAGGAGAACTTTAATTTACGTGCGGCTTTAATGTGGACCATTAATGACTTTCCCGCTTATGCCAATTTATCCGGTTGGAGCACCAAAGGTCGTTATGTGTGTCCTTGTTGTGCTGCACAAACATGTTCGCAATGGTTGTACAATGGGAAGAAGTTTTCTTACATAGGGCATCGTCAGTGGTTACCGAAAAATCATAGATTTAGATTTTAGAGTTCTGTATTTGACGGCACTGAAGAGTTCAGAGAAGCTCCTTCCCAGACCAGTGGCTCTGAAATCTTGTTCATGTTGGAAGATATGAATTTCATTTATGGGAAGATGAACCAACCGCCAAACACGCAGAGAAACAGAAGATCAAACAGAAGATGAATAGGATGAAAGCTCCGACGAAGAGGGCGATCCTAATGAGGCAGACTTGTGGAAAAAAAGAAGTATTTTTTTTGAGTTGCCTTATTGGGAGCATCACCTTTTACGACACAATCTTGATGTTATGCACATTGAGAAAAATGTCTGCGAGAACATTGTGGGTACAATTTTGAATGTCGACGGAAAATCAAATGACAATCTTCAGAGTCGACTTGATTTAGTCCAAATGGGAATTCGGCCTGATCGTCATCCCAATCCACTTCCGAATGGGAAATATCGGTTGCCGCCTTCTATTTTCTCAATGTCCAAGACGGAGAAAGAACTGTTTTGCATGGTGTTGAAGGATATAAAGGTTCCAGATGCGTATGCATCAAATATATCTCGATGTGTTAGTGTTAAAGATCGAAGATTATATTCGCTAAAATCACATGACTATCACATCTTGATGCAAGATTTAATACCAGTTGCTCTACGATGTTGTATGTCCAAGAAGGTGACGTCTTGTATCATTGAACTATCCAACATAATGAAAGCCATTTGTGGCAAAGTTTTGGATGCTCAAGAACTTCAGAAGGTACAGGATCGAGCCGCTTTGACTTTATGTAACATGGAGAAAATCTTCCCACCTTCCTTCTTCACCATTATGGTTCACTTGATAATTCATCTCCCGCACGAAGCAATTCTTGGCGGACCAGTTTTCTATCGATGGATGTATCCCATAGAAAGGTGTTAAAGAAGTATTTTTAAAATTTTCCTTCATTCACCTCTATGCATTTAGTTACAACTTTTGATAATGTTGTATATTGTGTTTAGGTTCCTATCCAAATTAAAGTCCTATTGCCGCAACAAGCGATATCCAGAAGGATCGATTGCTGAAGGCTACTTGGCAGAGGAATGTATGACCTTCTGCTCAAGATATTTGGAAGATGTCGAAACAAGGTTGAACAGACCAAATAGGAATGCTGGACTCACGGACTATAACTTAGCCGATACTTATTTGTTCCAAAGTTTTGGAGAATCAATCGGCAAAGTTGAAATTGAAGAATTAGATCATTTATCGTGGGTACAAGCACATCGATATGTTCTGTTTCACCACGAATCATTGGAACACTTACGGAAGTAAGTTCTACAAATTTTATAAATATTTATCAAACTAAATATTGTTTATCTTCTAACAAAGATCACATTTTTTTAACATAATGAGTACAAACAAATATTGAGATCTCGTTCGCGCTCCCGAAGAACACAACATCGAGATAACAATAAGTTGTTTACAGAATCTTTTTATGAATGGTTAAGCCAAACGGTATGCAGTTGGAGCTTCCGCTTGTTTGTATATAATGCTTTATCATAACATTTTTAATTACTCAGTTTACTTTCCATTCAATAGGTTTGGAGTGGGAAGAGCGCAAACGACGAAGTTAAATGGCTCTTCCAAGGTCCAAATTGAATGGTTAAAAGATATAGTGCGTTCCTCATCAACGGATTCAGATTTCATACAAAATATCGTGAGAGGTTGAGGAGAACGCAAAATTGTGGAATAGTTGTTAATTCTACAATTACAAGTTATGCTAGTGCTAGGGACAATAATCCTGTCGAGGGAAATGTGAAATATTTCAGACATCTTACTGACATAATTTAGTTGGATTACTACGGCAAATGGAAAGTTGTCTTATTTCGAGGTGATTGGGCCGATGTTAATACAGCTCGTGGAATCAAGCAAGATCAATTTGGTTTTACAATGGTGAACTTTGACCGATTGATTCACACAGGACAACAACTGATAGATGAGCCTTATGTATTCTCAAGTCAAGTCAAATAAGTTTTTTACTCAAAAGATCCAACTGATGAGGGTTGGTACGTTGTACTCCGTAACATCCCTAGAGACTTGTTTGACATGGGCAGTGGAAGTAGAGATAACATCGACGACAGATCAGAAACTTTGCCATTTCCAGAACAAAACTTAAATGATAATATCCCTAGTACTAGTGCACAATTTCAATGGGTTCGTCAGGATACGGATGAAGATATTTACGAATAATGATGTAGTAAGATTTTACGATTGTTTAATTATATGTAATATCATAATTTAAATATTGGTCTTATTATATATTTCAACTATTTTATATGTGTTGTTATTGTTGTACTTAGTTATTAAGTTTACTTACATTTTATGTGTATTGCAGATAAAATGCCTAGAAGAAAAATTGTAAAGGAAAGCATTGTTCAAAATGATCCAAACTCGACAGAAACAAATAGTACTGAACAACAGACGACAATTGGATCTTCGAATGTTCTGATTACACCTAAGGATCCTACAGAAGTTCAAAGTAATTTTACATTTAATTTACATACGTGTTGACTTATAATTGATTTATTTTTCAAATTCTTATGTTATAATATACCATTTGTAGCTGAAAATGGTGGGACGCGCAGAGGTCAAGGACGTACGTTACTTAGAGAGTTATACGAGTTAGATCCAGTCGAGCGTGTCAAGGTATGCAGAAACAATTTTGGTCAGCCTGTTGGATCAGAAGCTCGACTTTGAGCAGGATACATGGGCATTTTAGCACGAAATGCGAATATGTTGCCTATCAACTACGAGTCATGGCGTCAAATGCCCGAGAGCAACAAAAACCAAGCCCTCGATAATATTAAGGTAACAAAATGTTAATGTCATCTGTAATGCTTGAGAAATAGTTTCATTTATATTTACTTTATTAACTTGTGTTTTTTGTAGGCGAGGTTTGCTTTAGAGGTCTCGGATGCTTATGTAAAGAATACATTGGGAAAAAGATGGAGAGACAATAAAAGTACTTTGAAGAAAAATTATTATAAGACAAAAACAACCCTTGATGAGAAATTACAAAATGTCCCGCCGGGTATGTTGATGTACCAATGGGAAGATGTGGTTAGATTTTGGCATTCTCAGAAAGGCGAGGTACGACGTACTTCCAAACTATTGTAATTATTTTGGTTTATAGTATTTACTATTTACGTACTAAACATTTTATAACGTAGGATTGTGAACGAGTTGGAAAAAGTAGCCGGCAGCAACAAAAATTCACTCACACAGCCGGGTCGAGAAGTTTTGCATGTGTAGCTGAGGCGGAGGTATTTTTAATTTTTAATATTCTCAAATATGTATAACTTTCTATTAAATAATATTTTTACTACTATATTGTAGGAACGGTCGTTCGGTCAAAAAGTTGGACGCCTTCAACTTTTTGAAATTACACATAAGAAGAAAGATGGATCTGCTATGACTCCTGAAGCTGGTGAAATTATGGTACGTTTACTTAATACGATTTGACTTATTTTAGTTATTTATAGTGTTTATTTTCTAATGTTCTAATTGATTGTTTGTCATGCGACTATTGTTATATTGCATTTGTTTTTTTTAATATATATTGCGTTCCTAACTATGTGATTTATTTATTAGGAAAACTAAAGGAAAAAAAATTTCTGTACGCGATTGCTTCTAGTGATAGTTCTGTTCATCTTGAAGACATTGATAACCGGATTATTGCTGAAGTTTTGGGTCCTGAAAAGTATGGTCGGGTTCGATTTCAAGGATCTTTTATCAGCCCAACCCAATATTTTGGATCCAGCTCGCACCAATACATGGCTTCGGGGAGTCAATCTCAAGCTGAAGTTCAGAGGTTAAAAGACTAGATAGCTCAGATGCAAGCGACCACATTTGAGGTTCAAAGGAAATATGAAGAACTTCAGCAACAACTTAAAGCAGATGCGGCAGCGAGGGAAGCAGATGCTACAGTGAGAGAAACAGAGGCCACAGCGAGAGAAGCAGCGATAGAAACAGAGGTTCAAAAGAAATATGAAAACTACACTCGACTTCAAAAGATGCGGCATCGAGAGAAGCGAAGCGAGCAAAAAGTACGACGAACTTCAACAGCAACTTCAGACTATGATGAAGATGTTTCAGCATTCGCAACTTCCGCCGTCATAGTGTATATTGCATAAATATTTTTATTATTTTAACTTTAAACGTTTTTGTAAAGAAAAGTATGAATTCACTTTTATTTATATCAATTAATATTATTTTAGTCATTATATTATATAAATTTATTATTTTTGGTTAGTTTAGATCTGGTTGCTTTTGATTTGTTGTTGCAGGAGGGCTGAAAAAAAAAGAAAATTTTATTTTAAAAAAATCCTAAAATTAGTGGCGTTTTTTAAAAAAGCGCCACTAAAAGTCATATCAAATAGTGGCGTTTGTGAAATAAGCGCCGCTAAATAACACTACTATTAGCGGCGTTTTTGAACAAGCGCCGCTATAGAACATTACTTCTAGCGGCGTTTTCATCCAAAGCGCCGCTAAAGAACATGATCTTTAGCGGCATTTTTTCCTAAGCGCCGCTAAAGAACATGATCTTTAGCGGCGTTTTTTTCTGTAAGCGCCGCAAAAAGTTAGCGACGTTGTCGTTAGCGGCATTTTTTGTGGCGCTTCTTTAAGCGCCGCAAATTGCTTTAGTGGCGTTAAAAAGCGCCGCTAAAGGCCTAAAAAAACGCCGCTAAAAACCTATTCTGGTGTAGTGATATTGTGCCCACCCTTCTTGCCACAAAAGTTCCAAAGTCTATATATGGAAGGAATTTAGTTACAGTATGAAATTAAAGTGATTTTTTTTTTTCATAATTTTTAATATGATTAATATTTTAATAATTTAATCGTCATATTTCACACTCTATTGATACAAGTTGTGTATGTTAAGTTCGATATAAATTAAAATTTTCTAGCTATATGTTTTATATCAAAAAATTTTAATTGTTAAATATATATTAATATAAACAATAGCTTAGATCGATAAGATAGAGATATCGATTAATTCAAAAATTACATACATGACAAGTACAAATATATTTATAAATTCAACAGTTAGATTGCTAAAATATTATTCATATAAAAATTATGAAAAGTAGTAAAACCACTTAAATTTTACACTGGTGTAAGTAGATCTCATATATATATATATTTGAAATTTACCACTGTACTTTTTTTTCTGAAATTTATTTTCACTACTTTTTCAAATTTTGGAATTTATATTCAATTGTTAATATGGTTAGAATTCTTGTGTTAAATTCAATAGTGTGACATTTTAAATATATATATATTTATTTGATAATCATGTAACAAGAAATTAACAGCGTAATAAACTTGAATTTAATAGAAGGATTACAGCCAATTTAACAATGAGACTTATATTTTTAAATCAGAAAATGAGTTGTGAGTCCTTATAATTCCACTTGCTTCAGCGTTTTTCATGACCATGTCTAGTATCCCATCCATATTAGCCTTCACCCACCCTTGTGGTGGCATTCTCCAACCATTACCTTTCTTACTATAATCCTGTAGCCCAACTTCAACAGTGCATAATTAAAGCATCAGAATTGAAATTAAATTGTTGAAAAATAATCTGGTTTTGTTGTTTCTGCTGTATCTTCCAGTACATTATACCAAACAAAGTTGGCCACGAACCTTCATCAATCTATAAGTTGAATCTGTTGTCCTGGTTATCTATAGGCTAATCCTGCAGGGAATTGGAGAAAAAGCTACTATGATGCTCCTTTGGAATGAGCTTTAACTATACTGCCTTTGCCAGGTCATAGACCCTCAATGCATGCAAATTCAGTTCTTCCAAATTACCACAAACTCCACATGAAGGGTCATCTGTCATTCTTCTATTACAGCGCTCCCCATTAGTAAAATTTTTGTTGCGCATGGCAAGCCAAAGGAATTTCACAACTTCCTGTAGCACTCGTAGGCGCCATACTAATTTCTATTCACTGCGACTTGTATCCCAATTTTGACCAGCAATGGACAAGTTAAAGACAAAATTCTAAGACAAATTTTGACCAGAAATATGACCATCCATATATCCTATCCACCATTTCAACCACCTTAATCTTCTCAAAATTCTAGGGCAAGTTAAGACAAAAGGAGATCAATGGCCCCATGCGGCACCTAGTTATCTATCCAAAAACAAAATGTTATGTCACCACCTATAGCCCAACTCGAATTACCCTTGATTTCACTCCACACCTTAGATCACCGTGATCGAGCAATTCTATATGGGCAGTAGTTATTGATCTTATACTTAGACCTCAATATGCTAACCTAGTATGCAACAGTTCTTGAAACCAAAACCCATTTTGAACAAGAAAGCTTTGTTTTGGTCCTTCAATAAACGAAATCCAAGGCCTTCATTTTCTTTCAATTGGCAACACATCCAACAATTAACAAGCGTCGGCTTACTTTCCGCCGAGACTGCACTCCATATAGAATTCCAAGCTATTTTCTCAAATTTTTTGACAAATATCAAAGGTAGAGAAGCAGTTTGTTTAAACAAATTGGGAATAGACATGAGTACCTATTTTGCTAGCGTCACTCTCTCGGCCAAAGAGATCATATGTGTGCATTATACCCACTCAAGCGTTTCTGCACTTTTTCAATTATGAGCTAATAAAGTGACTTTAGTGACTTTTTTGGAGAAGCGGTGCCCCTAAATACGTGTCTAGATCATCAACTTTTTGGAATTTTAAACAATTAGTAATTTGTTCCATGTCACCGTGCTTTGTACGAGGAGAAAAAACGAGCATTAACATTGTGCCCTGAAAGTTTACTGAATTGATTTAGGATCCCTTCAACCGTTTTTTCTTGTGCGACATCTACTTCACAGAAAAGCACAAGATATCTACGAAGGAAAGACGAGAGATTCCAGGATCGTTTCTACTCAAATGAATTGGTCTCTACATTTTCTTTCGAACCGGCTCCTCAATCATATGACCTAATTTTCCCATACTAATCACAGACAAATAAGGGGATAATGGGTACCCTTACCTTATGCCTCTAGTTAAGGAAAATGTTTCTATAAGTGGAGAAAATGTAGTGCACAATCAAACGAATAAGTTTACTAGGCAAACCAAAATCTTTAAGAGTGTCACCCATAAAGTCCCAACACATCCTGTCCTAAACTTTCTCTAAATCGATCTTGATCACTATCCATCCTTTATTACCTTTCTGGCACCTCATAGAATGGATGACCTTTTTTGCAGTAACAATATTATATGTGAGGTTATGCCCCAGTACAAAACTCACTTGATTTTGGGGTGATGATCTTGGGATTAATAGGTTTCAGACAATTCACAATCACTTTTTCGGGAATCTTATAAGGAACCATACAAAGACTAATGGAATGAAATGGAGAGATGTTTCTAGGCATCCTCATTTTCGGTAATAAGACAAGCAATGTACAATTAAAAAACAGGCTTATATCACCACCAATAAAAACCATCTGAATCATCAGACAAACAACAGGACCTACAACGTCCTATTGTTGCTAGTAGAAGAGAGCATGCAGTCCATCAATCTCTGGAGGTTTGAGGGGAGCCATTCCAAATAAAACGTTCATGATTTCTTCTTAAAAAATTTTCAACCCCAAGGCCATAACATCCATGGGATCTAGTCTCGGGAACATGCCTCAAGTGGGTAAGACGTCATAGTACCACCTATCTGCCACATATAAATTGTGGAAATACTTAATTGCTTTATATTTTAATCACTCCTCATTACATCACCAGCCCATTTAATCAACAATAAGTGCTTTAATTTGGTTCTTTCGCCTATGACCCATTGCTCGACTATGAAAGATTCTAGTGTTCCGGTAGCAAACCAATAGCAATGAGACTTCTATTTCCATAAAATCTCATCTTTGTTCAGTGATAACTTCTAGCTCATTACGCAAATCTCGTTCAATTCTTTCCAAGTTACGAGATTCATGCATGTCTAAAGCATCTTGAAGCTCCCTCAATCTATAAACTATTTTCCTCTTTCCGGTGCCTGTAATACTCATGAGTTCCATTCATTCACTACATCAGAGAATTTCATAATAGACACTGAAAGCGAGCTGCTGTCATCCCAATTTGACTTAACCATGTCCCTGAAACCATTATGAGTAAGCTAACTAGAGAAAAACTGAAAAGTTTAGAGCCAAAGACCTTACTACAATCATTCAAAACAAGCAAAATTAATCTATGGTCTGATTTGATTCTTAGAAGGTGGTAAACTGCAGAGAATAGCTCTTGTAATTCCTAAGTCACATTACAAACCACTCTATCAAGACATTCTCTAATATGTCCTCTACTCCATTTGAAATAAGAGCCCTTGAAACCCAAATACTTTAGATTGTTAAAGAAGATGAAACTTTAAAAATGCTTTTATCTTGCCACCTGACAAACTAATCCTCCTTGTCTCTCTTATTCAAACCAGCTTTAAAATCTCTGGCTAAAACCCAAAAATCTGAAACTGTTTGAGCAATAACACTCAAATCGGTCTAGAGCTGGTGTCATTTTTTTCTGTTGGTATCATTTTCTTCTGTTAGGGCTTCCATTGTTAAGATCTAGTGTCTTTAGTGTAGTAATTTCGTCTTATGTACTTGTATTTTTTCAAACAAATTGGTTTAATAAAATTAATATGTTTCATTAATATATGTGCATATTGTCCTCAACGGTTTCTGCATGCAAAAAAAAAAATGAAAGCAAATATCAACTTACTGATTATCTAACGTTTAACTAATACTAAGTGGTATTACGTGGTCGAATCATAATACGGGAAGACAACTTATATTAGTCTAATATAAACACGTCCTTAGTCTAATCGTAATTTAGTAAATTGATTGAAATACTAGTATGTCGTATATCAAGTCCATTTGAGAGATACCTTGTCTTGGTTATCGAGGCGATAACTCCTAAAAGATAGAGATATAGATATGACTAAATGGACTAACAATAAATTGGACCGGACCCAAGTAGAATAGATCTTATATTAGTTTACGAATTTATTTACTTGTGACTAGCATAGTGTGACAAACCTTAATCCTAAGTGGATGATAGACTATGCATGTGTGACCTGTATGCTTTGATGTAAATGAAAGCCTAAGTTCAAATAGAAAATGAACCGAAAGCTGGTACATTGGATATATGATTTCTGCAGTATGTAACATCATTCCACAACAATGAAATTCATAGCCCAATAAATGCTACATGATATCCTCTGATCAGCATTACATGACAGATGAAAAGTAAAACATGATCATAGGTTGTCTTTGTGATAAATGATTTAATTACTATTTTGATAGTAAATGAATTTTCCTAAATGAAGATGTAATAGTTACCACAGGATAATATAGAATCATATTGGGAGAACTGATTTATCCCAAAGAGATTAAGAATATCCTATGAGGGTAATACACTTATGAAAAGATCATTGGACGAGCACTTATTAAGTGGCTTTCGTAATGGTATATAATAAGGGGAGCTCAGTCACGATACTTTAGTGGAATGACTTTGTGACTAAATAATATTGTAATTAATAAGCGAAAAGTCAATACTTAATTACAAATTATTTGAGCCTTAATTATATATGTCCAGTCGGTCCTTCCACTAGCTCGAGATAACCAAAAATAAATTGCATGTAGAACAAGTAATAATAAATGAATGAAAACGATGAACTAAGAGCAATAGATTGCATGTATTACTATTCGTAGTGAATGCATTTTCTCGCTAAGTACAAAAGATGACCTAGAAATTAATTTAAGTTCTTCTCATTATTATTTAATTAAGTGTAATAAAATAATTAAAGTTTGAAGATGAAATTAAATTAATTGGTTATCGTGAATTTGTTGGATAAGAAAACTAAATATATTTTCCTCAAAATGTAATTTTAATGAATTGTAATTGGGTTGAGAATATTATTTAATTCTTAAATTAATTTAGTTAATTTAATTAATTAAATTAATTGATTAAATAAATAATATTTTGGAAAATGGAAAGTAAATATTGGGTTAGATAAATTATAAGTGTTGAATAAAAGTTCAAGACACACATATAATTGGACCTAATATATGAAAAGCCCAATAGGGTTATTAGCATATAAGGGGTAACAACCCTAGTATTTTTACAAGGGTGCCGCTCCCTATACTTCTACTTAGGGAAAAACACATTTTTTCTAGCTATAGAAAGAATTAACTTTCCTATTGAAAGTTAATAAAACTTTTGATTCTATGCGATTGGTTTGATATAATTTGAACTCAGACTCAAAACAGTTTGTGGTTCGCGAATAATAGAGAAGGTTGTTTGGTCGAAGGCCGAGATCGACTTTAGTCCACCTCAAACAATGGAGAGGTATATTTCAATTAAGTTTATTGCTATAAATAACACAACGACTCGATTTCAGAAAAGATTAAAACTTTCATTATACATTAAATAAGTATTTTCTTAATCTATTTTTTCAACAATTGGTATTAGAGTCAAGCTATGCTATATTTATAGTATAACTTGATACCAAATTTCCTTTTCTTCTCTTATTGTTTGATTAAATTGAGATAAGATGTGACATTCTTTAAAATTATATGCATGTTTTGGATTATGATATATGTGAATGAATGTATAGAATTATTTTATTTATGTGACTAAGTTATTTTGCCAAAAGTTGTGATTCCTACACATTAGATTGGGTGTAATTTAGGTCTTTAATAAATTCTGGGTTATGTAATTAGGCTGTGGAATATAATATGCACACATGTTTTATTTTAATTTTATATTTTTTGAAAAATTAGGACAATTCATTTGAGCCAAAAACGGGTTAGGTATACATGTAACCTAAATTTTTTGGTGAAACCTAGAGAAATGAGGCAACTAGTGATGTGATCAAAGCTGAACAAGACAACACGAACCGAATAGAACCAATTGGCAGTGGCTGGCTACGGGTCGACGTGGTGGCCGGTGGCAGTGGTGATGCAAGTAATGTTGACTGGTGGAGGTGGCCCAACGGTATATCCCTTTTTTGTTGTATGATTGAGTTTTCAGGTTTTGGGATATTTTTTGGCGCATTTAGGTATTTTTTTGAAACCCAAAGGGTAGTTGACTCTCAACCAAAAGACACAAAGAATTATTTAGGAAAAATATTGTAATTTTATTATTTTCTTTTCTTTTTGATGAAATCATTGAAACTTTTAGCTAATCTATAACACCCCATACCTGACCCGGTCGTTGGATCCGAGTCACAGGGTGCTACACTCAAGATCTGAAATTACTAACACATTCTTGATCAACAATTTATATAGGTATATGTATTCTATCATTCGACCTTATTGCAATTTATATTAGAACACGTTTTTCTAATCGTCTCTGCCATATGCATTCAAATTTCATGATCACATGGTATAAATATTATAGATCTCAATCATCTAATAAACCTTGCAATGTACATCAATTTACTTCCCATTTATATGCTTGAATTTATTATATTTTACAAGTAATCTTCAACATGCTAACCATTTGCCTAAGTAGGAAAATGACATTCTAAATGCACCTAGTTACAATTATAACTAAGACATGATGCTCCTCCTAAAGGCCGCCCCACTGTATACACATTACGACTAAAAGACAATCTTCCTAAGCTCGACAGATTGTGGTCTAGTCCATTCTTAAACTCTCAAATTTCTCTTTTTACCTACAATACATAATAACACACGTGTAACTTCTAAAGAGCTTAATGAGTTTTCATACCTTTTTAATCACAACATGGTCACGCTTAAGTTTCACTTTTGATTAGTATATAATAAGACAGTCTGCCTATCTCTTTGGCATAATATCTACCTCACACAAATTGGCTTACTTGTATTTGGCAGATCACCCCCAATGTCACCGTCACTTGTTTGATTTCAATCACTTGAAAGTAGAGATTTCATGTACGACTATAGGCCACCTTACACACCTATAGCTTCCACTAATAAGATCTCATAGATACAATCTTATTAGCAATTGATCTTTTGGCGAATTAATCCTTACGGATTATTTCTTCACCAATTGAATTCACGACTCAATATGCATCTATTTCCATGAGAGGAAAACTTTGTAGATGCTTACTTGTTGAATTGTGAAACATAACCCATAGAAAAATTTCATAATAGACCTTGCACCAATAATTACATGGACTGATCTTGGCGAAAGGTCCTTGTTGTAGACTATTATCGACGGTGTTTCCTAACGAACTTCGATTTGTATTACGATCATCATAGGTTCTTATTCAAACCCACGTAAACGGATTTATGCTTCTCAAAACATAACAAATGATTCATAAAGAAGACCCCATTATAGATTAATAAAGCAAGTCTACTCACCTCAATTAAGTAGATAGATTGCACGATCCATCTCGTCCTGCCTCTATCTTGCAACAATGGATGACCCATTCTTGGTGGTCTTCTTTTGAAATCAAACAACAAATAGGCGGATTCTTAAGAGCGAATCCCTTAGTTGCGGAACCATACCTATGAGATAGTCATGACCGACTGTCAATCCTTCACATATGGCATACATATACAAATAGCTTACGCAGAGTAATAGACTACAAGAGAACGAATTCATTCTTGGCGGACTTACACAAGCGGATCCCTTCATTTCAGAATCCCATTTGTAATATAACCTAGACAAATTTCCATTATAAGATCATCCAGACGGACTTCCACATTTAAGATTGTTCTCAAGGACTTCTACAGTTCAGATCGTTCTGGCAGACTTCCATATTTAAGATCGTCCTAAAGGACTTCCACATTTAAAATTGTCCTGACGGTCTTCCTTTTCAAATATACAGCTTTAAGCCTTAGGCTCCCAGAGTCTTATACTACCCATTAAGGGCATCCATATATTGGTACGTACCATTCTCCATATTATTCAATCTTCTTTCCTGGCTCAATCCAAGCAAACCTCCTTCAAATATACATAGATAGAATGTATATGCAATCCCATGCATCACCATCCGAACCTCTTCAAAGCCACATAAATATTATGCATCTCATACAAACATTCAGATAATAATTACTGTTTATTACATGAAATATAACACACCAATCATTCCGTTTACTCAACATGGTTTACTCATAACCAATCGGGTATTTGCATATCACATCGCGTGCATTCACATTTCATCATATCATACTCATTATTTGCAAAAATTAGCACATAAAGCACTCAACATGCTACTTAAACTTTCAATCATAAAATGATTAGCCATTTATGTAACACTGAAATCAAAATTTTTAACACAAGATACTAAAGCAGAAATGTCTATTTAAGACTTGGGTTAAGGAACTCACCTTGAGGTTGACACCACATCCTTTCAATCAAGTTTTCCCTTGCTACTCAAACCTCTTAAAACACCCAAAATGTAACACCCCAAACCCGACTTGGACGTTATGGTCGAATCTGGCGATGTCACATGATAGTGTGTTTGAAAACCGATGCTCGTGTTGAAAAATCGTAACTTTTCTTAAAATATTTTCCGTTTAAATCTCGTCTTTATCTTTTATTAATCATAAAATAGTGATTTTTATTCAGTCGTTAGTTTACAAAATATTATACGTTGCAGAAGCTTTTTAAAACAGTTTGTGTCCTTGTAGTTATTTTGCTAAAACACATGCATTTCTTTTTAAAACCCGTGTTTTATCACCTCTAGCAGATATAAAACATAAAGTAGTATAAAATCCAAAATTTAAGCAAAAACTCATAGCGAACATTATTATAGAAAAATACCCCAAATAAAGATTTAAAAAAATAAAGCTAATTAAATACGAAATAGTAAAAAGGAGTCGTATGGCCACAGCTGAGTCCTCCGCTGCTTCGGTTCGCCTAAGTCTGGGGATTACCTGAATAGATGAATCAGAAGGGTGAGTTTACGGAAACTCAGTGTGTAATCCCCACATAAATAAGCAGATAGTATGCAATCACAGTCTAGGCCTAAGCCTATTTCAGTAACAGTTTCAGTTAGGGCCTTAGCCCATTGCAATACAGAAGCACTAATGCATTTGGGCCTTGGCCCATTACAGTATCAATACTCAGTACAGTAACAGATATGCAGTATCAAATCCTACCCAGCCAGCCTCTACACTCCAACTTTGTTCAACCCTACACTCCATGTGGGGATATAATCAACCCACCCATCCCTACACTCTAAAAAGTACCGACTGCGACACTAGATAGTAGTTTGCAGCTGAGCTACCAGTAATTTAGGCTCGAGGCCTTTTAGTACACTTCCTCTGAACAATATAACCCTACCCCAATGCAATGCAATATACATATATGACATGCTAAAACATAATATCATGCATAAAATCAGGGCATACAATATCAAACCAGTGGGACATCATCATGTTTAATAACATGCATAATCGTATCAATCATACAATCATTCAGTCAACTAGGGGTCTAGGTAAGCTTACCGACCCTATAGTAGGTCCACAGTCGACTCGGGTGACCCGTGCAACCTTAGCAGTCAAATAGTGAAAATGGGCCCACGACCCATGTTGCATGCTCATGTGGGCTCATACGTCCGTGTGGCCCACACGGCTCAAAATGGCCTTGGCCGTGTGGATCTCATTGCCTGGCCCAATATTTCCACACCCTCGTGTGGTTTACTCGTGTGGGACTTACGTGCCCGTGTGGCCCACACGACCCAATTCGACCTAACCCATGAATCGCACATGGCCAGCCTCATCGATCACACACCCATGTTCAATCACACGGCCTACCACACGGGCGACCGCACGTCCGTGTGGTGTCGACAATTAATTTTTTTTGGCTTTTCACCGATTTCCATTTCAGATTTGTGTTTACACACCTAGTAATAAAAACGTGCACACAACCCACGAACACTTCAAAACCTATGTTTAATCATAAACACTTGATTAATCACATACCAATCGAATTTAAAATGAACCCTATCCAAATCACTTATCCACTTGGTCGACAACCACTTACATTTTTTGAGCAACCGAGGCCCTACACCCTCAAAACCGTTAGAAAAGAATGATCACTAACTCCTCGGTTATTACCTGCATTCCGGTTGAAACCCCTATTAACAGTAATTCACATGAACAGTTCAAACCAAATCGAATATCAAACTTACGAAAGCACAGAACCGCGTAAAGGGGATGGGTCAATTGAAAAAAAATAAAACCAAAAAGAAAAGAAACCAAGGTAACCACAATTCGACAAAGAGCAGAAATGCAAAGAACAACAGCAACGAGGAAAGAAAGAGATGCACCAAGAGGGAAGCACAAGAAGAAAAATAATCGGTAAAAGAGGAGGAAAGAACAAGAAGAAAAATAATCGGTAAAAGAGGAGGAAAGAACGTCTGTCATGGGAAGGGACAAGGCCGAAGGGAACAAAAAATATAGCAAACACACACCTAATAATATTTGTCAAAGGCAATTCGGCAGAGAGAACAAGGAGGGTGTGGTGGCAGCAAAGTTGAAAAAGAAAGAAAAGAACTCTATCAAAAACTAAAATTGGAAAAGATGAGGGGAGGGAGCCGAATTCTACATCCTACCAAATCGGGATAACTTCCCTAATCCCATAATTTTCTCCTAAAATCACTCAAACCTTCCCACCACTCAGACATTTAATAAAACACGAACTCTAGCCGTACATAACAACAAAAATTTGACCCCCTTTTTAGCAAGCAGGTATTCAAACTCCAGACCTTTTGCAACATTAACACTCCACTTAACCACTAGACTAGCAGACCCATTCTGACATATTTTACCATCATATATTTATAAGCCTACTGATTAAAGATAGGGTTTATTTAATTAAAAAGAAATTTTCCCAAGCAAAGGCTTGAACTTAGGACCTCTAAGACACTTTCCAGAACACATAACCACTAAAGTTGCCAAATATTTGTGTCGCAAACATACAAAAATAAATATATAAGAAATTTTTGGGGCACTACACAAAACATCTCAATTAATTTAGAATTAAACCAAGACTATTCATCATCATAAAAACTCTAATTCGTTTGCATCCAGACACCATTTAAATGATTATTTGTCTTCTTACCCAAAACAAAACAGAATCAATAGTCAACTAAAATCCTTAACTTCCTTTTTTTTCTTAAATCTGCTAATACAAAAAGATTAGAAAACTTACAAACATACAAGATTTCCAATTTTTAAGACTTAAACCTCAGTCTCCCCCTTCATACATGAACGTTCCTTAATCTTTCTCTCTTCCATTTCAAACTATAGAAAAGAAGAAGAAAACCAAGAAAATAAAAGAATCATCCCCAGAGAAGAATGCCTCTCCTATATATATAGTTCCTCTGACCTTCACCAAAACTAATTCATAGCCACCTGGAAATACCTTAATCATCATTTATCCCACTAATATCTTGTAACACCCCTAACCTATATTTGTCGTCGAAATAAGGTTACAGAGCATTTCCAGAGATTACATTTTAAAATAATAAAAAATTTAAATCATATATTTCACAACATCAATCATAGAAAGCTCTATTAATAGCATACATATTGTCCCTTATACAAGCCCTCGAGGCCCTAAAAACACATTAGAAACAAACTGGGACTAAATCCAAACATAAAGAATATTTCGAGAAAAGATAAAAATTTTCAAACTGTATGAGTCACACGACTGAGACACATACCCATGTCTTAGGCTGTCTGGACATTCAAAGTAGGGATGCATGACCGTGTCTCAGCTCGTGTCCGTTCCAGTGTAACATTCTGACTTGGGTCACATGGCCAAGCCAAACGCTCGTGTGCCAGGCTGTGTAACTCTCGAAATGTAACCTTTAAAAACCTACAAGAGTCACATGGTCGTGTCACATAGCCGTGTGTGACACACGGCTAAGACACACGACTATGTCTCTGGCAGTGTGGACGAAAAATAGGTCATTTCCAAGGCATTTTTCTCAGCCATTCATGCACATACCTATAATCAATTTTCCACATATAAACAAGCCTTCAATTTGCACTTAAAACATGCATAACCAAGCTAAATTAATAAGACATATATTCATACAACCAATATGCCCGAAAGGCACCTGAATCACAACAATTAAACATGTATAACCATATATATGCATAGTTTAGCCAAAACTTACCTTTTTGTTCACATATTAAATCCACACTCATACTACCAAATTGACAATTTAACATTTAACACCATTAGCCATATATGTCAACTACATTTCATATACCAAAATAACCACATTTAACCATGTCAAAGAACATACCATTACATACATTTTAAATATCATTTTAACTTCCATCATTTAAGCATCATAAAGACTACAAAATCAACCATCATAAAGCCACATACATATATCAACCTAACAACCATTTCAATCACTCAAAATATCATAATTACAAGCCAAAAGATAATGGCTATAATATCAACCAAAACACCTATACCTATGCATATTTAAACAATTATCACTTGTTTTCTTGCCAAAACATAACATAATTGATACATAATAACCATACCATTTTGGCCATTTAAAGATAAAAATCTAACCATATCCAGATGGTTCCAACAGTCAACATGTATGCAAACCATATTTCAATCATGCATATCTATTCAAAACCATTCCAAAGCATACCATATTTGACCATGTTAAGGTCAATTCATCATATATCACTTTGGCCATTCAAACATGCTTTAACACATTATCAAATTAACATATATCAACAAGGCACCAAATGTACCAAGGGTACATCACCCCAAATGACATATACATGCCAAACTCATCAAGTAACATTCAACCAATCATCAACCATAAGTCCACCTATACATGCCATTATAACCTTAACCAAGACATCAAAATCTACCGATATAATCTCTAAATAGTGTGATAGATCTCTGACGAGCTTCCAACCCGATCGAGCTTCCGATAATCTGAAAAGTAAAGGAAAAACAACTATGTAAGTAATGAATGCTTAGTAAGGTTGTATAAAATTTAGTCATATCAATCCATTTCAAGTATGAAATTTATACATATCAAGAATAATCCTATACCAATACCATAAGATTCATGAAACCATATTCAACAACTCACAGAGTGAATAAATCCGCAGTATCACATATACATATCATCCCTAGCATAGTAGGATTTTATAAAACTTTAAACCATTTCAAATTTTCTTACTTTCATTTGTATTTCATTACTTTCCATTTTATTTACTTTCTTTAGCTTAAATAAAAATATCAATTCAACTCATCATTCCTTTTTCATCATTTTACACTTCAAGTATGAATTTACTATTTCATTACCATTCCACACCCATTTCATATGCTTAACACACAAGACATAAGCATATCATCAACCATAGCAGCAAGCTAGTGCATTTAAGCATAATTCTTTTGAAATTAACCACATGATAAATCATTTCATAAGAAATTACATAATTTAAACCTTACCACTCTTTCATGAACACATGCATATTTCCATTTGGGCATTTACCATTTCAATGCATAACTTATAAGTAAGCATGATACAATCCACCCAATAGCTTGGCCAAGGCCTAAGCATTCACACCAAACATGTTAGTAATATAAGCATAAGACATAGGCAATTTACTCATGGATGATCATAACATTTAAACATGTAACATATGAATATATGATCCATCTCAACTTACATTTATCCATGTATCACCAATTTAATGCATTTCATAGGTGAACATTTCTTATTTCGTATCGAACTCTTACCATTTCCTTTCAAATCATGCCCATTGAACCATTTAGAATATCATTGGATACTCGAGATAGCTTACACATAGTGTGCTAACTTATATAACTGTAATCCGTCAATTCCTATATATGTATGCTCACACGAGCTATGAATCAGAATGCTCACAGGAGCTGTGAAAATACGCCTACTCACACAAGCTATGGGTCAGAACGTAGCTACACGATGCTGCTCACACGAGCTGTAGAGTATCCGTACCACATGTCGAATCTCAGCTATCGGTAGGACATTCAATTCCAGCACCTGAATCATGTAAATCCCAATGACATGTTATTTTTATCCTATGAATTCCTAAGGTTCAAAAGGGGCTCGGTAGTCGTCGAAACATCATTTGATTTCCATCGTTTCAATAAGAGATAAATTGCATACAAACACATATATATTGATTTAATCAGAATATAATCACATATTAACATTCAATTTAATCAAAAATATACATGATAAAGTTCATACGAACTTACCTGGCTAAATTGCAGAAATGTCAAAGTACATGGGCATTTTGGTAATTTTCCATTCTCATTGATTTTCCACCCAATCTTGATCTAAATTAATAATTTCATTTAATATATTAATTTAGACAGTAAAATAATGTATTTTATGCAATTTAGTCATTTTTGACATTTTACAAAATTGCCCTTAAATTTATACTTTTATTCAATTTAGTCCCTAAGCCCAAAACATGCAAATTAACCATTTTAATGCCAATTTTAATAACCAAATATTCATGGAACCGATATCAGCCCATTTTTGTAACAATTTCACATCAAATCCTTGTATTTTTACTATTTTAACAATTTAGTCCCTAATTGGAAAATTCATAAAAAATCACTCAGTAAAATACTTTTAAATATCAACCAACATTTCAAATTCACCATTTAACATCTAAAATCACAAGGTTCATGAATGAAAACATTCAAAATCTTTAACAGTTTCAAAATTGAAGGTACGAGCTAGCTGGACCTAGTTGTAGCGATCTCAAAAACATAAATATTACTAGAAACCGAGCTAAAATGGGCTTACATGCATCCTATGAAGATTGGCTGAAGCTTCAAGGTTTACCAATGACTTTCTTCTTTCTCAAATTAGGCAAAACAATAAAAGGAAAAAGATGATATCTTTAACTTTATTTTATTTCCTTTTAATTTGTTGTATTTTAATTAATAAAACATACATATTTTCATAATAAGACAAATCCAACCACCCACTCATATATAATATGGTATATTTACCATATTAGTCCATATAATTTCATTCATTAAGCCATTTAATCACTCAAATCAAATAGTGATCAAATTTTACATCTTTTACGATCTAGTCCTTTTAATTAATTAACTATTGAAATGTTGAAATTTTTCAACGAAACTTTAATACTACCTTAATGACAGTTCGTAAATATTTATCAAAATATTTATGGTTTGGTTTATAGAAACGAAGTCCTGATACCTCATTTTCAAAAACCACTTGACCTTAGGGTCATACCACTTGAACTTAATAAGTCGCTTATATAACAAAAATACGATATCAAAAACCATTTTAAAATAATTTTTGACTCGTAAATATTAAATAATAATGTTTATGAACTTATTTGTTGGATTTGGTGGCTCCGAAATCACTATTTTCGACACCATTAAAAACTAACGGAACTATGGTTGAAGTCCAACCTTTTCCAAAATCAATCTGCTAATTGACTGTAATTATAAAAAGAACCTGCCAGATTAGAAAACTTCTCAATTTAATATGCAAGCCTATTTTCTTCTTAAGACTTAACAAGTCTAAGTGTGACATGGTTAACGTCAATTTATTTTTTTTACAAATTTTATAGCATGTTATATGAAAATTATATGGAATTAAATTGACAAAGAGTATGTTTATGCACATATGATATAAACATACGATATAGACTAGAAAAAGAATGACATATGTAATTTTGATTGCATATATAACCATTCATGATTTAAATTAAAATAAAAAACTTGCATGTTTTTTTAAAATATTGAGTGGAAGAATGTCTCTAAACAAGACCTATGGCCTCCATCAATGGTCTTTATGTGATGACATGATATTACTTCGAGCTGGTTTTTACCCCCGATCGTACCCTACGGTAAGTATTATCATGTGGATTTCGCTGGGGAAATTTCCTTTACGAGGACAACTAGTTATACATGTTACTCATTAAGATTGTCCAATGATGACTCATTCGTAGTACATATTATAATAGGTGTTGATTTGATGGTTATACACTCACGATTATTCTACTTAAGTAACTTCTCACAAAGCTCTACTTAAGTTAGAATAATGGCTAAACGTGTGTGTGAATACCTAAGGAATTGGGTTCACATATTAATTGGATAGAAATCCATGTTTTTACTAGTTGGTTAAGATTACCCCTCAATAACTTAATCCAAGGGGTGTAGGAATTATCATTGTGACAACTTATAAATGTTTTCAAGGTTTAATGTAAGACACATGTATCATTTAAATGCATACTGTGTAACCACTTGGCTTCCAATGGTGTCTGAAATTACAGTTTTGAAACTTTGCTTTTGTAAATCGAGTCTATAAATATTAAATAAAAATATTTATAGAGTTAACATAGTGATAAATAGAAATTCAATTAAGTAATTTAGTCAAAATGTGATTAATTAAGGCTTAGAGACTAAATTGTAAAAGTTTAATCGCTATAGATTTTTAATTAAAAAGGCTTGGGGACTTAAATAGCAATTATACAAAGGACTAAAATGGCTAATAGACCTATTTTAAATGGAAAATAGTGGGATGTGATGTTAAATGTCATTAGGTTAAGCTAATTAAGGATTAATGCTTAATTAATCATGATTAAGTAAATTAATTAAGTTTAACTATAATTAATATAAGTATATATATGAAATATTAGTGGAAAAAGATGATAAACATCATCTTGTTCAACCTTTATGCATCCTTTGTTAGAAGAAAACCTTGAAAACCTATTTGAACATTTGACCATTGAATTTAAGTAAGTCCCCAGCCAATTTTCTTTAATTTTTATGGAAATCAAATCATGAGAGCTTGATTTAGCTAGCCCGTGTACCAATTTGATAAACTGTTAAAGTTTTAGGAAGTTTCCATTATTGGTTAATTGATGAATTAGGCTTGAAATCGATAAATTTTAAGTTTAGATTATGAAAACGACTAAATTGTAAAGCTTAGAAACCTTGACTATTAACTTGTTTACATTAGGAACCAAATTGAATAAAGTGCAAAACTAATATGAAATTATGGTAGGAATAAGAAGTAGAAGATCCCTAATGAGTAAATGTGAAATTGGATTTTAATCCTAAGCTTTAGATTGAAAGTTGTGCTTATCTCGAATTTAGGGACTAAGTTGAATAACTAAAAAAATATGCATAGTTTGGTATTCAATTGTGAATTGGTTGGAAATTGATAGTGTTATATGTTTTGTGACTGAATCTAGCTAACCTTCGATGCTGAACCTTTGAGAGGGAAAGGAAATGCGAAAGTGACCCACGAGTGACTCAAAAATTTCGGTTTGTACTTTCGTGATTTAGGATAGAAATATACGTTTGCATATACATGTTTTTTGAATGAATGATCATTGAGGTGAGTATATGGAAATAGTATGAATTGCTTTGATTGAGTTTGATATGGAATATCGAAATAAGGGACTAAAGTGAATAAAAATAGAAAATGATATGAATTACTAGGATATAGGTTAAAGAATGGTAATTGACTAGTGAATTGGTTTACCAATATTATATGTATGCATATATGTATTAAAAGATGATGAGAAATGATTTTTATTTGTAGGACATGGAATGTTATGTATATGCAATTGTGTTAAATCATGGTGCTAATGTTTATGTTATATTATCTTGAATAAATAAAGTACCACTGGGCCTTATCGCTCAACATATGATTTATTATTCTGTATGCAGATACAAGTATTCCTCGAAGCCTCGAAAAGTGAAGTCAACATTCAGACTGTCGTTTTCGACTCAACTGAGTTTGTATAGTTCATCTCATTTTGGTCAAATGGTATATACTTAGGATTATCCTATTAAATGTTGAAAACAGTCAAACTAATGTACATGAATGGTGAAGTTTATAAAATGGTTTTTGGTCATTATGAATTTGATATTAATTGCTTGAAATGGTATATTAACCATGTGTATTTGTGTTGGAAGGATGAATGGGGCCTTAGGGCCTAATGTTATTAGCATATGTTAAGTTGAATCATAGGAAATTTGGAAATTAGGGGTCTGTTATAGAAGTCACGACTTCACACCTTGAAAGTCTCAGCATCAGGTCACCTCGTCGCGACGACCCCTTTTTGAGGTCGCAATGTCAATTTTGTTTTATTTTGAAAACTTTACAAATTGGTCCTCAGGTTGGGAAGCTTAGCTACTGTCTTCAAATGTCACGACACCAATACCTGAAAGTCGCGACAACCACCTAAGATGTTTTGAAAACATTACAACTTAATCGTTGTTCGATCCCAGTATGGATTAAGCTTTCGTAAGCTTGTATTTAACTTGGAAATGATTATATAACATGTTTTCTGCATGAGCTGTATATGGATTTTTATTGTTGAATATTGAATATAATTGATTGTAGTTGCTCTGACAATAAATGTGGCATCCTGTAGCTTTGACCCAACAATTGTTTCGGGTATGGGATGTTACATATTCTATGTTGCAAAACAAAATCCAAGATATTTAGTTAATACAAAGATAATTAATGGATGAACATTTTACTTTACAGTTTAGAAATGACACCAACTCTAATCAATATCCTAACTGAGAGCAAAATGAATGGAATCAACTATAAGGAATGAAAGAAAAATCTCAACATTGTCCTAAGCTAAGAGAAAACAAGTTATTACTTCTTCCTCTAAAGGCAAGGGAAAACAAGCTAAGAGAAATAAGGCTAAGTCCTCCAAGCCATATAAAGTGGAGACAAAGATAACTAGGAAGACTAAAGACTTATTTAAGTCTAATGCCATGTTTGGTTCACATAAATGGAAAAGCCATTCATTCTTTATTTAGCGCAATAACCTTAAACCATTGTTTCCTTGACCGAATCAATTAAATGACTGAATCGAAATTATGACCTTATTCCTTAAATGGTTGTAATAGCCATTCAACACTACAATTAAAGAATGGCTATTCCAACCTCTCATAGAATAACCACCTATTATTTTTCTCAAAAATATCTTAAACAAAAAAAATACTATTTAAACCATAATTGAACGAGAATATTACTACAATAAAAAACCTTGTTTTGATAATGCATAGATAACTAAAATTAAAAACCCATTCTAGTTTACATAAATCATTAATGCAAAGAATCAAAAACAAGTTTTCTTGTAATACATGAAGAACATAAGAGAAGAAACTCAAGTTGATCTTGGGTTTGGGCAATTTGAAATGATTTAAGATTCAATTTTTGTGAAGGGAAAATGTGAAAAATCAATGGTGCCCAACGGTGGAAGGAAAATTTTTAATTTGCCTGTATGGATTTATGGGTTTTGGTGGGCTTTTAGGACAAACTAACCAAAAATAATTGAAAAAGGAGGTGGAGATAAAGCTTTGGATGAAGTTTCGTTAGTTTTTGGGTATTTTATCAATGATGGATAGTGGACGATGACAAAGATTACGGTGGTTAACCAAATCTAAGAATAAAAGCTATAATTTTGAGGGTTTAGAGGGATTCTAGAGAGTAAGATAAACGAGAGAGAGAGAGGGGAGAGTAAAAATATAATTAGTACAAAAATAAATTGGGTGTTAATATCTAGTAAAAAGCAAAATAAATATATTTTTATATTAAATATTAATATAATTTATAATCACTTAAATATTAATGTTAATTTATACCATAATTATTCAAAATACTAATTTATACAAATTAAAAAATAATTATATGTACTTTTAAAATTTTTAAATATATTTTATTAAATTAATTAAAAATAGTTCATATATTAGTGTGATTCTTTTAAAATAATATTTATAAATACAGTTGTATTAGTTTAAAAATTATATAAATTATTGTTATTTGTTCCATTCCAATGGTAAAAAGATATTTTACAATTATTACTATGTTGCTCCATATTACTATTCTTACCAACCAAACAATAGTTTATTATTATTTATCTATTACATTCATGCCTACCAAACATTATAATATCTATCACCTCTTTGTTCTATCCCCACCGAATAAATATTACATCTCTATTCTTTTACATTTAACCAAACATATTGAAAGTATTTCTTCTACAATAAGGAAGAGAACTTCAAAACCAATTGTAAATAGTGAAAGGACTACCTAGCTACAAAAGACAAAGGTATGGAGCTCTTAATTATTGAAACTTGCATAGTAGAAGATTCAATAGACCACTAAGTCATTGGTTCTGAAGCCACTAACCATGTGTGTGTTTCTGTACAGGGGTTTAAGAAAATGAAAGATCTTACAGATAAGAGTCTCTTGTTACGAACTGGAGATGGGACAAATATTGTGGCTAAAGTAGTGAGAGATGCTTTATGTTACCTAGTTTCAAAAGAAACTTAATTTCAGTTGTATGTTTATTTAAAAATGGCTTGACTGTAACTCTTAGTAATAGTATTGCAATTTTTAGAAATCATTCTTTTATCTATAATGGATGGATGACAAATAATAGCTACTTTATCGAAAAAAGCCACAAGAGCTAGAAATGCCACATAAAAGCTACATAATGAAACTCACATATTGTACGGATGTCCTTCACCTTTGGAGTTCCTATCACATCATTCACTAAAAAAGCCAGAAATGCCTTACAAACCTTAGTCACCTTAATGGTCAAAATCATATGGATTCTCCCATCGGATTTAATCCCTCCAATCTCTACCTCACTTCCAACAAGACACTAAATCCCAAACCTTTTCTTCCAATAACCAAGTACCACAACAAGCTATACTAACCTATCTATACCCAAAATTACAATGAATTCATCAAATGGCATAATCAGCAGATTAGCTAGAAGGATTTTCCCATGAATCTCGAGCAGACACCTTTTACACACTTGATGAATACTAGAGATTGTCCTAACAAACTTAAAAAAAACTAACTCAACTGTAGACGACTCTATCACAAACTTCTATAAACCAAGTAGTAAACAAGGAAAATGTACTTGAGACCACATCGGTCAGATTGCCCTCCTCTCGAGCACGTACAACATAGGCTCAAACAGGAGCTCTAGCCTTAGAATAAGTCCTAACAGAATCATCATCTCTCCTTTGATTATTACAAACACTTCTATGACCTCGAGATGTAGGAGCAGATATCTGAAACAATATCGATGCAAAGTGAGTCAATCACAGATAACCCTTAGAAAGATGTTCCATAGAGCCACATTGGATACAATCACCAATCTTCTTCCAACACTCACCACCATGGTGCCTTCCACAAAACTCAAATTCAGGTATAATCATGGCATGATTCGAATCACTGAAACTAGCACAGATACAAATTATTTTTTGGGTCGTCCTACCTCTGATCAAAAACCAAGAGTAACAAAACTCCTTAAACACCTAAATTCCTTAGCTCGCTTTGCTAATGGCTGTGAACTAGCACCTCTAACTCTCTGTCTCAGAATGCACGGCCCATCAGAGTTCTTATTAAGGCCCAAATCCCGCTCGACAATCTCAGCCCTCTCAGCTAAATAAAAAAAATCCTGAATCTTAAACACAACCAACTACACCCTTATCTCATCCTTCAACCCAGGAAGGAAATATGAACTATTTTATTCTTCATTCAAAACCATCTCAGGAGTGTACCTATTTAAACATAGGAACTCTTTGTCATAGTCCACTACAGATAATTTACTCTGAACAAGCACAATGAATTCGCGCTTTCCCTCTTCAAGATACAATTCTTCTACACATTTCTTCTTAAATTTTAACCGGAAGAAAACCCAAGTAATTTTTTTAAACAGGAATAGATCGAGTCACCATAAGCCACCATTGGTAGGCTTGTTTCTTTAGCAACCACACAACACACTACACCCATTTAGCTAGTGTGCACTCAAGCTATTCCAAAATTCATTTTATTGTTTCCATCCAATACTCAGTTGTAGATGGACTGACACATTTTAGTCTCTTAATTTCAGTAGCTCCAAACCTTCGGGGCTTCTTGATCGGAGCTATTTAAACTACAGTAGTAGGGGAAGCTTGGGGTGTTCTTCTTATCACACCCAAATATGCTAAGGTTTGTGTAATAAATTTTTTGGGTATTTAAATAGAAAAAAATTCAATTAAGGGGGCTCCTGTGCGAATTTGAGAATTTGATGAATTGACTAGTAAATAGTCAAATTCCCAAATCTAGTTTAGTTACTGTAGAACCTGATAGTTATTAATGGGAGATAGTATGATTATATAAATAGTAATCTTTAGACTGATTAAATGGGTTTAAATGATCGTGCGTTGATGATTAAATATATAGAAGTAATGTTATTCTTCTTGGTGAACTTACTCATAACTATTTTCATTTTCTTCCTTCCATCTTCTTCATTGGTCTAGTTGTAAGAGAGGAAGATTAAAGAGCGGTCTACATGGAGGAAAGAAGCTAAAGTTTATGCATAAGTAACTGAGAATTTATCAAGCTAATTAGCTTCCTAACCTTTATATATTCATGAAGTTAAGAAAAAGAAGGAAGTTAAGGATTTCAATTTAGCCTGTTGATTTTGTACTATGATGTGTAAGGTTGCACTAACCATTTAAATGTCTTTGCTTGCCATTGGAATATAGTTTTCTTACGCATAAATTCTTTCATTTTTATTTATGATATGGTTTTTATGTTTAGCTATCCAAGTAGAAGGTGGTTCAAGTGTTAATGGAAAAGCTAAGTCGACATAGTAGTATTAACCTTCTAGGTGAGTTCCAGAACTCAAGTTTTAAATGGATGTTTACCATTTTGGTATCGTGTACTGGGTATGTTAACTTCTATTATGCAAATGATGAATTATTCTATGTCTGAACGATGATATATCATGATGCATGCTGTGTGTAGATATGAAAATGCATAACTGGTTGTAAGTTTAGCCACATTGAATAGATGAAATTCTTGGTGTAATATATGTCGTGTATTAAACAGTAGTATTAGCTGAGTGCTTGTGTATGAATTGCATGTAACAATGTTTATGTGGAGTAATGGAGGTCTAAAGAAGTGTGATTGAGGTGAGAGGAGTAATGAAGAATATGATATGTTACATATTTTTCCTTCGGTAAGACATGTGAGTGCAAACTGAAATTAGTGAATGACCCCGACCATGCGAAGCGACACGTATCACATCCTAAAAATTGAGTTAGTAAAATTGGGCTAGTGAACCAAAAGTGGTCTCGTCCTATTTTTTAAAATTAAATGTTGTATAAAATGTTACAAGTATTTAATCTATTGCAATGGTTAAGTATTAGTTATGTGTGTCGGAGGTTCTATGTTCAAATCCCTTCCCTTTAATTTTTGCCACTTTTGCTCCAACCTCTATCCTTGAACATCTAGTTTTATATTATTTTTGCTTAACTATTGACAAGAATGAGCTTGCTAGTTCAGTGGTAAGGCTTCATTTTACCTAGAGGTCCCGTGTTTGAATCTCATGTGCGCAAAGTGGAAAATTATTTTTGGTTCTCCCTAAGTGTGTCGCCCATGTGGTTAGTAGTTGGGTCAATATTGAATTCTGGAAAAGATCTGTTAGGATAACAAATATTGGAATTTAGTGGGATATGGGTAGTTAGTTTAGAAACTCTTTTTCCTTTAAATTACCCAAAGAATATCTCCTAATTCTTCTCCTTACAACCATCACTCTCCCTCTCTCTCATTTTGTTGTTCCTTTCTTCCCATTTTTTTAGTTTTTCAGTTTTCGCCTTTCTCCTCTTGCTACCAAGATTATGTCATCAATCGTTTCTTTTGTGGTTACTACCAGTATTCTTCATTTTCTTTTGTTGTGTTTTTTTTTACTTCGTGGTTGTTCTATTTTTGGTCATCCTTAGTTTTTGAGCTTGTGGTTGGTGGTTGCATTTTGGAATACTAGAGTTTGTCATAAGTTTGCGTAAGTATGGTGTTCTTTTATTTCAGGAAGGATGTTTATGGGTGATCTTATGTGAGAAATTTTTGGTTGATGATGATTGCGTTTTGATGCCCGATTTGGGAATCTGTTAGGTGAATATTGTGAAGCACCCAACTCTTTTTTGGTGAGCGGAGTGTCTTAAGAATCGATTTCTCTTTAGGTAAAGGTTGAATACCTTAACATTTGTGGCTGAATTACTGATTCAAGATTGGTAATCCTTGTTATTTCAGTTATTTTGAATGTTTTTATAGGGTCTGAAAGTGTTTCGTAATGTCATGTGTTTCAAAAATGACCAAGTGTATAATGATAATCTAGAAAAGCAGCGAATGACGTGAAGCAAAAAAGTCACTATCGATGTCACACGACCGTGTGGGCACACGTGTTGGGTCAAGTTGGTCGTGTGGGCCCATTTTCAGTAAAAACCAGTTATAGTCGTGTTTAGATGTACGGTCTATAATGTGATAAGTATCCCTACTATATGAGGAATATGTGATATGCATGAGAAATATATATGACATTTGATATTCTTCTCCTATATGTGTAACCTTTGAAAACCATGTTAGCATGTTCTAATATGTAAAGCATATATGATTTGTATGTATCTGATTATCTAGTTAGTGATTGTATGTGCATTAGGGTGGGATAATGATGTGATTGAGGAAGTGTTGGAGTTTAATGATCTGCCTTTTCTAGTGGCTTTAACCATCTATCTGTCTTGGTGGCTTGACCATACATATCTGATTCTATCAGATTACCGTGCTATTTCTAGTAGTTGGACTGCACTATTTTGAAAAGTGACATATGCTCACTTATAGGTGTGTGGGGTTGGATGGGTATTTATTACCCTAATTGGTGTGTAGGGATGGATAGAGATGGTGTGTAGCAGATGGGGTAGGATGTGTATCTGTTCTGAAATAAAGTGTTGCATAACATGATATGCTATGCCATCTGTTTTGTTTTAAGGGCTAAGTTAAATACTGTGCTTGTTAACTCACCCCTTCATTTTCTGACTTCTCAAGTAATTAGCAAACTTAGGATTGGGCGGCTCACGGAAGCTCGGATTGATTTTCTGATTAAAAATAAGATGGTTTATGTTTTATTAAACTAATCTGGATGTTTGGACTTTTTGAACTGTAAACTATTTTGGGACTTTGTTTTTTGTTATTGATTTGCTTTCATTGAATTTAGTAATTATTATTTTAAATTGAAAAATTATATGTTTTTATACACTAAGTCACTGATTTCAAATTTTAATAACTTAGAAATTCAAATTGTAAAATAAAGTAATCACTTTAGAATTTTTCTATAATGAAATAAATATTTTTAACAAGTATTTTCCTAAAAAGAAATGGCAAGCGGTTTACAAAAATTATCATTTTCAAACATATGTTTTAAAATTCAAAATCTAGGTCTACAACAAGTTTATGTAATTCCTCAAGATTCAGCCATAACATCAGATCTGCTGTAATTCGGTGTAGCAGATTAAACTAGTTTTCGCATTTGAGGAGCTTGAATACAAGTATTTTATTATGTTGTACTTGAGTGTTTATAATTTCATTTACATTCAATAAAAAGTGTAATTTGAGTCTTTTATTCACCTTAAGGGCCAATGAGGCCTAAGGGTGAGCTAATATACTTTGTGAGTGTACAGAAGACCATTAGATGGTGTACGAACTCAATACTGGTCGCCAGTCGTAATACGGGGAGTTTGATGTCCCAACATAAGGAGTAGACAGCAAGAATTCCAAGACTGCCTTTAGTGTCACAACACAACCAATAGATGTCACGACACACCCCTGAAACTACCTAAAGTATGAGCATACTACCTTCGATATCGCGCCACAGGCACTAAGGTGTCACGACATTAGCCCTGTACGAGAAATACTTACAAGCAAAATGCATTTTGGTATGCATAATCAAGCGTTAAACATGAGAGTGTTAGCTGACCTAGAGTTGAGAACAACGCCAACCCTAACTCTAAAAATAGCTTCATTTAACAATTGTTATGGACAACTTTTCATACCTTATAATTTTCTTTGTAATTTTAGGTTTTATTTTTTCCTTTTTTTGAGGCTTTAGGTTATTTTCAGTTTTGCATTTTTCAGGAGATTTGATATGGAACTTGATAAACTCTTTGTGGATTTCATGCTTCAATTAAATACAATTCAGGATTCTCTGAAACCTTCATTTATTGATTTGTTATTAATGTCCTTTTTTTACATCAAGTTTATTATGTTTTTGAGATCCATGAGGAACTAATCCTCTTATGGGGGATTAGCAAGTGTAAGTATGATTAATTGATTGTTGTATAGGGTTTTCTTAGAGGATCAGCTGTTAGGGAAAGGAAGAACTTAAACCCTTGTCTTGATGACCCTAGAAAGTCATCTAGGAGGGAATTAACCCAAAAATAGTATGGTCTATCCGTGAACACCTTAACCCCAAGTCGGTCTGGATTGTGAGGTCGAGAGATGAGTAGTTCTTGTTGACTCGTTATTCTAGTGGAAGTTCAAGAGATCCTGCTAGGGTAATGACTAGTTGATTAAACAGGGAACCTGAAGCATCAGTCAGTTATGATTACCGAAGCGAGCTAGTCAACCACGCTCAGATATAATTCAGTTTCCATAGCAAATTTCCCAAAATTTTTCCCGTTATAAAATTTTATTCTATATTTATAAAAAATGAAAAAAATTATGCTTGTTCGTACTATAATTTATTTAAAGTTCTAATTAGCTCTCTTTGTGCTTAGGTTAGGATTAATTTAGTACTCGCATCACTTGGGTACGATCCTTGGAGTACGCACCTACTTCGATGTAACTATATTACAACCTGACCCGTGTACTTGCGGGCACCGCCTATTTGACATATTGTGTGCAGGACTTTTACTCTGGACTTTGGTACGTCTAGAGGCGGTCAAGTTGTTGGCACCATTCCCAAGGAGGAAAAGGTCACTAGATACGATTTTATTTTTTCTTATTGTTGCTAACACCTTTTATTCTCTTTCTATTTAGTGTATGACATGTAGTAGGGGAACACCTATAGAGCCAGCCATAGATCCAAAAAAAAAAAATTCATATGAATTGTCATCAACAACAACAACTGTAGAACCAACTGCCCGCTGTAGGTAATTTACTACCATGAGACAATCCATTGTTCGATGAAATTAACTATAATAACCTAGAAGACGTACCACCACCACCATAGCTACCTACAAATATACATTTGGCGCGCAATAAAAAAACCCTAAGGGCCTATGCGCTACCAAGTCTTGTGATGGTTCAAGGAAGTATAACAAGGCTGAACATCACGACTAATAATTTTCACATCAAACTAGCAATGATCCAGAACAATTTACAATTCAAAGGCACAGTGAAGGTGGACCCAAATCAACATTTAAAATGGTTTCTTCAATTTTGTGACACTTTTTAATATAATGGGGTCACTATGGCACTATTTTTCTTCGGTTGTTCTCCTTCTCCTTAACAAATAACGCTTTCTCTTAATTTGATTCGCAGGCAAGACGATTTATCACAACATGAGATGAAGTCGTAGGAAAATTCTTATAGAAGTTCTTCCCTATCAGCAAAATAGTCCAACTAAGTAGGGACATCAGAACTTTTAAACAATCAGAAGGAAAAAGTTTTTATGAATCTTAGGAGCGTTTTATAAAGCTAATTCAGATATGCCCACACCATGGATTACCTGAGTGGTTACGGTAGTAGGTGTTCTATAAAGGGTTGGATGCACACACACGATCTGGACTAGATGGAGCCATAGGAGGACCCTTGATGAACATGATATACAATGACGCGTATGAATTAATAGAGAACATGACAATTAATTCCTTCTAGTGGCCAATAGAACGTTACACATACGACCAAAAGCCATCTACAATCAAAGTTGTTCAAGAGGATGATAGATACCAATAGATAGTGGACAGGTTAAACCGTATAGAATCCTCCTCTAGTGCGTGATCTAAATATGGAGGAGATAAACCTGTCTTCCATTACATCAATAATCCTACTGAGGATTTGAATTATATCGGGAATAGGGATGGAGAGACCACCCGAACCTGAGATGGGGTGGAAACCAGGGAGGAAGTAATAATCCTAACCAAGTTGAAAATGCTAATTATCAAACTCTTTACTTACAGAAGCCTCAGAAAAGGGCCAACCCAAATGACTATATTGTATGTGGTCAACGCTTGGACCGGATCGAGGGGGAAATGCAGTCAATAAGGACAAATGTGAAAATGTGCAGTCTGAGTGCACCATTTTTGCAAAAACATTGACTAAAATACAAGATTAGATGATTCAATTGATGACCATGATGGGAGACATTAAGAGATGAATTGGCACTAGGATCCCTAGTAACACTGAAGATAATCCTCGAAGAGAGGGGAAAGAGCACATGAACGAAATTTCACTCTTCTCGCGCAAAGTATTGAGTAGCCCAGAGTCCTTGACACAAGAGGAAACCAAAGATAATGCTGAAGATATTCGAGAGGACCCCTAAGAAGCTGACGAAAGACCTAGACCAGAGGAGACAGCCAAGCCGGCAACTAAGTCGAAAGATGAACCAGTTCAAGAACCCATAATTGCAAACTACCATCCCCTTCACGGTTAAAGGGAAAACAAAGGCAGAATGAAGATGAATTTGTAAGTTTTTTGAACTTATTCAAAACATTAAATGTTAACCTGCCTCTTATTGATTTAATTCAAAAATTCCCTAAGTATGTTAAATTCTTAAAAGAAATTATGTCTCGGTGTAAGAAAATTAAAATAGGAGAGAAAGTTAACATAAGCACCTTATGTAGTGCGATTATATCTAGATAGGTTCTCCCAAAACTCAAAGACGTGAGAAGTTTTACAATTCCCACAGAGATAGGGGGTATTCATTTTAGTAAAGCTTTTTGTGATTTAGGAGCTAGCACAAATCTAATGCCTCTATCTATATACGAAAAACTCGAGTTACAGGACTTGAAAAAAACTCAGATTACACTACAATTGGCTGAAAGATCTTCAGTGCATTCGAAAGGAGTGTTGGAAGATGTGTTAGTCAAAGTGTGCAGCTTCACCACTCTAGTAGATTTTGTGATACTCGAATTCGAGAAAGACCGTGAGATACCTATCTTGTTAGGTAGACCATCCTTAGAAACGTCAAAATCTACCATTGATCTAGAAAAAATGAATTAACCAAAAGGATCAATGGTGAAACTGAAATTTTTAAATGTGGTCACCAACAAGACGAGGTAGACAAAAAAAGATTAGGGAGACAATTTTATGAAATATCTATAAAAATCCCTAACAAGCGATTAATGCAGACTGAAAAAGTAAATTCAAAGAACAAGACTAGCAAAACAAGGTGGAATGACATGATGGATGTTGGACGAACATTGATAGAAATAACACAAAGAGAGCATCCTCGGGAACACTTGTCGAGTTAACAGATGAATCTGGCAGCAAAACTTGTTAGTTTTAATTAAAGTCTAATTTTATGTATATTATTATATATTTCACTAACTGCTTAGCTTAGAATTTTAATTTTTATTAACATTTTACTTTATAGGAATCAAGACACTTTGGGAGCAAAAATTTGGCTAAAAGTTGAGTCAGTGCCACAACACAAAACCCCATGTCGCAACATCGTGTCCAGTATCAAGTAATCAAGAAAATCATCTCGATGTTGCGACGCATCTCTGTGTTGCGACACAGAAGACAGTCAACCCAGGTTTCCAAAACTTTAGAGTGTGTTGCGACATCGAACTGCGATGTCACGACAACGAAAAACTACTAGGGATGTGGCGACACGGAACCTCTGTGTCGCGACATTATTGCAATTTTCTATAGGGTTGACCTAAGCAAATTGCACAACCCGACGACATAAACCATGTTTTAACCCAATTTTTAACTTTAAGCGCCTTTTTAAAACCTAAAAAAAATTAACCTAGGATTAAACCTCTTCTAAAAATTAAACTATATCAAGTCCTTTAATTTTTCTTAAAACCTCATAAACCCTAAAATTTTTTTTCACTTTTCATAATTTTTTTGTTGCGAATTCCTTTTTGTAGTAATTTTATTTGGTGCAGAAGCAAAGGGAAAGCAACCAAAGGAACGACAACGAGCAAGCTTTTCAAGGAATTTTGAGTAAATTGTACGAGGTTAAAAGTTCCAAACTTGAATTTTACTATTCCATTACTTTTGAAATACATTGGTTAACACTAATTAGTTTTATAAAGTTTTAATATCATATATGCCTCCCAGGACGAGTAGAAAAACTAACGCCCAAGAACCACCGGCGGTTTTGAATCCTTTAAAATTTTGAAACCAAAATGCTGAGAAGTATTTTCTCAAGCTTCAGGGCAAAACCTTTATTCAGGAAAGGAGATTCGAACCATAGATGGTTCTTTGCAACAAAATTTTCTCCTTAGCACGGTATCATAAATGGGAATGTTTCTGCTTGGTCCCAAAAGAAAATGTTGTTATCCCACTCATTTAGGAATTTTATACTGCTCTTAAGGATGAGAAAACCTGGAGGCCACATGGAGTCATATGGAAAATGATAACAGTAAGAGGGAAGGAATTGAAAATATTCTAATACCTCATATAATGATTCTGACTAGTTAGAAAATATCGATCTAACGAGATTTCAAGATGTTGATATGGAAAGCATTGCTAAGTATCTAACTGAAAATCAAAGTGAATGGAATCTCCAACCAGATACCAAACTACTGACCAATTTTAATCAAGCTATAATGTTTCCAATAGCTAAAATATGGATGCAATTTATTTGCACCAAAATTACAGTTACTCTTAATGTTTCTAATTTCAAAACATTTTGTGCCATTTTATTATATGGAATTTTACAGAGAAACAAATATGCATAGGGCAATGGATCCATCAAAGTATGAAGCATTGCATCAGTGGCAAGAAGGTTGGGATTTTCTTTCCATATCTCGTGACGGCACTTTACAAAAGCATAGAGGTTCCTGTGGAAGAGAACGAGCAATTCATGCACCCAGCAAAGAGTTTAATCGGTGATTCTATGTACACTTAGTATGTGGAACTCAACCAAAAGAAGATTATAGACTGGAACTAGAGGAGAAAGGAAAAGATGGACGTCCCTGCCTCTCTCAAAAGAAAACAAAAGTTGATGCCTCAAAGAAAAACGAGTGAGAGCAGTGAAGCAGAAATAGATGGAATGGTACGATGGATGCAAGAAATAGGACGGTCCTTCAGTAATTTGCATGGAGTAACAACATGAGAGTTCTTAATTATCTTTCAGACCTGCTTGATTTGATGCAAACTCATCATGGAGAAGAAGAGCAAGAGAGTGAAGAGGGAGGTGATAATGAAGAGAAAAGAGAAGAGGTAGAAGAAGAGGAGATAGCCTCTGAAGAGGAGGATAAAGATTGAAGTGATCCTTTTATTCTAAAAGAATGTAATAAATTTTTAATAGTTTTAGGAATAGGACTAATCGTATATTTTTTATATTTTTTCTATTTGGAGATTTCTATGCAAAAACCCCCACATGGAAGAAGCACAACAATTTAGAACTCATAATGATCAAATGAGGAAGCGCCCACCAATAGCTTATGGAACTACCACAATCAATAGAGTAATTTCTTTCCTTATCCTTTCAAAGCTACAGATTGAGGATAATGTGTTATCTAAAGTGTGAGGTGTAACATAGAAAATTTATTTCAATTTTTATGTTTCTTTTAATTTTTATTGTCAGTTGTGTGCTTGAGCTTGTAGAAATACAAGTGATTGGTTAGGAGCATGTATATAGGTTGCTTGTATTGATTATAAATTTGGCATGATAGTAGATGATTTTAAATTTTTTATTATTAGACAATTAAAGTTCTATATATTACACTATAAATAGGCATTGAGCAATTGAATGTACCATATGATATAGGAAATATAGAGAAACTAGCATGCAAGTACGTATGATAAATTTTTGTGTTTGTGATTATTTGGTTAACTAAATTTGTTAATATTGAGATACCTACGGACGACTTAAGGCGTTATTTGGTATACACCAAGAGCCAAAAAGCTAACCCTATTTATTAATCCTTAGCACCTATATTTGAGCCAAAAAACACTTCTTGATGAACCTTTATGCAAAATCCGAGCCAAAAACATTAATTTATATTTGCCTTTCTTCTTTGGTCCTGAACTACACGACTATAGTCTGGCCATATGTATTGAGAGTTAAGTAGATACATTACGGTGGAATTTTTGTAAAAATAGAGTGAAATAGGAAGGATCAATGTGATAGAGTGATTATAGGTTAGCCAATTTGTGCAGTAAAAGAAAGTTTCAAAAAGAAACTAAAAAAATGAGTAGAAAAACTTCTTGAAAGAAAAAACATTCATAAATGAGAAATGTATAAATGCGAAATGTATTGAGAAAGAAGAAAGAAAAGTAACAAAGTCACCAAAAATAGAAAGACTCGTTCACTAGTGCATACAAACTTGTGAGCTAGCCATAGCTGTTGTATTATGTTGTGATTTCTTATGTGGAGAAATAAGCAAGGTGAGAGAAGGAGAAATAAGGCGGTGAGTGGGTAAAGGTTGCTAAGGGGGGAGAATAGGGAACAATACGATATGCCAAACTATTTTTGTGCTTGAAACTATTTTATGCTTACTATTATTGAATTCCATCCTTGTCCTAAGCCTCAGAACATTACAAGCCATAAAGCCCTATGTGATCTAGGTAGACTTATATAGGAATTGACATCGTACTAAATAATTGTATTTATAATTGTTTGTATTTTGCTAGGATAATCAAATTACCTGTATAACTTATTAATGGATCCCTACATTTTATTATGTTTTAGTTGAGTTTTTAGAATTTCATTTACATTCAATAAAAAGTGTAATTTGAGTCTTTTAATGACCTTAGGGACCGAATAAGGCCTAAAGGTGAGCTAATATACTTTGTGAGTGTGAAAGAGACCATTAGAGGGCATACCAACTAAATATCGATTGCTATGTTGCAACACGAGGACCTTGATGTTGCAACATAAGAAGAAGAAAGCAAGAATTCCAAGACTACTTTCAGTGTCTCGACACACCTCTGAAGCAACCTTGAGTACGAGCATACTGCCTTCAATGTCACGACATAGGCACTAGGGTGTCGCGACATCGATCCTAGATGAGAAATACTTACAAGCTAGGGGCATTTTTGTCTGCACAATCAAGCGTTAAACACTAGTGCATCAGCTGACTTTGGGTTGAAGATGAAGACAACCCTAACTCTATAAATGGGTTCATTTAACACTTGTTATGGACAACTTTTCATACCTTATAATTTTATTTGTAGTTTCACTTTTTAGTTTTTCCTTTTTCTTAGGCTTTAGGTTATTTTAAGTTTTGCATTTCTCGAGAGATAAGTAGTTTTTGTTGACTCTTTATTCTAGTGCAAGATCAAGAGATCCTGCTAGGATAACGACTAGTTGGTTGAATAGGGATTCTGAAGCACCAGTCAATTATGATTACCGAAGCGAGCTAGTTATCCATGCTCAGATTTGATTCAGTTTCCATAGAAAATTTCCCAAAGTTTATCCTATAGTATTTTATTCTTTATTTATAAAAATAACAAAAATATTTCTTTATGTTTATTTGTACTATAATTTACTTAAAGTACTAATTAGCTTTATTTGTGCTTAGGTTGGGATTAATTTAGTGCTCACCTGCCTTGGGTACGATCCTCAGAGTACTCACCTACGTCATTGTAACTAGTTTATAACCTAACTTGTATACTTACGGACACCGCCCATTTGACATATTTTGTGCAGGATTTTTACTTTGGACGTTGCCAGAAGCGGTCAATGTCCAAGGTGGGTATGGGGTGTTACAACACATATGTGGTCAAATTAACAAGGAGGATTTGTGGAGGTTCGACCGGACTATACAACAATGAGTATTTATTGTAATAGACTTTGTGGAGTTTTGGTTGGTTTGCATGGAGAATATGTACAAATAGTATGAAAGCCCTTCTATGGGTAGTATGAAAGCCCTTTTAGGGTAGAATGATACTTTGCAAAGTCTAAGGCTTTAAATCGTACAGTTAAAGCAAGCCCATGGATATGGCATGATCTAGGGAGGTTCGCTAGAATCGCCTATAAGGCCTAATCCAGGAAAGTCTGCCAAATTCGCTTACATTTCATAATCCAGTAGAGGTTCGCAAGATAGATCGCGTATGTGAATCCTTTTATATATGAGGAAATTCCTTTTGGGAATTCGCATTTTATGAGTCCACATATGTAAGATATGACATTCCTCCAGATACATGGTAATTAAATATGGGATTCCACCTTGTGGATGTTAGCAAAATAGTTCTCTTATATAAACTCGTTTCTATAGGAGAAATCATTTTTTTATTATAATGATTGAGTTGTTAATTCAAACATGTATTTGTTTAAAGAATCTATGCAAAAGGAATATGTATCCACAATATGGCTAATATTCTTTATCAATCCTCCTATATGTTTCACAGGAATGGATCCACATATTTGAGTTTGAAGCTTGAGTCCATTAGGAAATGTTCCTAATAGCAGTCCGAAGTAGCCACTATCTGCCAAGACTCACCACTTGGCTATCTATATTTGTTAGAGTGAGCCACGTGCCGTGGGAATATCTATGGGCCTTCATCCATAAGTCTGCAAGTAAGAATCCGCAAGGGTTGTCTTTCAAGGAAGTAATTGCACAAGATTCAGTGCAAACAACTATTTAAGAAAGAATCTGCAAGTGTAGTATGCCAAGAGGTCAAATGTTTATAAATCTATATTCTGATATTACATTTCAAATATAGTCGAGTAAGTTGAATTGTTCTCTAAAATACACAAGTAAATAAGAGATGTTGTCATTGAAGATAATGTACCAAGTACAAGTGAGACAATTTATATGATGTTAATACTATGCCAATAAGATTAGTGAACCATCCTAGTAAAAACAAATTAAGACTTGAATTCTAAAACATGAAGTACAAGCTTGCTAGTGTTGTGTTGTTGCAAGGTAAAGACAACTCATTTAGTTCATTAAACTTACCTGTGTGTTATTATGTACTGCAGGTAAAAAGGAATTCGAGGATTCGGGGAGGGACCAGGCCAAAATCTGCTATGCTCTAATGGACATGCTTCTTAGTTGTATTATGCATACAGCGTGATAACCTAGAGGCGGAGCCTCAGGGTCATAGTCGAATTTGTATTTAAATATGGTCAAAATATTATTTTCAAGACTAAGTAAATATTTCTCTATAGTAAAACTGCCTTTGTAAACTTTTATGTATTAAATTAAAAGTACATAATTGAAATAAATTCATGTATGTAGCGAAGTCAATTAGCTAATCGTGTTTAGATAATAATTGTATTAAGTGAATATGAATTGTGAAATATATTAAAGAATGTGTTAGTTAAATTATTACATGAAGTGTAGCACCCTATAGTCTAAATCTAGCGATTAGGTCGGATATGGGTTGTCACAATTTTAGTGGTATCAAAGCATTGGTTTAGCCGATCCTCAAGAAATAAGATTTTGAAAGCTAGCCCCCATATGCATGTTACTTAGATTCGAGCTTAGTCCATTAAATTGTTATTAAGCTATATTTTATGTTGTATAATTAAGTTCTTGTTGGAAGATAGTTATGTAAAGTATAAGATTAGGAGGAGAATCTGCAAAACTACTGAATTGATTAACAATATGAAAGAACCATAAGGATAAGAGGGTAAACAACGAAGGCAAATAAATCTGGAAGATAATATAAGTTTCAACTAGTTTTGATTCAGTCATTGCAAAGGAGACATACAATTACAACAAGAAAATTAATTCGCTCCCTCAATTGGTTGGCCAAGGGTAGCAGCATTCTCTAAATCCTCTTCTCCATCTTGATTGGATTATTCGATAGGAGCATGACTGGTCACCTCAGGTTCTTTGGGAAGGAAGAAATTATCGGAACCATTCCATTTCTATTGAAACTCTTCCCACTTCTCGCCTGAAGGACATAGCACATCAAAACCCATATCAACATTTATAAGCTTACGCATATAGTTGAACTTCACCTACCCCACATCTAAAGTTCCCACGATTACTTGGGCATGCAGCATGAGATTTGACCTCAGCTTGGGAAAATAGTCCCTTATACTAGTTATGGTTTCTACTTTGTACTTCTCTAGGGCTTCGTGGCTTTCTTTTCATAACTGCTCCAAATTAGTCAGATGTTGCTCCTCCAAGGTTTTATTTTTACTCTCCAACCAGTGCTGACCTTATAAGGGGAGAATGGATATTGACTGGTGTTGACATGATCTACCTATTGGAAAAAAGGTGGATACCTCGCCAGAGGGAGTAGCGACGTGTTGAGAACCAACAAGAGAAGAGTGTGGAATGGTGCAGATAGTGCAAAAGTTGGGTTCCATGGGTGGAGATTCCACAAATTGCGTGAGCAAGTCTGCAGGAGTGGTAGATTCTGTTTGTACCACAAGAATGCAAGGGATATTGGATAGAGTAACTTCTCTTTCAGGAACGATCATTTCTTTACCTTGCATGTGGTGGACCAGCCTCACGCCACTACTGTCTACAGTGCTCTGTGATCTCTCGTCTACCCTTGGCCTCTTATGGTCACTGCTGCTAACTCGTGCCCTTGGGCAGCAACTTCTTTTTTCTCTCGCACATTGCCCATTAAAGCTTCCACATCCATGTTGTGCTAAGAATATCGAGATGAATCAAAAGAACCAGAAGATCCTGCAATAGTAAGAGCATTGTCAGCATCAGTAGGAAAAAGAACGCTACCTGTTGACTCACCTCGTTCAACTGCTGGCGAAGAGGACTAGCGACGAGGACGTAGCGTGTAAATTGTGTAGAAGAAGTTTATGGGCTCTCTTCTCCTTCCCACCAATACCAAGGCCAATTCATTATTGAACCCATATGGCCACACCTCTTCAGAGTATTGTACCCTTCTATGATTCGCACCCAACATCAAATCAGTTGCCCTACAACCGTTAAGCTTGTCTCGCCTAAACAGAAGCGAAATATATTTCTAACTGTTAAAAGTTGTTCAAATACCAATGAGAGGCCCCTTTTCAGACGATTGTATTAATTAACGACAATTTTAGAATCAAATATCTGCTTCTGAAGGCAGGTGAATTCCTGCAAAATGGACCATTGGGTTGGAAAGCCAAAATATTCCTCTAGTTTTCTCCTCACTCGAAGGTATTGTTGCAGTTGAGGTAAAGATTGGAAGATCAGTTTTTGATAATGGGCTTGTAATACCCGATTTTGGCCCGGGTAAAAAGGCCCAAATAAATAGTCCAATTAAAAACGGGCCATAAGGCCCAAAACCCAAAATACAACAGGGGCCCAAAGCATGGTGGTCCAATTATGTGTGGCCCAAATGCCCGAAACGATAGTCAGAAACCCTAGGGGTTCTAGGAAAATCCTCAAGCGCCGCAGCCACGAATCTTAGCCCCGATCTTTACCTGTACAACAAGGAAAGAAAGCAAAACAGTACATGGAAAGAAATCAAGAGATTGAGAATCAAATCAATGTAAACAGGATTTTATTTCTATATATTTTTTGTATATTATGGCTATAAAAAGCATTGCAATACTGTAACCAGGGCCTGATCGGGAAATCAATAAGAAAACACAAATACTTTCGCAGCAAAGCACAGTTAGATCAACATCCGAAAGAGCAAAAATCGATCAAAGGAGATTCTTGTAAAATTTTTTTCTTTTTACTATTATAGTTTTTTTTACGAATAAATAAGATATGAAAAGGTAAAAAAGGAAAAGCAACAACCTTTTTTTTTGTTTCTGGAACGAGATCAAAAACAATAGAGGGAGCCACCCCCGAGGATCGGTGGCCGGAAACGAAAAGGTTTCTTGCCTACTTTGAGGATTTTCGTTGCTATTTTGGTGGTTTTGAGCCCAGATTTGGGTTTAGAGGGGTCGAGAGGGCCAAACCAGGGATTTCTTTTTTTTCGGCCACCACAGTCGGCATTGCCGGCGCCGGAGATTGGTGGCCGGTGCGGTGGTCGGTGATCGTCTGATGATCGGCCAATGGCCGGAGGACAGAGGGGTTGAGAGAGAGTTTTAAAGGCTTTTTGTTTTTTTTTTAACTGGTTTTGAAATGAAGTTTTTTTTGAAGGAAAGAGGCTTATATACGGCACCTAAACGGTGCCGTTTTGGAAAGCCTCCAGACGTGCAAAATGACATCGTTTTGAGGCGTCTGACCCGAATTTGACCCGACCCAATTTTAGGGTCCGCGTGTTTTATATGGAGGGGCTAATTGCGATTTTAGCCCCTCCGCCTTTTAACACTTTTGCAATTAGGTTTATATTGTTTTTAAAAATTAGGCCTTTTATTTATTTTAAACTCCAATTCGATCCTGATTGGACGACGCCGTTTAGGGAAATAAGGAAAATTTCCTTTCTGGTCCCTCCATGTGATTTGCGCGTTCAATTTGGTCCCTCAGTCTCCATCTATTTACAGATTTGCCTCAGAATTTTTATTTACAATTCAAATTATCTTTCTTGCCATTCTTTTTTTAATTTAGCCTGTTTATTATTCTTTTTCATATTTTAAATATATGTATATATATTTTTACATACGCATATTTATTTTTGTAGTATAATATGATTATTGTTATTTTTTTTTCTATATGTAATTATTTTTTTTATAACGTATATATTTATTATAGTACATATATGTATGTACATATTAATATTTTTAACCAATATATATATGTGAATATATATATTTTTTTTAAAATGCAAATATATGTTTTTTATACACTTTATAATTTATATTTTTCCTTTTATTTTCACAAATGAAGATTTGATGTATGTGGCAAATGTTGAAAATGATCCCCAAGAATATCATTCTTGGAGATTGAACTTTGACGGAGCATCGAATGCACTAGGCAATGGGATTGGGCAGTCCTAGTGTCTCCGAATGGAGATTATCATCCTTTCACCAGTAAATTAGACTTTGATTGCACTAATAACATGGCTGAGTATGAAGCTTGCATCATGGGTATACGGGTAGCAATAGAGCAGAAAATCAAGACATTAGAGGTGTACGGAGACTCAGCATTGGTGATATACCAGCTAAGAGGGGAATGGGAAACAAGAGATCCTAAATTGATCCGTTACCGGAGATTGGTTTTGGGATTGACCGAAGAGTTTGACAACATTACCTTCTGTTATCTTCCACGAGAAGAAAATCAGATGGCTGATGCTCTTCCTACTTTAGCTTCCATGATTAAAGTGAATCAGTTGGAGGACATGAAGCCCATTCAAATTAGTATTTATGAGATCCCAGCCCACTGTTACAGCATTGAAGAAGTGGAAAAGGATGATAGTCCTTGGTATCAAGATATTTTGCTATATGTGAAGAATCGCAAATATCCTGATCAGGCAACGAAGAATGATAAGAGGACATTCAGGAGACTAGCTATTGACTATGTCTTAGATGGGGGGGTCATATACAAAAGGGGAAAGGATCGAGTACTGTTAAGATGCGTGGATGCTGTAGAGGCTAAGGAAATTTTAGAAGAAGTCCATGAAGGTATTTGTGGAACGCACGCTAATGGATTCACCATGGCTAGACAAATTATGAGATTCGGGTATTACTGGTCCACTATGGAAGGAGATTGCATCAATCACGCCAAGAAATGCCATAAATGCCAAATTTACGGGGATAAAATGCACGCACCTCCTTCTCCTCTTCATGTTATGACTTATCCATGGCCTTTCTCCATGTGGGGTATGGACGTCATTGGACCAATATCACCGAAGGCTTCTAATGGACATCGTTTCATTTTTGTGGTTATTGACTACTTCACTAAGTGGGTAGAGGCAGCCTCGTATGCTAATGTCACGAAGTCAGCAGTCAGTAAGTTTTTGAAGAAGGAAATCATATGTCGATATGGAATGCCTGAAAGGATCATATCAGACAATGCGTTGAATTTGAATAACAGCGCAATAGCAGAAGTCTGTGAACAGTTCAATATGAGACACCATAATTCATCACCGTATCGCCCGAAAATGAATGGTGCAGTGGAAGCGGCGAATAAAAATATCAAGAAAATCGTGTGAAAATGGCTGAAACTAACAAAGATTGGCATGAGAAGTTACCTTTCGCTCTTCTTGCTTATCGAACATCTATCAGGACTTCTACTGGGGCAACACCTTTTTCGTTGGTTTATGGAATGGAGGCAGTGTTACCCATTGAGGTTGAAATTCCTTCTCTCCGAGTTTTGGCCGAATTAAAATTGGATGAGGCTGAATGGATCCAATCTTGGTATGATCAACTAAACCTGATTGAAGAGAAAAGATTAAAAGCCATTCGTCATGGCCAAATGTATCAGAAGCGAATGATGCGAGCTTATAATAAGAAGGTTCGTCCCAGAGAATTTCATGAAGGGGATTTTGTTCTGAAAAAGATCCTCCCTTTACAAAAGGATTTTAGAGGAAAATGGATGCCAAACTAGGAAGGACCTTATGTTGTAAAAAAGGCTTTTTCCGGAGGCGCTTTGATTTTGAGTGAAATAGATGGCAAAAATCTTCTGAATCCTGTAAATTCAGACTCGGTTAAGAAATATTTCACTTGAAGAGAGGGAGGAATCAAAGTGAAAACCCACAAAGGGCACTCTGATTTCAAAAAAAAAAGGAGAGGCCTAGGTGAAAACCCAAAAAGGGCACCTTGAGACAAAAGGGGGTTTGAGTTAAAAACCTGAAAAGGGCAGCTCAAACATTGTCAAATTTAGGGGCACATGGTGATCTTGCTTCACTTAAGTCAACACGGATATACGACATCTTGAGGCATCGACAGAGTACTGTAGATCCCCTAAACACATGTTAAATTCAGAATGGTTCTTGGCTGGCACGGAAAAGTTCAAGCGGCGATATCCAAAGCACCTAGTTTTCATATTATTTGTACCAAGTTTGTTGGTCCTTGTAAATACTTCATTCTTTGCTGTTCTTAAATACTTTTTTCTTTTCAAGACACTTACTATCAATAAATTTCTGAATTAATTCATCTCTTACTCAGTATTTTTGATCTTTGCGCAAGCATGTTGCATTAGAATAATGATTGATGGACTAATTAACTTTTACAAAAGAAGTTTGGTATATTACTCTGGGAATTTCTAAATAATTTAGTAACCTAAAACAGGACTATTGTTTAGAAAACCCCGAAGTCAAAAGGTAAGGAGTCTAAGGAGGAAAAAGTCTAAATTAAGACTGCTTCGGTTGTCTAAATAGCGAATGAGACAGCAGGAGGTTTTGATGGGGTAAGAAGAAGTCCCCTATGGATAGAAAGCTCCTCATTTGGGCATAAGTATTTGATAGGACACCCTGAGAGCGGTGTAAACAAATTTCATAATCTGTATCCTTGAATTGTGATAGGAGAGGATTGAAGAAAAGCCATATACCCTTGGGTTACAGTGGGAGAACGATGGTATGAATTTTTGCGCCCTACTGGATTGAACTTTAAGGTTTACAGTAGGGGCAACCTGGCTAAATGTTTCTTCAGAAAAGCCAGTCAAGTAAGAAGGCGTTGTAGCACGTTAGTCACAAAGCCTTAATAAATTTCGAGTAATGACAACCTAAGCGGGATCATTCCTGGAAAAATAAAATTTTGCATTCATGCAAACACCATTCATACACGTCTAGTTAGAAGCATTTGATTCATTCTGATCATAACGTAGGCATAATTAAGTTTATAGAACAGATTTTTACCGGTCATGTTCCCTAGAGAACAGATCGGTAACCAGTGATCTTATCTCCCTAAGCAGTAGTGGAACAGATCAAAGACGGCAAATCTTATCTTTCCAAGATAGTGGGAAGCAGATTTGAGCCACCAAGCCTTGTCTCCCTAAGCAGTAGCAGAGAAGGTTGAAGATTATAGATCTTATCTCCCTAAGCAGTAGTGGAGAAGATCGAAGACGGCAAATCTTATCTTTCCAAGATAGTGGGAAGCAGATTTGAGCCACCAAGCCTTGTCTCCCTGAGCAGTAGCGGAGAAGGTTGAAGATTATAGATCTTATCTCTCCCTAAGCAGTAGTGGAGCAGATCGAAGATGGCGAATCTTATCTTTCCAAGATAGTGGGAAGCAGATTTAAGCCACCAAGCCTTGTCTCCCTGAGCAGTAACGGAGAAGGTTGAAGATTATAGATCTTATCTCCCTAAGGAGTAGTGGGGCAGATCGAAGACGGTGAATCTTATCTTTCCAAGATAATGGGAAGCAGATTTAAGCCACTAAGCCTTGTCTCCTGACGAAGAATTTGAGAAGGTTGAAGATTATAGATCTTATCTCCCTAAGCAGTAGTGGAGCAGAGCGAAGACTGCGAATCTTATCTTTCCAAGATAGTGGGAAGCATATTTAAGCCACCAAGCCTTGTCTCCCTGAGCAGTAGCGGAGAAGGTTGAAGATTATATATCTTATCTCCCTAAGCAGTAGTAGAGCAGAGCGAAGACGGCGAATCTTATCTTTCCAAGATAGTGGGAAGCAGATTAAAGCCACCAAGCCTTGTCTCCCTGAGCAGTAGTGGAGAAGGTTAAAGATTATAGATCTTATCTCCCTAAGCAGTAGTGGAGCAGAGCGAAGACGGCGAATCTTATCTTTCCAAGATAGTGGGAAGCAGATTTAAGCCACCAAGCATTGTCTCCCTGAGCAGTAGCGGAGAGGGTTGAAGATTATAGATCTTATCTCCCTAAGCAGTAGTGGAGCAGATCAAAGACGGTGAATCTTATCTTTCCAAGATAGTGGGAAGTAGATTTAAGCCACCAAGCCTTGTCTCCCTGAGCAGTAGCGGAGAAGGTTGAAGATTGTAGATCTTATCTCCCTAAGCAGTAGTGGAGCAAATCGAAGACGGCAAATCTTATCTTTCCAAGATAGTGGGAAGCAGATTAAAGCCACCAAGCCTTGTCTCTCTGGGCAGCAACAGAGCAGATTAAAACCTCAGATCTTATCTCCCTGAAGTTGCAATGGAATAAGATTGAAGCACTAGCCCTTATACTTCTGAAGATGCAGTAGGAAGGGACGAGGCTTTTTTGGGCAAAATGGGCATTTTTAAAATCTTTGCTCCATTTTCGTTACACGACAACGAGCAAAGAGGGGCAGCTGTAATACCTGATTTTGGCCCGGGTAAAAAGGCCCAAATAAATAGTCCAATTACAAACGGGCCGTAAGGCCCAAAACCTAAAATACAATAGGGGCCCAAAGCATGGTGGTCCAATTATGTGTGGCCCAAATGCCTGAAACGATAGTCAAAAACCCTAGGGGTTCTAGGGAAATCCTCAAGCGCCGCAGCCACGAATCTTAGCCCCGATCTTCACCTGCACAATAAGGAAAGAAAGCAAAACAGTACATGGAAAGAAATCAAGAGATTGAGAATCAAATCAATGTAAACAGGATTTTATTTCTATATATTTATTGTATATTATGGCTATAAAAAGCATTGCAATACTGTAAACGGGGCCCGATCGGGAAATCAATAAGAAAACACAAATACTTTCGCAGCAAAGCACAGTTAGATCAACATTCGAAAGAGCAAAAATCGATTAAAGGTGGTTCTTGTAAATTTTTTTTTCTTTTTACTATTATAGTTTTTTTACGAATAAATAGGATATAAAAAGGTAAAAAAGGAAAAGAAGCAACCTATTTTTTTCTTTCTGGAACGAGATCGAAAGCGGTAGAGGGAGCCACCCCCGAGGATCGGTGGCCGGAAACCGAAAGGTTTCTTGTCTGCTTTGAGGATTTTCGTTGCTATTTTGGTGGTTTTGAGCCTGGATTTGGGTTTAGAGGGGTCGAGAGGGCCAAACCAGGGATTTCTTGTTTTTTGGCCACTGCAAGTGGCGGTGCCGGTGCCGGAGATCAGCGGCCAGCGCGGTGGTCGGTGATCGTCCGATGACCGGAAGACAGAGGGGTTGAGAGAGAGTTTTAAAGGTTTTTTTTGTTTTTTTTTGAACTGGTTTTAAAATGAATTTTTTTTTGAAGGAAAGAGGCTTATATACGACACCTAAACGGTGCCGTTTTTGAAAGCCTCCAGACGCACAAAACGACGTCATTTTGAGGCGTCCGACCCAAATTCGACCCGACCCAGCTTTAGGGTCCGCGTGTTTTATATGGAGGGGCTTTAATTTATTTAAACTCCAATTCGATCCTGATTGGACAACACCATTTAGGGCAATAAGGGAAATTTCCTTTCTGGTCCCTCCATGTGATATGCGCGTTCAATTTGGTCCCTCAGTCTCCATCTATTTACAGATTTGCCTCAGAATTTTTATTTACAATTCAAATTAGCTTTCTTGCCATTCTTTTTTTAATTTAGCCTGTTTATTATTCTTTTTCATATTTTTAACATATGTATATATATTTTTACATACGCATATTTATTTTTGTAGTATAATATGATTATTGTTATTTTTTTCTATATGTAATTATTTTTTATAACCTATATGTATATATTTATTTTAGTACATATATGTATGTACATATTAATATTTTAACCAATATATATATATATATATTTTAAAAATGCAAATATATGTTTTTATACACTTTATAATTTATATTTTTCCTTTTATTTTCACAAATGCATCATATATGTATAAGTTTCAGAGCCCAAAATTTATTTGTAAGTTGTATGTATATTTTAATCTTCATAATTTCCATGTGTATATTATATATCTTCTGATTTTTATTTATTTTGCTTTCCTCATTCGTGGTATAATTGTGTTCACATTTAATATCCTGCATGACATGGATTATTCTTTTTATTTCATTTATTTGTTTGTTTATATTATTCTTATGTCATTAATGTATTTATTATTGTTGAATTTATTATTATAGCATTTGTATGTAATAAAACATGACATCATCTTTTACTCGATTTTAAATTTTACAAAATTGAGATAGTGCATGAATTTAGGATTTTCAAGGAAATTGAGCCCTAACGTATTGGGTTCCGATTTTCTTCGTTAAGTCTAAGAATCGAGCATTTCTCTTTAATCAAAAAAATAAGAACCGTGCCCTAACGTATTGGGTGTGATTTCTTAAATCTTGGATAAGTGGATGTTCTTTTAAAGTTTTATCGCACTAGTATTTTGGCCCAATTCATTTTGGAGGAAATTAGAATGTTGTGCCCTAACGCATTGGGTGTGGCATTTTTGCTTCTCTAAATTGAGAAGGGTCTTAATACGTAATGTTTTAAGTTTTTTTTAAGATTATATTTTAAAATTTTCGACCTTAAGACACTAATTAATCAACTTGGTACCAAATTTTGGGCGTTACGAGGGTGCTAATCCTTCCTCGTACGTAACTGACTCCCGAACCTTGTTTTAAAACTCGTAGACCAAAATCATTTTAGATGATCCAATCACACCTTAATAAAAGATTGGTGGCGACTCTCAATTTTAATTTTTTAAAAAGTCGACAACCTAAATTTTTTTTTCAACAAAATGGTTTCGACAGGGCTCATGGCCCATGCGAGCACAGAAGTGAACCATCCTAGTCGAGGCCCCTTGAGTGATGACCTTTAGCTGGTTTATATGGTGGAAAACACTAATGAGGGGTGGCTCTTCTCGCAAGCTGCAAACTATAAAATATACCACCAGTGTCTCAAATTCATAGGCAAAGTTGGGCAATTGAATTCCCCTAGCTTCCAAATGCCTTGCCATTTCATCTTTAGTTGTTAGGCATTGGAATGTAGGTGAGTCTACTGGAGTGTTAACCTCTCAGTTTCGTGGGCCCTCGCCACCCTCAGTAGCTAACCTGCCCCCACTACCTCTTGGATTCCTACCACTACAACTTATCTCTCTACCCCCTTGAAGACCTAATCCTACTCTAGCCATTCTGATAAATGAATGAAACAAAGAAAATGGATATTAAAGAATTACCCTTGAAATTGGTTTGCAATCTAAGAAAGAAGGGAAATTACACTCCGGTGATGAGAATGGAAGAACAAAGGAAAAAGTCGAAATAGGAAAAGAGAAATTAGGGTTTCACAAAACATAGGGAAAAGAAAAATTGGGGGAAAACAATTTGAGAAAGTAAAGACTCTTCTCTGCACTAAGATATATAAACCAATCATCCACGAAAAGTTTCAAGCTATAAAAATTATAATAAATTGTTTGAAGCCTCCAAATCGCAAATAACACCTATCAACGCCTTAGAAGGGTTTTCTTAAAACCCTTTGGTATTCAAAAGACAAAGGTATTCGCCAAATATAGTTCGCAATCTAGGTATCCGTAAATTAAAGTTTTCACATTATATATATCCGCCAAAATGAATACTGCAAGGAAACTATTCGTTGAGGCCATTTACCTTAACACTTCGCAATACTACATCTTATGTCTCTTCATTAAGACTATCCTCGTGAATGTCTATATACAGAACCTATATATGTTGCGGATGATCATGTGACTATTCTAGGAAAAATTTTGCGCACTAATTATATGCAAATCATTCACATCGTGTTGTGTACAAATCGATCTGCCAGCCAAGAAAAATGATCTTCAAGCAAACCTATACAAGTATGGGTAACACTAAGCATTTCAAGAAATTATGAGAGGTGTATTGACTACCTCCAAACGTGCGAATGTATAGAGTATAAATCATGCAAATAGAAATATATCTAATCATTGCGGTATTTACAAGCGAACAGGTCAAATTGTAATATAGTTAGTGTTACAACGGAACACATGGAAGTATTTCGAGGATCATATCCAAAGGAGGTTAAATTAAATCTTAAAATATTATTATCTACAGTAGTAGGTCTAACCAGTAATTATTAAAAATCATATTATGACAATCAATATTAAATATTAAGATAAGAAAACAAAATTAAAAATCGAAACTACGAAAACAAAATTAACAAACAGTTTTCTTGCGTAATAGAAAATAAAATTTTTAAAAATCGATCTGATTTGTGATATTTATAGCAATAAACTCTAAACCAAAATCGTACCTGTGTTTTTAGATAGACAAATGTTTTTCGTTTTCGACTTTCAACCAAATGATCTTCTTGTTATTCTCGTACCACAAATTGCTTCGATTGTGGGCTCGAACGATTCAAATAAAACACAGAAAGTAAAAATAGATTTCTTTTGTGTTTCTTTTGGGTTGAAAATGAAAAATCTCTTCTATAATAGAAACCAACAAAATTTTCATTCTCGAAAATATATTGAAATCTAAGAGAATAAAAGTCTCTCTATTTTCGAACATAGTAACAATATCTTAAATATTTGTGTATAGCCCTATCAGTGCCATCTAGTAACAATATCTTAAATATTTGTGTATAGCCCTATCGGTGTCATCTATGTATAGGGAGAGAAGGTAGAACCCTTGTTGAATTAGGGAAGTTTATTTCAAAATAGAAAAACACTTCCTACTCAAAGTAGGATTAAGATTGGCGACACACCCCTAGTATTCCTACTAGGGTTGCCGCCCCTTCATATTCCATAAAGGGATTTTGGGCCTCTCTCACATTGGGTCCAATTACGAATACTTCTTGAACTTTTCGGCCTAGTGCTTTGTAATCTGATCCAACCCGATTCTATTTTTCTATTTCCCAAAATAAACTCTCAATATTTATATTAAATAATTTTCTCATCCCAATTTTATCCTCGGTAGAAATATGATAACTTTACCCATGATAAAATTTCGAGAAAATCTATTTAATATTTCACCAGTCAACTTGTTCACTATGTTAGGAAAAAGTGTCAAGTTTAAGTACCAAATGTTATATTAAGCCTAGATTAAATTGTTGATGAAAAATTTTATATTACTTTCTTAGAAGTTTATATTTCTTTTAAACTTTATTTTGTAAGTACATATATAAAGGAGGCTTGGCTAGTCATATTAAACACAATTAAATAAGGTTGAAGTGTTTTTTTTTTACTTTGTATGGAACAAGTTTTTTCTATAGATAAGTGACTATTCTCTTGTTTATTTTTGGAGTTTGTTAGTTTGAAGTCTTACGCAGTAAGTTGCAAGTCTTCAAGCTTCAAACTTGATTATCAACGTTTCTAGGAGTTCTTCTTTTAGGGGTTTCATAGGAGTCTAAGTTGGTATTGGAGAATGCTGAAAGACTAATCATATGATGATTGTAATAACATACTTGTTAACCTAGTTTATTAATAAATTTATTGCTATTATTTTTTTAGTATTTATTTCCATGTTAAATAAACTACATAACGATAAAGTCCTAAGTAAGTGCCTTTAGTTAAGTATTATTATGGGCTTGGACAATGAAACTAATATGTGCTTGATTGATGAAAAGTGTTTTTATAGATATCTAATATCAAATCAACACATAAGTGTATGTTAGAGAATAATATACTAGCTTGACCTACCAATTTAATAGTCACAACATTTCTCATAGTGATAATTGTATGTATGATCCTTAAAATTGAGATCTTTATAGTCCCAACATTGTGAGTCGTATGCTTTGACACAGTGAAACATCTTACATAAATGGTTGTATTATAAAGACTGATATTGGATATACCATAATCTATGTAGTGGGATACGAGTGATCAAAATAGGATTTGTCCTTCCAACATGATTAGAGAAAAATCTTAGGCCTCTTGATTAAAAAACACTAGAAATGCATGGTAATGGTCAAAAAAGTTGATATGAGATATGACACTTATTCATATATCCTATTCTAATCGGGAATCAAGAAACAAGTGTGCCTTTTCCATAACTTGTGTTTTATCTAGATACCAAGGACAAAGAGATATTGTTAAATCGGTTTTATTTCATAAATTGTTTTGATATAACAAACAAAAATGTTTTTGAATAAAGTTTATTTTTGAAAAAAGAAATTATAAAGTTCAAAGCATAAAAATCATTTCAAGACTTCCAAACATCTTAGAAATCGTTTGAACACGTAAAAAATTTTGGACAAAGTTCAAAAATGGTTTAAGCTCTTTTCACTCAATTGAAACATTTTTAAATCAATGGAAAAATTACTCCCTTAAAAAAGTAGCGATACCTTTTAAAAACTATCGATACCTATTGTATTTTTATCGATACCACCTTTGATATCGATACAGATTTTGCATTCTAACTTGATGATTTTTCAAAAAATTACAAAAATTCTCGATACATTTTCAAAAAGCATTGATACCTTTATCAGGTATTGATAAAATGTCTTTAGTATCGTTGTAAACTAACTTTAATGGTCACTAAATTAGACATTAAATGCTAATAGTATCGATACTCGTGGAAAAAGTATCGATACCTTTTATTGCAGGTGAATTTAATGATCTAGTATTTTCATCCCAAACGGCTATTTAATTCCTCAACAATCACAACGGTTGGAAATAAAGGGTATAAATATTAGCTTCTAAAGGTCCTACAACAACAAGTGAGAGTACAATCGATCAAGTGCTTCAAGATACATAAAAAAGTCCATTACCAATCACTTTGTGCTTTAATTCTTTATCTCCTTCTTGTAAACACTTGTGAGCATTCATTGTATTTTCTATCATCTTAAGTGTTTGCCTTGTATTAGTACTTAATTGACAAACATCCTAATCTTGTGAGGATTATTTCTTTGTTTGCTTATTTGTTTCTCTTTGAGAAGGTTTGTTTCTTAAGATTTGGGTAGAAATCTTAAGGGAGTTGTAAGGTTAAATCTTGTCCTCAGAGGCTGATGAAATTAATGAATTTGGGAAAATATTTAGTTGTGGAAAGCTAAGGTAGGGGAGTAGAGAATTGGGGCCAAACCACTTTAAATTCTTGTGTTCAATTTTTTATCTTTTCTCTTTAGCTTTCACAAAATTTTTCAAAGCCAATTCACCCTCTCTTGGCAATTTCAGTTTGATTATTTGAGCTAACAATTGATATCAGAGCTAGTCTCTAAGGATGGTTTAACACCCAATAAAAGATCGTCGGAAAAGCTCAAACAATCATAAAAATATTCTACAACTATGATGCCATTTTCGGATCAGATTTTCATGAAGAATCTCAATCCATCTCCAAGCCTCTATACTTCAATGGAGTAAATTACTCTTATTGGAAGACAAGAATGGTGCTATTCATTCAAGCGAATGATCTTGCGGCTTGAAATATCATTATGGGTGGTCCCTTAATTTCTTAGAAACAAAGAGAGCAATTAGTGTCAAAGAGTAAGAGAGAACAAAATGAAGAAAATAAAAGGAATGTATAACTCAATGATAAAGCCATGTACATTTTATTTTGTGCACTTGGTCTGAATGAGTACAATAGGCTGTCATCTTGTTCCAGTGCCAAGGAGATATGGGAAAACCTTAAGGTCACTTATGAAGAACAAGAAGAAGCCTACTTTTGCCTTATGGCCATAGAAGATTCTAAGGTAACTTCTAACTCATCTAGCTCAATTTCTTATTCTTTTGATGAGTTAAAAGATGCCCATGATGAATTAGGCTTGAAGTTTGAAATTATGGTTTCAAAATATAAGAAAAAAATTTAGAAATTAAAATATGAAAATACTTCACTCTCCAAGGCCAATCATGAACTTGGAAGTAAGATAAATTATCTGCAAGCAATTATAAATGATTTTGAGAAAAAGAATTTTGGCTTGCATAATTTACTTTCGAAAGTTCATGATGATCATCAAAAGCAACTTGAGTTGCTTGAAAAATAAAATTTTTTATCTAACAAAGTTTCTTTAAAAGGTTTTAAAAATAGAGAAAGTTCAAAAGCAAACTTTGTTAAATCAAGCTTTAATTACTATAAACATAGAGGTCTCCCAAACTTTTACAAAGGAAAATTTATTAAAAGTGCATGAGTTTCTAAAGGACTCATAACTACTTAAAAAATGATATCCTTTCTAAATGGATACCTAAAGAGACTAGAATCTTGGAAACTAATACTTATGGACCCAAAAGAATTTGCGTACCAAAAACAATTCAAGGTCAACAATTCAAGAAAAAACTCATGGTACCTTGATACTGGATGCTCATGGCACATGACCGGTGACAAGAGCCATTTTATTTAGTTAAAGCCAAAATATGGAGGAGAAGTTATCTTTTGGTGACAACTCCAAAGGGCTCATTGAAGGAATTGGCTCTATTGGTAAAAATTCTTCAACTTTTGTTGAAAATGTTTTATCTTATCAACGGTCTTAAGCATAATCTTCTAAGTATTATTCAATTATGTAATAAAGGTCCCATTGTCATTTTTGAGTCAAATGGATATAATGTAATTGACATTGTGTCTAATAAGATTATGCTTGTTGGTCATATAATAGGAAATATATGACATGGTGCATTTAGAAGACTTACATGATTCAAACCTTTACTTCATGATTAAAAATGAAAATATTTTTTTGTCGTGGCATAAGAAATTGGGATATGCTAGTATAAGCATATTGTATAAATTGGCTAAAAAAGACTTAGTAAGAGGATTGTCAAAATTTGATATTAACATACATAAAGTTTATGATGCATGTGTTAAAGGCAAATATAAGAGAGTTTCTTTTAAACCTATTAATGTTGTATCTACAAGTAAAGTCCTACAATTAATTCACATTGATCGTTTTGGACCAATTAGGACTACTAAATTTGGTGGAAAACAATATTCTTTTGTGCTTGTAGATGATTACTCTAGATTTACTTGTGCTCTTTACTTAATTACTAAAGATGAAGCTTTAGAAAAATTCATCACATTTTAAAAAACTAATCAAAATGAAAAAGGTTACTCTATCACTAGTGTCAAAAGTTAACATGGAACTGAATTTTAAAATCTTGATTTTGATAACTTTTGCAACTCAAATAGTATTAGTGATAATTTTTATGCACCTAGAACCCCTCAAATGTAACGCCCTAAAAATTTGATTGAATGGCTATTTGAATCTGTTGTAATTAAGTTTCTGTATATGTGGTTCTATGTTCTGCTAGTGTGTTTAAGCTTGGGAGTTTAAGTTGCATCGTTAGAAGTTTTATCATTTTTAAAAGAACCCTATTCGTGAATTACATAGTTAAGTTAAATTCAGTGTAAACTTGTGTCAAGAATGAGCCTGCTGGTTCACTGGTTAAGTGTTTGTATTCTGTTAGCCCCATGTTCGAGTTCTAGAGAGGACGATAAGGAAGATTTTTGTCGAATGCCAGAAATCTGTTTGGAAGTTAATTTTTAATTAACATTAGTTCTTTAATTTAAATTTTTTTAGTTTTCTTCTCTTTTTCTTCGTTGCCCTCTTCTTTTTCTTTTTCTTTTAATTTTTACTGATCGTGGTTGTAACGGATACGGGATTAGTTGAAATTTATGCTGTTAGTAATTGGTCGGAAGGCTATCGAGTAAGTCACCGTCAATTCATGCGTTTCTATAGTTTTTCTTTATTTTTGTAACTTGTTTTGAATTGGGCAATTTAGAGTGTTTGAGAATCATTGATAGATGATCGTTTGTTTCCCTATTAGGCGAGAATATCGGAAGTAGTGAACAGTAACACGATAATTTTAGTGATCGTCGTTGAGCTTTCAGTAAGTATTGCTCCATTAAAGGTTTCGTGTTGAAACTTTCGACATGGGCATTATGCACGTAATTGGAAATTATTTTCGATTAATGGCTTAATTGTGTAACTAAATGATTGTTTTAGGCTTTATTGTTTTAGACTTTGGAGATCCTCTACGTTGTTATTGCTTTGAAATCTCTTCAGGTGTGAATTTTGGACGACGAAAAATGTGGTTGTCGACGCCACACGGCCGTGTGTCAGGCCATATAACTTATTGTTCATCGAATTTGACCCACACGGGCAAGGGACACGGGCGTTTCTCCTGGTCGTGTTAGTGTAGGGTTCACACAAGAAAAAGACACATGTGTGTGTTTAGGGCGTGTAACTCATTGGGTTGAGAATAAGGACCACATGGGCCAAGGACACGGGTGTGTGCTCAGGTCGTGTGAGCCACAAGGGTGCTTGTCCTGACCGTATGACTCACTATTTACAATTTAAAACCACATGGGCAGACGACATGGGCGTGTGTCAGGCCGTGTGTGCCATACAAGCAAGCACACGAGCATGTGCTAGGCTGTGTGCATATAAATAGGATTCGAACCTTAGTTCTGAGGCCGTGAGTGTTGTGTAACATGAGCACTAACCTCCACAATGTATTGAAGATTAGAATTTGATTGTATGAGGACTATCTGATGCTCTAAGACTTAGATATGGATTATATAAATGTATATGTACTGTGGTGATTGTTAGTGATACTGATCTATATTATCTATTTATGAATTGAATCGAAATGACTGAACACATGTTCTTGATATTTATAATTTGCATTTGCATAGGTTGGGATATTGTGAAGGAAGATGTAATTTGCTCTGAATCAGTGGCTAAACTACGATACAAATATGAATTTGGCATTTTGCCACATTTTGATCTAGCAGCTAGTCTGCATCTCTGTAAACGTGTCAGTCGTACACTTTATGGTGTGTAGGGTTGGTTGGGCATTAAACGCCCTTAACGGTGTGTTAGGATGGCAGAGATGGTGTGTAGCAGATGGGGGTAGGAATAACTACATATGTTTCTGATCTGTTTCGTATCTGAAACTAGAATTGCTTCTATTATCTAACTAAATTTTAGGATTCAAGAATTATCTTATAAATGTGCTTTAATTGAATAGATGTCTTTTGTGCACTGGGTTTACAACTCATTTAATTGTTAATTAGATTTTAGGTGGCTCTCAAACTTGAACGGGTCAGCGTTGCGGGAGCTCGGTCAATCTGATTATCTATTCTTTAAAATCTTACTATTAGTAATTTTAGCTTTCTCTGATGTTATGATGGTTGGGAAGATGAAATAGTTAGTTAATAGTTGTGATAGTTATAAAATGTTGAATGATTTCATTTTGCCTTCGTTTATGAATATGGTTTTCCTAATATCGACAATTTAACTCTATGGACTTGGTCTGGAAGTCTAATCCGGGTTTAGAGTGTTACATTTAATGGTATCAAAGCCAGGTTAGTCAACACTCGGACTGTGTTTGGGCTCATAATGTGTGATAAAGAGTACTTAAATGAAAACATGATATCTGAGTTAATCTGAAAACTAAAATATTAGTAAATGACCGAGCCTTCGACACCGTACCTGTAAGTAATTTTGTTCTGTTATGATGGTTAACTAAAACATTGTATTACATAACCTGTTATTTGGTTAAATTCTTTGATGTGAACTAGTGAGATTATTCTGTTGGAAGCCTGAACTAATATGTGCAATCTGACATTGTAGATAGATTGCTATCAAGAGTTCGCGCGACAGTTGTGGACGTCGAACTCGTGGGCGTCAGAGAGGAGCTCGAGCGGATTCATCCTCTATGGGTAGTATGCCTAACCTGGAGACCAGCGACATAGTTGGTACTCCTATTGCTGGGACGGAGTCCTAGATTTCGATAGTTGGGGACAACACATTATTCAAGGCCACGATTCGGGCATTGGAGAAGGTCACTAAGACCCATTCTGGATCAGGAGGCCGAGGGTCAGTTACTGAACGACTTCAGTTGAATGGGGTTGAATTATTTAGGGGCATTATTAGATTCGCCCCTACTGTTGTTGTGTCCCTACTTTGGGATAAGGCTTATCAGTGGTGGCTGACAATTGAGCAAGGTGCTCAACCCGAACAGGTTAACAAGGATTATTTCCAGAACGCCTTCTAGAGCACGTATGTGGGGGTGAATTATGTAAAGACTCGTCGATGCGAGTTTATGAGTTTTATTTAGGGCGATCGATCTGTGGCTGAATATAAAGCTGAGTTTCAACGACTGAGTAGGTATGCATAGGTTCTGGTAGCGTTTGCCTGTGATAACTGTGTGAGATTTGAGTAGGGGTTAAGCTATGGTCTGCGGGTTCTGATAGCTACTCAAAGGGAGCGGGTTTTGTGGTTCTGGTTGATAAGGCAAAGATTATGGAAGAGGTGAGGCGCAATGAATGCGAGCGGCATGACCGTGAAAGGGATCAAAGTAAGATTAAGAGGTATACAGGTCCCTTTGGCTCTAGATAGTGCCCTAAGAAACGGGCGAGATTGGATAGGCACTCAAGGCCCAAAACACCAGCCGTAGTGACCGAAATTCAACTCTGTAATGATTGTGGGAAACGCCATCCGGGCGATTGTTGGAGGATGTTAGGAACATGCCTCCGTTGTGGGTCGATGGAGTACCGGGTTAGGGATTGTCCCCATCGATCAAATTAGATGCCAGCTGTGGCACAAACCCCAACTTCGGGTTCAATTCGTATATAGCTGATGTTGTTTCTGTGAATCTGGGTATAACTGCCAAAAATAGTACTAGAGAGTTTTCTATGATTAGTCAATTGGGTCAGTCAATTCAGGTTGATAGAGTATACAAACAGGTACCCCTAGAGATTCAAGGTATGGCATTCCTGGCCAATCTAATAGAGTTACCCTTTAATAAATTTTATTTTATTTTGGGAATGGATTAGCTTGTAGAATATCGGGTCAGTCTAGATTGCACAACAAAAAGAGTCACTCTAAGAACTGATGAGGATGATGAGGTTGTTATGGTTTGTGAGCGTCGAGATTACTTCTCCAATGTAATCTCTGCTCTTGTGGCTAGCAATTTAGTTCGAAAAAGGTGCGAGCCATACATTGGATTCATATCCTATTCTGTTCCCGCAAAGCTTTCTGTGGGAGATATTTGCACTATGAGGGAATTATCGTACATCTTTTCCAAGGAATTGCACGAGTACCTTCGGATAGAGAGGTGGATTTCGGTATTGATTTGTTACCAAGTACTGCTACGGTGTCCATTGCACCCTACCGCATGGCACCGAAGGAGCTAGTCGAGCTAAAAGCGTAGCTTCAAGAACTTCTTGATAGAGGGTTCATTCGACCGAGTGTGTTTCCGTGGGGGGCACTGGTGTTCTTTGTAAAGAAGAAAGACGAATCGATGAGAATGTACATATATTATCGGCAGTTGAACAAGTTTACAATCAAGAATAGATTCTCGCTACCGAGGGTTGATGACTTGTTCGACCAATTTATTTTATGCAAGATTGATCTGCGTTCTAATTACCATCAGTTAAAGGTTAAAGAGACTGATGTGTACGAAAATGCCTTCAATTCTCATTATGGACACTACGAGTTTCTGGTGATGCCTTTTGGGTTGACGAATGCCCCAGCGGCATTCATGGACTTAATGAATCAATAGTTCTAACCGTATTTGGACCAATTTGTAGTAGTCATTATTGACAACATCCTGATTTATTCCAAGACTGAGTTAGAGTATGATACTCACCTTCGTATTGTACTTCAGATACTTTGAGAAAAATAGTCGTATGTTAAGTTTAGTAAGTGCAAGTTTTGGTTATAGGAAGCTTCTTTTCTTGGTCATGTGGCAACCTCGAAAGGAATTTGGGTTGATTCCAAGAAAATAGAAGTTATAGTTTAGTGGAAACAATCGAAAACAATGCTTGATCTTCGTGGTTTCCTAGGCTTGGCAGGTTACTACCAAAGGTTTGTCAAGGGATTCTCTCAAATTGTGTCACCTCTGACGAAACTACTACGTAAGAATGCTCCATTCGTGTGGTCTGAAGCGCAACAGTCTAGCTATGATAAGCCCAAGTCCATTCTGACAGAAGCTCCTATTCTAGTCAACTCGGAATCGGGTCGGGATTTTGTGGTATACAGTGATGCGTCATAATTTGGGCTAGGATGTATTCTGATCCCAGACGGTAAAGTTGTTGCCTACACGACAACTTAAGGCACACGAGTGTAACTACCCTACACATGATCTTGAGTTTGTTACGATTGTGTTTGCTCTAAAGATCTGGAGGCACTATTTGTATGATAAGAGGTGTATCATTTACACTAATCACAACAACTTCAAATATCTGTTAACTTAAAAGAAGTTATATCTTTTGCAGCATAGGTGGGTTGAGCTACTTAAGGATTATGATTGACGATAGAGTATAATCTGGGTAAGGCTAATGTGGTATTTGATACTCTTAGCAATATAGCGATGACTGATCTGAGAGTGATGTTATCTCGTCAGAGTTTAGTTGACGATGGTGGACTATTAGTTGAATTGCAAGTTAAATTGACTTAGGTTGAGAAGATTCGGGTTAAACAATTGAACGATGAGTCTTTAGTGCAACAACTGCAATAGATTGGTTCAAGAGGAACTTCATATTTTAGCTTGAACAGCGACAGAGTTCTATGCTTCAAGGGTCTGATTCGTGTGCCTAATGATAAGGAGTTGAGGCAATCGATTCTACAAGAGGCACATTGTAGCGCTTATGCTATGTATCTTGGTGGAAATAAAATGTATCTGGACCTCTGAGAACTCTACTGGTGGAAGGACTGAAACGGGAAGTGATTGCTTTTGTGTCCCACTGCCTGACATCCCAAAAGGTTAAAGCTGAACATCATTTGCCCTCAGGTCTACTTCAGCCAGTTAAGATTCCTCTGTGGAAATGGGAGCGTGTAACAATGGATTTTGTTAATGGGTTGCTTTTAATCCCCACTAAGAAAGATTCGATTTGGGTCATTATCGATCAATTGGCCAAATCTGCTCATTTCATCCCTATTAAAATAGATTATTCACTACAGAAGTTAGCTAAGTTGTATATTGCTAAAATTGTGAGACTACACGATATTCCAATCCCAATTATATCTGGTAGAGATCAGCGTTTCACATCTCGGTTCTCAAAAAAGCTTCATGGGTTTTTAGGCACCTGACTTGATTTCAGTATTGCGTATCATCCTGAGACCGACAGAAAATCTGAGCGAGTCATTCGGATTCTAGATGATATGCTTCGGGGTTGTGTAATAGATTGTTGGGGTAGTTGGGAAGTTTACGTACCGTTGGCTGAGTTTCCATACAAGAGCAGCTTCCAGTCTAGTATTCAGATGGCACCCTACGAGGCTTTGTATGGTCCTTGGTGTCATACTCCACTGTGTTGGACTGAGTTGAGTTAACATCAAATTTTGGGCACCGAGCTAGTTTCTAAAATTGAGAATATTGTCAAGTTGATATGTAACTGTCTTAAAGCTGCTTCTGATCGACAGAAATCTTATGTCGATTTAAAGAGAAAGGACATTGAGTTTTCTGTAGCAAATTAGGTGTTCCTGAAAGTGTCACCGTGGAAAAAGGTTCTCCAATTTGGACGCAAGGGCAAGCTGAGCCCTAGGTTTATTGGACCTTACGGCATTTTGAAACGTGTCAGGCCCGTTGCATATCAACTAGAATTACCACCGGAATTACAACGAATTCACAATGTGTTCCACGTCTCACAACTGAGACGGTATCGGTCTGATCCGGCGCACACCGTCCTTGCTGACAAGATCGAGCTGCGATCAAACCAAACTTTTGAGGAGGAACCTACCCAAACTCTAGATTGTAACGTTAAGGTATTGAGAAAGAAAACTATTCCTCTAGTTAAGTTTATGTGGCAGAATCAGGGCACCGAATAAGCCACGTGAGACCCTAAGACTTAATCCGACGGCAGTATTTGTATCTGTTCGAATCAGGTAAATTTCGAGGCTGAAATTTCTTTAATGGGAGAGAGTTATAACACCCAAAAAATTTGATTGAATGATTGTTTGAATCTGTCATAATTAAATTGTTTTATCCTTGTTTCAGTGTTATGCTATTGTGTTTAAGTATGGGAGTTCGAGTCGCATCGTTAGAAGTTTTATTATTTTTAAAACAACCCTATTCGTGAATTACATAGTTAACATCAATTCAATGTAAATTTGTGTCAAGAATGAGTCTGCTGGTTCTGTATTCTGTTAGCTCCCGTGTTCGAGTTCCAGAAAGGACGATAAGGAACATATTTGTCAAATGCTAGAAATCTGCCTGAAAGTTAATTTTTAATTAACGTTAGTTCTTTATTTTAATTATTTTTAGTTTTCTTTTTTTTCTTCTTTGTCCTCTTCTTTTTTTTGTTCTTTTTCTTTTTCTTCTAATTTTCGTTGATCGTGGTCGTAAAGGATACGGGATTAGTTGAAATTTATGCTTTTAGCCGTTGGTCGGAAGGCTATCGAGTAAGTCACTGTCAATTCGTGTGTTTCCACGGTTTTTCTTTATTTTCGTAACTTGTTTTGAATTGGCTAATTTAGAATGTTGTGAGAATCTCTAATAGATGATTGTTTGTTTCCCTATTAGGCGGGAATATTGAAAGTATTGAATAGCAACACGATAATTTTGGTGATCGTCATTGAGTTTTAGGTAAGTATTGTTCCGCTGAAGGTTTCGTGTTGAAACTTTCGACATGGGCATTATGCGTGTAATTGGGAATTACTGTCGATTAATGGCTTACTTGTGTAATTGAATGATTGTTATAGGCTTTGGAGATCCTCTACGTTGTTATTACTTCGAAATCTCTTCAGGTGCGTACCAAAAACCCCTATTTTTGCAAATTTTGGACGCTAAAAACATTGTTGTTGATGCCACACGGTCGTGTGCCAGGCCATGTGGGTGGCCGTGTAACTCATTGTTTATCGAATTCAATCCACAAGAGCAAAGGACACGGATGTGTGTCCCGACCGTGTGTGGCCATATTAGTGCAGGGTTTACACGAAAAAAGGACATGGGCATGTGTCTAGGGTGTGTAACTCACTATTTATTATTTAGAACCATATAGGTAGATGACATGGGCGTGTGTCCGGTCGTGTGAGCCACACGGGCAAGTACACAGGCGTGTACCAAGCTGTGTGGCATATAAATAGGATCCGAGCCTTATTTTTTAGGCCATGAGTGTTGTCTAGCACGAGCATTGACCTCCACAATGTATTGATGATCTGAATTTGATTGTATGAGGACTATCTAATGCTCTAAGATTGAGATATGGATTATATAAATGTAACACCCCCAACTCGGCCTAGACGTTATAGTCGAATCTGGCGGTGTCACATGATAGTGTTTTTCAAAAAATGGGTTGTCGTCAAAAACCTCTTATCTTAACCACCTCTTTACACTCTCTTATGCTTAATTCCAAGATGTGTCGATCAATTGCAACGTGATTCGTATTCAAAATTTATTCTCTTTCAAAACGTTATTAATTTTCAAAACGTCACTTATAGCTGAAGCTTTTGAAAACAGTTTGCATGTTTATGTGAATTTTGTTAAAATGTTTGATCCATTTTGAAAACTCGATTATCCCTACTACTAGCAGTTGTAAATCAAAACAATAAAAACCCCCAAATTAAAAATAAAAATCTAAAGACGCCATTATTACAGTAAAATACCCCAAAATAAAATCAAAATTATAATTAAATACTAAGTCGAACTAAATAAGTCGTGTGGCCACCGCTGAGTCCTCCGTCGTACCGGTCCGCCTATGCCTGGGGATTACCTGTACAGTCACATCAGAAGGGTGAGTTTAGGAAAACTCAGTGTGTAATCCCATATAAAGCAAACAGTCAAAAGGTAACCGCAATCTGGGCCTAAGCCCATTTCATTACAGTTTCAGTTTTAATTAGGGCTTAGCCCATTACAATACAGAAGCAGTCATGTATTTGGGCCTTGACCCATTACAATATCAATATTCAGTATAGTAACAGATATACAATATCAAATCCTACCCAGCCAGCCTCTACACTCCAACTACGTCCAACCCTACACTCCATATAGGAATATAATCAACAGACCCATCCTTACACCCCAAAAAGTACCGAATGCGGCACTAAACATTAGTTCGCAGTAGAGCTGCCACTAACTTAGGCTCGAGGCCTTTTAGTACACTTCCTCCAAACATTATAGTTCCCCAACCCAATGTAATGCAATATACAGATATGACATGCTGTAACATAATATTATGCATGTAAACAGAGCATACAGTATCAAATCATTGGGACATCATCAGGCTTAATCATATCAGTCATACAGTAATTTCAGACAATTAGGGGTCTAGGTAAACTTACCATTCCTACAGTAGGTTCACAGTCGACTTGGGCGACCAGTGAAACCTTATCAGTCAAAGAGTGAAATTGGGTCTACGAGCCCATGAAGTTTTCCCGTGTGGGCCCACATGCTTGTGTGGCCCACATGGCCCATATTGGCCTTGGCCTCTTGATCCATTTTAGTGTAACCTATGCTAGATAACCATTCATATGCGTTTCCACTATTTCCTTATATAGTCCTTCAAAGTTTTCTACTTGAGTCACTGTTACTAAATTATTTTTATCTTAAGCCACAAAATTCTGAATTAAGATCCGAAAATTTTTTCCTGAAACTAGACCCACATATCGTCTTACCATAAAATTTTTATAATTTTAGTTTGGCCAGTAAGTACAATTTATTCTTTAAAGTTTCCCCTACTTTGCTATCTTGCAGTTTCGACCTTTTTATACTAAAAATTAATTATCTTCCCATACAGATTTTTGACGATGTTCCCATTTGTAGATATTGAAAATAGACTCATTCAGAATTTTAAACATATAAAATATAACCCTTAATTATTTTTATAAAATTTTTAATAATTTTTGGAAGTCATGATAGGGGATTCGAAAATCATTCCGACCCTGTCTCACTAAAATTCCATTATCTCATAATATGAAATTATTTTCTTACTTCGTTTCTTCTATGAGAAACTAGACTCAAATAACTTTAATCCAATTTTTTTCATCCTCTAATTCGATTTCCACAATTTATGGTGATTTTTCAAAGTTAGCCTACTGCTGTTGTCCAAACAACAAGCAATTTTGGCTTTTCACCGAATCCCTTATTTTTGCGTTTCGAGTACACACCTGGTATCGCTTGATACTACAATGATCCCCGAGCACTTCAAAACCTATATTTGACCAATTCCAGTCAATTTATCACTTAATTTATCGAACTAAAACTAAATCTGAAATGAGAAATGCATCCCTTAAGCGATGAAAAGCTTACCTTAGCACCTTGAAACAGTTGGTTACACAATAGCACCATGAGACCCTTAATCCATGCGAGATGCTGCTGCCAAATTTCATAAACCTCTGAATCAAAGTTGGAAAAAAATTGAAAGTTAAAGAGAGCAAAAACTCTACTTACCAGAACGTATGACGAAAATTGATCTAACGGAACGAAGGTGTGGTAGCCAACAAAAGAGATGGAAACAGAAAGAATAATGGAAAGAAAAAATTCGGGTTTGATAACAAAAAAAAGGTGAAGAAGAAAGGGAGAAGAGATGGCGTCAGAAAGGTGAGGAGTTTTGGGATAATCAAAATTTTACAAAAAGGAAATGATAATGCTCAGAAAATCTGATAACCCCAAAATCGACTCCCCCAAATTCTCTCTACCAAACTCCCACTACTCAGATTTCCAATACAACTCAAACTCTCCAACTGATGAGCAAATAAAAATATATTTTTCCTTACACTCACGCAAGGATTCGAACTCTTAACCCTTTTCCAACCAACACTCCCCTTAACCATCAGACCAGCAGACCCATTCTGGCAAGTACTTACAAACTTTTAATTAAAAGCCTACTAACCAGAAATAGGAGTTAAGTCAGAAAAATACTAGAATTTGCCAAAGTCAGGGCTTGAACTCAAGGCCTCCCAGACTCACCCAAAGCACTTAACCACAAATGCCGATACACAATTGTGTCGTATTTTCACAATAACAAAAATAAGAATTTTAGGGGCGTTACAATAAATGTATATGTACTGTAATGACTGTTAATGATACTGATCTGTATTATATATTTATGAATTGAATTGAAGTGACTGAACACATGTTGATATTTGTAATCTGCATTTGTATGGATTGGGATATTGTGAAGTAAGAAGTAATCTACTCCGAATCAGTGGCTAAGCCACGATGCATATATATGAATCTGGCACTTTGCCACATTTCAATCTAATAGCTAGTCTGCATTTCTGTAAACGTGTCGAACAGACACTTTAATTTGTGTAGGGTTGGTTGGGTACTAAAAGCCCTTAACAGTGTGTGGGGATGGCTCGAGATGGTGTGTAACGAATGGGGGTAGAAATAATTGCATCTGTATCTAATCTATTTTGTATCTAAAACTGGAATTGCTTCTGTTATCTAACTGAATCTTGGGATTCGAGAATTATCTTATAAATGTGCCTTAATTGAATGAACATATTTTATGCACTGGGTTCACAACTCATTTCGTTGCTGATTAGATTTCAGGCGGCTCTCAAACTTGAATCGGTCAGCGCTAGGGAGCTCAGTCAATCTGATTATCTTTTCTTTAAAATCTTACTATTAGTAATTTCATCTCTTTCTGATGCTATGATGGTTGGGAAGATTAAATAGTTAGTTAATAGTTGTGATAGTTATAAAATGTTGAATGATTTCATTTTGTCTGCATTTATGAATGTTGTTTTCCTAATATCGAAAATGTAACTCTTTAGACTTGGTCTGGACGTCTAGGCCAGGTTTAGGGTGTTACATCAAAAAAATAAAGTTGTTGAGAGGAAAAATAGAACTTTAGAAGAAATGGCTAGAACCATGCTTTGTGACGATAACTTGCTAAAATATTTTTGGTCGGAAGCCACAAACACTACTTGTTATGTAACAGCCCAATACTGGTCCTAGTCGGAACAGTGGTTTCGAGACCACAAATCTGACGAGAAAAAAAATAATTATTATCATAATTTTATGGTCTACAATTTCACAAAAATAATTTGTGAAAATTTCGTTCGAAAATTTCGACGTTTGGGCACTCAATTTAGTCAAAAGCACTTAATTGTAAAAAGTGCAAAAGTTGGGTTCTATATGTTAGAGGTGTCCAATTTCTATGAAACTTTAAATTGGAGGTCCTTATGTGGTAATTAGACCATTAGTTAACTGATGGAGAAAATGGTTATAGAATTAGTGAAATAGATTTTTTTAAGTAAGGGCATTTTGGTCTTTTGGTGATAAAAAGAAATAAAATGGGAAAAAGATGGAAAAATGGTGTCATCTTCTCCATAGTTGCTGTCTAATTTTAAGGGACACCATAGCTAGGGTTTCTTTTCTTTTTCAAGCTCATAGTAAGTGCATCCTATCCCTATTTTTAATGTTCTTTGCATTTTTGGGATCCTCGTAGCTCGGTTTAGCTATTTCTACCATTAATTCATGTTAGGGTTCATATTTGGAAAAATAAACATAGGTGAAATGTGTTTATTTTGTTGTTTTATGGTAGAATATGAAGCTAGGAATTATGTTAAACAACTTTTGCTAAGCGATTTTAAGTGAAAACGGGTAAATAGACATAATCGGTAAAAATATTTAATGTTTATAAGTACATGTTAGAGTGAGAATTTGATATTTCCATAGAAGGAAAAAGTGTTCAGCATGTTGTAAAACATAAGAATAAGGAGTGAAATTTAATTTTCGAGCTTGGGGACAAAAATGTAATTATGCAAAAGTTTAGGGACAAAATCGTAATTTTAACAAAATTTGAGTCGAAGCTTGTTTTAATAAATGTGAATGTTCAACAACCTCAATGTGATGTTATAGATCAAGAAAGACGAGAAGTCAACCTTAATCGGGAAAAAGAGAAAATTGGGAATTAAATTCCAAATTCCTTACATTTTATATCGAGGTAAGTTGTATGTAATTAATACATTGTTATAATTGTTTTTGTTATATTTCGTGACAATATATGTGAAAGGGTTGGATATGAAATAGTTATATTAAAGTTAGAAATTTGAAATTGATAGTTGATTTGTTTAAAATCAACTTGGTTTATGGATATACCAACTGCAAGTAATGGTTGAAGTGATTTAAATCGAATTATTAAATTGGTTATGAATTTGAGTGGAAAGGTTGATATTATAATGTGCTATGGAGAAATTGTAAATTATTGGAAAGTAAGAATCTTTGTGGAACTGTCGGAATGGTAAAGATTAGAATAAGGTATCGATGAACACGTGTATAGTACTGTTTGAAGGCTACTACGTGTATCGATAAATAATGGTCACATGTGTAGCACCTAGTGAAGGCTACAATGTGTACCGAGAAGCTTTAGTCACGTGTGTAGTACTATGTGAAGGCTACTACGTGAATTGATAAATGATGGTCACATGTGTAGTACTAAGTGAAGGTTACTATATGTACCGAAAAGCTTTGGTCACGTGTGTAGTACTATGTGAAGGCTACTATGTGAACCGTAAAACTTGATCATGTGTGTAGTTCTATGTGAATGCTACTAAGTGAACCGTAAAACTTGATCACGTGTGTAGTACCATGTGAAGGCTACTACGTGTATCGAATGATAAAAGCAACATGGGTAGTACTGTGTGAAAAACCCCAAATATTTGTTGTTATACTGACATGTTCAATGAGATATGAGTATGTGATTGGAAATTGATAAGTTGCGAAAGAGTGACTGAAGTGATGAAGTCTTGTATTGTGTTATAAAATAAATGGTTATAGTGCTATGTGAATGAGGAATGTTGGAATAGAGTAAATTTGGACAGTGACAGTTATGTTAGTTTGAAAATTTCTGAAAATTTTATGCTAAGAACATATATGAGTCTAGTTTCAGGGAAAATTTACGGATCTTAATTTGGAGTTCCATATCTCCGAATAAAAATAATTTAGTGACTGTGACGCAGAGAAACAGTTTGCTGGAAATTGAATAGATGATAGATTTATGTGTGATAAGAATTATATTATATATGGTATCATGCTAGAAATTTATTTATCAATTACATACATATTTACTAAGCTATAAGCTTACTCTTCTTTATTTTTCCCTTGTTTTATAGTGATATTAATCTTCTCGGGAATTGGACGGGGTCAGAACATCATCCACACTATCATCATCATCTTTTTGGTATTTTGCGACCAATACTTTGAAAAATGGCATGTATAGATGACTTAATGTAATGTGGTATAAATTTATATATATATGTATAAAATATTGTTTGGTTTAAAATGTTGGTGTATATTAATTGATAAATTGTTTCCTTAAACTATTAACAAAGTAATCAGAATGTTGTGGATGGATAAATTGTGTCTGAACATATAATTGTATTTGGTTAAAATATTGAAGTTGTTTGAAATTGTGTTTCGAGAATTTGCAGGAGGAGTTGAATGTTTATGAAAAGGAATTATGTCAAAATTTTTGTAAAAAAAAAATCAGATCGTTTGATAACACTTCTTACTTTGTTTCGATGATGACGATTAAGAGGTGTTACATGTTATGTTATTAATCGAGTAATGATAAGGCCCATTTTAAAGAAAAATCCCTATGAAATTTTCAAATACAAAAAGCCCAACTGTAACACCCTTAACTCGTATCAGTCTCCAAAACAGGGTTACGAAACATTACCAGATATTATAGATCAAACAGACAAAAATTTCAACATTTCAAAACACATCAATACTGCTATAAAAAAATTCATATTGTCCCGTATTCGAGCCCTCGAGGCCCAAAATATGCATTAGAAACAAGTCAGGATTAAATCGAAAACTCAAAAATGTTTTTGAAAAATATTGAAAATTTTCAAGGCTGCAGGGGACACATGCTCGAGTCTGAGGCTATGTGGGCATTCGAATTGGGGACACAGGGACGTGTCCTAGCCCGTTTCGGTGCTCATGTAACTCTCTGACTTGGTCACACGGCCAAGCCACATGCCTGTGTGCCAAGCCGTGTACTAGGCCTTGTAACAGCCTGACTTGCATGCACCTATAACCAAATTGCACATATGGACATATCTTAATATGGCACCAAAATCAATTATAAATAAGTCATGTGAATATCATATAACATCATACAACTAATATGCCCTTAGGCACTTCAAAATAACAATATGTAAACATGTACAAACATGTAATCAACTTGGCCAAAGAAATCAGCTAACTTCCAATCAATATTGCATCAATTCAAATTATTGAATTTATTTACCATTACCTATCTAATAGTAGCAAATATGTCATTTATTTACCTAATTTTAAGGGACACCATAGCTAGGGTTTCTTTGCTTTTTCAAGCTCATAGTAAGTGCATCCTAGCCCCGTTTTTAATGTTCTTCGCATTTTTGAGATCCTCGTAGCTCGGTTTAGCTATTTCTACCATTAATTCATGTTAGGGTTCATATTTGGAAAATACCCATAGGTGAAATGTGTTTATTTTGCTATTTTATGGTAGAATATGAAGCTAGGAATTATGTTAAACAACTTTTGCTAAGCGATTTTAAGTGAAAACGGGTAAATCGACGTAATCGGTAAAAATATTTAATGTTCATAAGTACATGTTAGAGTGAGAATTTGATATTTCCATACAAGGAAAACGTGTTCAGCTTGTTGTAAAACATAAGAATAAGGAGTGAAATTTAATTTTCGAGCTTGGGGACAAAATTGTAATTATGCAAAAGTTTAGGGACAAAATCATAATTTTGACAAAAGTTGAGTCGAAGCTTGTTTTAATAAATGTGAATGTTAAGCAAGCTCAATTTGCTGTTATAGATCAAGAAAGACGAGAATTCAACCTTAATCGGGGAAAAGAGAAGATTGGAGATAAAATTCCAAAATCTTTACATTTTGTATCGAGGTAAGTTGTATGTAATTAATACATTGTTATAATTATTGTTGTTATATTTCGTGACAATATATACGAAAGGGTTGGATATGAAATAGTTATATTAAAGTTAGAAATTTGAAATTGATAGTTGATTTGTTTAAAATCAGCTTGGCTTATGGATATACCAACTGCAAGTAATAGTTGAAGTGATTTAAATCGAATTATTAAATTGGTTATGGAGTTGAGTGGAAAGATTGATATTATAATGTGCAATGGAGAAATTATAAATTATTGGAAAGTAAGAATCTTTGTGGAATTGTCGGAATGGTAAAGATTTGAATAAGGTATCGATGAACACGTGTGTAGTACTGTGCGAAGGCTACTACGTGTATCGATAAATACTGGTCACATGTGTAGTACCAAGTGAAGGCTACAATGTGTACCAAGAAGCTTTGGTCACGTGTGTAGTACTGTGTGAAGGCTACTACGTGAATCGATAAATGATGGTCACATGTGTAGTACTAAGTGAAGGCTAGTATGTGTACCGAAAAGCTTTGGTCACATGTGTAGTACTATGTGAAGGCTACTATGTGAACCGTAAAACTTGATCACGTGTGTAGTACTACCTAAAGGCTACTACGTGAACTATAAAACTTGATCACGTGTGTAGTACTATGTGAAGGCTACTACGTGTATCGAATGATAAAAGTAACATGGGTAGTACTGTGTGGAAAACCCCAAATATTTGTTGTTATACGGACATGTTCAATGAGATATAGGTATGTGATTGCCACGTGATAAGTTTCAAAAGAGTGACTGAAGTGATGAAGTCTTGTATTGTGTTATAAAATAAATGGTTATAGTGCTATGTGAATGAGGGATGTTGGAATAGAATAGATTTGGACAGTGACAGTGATGTTAGTTTGAAAAATTACCAAAAAGTATTGAAATTGATTTAGTGGTTCAATAAGACATGAAATTCAAGCTTAATGAGTCTACCTTCACATAAAATAGAAAGAATAGCCAAAGGAGTTATATATTTTGAGATATTGGAATTTTAGTAAGACAAGGTCTGAATGATTTCAAAATCCTCTGTTCTAACTTTGGAAAATTACTAAAAATTGTACAAATATAATTATGTTTTGAAATTTATATTATTAAATTTATTATTGAATCTATTTTCAGTAAAAATAAGTGGGAACATCATTTGAACTCTGTACTAAGAGATAACTGACTTTTAGTGAAGAGAGGTCAGAAGTGTCAAGCAGTGAAACAAGGGAATATTTAGAGAATAAACTGCACAAATTGGATAAATAAAAAATTCTAAAATTTTTATGATATAAAGGTATATGAGTCTAGTTTCATGTAAAATTTACAGATCTTAATTTGGAGTTCCATATCTCCGAATAAAAATAATTTAGTGACTATGACACAGAGAAACAGTTTGCTGGAAATTGAATAGATAATAGATTTATGTGTGATAAAAATTATATCATATATGGTATCATGCTAGAAATTTATTTATCAATTACATACATACTTACTAAGCTATAAGCTTACTCTTCTTTATTTTTCCCTTGTTTTATAGTGATATTAATCAGCTCGGGAATTGGACAGGGTCAGAACATTATCCACACTATCATCATCATCTTTTTGATATTTTGCAACCAATACTTTGAAAAATGGCATGTATAGATGACTTAATGTAATGTGGTATAAATTTATATATATATGTATAAAATATTGTTTGGTTTAAAATGTTGGTGTATATTAATTGATAAATTGTTTCCTTAAACTATTAATAAAGTAATTAGAATGTTGTGGATGGATAAATTGTGTCTGAACATATAATTGTATTTGGTTGAAATATTGAAGTTGTTTGAAATTGTGTTTCGAGAATTTGCAGGAGGAATTGAATGTTTATGAAAAGGAATTATGTCAAAATTTTTGTAAAAAAAATCAGATCGTTTGATAACACTTCTTACTTTGTTTCGATGATGAATACGGGTAAGAGGTGTTACATGTTATGTTATTAATCGAGTAATGATTAGGCCTATTTTAAATAAAACTCCCTATGAACTTTTCAAATACAAAAAGCCTAATTGTAACACCCTTAACCCATATCAGTCTCCAAAATAGGGTTACAAAGCATTACCGGAGATTATAGATCAAACAGACAAAAATTTCAACATTTCAAAACACATCAATACTGCTATAAAAAAACAAAATATTCATATTGTCCCGTATTCGAGCCCTCGAGGCCCAAAATATGCATTAGAAACAAGTCGGGACTAAATTGAAAACTCAAATTTTTTTTTGAAAAACATTGAAAATTTTCAAGGCTGGAGGGGACACATGCTCGAGTCTGAGGCTATGTGGGCATTCGAATTGGGGACACAGGGACGTGTCCTAGCCCATGTCGGTGCTCATGTAACTCTCTGACTTGGTCACACGGCCAAGCCACATGCCTGTGTGCCAAGCCGTGTACTAGGCCTTGTAACAGCCTGACTTGCATGTACCTATAACCAAATTGCACATATGGACATATCTTAATATGGCACCAAAATCAATTATAAATAAGTGATGTGCATATGATATAACATCATACAACCAATATGCCCTTAGGCACTTCAAAATAACAATATGTAAACATGTACAAACATATAACCAACTTGGCCAAAGAAATCAGCTAACTTCCAATCAATATTGCATCAATTCAAATTATTGAATTTATTTATCATAACCTATCTAATAGTTGCAAATATGTCATTCAATCACTAACACTATTAGACATATATGCCTTTCATAACCAGATATCAATTCACAATCATTTACTAGACTTATGCAATATGCATATTCAACTATCATTTCATCTTCCACCATTCAACTATATTAAATCATTCATCAACCATTATAAAGCTAATATTTACATACTAAAACTTACCATTTCACCAAAAAAATGCCAAAACACAAGTCCAGGAAAATGATCATTTCAACAACCAAATATATGGCCAACATTAGCCAAAATACCTATACATGCCATTATGACCAAAATTAAACATCCATAAGTATCGAAAGAGCTGATAGATAGTGTGATACACATTACCTACCTTTCATCAACTAATGTAATTTACATTGAAGTTATTACCGAAGCTCACAGGAGGTAATAATATGATGGTTGACACATCTCTTTTCGTAATTCGATGGCTGAAGTTATCCCTTTTTCATAATTTGATAGCCGAAGCTATCCCATTTCATAGATCGATAGCCAAAGACATCCCTTTTCATAGTTCGATGGTTGTCACCATCCCTTTTCATTGTTGATGGTCATCACCATCCCTTTTCATAATTGATAGCTGAAGCTATTCCTTTTCATAATCGATAGCCAAAGTTATCCCCTTCCGTATTCGATAGCCGAAGCTCTCCCTTTTCATTCTTCGATAATCACCATTATGCTATTGCTTTTTTTATCAGCACTCAATTTAATATTATACAATAGTAGCATTCAAATTATGAAATAAAAATGAAACTTAAATGTACAAACTTACCTCAATGATAAACATAGGAAAATGAAAACTAATCCAAAGCTTTTTCTTTGCCTCGATCTAGAATCGTACCTGCTTTATTTTGATCTAAATGAATAAATTCAACTCAATTCAATAATCATTCTATTCAATTTAACCCAAATCCACATCTTAGCAAAATTACACTTTTGCCCCTAAAATTTTGAATTCATTACAATTTAGTCCCTAGTTCATAAAAATGGAAATTCATGCAATTTAGTACCAACCCATTATGACCGAATATCACCTAGGCCCTGAACAAGCCCTATACTTCATTTTTTTCACAATTTCACCATGAATAATTTTCTATTTGTCAGTTTAATCCCTAATTGACAAATTCATCAAAGTTTCCTTTACAAAACTTGTTCAACTATCACCAAACTTTCATTCTCATCCATCAAGCATAAAAAAAAACTAACATACATTCAAGGTAAAACCCTAGGCTTTTAACAATTTTCAAAATTAGTCCCTGGGCTAGCTAGATTAAGCTACAACGACTCTAAAAACATAGAAATCATTAAAAACAGAAAAAATGCACTTACATGCACTAAGGAATGTTGGCCGAATGTTAAATGTTCAAAAATGGTGATTTCCTTCCTTAGAAATTCAGCTAGAAGAAGATGGACAAGGTAATTTGGCTTTATTTTACTTATTTTGTTTATTTAATTATTAAATTACTTATATAACCTTACTTAATCCCATTAATGATGTCCAAATTTGTCCAATACAAATTTTAATGGTCTATTTACAACATAAATACTCATACTTTAATTTTCTATAGCTATTAAATACCTTTACCTATTAGAACTCAACTTTTGTGCTTTACGCGATTTAGTCCTTTTTACCAAATTAAGCATGCAAACGGTAAAATTTCTTAATGAAATTTTTATATGATGCTACTATCATGCTGTAGCCACTAAAATAATAATAAAATAAATTTTTCAATGTCAGATTTGTGGTCCCAAAACCACTATTTCGATTTCACTTAAAATGGGCTGTTACACTAACATTAGCTATTTTCATCTTTTTGGCTGAATATGTTTTTTTTAAATAATGGAAAAGACAATCTATGAAAATTTGATGCAAAAAGTGATGAAGGAATTTTTCTTGGCTATTCCTTAAATTCTAAAGCTTATCGAGTCTTTAATAAAATAACTTTAGTAGTTGAAAAGTCCATACATGTTTTTGATCATTCTAACTTTCTTCCTCGAAAGGATTCTTATGATGATGATGATGATGATGATAATGATGATGAACAATGATGAGAAAATTGATCAATTATCAAATGAAATGATCCAAAAACAAACACAAGATGCTCTAAAGGAGCTCACCCTAAAGGAAAGGGAAGTCCATCATCCAAGATAGTATAATTATGTGAAGGATGCTAAGATTTTGGGAGATCCATCCAAAGCAATGAGCATGATGGAAGAACTAAACTTCTTTTGTGGACTCCAAATCAAACAAAGGAAGGATGACATCTTCATCAATCTAGTTAAGTACACAAGGGAAATGCTCAAGAAGTTTGGGATGGACAATCTCAAACTACAAGCTATTCCTATAAGCTCTTCTACAAATCTTGACAAAGATGAAGAAGTTAAACGTGTAGATAGAAAATTATGTAGGTCAATGACTGGTTCTTTGCTTTCTATCACACCCTAAAACTCCACCTAATAGTTTCGAGTTAGTAAAATTGAGTTTTTATTTTATTAACTAGCTTAAAGCAAAATTAAAATTTGAGATCTAATTTGAAAAAAAAAATAGTTTTAATTAATTTAAGATTAAATGGGAAAAGGGAAGAATTAGAAGTGACCAAAAGGGAAAATTGCCCAATTTTTGAAAATTGATCTTCACTGAGTCATTCACGTCTTCTTCCTTTCAAAACCCCAAAGCATTCAAAGTTTTCTAAACCTAAAATTAGAGAGTTCTTTCAAAATAAATTCATTACTTCAAATTTCTTAATCTTCCAAACACCAAAGTAACCCCCAATTTCAAACAAATATCGAGTTTTCTTCCCCAAATTCATCATTATTCTTCTTGAGCTCAAATCCCAGATTAGAGTTATAGACCATCGTTTTCATCAAATTAATGGTTTATATATGAAATTAAATGATATTTAGGATGCTTGAAATCGAAATTGAGGATTAGAAACAGATTAGAATGTAGAAACTTCAATTTCGGCAAAACTAGCTAGTTTTCTATAGTGAAAAAAGAGAGGCTTGAATTGTGTATTTCTTCTTATTTAGTTGTATTCAAGGTTTTTTTTAATGATTTTTGGATGTATTTCTTATATGTGTTAAGTTATGGAACAATCGGGAGCCACAACGAGAAAGTTTAAAGGCAAGGAAAGGCTTGCTTGAGCTTTCGGCTTGTAAGCAAAAGCGTGATTGGTGAGTGTTCAGAGTTGCTACTGGTTGCACGATTCATGGAGTTAATCGGGAGCTTAGGAATAGCCTAAAACCCTATCCTAATTTCGAGTGTAATTCTTTCTTATACTATTTCTTTTTTGTGAAATTACGTTTAATGAATGTCAAGTTGTGGATTGAGATGTTATAGCAGGTAATGTGTCTGAATACTTGTTTGTGATAAACTGATTTTAATGCACACATATATGGTCGAATATGTGATGGCTCAATGAGCATAGTTGTCGCACTTAAAGTGCAAATAAATGTGAATCTGATAAGCATGCATTGTGTACAAATTTGTGATATGAATTGATGATTATGAACAGAGATTATGTAACAACCTATTTTGCAGTGGTGCTAAAAATAGTGGTTTCAGGGCCAAAAATCCAATGAGTAAGTTCGTAAATATTATTTACGAATATTTACAATTCAATTATGGTTTTTAAAAGGTTTTTGATTTGGTAACTTATGTTATATAAATGATTAATTAAATTCAAGTGGTAAGACCTTAAAGTTAAGTGGTTTTAGAAAATGAGATATCGAGAGCTCATTTTTATAATCGAAATGTAAATATTTTTATAAATATTTACGAAATGTTATTCAAAGTTGTATTCAAGTTTCCTTAAGAAATTTTAATGGTTTGATAGTTAATTAATTAAAAGGCCTAAATTGTAAAGGATGTAAAATTTGATCACAATTTGATTTGAATGATTAAATGGCTTAATGAATAAAGGTAACGGGACTTAAATGGAATTAAACCATTTAAGGAGTTAGTGGACTAATATGGGCATGAATTTGGTGTTTTATTTAATTATTAACCAAGGTTAAAATGGTAATTTGATAAATTAAATTAAATTAAAAACAAAACAATTAGGTTATCATCTTTTGCCTTAGTTTTTACCAAAATTGGAGAAAGAAGGAAGCAACGGATGATAGCTTAAGCATTCGGTGAAAGTCCTCTTTTGCATGTAAGCTAAATTTGAGTTTATTTCTAATAATTTTTATTTTTTAAGATCGTTACAACTAGGTTCAGCTAGCCCATACCTTCGTTTTTGAAACTATTAAAGATTTTGAATGTTTCTGTTGATGAATATTTGTGATTTTAGATGTTAATTGATGAATTTAAAGTGTTAGTTGTTATTTATAAGTATTTTATTAAGTGATTTTTGATGAATTTAACGATTAGGGATTAAATTATTGAAATAGTAAAAATACAAGGACTAGATGTGAAATTGTTACAAATCTGGGATGTGTTGGATGCTAGTAACATACGGTTGGTATGAATTTTCAATAAAAAATGGTTAATTTGCATGTTTTAGTCTCAGGGACTGAATTGAATAAAAACGAAAAATTAAGGGTAATTTTGTAAATATGTAAAATGACTAAATTACATAAAATGGAGTGATTTTTATGTCTAAATTAATGAATTTAATGAAATTATTAATTTAGATCAAGAACGAGTGGAAAGATGAGGAGAAAGGAAAATTACCAAATAGCCCCTATACTTTGTCATTTTGCAATTTAGCCAAGTAAGTTCATATGAACTATAATCACTTAAAGGTTGATTAAAATGAATGTTTCATGTGTTGCTATAATGCAAATGAATCTATATATATATGTTATTATGAAATGTATCATGTAAAGAAACGATGGAAATCCAATGACGTACGGCGAATATCGAGCCCCGTTTAAACCTTAGGAATATATAGGATACAAATGACATTCCATTAAGGTTACCATGTTTCGGGTGTTGGTCTTGAATGTCCTATCGATGGCTGAGTTTCGACATTTGTTACAGATACTTGTCAGCTTGTGTGAGCGGCATCGTGTAGCTACATTCTGATCGACAGTTTGTGTGAGCAGACCCAGGTTACCATGTTTTCGGTGCTGGTCCTGAATGTCCTACTGATGGCTAAGGTTCGGCATTAGTTGCAGGTACTCATCAGCTTGTGTGAGCAGCACTATGTAGCTTACATTCTGACTGTCAACTTGTATGAGTAGTCCCATTTTATAGCTTGTATGAGCTACGACTATATGTTTAGCACACTTTGTGTGAGCTTTCCCGCGTATCCAGTGTTCTTCTAAGTGGTTCAACGGGCATAAAAATGGAAGGAATGGTAAGTATTCAAATGAATTATATTATGAATAGGAATGAAAAGGAAATGTTAAATGAAAGTATGACTATGTTCATGGAATTGATGATTTCAAGTGAGGTTATTCATCTTTAATGACTTATCTTATGTTATTCAAGTGAATTATGAATTGATGCATTAACATGTGTTGTTGATGATGCTTAGGCTTGTGCCAAGCTATTGGTTGGATTGCATTATGTTAGCTTTAAAGAAATGCATTGAAATGGTAAGTGACCAAATGGAAAGATACTTATGTGCATGAAAAAGTGGTAAGAATCAAAGTATGTAATTTCTCATGAAATGGTTTATTTGTAGTTGATTCTAAAAGAGTTATGCTTAAATGCACTAGCTTGTGGCTATGGTTAATGTTATGTTTATGTATTTTATGTTACGCAAATGAAATGAGTGAGAATAGGTAATGAAATGATAAGTTCATAGTTGAAATGTAATATGATGAAAAGGGAATGATGAGTTGAACGATGTCCTATATGTGAGAAATTTACGATATGCTATGGATGAATATATCTAGTTCATGAAAAATATACTAATTAGTGAATTGATGTTGTTATTTAAGCTAGAGTAAGTAAATGCTATGGAAAGTAAGTAAATGGAAGGGTTTAAAGTTTTATAAAATTATATTATGTTAGGAATGAAAATATATGTGATATTGATGAACTTACTCGTTTATGTGTTGATGGTATAAACTTTGTGAGATTGGTATAGATTTATAATTACCCCATACAGCTTAATTATTAAAATGAAATATTGTGATTAAAGTTTATACAAGCTTACTAAGCATTCATTTCTTGTGGTTATCTTTCACTTACTTTATAAATTATTGGAAGCTTGATCAGGTTGGAAGCTAGTCGAAGATCTATCACACTATCCAGAGATGATATCAGTAGATTTTGATGTTTTGGTCATGGTTATAATGGCATGTATAGGTGAACTTATGTCTAATATTTAGTTGATGTTCATGGCATGTAATGTTGTTTTGGATTTGAGGTACTTATGGTATTCTAATGCTTGTTGGTGGTTGCTAATATGATTAAATTGATGCATGTTTGGAATGACCATATTTGGTATGTTATAATGAGACCAAGTGGAGTTGTGCTTTGAGGTAGATATGAATTATTTGTAATGGTTTAAATGTGGTCAAATATGGTAAGTTTATGTTGAAGTCATATAGGTCAATTTATGATGAGTTTTGAGATGGAAAATGAATTAAGTGTTGATGAATGAAATGTGTTAAGTATATGTATATGTTTAACTAAATCGTATGCTTGCATTTGAGATGGCTATATGGCACATTGGTTGAATGGAATTTGATCATTTGAAACTGGTCATTTTATGCATGTTTAAACATGTTTTGATGCAATGGTCAAATGTGCAAATCATATTTAGGTGCATATTTGAGGTGGGTGAAGGAAATGGCTTGATTTTGGCCAATTTCTTATCCACATGGCCTAAGACACGTGTGTGTGTCTCAGCCGTGTGTGACACAAGGCCATGTGACACGGTGGTGTGTCCCCTTTAGGTCTTAAAGGTTGCTTTTCAAAAGTTACACGGCCTATCACATGGCCTGGCACACAGACGTGTGAAGTCATTTCGAGTGTTATAAGGCCTGGCACACGGGCATGTGGCTTGGTCGTGTGACCCAAGTGAGTGAGTTACATGGGCACGGACACGGGCTGGGACACGGTCGTGTGTCCCTATTTTGAATGTCACACGGTCTGAGACATGGGCGTCTGTCTCAACCGTGTAAGGCACACCGCCGTGTGACCTCTGCAATATGAAATTTTCTATCCTTTTCCATAAAGTTCTAAATGTTTCTGATTTAGTCCCAAATCATTTTTTAAGTGTTTCTAAGGCCTCAAGGGCTCAAATAAGGTACGATATGCATGTGTTTGAATGGACTATGATGTGATTTATGAAATGCTTATAAAATAAATGATTATAAGTTACATTTTTATAGTAATGCCCTGTAACCCTATTCCGACGATGGATACGGGTTAAGGGTGTTACAGATTATGTGTATGAAAGCAGTAATTAAATATGTGTATTTGTGTATATTTTGGCCTTGTGATCTCTTCAAACCATTGGATATAGTTGGCATGCCATAGGATTGTGAGTACTCACCCTTGTGTTTTGTGATTTGGGCACTGTGGCCCCGGGATAGATTAGAGTGATAAGGGAATGTCGAGCTAAGCTCCATTCACTGAGATATGTTGTTGTGTTGGAGAGTGTTTAGCTTTATGCTACACTTATGAGATATGTTAGACTCTTTGAGTCATTGGTGTGATGGAGATCTGTGTATCCAATGTGTTGTTATAGAATCCACATTTATGTTTCATGTTTCTAAGTTGTCAAATTATCATAAATTGATTAACATATGAAAATTTTGTGTGTAAATGCATGTGAATATATAAGGTAGACTTGTGAGTCCTTAAAGCATGAATATGTGGAATGAAGAAAAAGTGCAAGTGTACACAATCGCAATAAGTATTAAAGTGACGATTAAAAGTCGAGTTATCATACCCGTAAGGACTGTGAAAGAAATATATTTATGAAATGTAAATCAAACACTTTGGTGATGGGAAAAATATTTTGTTTTGAAGAAGTGATTTAAAAACTAAAAATTGACTAAGTAATAGAAATAAAAGTAAAAATTCCAAAGCACGATTTCAAAAAGATGAGTTTTAATCAATATGACATAATTGTGCTAAATCGGTTATATTCCTTAACTTAGAATTACTAACCCATGTTCATGTTGTTACGAATATTTTCATGGAAACTTGGTAATTTGTTAACTATTGCAAATATTGACTTACTAAATTAACCAATCTCTTAAACATTTTTCAGTGCCAATTCAAACAATTAATCAACCTTCATAAGCACATATAAGATTAACTGAGGTAACAATATATTTCTATATTGAAACAGTTTAATCACAATAATCTTGCAAGTTATGCAAGGCTAATGTACCGTTTAGTACTATCGCTAATTTAACCTTCTGCTACCTTAGAAGATTAAACATGCACCAATTAAATATTGTGTCAATTAATTATAATTTCAATACGTTTAATAATTAATTCATTCGTTACCTTAAATTTTATAATGCAAGTATAACATAAGTATGATTTTATTTAATTAAACAACTCACCAAGGCTTATAACAACACAAACATGATTTTAGTAATTCAAGTGGACTGAATGCAATCAATCTAACACAAATTAATTTAAGCCATTTAATTAGAACAAGAACAACAACAAGACAATTATTCATATTCATGATCACAACATAAACAAGAAAATTAAAGAGAAGGGAACTAGGAAGCAAATCTAGTATTTCTCTGAAGCCAGACTAATGCGCTCTTCTTCTTCTCTACTCATTGTGTTGAACCAAGGCCTCTACGAACAATTGAATGATGCTATTCCAATGTGGAAGAAGTATCTTGTCCAAGAGGGAAATCGGTAAGGGAAATGGGAAAATAAGGAAGGGAATGGAAGAGAGAAAAGCTAGTGAAAGAGAAAAGCAAGGGAAATGAATGGTGTGTTGAATGAGGAAGGGAAGAGGGCTATTTATAGGTGGGAATAACTGCTAAAAATAGCAAATAAATACCAGTCACTCCTCTTCCCTCGGTTGGACACAAATGGTGCAAGTTTGAATGGCTCAAACTTGCTATTTTAAGTTAAGGGCAAAAGTTTGAAAGCACGAAAAGTGGAGGGGTTTGAATAGGATTTTAAAGAAACTTCAAGGGATTTTTTGCAAGTGTTTAAATTGGCTAAAATTAGCTAATTGGGTCAGCTCTATGGATGGTTTGGGCTACCCCATTTGCTAAGTGGATCAAACTTCTTTACTTAGCATAATTGGGCCTCTTTTTATCTTCAGGCTTATAATTAATTTTTAACCCAATTAAAAATGGGTTAAAATCAAAATTAATTATAAAATATTTTTAATACATATTTTTGGATTGTCTATGGTTGGAAAATATTATTAGCCTTGCTTTTGATCACTTGATGCACAACATTGCCCCAACGGTTCAAACCTCTCGAGGTGTCTACCGAGCCAATTTTCACCATTTGTGAAAAACTATAGAAAATAAACAAAATTTGTGTAAATTTAATATAAAAATAATTAAAATTTAATATATTAATAATGTAAGTGCAAATTAAATATTTTATAATTAAAGTATGAATTTCGACAAAAATTACTACGAAACTGCACGAATTAGGGCTCAAAAGGTGCTGAAAAAGTCTATATATTTTTGTGTTTCCAATATGTTGTCTTGTCTTGATGAATTATCATTAAATGTATTATATATATGAGTTTAGTGTAATTGCATGTCATAGTAGATGTTAGTTTTATGATTTAATGAAGCATGAATATGTTATTTTGACTTGATGAAAATATGGTTATGAGTGAGTCGTAGTATGCTCTTACTTAACATGTGACATTGTGTATGCTTAGCGGTAGTTCTGAGCATTCACTGAGCTTATTTAAGCTCACACTCCACATTAACATCTTATAGATAAGTAGTTTTTCGGTGTGAATGGAACGGCGAAGAAAGTGATCTAAGTAAAGAAAAAATTTTAATTAGGAGGTTTTTGCAATTCTTTTGAACCCACTGAATAAAGGCAATATGGGTTGGAGTTTTAGTTTTGATTATTAACATTATTTTATTAATTCTATCTTGGTATTGGATTGACAGAATATGGATGTTGCTTTGGACTTTGTTTGCGACTAAATTGACTTTTGACATTAAGGTTGATAATGCATATTAGATCTTCTTAATTAAATGTATGAATATGTTATGATAAATGTTTAAAGGATGTTAATAAGTTCGGTTAAATTAGACTATAATTGTGTGTTGAGTAGAACATTTTTTTGAGTAAGGATGATATTTTAACTAGTGAATTTTTGGTATTCTGAGTAAATGTATAAATACTCAAGATACGAATATTGATACCTTGAAGTTGGGACATTTTCAAAATTTGACAGAATCCAACTTTGGTGTCGATACCAATATACGAGTATTGATACTCGTGATAAAAATATTGATACATGCTCATTCGATATTGGTACCTACGTGGTTTTTTTAGATTTATTAAAAATGAACCTTAATTATGGTTAAAACAATTTCTATTATCATTTAAATGTTTAAATTAGCCATGAAATTTTCTTTAAATGTTAATTTTAGTAGCCATTGCTCTTATTTGAAACCGTATATGTATGTGATTAAGTTCCACTGGTGATGTAGCATCCTGTAACTCGGGTCCAACGATTGGACCGGGTGAAGGGTGTTACACTTTATCTTACCACCGAAGCGGAATACATTTCTACTGGTAGTTGTTGTGCTCAAGTTTTATGGATGAAAAAACAACTAGAACTAAGATAAAGTAGAAATGTATTCCGCTTGGTAGGAATGATATCTATGTTTTTTCATCCATAGATATCATAGATATCATTCCTACCAAGTGTGACAATACTAGTGTTATTCCTACCAAGTGTGACAATACTAGTGTTATTCCTACCAAGAGTAAACATTAAGTTTTATGGATGAATACATAGATATCATTCCTACCAAGTGTGACAATACTAGTGTTATTTGTCTCACCAAAATCTCATCCAACATTCTAGAACTAAGAAAATTGATATTAGACATCATTTCATTAGAGGTCATGTCCAAAAGGATATTTTGTTCTAGAATTTTTGGAATCTTAAATAAATTAGTTGATATTTTTACAAAACCATTAAACAAAGAAAGGTTTTGGACACTTTGGAGAGAATTAGGTATTACTATCTTGCATTGATTTTGAGTTCAAATAAATTTGTGCACTTTGATATTTTCAAAATGTTTTATGACTTAAAATTCATTAAAAACATTAACAAATAATTCAATGGCTCTTATATGCAATTATTTAGGGGAGATAATGTTGTATGTTTAGTCTATCTTGACCAATATTGTCTACTATACAAATTTTTGAATGCTTTTGAATGTGCTCAATTAGACTTTATTTGATGTAAATTTTAGTTTTTACATATTTTATAATATTCTACAATTCATATACATCATGCTTTGATTCTATACAGTTACATGTATGAAATCAATAGAAATGGCTAAAATGATTGCATCCTTTGAGTTATTTTTTTTCTATTTCTATGTGATTGCACCTTAATGTTTATTTGGTATTTTAAGATACTTTAATGATTATTTTGCAAATGTTAGTTCACTTTTTCTTTATTTTTAATATCTATCTTTGGACTAACCACTTCCTTTTTCTTTTAAGCTTTATCCATCTATTTTTATATAACAAAAAAGGAAGAAAGAAAGCTAAATTTAATTGGTATTTGATTGATTATTTTTAATGATTAATCTTTTAATGCCAACACCAAATTGACCAATTTTTCACTCTCAAGTCTTTCTTTTAAATTCATAAAATCAAGTCATTGATTCAAATTGAACTTTAACAAGGGGAGCAACAAATTCAAAAACAAATTTACCAAAATGTTTTGTTATATCAAAAGGGGAGATTGTTAAACTAGCTTTATTTGATAAATTGTTGTATAACAAACAAAAATATTTTTGAATAAAGTTTGTTTTTGAACAAAGAAATTATAAAGTTCAAAGTATAAAAATCATTTCAAGACTTCCAAACATCTTAGAAAATGTTTTGAACACTTCAAAATTTTGGGCAAAGTACAAAATGGTTTAAACTCTTTTAACTCAATTGAAACATTTTTAAATCGATTGAAAAATTGCTCCCTAAAAAAGTATCAATACCTATTTTATTTTTATCAATACCATCTTTGATATCGATATTGTTTTTGCATTCTGACTTGATGGTTTTTTAAACAATTATAAAAAGTATCGAAACCTTTAACCAGGTATCGGTAAAATGTCTTTAGTATCGTTGTAAACTAAATTTAACAGTCATTTAATGATTTGGTATCTTCATCCCCAACAGCTCTATTCAATTCCTCAACAACCAAAACAGTTGGAAATCAATTAGAGGGTTTAAATATCAGCTTCTAAAGGTCCTACAACAACAAGTGAGATTACTATAGATCAAGTGCTTCAAGATACATCAAGAATCCATTACCAATCACTTTGTTCTTTAATTCTTTATCTTCTTCTTGTAAACACTTGTGAGCATTCATTGTATTTTCTATTATCTCAAGTGTTTTCCTTGTATTTGTGCTTAATTGACAAACATCCTAATCTTGTGAGGATTATTTCTTTGTTTGCTTATTTGTTTCTCTTTAAGAGAGTTTGTTTCTTAAGATTTCGGTAGAAATCTTAAGGAAGTTGTAAGGTTAAACCTTATCCTCAAAGGTTGATGAAATTAGTTAATTTGGGAAAATCCTTAGTTGTAGAAAGCTAAGATAGTGGAGTAGGTAATTGGGGTTGAACCACTCTAGATTCTTGTGTTCAATTTTCTATCCTTTCTCTTTAGCTATCACAAAATGTTTCAAAGTCAATTCACCCCCTATTGGAAATTTCGATTTGATTATTTAAGCTAACAGATATACTACAATATATTATTATCAAAAAAAGGTTATGTCGAACCATGCTTTCCTTAAAATCGGATAGTAGTATGCATTGCTAGACGCCACTCATTATCCTTAATATTAGAAGTGTTTTAATATTATTGTCAATGTTAGAGATCTTATAAGGTGATACCCTATGGTTGAAATGATCAGAATCCAAAGCAAGTTGGGGTCATATTTAACTATCACATTGGTTAAATTAATTATAGATATATTTTTATAATTAATTTGATAGATTTAAATATTAAACATAATATTATTCATGCTTGATGCACATACATACAAGATCCAACTAACATAAACATAAAATGGGTTTCATATAATTTTAATCGAGTATATCTTTACCGTAATTATTAAAATGAATTTAATTAATTTTAGTCAAAGATATTTTTAGTAGTGGAAATAATCGATATCCTCTACGAAAGGATATCATGTTTTTACTCTAATCCTTAAATCGCTATTGAATATTTGGCTATTCAATAAGGATATTTGAATATAGGCAAGTCTTGATCCCCTCTCTAAGACTTACGCAAAATTGATTTGTCTAGCAGTAAGTTTTTTGAAAACTCTCTAAAAAGGTTCAAGGAGGTTTTTTCGCTTGTTTCTTCAAGGTGGATACGATAGAGACCAGAACTTGAAAGTTTCTGTTATTTTGGCTCAATCGTCGTTTAGATCATTTTCTACCATCAACATTTTCTATTCACATTGATTTAGCTATACTTTCGTACCCCTTTTCAACATAGTTTTGTTCCTCGCACATTGATCCATGGGTTGTGATTGCCATAATATATTTGTTTGTTATGCCACGGGACATTCTGGTGTTCTAATAGTTGGATCATTGACCTTTTTGGATACAAGTTACCAAAGGTTCCATAGGGCTATTCTATCCTTCTCTTTTTTATTAACTTTATTTCTTTATCTTATTTACTCTATTATTTTGAATTTGACTTTGTTTAGTTATTATATTTATATTTTAGATTCAATTAATGTTCATTGGAGTCTTAGTCAAATTCAGCATCCTTAAAATCCATATTGGCCAACTAAACTTAATTCAAGGATCCAATTCGCTTCATTATTTTCTTTTCTTTTCGATTCTATTCTCTTCTTTCAAATTTTAAATTCTAATTTTGCAATTTCTTATGCTAGATCTTAGGCTCCCGCATCACTAGAAGTACCAAGACTAAACTCTCAATTATATTATTACGAAAGCTACATGTATTTAAAATCTTTAATCCAAAAACCTTATCGCTTGTGTTTGACCTTTATAGGATATCCATGATCTTTTAAGGTTATATTAGTTCACCTAGTTTGGTAACTTTTCTCAAAGTTTTCATGTATCTTTTATGACGAAAATGGTCATTACTTTTACCAGTGGTGATTAAGTCATTTGTCACAGGAAAAGAATCCATAGTCTTGTTTCATTTTCATAATACATACAATGCCTTTAAAATGTTACTGTTTACTATGATTCCACTATCTATGAGTGAAGCTATATCATGTATAAGTTATATACCTAATGCAATAATTTTTTCTTATTTCTTTGAGACACATTGATTATCAATACATCAAAGTAGTCAACCCATATATGTGTAGTCATTCACTTACACAAGATTAAGGTAAGTCACATAATGAATGTCACAAGATAATTAATATATAAATGGGTTTAAGATTTTTTTTCTTCTCAGGTCTGTTCAAATGTATTGTCAAATCACATTTATGCCTCTATCTTGGGAGTTAATCATGCTTTGATAGCCAAGATAAGCTATCTAATTAATTAGAATTATAAACAACATTATAGTCCTAACATGACTCACTTTCTCATCATGACTCTATGGACTATTAAATTACCTTCTAGTAAAAGTTATCTTTTGCATTAAAAACAATCTTCATGATGCAACTTAATATTATTTAAACCTTAGGTATTCAACGAGCTAATATTTTCTTAAATCATTTGCTTACCATGCAAAACCAATGAGGACATTCATACAAAAAATAATGAATAAACATGTGGAAATTTTATTATCAGTCAATTCAAAATATCATAGCAATTTATGACAAAGTTACTACACTAAGGGTGTAACACCCCAAATTCGGTCTAAACGTTATGACCGAATTTGGCGATGTCACATTGTAACACCCCTTACCCGTATTCGACACCGGAATAGGGTACGAGGCATTACCAGAAGACATACACTTATAAACATGTTAAACCAAGTTATAAAATTTCATTCAAATTTAAACTCTTCAAATTTTTAACATGCTTTTATAAATCTTCATGTTATAACTTCAAAATACTATATTTGTAACAAATAGGGCTTCTGAGACCCAATACATACTCATGCAATTCTATACTTCATTTCCATTTCATTTAATTCACGATTCTCATGTTCACGATTCAATTCATTTTCTCAATCCAATATACATTTCAATACCATAATAATTCATTTAATTCACATCATATCATTTGCAATTTCCATTTAATTCACTTACAATTCAATTTCATTAAGTTCAATACTAAAACATATTTATCGTTTAACTTAGCGTCCCCTTTTCGCATCATTTTACACTTCAAGCATGAACCTAGGATTTCATTTCCTTTCCACTCCCGTTTCCTAAGCATATCACACAAGATATAAACATTACACTCAACCATAGTCGCAAGCTAGTCTTTTTGAAGACTAACCACATGATAAACCATTTTAATAAAGATTACAAACTTTAAACCTTACCACCCTTTTATGGTCACAAGCATATTTCCATCTAGACATTTACCATCTCAATGCATAATTTTATAAATTTAATGTGGCGTAATCCAGTCACAACTTGGCCAAACCCTAAGCATACACACCAAAAATGCTAGCCAAATAAACATATAGTATAAGCATTATAAGCATGGATAAGCACCACATTTATTTATGTATCAAACTTATCAACATGAGTTAATTCATAAACCATTTCTGACATTGCTACATACTAAATCATATACCAAGTATACCACATACACATACTATGAAACTTTATTTTCTCACATGAAATTTAACAATAACTAATAATGCGCAATTATAAACATCATTTCTTTTCAATCGTTTATCGATTATAATCGAGCATATGGCCAATTATACACAAATCATTCTTCCAATTTTCCTCCTCCTCCTCTCCATTCCACATCCTTAATGTGCATAACACACTTAAACAATATTAACTACAATTTCACTATTCACTCACATGTATATTCAAAGCTATCTATTCGAGTCAGAGTCACTAAATTATTTTTATCTAGAGATACAAAACTCCAAATTAAGATTTGTAAATTTTCCCAAAAACTAGATTCATATATCTTCTTACCATAAAATTTTTAGAATTTTTGGTTTAGCCAAATAGTACAGTTTATTCTTTAAAGTTTCCCTTACTTCACTGCTTGACAGTTCTGACGTCTCTTCACTAAAAATTAATTATCTCATTGTACAAAATTCAGATATTGTTTCTGTTTGTTTCTCTTGAAAATAGATTTACTGAGTATTCTAAAAATATGAATTTTATCCCATAATTATTTTTTTACAATTTTTGAAAAATTTTCAAAGTCAGAATAGGGGATTCCAAACTCATTCTGACTGTGTCTTACTAAACTTCAAATATCTCAAAATATATAACTCTTTTCTTGTTCTGCTTCTTTTTATGTGAAAATAGAATCATTCAGCTTCAATTTCATATATTATTCAGCCTCTAATTCAATCTCCACCATTTTTGGTGATTTTTCAAATTCACACAACTGTTGTTGTCTAAACTATTTTATTGCTAAAATGTACTCTTTCATAATTTCAGTTTTTCACTTTCAATCACAATTCAATTCAAAATTCACTTTTCCATTTCTAAGTCAATATTCAATTCAATTCCACACCTATATTCATTATTCAATTGCACTTAGTCAATTTCCCGATGAACACTTCGGAATAATAACTGATACTCGGTGGATTCAGCACATAGCAACCACCTTATTAATCAATGATGTCCGGTGGAATCAACACATAGCAACCACCTTACTAATCAATGATGTTCGGTTCACATAGTAGCCTGCACGTAGTACTACACATGTGACCATTACCATCCGATACACGTAGTAGCCTGCACATAGTACTACACACGTGATCGAAACTATCCGGTACGCATAGTAGCCTGCACATAGTACTACACATGCGACCTATCATTCCAGTACACGTAGTAGCCTGCACATAGTACTATACATGCGACCTATCATTTCGGTACACGTAGTAGCCTGCACATAGTACTACACACATGACCATCACTTTCACTTTTACATAGTGGCCTACACACAATCCGTGCCACACATGTGATCATTTCTGTCACTTCATTCGTATCCCTTATTATTCCAAAGGTTCATTCGGGAATTTTTCACTTTTTTCTCACTTTTCTTTTTATCGATCAATTTCAATTTCTCATCTTTCTTGATTTATAACAATATATTCAACTTATATAACCTTCACACTATTCATTCCAGTCCAAAAATCATACTTTGGCAAAATTATGTTTTTTCCCCTAAAGTTTCACAAAATTACAATTTTGCCCCTAGGCTTGTAAAATAATTTTAATTCAATTTCCTTGCATTTTAGGCCTAGATGAACTATTTTCATAACTATTGCAGTCCACAATACTCACTTATTCACACACTTGTGACATATTTTATAACTTTTACAAATTAATCCTTTTAGGCATTTTCATCGAAAATTACTTAGTACAAATCGTCTATCACACTCCAAACATTCATATTCTTCCAGAAAACATCAAAATACATGCATATCATTCATGGGTAAATTTTTAAACACAAACCCTAGTTCAAAACAATGGTAAAAATAGGTAAATCTTGTTACAAGGATTTCAAAAACGTAAAAATCATTAAAAACGGGGATAGAACGGACTTACAATCCAGTTGGAAGCTTGAAAAACCCTAGCCATGGTTTCTCCATGCAATTTTCGGCCTAGGGGTTGAAGATGGACAAAAATTGGCTTTTAATTTTGTTTTTAATTTATTTTAATAACTAAATGACCAAAATGCCCTTAATGAAAAACTTTGGAAACATGCCTAACCATACCCATTTGCCCACCAACTTAACCAATGGTCTAATTACCATATAAAGACCTCCAACAACTTTTGCACTTTTACAATTTAGTCCTTTTAACTAAATTGAGTGCCCAAACATCAATATTTTCAAACGAAATTTTCACGAAATCATTTCGTGAAATCGTAGACCATAAATATATAATGAAAATAATTTTTTTTTCTCGTCGAATTTGTGGTCCCGAAACTACTATTTCGACTAGCCCCAAATTCGGACTGTTACAACTCTCCCCCTTTAGGGATTTTCGTCCTCGAAAATCTTACCAGATAGTAGATTAATGATTTGCTTCCACACAGTACATTTCAAATTCACACATGATTTTGGAAATTCATATCTTTTATAGATAATTGCATAAATTCATAAGAAAATCAAGATAGCGATATTTCAGCATCTGAAGCTACACAAAGTATCGAAAAATTACAATCCATATAGAATGACATCCATTCCGATGATAAAAAAATGTCTAGAAAGATCAATGTCACTCATAATTAATGGAATCCAAAGTAACAGAAGCAATATAATCTTCATGTATATTCAATAGAACAATAACCAATAGAAACAAAATATTAGCCTCACTCAGACTTTACCGTCGATTTCATATTCATACAAGGGAATAAATACCAGAAAAAGACATGGCAATGTCGAACATAACCCAAATAAACTAATAATTCTTTCATCTATTAATATGTTTAGCTAATGTTCTCATGCGATAAGAATTCTTTTTGAAACTAAACAGTCACATATACCTCTGAGGATAATTGTACACAGAGAATGTCTAAAAGGAATCATAGTAATTACCCCATTATAGCTACTGTACTCAGCTGTTAGTACAATACGAACATTACTCAATTGTCTAATTCTGTCATCAGAATTTTCACATTATCTCTTTACTAACATAAATCGATCCAGAAAAACTTCCGGTTAATTCTTTCTTTAAATAACATACCTGAATAAATCATTTAATCGGATTTAACTTCTTTTGTAACAGTAACTTTGCATAATCTGAGTAGTTTTTAGAACTATCTAATATCTCTCTTTTTATATTGTCTTCATTTGCTAATTCATTCACTTTTCCGACCACATTATTAATCTTCCGTACAAAAACTTCTAAAACACTACACTCGTAAGCTTATTCAACTCAAATCTTACAAATTTCATTGTAACATTTTACTGATATTGGGGGTGAGTGTAGTAAAGCCTCAAATTTATCTTACACATAAATGTGCATAACACATACTATCACAAATAGCCAATTCATTACTAATTTCACATTCTCAAAGCATTTAATAAACATTTGCTTTTAATCACTTTTGTTCTCAACACATAATTCATATGCCAACTCAAATCACTAATTCACAATTAAAATTTCTATATAGCATCATAATCCAAATATTATAACTCATGTGCTCATATAACTATAACATTTATCAATAACAAAATGTTATACTCTTTGATCCATACCTTTATGAGTTTCAACTCATAAACAATACATTTTCACTCAAACATTTAAGTGTTTACTTCTATACTATCAGAATTAACTCTGTTGAAAAACATATTTGTCTCATCAAGATAATTTTCGTCATAAAACAATACTGATAAGGGGGTGATGGTGAGGTCATAAAGCTTCTAACTTGCTGTCATAGATCCATATATATGGCTTTGCATTCATCATCAATGTAATACCATCATAACCACGTAGTTCATTCCAAGAAAATTAACACATCTATTTATTATGAATATTTTCTGTCACCCACAATTTCACAAAATGAATTTACTTACTCGAGCTTAATATTAATATCTAATTAAATTCCAATACTTAGCTTCCATTTTAATTACCGACATTTATTCAATTAGAGAACGTATTACAGAATTAAGTACTTCGTTTTCTCTATGCCATAGTCCAACTATGGTCTTACACATATTTACATATTGATGCCATAGCCCAGCGATGGTCTTACACAGTAGCACATATCACACCGATGCCATATCCCGGATATGGTCTTATACGAAAATCACATATCACATGTTGCCAAAGTCCAACCATGGTCTTTTTTGTCAGTTCATCACATATCACTGAATGAAAGTACTCATTCCTGCATTCTACTCAATTTAATCTTCTAATTCAGTTTTCATACTATTATAATATTCATGGTTCAATAATAAACACATAAAAAAACATCATATTACCTCTAATTTAACAATTAAATATAAGATTCTATCATATGAACGCACTGATTTCACTTATTCTAGCAGATGTACATAAACACACATTCCATCTATTTAAGTAAATTCGCACCATATTCACTTAATCAAATATGTTGAGCACATAGCATCATATAATCACCAACATACTTGGATGAGCTTATCACAACATAAACTTTTATTTCATTTTTTCTTTTTTTCAACTTATGATCATCTCTTTTCATACATGAACACATACATATCACGAATTTTTATTCTTACATTTCCAAATTCCAACATAACGTAAGCATATTTCATTTATGTCAATATCATTTTCAGCATTATCGAAAATAGCTCGGTTGAAAATCATCTCTGTGTTAACAAAACAATTTCGTTAAAGCCCGAAGATATCACACCATCACGAGTCATAACATGGCATGTATAGCTGGACTCACATATGCTACGTTCGGCCCGAGAACCGAGTAAACCGTAACTCTGATACCACTAAATGTAACACTCCAGATTTGGTCATAACGTTTAGACCGGATTTGGGGTGTTACAAAGGGCACATATCATAATTACACCTCTATATACTTTTGTCCCTTAAGTGACAAGAAAGAGAACCAAGAAGTTGACTGCAGCTTTTACTGCCAAGAAAGCAATTAGAAAATGAAAAAGATTGGTTTGGCCATTTTCGAGATAGATTATTCCCCTGAACCAAAGAAACTATAGTTTATTCTAGAGAGGATTTTAGAGACATGACATTGATAGAATTCTTTACCCTCAAAATCTATGATTCATTGTGGAATTTGTAAAGCCTTGTGTTAAGGCAACTGCTTTGAAGTTTCCTTCAAATTTTCAAAAGTCTACCAATGATCAAAATTCAAAGTTTGATATGAAGGCATATGTTCATGGTCACTACTTTAAATTTAAACCAACTATTTATTAACATAATCTTTAAACATCCAGGATCACAAATAGATTATGAAGCAAATTATGATGACCTTGCTAGAATTTGATCGGTAGTCCTACAAAAGGTTGGCTTAAAGGGCAAGAGTTTAGAACTTGTAAACTTGCAAAACATTACTATTAGAAACCCACTTTCTTCACATTGTCAATAAAAAGATGAGAGTCTTAGTTCGTAATGTAGCTACCATGGTCTATTTTGATTTAGGATCTATTATAATTGATCAAATTGTGAAACATGCTAAGATCAAGAACAAACACAAAAGGCCACCCTTTCCATACTTTATTTTTCAACTTTTAATAAATTAGAAACTTCTATGAAGATGATCAATTTGAAATCAAATTCTCCAGTGATTGGAAAAAAAAAGAATAGTGTTAATGTCTCCAACTCAAAAGAAGATTCTAACTTTATCTCTTAGTTTGAAGTTGTTCCTCTAGTTGCAACTACTAATATAACTCTTTCTCAATGCAATTGACTTCTTAAGCATTTGGATGGTGAAATTGACATCATCGACAAGTAGATCAAGCTTCTTAGGAAGTGCAAAAGTAAGGTGGTTGGATATTGGTTTGATGACTAGGCTATAAAGAAATTTTCGGAGTTTACTGTTGGATATTACATTACCCAGGAGATCAATAACCAGGAGTTTATTATATTTCTTGGTTGTATTTGGTTTGTCTTGTTGCACTTTGTTTATTCTATATGTTGATGGTTATTTAAAGTTATTATTTACCTGAATTTGTTAGTGTTTTTGCATTAAACCTAATGGAGATTTGATTAGTTATTTTCATGGCTATTTTGAATAGATGTGATGTTTTGAATAGATGTGATGTGGTGTTATGCTAATGGTTGAATAATGGGGTCCTTGTTTCCTTTTGTTCTTTTTCTTAAGGAATTTACTGCAGTTTTTGGCAAAAAAAATGCAAAACAAGGGAGATTGTTGGTGTGACAAGTCATAAACTAAGGTGCAACTCACTACAACAACTTACAAGTCACGAAATTTAGTTGCAATTCATCATAATATTAATTTTCGTTAAACTTGTTTATTTTTTATTGGTAATTTCATATGTTATGGCGATAAATTATTGGATTCTTATACAACTTTTTATGTGATCCTACACAACTAATCAAGAGAGAAACCTTTAATGAAAGGAAGCTAGTATATGGAATTTTGATTATCTTCCATATATAACAAATTTGTTACTAGGAAGGATTTGAATAATCATCTTATTTATCTAATATTAATATAAAGTGTTTTTAACATCTATATAAAGACCTTAAATATGTTTGATATGGGATGAAATTCTAAAGATTTGATTTGATCATACTAGTTGATTTTAGTGTTTTATTAGAACTACAATGCTTATTTATCGAGGATATGTTTTATGCTCAAACATGTGAAATTAAGTGTACACTTATCAATTTATATGAGAACCTTTGTAGTGCAAATCTTTATATAATTAAATTGCTTTTGCAGTTTATTCTAAGCTTTCACAGGAAAAAGTCTTAATAGAGAGATCTCTTCATTATAATTGTAGGGGAGTGAGGTTGCAACATTTTTTAGTGGTTAAGCTTAAATCATCCCTTATATGGTGAAGATTATAGTGAATTTTTTTTCTCGAGAAGGCCTTATGGACGTAGAATTAAATTCAAACTACGTAAATAATTACATGTATTTATTATTTATTATTCCAGTTTCAAGTTGTCTCTTAGGCTTTGTATTAAAAAAAGAAGTTTATTAAGTTATAACTTAACAAACATTAACTGAGGAACTTCAACCTTTACAAATTTCAAAAACTTTATTTTCATTCTCTATTTAGACTTATTAGTGTTTTTTTTTTCTTTTTTGGAAAGGAGGTTTGAAAAGTAGCAAGGCTAGATACAAATCGCATTGAGAGTGGGATAATGTAGATTGCAGCTTTAATTATCAATTGCTTGCTGAAAATGTTGCCTGTATTTTTTCTTTTAGTGGTGAAGTGGGGAAAAAAGAGATACAATTAATGGAAGCTACATTATATCTTTAATTTGATGTCAAACTTAATAGGAAATTTTCCATAATAAATTAGACAAGAAATAACGAGGATAAACTTAGTTATAAGTCTATACAATGTGGAAATTGATTTTAGTTTATATATTCAGGATGTAATAGCATTGGAGGTCAATATATAAAAACTTCGGCCTTCTCCTTTGTGGAATATGGTCCAATTCAAAGGCCTCTCTAATATCATAATTTCTCTCAAACTCGGACTTAGTAAAATGTTCAATAAACTCTAACAGGTAAAAAAGAGTTAATAATCAATAAGTTTAAGCTACTAAATATCTGCGCGTGTGTGTCACATCTAACATTTCATGGTTCCATGCTTTTGAGGGACCCTTGCATATGGGTTGATAAAGGTTTTTTTTTACGGAGCCCAAAATGAAAAATAACTGTCAGATATCTCTGATATCATTCAATAGTTTTCTCTCAAGTTGTATAGTTCATAGATAACAGAAAACTTTCAAATGGATGGATACTTGCAAGCAATAGATCTTGATTACTTATAGTTGGTTGCATCCATCAAAGTTGTCAATCAATTGTTGCTTTTTTTGAAACCTTTCAGACAATCAACTTGATTTGTTGTTAGAATTGGTCCCTTGACAATGAGTTATATCCCTAAAAAAATTGTCTAATAGCAAAACTTTAAAAAGGTTGCAATGTGATGTATTAATTGTCTAATAATATAAATCCCTACACATTACTTTCAAAATCAGCAATATTCAAGAATAACCCTTTGACCCCACAACGCAAGTGGTACATTAGGAATCAATTTGACCATAAATAACTAAGGCATAACATCAAAATGTTTGACTGGCTAGAAGAGTGAAGGAACTTCCCTTGATCCTCAATGGTCAATATCATGAACTATCCATTACCAATTACAACTAAACCAAGTTGGATTTCTCAAGTCCCTGTTAAAACAATGAAATATTGATACCAAATCAAGACATATAAATATAAGTAAATATTTGTTGGCTTCGTAGTAGTTTACATGAAAAAAAAAGTTTGATAACCTTATTAAAGGTACTTTAAAGAATCTAGAATAATTATAGATATGTAAAACAACATAAAATCAAATCATCAATTACCACAAAAGAGCTTACCCTCAAACAATTTCAACCAAGTTTTGAAAGCCTAATGAACAAAAGCCTCCCTCCCTACCGAAGGAAATTATGATTCGAATTCAGGATATTCCTAGGAAAGGTGAACACCTTGCCAATATGCCACAACTTAGGGTTACTGCTCTAACTATATAGACACTAGTTTTCCTCATAAATGACACAACAGAGATGAAATTAAGAAGTGAGTTAGGAAAATTAGAGGTTGTGTTTAGCCTTTAGTGATGAACATAGCAAGAGAAAATTTATAATGAGTAAAGAATGAATGTTAGAAGTAAAAGGAAGAAAATAGGGTGAGAAGAAAAGGTAAGAGTGGCTTGAAGGTGATGACAGAAGCATAAAGAGCACAAAGGAGTGGGATGCATTGCTTCAAGACTCCTAATTGCACACCATCATCTGTGCTCTCTATCTTCTGTCAACAACAATCACCAATTGCCTCCTCGCTTTCCTCCCCGGCCCTTAGAGTCCCTACACCTACGCACTATTGTTTTAGTTAAAAATTCATTAGACCATAGGAAAGGAAGAAAAGGTTACTTTAAAAGGAAAGGTTGGCCTTAGGAGATGAAAAGTATAACTATTTAAGAAAGGGAAAGAAAAAAGGTTGAATGGAAAGAAAGGCATTGGTGAATGATCTATAGAAGTCGTCCGATAGGCCTGTATTTATAGGAAGAGAAAAGTGACACCCACTCAAAAGAATAACAAGTGTAGGGTATACAACAGGAGAGAGGTACTAACCACAACCTGTCCCTCTTGTACTCCCCCTATATGCCATTTGCTATCCTTTTTTATAGTAAAAAAATTATTTCTCACACGCCTTTTACCTTTCTAACTCTCCATAACAACCAAATCCTACTACCTTTATTTTTTCAATCTGGATTACTTTTGGAATGATTTAATCATTTGCCTTTCTACATAGTTGATTAGTACAAAAAATTAGTGCTCTTGATGTGTTAATTAACTCTTGGGATGTATTAGAATTTTATAAAAATAATTAGGAAATAAATGTGTAGTGTGGTGTGAATTGGATTATAGTATATATCTCTGCACAAAAACAGATTCTCAGTTTGAATGATCATTGCATTCTTTGCGGCTGCTGTTTTCATCATTGCATTCTTTGCGGCTGCTGTTTTCATGACATGCCATGTGCCTTACAATTTGCTCCTACTCAAATCTTACGAGATCATGTTACAAAGTCAAAACCAGCATGTTTCGGCTGTAAAATCTTCATCATTTCCGACAAGTTTTTACAATACCAACAACCGTAAAAATAATATATTAGGAGAGAATTTTTGTTGCGGGTGGGTATTCACAAAATGGTTTAAATCTAGTTTTATTTAAATTGGGATGTTCTTCAAGTAAAATTTTTTTAATAATGTTAATTTTAAAATTTAAATTTATTTAAGTATTTGAAATAAAGTTTTTATTCTCATTTTTTTCAACTATTCGTTAATTTGTATTTGCATTTGTATTTGTGTGTTTAAAATTTTAATAAATTATTATAATGTTTATACAATTAACATGAAAAATTAGCAAACATAATTTGCATGATCCAATTTGATATGCAGATCTTGTTAGTTGATGATATATGAGAATGAGACCCACCATGCAAAAATACATTTACAAAATATACAAATTCATAGATGCTGCTTTAGTGGTTGAAATGACACAGAAATGAGAAATATATGTGGACGAATTAGCCTCTGCAGACTAATAAAAGAGCATATTGCTATCTGGAAGCTATATCTAACATGGCACTGCTGCTTAATTTGATTTATGTCAAAATTTAAAAACAAAAATAACGAAAATAGCTCTATTAGGGATGGTAATGGAGTGGTGCAGAAGTAAATATTGCTAAATCTATTACTTCTTCCCAAGTGGCACGTTTTACTCATTCATTTGTCCCGCTCCATTTTGGATATATAATTTTAAAAATCATTATTACTTTCATGGATATTGGATGCATTCATCCCTGCTCCACCCTACTCCGTTTCTATTTATCTTTAATTTTTTTAATTTTTTTACATCAAATAAATATTTAAACATGATTTTTCAAAAACTATATATTTAAATATAAAATATATGATTTTTTCTATATTATGTTATTATATTTTGACCCTTTTAATCATTTATACATATAAGAATAAAATAGTAACTTTATATAGTGAAGCGAGTCGGGACAATCAATTACCATAATCGCTCCATAGCTATTACTCAAAAAAAATCCACCCCACCCCATCCCGTCTTGTCTCGTCTCATCTTGTATCTACTTTTTCAAATAAAAAATCGACTTCATTCAAAATAAGTTGATGCCAAATTTATTTAGTAGTACAAATTTTATCATCCCTAATCTCCACGGCAAATTCATCCACTAAAAGCCAAATATACTTGGTTAAAGATTGGACCTCACCCTTTATGCTTTCATAATTACCAAATACAGATTTCAGAATCATTTTATTGTCGGGTAAAGGAATAAGATAAGGTCAGTCCCTCTTTATAAGTTTCCAATTATAGGGATACAGCTTTTTTTTGGCCAACATAGGGATACAGCTTAGCATATATATGTTCAAACGTCTGGTGCTAAACTAGGGATACCATGATTTAACAAGATAATTTAACTAACTGGGCTTCTTTTTTGCTAATATCGGTAACCTACGAGGATGCCATTTCCCCTTATATATGTATCTCTTAAAGGCAGCATAGGTGTTGTTGGCTAAGATCTAATAACATAGTGGGCAGCTAGCTAAATAAAAAAAAAGCATGTTGGACCTGGACATTTGTGGTCCATTTTTTACGGTCTTATGTATGGCTGCTCAAGTAGTCAGCTTTTGTCATGCAATTTGCATTACTTTAATAGTATTAATAATGACTGCAAAAAAGGAAATAAAAAGACACAACGTCATTAAAATGGATGGTAAAATTCAGTTGCCAAAAACATTAAAAAAAAAAAAAGGAAAAGGTATTCTTCTTTTTTTCCCGAGATATATATTTGGTTTTCAATTTCCAACCACATATTATGATGTGAACATGGATGGAGTAAAATCACTTGTATTGAATAATTCAATAAAGTTGATCATCATGAAATTTGGAATATAAGTTAAATAGCAATTAGATCTTGAATAAGATTCAAGTATATTTGGTTGAGTTACATATTGATGAGGTTTTTTAGTTCAAATTACTATTGAATTATTGAAGAGCGTATGGATAAAAAATTTATACAGTCCAATTTGAAAATTACACATTGAAAAGCTTTGGATTAATTTTGGGCTAATTTTAGGATTTTTTAAATGATTGAGTACAATAGTAAAAACAGGTTGTACTTCTAATGAGAAATGCAAGTTTAAACTTTAGAGATAACATTATTAAGAGATATAATTACAATTTTGAACGGACTGTAAATTGAATACGGAAAATACCGAAAAGATTTTACTTTAAAATAATATTTGTAATTCAACCATATCTCTTAAATTATATAATTGGCTTAAACACATCATTAAAGTTGTATTTCCTTTTGAATTTTCTTAAATTTATTTGTAATCCTATAAATACATGGCTTGGCAACCTTTGCAATTGTGCTTTTTAAATAATAAAAGTATAGCGTAAGGCTTTTCAGAGATTGAAAGATTCATCTTTGTTGGAAAAGTTGTTTAGTTACCAACTTATTTCGAAGTCTCAATTATCCATTTTGCTAGGAGTGAGTTTTCCAGAGGGTTACTAGTAGTAGGGAACTTTCTAATAAGCGTGATCGCTAATCACTTTGTTTATTAGAGGGCTATACACATTCTACCCTTTATTTTGGTTTTTTCTTACGTTCTTTTTAGTTTATTTTTTATTTATTATTCTTTAGGTTAAGAGATGCTAATCCTATGTATTTTTCATATATTTAAATTTTAGTTTCATTTTTCTTCAAGAAATATAATCTTCTATTTTTAAATTTAAAATACAAATTTATTTGTTAATACCATTATTTTTTTGTTAAATGTAAGTTTAATACAACATTATTTTTCTATTACATGACAATTAAGTAAGGTTTTTTTTCAAAATATCACACGAGTGAATTTAATAGAAAATTTTAATCAAAGTTAACAATTACACCTGAATTTTAAAATAATTAAATTTCTAAAATAAAAATAAATTACCTAAATTTCAAATATGAGGAGAGTACAAAACTTGAAGCATATTTTAGCTTATTCTTTATTTATGATTTTCTTATTTTATTTGTTTATGAATAATGTTTGGGTTTAAGAAAACACCATGATTCATTCTCCTTGTTACCGAATTGCTCAACTAAGATCTTCTGAGTATTTTCAAAAAAAAATTGAAAGTATCAAAATAAAAACCCTAAAAGCATAAAAAAATACCCATTTCTAATTTGGGTAGAAGGTTTTCTAGGTTTTTATAACTACCACTTTTTTAAAAATTTTATTCTTAGAGTTGGATTGTTTCTTATATTTGATTTTGTTGGTTCTTATACATCAATTAACACAGTTTTGTTCTTGTGTTAGCAAGTTCTAAAAATCGCATAAATCCTCTCTTCGTGTGGTCTCAGTTCCTTTGTTTCAATTTCATGATATTGCCTCCTAGATTTGTTAGGGTTCTCCGTATCTCAAAAATCTGCAACTAAGTTGTACTCTTTCTTCTTTTTTTTTCCCAAGAAGCTTTGAAAAATAACAAAGTTGGATGAATTGAGAGGTAAAAGGCAAGAATGGTGAGGTTATTGGAGGGTAAAAGCCAAATTGAGTGCGTTTTAATGGTGAGAAATTCTTTTCTCCTGCTTAACCAAATTTTGCATATTTAAATATGTTTTTGGAGATTAATTGGTTGGAGCGCGAAAGCTATATAAGGAGCAACACTTGAGGAGCAATTTAAAAAGTTTAGTGGAAATCTTTCCGATTCTTCCGAACCCCACAAATTAAGTAATTGATTTGATGAAGATCACACCACCTAAAGACAATGTTGAGGAAGTAATTCTATTTGCTGAAGATACCATTTGTTGACACCATTTTTCGGATGAAAACGGGATCGACTTGGGTTTTGAAAAATGAAACAGGAGTCGCCACCAATCCTTTTTAATAGGTGTGATTGGATCACCTTGAAAGTGGTTGTTTTTAATAAACAATTTGATTTTATTAAAACAACAAGTTTGGTCCACGAAATTTAGAAAAACGAGTTCGGGAGTCGGTTACGCACGAGGAAGGATTAGCACCATCGATACGCCCAAAATTGGTACCTAGTTGATTACTTAATGTCTTAATGTCGAAAATTGAAAGCTTTGAAGAAATTTAAAATACGATCCTTAAAACTCGGATGACATGGATTAAAATTTAAGAGGATATTTAATTGTTTGGTTAAACGAGAAATCGAAACCCAGCACCTTAGGGCATGTTTTCTCGAATTTCCAAACGCAAAACAATGCCTTATTTTAAAATTTTTAAAAGGATATTAAGCCATTTAGTTGAATGAGAAAAATCGACACCCAGCACCTTAGGGCATGTTTTCTCGAATTTCTAAACGGTAAAACATTGCCTTATTTTGAAATTTTTGAAAGGATATTTAGCTATTTGGTTGAACGAGAAAAATCGAAACCCAGCACATTAGGGCATGTTTTCTCGAATTTCCAAAAGCTAAACATTGCCTTATTTAGAAAAATTCTCCTTTTTTGAAGTATGGTGTTAATATACATAATGGAATAATAAATATGACAATGTGAACAAAAATAATATAAGCAAAAATGAATAATAATAAAAAAACAAATCAATCATGTATATACCATAACGAATAAATAAATAAATAAACAAACTAAAACATAAAAAATGGACATATAAATAATGACATAAATGAAAGAAAAATAAAGGAAAATATATGAAAATTATAAAATATAAAAAGGTAGGTACATATAAGGGAAATATGTATGTATATGCATAAAATTATGGAAATATGAAAATATATATATATATGTATTTTAAAATTATTAAATATAAAATTTTATGTAAGTGTGGATATACATGTATATGTATATAAAGTATATATAATAAGGAATATGCAAGCATGTATATATATATGAAAATTAAAAATATGAATTTAAAGATATATATATAAAAAAATAAGACATAAAATATACATGCAAGTAAAACGTATATAAAGAGATATATATATATATATATATATATATATATATATATAATAAGATATAAAGTATATATATGAAAATTAAAATGTTTGTGAATGTGTAGATATGTATGTAAGTTATGAAATAAAAGGTAAATTTGTATATACATAAAAAATAAAAAGAGTAAGAAGAATATGTGTATATATATTTAAAATTATGAAATATAAAATGTGCAAGTGTGTGTATATAAAGTATAAATAATATGTAAGTATGTAAATAAATAAATATAAATTATAGGCGTATGGATCCTTTATAAAAATGTATGGTGGATATAGACGTGTATATATATATGTGCAATTATAATAATGATAATAATAATAACAACATCATTAAATTTGTCAATTTTAAAAATAAACTAACCAAAATAACAAAAAAGGACTAATTTGAACTTAAAACAGAAATCTAGGGGGAAAATCGCAAATAAAATAAGAAAGGAGTGGCCAGGGACCGAAATAAAACACGCTTAAAGCGCAAGGGACCTGTTGAGAAATATTCCTTTTCACTGAAACGCTGCGTTTCGACCGAGGGGGGGCATGGTCTAAGGACCAAATCGAAATACAAACTAAATTCACAGGCCGAATAACAAATAACCAAAAAGGATCAGATCGGCTACTGCACAAAAGCGGAGGGGCCTATTGCGCAAATAGCCCCTTTGACGAAAACACGCGGATCCCCTGGGTCGGATCGGGTCGACGCGCGGGTCAGGGCGTGTCAAAACGGTGTCGTTTTGTGTTTACTATAAATATTAAAAAAAAACCCCAAAAACAAATCAGTTTCATCATTTAAAAAAAAACAGAGAGAGAGCTCTCTCCCCTCTCTCTCAGGCCCCAAGTCAGGCCAAGGGTTCCGGCGATCCTCCGCCATTGACGGCGTCGCGCCGGCCACCGTACACGGTGGCCGGAAAATTCAAAGGTAAAATTTTTCTCTCCTTTATTTTATATTATTGATATCTAAAATAAATGAAAAAAATAAGAGATAAAAAAATGCGAATCTAAGAAGAAAAACCTTTAAACTTGCTTTTTTTTGTTTTTTTGTTTTTATTTCAAACGTTCGTAGCAAAACGAAAGAAGAGAAAACTCTTCTTCTTTTACAGCAAACTCGGGTTTTTTACCGAAAAGAAAAAAAAGAATCAAATAAAAATCCCCCATTTACATGTTCTTAGTTTCGGCTTTTAAAGCCGATTTACATGAAATCCCTAGTCTATGCCTATGCCTGTCTCGCTTGCCTTGATTTGTTTGCGGGATCAACGCACGTGGATGGAAGTGACGGTGGCGGTTGGCGGTGGTTCTTGGCAGAGAGGTGGGCGAAGATCAAAGTCGAAGACCCTAGGCGCGCGCCTAGGGTTCTTCTCTTTTCTGCTAGGGTTTTCTGCTTCCTTTATTTTTGGTTGGGCCATTTGGGCTGTTTAAGTTAGTTGGGTATTGAAAGTTTGGGTTTAATTTGTTTTGGGTTTGTATTAGTTTTGATGGGCTTTGGGTTGGGGGTTTATTGCTGGGCCCGGGCAAAATGGCCTACAACACCATTTATTTGATGAAGAATGGAAAAACAATTCATGTTCAAAAGAATGAATCATTACCCTTTGGTTGATATAAACAAGTTAGAACATCACATTTCCATTATATTTAAGCTTAAGGAAGTAATTTATTAGTTTTCATATAATAACATTTAAGATTAATTTTATATTTTATTCTTAAATTATTTTGTGAAAATATTATAAATATTTTTTAGTCAAAATATTATTAAGTGGAGCTAAGCAAGAAATCATGAGAAAATTTATTGGAATTTTAGTTTCTTCATATTTTTGTACACATCTTTTACAAAGCTTTAATGCAAATACTTGTAAGAGCCTAATTCTATCTTTTAAAGAGCCTAAACCTTATAAACACTTAAATATTAGAGGTTTCATTGTATACTCATTCCATGCATTTGTTGGATATAATGCCTTAATGTAGTGATTTTGCTTATATACTTGTAATTTTTCGAATAATTTGGTTTGATAAAATATTCATCAAGATCATTAATATCTTTTGTATATTTTCCTCGACGATTTTTAAGTAAAACAAAATGAAAGAAAATATTAGCTCAATAGTTATCTAACATTTAAACTAATATTAAGCGACATTATGTGGTTGTATTGTAATGTGAGAAGACAACTTATATTAGTAGATAACCTAAACGCACCCTTAGTATAATCAAAATTGAGTAAATCGATTAAAAGACTAATATATTGTCTATCAAGTCCAATTTGGGAAATACCTTGTCTTAGGTATTAGAGCAGATGACTCCCAGAAGATAGAGACAAATATGGCTAACTAGACTAACAGTATATCGGACAAGACCCAAGTAAAATAGATCCTAGATTCGTTTATGGATTGATTCACTTGTGACATTTATAGTGTGACATACCTTAATCCTGAGTGAATGATGAACTATATATACGTGAGTCGTATAGTTTGATGTAAATTAAAGCTCGAGCTCAAATAGATAAAGAACCCAAAGTTGGTGCTTTGGATATACAACTTTTACATGATGTAGCATCATTCCACAAAAGTGGAATTCATAACCAAATAAAAGGTAAATGATATTTGGCATTACATGATAGATGGAAAGTAACGTGACTATGGTTCATTTGTCTTAGAGATAAATGATTTAATTACTATTCGTTAGTAATTGGCTTTTCATGAAGGAAGATGACATGATAATCAGTAGCTTTAGTAAGGATAAGTAATTAGGGAGAGCTCAATCATGATACTTTAGTGGAATTAATAAGTGAATAGCCAAAACTTAATTACAAATTATTTGAGCCCTAATTATATATATTCAATCAGTCCCTCTGCTAGCTTAAGATAATCATAAACAATTGCATGTAGAACCAATAATATGAAATGAATGAAAACGATGAAGTAAGAGAAATAGGTCGCATGTATTACTATCTACAATGAATGCATTTGCTCACTAAGTATAAAGATGACTTAGAAATTAATTTAATTTTTTGAATTATTATTTAATTAAATAATTGAATTTCAAAGTAAGAATTAAATTAATTATTCATCATGGATTTGTTGCATAAGACAATTAAATATATTTCCTTATAGATTATAATACGATAAAGTTGTCATGACTTTACCATAATTTTAACAAAATTAGAATTGGGTTGAGAAAATAATTTAATTGAGAAATTAATTTAGTTAATCAAATTAATTAATTAAACAAATAATATTTTGGGAAATAGAAATTAGTTATTGGGATGGATAAATTATAAGTGTTGGATAAAAGTTCAGATATCGCATATTATTGGACCTAATACATGTAAAGTCCAACTAGGCCTTGTTACATACAAGGGGCAGCAAACCCTAGTATCCTGTAAGGAACCCCACTTATAACAAATTGGTTTCTAGTGATGTCGAAAAATTCAATTTTAGAATCTCGTTTCTGTAAATTGAGTCTGTAAATATTAAATAGGGATATTTACGGAGTTAGCATTTTGATATATTGAAATTTGTTAAGCAATTTAGCAAAATATGTGACTAATTAAGGCCCACGGATTAAATTGTAAAAGTTTAATCGCTATAGATTCTTAATTAAGAAAAGAATTGGGGACTTAAATAGTAATTATTGAAAGGATTAAAATGATAAATCAACTAATTTTAGATAGCTAATAGTGGATGATGATGGTGGATGGCATTATGTTAAGTTAATTGATGATTAAGGTTTAATTAATTAAGTTTAAGTTAATTAATTAAGTTTAATAATAATATGCTAAGTATATAAAGGAAAATTAGTGGGAAAAGATGAAAAAAGATATCATCATCCTCATAAAACCACCGTCCACCATTGAAGAACCAAAGAAGGAACCTTTGAAAACCTATTTGACATTCAACCAATATTTCAAGTAAGTCCCTAGCAATTTTTCTTTGATTTTTATAGAATTTTTTTTTATCATAGGAGCTTGATTAAGCTAATCCATGTATAAATTTAATCAATTGGTGAAATTTTAATAAGTTACCATTGTTGGGAAAATTGAAGAAATAGGTGTGAATTGATAGAAATTAAGCTTAGAATATGAAAATGACTAAATTATAAAGCTTAACAAGCTTGATTGTAAGTTTTGTTACATTACAAACCAAATTGAATAAAATGCAAATCTATTATGAAAGTGTGGTAGGAATAGAAAGTATAAGGTGCCTAGTGAATAAATGTGAAATTAGATTTTAATCTAAAGCTTTAGATCTAAATTTATGCTTGTCCCGGGTTTAGGGACTAAATTGATTAAATTAAAAAATATGCATGATTTGATATTTGATTATGAATTGGATGAAAATTGATAGTTTTATATGTTTTGTGACAGTATGTAGCTAACGTCAACGCTAAGCCTTCGAAAGGGAAAGGAAAAGCTAGAGTTGTCGATAAGTGACGCGAGAGTATGATTTGTACTTTTATGATTTGGTATAGATTTAATTTCTTGCTTATATATGTTAATTAAATTATAGAGTGTCAATGTGAGTACATGGTGATATTTTGAATTGGTTTGATATAGAATATCAATATAAAGGACTAAAATGAATAAAATAGAAGATGGTATGAATTATGTAGAATATGATATGTGATATGAAAATTGGATAGAAATATGTTGGATGATATGAAATTTATGCGTATTGATGATGAATTTGATTGTAATTATAATTGTGAACAAGAAATGATAAATGTATTGAATTGTAAAATAAAATTGAATATAAAAATCCTATTAACTGGTCGGGTTGAGTCGAATTGTAACACCTCTTACCCGTATTCGATGCCGGAATAGGGTACGAGGCATTACTAAAACACATACACTTGTATACGTATTAAACCGATTTACAAAATTTCATCCGAATTAAAACTTTTTAAGTTATTAACGTGCTTTTATAATTCTTTACAACCTATCCTCAAAATATTATATTCATAAATAATAGAGCCTATAAGACTCGATACAAACTCATTCATATACTCAATTTATCCATTAAATTATTTCAACCTTGAATAATTCACATTTTTCTAAAATCAACACTAATAATACCATAAATATCTTCATATTAATTTCACATATTACTACATTACATATCTCGAGCATATACCAAAAATTCGTATATACAACCATCAACAAACTCATTTCTCCTTTAGTCGACTAGTAAATTAGCCTTAATATTCACATCAACCATTAAATCTCACCATTTTATAACATCTCATAACCAAATGATTCTAATAACAAGATATTTTATAATCATCCTTATGACTACGATATTTCACAAATCATGATTCTCACCCAAAGATTATCTATGTACCAAAAGGACTAATTCACAAGTAATAACAATTCAATGTTTTATTTTAGTTCTATTCAATTCATAACTCTTCGTGTTCACAATTCAAATTAATTTCTCAATCCAATTTGCATTTCAATACTACAATAATTCTTTTAATTCAAATCATATCCATAATAGTTCTCATTCAACTCACAAATAATTCAATATCGATATTTACCTTATGTGTATTACTAAACATATTATTCAAATTTCAACAATTTTATTAATAAATTCAATACCAATACAAATCTACTATTCAATTTGGCGTCTATCGATTATAAACAAACATATGACCAATTATACACGAATCATTCGTATATTTTATTTTTCCTCCTTCTCCTCTCCATCTCACATCCTTAGTATACATAACACCTTTAGAAATAACATTCTCTATAGTTTCACTATCCATTCAACTTCAAATAAGCTGTCTAGTCGATTTACAATCACTAAATTATTTTTATCTGGAGCTAAAGAGCTTCAAATTAAGTTCTTCTAATTTTCCCTGAAACTAGACTCAAATATATTCTTACCATAAAATTTTCAGAATTTTTTTCTTGGCCAATTAGTACAGTTTATTCTTTAGAGTCACCCCTGTTTCACTGCTCAACATCTCTGACCTCTCTTCACTAAAAATGAATTATCTCATTGTAAAGATTTCAGATGACATTTACGTTTCTTTTATTTGAAAATAGGCTCATTAATAATTCTAATCATATAAATTATAACTCATAATTATTTTTGTAAAATTTTTAATGATTTTTCCAAGTCAGAACAGGGGATTCCGAAATCATTCTGACCCTACCTCACTAAAATTCAAATATATCAAAATATAAAACTTTTTTTCTTGCTATATTTATTTTATATGAAAGTAGACTCATTAATCTTTAATTCCATATCTCATTCAACCACTAACTCAATTTCTATAATTTTTTTATGATTTTTCAAAATAATGTCACTGTCACTGTCCAAATCTGTTCTGTTTCGAATTCACTCATTCACATAACACTATAACAATTTATTTTGTAAGGACAGTACAAAACTTCATCACTCCGGTGACTCTTTGGCAACTTATCGCATTTTAATCACATATTCATATTTTTTTGCAATTTCTCATATCCCATTGAACATGTTGGTATAATAGCGAATATTTGGTGGTTTGCACATAGTACCACTCGATTGACTATTATCATTCGATACACGTAGTAGCCTTCACATAGTACTACACACGTGATCAAACTTTTCGGTTCACGTAGTAGCCTGCACATAGTACTACACACATGACCATTAATATCCAACACATGTAGTAGCCTGCACATAGTACTACACACATGATCGAAGCTATCCGGTACGCATAGTAGTCTGTACATAGTACTACACATGCGACCTTTCGTTCTGGTACACGTAGTAGCCTACACATTGTACTACACACGTGACCATCACTTTCACTTTCATATAGTGGCCTACACACAGTCTATGCCACATATGTAAGCATTTCTGTCACTTCATTTGTATCCCTTTTTATTCCTAATATTCAATCAGAAAATTTCTCACTTTTTCTCATTTTTTTCTTTCTCACTAATCAAAGTAATTCCATGTCTTTCTTGACTTATAATAACAAATTTAACTTATTTAACACTCACATTATTCAATCCAGTCCAGAAATCACATTTTGGAAAAATTACATTTTTGCCCCTAAAATTTTACAAAATTATGATTTTGCCCCTAGGATCGAAAATTAAAATTTATTCCTTTTTATTATGTTTTATGACATGCTGAACATTTTCCATCCTATGACAACATCAAATTCTTGCTCTATAGTGCACTTGTGCACATTAAGTATTTTTACCGATTATGTCAATTTACTCATTTTCACTAAAAATCGTTTAGAAAAAAATCGTTTAACATAATTCTATGCTTCATATTCCATCATAAAACATCAAAATTCACACTTTTCATCTATGGGTAATTTTCCAAACATAAATTCTAGCTCGAATTAATGGAAGAATTAGCTTAAGCTAGTTACCGGAATTCTAAAAATATAAAGAACAAGAAAAACGGGGCTAGAACAGACTTACCATGAAGCTTGAAAGAATGAACAAACCCTAGCCATGGAGTAAACTGATATTTGTCCAGCCCCCCTTGAGAAGATGATGAAACTTTGGCTTATTTTGTCTTTTTAATTTGTTTTAATTTCCAAATTACCAAAATTCCCTTAACTTAAAAATATCCTATTTCACCCATTTCATGTCCATTTTTGTCCATAATAACCAATGGTCTAATTACCATTTAATGACCTCCAATTTAAAATTTCATAACAATTAGACACTCCTAACATATAGAATTCAACTTTTGCACTTTTTACAATTTAGTCCTTTTGGCTAAATTGAGTGCCCATACGTCGAAATTTTCGAACGAAATTTTCACAAAATCTTTAAGTGAAATTGTAGACCATAAAAATCTAATTAAAATAAATTTTTTTCTCGTCGAATTTGTGGTCCCAAAACCACTGTTCCGACTAGGCCCAAAATCGGGTTGTTACACGAATATAGTTGGCATGCCATAAGATTGGATTGTGTACGGGTTTATGCGCTTATGCGCCAGGATGCACTTTGTGTGATAGGATTCACTTCGTGTGCCAGGATGCGCTTTGTGGGTCAGTATGCACTTTGTGTGCTAGGATGCATTTTGTGCCCCAGGATGCGCTCTGTGCGCTAGTATGCACTTTAAGTGCCAGTTTTACCTACTTTAGTTTATCCAATGATGAACTTTGGTGCCATTTTGGTGTGTTGGTTGGATAATCCGTATATCCGTCTGAGTCCGAGTCATGTTAATAGGGGCTGTAAAAGGTTATTATAACACCCTATACCTAGTCCGATTGCCAACCTCATTTCTATGCAATTTAATTAAATCGGAACCTAAATCTAGCTAATGGAACATTTAAAACAAACCGAGAAAAATTATGGATTAAAATGAAACTTTTACAAAATTTTGAGTAAAAAGTGAAAACAGTGATCACACGGCCATGTGACAGAGCTCGCCCGTATGGCTCCAAAACATGGTTGTGTGGCCAAACCGTGTAACAACCTGCGCCAATGTAAATCAAGGTCACACGATTGTGTCGCCAAACCGTGTAACTCTTTGAGACCACGTGGACCTAAAATCACCAAAATTAAACAGAGCACACAACAATGTCATATAACCGTGTGAGGCACGTGATATTGTGGCAGACTGTGTCATAGGTCGTGTGTACCCAAAAACACCTTCAAACACAAGACAATTCACACACCCTTTCTTAGGTTCCAAGTCATTCATTAACTAACATCTAAACCTATTCAAAATGTGCCAAAACATGCCAAAATATACTTATCCACAATCAACCTAAGTGCCTAACCAATATGCGCTCATTGGCACCACAATTCAAACATAAACAATAATCATTCAAACCAAAACATTATCAACTAATTCAATTATCAACCAAGTTCTAAATACCATATACCAAGAATCATTCATTCATGTCAAGCTATTAAATTGTAATTATACTTCATTCTAAATTCATGAATCACCAAAACCAAAAACACCATTTCAAGAATATTTCATCAAATAAAACATCAAATAACAAAATACCATTTCCTGGATACCAGTTACCAAAATCATGTTTACAAACCATATGACATAAATCATTATCTTCCAAAATAGAACCAAAATTATGTTCCAAGCCAAACTACCACATTCATCACAAATTTATCATGAAACATGAAATTTAACATTATGAACCAACTTGAGCAACATTACAAATCCAACTAAAACTTTGAGTTTATCAACTTTAAAACCCCATATACATGCCACAAAATCAAAATAAAAAATCAAGAACTACTGAAATAGGAGCTTGATAGTAAGAGCCTTGAAGTTGATCCATTCGACCAATTCTGCAAAATGTTAACTACAGAAAACGAGAACAAACAGAGTAAGCTTAAGTAGCTTCATAATTTCATAGATAAAATTCAAATCAACTTACCTTGATTAAACATTTTGAAAATTAAAACAACTTAGATTAATTAAACCTGACAAACATTTATGAGAACATAAAAATTAGTACCGAAATGGTTCATCATATACTTCATGCGCATTAAAGATTTCATCAAAAATATTTATTCATATATACATTTTATCGCATCAATACCAAAGTGAAATTTTTTTACGTAATTTTACTTTGATACAAACATTCTCATAAATATACAATGGGTATATCATATCTTTATAAGGTCAATCATGAATTTTCATAGCCTGATAAACTATAGTAACATGACTCGGATACTTAGGTAACCCAATCAAACTAAAGAGAACCAAAATGCTAACAGAGGCACCGAAGTGCAAATAGAGGCACCGAAGTGCAAATCTCGTACAAGCGCGCATTTTAACCCTATTATCATGCCAACCGTATCCTAATCATTTACTACGTTCAAGCAGGCATTTTAAATGAATTCATCACATTAAGAAATCATAGGCACTTCCACATAAGCAATTCCGCATACAGTAATAATTTACATTCATTCAGAAATTATACTATCATATTTCTCAATACTCAACAGTTCACGACTTAGTCCATACTCACCTTACCTTTCGTTTATAATAATTTAATCTCAGTGAATAACATTTACAATTTCATAATTTCAAGATCTTACATCAAGTAATAAGTACAAAAATATATTTATTAATACACTACAAACTTACCAAAATATGATAGCTATCAACACACGGCAACAACTACTCGACGATTTTTCTTTTCCCGCATTTATCAATCATTTGATCTGTTTCTTGATCTAAATATAATAATTTTATTCAATTAACTATTTCAATATCATAAAACATTTAAATTTACATTTTACCCTTTAACATCCTTTTACGCTTTTTCCCTAAACTTTTATATTTTATACAATTTAGTCCTTAAATATAAAACAATTAAAAACTTCACAATTAACCCTAATATAACAAAATTGAATCCACTAACATCCCAAATCAACTTTCAAATAGTTGCGCTTTCACAAATTAACATGCTAAATTTTTACATAATTTCATATTAGTCCTTAGATTCAAAACTATTGAAAATTCCTTTACAAAATAATCCTATTTCACAATCAAGTTTACAAATTCATCATTTAACACTAAGAACATCAAAAAACCATCAATGGAAAGTTTCAAAACTCTTAATAGTTCTACAAATTAGTCTCGTGTTAGTTAGATTAAGCTACAACGATTTCAAAAAATAAAAATTACTAAAACATATCATAATTACATACCATGCAAGAGTAAAAAAGATGATCAAGCTTTTGAATTCTCATCCATGGTGTTTCGAGTTTCTTAAGTTGAAGAAGAAAGATGATAATGTTTTTTGTTATCATTCTTTTACTTATTATTATAATTATTAATAACATATAATTAACATATAAAATTAATCAAAATACATCACTAGTCATTCCACATAATCTAATTATGGTTAAATTACCATATAAAGCCTTTTAAAAATGTTTCTATGCACATTTAACCAATTTTGATCAAGAGCGATTAAGTTTTACGACTTTTATGATTTATTTCTTTTAATTAATTAACTATCTAAACATTAAAATTTCCAAACCATACCTCAACATATCAAAATGATAAGTAAATATTTTATTAAATATTTACGAGCTCGATTATAGAAATGAGGTCTCGATACATAATTTTTCAAAACCACTTGACTTTAAGGACAAACCACTTATACATAATGTGTTCAATTAATAAAAACTTATCAAATCAAAATTCAATATAAATAAGTGTTGGACTTGTGGTCCCAAAACCACTATTTTTGAAACCACTGAAAATGAGTTGTTATAGTAAACTTAGAAAATGATAACAAAATGAAATGGTATGACAATGATATGGTATTGTTTGTGTATATATGTGAATCAAAATAAATGAAGTATGTAAAATTCTATGTGAGTTAGTTAAAAATGAGCCCTGGGGCCGAAACGAATGCAAATGAGTCAATTGACTCCGAAAAGGAGATCGAATGGTAAGTTACAAAGGTAAATGATGTTAAGTGAATATGTTACTAGATGACATGTTGTTTAAGGTATATAATTGTATGTTTGATCATGATTGATATTGAAATTGAATGTGGTTTAAAGATTGGAATTTGACAAATGAATTGGTTTGTCAGTGTTATAGGTTATATGTATTAAAATTTGATGAGAATTGATTGGAATTATAGGACATGAAATGATTGGGTATTAAGTACACATGCATATGCAACTGTATTAAACATTATGTTAACGTTTCTGTAATACTATCTTGAATCATGAAAGTACCATTGAGCTTTATTGCTAAATGTACAATTTGTTTATTTTGTGCGCAATTACAAGTATTCCTCGAAGCCTTGGCAACTGAAGTCAGCATCTGAATTGCAGTTTTGGATCAACTTAGTTTGTACAACTCTTTTCATTTTGGTTAAATGGCATGTACTTAGGATTACTTTGTTAAATGTTGCAAAAGGTCAAGTTTGTGTAAATGGATTGTGAATATATGAAAATGGTTTTGGTCAAGCATTTAAATGATCCTAATGGTTTGACAATTGTATATTAATCATGTTTATTGATGTTGAATGGGTGATTGGGGCCTTAACATCAAATATTTTTGTTTCATGCTAGATTGACACCAAGGGAAATGGGAACTTAGTGGACTACCTATGAAGTCGCAACTTCATACCCTGAATGTTGCGACATTAGGTTATCATGTCGCGACGTCCTCTGTTTAAGGTCGCAATGTCTACTCTGTTATGTTTTGAAAACTATACAAATTGGTCCTTAAGTTGGGAAGCTTGGTTACTATCTCCAAAGTCATGACACCAAGTTTTGGAAGTTGCGACACCCACTTGAGATGTTTTTTGAGGCAAGTGTTTTGAAGTGGCTAGCAAAGTTCCAATGGAAGTGACCACTACGACTAGCACTGTTCTAGAGATGCAACTTGTCTTATTTGTTGGCATGTTTGACAAAAATATTTTGATTATTTTCTTGCATTTTTCTGAGGATAATTATGCAACCAATATTGTGATTGGAGAAGATATTGAATTAAGCAAGCTTACTTTTCAAGGATTCTTATGTGATCTACTTACCTAATATACTAAGGTATGCAATTCAAAAATATATGAGTTAATCTTGTGGTTTTTTGCATCTTTATTGTAGCGATAATTGATTTGATCAGATTTGAGTAGACCAAGATGTACTAAAGATTACATTGTGAAGATAGATTTGTGCTCTAATTATGAAAGGCTTGGTCAACCTTGATAGATGTTTTATTGTTGAGGAAAGTATTTTGAAAGGGCTTTGGAAGTGTCAATCAAAGTGATCATTACGACTAGCATTACAAAAGAAAACATAGCTTGACTTATTTGGAGTTGGAAATCTTTTCAGCCAAAGCAATTAGGCAATAACTTGAATGATTTTGTGGATATGTGCTAGCTTATATTTTGAAGATCCATCTTGTAGAGCAACAAATCTTTGAATATTATCAGATCAAATCCTTTGGAATATGGAGATTGGATCGAGACTGCATTGAAGACTTATCTCTAAAAATTCTATGTTATCTCAGACTTTAATAATATATTGTGTATGTTATTTTAGCTATTTTTAGGGGAGTTGATTGGAATTGATCTAGTATATTAGTAAGTCTCAAACTCTTATATGTTTGAAGAGGCTTGTATAGATTTTGTACCAAGAGAGTTGATATAGCACTTATCTATTCATTTAGGAACTTGTATTTGAGAGTATAGAAAACGTTTGTTGCTTGGTTTTATAGCCTAGGTGTTGGAAAAATCTATTTAAGAAAACAACTATTCAATTCTAGCGGAAGTTTAATTTTTTTCTTAAAACTGAGTTGTTGTGTTATTTATAGCAATAAACCTAAACTAGAATTATATATGTGTTTTGTGCAAGGCGAACTCAAGTCAATCTTTGCTTTCAACAAAACTACATTATTGAGCAACACGAACCAAATTACCAAATAAAAATGATTTATTTACTTTCAATAGGAAAGTAACTTCCCTCTATAAATCGATAAAATTGTAATTCCAAAAAAAGTAGAATTTATTCTTTGTAAATAAATTATCACTACTTTCTAGAAGAATAACAACATATGAGTGATATGTGAATAGCTCAACTAATGCTCTCTATTTATATAGAAAATATAATAGTTCTAGTTGAATGAGTCCCTAATAAATAATATTATTTAAATAAAAATACAAAATAAATATTATTTAATCGTTAAGTTAATTAAATTAACCAAATTAATTTCTCAATTAAATAATTTTTTCAACCTAGTTTTAATTTCGTTAAAGTCATAACAACTTTATTGTAATAGATTCTATGAGGAAAGATATTTAATTTTCTTATTCAACGAGTTTGTAATGAATATTAATTTAATTCCATCTTCAAAATTAAATTATTTAATAATAAAATAATTAAATAATAACTTGAAAAACTTTAAATTAATTCTCAAGTCATTTCCTTACTTAGCGAGGAAACACATTCACTATCGATAGTGATACACGCGATCTATTTCTCTTACTTCTTTGTTTCTATTCATTTCAATCTATTGGTTCTACATGCAATTTGTTTCTAGTTATCTTGAGTTAGTGTACGGACCAATTTGACATATATAATTAGACATCGAATAATTTATAATTAAGTTTCGACTTTTCACCTATTAATAATAAAGTTATTTAGTCACAAAGTCATGCCACTAAAGTATCGTGACTGAGCTCTCCTATAACAACCCGTTTTCAGTAAAATCAAAAAAGTGGTTTTGAGACCACAAATCCAAGTCTGGAAGAAGATTTATTTTAAATTTATTTTATGGTCTATCGTATGATAGGAACATCGTATCAAAATTTTATTAAGAAAATTATACTGATTACATGTTTAATTGATAAAAGGACCAAATTGCATAAAATGAAAAAATTGAGTTCTAGTAGCTATAGGTATCAAATAGCTACGGAATTCAAAATTAGAGGTCCTTATATGAAAAATAGACCATTAAGAGGAGTTAGTAGATAAGTATGATGATTCAAAATGGAAAATTAAATAAGGAAAAGGAATAAATTGAAGAGATGAAATAATAAAAGATGATACTTTAATTAAATAAGAAATATCATCATTTTATATCATCTTTCCCAAATAAAAATTCATGGAAACCCTAGCTATGGGTATTGAGTTCTAGCAAGCTTATTTTCCTCAATTAGGTATGTATTATTGTCTCGCTTTTTAATAATTTTTATGTTTCCGAGATTGTAATAGCTTAATCTAGCTATCTCTGGGATTAATTTGTAAAGTTATCAAAGTATTACGGTTTTTCCATAGATGAATATGTATGAATTATGAAGTTTTATGGTAGAAAATGAAAGGCTGTTGATAGATAAACAACTTTTTTAAAGTGAATTTTAATGAAATTGTGATTTAGGGACTAAATTGTAAAGATGGAAAATTCATGGAAAAATTCTGAATTTTATGAAATAATGGGTTGTTATTGTTACATGTAAAAATCTGCTAGGCTTGGAATAAGGATTAAATTGCATGAATTTTATTTTTCGAGCCTAAGGATGAAATCGTAATTAAATGAAAGTGTAAGGGTAAAATGGTAATTTTTCCAAAGGTGTGAATTGAATTGAATTGAATATGAATTGGTGTTAAATTCATTTATATAGACCCGGATAGACCAAATACAGAGTTAGAACGAGGAAAAGAGAAGGTACCGGATTAGTACATTACAAATACACGAACACTTGTCGAGGTAAGTTCGTGTAACTAAATTTTGTATATTTATATGTTTGAATTGAATGTTGTATATGTGAATTGTGTAAATTTCATATATATGAAATAGATCACATATTCGACAATGCCCGACAAATATTAAGTCTCGTTTCAATAAAAGAAATTCGATGGATACAGGGTTGTCGAATTGGTTGTGGTCCTGCATGTGTTGCGAACACACCACAGCTCGAAAGAGCATCCCGTTATTAGCTCTCATGAGCATCTCGATATTTGGCTCTCACAAGCTTCCCGTTATATGATTCTTGTGAGTTTCCCGTTTATAGCTCTTCGGAGCTTCCCGATAATTGGCTCATCAGAGCTTCCTGAGTAGAGGCTCTTTCATGAGCTTCCTGATTAATGGCTCTCCGGAGCTTCCCAATATTGGCTCACTTGAACTTCCCAATTACGGCTATTATGAGCTTTTCGTTATACAGCCCGAATGAGCTTCCTGTTACATGGCTCACATGAGTTTCCCGTTATATGGATCGAAAGAGAGTTTCCCGTTTAAGTGCTCGTATAAGCATTCCCGAATATGAATTGACGAGTTACAAATTGTACACCTTGTGTGTACTACCCGTGTGTCCATCGATATTTTCAATGATTCCACGAGCAAAATCCTGAGATGAGAAAATATGAATTCGAAATGAATCATTAGCCGTATATACATGAAGTATATGGAATTGATATATGAATACAAGAAGTGGAAAGTTATGAACATGGAAACTTGATATTGTTGACCTCACACATGTTCCTTGACATTTATATGAAATACATGTCTAACATGATTGATGAGGATATGTGCTATGGCTTTTGGCCATCTTACTTGAGTATGCTTTATAAGCTTACTTTAATTTTGATTAAATGGTAAGTTAAATTCCACGTTATACGAACTTACTAAGTATTAAATGCTTACTCTATTTTATTTCTCCTGTTTTATAGTATTCGGAAGCTCGTAGAGGTTAGAAGTTGGTCGGAGCTACATCACACTATCCTTCAGCTCATTTCGGTATATGTAACAAACTAAATTTTGTTATAATGACATGTATAGGTTGAATTGGGCCATTGATGGCAAGCATGTGTTTTAGTTGTAACTAGCCATTGGAATGGCTTGTGATAGATATGTTTTGGTGAGTATATAAGAGTCTATTATGGTTAGTGTGTGTTTAAAATGAATGAATGATGAAAATCATATAGATATATTGATGAATGGTTGAAATGGCATATTTAGTGCAAAGATGTTTTTATAAGTATTAGGTTAATTTGAAAATAATAAAAACTTGGTCATATGTATTGATATGTCATGCATGATACTTGGTATTGGCTTGATTTGGATGTAGTGTATTGGCTTGTGAATGAATTAAAGTGTGAATGTTGGTGGAAGACAATTTAGGTGGGAACTAATGCTTGAAAATGGCCTATTTTGTCCACTCGGCAAGAGACACGAGTGTGTGTCTCAGCCGTGTGTCACACACGGCCTAACACATGGGTTTGTGGTTTGGTCGTCTGTCCCTTGCATCTTTAAAATTTAAAACAGAATGCTAAAAATTTCTCACACAGCTTGGTACACGAGCGTATGGCTTGGCTGTGTGACCCCTACACCTATTTAATTCAAGTTATTATGTTCACACGACCTAGCACACGGACGTGTGACTTGGCTGTGTGACTTAAGATAAAGAGCTACACGGGTACGGACACGGGCTGGGACACGACCATGTTCCCTATTTTGAATACCCACACGGCCTAAAACATGGGAGTGTCTCTTAACCGTGTGAGCCACACGAGCGTGTGTCCCCTACACCTTGGAAAAATTTTGAGATTTTGCGAAAAATTCTCTGAGTACTTGATTTAGTCCCGACTTGTTTCTAATGAATGTTTTGGGCCTCGAGAGCTCTTGCAAAGGAATTTATGATTGATTTCTGATATGATTGTTTAAATGATATAAATTTTCTGAATTTAAGCTGTAAATTTTGGTAATACTCTGGAACCCTGTTTCGGTGATGAATATGGGTTAGAGGTGTTACATTTATTGGTATTAGAGCTACGATTTAGTTGATTCTCGGACTAACGTAGTAGGTACGAGTCTAGCTATACAAGTCATTATATAACCTGTGATAGTGTGATATCTCCTGACCATTTTAAAACATGTTTTTCATATAGTAATGTCATCCAACCAAGCTGATTTAGAAGAAGCTGAGAGTAATGCTCAAGCTTCAGTACAAAGAGCAGCCTTGAGTAGTAGAAGGCCCGTATCAGAGGGTCGGGGAGGAGAAGCAAAAGAAGCCTTCTTCCAAATGATGAATGAGTGGTTTACAGAATTTGTAAGAACAAATTCGACTATTTAACAACCTCCATCCCCTCTTGTTTCTCAATCGGTTCCTGATATGTCTCAAGGTACAAAACTTGTTAGAACTGGTAAGCCTCATGTTGATAAAATTTGAAAATATGGGGCAGAAGAATTCAGAGCTACAACCGAAGACGATCCAGAAATAGCTGAATTTTGGTTAGAAAATACCATCAGAGTTCTCGATGAATTGTATTGTTCACCAACTGAATGTTTGAAATGTGTTGTATCTCTGTTAAAAGACTCCGCTTACCAGTGGTGGAATACCATAATTTCAGTTGTACTGAAGGAAAGGGTCACCTGGGAGTTTTTCCAAACTGAGTTCAAAAAAAAATATCAGTCAGAGGTTTCTTCATCAGAAACGGAAAGAATTCCTAGAACTTAAACCGGGCCACATGATTGTATCTGAGTATAAATGAGAATTTGTCTGACTGAATAAGTATGCCAGAGAATATATCTCGACTGAAATTACAATGTGTAAACAGTTTGAAGAGGGTTTAAATGAAGACATAAAATTATTGGTCGGGATTCTTGAGTTAAAAGAATTTGTTGTACTAGTCGATCGAGCACATAAAGCCGAAGAGCTGAGTAAAGAAAAAAGGCAAGCTGAGATACAAGCCAAGACTTCAAATAAAAGATTTACGGGAAAGTCACAACAATTAGCCTCAAAGAAATCGAAAAGATATCATGATCGTTCTACTACCTCCACGAGGTACTCTGGGAGAGATAAAGGTATTCAACGTTCTAGTCCAAGATCCTAGGCTACATCTGTAGCAAGTGCGGGTAGTGTTAGAAATACCAAACCCAGATGCAAGCATTGTAATAAACTGCATTTTGGAGAGTGTCGTATGAAAAGTAGAGCTTGTTTAAGATGTGGTTCCTATGACCGCTATCTTAGAGATTGTTTGGAGAAAGTTGAAAGAGATACTATTCAAACTTCAAAGCCGAGCAATACAGCTACCAGAGGTAAACCACCTCATAATCTAGGCAATGTGAGTGGTATTCGAGGTATGGCAAAAGATTCCACTGTAAAGTCTGAAGCACGAGCACCAGTAAGGACATATGTTATTCGTGCACGTGAAGATGCCTCTGCACCAGACGTTATTACTGGTACATTATCTCTTATTGATACTGATATAACTGCTTTAATTGATCCTAGTTCGACACATTTATACATTTGCACTAATTTAGTGTCTAATAAAAATTTTCCTGTCGAGTCCACTGAATTTGTGGTTAAGGTATCAAACCCCCTAGGCAGGTATGTGATGGTGGATAAAATTTACAAGAATTGTCCATTAATAATACAGGGTTTTTGTTTCCCGGCTAATTTGATATTATTACCATTTGATGAATTTGATGTAATTCTGGGTATGGATTGGTTGACTCAGCATGATGCCGTGGTAAATTGTAAGCAAAAGTATATTATGTTGAAATGCCAGAATGGTGAAATGATCTGTATTGAATCTAATAAATTGGATGGTTTGTCTAATGTGATATTAGCTATGTTAGTACAGAAATATGTCAGAAAATAGTATGATGCTTATCTTGCCTATGTGTTGGATACTAATGTGTCTGAATCAAAGATTAAATTAGTGCTAGTAGTCTGTGAGTATCCTGATGTGTTTCTAGAAGAGTTACCCGGATTACCGCCGGTCAGAGAAGTTGAATTTTCTATAGATCTTGTCCCGAGGACAATACCGATATCTATAGCACCCTACAGAATGACCCGGCAGAATTAAAAGAGCTAAAAGCACAATTGCAAGAAATGGCTGACAGGGGTTTTGCTCGACCTATTTTTTCACCATGGGGTGCACCGGTTCTATTTTTTAAGAAAAAAGATAGATCCCTAAGATTGTGTATTGATTACCGACAGCTCAATAAAGTCACTATCAAGAATAAGTATCCATTGCCTCGCATTGATGAGTTGTTTGATCAGTTGAAAGGTGCCACAGTGTTTTCCAAGATTGATCCCCATTCTGGTTATTATCAATTACGAGTAAAAGACTCGGATGTGCTGAAAACAACCTTTAGAACTAGGTACGGACATTATGAATTCTTTGTGATGCCGTTTGGCTTGACTAATGCACCTATGGTATTTATGGACTTGATGAATAGAATTTTCAGACCGTATCTGGATAGATTTGTGGTGGTATTTATTGATGATATTCTGGTATATTCCCAAGATGAAAATCAACATGCTTATCATTTGAGAATTATTTTGCAAACTCTGCGCGAGAAACAACTATATGCTAAATTTAGCAAATATGAATTTTGGCTTCAGTAAGTTGGTTCTCTGGGATTAGCTGTTTACTATCAGAGATTTGTACAAGGGTTTTCGATGATAGCTTCACTGATGACACGATTGTTGCAGAAATATGTGAAATTTGAGTGGTCTAATAAATGGCAGCAAATTTTGACCAGTTAAAAGACCTGTTGACTGAAGCACTAGTTCTAGTTCAGCTTGAATCAGGTAAGGAATTTGTTATCTACAGTGATGCATCATTAAATGGTTTATGTTGTGTTCTGATGTAAGAAGGTAAAGTGAGAACCTATGCTTCTAGACAGCTAAAACCACATGAAAAGAATTATCCGATACATGATTTAGAATTGGCAGCTATTATTTTTGCACTGAAAATTTGGCGACATTATTTGTTTGGTGAAAAGTGTTATATATTCACCGATCATAAAAGTTTAAAGTATTTGATGTTGCAGAAAGATTTAAATCTGAGACAGCACAGGTGGCTTGAATTGTTAAAAGATTATGATTTGGTTATCGATTATCATCCGGGAAAAGCAAACGTGGTTGCAGATACTCTGAGTAGAAAGTCTCTATTTGCTTTACGAGCAATGAATACACGATTCTCACTATCTGATGATAATTCAATTTTAGCTGAGTTAAAAGCTAAACCGATGTTTCAGCAACAAATCTGCAAAGCTCATAAATGTGATAATGAGTTACAAGCTAAGCGGGTACAGTATGAAATGACTTCTGATTTAGAATTTCAAATTGGACCTAATGATTGTCTGTTATTTCGAGGTAGAGTATGTGTACCAAAGAATTCAGAGCTTATACAGAAGATTTTGCACGAAGCTCATAATGGTACTATGTCTGTACATCCGGGGAGTAATAAAATGTATAATGATTTGAAAAAATATACTGGTGGGTGGGAATGAAACGCGGCATTTTTGAATTCGTATCTAGATGTTTGATATGTCAGCAAGTTAAAGCTGAACATCAGGTACCTTCAGGATTGTTACAGCCAGTCACGATACCAGAATGGAAATGGGATAGAATTACTATGGACTTTGTATCGGGGTTACCCTTATCTCCGAAAAAACAGACGCTATTTGGGTAATCGTCGATCGTTTGACGAAGTCTGCACATTTTATTCCTGTACGTATGGATTTCTCCCTAGACAGATTAGCAGAATTATATGTTTCTGAGATTGTCAAGTTACATGGAGTACCAATCTCCATTATTTCTGATAGAGATCCGTTGTTTACATCCCGATTCTAGAACAAGTTGCAAGAGGCCTTGGGTACGCAATTACATTTTAGCACTACATTTCATCCTCAGACCGATGGCCAGTCCAAACATGTAGTACAAATTCTGGAAGATATGCTTTGGTGTTGTATTTTAAAATTCGAAGGCAATTGGGAGAAATATGTCGTTGGTCGAATTCGCATACAATAACAGTTTTCAATCAAGTATTAAAATGGCACTGTATGAAGCTCTATATGGTCGTAAATGTAGAACTCCATTGTATTGGACTGAGCTCACTGATAAAAAGATACATGGAGTTGATCTGATCCGTAAAATCGAAAAAAAGTAAAAGTGATTCAAAATAATTTGAAAGCAGCTTTTGATCGTAAGAAATCCTATGCGGATTTTAAACGTAAAGAGATAAAATTTCAAGTTGGTGACAAAGTATTTTTGAAAGTCTCACGTTGGAAGAAAGTTCTTCGGTTTGGTCGTAATGGAAAACTGAGTCCTCGATTCATCAGACCGTAAGAAATTATTGAAAGATCAGACCTATTGCGTATCGATTGGCTCTACCTCCAGAATTTGATAGAATTCATAATGTTTTTCATGTATCTATATTACGACGGTATCGATCAAACCCTTCACACGTTATTTCTTCGACAAATGTTGAAATTTAGCCTGACATGACTTATAGTGAAGAACCAAACAAAATTCTGGACGTGAGACAAAAGAATTGAGAAATAAAAAGGTAGCTTTAGTAAAAGTCCTCTAGCAACGACACGGTATAGTAGAAACTACTTGGGAACCCAAGGAAACAATGAGAAAGCAATATCCGAACCTCTTTACTAGTAAGATTTTCGAGGATGAAAATTTCTTAAGGGGGAGAGTTGTAATAGCCTGTTTTCAGTAAAATCGGAACAGTGGTTTCGGGACCACAAGTCCGAGTCCAGAAGAAGATTTATATTAAAATTATTTTATGGTTTACAGTATGATAAGAATATCGTATAAAAATTCCGTTAAGAAAATTTTATCGAATGCATGTTTAATTGATAAAATGACCAAATTGCATAAAATGCAAAGGTTGAGTTCTAGTAGCTATAGGTATCAAATAGTTATGGAATTCAAAATTGGAGGTCCTTATATGGAAAATAGACCATTAAGAGGAGTTAGTAGATAAGTATGATGATTCATCAATAGAAAATTAAATAAAGAAAAGACTAAATTGGAAATATGAAATAATAAAAGATGATATTTTAATTAAATAAGAAATATCATCATTTTATATCATCTTTCCCAAATAAAATCCATGGAAACCTCGGCTATGGGTATTGAGTTATACCAAGCTTATTTTTGCTCAATTAAATATGTATTCTTTTTCCTATTTTTAATTATTTTTATGTTTCGAGATCATAATAACTTAATCTAGCTATCTCGTGGATTAATTTGTAAAGTTATCAAAGTATTAGGGTTTTTCCATGGATGAATATGTATGAATTTTGAAGTTTTATGGTAGAAAATGAAAGGTTGTTGATAGATAAACAACTTTTGTAAAGTGAATTTTAATGAAATTGTGATTTAGGCACTAAATTGTAAAGATGGAAAATTCATAGAAAAATTTTGAATTTTATGAAATACATGGGTTGTTATTATTACATTTAAAAATCAGCTAGGCTTGGAATAAGGATTAATTGCATGAATTTTATTTTCCGAGCCTAGGGACGAAATCGTAATTAAATGGAAGTATGGGGGAAAATGGTAATTTTTCCAAAAGTGTGAATTGAATTGAATTGAATTGAATATGAATTGATGTTAAATTCATTTATATAGATCCAGATAGACCAAATACGGAGTTAGAACGAGAAAAACAGAAGGTATCAGATTAATAGATTACAAATACATGAACACTTGTCAAGCTAAGTTCGTGTAACTAAATTTTGTATATTTATATGTTTGAATTGAATGTTGTATATGTGAATTGTGTAAATTCCATATATATGAAATTGATCACATATCCGACAATGCCCGACAATGCCCGACAAATATTAAGTCCCATTTGAATAAATCAAATTCGATGGATACAGGATTCCCAAATTGGTTGTGGTCCTGCATGTGTTGTAGGCACACCACAACTCGAAAGAGCATCCCGTTATTAGCTCCCATGAGCATCCCGATATTTGGCTCTCACGAGCTTCCCGTTATATAATTCTTGCGAGCTTTCCGTTTATGGCTCTTTGGAGCTTCCCGATAATTGGCTCATCGGAGCTTTCCGACTAAAGGCTCTTTCATGAGCTTCCTGATTAATAGCTCTTTGGAGCTTCCCGATATTGGTTCGGTTGAACTTCCCAATTACGGCTCTAATGAGCTTCCCGTTATATAGCTCGAATGAGCTTCCTGTTACATGGCTCACATGAGCTTCCCGTTATATGGCTCGAAAAAGAGTTTCCCGTTTAAGTGCTCGTATGAGCATTTCCGAATATGAATTGACGGATTACAGATTTGTACACCTTGTGTGTACTACCCGTGTGTCCATCGATTTTTTCAATGATTCCACGGGCAAAATCCTGACATGAGAAAATATGAATTCAAAATGAATCATTACCCGTATATACATGAAGTATATGGAATTGGTATATGAATACAAGAAGTGGAAAGTTATGAACATGGAAACTTGATACTGTTGGCCTCACACATGTTCCTTGACATTTATATGAAATACATGTCTAACATGATTGATGATATGTGCTAGGGCTTTTAGCCATCTTGCTTGAGTATGCTTTATAAGCTTACTTTAATTTTGATTAAATGGTAAGTTAAATTCCATGTTATACGAACTTACTAAGCATTAAATGCTTACCCTGTTTTATAGTATTCGGCAGCTCGTAAAGGTTAGAAGTTGGTCGGAGCTACATCACACTATCCTTCGGCTCATTTCAGTATATGTAACAAACTAAATTTTGGTATAATGACATGTATAGGTTGAATTGGGACATTGATGGCAAACATGTGTTTTAGTTGTAACTAGCCATTAGAATGGCTTGTGATAAATATGTTTTGATGAGTATATAAGAGTCTATATACGGTTGATGTGTGTTTAAAATGAATAAATGATGGAAATCATATAGATATATTGATGAATGGTTGAAATGACATATTTAATATAAAGATGTTCTTTTAAGTATTAGGTTAATATGAAAATAATAAAGACTAGGTTATATGTATTGATATATCATGGATGATACTTGGTATTGGCTTGATTTGGATGTATTTTATTGGCTTGTGAATGTATTAAAGTGTGAATGTAGGTGAAAGACAAATTGGGTGAGAAATAAGACTTGAAAATGACCTATTTCATCCACACGGGTAGAGACACGGCCTAGCACACGGGCGTGTGATTTGGCCGCGTGTCTCCTACATCTTTAAAATTTAAAATAGAATGCTAAAAATTTCTCACACGGCCTAGCACACGGGCGTGTGACTTGGCTGTGTGACCTAAGTTAGAGAGTTACACGGGTACGGACACGGGCTGGGACACGACCGTGTGCCCTATTTCGAATGCCTACACGCCCTGGCCACATGAGCGTGTGTCCCCTGCACCTTGGAAAAATTTTGAGATTTTGCAAAAAATTCTCTGAGTACCCGGTTTAGTTGTTTCTAATGAATGTTTTGGGCCTCGAGAGCTCTTGTAAGGGACTTTATGATTGATTTCTGATATGATTGTTTAAATGATATGAATTGTCTATATTTAATCTGTAAATTCTGGTAATGCTCTGAAACCCTATTCCGGTAACAAATATGGGTTAGGGGTGTTACATCTCCCTTATTATATACCATTAGGAAAGCTACTTAGTAAGTGTTCATCCAATAACCTTTTCATAAGTGTGTTACCCTCATAGGGTATCTTTAATCTCTTTGGGTTAAATTCATTCTCCCATATGATCCTATTTTATCTCATAGTAACCATTACATCTTCCTTAATGAAAAGTGAATTACTATCAAATAGTAATTAAATCATTTATCACAAAGGCAAATGATCCGTGATCACATTTACTTTTCATCTATAATATAATGTCGATGAGAGGATTTCATTTACCTTTCTTTGAGGTATGAATTCTACTATTGTGGAATGGTGCTAGACACTGTAGAAGTCGTATACTCAAAGTACCAACTTTCAGTTTCTTATCTATTTGAACTTAAGTTTTTATTTACATCAAATTATATGAGTCACACGTACATAGTCAATCATCCACTCAAGATATTACGTCACACTATGAATGTCATAAGTGAATAAATCTATAAACGGATCTAAGATCTATTCTACTTGGCATATATCCAACATACTGTCAATTTAGTCAGTCATATCTATATCTTTATCTTCTGGAAGTCATCCGTTCCAATACCCAAGACAAGGTATCTCCCCAATGGGACTTAATAAACACCATATTAGTCTTTCAATCGATTTGCTTGGTTCCGATTAAACTAATGACATGTTTATATTATCTACTAATGTAAGTTGTATTTTCATATTATGATCCGACCACGTAATAGCTCTTATATTAGTTAAACGTTAGATAATCAGTGAGCCAATATTTGCTTCCATTTTGCTTTACATGCAAAACCCAATAAGAAAAATATACAAAAGATATTAATGTAATTAATGAATCTTTTTTTAAACCAATTTCTTCGAAAAATATAAGTATGCATAGATGAAAATACTACATTAAGAGCACTAAATCTCAACACTAAGTTCTCAGAGGGAGCTTAAGAACTTAGAAGTGAGTGATCTATACTTTTAGATACAAAAGTGAGGTTGTTGTGCTAGAGTGTCATAAGGACTTAATTCGCTTGTTGTATTGAGATTAAAGATAGTGAATTTTTTTATCGAGCTAAGCTCCGCAAACATAGGGAAACAAAATTACATAAACAATTTTGCATACCCTATTTTTCTATTGTGTTTATCACAGTGTCAGCTGAAATACCCACTTCCGCAGTCACTTTGACCACCACTTACACACTCTATTTTTCGTGAGGAATTATCGACCTTAGTCTCCAACAAAATCATAGCTCGAGGAAATAGTAGATAGCATCCTCTCCTTAGTATTGTCTAGATTATAAATATGGAACATGGTCATGAGTCATTTGTCTAAAACAAATAATTTCATCATTATCATTAGAGAAGATGCAATAGAGACCACGAGATCAAAATGAATTGAAGTAATTGAGCACATTTAACCTAAAGGGATCAGAAATATCCTACGAGGACAACACATAGATGACAAATGTCATTTAACTAAGGCTTGACAAAACTATATTTAGTAGTGATATATACTCAGGAGTTTAGTCATCATACTTCTACTGAATTGACTCCATGACTAAATAACTCAAACACACATATAATTATTCCAAATATTTCGTTTACTAAAATCATCGCAATATAAAAAATTCCCATAACATTTCTTAAATTATTAGCAAGAATTTCCGAAGAAAAACTTAGTGGGAATCCATGTACCTATCCCCCAAAATCTGTAAAATGGAAATATATATCTTCTGGGTTTTCTCCTTTTAACTAGTTGAATGAGAAGAATGAAATTGTTAATGGATGATGGGTCACATGAATGAGATATAGATTCGTATCCATAATTTTGATGTTAGCTCCTGGATTAGACCTCCACAGATCAAGTAGAGTTCTTTCCGTAGCGTTGAAACAAATCGACCTTTCGCCAAAGAACTTCTTGACTAGATAGAGATCATGGTTTATGTCTTCAGTTTGTATCTGCTTTAGTTCCTTCTTTATTTAAAATATATGTTGAAACACATTCTTAGAGTTTTATTTCTTTTAAGATTTCGTAGCAGCTTTGACTTATAAATAAAATAGTTTGACAACCTTTGTAGTTGTGTTTTTGTTCATCAATAAAATTCTATTTTAAAGTTTTCCTTTTCTCCAGATGTTTAAAGATTCATCCTAATTTAAATACTTGTTGACTCATCAACTTATTCACACTGTTAATTAGAGAGATGGTAAGACGCATTCAATCCTTTATTTCAGTTTTGTTAAATTTATTTTCTTGTATAAGTTTGGCATCGATAACCCTAATAAAAATGGGCATCAAACAAGGACATTACTGAATCCTTTTGCTTTGAGAAGCAATGAAACTGGGATGACGTCAAAAGATATTATTAGCAGCCCAATTTGCAAGTTGCCAAGAAGCATGGAAGATAAAAGCAAAGCAGTAAAGAGACATAAGAAGGCAAAGGCAAAAGGCAAAGGGGGGCATCCCTCAACACACATTTCTTATCTTTTGTGTGTGTATTTCTTTTCAATCGTGTGTCAGAGAAGAACCCAATGGGGCGGTGGGTGCTGCTAATTATTTTATGCTTCACATTTCCACGTTAACCCTATACTCCTTACGTGTCCAGACCCCATACATTCCCTTCCACACTTGGGTTCCCCTTTTCTCAATAATATCTTCACAACTGGCATTTCCTTATCGTGATCACAGATTCCTTATTACCTTCCTAACCATCAATTTTACACTACGATTTTGAAATTGGTATTCATCCAATGTTTTAATCAATCAATTCAGTTTAATGAATTTTAAAACTTTAAGTCCTTCCTTATAAATTAATGTAATACATATATAATTAGTATTTTCTCTGTATCTTTACATGTTGAAGTAGATTTCAATAATTCCATTAGATTTTAATTTATGTCAATTAAATTTATTGAATTTCTTAAGACATAACGATTTTTAGTCCTTTAATTTTGAAAATTATTTTAGTTCTATATTTAATTATTTTGAAAATTAATCTTTAGTAATTTTGCTGTAAATTATTATATGGATTATATATCAATATTTAATTAATTTTTTTAGAAATTAAAAGATCAAAAACAAAAAATTTAATGAGAACTAAATAATGTATTTTTATTATGCTATTTATTAAGTAGATTAAGGGTGGGTTTGGATGAGCGATTAGGTGGGGTGCAGTGCGTTTAGCCTACTTTTTGTCTCATGCTATAATATCTAATCTCACCGTCACCGCTATTTTTACATTAACAACAGGTAAATGTACCATCCATCCAAACTCACCTAAACTTAATTAACTTTCTAGATTAGTTGATAGAAAATTGATGTGACCACATGTAATATCGTGTCACCGTTATATCAGTGGAGTATCCAATTCATGTTTGTTTTTTTTTTATCTTTTCAACCTTTTAGCCCATTGACTCAGATATTATTAGTGATTTTCTGTTTTCATTTAATCAAGTGGACAAACAATTGGACTTTTCTATTCTCAAGATAAAAATGTATGTAATTATAAAATAAAAAGTTATTTAACATTAAAATTCTCAATTAACTTGATTTCAATTCAAATTATTTGTCACTTAAATCAGTAATTTATTGCTAAATTTTATCATTTATTAGAAACATTGTAAGTCAATATTTGTATGTTTTAATTTAATTAATTATTTGTGCTATTTATAATGTTTGTAATTGAATTGTTTTGAGTAAATACAACATTAATTTAGTTAAAAATTAAAAAATTAAAAGCAATAAAATTTATTATAAATAATTATGTTGTTAATAATTTATAATTAGCTTTTTAAATTAAATAGCTTAAGCATAATCTCAAACAATAACAATTATAAAATAGGAAAATTTAATTTTTATGTTAAGAAAAATGGGGTTCCAAAGCAGGCATGCCGTTTTTTAGGTAATGTAGCTTGTGCTTTCCCCTTTTGGATTGGAATATATAATATTGAGAACAATAATGCTATGCTCTCTCTCTCTCTTAGTCATGCGAAAGTGACAAGAAACGATTTGATTGATTTGATTGAATACTCTCAAAAAAATTAAGGGTTTTAAGTATTTTTAAGTTGATATTTGATTTTTTTTATCTAAATTCATCTTTGGATTGGCGATTGGATGCGGTGCGGTGCGTTTAGCTTATTTTTTATCTCACGCTATAGTATTGCTACAGTATCTAATATTACCGCTACCGTTGTTTTTATATTAATCGTAAGTAAACGCACCGCCCATCCAAACGCACACTTAGTATAAAAGTAGAGGCGAAATCAAAAAAATTTTAAGCGGTCAAAATTAAATTATAATTTTATGGTGGTAAAAATATAGTTTTATTATTTTAATAGTTTATATCTTTATAATTTTTAAAAGATTAAATTAAATTTTTATACTTTTAAAAGAGCAAAAATGTAATTTTACTTTTATCAATTTAAAATTTTTAAATGAAAAAAAAATCATTTTAGGGGGGTCGGGCCTTCTAGCCCCCCTAATTTCGCCCCTATATAAGAGTAAGTATTCGATATAATAATAGTATATTTTTATTTCATAAATATTTTTAAAAAATTTATATGTGTTTATTTTTTAATATTTTATTATACCTTTAGAGAATATTTATCAACCCTTGAACAATATTTATGGAATCTAAAATTTCATTCTTAATATACCAAATATTTTCCATTTTACAACTAATGACTCTTACATATGACACAAATCTCATGTCATCTATTAATTTTGTCATATTAGAAAAAATTAAAATATATGTAAAATATTTTATATTTTAAAAGTTAAAATTATGAAAATTTAAAAACTTTAAAACATATTTACCAACAAAGAATTTTGTTTTCCAGAATTTTAGAGTTTTGAAATTTATATAGTTTTAAATTTTTAAATTTTATTTTTAAATTATCTGTAATTTTCTAATATTTTAAATAATTATTTCTAATTTCATAATATTTATTTCTCTAGAAACCTTGAATTTCTTTTTATTTTAGATTTTTAACGGTTTTAGATTTTTTAATTTTAGAAATTTAAAATTCATTTTACAGTATAAATATTTAAATTGATTTTTATACAACTAAACTAAACAATTACATTACAACGGGGAGAAGGAGAAGAGTTTACAAACATAGGGATCAAACCCTAAAATGAAAAATTCCTACTTTAGATCCTAAAATTTATAAAATTATAAATTAATATATGATAAAATTATAGTTTAATCTCAAAATATTAAAATTTTGATTTTATCCTACTGAAAACCATAAGATATATATCAATACAAAATGAAATTACATTTTGACTCTAATCAAAATATACAACTTAATCTCGTCTCCTAAAAAATTTCTGACTTCACCACTGGATTGAACTCTAAATCTCGTGCCAATAACCTAAAATTCACATAATTTTGCAGGAAGTGTAAGATGAAATGTAAAAATGACATTTGTGTAGCATGTACAAGTTCATACCATTTGGTGCGTAAAAAATCATTGGTTGTTAAAACACCACGTGGTTACATTTTAAAGAAATTAAAAGATGAATAACAGAAATCAAATTCAAGCAAAAAGAATCAAATATTTTGGCCAAGGACAGCTTGAATCTTCCACCGTGCGTCTTAGCTCTGCAATCTTTGGCAAACATACAGGGACAGCCACCCACAGTACGCAAGCATCTTTATCCAAGCTTTATAGTTGTTCATCAATTTAACGAATAAAAGAAAAAAATATCTCACCGTGGTGGACTTGAGTACTGTTTCTTAAGCTTTCAAACCTTCATCATGAATGGCTTGTGTTATGGGGTGGGAAGTTTTTGATTACATATTGCTATTCTTTCCTTACTTTGAGGGAATTATTTAGGGAAGCTTTGTCTTGTCTTCACTTATCAGCGGTCACATCCACAGAGCATTAAATGCTTACTTTCATACAATGAGTTTGGATGTTAGTCAACGTGTCACTGCTTTTATCTTACTCCATTCAAATTCATTTAAATTATCGAAGTAACTACCAACTGATTGCCCAGCCCTTTGTCGGCATCTTAAATTTCAAGTATCAAATTTTGTGATTGTAGTTTTTCTCGTTATTTACATTCATGTAAGAATAATTAAGGAAAATAATGGTAAAATGTATTGTATTTTCAGGAAGAAAATTTAATTTAAGTGAATTTTGAATGAATTAGTTAATTTACCATTACTTCAAACTATTATTTAAATATGTGGTTAGAAGAGAGTTTGGACAGATAACTAAACAGAACAAAGAAGGTAAAGAGAGATTTGCAAACAATCATTTGTTAACACAATTGCTGTAAAATCTCGTTCAATGAATCGTTTCATTCCGGAATTGATCCATCCATCTATTGGCTAAAATGCAAATTACCCTTACACCAAGAAGTATTTGTAACCCCAATAGCTAATCCCAACTTGTTACAACTATTCACCCAAACCTCACTTACAAATGTTTAATCTCTCACAAGGAATGTCTACTAATTGAGTGCGAAATTACAAATAAAAATAATTTAAAATAATAATGCAATTCAACACAGCATTCTCCCAAAAGGTGCATCTTCACATACAAATCAACTGCCAATTTATAGGCTTAATATGAAAACTTTAGTCGATTAACACAATCCAAGATAAATACAACTTTATTAGTATACAAAATTGTATAAATAATCTTCAATCTTATCCAAAGATATAGTAGGATTAATCCTTATAAAATCTGCACATAAATTTGCTAGGATAAGGATAAAGGATAAGCATAAGTTTTATCTAAAAAGTTGAGTCAATCGCAACTTCCTTAAGGGCCCATTCGGATACGTGGTGCGTTTACCTACAATTAGTGTAAAAACAACGGTGGCGATGAGATTAGATATTATTGCATGAGACAAAAAGAAAGCTAAACGCACTGCACTGGAGGTAAACGCCTATCCAAAAGGTCCCAAAGACTCCAACTTATATTTGGACTTGAAGGCAAAATAAAACACATTCATAAAACATGTCCTTGAAGTCTATTTACCTACGGTAATCATATATGAAAAGGCCTAAGTAAAAAATGTCAACTTCTAAAATCACCTAGGCTATCCCAAGGTCTTTATCTGAACAGGTGTTTGAACAGCCTGTGTTCAATCGAGTGTTTGAACAACCATCAAGTCATCATTGCTAAATAGCCTTGGTCCTAACAATCTTCCCCTTTGACTTTTGGAAAAACATAAGCAAATGGTATATGCCCCCTATCAACATCTCATCAGATCATAATGGATCTAAAAAAGAAGATTGAATAAAGTCTGAACATGGACAATATATCAACATTAGCAATTTCCAACAACATCTAATACATAAGAACAATAACATCAGTGTTTGTCGCCAAATGTGCGGACGTTTGACTAAAAAATACCACATCAAAATATATAAAATTAAGTAAATAGTGTCCGCAAGTATACGAGTCAAATTTTAATATAGTAAAGTGTTACAACAGAACACATGGAAGTTTTCTGAGGATCACACCTAAGAGAGGACGAATTAAATAAGAAATCTGCTTCTACAATAGTAAGTCTAAACAATAATAATTAAACTTATATTATGATAAAAAATAAAATAGATGACAAGCATCAACTAAATTAAATTAGCAAAAATAGACAAACAACTAAATCAGGTTAACAGATAGAATGTTAACTCATTTCAGTGGTTGTAGTTAACATCAGAATTTGAGTTTAAATGGAATCAACTATTAATTAACTAGTATTACCTCTCAACCTCTACTAATTAACTAATTGACAAGTACTCGCTTATCTCTCTACCTCACTTTTTTCACAGGGGTAAATTATGATTTACTCGAAAAACTTATCTCCTGACCTCATTTAACCTAGATTACTTCCTAGGGTCGTCAATCCTAGGGTTCAGGCACACATAATTTAAAATCAGTTAATTCCTATGGGAAACCCATATTCCTCCGTTAACTACTCTCACACCCACTCGTTAATCTCCTAGGGACTTAGTCTCTCATGGGTTTAGATGTCATAGCTCTTAGATTTAATTTAAACATGCAAAAGAACACAAGTAAATTAAAGTAAGAGAAAGGGTTAAGAAATTGCTCAATTGATTGAATCAAATATGCTTAGAGTTGCGTAATCTCTTTATCATTAACTGATCTTGATGTTTGCAAAAGAACAATAAAAGAAATTATTGAATAATTTAATAGAAAAGACTTAGGTTCAAACCGAACCTAGCCGAAAAGAATAAAGTGTTTATAACACAAAATAAAACCTAAACCTACTAACTAAGACTCCTAAAGGATTGGTTACATATTAGGAATAACCTTTTTATTTATAAATGATGTTTAGAAACCGTAATTAGGTCTATTATAGGTCATAATCTTGAAAATTATTTGATTGCATGAACGGTTTTAACCTTTTCAAGTCTTGTGCCCCACATTCAAACTTGTGTCGCGACACGACACTGATTTCCTGAGCTTAGAGTTCCAGTTTCTCATATTATGTCTCGAAAAACTTGTGCTACACTCGAGTGTCGTCCATAAGGTTGTTGAGCTGCTAAATACATATCTTGCACACTTAATTCAACACATTAAAACTATCTAAGGCCCAAATTGGCTTAATAGGCAACTAACATCAATTTTTGTGTAAAAACGCTTACTTTGCAAATAATTAAACCTAGACTATGAAAGTTGAAAATGCGATAATTAAACGTAAAACGACTAGAAAATAAGCCTCTTAATTGCTAAAATGTACTAAAACTACCACCATGTTTGGTGGCAAGCCAAATACCCTGACACTTAAGTTTTTTCTTATTCTCAAGCAAACAAAAAGAAAATAAAGACAAAACATAAGCATGCACAAAAATGTACTTGAGCAAGCTTGGCACACGAGATTGGATCGGAGCATTAACACTAGGAAGAAAAACAAAATATTTTTTTTGTTCATTTTCTTTACCGAACCTAAAGCGAGAAAAGGGTTTCAAGCTTTTTTACATTCAATCCTTGGATTATTAGGTAATTTCACGTTATTTTCTTGTATTTTTGTTTGTTTTTGATTTATCAGGATCATGGTTTAGCTATATGTATACCAATTTGTAAAACTATTAAATTTTTCAAAAGTTACCATTGTTGATTTTTTGAAGCTATTGGTACTAAATTGCTTGCTTTTAAGCTTAGAAATGAAAAAAGACTAGTTTGTGAACTTAGGGACTAATGTGTGTAAATTTCAAAATTAATGTTACATTTTGTAATTATAGATAGTAGAGGGTTATAGAAGGATTTAATTGAGATCAGTTTTGAAACCGAAGCTCAAATTTGAAATTTATGATAATTTCAGGTTTAGGGACTAAATTGAATAAAATGCAAAATTTTAGAAAGCATTCACAAAGTGAAATTGAACTATCATATACATGTAATAGGATGTTATAAGGTATTTAGAATAGATAAATTGAAATCAATTATCGTATAGATCAAGATTTGAATCAAATGGAGGAAAATCGGGGAAAAGGAAAAATTATGGATTAGTCCTCGACACTGTGGTTGTTGTTGTTTTTGTTAAGTAAGTTCATTTGGTAGGGTTATATTTAATCATTATATGTACTTGAATTGTGAATTTGTGTATGTGTGAATGTAATTTGAATTGTTTACGATTTGGTACAAAATGTGATATATGGACTGAATTGTAAATGAATGATTATATGTGCTAAATGTGTCCGAATGAACATAATAAATGATAGGATACAATTGGCATGCCAATAGAGTTAATTGTGTGCTGGTACAGATATATATAATGGTACGATGTATGTGATTGTACGGAATTTATTACTGATTATATCAGAGTCCAACATTTGTTACAGATTACCGAGTTTTATATGTCTCTACGGAGATCGTGGTGTGGTAGAGGGACATGTTATTACAAAATTATATGATTGCTTATGGGCTTTTCAATTCAATTCCCTGGTGTGGTGTAGTTACATGTGTATTTGAATTTGTTCATTAGTGTTCATCAGGCTAAATGGTTATTGAATGAATTAAGTTGAGATAAAATGGTATGAGCTTGATATGAAAATGGCTAAATGTTATATTCATAATGAGATTGGTATTGAAACATTGTTTATAAGTGACTTAGAATGTCATATGTTTGAATTACTATACAATATGGTTATATGTTAACTCACATTGTTCAAATGTGCTTTGTCATTGATGTGTGTCCATGTTATTAACTAAAAGTATGACAAAGGCAAGTGCACCTATCGGTAAATATCATATCTACAGTGAGTAAAGATATCGTATCCACGATGACTAAAAGTACTAGTAACTACCGTTTTCCTATTATTTAGGCAACAAATTGGAGTGATTGGTTTAAACTAAAATTACTAAATTAATTTAACTAAAAAACTCAACAGAGAATAAATTAGGAAAATAATTGAATAATAACCAATGAGAGAAACAATACCTAGGAAATAATCCACCTAGACTTCATATATTATTATGAATCTAAATTAAATGATTTATTCACTTGGTATATTGATTCGTAGAAATCCCTAAATTATGCTAATATCTCTTTCGAGAGTAAGAGCAACTGACTCTAGGTTGATTAATTGAAATTTCTTTCTAATTGAGACCCTTATTGTCGTATTAACTCGATCTATGGATTCTCTTATTAGATTTGACTCTAATTCGGTATATTTATGTCGTCTTATTTCTAGGATTGCATGCAACTCCACTCAATTATGCTAGATCTACTCTTAAACATGAACTTTTACTCCTTTAATTTAAGCACATTAAACATGAATTAATATCCCGAAAATATTAAAACAAGAGATAAGCACACATAACTGAATCAAGTATTTATCGCGTAAAATAGAAATCAAATAATAGAATTCATCATAGGGTTCATATTCTCTAGGTATCCAGGGAATTAGTCTATAATTGTGAATAAAAACATCTCAAAGTCAAAATAACCACAAGAAATAAAGAAACTCATAAAAACTTCAAAAGTAATTAAAAGAAGGTCTTCAATCTTGATGGAAATCTGCTTTAGAGTTGGCTCCAATGGTGTTCTTCGAGTTGTTTCCTTCAACAATCTCTAATGGTTCCCTATTCTCTTCTTATATGTGGTATTTATAGACTTTAGAATGCCCAAAAAGCCTAAAAATTACGTTTTCCATATGTTTGGGATACAAGTCGCAAAATCGACACGGTTTGGCACATGGCCGTGTGTCCAACTCGTGTGGCTTATACGGCGGTGTGTTCAGCCCGTGTGGGAAGGCTTAGCCCTTATGGCTCTTAAAATCTGCTATTTTTGTCTGATTTTTTCTCCTTTTGCTCCCAAATACTCTCCTAAGTATAGAAACATGAATTTAAAGGACTATGCGCATAAAATTCACTAATTTGCATAAATAATCATCTAAAAATGCATTAAGAATGAAACTAAAATATGTTACTTTTATCAATTATCAAATATCCCCATACTTAAGAGTTTGCCTGTCCTCAAGCAAAATCCTCAACTCACATTAAAGTTAATCTTTCCCAACTTGTAATTCTCATCAATAATGTCTCAAAATAATTCGCAAATAATTATGCATTGACAATTCAACTAAAAGGGCACTAAAGATTCAAACAATCCAAGCTGAATTTTTTAAAGCACGATAGCATAGGTGTCTCCCCTTATTTAAGTAATTACCTTTAATTCAAAATCAACAAGAATTGACATCCTCACTAAAGATTCACTCAAAGTGTTTAAGTTTCAAGAAATATGCACTCAACAGTCGAACAAGAAATGTCATTACCATAAGTTTGCTTGAAAATCAAATCTCCACCACTATAAAATGATATGACACACCAATCAAAAGGTTTTTAAGAGGTTGTAACGGGGCTTAGATTAAGGTTGTGGAAAAAGGCTAGAAAAGCTGGTTATAATCGAGATCAAGTTGATAAATTATCAAACTAGAAAAAAAAATAAGGAATTGCTGAATTAAAGAAAAGTGCATCAATTAATACTATTCAAGAAAAAAAATGAGCTTCTCAATAAAAAATGAAATTAACTGTTCAAGCTCAATCAACAAAAAATTAATCAATATATATATTTAAAACAATAAAATAAATTCAACAATTCAAGGAGCATAGTTAGGCAACTAACCAAATCAAATTTCGACAAAAACGGGAGTCAATAAAATGGGAAAGAGACACAACGAAAAAATGGGTTATGGGTTAACATTGACGGGTTAATCAAGAAAATGTGTGTTAGGTTCAACAAGGTTCACTAAGGGATAATTCAATAGGTAGGCTTTTTACAGGTTAAGTGGGTTAAAACCTAACTGCTTCTATCATCTAAGTATATCAAATCAAAGGTACGGTCTCGACGTGCATAATCAAAGCAAGTTCTAGAATAACAAATCAAGTTCTAGAATAACAAAAAATTATGGTTTTGATGTCAAACTTGCAAATTTAAAACTTCAAGATAATACCTCAGTTTAGGGAAACAACCTAAAATTTTTATTTCTGAAAAAATACTTATCATGCTTGACTTTTTCATGTCTTAAAGTTTAAATCAACAGATGCAGAAATATCTACAAATTAATTGAAAACAACATCAATAAAAATCTCAAACTGATAACAATTCAGTCTAATAGAAGTATGAGAAGATTGCTTAAATACAATAAATAATTCAGAGATTTTCTAATAATTATATAAATAATCTCCCCACACTTAAGATGTACATTATCCTCAATGTACAAACAGATATAAGCACAAAATAAGCAGAATATCATAAGAGAGGGAGAAAATTGAAACTGCCCTGAATATGGATGAAATCGCCAGAATAGTGGAAACCGAAATTGTAGGCAAATGAAAATGTAATGTATGGTTCCGAGCAAACTAATAAGAAAATAAACACAAATAATGAAGAAGATTAAGAGGTTACAAACTCAATTAGAAAAACCCATAAAAATAAAAACATAGTTCGAAAGAAGATAAAATAAAGAAGTCTCAAAAATAAGAATAAAACAACTAAAAAAATAAAAATAAGGCTGAAAGAACAAAAATAAAACCAACGATCTTCATTGTGAGAGGCACTGAGATCGTGAGACGCTGGCTCAGAAGAAGAAATGTGGAGATGCTGATAGATCTACTGCAAAGTCCCATCTATACTGTCAAATTGCTCAAAACTGTGCCACTCGAAACGAGTGAACCACTCGAAGAGGTTCGCTAAAGTAGCAGTAGGGGAATTAGTAGGGTGACTTTGAGGTGGATGAGGAGGTGTATCCTCATGGTGGAAAGGAACATCATCAGCGAAGTTATCATGCTCATCCTAAGGATCAAAAGGAGATAATCGGTATCGAGGAGGATCCATTCCATACAACCGCTCGATCATCCTCATATGACTCATACTTGATAATCCCTGCAGGTCATCTGTCCAACTTGTGTGAAGGAGGAGGATGCTCATGAGTGTCGAGGAGGTTGAAATGTTGTGCGAGGTGAGTCACATAAGGGCCTAAGAAGATAGGACCCTTTCTACTACATTTTGTCTGATGGCGGCAAACAAGGATGATGAAGTAAGCAAGATCGAAAATGTGCCCCATCACCATGCTCTAAAGGAAATGAGCGTCGAATGTACCAACGACCCCAACGCTCTCTCTTTGATCGGTTAATGTGTGGACCAATATAGTGCAAGGCCAGATGTAGGGAAGTAGCCTTCGGTTGACTCGATTCATAGGGCATCATACTAGCCGCAAGCTTTGTCCAGCATAGAGACAAAAAATATGGATGTGCCGGTATAAATCAAGGAACCCCTCAGCACTCATGAACTCCTCAGTATAGAGTCCTAGGGCAACTCTAAAGTCTAGGACGCTCAAATGACGCATTGTACCATCGACTCTGAAAGAAATAGTGCGTGACTCATCATGGCTCGACATCATGTGCTGCAAGAAGAATATCGAATAGAACTCGAGGGTAAGCTCTGAGTATGTGGGTTCAATGACGGAGAAAAATCGGTCCCATGGGGTTGTAGCAATCAGTGTGCAGACTCTACCAGCTAAATGAATCTACTCTAAAGCCACCAAATCAATACAACAGCCTAATCCCAGTGGTCACTGTCGGAGATACTGATATAGGTCCTCTTGATGACTCTGTGAAAATTACAGACACGAATGGCGTGCATCGGTGGAAGGGCCCGTGGAAGAGGTTGCACTTGGAGTCTTTCACTTTTTTGAAGCGGGGAAGACGACCTTAAATTTCCATCTAGTGTTTGTCATGATGTACCTAAAAAATAGATAACCAAACAACTCTTCTAGCATTCAACATAAACGCGCGAATCAACACAGTGGATCAGCTCAAATAACCACAAAACGAAAGTCAAATCTAACTAAAATATAGAATCACAATATTGAACATTCAACTAAAAATATTTGAATCCAAACTTCACATAAAAGAAGCATTAAGAATATAATAATAAATAATAATAATAATAATAGAAAACACAATTCTAAAATAAGACTAACAATAATCCCAACTTTCTAAAAACTAATACCACTTAAAAGTATAAAAATAATAAAACTCAATAATAATAATTAAAATGATGAATGAAAATAATAAAAATAATATGAAAAAGAACCAAAAGAAAATAAACAAAATAGTAATTGAAATCACAATAAAAAAGAAATAAAAAGAATAATAAATAAAATAAAAATAAATAAAAATACATAAATAAAATAAGTGAAGGAGAAAACGATGGTTGTTGGGGACGCTCGCGACACGGAGATGCACACGGTGGTGGTCCACGGTGAAAGGACGACGACGGGGATGTGTGGGATGGGGGATAGACTTGGTAAGAAGCAGATAGGGGTGGCGGTTTGCCTTCAGTGAGAAATAAATATGGCGGCTTGTGCGTGAGTGGTGGACAGACGAAGGTGAAGGGGGTGAAGGGGGAAAAGGAATGAGAAAGGGGAAGGTTAGGGGCAGGTTGCAGCGTTGAAGGGAGAATGGGAAAGGGAAGGAAAATCGGGGATGGTGGTGCGATGAAGGGGAGAGGGGACATTTGTCGAGGGATAGAAGAAAAGAAAGGAAAGAATGAAGGGTTAGGACACTACTGCGATGGGGAACGGGATGAAAGGCGTGATGAAGGGATGGACGAGGGTGTTCGAACTAGAAAAAGGGGGGTTGATGGGGGCTAGGGTTTGTGTGGGAAAGGATTAGGAGGAATATGACAAAACAAGAGGGCATTAGGGTTTTTTAGGGACACAATCGTGTTTAGAACCATGTTGGGCCACACGGCCATATCACATGCCCGTGTCAAGCTTTATTAGTCTGTGTACAATTCAAAATTTAAGCCCAGTTTTTACACAGCCTCAGACATGCCTTTGTGCCTATGCCATTTGTGATCTTCCTTCATTTCTCTCACGCTCGTGTGTGAGGCCGTACGGGGCACAATGTCTCACACACACCCGTGTGACAAGTCGTGTCTTGCACACGGTTGTGTCTATGGCTCGTGTAACTCACTGACTTGTAAATAAATTTAAAAAATTAACTCCAATATTCACACCTTAGGTCGTGTAACCATCGAAATTGGAAAAATTAAGTCCCAAGACTCACACGGCCCAGGACACGCCCATGTGTCCAAGCTGTAAGACCTACATGGCCATGTCGTCAAACTATGTAACTCTCTATCATTTGCTCCAACATGAACACGGCCTGGGACATGCCTATGTGTCTAGTTGCGAGGCCTTGTAACTCACTATAGAATACCCTATTGTGCACACAGCCTGGGATACGCCCATGTGTCTTGGCCGTGTGGTTCAAAAACATTTTTTTTAAAATTTTAGTTTAATTAATTTTAAATTAACATGCAATAAGATTAAAAGAATTAACAAAATTTAAACACTCAAGTTACTTCCCGAAAAGTACTTATTTAGAGTCTAAGCTCGACTTTACCTTAGTCGCCCACAGTTATGGTGGTTCTCGAAGCCGAAACTTCTATTTATTGTTATCAATTTTAATATCAAGATAAGTTCTGAGTCGAGTATTGTTTACCTTAAATATGCCGAACACAGAATGTGTTATCATGACTGTATCGTATGGGAAGACGTTCAGTATTGTAAATGAGTTCGATCTATTTGACTCAAGCTCCGAATGGGAGATTCGTGGATCTGATTTGTCTAGCAGTACTTTGTCCCCAACCTTAAATTGGTTCATTCTCATCACTTGTACATTACGACGTTACTTTGTGTCTTCATCGTGTTTTCTCGATTTCTCATTAACATGCATTTGCCATTCGTCTAGTTCATCGAGTTGTACCATTCGCTCTTCATATGTTGTTTTGTTTCTATCACCTTTACTGAAACATGGCTCCAATATGTTTTCACAAGGGATTTTCTGCATAGAACGTTGAGCCACATGGTTACTAACATTAACAAAACATTTAAAATCATATTGCTCACTAGAGACTCTCACAGAATCACGTGCTTGGAGAATAATCTTTTCGTCACCTACACGAAGCACAAGTTCACCCGTACCAACATTGATAATAGTCCCAATAGTGGCTAAAATGGGTCGACCTAAGATCAAAGGTACCTCACTATCCTCATCCATGTCTAACACAACAAAGTCAAAAGGGAATATGAATTTATCGATTTTCACAAGTATATCCTCAATAGTACCTCTAGGATATCTAATGGTTCTATCCGCTAATTGAATACTCATCCTATTGTGTTTGGGTTTCCCAAGACCAAATTGTTTAAACATTTTATAAGGTATCACATTAACACTATCCCCTAAATCAGCCAAAGTATTTTCAATATTTAAACTATTAATGAGACAAGGAATAGTAAAACTCCTTGGATCTTTAAGTTTGTTGGGCAGTTTATTTTGGAGAATGGCCGAGCAAACTACATTAAGCTCCATAGTCGATGAGTTGTTTATCTTCCTCTTGTTTGTTAACAGCTCATTTAAGAATTTGACATAATTTGGCATCTGCGAAAGAACTTCAACAAATGGTAAGTTAATGTGTAAATTTTTTAAGAGCTTAAGAATTTACCATATTGCTCGTTTGTGTGGTCTCTCTTCAACGTGTTAGGATATGACACTCAAGGTTTGTATTCACTGACAATCGGGTTTTGCTCTTTCTTACTTCCTTAACCTCATTATTGTTCACCACATCTTCTTGCCTCGGTTCTTGTTCATGTTCAACTAACCTTTCCACATCCCAAACAGTAATTGTGTGAAGCTGCTCCCTTAGGTTAGTTTCAGTATTGCTAGGCAAGCTACCTTGTGGTCATTCTGAAACTAATTTAGAAAACTGTCCTATTTGATTTTTGAGTCCTTGAATTGATTCTTGCTTATTTTTCAATGCTGCCTCAGTGTTTTGAAAATGAGTTTCTGACATCGAGATAAATTTTGCCAACATCTGCTCAAAGTTCGACTTCTTCTCTTGCTAATAAAGTTGTTGAAAGTCCGAAGGGGGTTGTGCTATTTGATTTCCTTGACCATTCCAAGAAAAATTGGGATGGTTCGGGTTATTTTGAGGTGTAAAATTACTACTCATATAATTGATTTGTTCATTCTTTGTGCTAGGACTTAAGGGTAAACATTTTGGATTATTCATTCCATCTCTATTTGTATCATATTGCATCACCAGATTCACCTGCGTGGAAAAATATAAACCATCAATTTTCTTATTTAGTACTTCTACTTGGTTTGATAACATGGTGACGACATCTAGATTAAAAACATCGACTACTTTTATTGGTTTCGTCCTCATGACTTGATACTTATAATTATTCAGTGCCATCTCCTCTATAAACTCATAAATTACCTCGGGTGTTTTATTATTCAATGTTCCACCGACTGCTGCATCAATTAATTGCCTAGTTGAGGGGGTTCAAACTATTGAAGAAGATTTGAACTTGTAACTGCAAGGGTAACCTATGATAAGAGCATCTTCTTAATAAGTCATTGTATCTCTCCTATGCAGTATATAATGTCTCTAAATCGATCTAGGAAAAGGAAGAAATGTAATTCCTTAACTTAGCTATTTAGTCGGTGGGAAGTACTTCAGGAGAAACTTCTCGGTCAGTTGAGCCCATGTAGTGATGGAACCTCGTGGTAAAGAGTTTAACCATTATTTTGTTTTGTTCCTCAACGAGAATGGGAACAACTGTAAGCGAATGGCGTCATCAGTGGCGCCATTAATCTTGAAAATGTCGCAAATCTCTAAGAAATTGGCCAAATGAGTATTGGGGTGTTCATCTTGCAAACCATCGAACTGAAAATATTGTTGTACCATCTAAGTAGTGTTCAACTTCAGTTCAAAATTGTTTGGGGCAATGGTAGGTCTCATAATACTCGATTCAGCCCCAATTAGAGTAGGTTTGACATAATCGTACATAGTACGAGGAACAGGGTTTGCAGGAGGTAGCTAAATATTTTGATTATCACCCATCTCCTTAGTAATATTGTTGTTCTCTTGTTCGTCTACTATATTCCGTCGACTCTGCCTTGCTTCTCTAACCTCTCTACGATTTCTGCAAGGAATACTTTCAATTTTACTATCAAAAAGCAATGGTCTCGACGGATTTCCTCTAGTCATAAACTAAAAGAATCTACCAGAAGCAAACAAAAGACAAATTAAAATGTAAAAAAATTAATTAAAACAAAAAAATAGAAATGACTAAATTAATAGAAATAAAGTGTTCTTAATATTTCAGTCCCCGGCAATGGCTCCAAAAACTTGATGTGTGTCCACGTTACTAACTAGAAATACGACAAAGGCAAGTGCATCATGAGATCTAAAAGTACTACTAATTACCATTTTCCTATTATTTTGTCGACAAATTGGAGTAATTGGTTTAAACTAAAATTACTAAATTAATTTAACTAAAGAACTCAACAGAGAATAAATCAGGAAAATAATTGAATAATAACCAATGAGAGAAACAATATCTAGGAAAGAATCCACCTAGACTTCATTTATTATTATGAATCTGAATTGGATTGATTTGGTGTCAAATTGAGGCAGATTGGATTTATTGATTTTGGAAATGAATATATGCAATATTTGGTATGATTTTGGATTGGCTTTGTGTAGGGTTAAGTGTGCATTTAAGCATCATTTGGGTAAGTTGATAACTTAGCATGACATAAGTACCAAAAATGCAGATTTTTTACATTTTGTCTATAAGGTATCGACACCTTAAAAAAAGGTATCGGTACATTGACAAAAGTTTTTTAATTTTCAAAACATCGAACCTAAAAATCTTATCAATACAGAGATAATGTATCGATACTTTGACTAGGGTATCAATACTTTTTGTTTGGTATTGATGCATTCATTTTAATTCAAATTATTTTGAAACATCAAAGTCCAAAATGGTATTCAATAGTAATTATTCTATCGCATTTGATATTCAATAGTAATTTGTTAGGTTAATCCGCATTTATTTTTGGTATTCCTAATTTAACTTTGGTGTTAATATGTGTTAAATATTAAAGCTACAATTGTATAGAATATTATCCGGTATCCTAACAAAATCAAATAGCAAATTAAGAGGCGAGGTCGACCATGACATCAAAATCAACTCTGTAATACCGTCTGAAACACAAGGTAGTCTTGATAGGGACACATATAGTCCTCTTTTAGGCCTATAGTGTTTGATTAAATTTGGTTCAAAAGAAAATAATATTTTATATTATATCGGTAATTTTGGATATAAGATAAAAACAATCGTTGGAATCTTTTATTTTTAAGAAAATGAAAAAGGTAATTCCTACCAAATGTAATTTGTTAAGAAATTTGTAAATAAAATTTAATGTAGACTATGAAACACATTAAAAATATAATATTAAAAAATTTGAATACTTAAACATACCCTTAGTTATGTAACGAATGAGGCACTCTACTCCCTAGGCCCATGGACAAGCTCCTCAGTGCGTTGATTGGGCTTGGCCTCAACCATTAAGAGATTAACGAAATTATTTTCATCATGAATTTTGCTATAATATTTTCCTCAATCATTTGGATGCTTCTGATTCAAAATTATTATTTAAAGATTTTCTCTATTATTCTCCTGTAGTTGGGCTAATAAAACTGCTTATGCTTTGACATGAAGAGGAGCTAGGCTCAGATGCATAGAGTAAACATGATAACTTGAATTTTATTCTTTTTTCTTTTTCATGAATCTATATTTTCTTTTAAAAAAACTCATTTTCAATCGTTACATAAAATGAAATAATCATCCATCTCATAAATTAGCACAATACTCGAACAACAATCAACATGTAAACGATAGACGTATCATCATCCCCCTTTGCACAAGATAATGAAAAAGACCATACTCTAATTGCAAACTTAAATGCCATACATAGAGTAGTAAATGACCATTTGGTATTGTAATTATGAGCAATAGATGAATACGATTAAGCATGTTTCGAGCCGGAGTTGGTGGTGGATTTGGCATGCGTTTATCACCTTGTGGCTGTGTGCTCACCTTCAATTCTGCATTTTCATTAACCCCAACATGCTCAATATCTATGCAACCAAGAAAGGTCCATCCAACAATTTAAAAAATAAAAATAAAATCTACTATGATGTTTTACCCTATGATAAAAGACAGATGCAAGAAAATAAAATCATAAATGAAAATTTTATAGATCCAGTTAAAGTATATTACAAACCTGCAGAAACAGGAGTGATCTGAATGGCCAACACTGAGATTATGAAGATAAGGAAGACAATGAGAGGGCGTAAGAAGGAGGATAAACCCATCTTAACAACAATAAGAATAACAATTTTGTCGTTAAATATATAGTCAAAGTCTCATCAATATATTTTCTTATTTTTGGATCTGGTCATAACGGAATTAGAAATGAATATAATAGATGGGATTACATTAATTTAACGTTTTTGGTGAGCTGATATTTTAGGACCGCCCTTGATTTATATATAATATATTTCATCTAGAGTGGATAAATGTTGACTAATATGAAGAAATGGGGACTGTATTTGCAAATGGGAATGTTTGAAAATTGTATCATTTCATACTTAGCATCGATATCCATTTAATTAATCACAAGTGTTCTTTTTTTTTACTTTTTTGGTAATATACATCGAGCATTTGAAATAAGCAAATGTTTAAATTAACAGATAATGAGGCTAAAAATACTAAGAGATAACAAGATTAAAACGCCAGTTTGCCCAATTCCTTGTGTCCATTGAAGGAGTCGAATGATAATTACAAGTTCATAAATGGAAATTATTTATAATTAAAGTCAAAAATCGATTGGAATGGTCCATGTTGGTTTTTCTTGTCCATTTTTACTTGTCAGTTTATGGCATAACGCTTATTTTGACCAAAACTTTCGCCTGTACTTGTCAACAACGATACTAAATCTTTGCCTCAAATCTCGTCCGTCCTTTGAATTTCAATTAAATAATATTAAGAATTATTAAAAATTTGTAAAAATCAATTCAATTAATTTTTTACCATAGTTCAATCCATTGGATTAGAAATCACTTCAATTTTTTTGTCCTATAATATATCAATTAGTTCTAAATCTAATTGATCTGACTAATTAGTCAAACCTAATTCCAATCATGGTCTCACCTTTTTTTCTCTCGTTTTATATCTAGCACTAATTGACATAATTTTATGATTAATTTTAATTATTTTGGGGGTTAAATGGTAAAAAAAAACCATTAGTAAAAAATAAAAAAATCAATTGAACTTTTATGAAAAGTGTGCACCTAATAGAGCCCTCAAGCGACTAAAAACATCAATTGACCTCTTTTGTTAACAAAAATGTCAGTTGACCGGTTTGACTATTAACTTTACTAACGTGACTGATGAAAGCTAACAGAAGCTACCACATGATAATATGCTAACATGACATGCCACATTAATAAAAAATAATTAAAAATATTATTAAAATATATATTCTTCAAAAAAATAATTTTTTAAAATTAATTAAAATATACATATAGAATGAATTTGGACAAATTGTTGTAAGAATTCATTTGAATTTGAACAACTAATTTGTCCAAATTCATTTTGGATGAGTGCAAAATTAAAAACTTAAAAATTATAAAAAATTTAAAATTTTAATAATTTTTAAAATATATACAAATTTCAAATGTTTAAAAATCAAAAATAATTTATTATTTATTAATAAAATCTAATATATATTTATATATATATAAATTTTAAATGCGTAAAAACTCAAAAATAATTTATTATTTATTAAAACTTGTAATATATATATATATAGTGCATATAGAAGCTAATGCTTACGGAAGAGACTATTCTCAAGTGCTCAATAGAAAATGGATAATATATTAATTTACTCCAATATTTATTTTACTTTTAATCAGTATTTAATATTTATTGATTGACTGATAAACGTCGAAATCACCAAATATAAATTTTTACATTCTAACTTAATTGAATAGTAGTACAAAGTAGTAGGGTTGATCCCACAGGAACTGGGTTTTTTAATTTTACTATTTTCATGACCAGATTTCTAAGTCTAGGCAACTGTCGTGCCCTCGACTTGTGCATGTAGAACTGTAAAATTAATGAAAAAGGGGGATTTAGTTGATAGGAAAATAAAATAAATAAATGTGTAATATAATAAAATGAAAACAAATTTCAGATTGCAAAATTAAATTAAGCGAATAAAGTAAATTGGTAAATAAAATATATTAAAGCTTAGCCTTAGCCTCAGTACACTCCGAACTCGAACTGATCCTTGAATAAAAAAGGTTTTTCCCTTCCAACCAATAAGTTGGTTATAGCGATCGAGGACGCCCCAAACCACTAGCTTTTCCTCTTGTAGTTGGTTCTGGTACGACCTACAAATCGACCCTTGTCGAATTTCTAATCACGTGACACGTGCCTGTAATTTAAGACTTCGATAGCTTTCTATCCGAAAAGCCCAACCCGAATCAACGGCCTCAACCGCGTGAGTCGTTTAAATCCAATCACTATCTCCCTTAACGGAATCCAACTAGCTTTTTCCAATTGAACACGCCAATTTGTTTGCGGGATTTTGAATACAGCATGACTGACTCAACTTCCCAACTGTGCACCAAACGATTCCAACCCAACGTATGCTTTTTGAATTGAAATCGAATAAACTTTAAGGAACAAATTTGTACTATCCCATATACCGGAGAGATAGTGAATACCTTTGCAAAATATTTAGTGTGGGTTCATATCTCACAATTACTTCGTCGGAGTGATAATCGAACTAAGGCTAAATGGGACTTAGTTAAGCATGAAATTAATCATACTAGATGAAGTATAGAAGTAGCTTTTTAATAGAAATGGTGGAAAGTGAAAAGGGGAAAGGACTTGGGAGGCAATTTAGCCAAAATACTAAAAATGGAAAAAGAATGGTAGAATGTTAGATTCACTGATGCAGGAATGAAGAAAATAGATGAATTGTTTTTATTCAAAAGCCAAGTCTGTCCCAGTGGTCATCGCCACTAAGTATTTATACTCACTTCTAGTTTTTAATTTTAACTAAAATTTTCCTAAACATTATCACCACATAAATCAAAAGTTAAAAATCAAATTTAAACTAATTACAGGATTTTGACAATATAAAAAATAATTTGATCTTCATCCAGCCAATTCTTTTAATCTTTAATCCTTTAATCTTTATGCAACCAACTTCAAATCTTCAATATTTCAATCTACCCCTCGTCTTTGCTTTTTGGTCCAATTTAGCCTCTTTTTGTATGATTTGAATTTCAGCACACCAACTTCATTCTTGATAATAAAAAATCAAATTTAGTAGCATCTTATTCGATAATTAGCCTGAATAAATACATTAAAAACACAAATTTATCTTACTATCAAATTTCCCCCACTTAGCTGATGCTTGTCCTCAAGCATGATGTCTACTAAAAAAATATTTGACAATCCTTTTCGAAATCAAACCCCCTTCCTTAGTCAAGCATAATGCAAACAATGGGGTGAATCAAAAATAAATAATTGCTAGACACAATCAATAAACATTTTATAAAATATCGAACAGTATATCAAATTCAACTACTTCACCAAAATTAGGCTTAATCAAACTTACGAGACAATCGTACTCAATATATACTTTTTATTTTTTTTCAAACATATTTGTGACATAGCCAAATCTTTTGACGTGAAATGAGATGACAACCCAAGCACTTCACCCTAGTTACTCAACTTGACTTGTTTTTTTTTCCTTTTTTTTAAACAAATTCGAGACATAACCAAATATTTTAACACGAAATAAGATGACAACCCAAGCACCTCATCTTAGTTACTCAATTTGGCATGTCCCTAATCAATTTATTTCTCTTTTCTTAAGGCAGCTCAATTAGCAGAGTGTTACAAGTTTTCGCTCGTCACTCAAATCTTTTGACGCGAAATAAGATAACAACCCAAGCACCACATTCTAATTAGTCAATTTGGTCACATTTCTGAATCTTCACTCTTAACGAAGCTATTAACATATATATTTATTTAAATGAGCACTTTCATTAGGCAAGTTTAAAAGAGACAACAATTTATATGAAACATTCACTAAGTCATAACTGTCGAAACCGTCTTTTGAAAAACAAAAATATTTTAGGTTGTCGACCTTTTAAAAAAATTAAAATTGGGAGTCGCAACCAATCTTTATTAGGGTGTGATTGGATCACCTAAAAAAATGGCTTTGGTCTACGAGTTTTAGAAAAACGGATCCGGGAGTCAGTTACGTATGAGGAAGGATTAGCACCCTCGTAACGCCCAAAATTGGTACCTAGTTAATTAATTAGTGTCTTAAGGTCGAGAATTTGGAAAAAAAACGTAATCCTTAGCAAAACTTAAAAGGCTACGTATTAAGACCCTTATTATTTCAGAGAAAGAAGATACCACACCCAATGCGTTAGGGCACAGCATTCAAATTTTCCCCAAAATGAATTGGGCCACAATACTTGTACAATAAAATTTTAAAAGAACATCCACTTATCCAAGATTTAAGAAATCACACCCAATACGTTAGGGCACGATTCCTCTAGAATCCCAAACTCAGAATATTTCCTTTACTTTAAAAGAACATCCACTTATCCAAGATTTAAGAAATCACACCCAATACGTTAGGGCACAATTCCTTTAAAATCCCAAATTCGGAATATTTTCTTTATTATTTTTAAAAAATCTTCATTTCGAGAAATCAATGCGTCACATCCAATACGTTAGGACACAACATGTTGAATTCCCAATAATGAGTTTTTATTTTTTGATTGAAGAGAAATGCTCGATTATCGGATTTAACGAAGAAAATTGGAACACAATACGTTAGGGCTCCATTCCCTTGAAAATCCTAAATACGAACATTGTCTCAATTTTAAAAATTTTCTATCTTTAAATTTGAGTAAAAAATGATGTAACGTGATTTTATACATGCAAATGCTATAATAACAATAATAATAATAAATACATCATCGACATAAAAATAATATAAGCAAATGAATAAACGAAATAGAAAAAGGTAATCCATGACATGCAAAATATTAAATGTAAACACAATTATACAATGGATGGGATAGCAAACAAATAAATAAGGATCAAAAGATGTACACATAGAAATTATGAAGATTAAAATATACATATAATTTACAAATAAAATTTTAGGTCATAGAATTTATATATAAATACAATACATAATATACTTATGAAAATAAAGAAAAAAATATAATTATACGTACATATATAAAATAATAAAAATAAGTATATTTTAAAAAAAGAAGAAAAAAAGGGTGAGTATTTAATCACTTAAAAATGTAAATATATACATATAAATATGAAAATATTCATTAAAAAATATAGGAAAATATTCGTTTAAAAAATATATATGTGTACATATAAAAGGAATATATATAGATAAAAATAGAATAAAAATAATATTTACACTATTAATTAATAAAATAAATAAAAGAACATAAAAACTAAATTGAATTGCAATTTAAAAATTTGGGATAAATCCGCAAATAAATAAAAGTAAAAGGACTAATTTGAACGCTCGAATTACATAGAGGGGTTGGAAGGGAAAATTTCCCTTCTCCTCTAAAACGGTGTCGTTTAAAAGGATTAAATTGGAATTTAAAATAAATAAAAGTGTAAATTAAAAAAATAAAGAAAACTTAATTACAAAAACATTAAAAGGCGGAGGGCTAAATAAAATAAATAAATAAAATTAGCAGTGGTATCACCTTCTCCCTTTTTAAAATCGTAAATAAGTAAAAATAATCGAAAGAAAAAATAGTAAACCACCTTTAAAAAGCGCCAATCGTTCTTTTTTATTCCTCCTCTTTTTCCTTTTTTTTACAATGAAGGAAAGGCCTCTATTTATAGTTGAGCCTCCCCAAATCCAACAAAGATGATCAATTACATCAACAATTGAGATTAAAGGGTATCTACAAATTAAATCTCTAAGATTACAAAATCATATCTTCTAAGATTGCATATCATATCTAAGATTATATATCATATCTAAGATTGCATATCATATCTAAGATTATATATTATATCTAAGATTGCATATCATATCTAAGATTGCATATCCCTGAAGATTATGTTTCTATAAGCTTGTAGATGGACCTTTAACCTTTTTAAGTAATGGACAATTCCGATCGGGCCAAATGATATTACTTTGAGTTTTTTTTTTTGTGAGCCCTAGCTAAAATTGGGTATTACAGCTGCCCCTCTTTGCTCGTTGTCGTGTAACAGGAATGGAGGAAAGACTTTAGAAATGGCCAATTTTTGCCATGTCACGTTGGATCTTAGTGCTCTTCTTCTTCAAGCAGCCACATTCCATCCTACTGCATCTTCAAATGTATAAGAATTGGTGCTTCAATCTACTCCACTGCAATATCAAGGAGATAGGACTTACAATCTTCAACCTATTCAACTGCTGACTAGGGAGATATGATTACTGGCTTCAATGTACTCCACTGTAACCACAGGGACGTAAAATCCGCTATCTTCGATCTGCTCCACTACTGCTTAGGGAGATAAGATCTGAAATCTTCAATCTATTCCATTGTTGTCCGGGAAGTAGAATTATCGGCTTCAATGTACTCCACTTTGTAACTACGGGGAGGTAAAATCCGCCATCTTCGATCTGCTCCACTCTCGCTTAGGAGATAAGATCTGAAATCTTCAATCTATTCCATTGTTGTCCGTGGAAGTAGAATTATCGGCTTCAATGTACTCCACTTTGTAACTACTGGGAGGTAAAATCGCCATCTTCGATCTGCTCCACTCTGCTTAGGGAGATAAGATCTGAAATCTTCAATCTATTCCACTATTGTCCGGGAAGTAGAATTATCGGCTTCAATGTACTCCACTTGTAACCACGGGGAGGTAAAATCCGCCATCTTCAATATGCTCCACTCTCGCTAGGGAGATAAGATCTGAAATCTTCAATCTATTCCATTGTTGTCCGTGGAAGTAGAATTACGGCTTCAATGTACTCCACTATAACCACAGGGAGGTAAAATCCACCATCTTCGATCTGCTCCACTACTGCTTAGGGAGATAAGATCTGAAATCTTCAATCTATTCCACTGTTGCCCAGGGAAGTAGAATTACTGGCTTCAATGTACTCCACTATAACCACCGGGAGGTAAAATTCGCCATCTTCGATCTGCTCCACTGTCAATGCAGGAAGGCAAGATCTACTATCTTTAACCTGCTCCACTACAAACGAGGAAGGCAAGGCTTTGTTTTCGATCTAGTTCGCTGTCGATGTAGCAAGACAAGATCTGCTCTTTCACTGATCTGTTCTCTGGGGAGCATGACCTGTATAATGTACCTAATTATGCCTAATGATTAGAATGACATGATCAAAATGCATCAAATGCTCCTAACTAGACATGTATGAATGGTGCTTACATGAATGCAAAATTTTATTTTTCCGAGAATGATCCCGCTTAGGTTGTCATTACTCGAAGTTTATTAAGGCTTTGTGACTAACGTGCTACAACGCCTTCTTGCTTGACTGGCTTTTCTGAAGAAACATTTAGCCAGGTTGCCCCCCAGTGTGAACCTCCAAGTTTAATCCATTGGGGCGCAAAAATCCATACCATCGTTCTCCCACTGTAACCCAAGAGTATATGACTTTTCTTCAATCCTCTCCTATCACAATTCAAAGATACAGGATCTAAATCTTTCTAGTTTCTTACACCATTCCCAAGGTGTCGTACCAAAGGCTCATGCGCAACTGAAGGCTCTCTTCCCTGAGGTAACCTCTTTCTATTGCCTGGTGATCATTAATTGCTTGTTGACCTAGGCTTTGTCATCAACACGACATCCAATTGTTTGACAACAAAATCCAAAGAGAAAGTCCTAGTTTAGACTGTTCCTTTTTAGATTTCCAACCTTTAAACCCGGTGCGTTCTAAATAATAGTCCTATTTCAGGCTCTTGTATTATTTAGAAACTTCTAGAGTAATATGCAAAACTTCCTTCGTGAAAGTTTTATTAGTCCATTGATCATTATTCTAATGCAACATGCTTGCAAAAAGAACAAAACGATGGATGAAATAGAGATAATTCTGAGCATAGCTTGAAATAAATAAATTATCAAAGATAGTAAAGAAGTATAACAAAGAGATTAATTGGGAATACGTATCTTGGAAACGAATGAAGTGTTCCGAGAATAACAAATTTAGTATAAATAATATGAATATTGGGTGCCCCAGATATCGTAGCTTGAACTTCTCTGTACAAACTTTTTTTTTGAAGATCCATCTGAGTTTGACATGTGTTTAGGAGATCCACAGTACTCTGCCAATGCCCCAAGATGTTGTCTACCTTTTCTTGATAATTCTGGTATAACAAGATCACCACATGCCCCAATCTGGTTAAAATTTGAGTTGCTCTAATCACCTCGTGCCCTATTCTGATCAATATTTGAGCCGCCCTTTTCGGGTTTTCAACTCAAATCCCCTTTGGTCTCAAAGTGCCCTTTGCGGGTTTTCACTTTGGCCTCTCCATTTTTCTTTTTCTTTTTATTTTTTGTTTTTTTTTTGAATCTGAACTCATAGGATTAGACAAGTCTTCGTTATCCCTTTCGATCAGAACCAATGTAAAATCTTCTTTGTGATCAAATTTCTTTGATAGAGCCTTTTGGGGCATAATTTTAACTATGACGAAAACTTTGGATCTTCCTCTTCAATTAATATGAAATCCAACAACGGAGAAATGAAAACTTGACTTCGACGGGTTAAACCATTATGAGCCAAAGAAGAAGGCATTGCCCCGGAAAGGAATGCATCGTTCATGATGTTAATCTTGAACATACTGTAATTTTTTTTTTGATATTGCATTATTGTTCAGATTACAATGTCAATGCATACCCAAGCATGACCATACGAAGACATCTTCGAAATCTTTGAAGTAACTCAACGAGGTTCTGCTTCATTTCTTCGGTTATACACGTTCCCTTAAGGTCACAATCTCCATTGTCTCCTCATGAGGTAAGATTTCATTCCTGTTCGACCATCTGTAACAAGTCTGAAAATAGGCCACAATCTATGCCATCTTTAAAGTCATGAGATCCCTCTAAACACAGATCCCACTAAAAGGAACTTCTGAATCCGTAATAGCATCACTCATGTCATTGATATCTGGGGACCCATAATAGGTACCAAAGAATATACAAAAGAATGTATGAATAATCATTTGTACAATTATGAATGAATGGAATAATATGGAAGAAGATCTGAAAGAATGAAAATATAATTATTCGAAAAGAATGAAAGAATATTGGCTTAAAAAATGAATGCAAAGATGTATTTTATTAGAATAACAACATTCAGACATGAGCTTATTTCATAAAGGAATTCTTATTGCCTCTAGGCTGAAGGCAACAAGTGTGTTTTAAACATTACTCTGAGTAATCTCTAAATACTACAGGGGCTTCTTTTGCAGTCTAATTATTTAAAACACTCCCAAGTCTATAAGGGTAAAAATCTGACAAGGTCTCTTCTTCAGTTGTTTCATCGTGAACACTTCTCGACACCCCTTCATATTCAATCATGACTGGGTACTAGATGAACCATCTATCTTGACAATACCCATGTTGATGAATTTTTCAACTAGCTTTTTGAAGGTAATGCAATTTTCTATAAAATTCCCTGTAATTCCTGCATGATAATCACATTGTGCACATGCATCATACCATTTGGGATACGGGGGCTGTGGAGGCTTCACATGTAAAGGAGCAACAACATTCACATTGAATAAGCTTTGATACAGCTCCTTGTACGACATTGGAATTGGCGTGAACTGGAACTTTTTAGTACCTGGCTTCACACCTAATTCTTGTCTTGATGAACCCTGTTGGTTAGCAATCGATTTGCTGTATGTATTCACACTGTTCACCTCATTTCCCTTTTCTTTTGAGGCTTGTCTTCTGTTATTTCCTCCAGCATCAATCTTTCCGCTCCTTATGGCACTTCCAATTATTTCACCATTCATGATTATGTCAGAAAAGATTTTTGTCGCACTCCCTAACATATGTGTGATGAACGGAGCTTTCAATGTATTTATGAATAACATTGTCATTTCCCTTTCCAAGAGCGGTGGCTGAACTTGGACGGCGACCTCCCTCCACCTCTGTACATACTGCCTGAAGCTTTCATTTGATTTTTTCAAATTCATAAGGTGATTCTATCAGAACCATATCATCACATGACTATCTTGCTTTATGAATGCTCGTGCCAAATCTCTCCATGAATTAATGCTGGCACGGTTCAATCGATTGTACCACTTGGATCTCATGCCTGTGAGGCTATCCTGGAAGCAATGAATCAAGAGTTGGTCATTATTGACATAACCGGTCATTCGTCTGCAGAACATGGTAATATGAGCTTCGGGGCTACTGGTTCTATTATATTTCTCAAACTCTGGCATTTTGAATTTGTGAGGGAGCACTAAATCCGGGACCAGACTCAATTCTTTAGCATCCATCCCATAGTAGCCTTCTACACATTCCATCGCTCTAAGTTTCTCTTCCAGCCATTTGTAATTTTCCTCTAGTTGTTTTGGTAATTCATCATTCATTTTTTCCTTTCCAGCCGTCTCATCGAAATTAAGAATAGCAGGATTAACAAAGTTGGCTCCGGGGTTAGAGCCTGATCCTGCTTGGAGATTCAATAGCGTTGCAGCGTCACCCGGAGGATTAATGGTAACAGAGGACCTACGCGGGTATATCTCAACTTGTTGGGGGGTAAAGTCTGGAGGATAAACAGGTCCCTCATTGTCTCCTTATTCATTACTGAGCACAGAGCCTTTTCCTTTATCAGTTCCTTTGTTGAACCATTGAGTTAACTAAGTCATCATACTCCCTTGAGATTCTATCATTTTGTCTATCATTTTTTGCTGCTCATTCATTTGCTTTTGAAGTTGCTCCTGCATTTCCTTTTGGGATTGTTCTAGTCTTTCCATCCTTTGATCCATATCCTTAGTTTTCAATCGAGTACCGTAGCGGTGTTTAGTAGGCTGGTTGGTTTCCAGATTAACTAAGGAATGATTTATATCAATTAGAATCTTTTAGTGGACTTTAATGCATATGATATCATGTAATGTGAATGCATGCAATGAATGCATAAAGAGATGTTGATTCTGATTCAATTCCATTTAAAGAACTTTACTAGAAAACAAATCTCTTTACATAAAATGAATATTTATACGGCCTTACCCTCATAGTCAAAGACATTCGATCTTCTTCTTCATTCGAGCGTTAAGATAAATCTCACGAACTCTTCAAAAACGTCTCTTCTATCTCCTTTTTGTTCGATCCGGGCCATAACTTGTTGTTCGCTCATCCTCGTGATGCTCGTTGGCTTCTCTTTAAGAAGGTTCAACGGTTCTCAAATAATCTTTGTCATTTTGAATTCTTGGGCAACGGAGCCATAGTCCTCCATTAAATTATCATCCTTCTTTTATCATGTGTTCTTGGACCATATTCGGACAACCATATTGTCATCCACTTTATCAAGAAACCCATATTCTTATGACCAGCTCTCTATTTAGCAATTGAACATGAATCAACACCTCTTTTATAAAAATGCCATGACATGTAAATAAAACACGAAAAGTCAGTATCATATAAACATAGAATATAATAGTAAAATTCCTACTCGGATATCTACTAGGGTTTAGTATAGTTCTACTTAGGGTGGATTCCTAAGGTTCATTATATGAGGTTTGGCTTCTAGAGTAAAGGTACCCGAACCAGCAGATTCCTCAATCCTCACCCATTATAGGCTCATATGGATCGAGTTCGGTTCAAGGGAATACATTTCCCTATGGCTACACGGAGATGAAAATCTCACGAAGACATAGGTACGGATGTATCCCGAAAGTAATCCACTACCCTACACGGAGGTGAAAACCTCACGAAGGCATAGCTTCTTACTCCCACTTAAAAGGGTAAAATTGTTCAACTCATGAAATGTATAATGCAAACAATATTTAAGTAATAAGATAATGAATGCGAAAGGATGTCATGAATTTTTTTTAAAAAAAATATTTTTCTCGACCGTAAGACAAAAATTAATCAACTTTGCGGCTCGACTCTCTTTTTAAAAAAAAATGTCCCCAGCGGAGTCGCCAAGCTGTCAAAACCATCTTTTGAAAAACAAAAATATTTTAGGTTGTCGACCTTTTAAAAAAATTAAAATTGGGAGTCGCTACCAATCTTTATTAGGGTGTGATTGGATCACCTAAAAAAATGGCTTTGGTCTACGAGTTTTAGAAAAACAGATCCGGAGTCGATTCACGTATGAGGAAGGATTAGCACCTCAACGCCCAAAATTGGTACCTAGTTAATTAATTAGTGTCTTAAGGTCGACAATTTGGAAAAAAACGTAATCCTTAGCAAAACTTAAGAGGCTACGTATTAAGACCCTTATTATTTCAGAGAAAGAAGATACCACACCTAATGCGTTAGGGCACAGCATTCTAATTTTCCCCAAAATGAATTGGGCCAAAATACTTGTACAATAAAATTTTAAAAGAACATCCACTTATCCAAGATTTAAGAAATCACACCCAATACGTTAGGGCACGATTCCTCTAGAATCCCAAACTCGGAATATTTCCTTTACTTTAAAAGAACATCCACTTATCCAAGATTTAAGAAATCACACCCAATACGTTAGGGCACAATTCCTTTAAAATCCCAAATTCGAATATTTTCTTTATTATTTTAAAAATCTTCATTTAGAAATCAATGCATCACATCCAATACGTTAGGACACAACGTGTTGAATTCCCAATAATGAGTTTTATTTTTAATTGAAGAGAATGCTCGATTATCGGATTTAACGAAGAAAATTGGAACCCAATACGTTAGGGCTCAATTCCTTGAAAATCCTAAATCGAACATTATCTCAATTTTAAAAAATTCTATCTTTAAAATTGAGTAAAAAATGATGTAACGTGATTTTATACATGCAAATGCTATAATAACAATAACAATAATAAATATATCATCGACATAAAAATAATATAAGCAAATGAATAAACGAAATAAAAAAGGTAATCCATGACATGCAAAATATTAAATGTAAACACAATTATACAATGGATGGGATAGCAAACAAATAAATAAGGATCAAAAGATGTACACATGGAAATTATGAAGATTAAAATATACATATAATTTACAAATAAAATTTTAGGTCATAGAATTTATATATAAATACAATACATAATATACTTATGAAAATAAAGAAAAAAATAATTATACGTACATATATAAAATAATAAAAATAAGTATATTTTAAAAAAAAAAAAAAAAAAGGTGAGTATTTAATCACTTAAAAAATGTAAATATATACATATAAATATGAAAATATTCATTAAAAAATATAGGAAAATATTAGTTTAAATATATATATATATGTGTACATATAAAAGGAATATATATAGATAAAAATAGAATAAAAATAATATTTACACTATTAATTAATAAAATAAATAAAAGAACATAAAAAAACTAAATTGAATCGCAATTTAAAAATCTAGGGTAAATCTGCAAATAAATAAAAGTAAAAGGACAATTTGAACGCGCAAATTACATAGAGGGGCTGGAAGGGAAATTTTCCCTTCTCCTCTTAAACGGTGTCGTTCAAAAGGATTAAATTGGAATTTAAAATAAATAAAAGTGTAAATTAAAAAAATAAAGAAAACTTAATTACAAAAACATTAAAAGGCGGAGGGGCTAAATAAAATAAATAAATAAAATTCGCAGTGGTATCACCTTCTCCCTTTTTTAAAATCTTAAATAAGTAAAAGATAATCGAAAGAAAAAAATAGTAAACCACCTTTAAAAAACTGCCAATCGTTCTTTTTTTATTCCTCCTCTTTTTTCCTTTTTTTTTTACAATGAAGGGAGAGGCCTCTATTTATAGTTGAGCCTCCCCAAATCCAACGGTACAGATCAATTACATCAACGGCTGAGATTAAAGGGTATCTACAAATTAAATCTCTAAGATTACAAAATCATATCTTCTAAGATTGCATTTCATATATAAGATTATATATTATATCTAAGATTGCATATCATATCTAAGATTGCATATCACTAAAGATTATGTTTCCATAAGCTTGTAGATGGACCTTCAACCTTTTCAAGTAATGGACAATTCCGATCGGGCCAAATGATATTACTTTGAGTTTTTTTTTTGTGAGCCCTGGCTAAAATTGGGTATTACAATAACATTTTTAATTCTACAAAATATTTATTGATAAAGTAAGCAATAGTTATTCTTGATTCACCCAATTATTTATATAAACTTAGCATAAGAATTAGAGGTTCATTTTCGAAACAAATTAAGAAATTATCTTAGTGAATGAACATATGCAAAGAAGAAATAGTATGGCATGTCCCCCTACTTAGCACACATTGCCCTCAATGTGCAAATTAAAATAATAGCAAAAGTTAAGGGTAAAGTGTACTCCTTGTGTATATTTAATTTGACGGAGGGTGGTTTGGGTAGTTCAAGTTGGTTCTAGCCGGTTTGGTCCTGGCTGTATGTTTTAGTAAATGATAGCACTAAAATTTAAGAAGGCGTGCCCACACCATAGAAATCCAAGTCTGATTTATATTTGGATGAAAAAAACAGTTTCTATCATCGTTCCTAGAAAAATACACAATAAAATAGCTTAAATAATAATCTTTATTTTTTTATTTTCAACATAAATTAAACTGAATTCAAAATTAAGTAAATAAAAATAAATAAAAATGGGTTGCCTCCCAAAAAGCGCTTTTTTTAACGTTGTTAGCTCGACGACCTATAAATTTTATTCGTTCGACTCCTCAAAAAATAATTCCTCCACCACGTGTACTTGGAAATTCTTGTAAAAGGGTTTTAACCTTTGACCATTAACTTTAAAACATCTCCCGGACTCCTTACTTTTAATTTGAATTGTACCATGAGGAAATAATTTAGTGATAACAAAAGGACTAAGCCATTTGGTTTGAGGTTTACCTGCAAAAATCCTTAGTGTAGGGTCGTAAAGTAACACTTTTTGACCAATTGAAAATTGTTTGCGGGATATTTTCTGGTCATGGAACACCTTGGTTTTGTTTTCATAAATTTGGGTGTTTTCATACGCATCACGCCAGATCTCTTGAATCTCTTTAATGTCTAATTTTCGATAATCATCTAGGGCGTCCAACTCCATGTTGCATTTTTAACAACCCAAAATGCCTTATGTTCTAACTCCACTAGAAGGTGACATGGTTTACCGAATATAAGTCGGTAAGGGGACATTCCTATGGATCCCTTGAAAGTAGTGCGGTACGCCCACAATGCATCATTTAATCGAAGGCTCCATTCCTTTCGATCTGGTTTCACGGTCTTCTCCAGAATCGACTTTATTTCACGATTTGAAACTTTTTTGCGTGATTGTTTATTTGTGGGTGATAAGCCGTAGCCACACATTGTGTTACCCCATACTTTTTCAGTAGCATATCGATTACCTTGTTGCAAAAATAAGTTCCTTGATCGTTGATTAATGCTCTCGTGTGCCAAACTTGGAAAAGAATAGTGTTATTTAGAAAATCCACCACAATTTTAGCATCAGCACGGCGGGTAACTTTAGCTTCTACCCATTTAGACACATAATCTACAGCGAGATTAATATAAACATTATTAAATCACTACACCAAAATAGACTTTTAGCGGCGTTTTTAGCGGCGTTTGGATAAAAAACGCCGCTAAAAATTGAGCATTAGCGGCGCTTTACATAAAACGCCGCTAAAGATCAAGCATTAGCGGCGCTTCCAGGAATGCGCCGCGAGAAATGAGCATTAGTGGCGTTTTTTAGAAAAACGCCGCAAAAAACCCAAGCCCAACGGCATCGTTTCTGACCTTTCAAGGCTTTAGAGGCGCTTTTTCAAAAACGCCGCTAATGCTCGGGTCTTTAGCAGCGCTTTTTTAAAAACGCCGCTAAAGACTCGAGCATTAGCGTTGTTTTTGAAAATGCGCCGTTAATCCCAAATTGATCCTCCATACCAAAATGAGTGGAAATACATTTAAACATTTGTTCAGAATTTTTCTTTTGTTTTCAATATAAATGGCTTAAAAAACGAAAAAAATTCTTAAACTTTGTTTGATTAAGAAATTTTGTATATAAAAAGGAACATCTTTAAATTTATGTGGATGGTTTTTATTTAGTTTCATTATGGGGAGATTAAAGATTGATGGATATTTTACCTAACAAATTATTATAGAAAGAGAGAAGATGGATTTAACTAACACCTTTTGAGAATCCATTCCCAATGAGCTGTATGGTGTATCAATTACACATGTATGAATATATTTTCCTTCCACCATGTGCTGGCACGAAACTTAGAGCCAATATTGTGGATTCTCGGAGAATTAGAAGATAAAAGAAAACCTATGGGAGATTCTTGTTACTGGTTTAAGGTTGGTTTTGGATTTTGCAAGAAAGATATGCTGCATCAATTACACATGTGGATTGAATACAAGTTGGATCATTTTCCTCATCAGCTAACATTTTCTTATGCTAGTTTAGTTCCAAATCCACACATCCAATTTTGATTTGCGCTTCCATCAAACTAATTCTTTTTAATGTAAAAAACATATTATTTTAGTAATAAATGTTGAACCAACATTATTTTAATAATAAATTATTTTATTCATTTTACTTTAGTATTTCTTTCCCATCATGTTGATTTATGTATAGTCCGGATAGACAATGCCTTTACTTGTGATTAGTATAAAAACAACAATGACGATAAAATTAGATAAAAGTGAACTAATTGCACTGCACTGCCCATCCAAATCCCAGTACCGTACTCTTCTTTTAGTTTTTTTTAAACCCTAAATAAGAAAGACAACCTCATTTAGCGAAGTCATTAACCCCTTTCTTAAATTTCCATAATAAAACTCGTACCCTATTCAAAAACCCTATTTTAACAAAATTCAACTATCTTTGAATTATTCGTAACCCTATATTTATAATACAGACGTGGTGATCAGTTAGACCTTTAATTAATTAACATACTTTTTTTTATTGACTAACATCTCTTGTTTTTATAGACTCATTTAATTTTAATTTAATAATTTAATTTAATGAGGTCAAATTCAATTATTGTTTTGATATAATTTTGATTTAACAAGAGTTGAATCATACTTTATAGGATTTGAACCTTGGACGATAGGTTTTGAAGACCCATGTGTTACCGAATATATCACTTTCTTATCATAATAAATAAAATTGTAAAAAAATCATTTTATTTTATAACCCTAATACAATACATTGTATGTCGTATATAATATGAGAAAATGATAGATTGAGCAAAATTGCATCATAGGTTGTGTTCAAAATTCAAATTCTTTTTGGTTTAGAGGGTTTTATGTTTGGTCAGTGATAATTTTTTTTCTTTCGCATATGTGATTTATCTTTTCGATATATAAAATGGTAGGGTGAATGATTTAAATTGTGGAATGTTTGGTTTATATAAGCAGCAAGGTAAGAGAAGAAAAGCAAGATAAAATTCGAAAGATGATCCCATTGTTGACTGATTTGATATATTTAAATATTAGATTTAAAAAAAATATTGATAAATAAATATTAGATTTGTTTAAATATTAGATTTAAAAAAAACATTGATAAAAAACATTGATAAATTCGATATATTTAAATATTAGATTTTTTAAAAAAACATTGATAAATAAATAAAGTAACTTAACTAATAATTTTTAGTAGATAAAATAAAAAATTATTAACAGAGCAAAACGACGTCATTTTGTTCAAAATAAAATGATTTTTTGCGGCGTTTTTTATAAAAACGCCACAAAATTCATTTTAACTAAAAAAAAATTTCGCGCTGAGTTTTCCCAAATTTCCCCCTTAAAACCCCTAACTTTGCAAACAAAATGAAAAAAAGAAGAGGAAAATGGAGGCACCAAAGACGATTCAGCACAAAACCTCTCCAATCTACTTACGAGTTAGCAATTCCTACTACCGTTTGTTTCCCTGGAAAATATATGAGACTTAATTTTATTATTTTGTTTGTTTATTTGTGAGTGTGTTTCATCTTGTTGTGTTCATTACTCAGATCCCTGTCGCTTTTATTACTGTTCCATTTTTCCTCTTTATTTTCTAATTTTGGGTGTTATTTATTCCATATAGATTTCTAATTATAATTTTGATCATCTTCCAAAAGAGGGAACTCGTTTTTGAAAACCCTAAGCAGAAGGAAGAAATCGAAGTGATTTTAGCCACCGCCTCTGCTCCGCCTCCAGCCATGAAGGTTCTATCTCTGAACCATGAATGTATCTTGCTTACACAAAAAAATAAGCTTTACGAAGTTTAAAATTTAACCGTGCACCCTTTCTTTTTATTATTATTTTTTTTCTCTTTGCAGTTCAATATCGCCAACCTCACTACGGGATGCCAGAAGAAGCTAGAAATCGACGATGACCAGAAACTGTAAGTTTCCTTGCTTATCTCTTTATATATTATATGTTTATCTCTCAATTTTCTTAAGCTTTATTTTTGAAATGTTTTATTCCAAAATAATCATCATTTGTTGCCAATTTTTACTTATTGTGGTATAAACTAATATCAAGCACTTTGCTTGACGAATGCAATTTTATTCATCGCAATGGGGGTTTTTGATTTGTTGTTTTTCGTCAGATCTTTGTAAGAATCCAGTTGATGGGTTCTCTACCGGATTGGTTGATGAAAACAATATCTTTTAATGGAGTGTTACAATTATCGGACCACCAGATACTCTTTAGTAAGTCCTCCTCGCCTTTTTTTTTTGGTAAAGTTTCTTTCTTTCTTTTGTTATTATCATTGAAATTAGTTGTTTCTTATGGATTCTTTGATGTGGATTTTGTGTGTTTAAATTTGATTAGTAGATTAATGCTTAATAGGGTTTAGGGTTTTTTAAATTAATTGATTTAGCTGAACTTTGATTTATGCCATAGTTGGTTTTAAGGTGTTCTATTATATTCGAATAGGATTTTGGGGTTCTAAATTGGATTATCTTGATTGAGTTTTAGGTGATTGTAAGGTTAACGTATGATTTTGAGTCTTACCTATTGATTGTGTTGCCAATTGCCAATTGTTTAGGTTTCTCGAATTGATTGTAGGCAGCAATCTTAACAAAACAAATTGTTTGTTTTCGACAAATATACATGATAACCATGGATAGGGGTTGCTGAATGCTTCTTTTCATTATATATATACATCATTTAGTTTTACCATCAAGACCTAGTTCTTGTAGTATCGGTTCTCTTGAGAATGATATGTGGTATTTTCTTAGCTTCTGCAATGAGGTTGTTGGTTCTAACGAGCAAAAATTATTGTTCATGTGCTTTTGGAATTTTTTTAGTCACAAAAGCTTATCAACAGTTGTCTTTTCTTGTAGCTTACGTTCCTTGTTACGTGTCTTACCTTCCTGTTGTTTGTTATCCTCAAGTAATCTTAACATTGAATTGAGTTATTGAAGGTAACTCCCTCCTTTGAGCCTTAACTGCATTTTGGTGGTTTTTAACATTTTGCTTGTTATAATGCTACATCAGTGTTCTCACTTGTATGTTTGATGCTCATGAGTTCTGCAAATGTGCACTGAAGATGTCTTACTGCTGGTTGGCTATGTTGCAACTATTAATCCCTTTTAATTTTCCTGTTAATTTTTTGCTTTTCAGTGGCCATCTTCATGGTAGTTAGTTACTGCTACTGGTCTTATTACTGATGCTAACAAGTTGGGTTTTAGTATCTTATTTGAATTATTTGTAGAATTTGAATCATAAAAACATTGTCAAGTATCTTGGATCATTGAAGACAACAACTCACCGCATATAATTCTTGAGTAAGAAACCTTACATTGTGGTATGTAGTGTACTCGAAATGTTTGAAACTTGTACTTATTGCTTTACATGTTTGAAGGTATGTGGAGAATGGTTCACTTGCAAACATTATCAAGCCAAATAAATTTGGGCCTTTTCCTGAATCATTGGTGGTTGTTTATATTGCCCAGGTTTGTTTCTACTGCAATTTATTGCTTCATTTCCTTATTGAAGTATCATTTCGATATGCTAATTACTTGTTGAACAGGTTTTGGAAGGTTTGGTTTATCTACATGAACAGGGTGTTATCCATCAGGATATCAATGGTGCAAATATTTTGACAACTAAAGAGGTAACCTACCAACTAGTTCTCTTTTTTCTTATTTCTTGTCCATCAGGAGTTCTATTACTATTTATGGATCAGCTTTTTTTAGTGATTTTCTTGCTGTAAATTTGATTGTGGCGGCAGAGATCTGATAGAGAACAATACCATTTGACCTCCTCATTTTTAGGGGACTTGGAGACTGGTTGAATTTGGTTCACTTCATTCATATGTTTCATTGTACTTCAGCTGCTTACGTTGTGAGAAATCTGCTAAGATAAAATAATAAGTGAAGTTGAAGTTAGTCATTGTTATCCCCAGTTTGACGGTTGAATAAAGTTAGTCAAATTGGAAATTTGGTCCTGTTTTTGGTGCATACATGCACTTCAACAGTTGGTCTTTGAAACAAATTGTTGTTGTTTACCATATATAATTTACTTGCTGCATGGATGGATGAAATTTGGGTAGTATTTTCCTTTCTTGACTTTCTATAAATGATTTTTCCTTTTGCTAAAGACCTCCATCTATAATGTGTGAGCTACATTTTCTTGTTGTTCTAGTTTAATGGATAATTTTTTGTTCCTCAAAATGAGATTGATGTGGTTTATTTTGTTCAATTGCATATTGGATTGTCATATGTGTGTGTGTTAGTTTTATGGAAATGTGATGCTGCTTCTTTTGGTTTAATGTATGTTGTTTTCTTGAGCTTTCTTTTGGCTTTCTTACCCGTCCAATACTGCTTCATTTTAATTTTGTATTCATTGTATTTGTTAATGCAGACGCCAAAGCCATCGTCTGGACCCCACAAGTTGAGGGAATGTTTGCCACTTATTCTCATTCTGCGAAACAGACTGAAGTATTCTTTGACATACAGAGAAGTGATTGGTATTCTTCTGCAAAGGCATGTCAAAAATCTTAATGGCTATTTATATATTTTTTTTATTTTTAACATCTCTATTGTTTACCAAGTTTGTTGGTTTATCTGATCATTTGGTTTTGCATCCTTTAGATATTGAAGGTGTAGTGGAGGATTCAATCTCTTCAAGCTGGAAAAGCCAAGGCTTAGCACTTTTTCAAGTAGAGTGTTATTTAATGTTGTATTCCATGGTCGTTTATCTTAGTCGGAACTTGAATTAGGTGTTATTGAAATAGGGTTTTGTAGCTACCTTGTGTACTAGCTTCTTTAATCATGATTGTTAATTATTACGTGTTTTGTAGCTTATTTTATATTTGGCCGAGTTAATATAGATCAAATGAGCTGTGAGGTAGATTGCTCATTTATTTAAACATAATATTTTAAATCTAAATTTAAATTCATTAATTTTTATATTTACCTTTAAATTTAAAATTTTAATAGAAAATATAATTTAATAAATTTTTTATCCTTAAAATTATATAGTTTAAAGTTTAAATTTCAAAAATAAAACAAAATATAATATTTATTATAGAAATAAATATTATTTAATTATTTTTTTTAAAAGTTATGCTTTTAGTGGTGTTTGTGAAAAAGCATCGCTAAAAGTCATGAGCTTTAGCGGCGTTTGTTGGAAAAGTGTCGCTAAAGGTCTTGTTTTTTAGCGGCGTTTTTGAGAAAAGCGCCGCTAAAGGCCTTGGTCTTTAGCGGCGTTTGTGGGAAAAGCGCCGCTAAAGGTCCTGGTCTTTAGTAGCGTTTGTGGAAAAGGCGCCGCTAAAGGTCCTGGTCTTTAGCAGCATTTGTGGGAAAAGCGCCGCTAAAGGTCTTGGTCCGTTTTTAGAAAAAAACACCGCTAAAGTTAGCGACACGGTCTTTAGCGGCATTTTTTCCGGCGCTTATGAAAGCGCCGCAAATACTTTTAGCGGCACTAAAAAGCGCCGCTAAAGGCCTAAAAAGCGCTGCTAAAAGCCTGTTTTGGTGTAGTAAATGATGAAACAAACAATCCCATGAAATCGATGCCTTATACATAAAAAAATTCACAAACATGTACAGGTGTTAGGGGCATATCATTCTTTCGACTTAAATTACCCACTTTTTAACATTTTTGGCAAGTCTTAGAAAATAAGTAAGCATCATGAAAGATGTGTGGCTAAAACAATCCATATTCAAGTACCTTATGTGTAGTGCGTTTAGGACTAAAATGCCCTTCACAAGCATAAGAATGACAAAAGGTTAGGATACATTGTACCTCGATCTCTGCGACACATCGTCGAATTACCTAATTGGAATAGTGTTTCCATGGGTATTTATCATCCCAAATATAATACCGCAAGTCTCGCTTGATTTTGTCCTTTTTAAAACGTGATGAGTTGGAAGAATCAATACCTGTAGCGAGATAATTTACCATATCTGCAAACCATGGATAAATTGTCTGTGCTAATAGTAAATTTTCATTTGGGAAGTCGTCTTTAAGAGGAGTGTTGTCTTTTGGAAAGGGTATCCAGCTCAAATGATCAACTTCCAAGTTCTCGCACCATTTCTTGTCTTTAATCTCGAGATTGAATTCTTGTAGAAGCAAAATCCAGCAAATCAACCTTGGCTTCACCTCCTTTTCTCGATTAAATATTTTAACGATGCATGGTCAAAAAAATAATAATTTTAGTGCCTAACAAATATGATCTAAACTTTTTCAAAGAAAATAAAATAGCAAATAATTCTTTTTCAATGGTTGAGTAATTTCTTTTGGCGGCATCTAATGTTTTAGAAGTGTAGGATATGACATGAGGTTCTTTCCCAATTCTTTGCCCAATGACGACTCCACACTCTGGTGACTTGCATCGTACATGAGCTAGAGCGGATAATCCCAATTCGGTGGCTGTACTATGGGAGCTGAAATAAGCTTTTGCTTGAGAGTGTGGAATGCGTCCTTACACGTTTGATCAAATTCAAACTCTTTGTCTTTCTACAAGAGATTGAAGAGCAGTCACGAAATCTTTGAAAAGTCCTTTATAAAGCACCTATAAAAACCTGCATGACCAAGAAAAGAGCGAACTTCCCTCACAGTCATGGGGTATGGAAGTGAGCTGATAACATCAGTTTTGGCCTTACCAACAGCGATCCCTTTAGCGCAACAAATATGTCCTAAAATCAATCCCTTATATATTATAAAATGGTACTTTTTATAATTTAGAATGAGATTAAATTCTAGGCATCTTTCCAAAATTTTAATGAGTTTGACAAACATTCATTAAAAAAATTACCATATACTGTGAAATCATCCACAAATACCTCAATTATTTTCTCGACATAGTCAAAAAATGTGCGTACCATACACCTCTGAAATGTGGCTGGCACATTGTAAAGTCAAAACGGTATCCTTCTATAAGTGAACATGTCAAAGGGACTCATCAATGTTGTTTTCTCTTGGTCTTTCGGTGCCACTGGAATTTGGAAAAAACTTGAAAAACCATCAAGACAACAGTAGTGAGTTTTTCCAGCTAGACGTTTTAACATTTGGTCAATAAAAGGATGTGGAAAATGGTCTTTTTGAGTTAAAGTGTTCAACATCCTGTAATCTACGCAGACTCTCTACCTGTTTTGGACTCAAGTTGGAACTAAATCACCTGCAGCATTTTTAATTACGGTCATTGGTTTTCTTAGGTACTACATAAACTGGGATAACCTAGTTTCTGTCGAAAATTGGATAGATCATCCCGGTGTCTAGTAATGTTTTAACTTATTTTTTCACGACCTCCATCATTGGTGGATTAAGGCATCTCTGAGCTTCTGTTTTTGGGCTCGCATTGTGTTCTATCGAAATTCTGTGCATACAGATTGAAGGACTTAACCCTTTTATGTCGGGGGTCATCCATCCGATTACCCCTTTGTAGTCCTTCAAGACTCTAATTAAATTCTCCTCTTCTAGTCTCGAAAGTTTACTAGAGACTATCACTGGTAAAGTGTTCCTATTACGCAAGTAGGCATACTTTAAGTGTCCCAATAATGGTTTAAGTTCTATTTCTGAAGCCTGCAAAATAAAGGTAACAGTTTAGTTTTAGAAGGAAAAATTTCAAAATATTTTCTTTTACTTGTAGGAAATTGTGGAGCCTTCATAAGAATAATAGTTTTAAGAATCGGTTCTCTAAACGTCATTAACTCCTCTAATTAATTCATCGTTTTAAGGTCTAAACTCCTGCAAAGCACAATTTGTAACCCATCCTCATCATGATATTCAAAATGAAATTTCATTAGTAGTTCAATAATATCAACACTAGAAATATTTGACATTGTACTGGGTTGGCCCATTGCCTCATAAACATTAAATTTTACCACTTCACCGTCGAATTGCATAGTGAGCGATCCAATTCGAACATCAATTTTTTTACGTGCGGTGCTTAAGAATGGTCTCTCAAGTAGAATATCGGAAAATTTTTTTAAGTGATCATCCTTCATGTCAATGATGTAAAAGTCTGTAGGAAAAATTAGTTTATGTACCTTGATGAGGACATCTTCCAACACCCTTTCTAGATACACAAATGACCTATCTGCTAATTGAATAATCACCCCTGTTTCTTTCAAAGGACTCGTGTTTAGCAATTTGAAAATAGATAAAAGCATTACATTAATAGATGCTCCTAAGTCACACATGGTTTTCTTTATGCCAATATTACCTCTTTTGCAAGATATAGAAAACATATCTTGATCCTTACACTTAGGCGGGATTTTCCTTTGTAGTACTGTAGAGACGTTTTCTCCTACATTTACCCACTCGTTCCCTTGGATTTTCTTCTTGCTAGTACATAATTCTTTCAAGAATTTTTCATAGCATGAGACTTGTTTGATTGCATCGAGGAAGGGAATGCTAATTTCTACCTTTCAAAACGTCTCAAGGATTTCTCTTTCTCACTCCTTTTTACATGGACAAGTCTTCTAGGAAATGGGGGTGGTACAATGAACGAATTTAATGGTGCTGACTCCATAGGAGCTATTTGTTCTAGTTCCTGTTCTTCTCATTTAGTGTCGTCATCACAACATGTGGCAGGTATTGATTCTGGCACTATTCCATCTTTTACGGTCATAGCACTAGCATTTTGACGTGGGTTTGGCTCAGTTTGAGACGATAATTTTTCTTGGTTCTCTAAACGATTAACTGTAAGCGCTAGCTTACTTATTTGTTGATTTATTTCTTGGAAATGTATTTCAACCTTTTGTTGGAACTTTTCAATGCTAATGGCTAACCTCTCTACTATGGTTTCAAGAGATGACTTTGAAGGTTGATACTGTTGAGGCAGAGGTGGCCTTGGCTAATACAATTGATTATATCGAAGGTTCGATTCATAGCTTGGATTTGGGTGGTCTCTTTACCCTATATTGTACGTGTTCGAATATGGATCATAATGCTTTTAAGGTGGCCATGGAAAGTTCTGAACGGCATCTACCTGTGTTATGTCTTCATGTAAACTGGACACAAGTCAGTTAAATGAACAAGCATGACAGAAATTCCACATAACCGAGCTGGGTTCGTTTTTCCTGCAACGCTTATCCTAAGTTCTATAAATGGTCGATACTACTGAGAATTTATGGCCATGGTCAAAATTAGTTCCCTCGCTCTTTGGGGCGTCATATTTACAAGTGCCCCACCACTAGCAGCATCTATCATTTTCATTTCCATTGGAAGCAACCCCTCATAGAAATACTACAAAAGCGATTGTTTAGTTAGGCCATGTTTATGGACAACTTGCACACAACTTCTTGAATCGCTCTCAATAGTTGTAAAGTGATTCCATTGCTTTTTTTTGTATTCCAGCAATACTTCTCCTTAATTCAGCTGCTCGATCAGCTGGGAAAAACCTATCAAAAAAATAATGAGACATATCAGATAATCTATTAACAGATCCTGGAGGTAAATAAAATAGTTATTCTCTAGCAGAGTCTGCTAATGGAAAAGGAAAAGCTCGGAGATTGATTTGATCATTGGTTACTTCCTATGGTTTCATGCTTAAGCAAACCATGTCGAATTCCTTATGATGAGTGTGGGGATTCTCATTTTTCAAACCGCGAAAAGTTAGCAATAAATGAATTAATCCCGATTTCAACTCGAACGGTGTTTCACCCGCTGGATAAGTTATGCATAGTGGCTGTTGTTTATCTGGTGCTGCCATGAGTTGGTGTATAGTTTGAACTATCATTTCATCTAGTTTTTCGAATAAGAAAATATCTTTAGTATAATATCCTACTTCGAAATCAGGACATGGTCGTTTAACGCGTCGAATAGCTTTTGTTTACAATGTTTGAGCCAACTTCTCTATTCTTGGTTCAAATTCTAGAATCCCCGGTTCTGACATTCTAACTTAATTAAATAGTAGTATAAAGTAGTAGGGTCGATCCCACTAGGACTGGGTTTTTTAATTTTATTGTTTACGTGCAAAATTGTAAAATTAATGAAAAATGGGGAATTTATTTTATAGGGAAAATAAAATAAATAAATGTGTAATATAATAAAATGAAAACAATTTCAGATTGCAAAATTAAATTAAGCGAATAAAATAAATTGGTAAAAAAAAAATATTAAATCTTAGCCTTAGCCTCAGTATACTCCGAACTCAAACCGGTCCTTGAAAAAAAAGGCTTTTTTCTTTCCAACAGATAAGATGGTTATAAAGATCAAGGATGCCTCAAACCTACAGCTTTTCTTCTTGTAGTTGGTTCTGGTACGACCTATAAATTGACCCTTGTCGAATTTCTAATCACGTGACACGTGCCGATAATTTTAAGACTTTGATAGCCTTGTTATCTGAAAAGCCCAACTCGAATCAACGGCCTCAACCGCGTGATTCGTTTAAATTTGATCACTATCTCCCTTGAAGGAATCCAACTAGCTTTTTCCAATTGCACACGCCAATTTATCCGCGAGATTTTGAATATAGCACGGTCGACTCAACTTCCCAACCATACGCCAAACGGTTCCAACCCAACACTTGCTTTTTAAATTGAAATTGAAACAACTTTAAGGGACGAATTTGTACTATCCCATATACCAAAGAGATAAAGAATATCAAATTGCAAAGTATTTAGTGTGGGTTTATGTCTCACGATTACTCTGTCGGAGCAATAATCGGGATAAGGCTAAATGAGACTTAGTTAAGCATGAAATTAATCATGTTAGATGGAGTATAGAAGTAGCTTTTTAATGGATATGGTGGAAATTGAAAAAGGGAAAGGACTTGGGGAGGCAATTTAGCCAAAATGCTAAAAATGGAAAAGAATGGTAGAATGCTAAATTCACTGACCCAAAAATGAAGAAAATAAAGGAATTGTTTTTATTCAAAAGCCAAGTCTGTCTCAGTGGTCATCGCCATTAAGTATTTATACTCACTTCTAATGCTCAATTTTAGCTTGATTTTTCTTAAACATTATCACTACATAAATCAAAATTTAAAATTCAAATTTAAACTAAAGGTCAAATTTAAATTAATTATAGGATTTTGAGAATATAAAAATAATTTGATCTTTATGCAACCAATTTTTTTAATCTTCAATCCTTCAATCTTTATCCAGCCAACTTCAAATCTTCAATATTTCAATCTACCCCTCATCTTTCCTTTTTGTTCCATTTTAACCTATTTTTGTATGATTTGAATTTCAGCACACCAGCTTTATTCTTGATAAGAAAAACCCAAGTTTAGTAACATCGTATTTGATAATTAGCAAAAAATAAATACATTAAAAACACGGATTTATCTTACTTTCATTGACATTTGTTGAGGTATTTAGGAAAGCTTTGAAGGAGCCATTCTGGTTGTCTTTAAAGAAGGTTTATTCAAGCAAATTGATTTTTGAGGACCTGTAAATAATCTATTCTTTCATTGAATATGAGTATTTGTATGTCAACATGGCTCAATTACTCATATAAATTTATTATACATTGTGTAATAGGCTTCACAGAAATTAAAGCAAACCTTGCAATTTTGACTATGTACCCATAGAGAGTTGAACATATAAGAATCTAGGCTAGTTTACGAGCTCCAACTCAGCAAACCTTAGAAAGGGATAACCCTGTTAAGACTATGTGAAGACCATGCAAAAACCCAGAGTAATTGATTGCTAGTCGACCTAACATGTCTCATCCTAAGACATTACATCTCCTTCATTTCCAAGAGTATCAAATCAAACTTCCATGTCAACAATCTTAAGACACATAGCTAAGTTTTTCCTCTACTACAAAAGGTTCATGCAAACAACTCACGTAAGACTTTTTTTCCTTTTAATTCTCCTTCCGAATCTATAGACTCTCTCCCAAAAAAACAGAGACCTCTTCCTAAATTTCATCCTTCTCTCCCTTATATTTCCTTTATGTTTTTCCCTTATTCACATTACTGGTTAACAATTGGTGCAGTGAGCATAGACATACATGGAGCACCTAGGTACCAGTGATCCTCCTAATACTGAGTTTAATCCTGCCAATAATCAAGTTATAGTCCTCGTAGGTCATAACACCGGAGCAAGCATGAAGCAAACCAAGAAATTGAACCAGGATCCATTGCATGCTTGTTAGCAATATCCCCGCAAAACCAAACCAACCTACAAAATCAAAACCAGCAAAACTCTTATCAACAAAATCCATACCACTAGTTTTACCAGTATTTTCCCTTGGTACTATAAACTTAGAACTAGCACAATCCTGGAGCATCAACGATGGATCAGGCGTCAACATAATCAGTCCAACAGTGCACAAAATCTAGACATGCAAGAGAGAATAAGAGTTATGGAGGAGCAAATGTATTCCCAGAAAAGAGATACAAAAAGCAACAAAAGTTTATCTAGGAGCAGATGGGTAGGAAAAGACAAGTAGATGAAAGAAATGAAAGGAACAAGAAGCTCATTAAAGAATGATAACTATGATGAGAACTATGATGATAGTTATAGTTGCTCTAGTAAAAATACCTTAGAGAAAAAATTAGAGAAGTTAGAAATACATTTGAAGGATTTTCAAAAGCTAGAATCATCTTGATTAGTGAAGAAGTATAAAAATGAGTCATGAACTAAGAAAATATTACATCATCATGTTTCCTTCACGTTTAAATTTCCCAAAATGATGTATGACGTTTGAGGAGACCCCCAAGACCATTTAGCACATTATGTGAATCACATGAACATATTTTGGGCTTTGGATGAAGCTAAGTGTAAGGCATTTTTAATGACATTAAAGGGCTTAGCTCAGGCATAGTGTTTGAAATTTCCACATCTTTCTATCATGAGTTTCGAGCAATTGATAAACTTGTGTATGAGTAGGTTCTTGGTGAATAATACATTGAAGAAATATCTTACCTACCTCATGTTCATCAAATAGTGTGAGGGTGAACCTTTAAAGGACTTTCTGAAAGGATCAACACAACAACCATGGTCACAAAAAATGTTCCTAAAGAATTTGTTGTTCACGCTTTGATGTTCAGAACAAATCAGTAATTTTTGTAGTATAATTTAATTAATAAGCTCCCAGCCAATTTGTCAGCATTTTAAGAGAAGGCTCACGTCTTTGCTAAAAATGATAAATCAGAAAAAGCTAAGTTGCAAGCACAACAAACTAGTGCGTGAACCTCAAAAGACTTCCACAATTCTCAAAGAGGCATGCCCCAATTGCATGATAGAGTTGGGAGAACTCATTCTCAACATTCATACTCAGGGAGTGATCTGTCACGATTCATTGTGGCGAATTAGGGTCTATTTAACACTTAATGAGTGTGTTTTCAAGTAATTTAATAATGTTCTAGTTAGTTTTTTGTTTTAGTACTTTGTCAATTAAAGTTAATAAAATGAGTGTTTTTATGTGTTTTATAACCTTTTAGGCCAATTTGAACCTAAAGGAAGACTAAAAAGTTGATTAAGTGAGCATGACATTAATTTCAACCATGGAGTCAGTGGATTGTCTTCAATGTCAAACATACAACTAGGATGTCACGACAACCAACTTTGAAGTAGAATATAAGCATCAAGGTGTCAATGTCACAAAACCAGTCTTCCAATGTCGCTACATCCAACTTTGAAGCCAAAAAGCTCAGTTTGATGTTTTATGTCGAGACACCAGCTTATGGATGTCACAACACCGATTGGATGAGGCCCAATTTATAGTTGAGGGTAATTTAGTCTACACAATCTTAATGAAATGTGATTAGTCATTTGTAATTGACCAATTCGGTCATATAATACTGCTATAATAAATAGCAATGCTCAGGACTAAATTAGGGGTTTTTTCCCTTGGTTTAATTGTTTTTCTACTTAGATCAGGGTTTGAATTGGGGAAATTATTGCTTTACTTTGTTTTAAGTTAATTTCATTTTCAGTCTTTAGTTTGTTCATTAAATCTTATCATTTATTTTGTTTCTACTTGCAATCGACTTCAATTCAACATCTGTTTAATGGGTTTTCAGTTATGCGCTTAATCGATATCAACGATCCAATTTCTCTTTTCCTTTTTCTTTTCTTTTGATATTTAGTTTGAATGTCTAAATTTAAATTAGGGAAATTCGCATCTAGATCCATGACGAACTAAAACCTTAGGGAAATTGACGAGCGGATATGGGAGTAATTAACTAACATTTTAGGGTTTAATTAATAATTAGTTGGATCTAGTTGAGTGAGATTAAACCCTAGGATTGATGACCCCAGGAAGTTATTTAGGTAGATGAGGTCGAAAAAATAGTCTACCAAGCACCCCTTAACCTATCTCGGTTTAAGCTGTGAGGTCGAAAGATAAGTAGCTTTTGCCGACTAATTAATTTAGTTAGAGGCTGAGAGGTAATAATTAGATTAATTACTAGCTAATACATTAGAACTTTAAATTGGAAGTTAATTATGAACACTGAAGCGAGTTTCTAGTATTATTGTTTACCCCTGTTAGTGTAGAAACTATTAGTTAGTTTAATTCAGCCTCCCTTGGGTATGATCATTGAGATACTTCTGTGTTTCATTGTAACTTCTATATTACAACCTGACCCATACACTTGAGGATACCACTTAATTTCTATCTTTTTTTACAGTATTTTCAGTCCCAATGTTTGCACATCAAGGTGGCGATCAAGTTGTTGGCGCCGTTGTCAAGGAGGCTTCGGCAAAACCCTTCTTACCAACCTCCACATATGTATGATGCAAAGGCAAGTTGGTACAGGCACCCTTAGCAACAGATAAAACAACCCTCATACGGATAGGAAGGAGAAAGTGAAAACAGTTGCACTCTATTTGGATAAAGTTCTTGAAAACCTAAATGAACCCATTCAAAAGGAGACAAAAGAGCGAGAATTCGATGATGTTGTGTATGACACCTTTCACAAAGATGAGCCTGTGTAGAATGATGAGGTAACTAAACCAATAGTTGAACCGAAAATAGAAAAGGGTTCTAAACTTGTTGCAAAAGGCATACCATTCCTTGCAAGGTTAGAGGACAAAAGGAGAAGGGAAAAGAAGAATTTGTGTTTTTTAAACCTTTTTAAGACTCTTAATTTTAATTTCCCTTAATAAAGTTGATAGACAAAATTTCAAAATATGCCAAGTCCTTGAAAAAATCATGTCTAGGCATAGGAAAATAAAGAAATGGGAAAAATTAACATAGATTCCTCATGTAGTGCAATTATTACTAGGAAATGCCCTATGCGATCTAGGGGCCGGTATTCATTTAATGTCTTTCTCTACTTACATGAAACTCAGGTTAGGGGAACTGAAAAATACACCCATAACAATGCAGTTGGCCAATTGGTCTTTGGTACATCTAAAAGGTGTACTTGAAGATGCATTAGTTAAAGTGGGGAAATTTATATACCTATAGATTTTAATGCCATTTTTAGTAGGCCATTAATGAAGAAAACAAAAATGATGGTAGCCATTTACTGCTTTAAAGTGAAATTTTGAACCCCAATGGGTGGAGGGAATATGAAATTTGATCAACGAACAAGGAATTGTCATATTCTTTCCTTACAACTCACACGAGAAGAAAAAAGGTCATGTACATGCTAATCAAGAAATAGGATCTTCTAAGGGTAGGTCAATAATTAACCTCAAGAACAAGCCAATGATGAATTTGGAAATTTTGGATACCAATACTGAAGAAAGGTTGGCTAAAGTAGCACAAAAAAAAAGACAGTTAATTGAGTTGTTTCTCGAAGAGAAGTAGTGAACTACAAAGATAGTCTCTATGTTTTCAAAGTAGGAAAAATAATCATTAATGGGTCTTCTAAGGAATAACATGGACATCTTTCTGTGGTCCATAGCAAACATGTCAAGAATTCATACTACAATGGTACAATACAGTTTGAACATTAATCTTAATGCAAATCCAGTAAATCAAAGAAAAAAGGAAGTTCTTGGAGGTGAAGATTTTGACAATCAAGAAGGAAATGTAAAAGCTTTTAGCGGTGAACTTCATCATGGAGGTTTTGTACCCTGATTAAATTTCTAATGTTGTTATGGTCCTCAAGTCCAATGGAAAGTGGACGATGTGTGTTGATTTCACACACCTCAACAAAACATGTCCCAAAGATAGTTTCTCACTCCCTTTAATTGTCAAGTTGGTCGATGCTTCAGCAGGCCACAAATATATGAGTTTTATGGATGTCTTTTCAAGATATAATTAGATCTAGATTGCCCTAGAGGGTCAAGAGAATACGAATTTCATAACCAAAGATGATCTGTTCTATTATAAAGTCATGTCATTTAGATTGAAAAATGCTGGAGCAACTTACTAGAGGTTGGTCAATAAGATTTTTTGCAACCAAATTTGCAACCAAGATCCCTCCAATTGAACAACATTTGGTATACTTACGGGAAACCTTTGATGTTCTCAGACTGTATAATATGAAGTTGAATCCCGATAAATGTGCCTTTGGGGTAAGAGCAAGCAAGTTCCTAGGTTTTATCATTTCTGAGAGGGGTATTGAAGCGAACCCAGAAAAGATAAATGTCATTTTGAACCTAAGCCAACCAAAGAACACAAAAGAGATTCAAAGGCTTTGTGGGAAAATTATTTCTCTAAACAGGTTTGTTTCAAGGCTGGTTGATAAATGTTTGCCGTTCTTTAAGGCCTCAAAATTTGTTATAATAATTTGGGAATAGTTGATATTTTTAATATAAATCAAAATTCATTATTATAATTAATCGAATATAATAATTATAATTACCATAATTAAAATAATGTTTGACAGAAAAATTACAATTACAATAATTATAAAAATATTCAATCGTAAATTATAATTACAATAATTATAACAATGATTTCGGTAAATAATGTTTGGTTAAATTTTATACGAATCAAATTCATATATATTAATTTAACCATGTTCTCATTATGTGTGCAACATACTTGCACATATAATTCGTTCAATACTTAACTACCCAATTAAATTAATTCTATAATCAATTTAATTCATGTGACAGCTAAAAACAATACCAACTATGTTTGGATTCTATTCGTTTCAACCATAGAGTGTGACCTTATACGTTATTGTAACGTTAGCAGTAATACTAGAACGTTTCTAATATTACAAACAATGAGTGGCATCTAGCAATGCATCATTGCTACCTAAGTTACAAGAAGTCATGATTCAACATAACATCTCTGTGATTAACCCTTCATATATTAAATCATTTTGTCCTTTATATCTAGAATGGACACAAGTTATGGAATAGTCACACTTACATAGTCCATCTAATATTTCTTGATATCCTGAGTAGACTATGATTAACAAATAAGTATGATATCTCATATCAACTTATTTAAGCATGGCCATACATTTCTAATCTCACTCAATCAAGTGGCCTAAGATATTTCTCCCATTATGTAGGAGGGACAAATCCTATATTGATCAACAATATCCCACTACATAGATTGTGGTACATCCAAAATCAACATTTATAGAACAATCAGTTACGGTGGACATTTGACTGTATCAAATTATACGACTCACGATGTTGGGATAATGATGATCTCAAGTCTAAGGATCGTATACATAGTAATCACTATGAGTAATGTTGTGACTATTACACAATAATCAAAGAAACATACTAATAGTGGGTCAGTCTAATATCTTGTTCTCTAACACACATACTTTGAATAGTTAAAATTCCTTTGAGTAGTTAAAATTTTATCTCACCAAGCCCCCTTTGTTAACTTTACCTCTACTGGGAGATATTCCATACTTATATTTAGCTATAATAGATTGTACTAATTTAAAATTGGACAACCATATGTCTAGGTTCGTTCTTGATGTAAATTTTTTATATTTTTATTAACTTATATACTTTAAAATTTTATTTATTATTAATTTCAATAATATAACCTGATATTTTCTAAAAAATAAAAACATATAAACTTACTAAAAAACATCTGAAATAAATCTAAACAAATCGGTATCCGATTTAGATGTATCTATACAACAATTTGTCCAAGTTTATTCTTAATGTAAAAAAAAATTATATTTTTTATTAATTATATCTGAAGATTTTTTATTTTTTTCATTTATGCCCATTCTGTGTCATATTAAGAGGATGTCACATGTCACCATCGGATTGACCATCGGTATTATGTTAGTACAAATTAACGGTGTTAGTGTAGATGTACCAACTTGGGTGACAAAATACAAGTTTAGGGGGGCAAAATACATATAAACCCCCTTTTTTTAAAATGTCAAACCTAAGTTGTCCGTGCAATTGGTATACAAATGTTTACAATTTAATACACGAGTTATAAATATACTCCTCATCATATTTGAGCTAGCATTCAACACCCAAGCTAATGGCTAGACTTGTGAAAGGATCTAACTGATACTTTGATGACTTAATTAGAAAATTTTGAAGTTTAAGAATCAATTTAAAATGGGATAACATATTTTTTCGCCATTGATGGCAACTAGGTTCACTTGGTACTTGTACTTTTTTCCTTCTACAAGTCTCGGAGAGACCAAACCAAATCCATGTCACCATAAAATAATCTCATCGCGTGGGACAACCCCTGTAAACTTGAAAATACAAAACTTTGTCATCGTGGTGTGACATAGATGCTCTATGGTACTATACGCCTTCAATTTAAAGTAAAAATAGGGGTAAAATATGTATCGTTTCACACCATAAACCCCTATGGCGCGACATGCAAGCCATTTTTTGAAACTTTCCGTTTGTGATTCAACGAGATCTTCAGAGATGATCACCAAGTCCTAGATGACTTCTATATATTGCCCCTACCAGCTGATACACCCTTCAAGTCGTCATAAAAAACAAAAAATAAAGGTCCGTAATCCTTTTCTTTAGAATTCTACAAATTCTCTACCTCTCTTTTTCTTCATAACCCAAAAATCATAATTAGCAACCAGATCAACAATCAATTGTTGATAAATTTGAAGATCTTTGAGAAAGGGAGAAGGAAAAACACTTGAGAGATATTCGGATGAAAGCTTCACTTTAAGATAGAGGTTTCGAGCTTTTACATCTTTGGCGAGTGAGACGAGAGACATAATCGAATCACTTGGTTGGAAAAAACTTGTGTGACCCCCAAGGAACCAACATGTATCCCAGTCATCCAAGAAATTTATGCCACCCTGAAAGAAGCCAAGATGAATCAAGAATGGGACATGCCATAGAGTTGGGTAATTATTCGGGGCAAAGAAGTTTCGATATCGCCTTTGGAAATATCGAAGTATTATGCTGTTGCTATATCTCTCTATGATTCCGTACAATGAACAGATCTCATGCATTTTCTGAGAGAGAAAAATGATAACATAATCAATCTCCTAACGAATGGATAAGGTGCGTGGGAACTACATCTCGAAACAAATTTCCCAACATTAATCCTGTAAGAACAGCTAACTCTGAAAGCAAGAATGTGGTTACAATTTATAATTAATCAAGTTTATTGAACCTCTAATATGACCAACATAAATACATTTTGAGCTACGGTGTTGTATGCCATACAACAAAAAGAAAGAATCTATGTTGGTATGTGGATATACCAGAACATGTTATTTTATGTTAGGAAAAGCAATGATGAATTGCTTTTTCCACATTTACTAATGGCCTTGTGTAAACAAGTCTAAGTACCAATGAGAAAATCAGAATGTTACTTGCAACTATAGGAGTTTCTAATACGTGAACCAAGCCAAAAACTTTTGGTGGGAAATAGGAAATGAAAGAGGGCTATTAAGTCAAAACTCCATCTAGGTATGAATGTGTTACCTAATTTGGAAAGAATGATTCAACGGATGCAAGAAGCAAAAACCAATCTATGAGGATTATGCAAGGAAAATTGGTTTAAGACTGTCGTAGTACCCAACAGCTACACATGAGGCAAGGGAAAAAACTGGCAGGATAGAGATAAAAGGAAATCAAGAGAATGAACTAGAGGAAGATCCCAAAGAAGATCCGAAGAAAGATCCAGAAGAGGAGTCAGAATCTGATTCTGACTAATTCTGAAAATTTTTAATTTGGATGGTGTACTCTAGTTTAATTTAGAATGAGTTTAAATTTTTGTTTTAGTTTTAATTAGTTAGGATTTAATAGTCTATATATATAGTTGTGTGCTTTGCTTTTCCTTTGTAGGGAACCCCACAATTTGTGACGACACTACATTTTTTATCTAAACCCAAAAGGAGGAGTAGTCCCACCAATTGAGTTACGCGAACCATGCCAATCAGGTAACCTCTTTTCTTTACATTTTTAATTGCACATTAGGGACAATGTGCCAAACAAAGTGTGGGGGAGACTTAATAAAATGTTTAAATTTTTCTTTATTTGTTTTTCGTAGTTTTTAATTTTAATTTTTAAAATTGCATGTTTTCTATGTGCTTGAGCTTGTAGAAATACAAGTGATTATTTTAGGAGTATGTTAATAAGATTGTGTGAATAAATTGTAAACTTAGTTTGATAATAATTGATTCTAAACTTTTAATTTTAGACTATTTAGTTCAATTTATTACATTGTGAATAGATTTAAGATCTTAAGTATACCACATGTTAAATAGGTATATAAATAGCATGTATGTTTAATTGAATTATATATTCTAGAAATTGATAGACTTCACCGATTTAATCCATGTATAGAATTACCTAGGGGCAACCTAAGGCATTGTTTGGTAGACAATTTCTCAAGCCCAAAAGTTATCCCGTAAATATTTTTGCCTAGTACCTAATTTTAGCCTTAATTCATTTTCTTGATGACCCTGAAAATGAAACTTTATGCCTAATAAATAATCTATTTGGTCCTTTATTTCTTGGTCTTTGCACGGATTTAGACATTCAGCCATCGATATTGAGGGATTAGGTAGATACATCTCAGTGGTTTCAAAAGAAAACAAAAAAGATAAGTGAAATAAGGAATTGTATGGAATAGTTAGTATAAGACTTTGAGCTTGTAGAAAAATAAGGCAAAATGTCAATCAAGAAAATCTTGATGAAAAATAAAAACAAAGTGAGTTGAAAGAAAAAGTACACTCTGTTTTTTCGAAAAAAATTTATGAGCTTGAATGATTGTACTCATGAATACTATATGATGTCGTAGTAAATAGAGAAATAAGGAATGTAAGGGAAGTGGATATAATGTGGTGAGCTTATGTATACTCGGGGGAGTATCAAGAATAATATCATGTGCCAAGCTACTTTCCTACTTAATTGTTTTGTTGAGCCTATTCTTTAAATTCCAAACCAACCTAAGCCGTAGAACGTTACAAGTTAAAAAGTCCTATGTGACTTAGGTAGTACCTTATGTGGATAAATCCGTACTGAGTTTTGATGTTTTTACCACTTAGATACATTTGAGCAAACTTGTATATTTGTATATTTGTTTTGATAGAACCCTATAGTTAACATTCTTTTATTTTTTTGATTTGTAATTTATTTAACTAACCCGTCTAACATTATAAATTGTGAGTCAATTGTATATCACTCTAGAGTTATATATTTATTTACATTGTCTTGTTAATATATTTCTATCCAATTTCATGTATCAAGCTAGCTCGAGTACATTTTATTTTCTTTGCATGTTTATTTATTGATTTTCAGTTTAGTTTGTTTTTAGTTTCTATTTTGTGTTTTTTAGTTTGCTTAAGGATAAGCAAAGACTTAAGTGTGGGGGTATTTAACATGTCTTCAAATGTAGTACTTAATTTGGGTCATTTCCGCACTTAAGGAGCGTGATTTCTAGGAAATTTAGTATTTAATATTACATTTTTTATATTTAGTAGCTATAATTAAATATTAGTAAAATAACTATTTTTTAATACATTTTATAAGTGTTGTGATCCAATAGGCCGACATGGGCCTTAAGTTGTACTAATATATTCAATTGAGTGTGTAGGATGAAGGATTATAGGCCCAATTGACGTGGAAGTAAGGGATAAGTGATGTACAAGCTTCCCGAGACGTCAAAGCACGAAACAAACGACACAAGGTAGAAAATGCATGTTGTGTCGCACCATGCAAGGGCTATGGCGTGACATAGGTCGATATGTTGCCCAAGGATGTAGAGGCTATTTTTGTCCGCACAATCAACTTTATACGGAGACATAGGACGTGTCGAAGACTTAATTTGGGCTGCCAACACTTCTATAAATCAGACATTAGTGGTTTGATGTAACTAAGTCATCCTAGATGCATTCAAAAGCCCTAGTAGTTTAAGAGTTGGAGTATATTAGTTTTCTTTTAGCTTTTCATAAATTATTTTTTTTTCATCTTGGAATCGGTTTCGATCCAAAAGTTTATTTATATTATTCAAGTATTTTAATTTATTTTCTCTTTAGCATTCGATCTATTTCATTATTCCAATCAATTGATTTGCTACTCCTTTCTCCATTCAATATCAAATCCATGATTATTCAACTCTCGTTTCTCTTCCAAATCAACTGTGTTCTTGACATGATTTATTCAATTGAGATTGAGATTATGAGTAACATGAGTGGCTAAATCTTTTAGGGAAGATTAACGAGTAGATTGGGATGTGATTAACGAAGGATTTAGGGTTTTTTTCAAGAAGGTTAGTTGGTATAAATTATGTGCTCTTAAACCTTAGGCCTAACAACCCTAGAAAGTTATCATAGGCTAGACGAGGTCGAGAGATAAGTCGAACTGAGTTGTAACAACCCGTTTTTAGTGAAATTGAAATAGTGGTTGTAGGACCACAAATTTGATGAGTAAGTTAATATTTTATTATTATTTTAATGTCTATGGAATGTTAGTAAAGTCATATACAAATTTCGTTAAGAAATTTTGACGTTTGCATGATTAATCACGTAAAAAGGACTAAATTGTAAATGGTGAAAAAATAGAGTTCAATTAGTCAAAAGTGTCAAATAGCAATGAAATTCTAAAGTGAAAGTACTTAGGTGGTAATTAAACCATTCATGAAGTTACTGGATGTGCATGACATGATTTTGATGAAATTATTAAAGATTTTAATGGTTATAATGGTAATTTGATAAAGAATTAAACTAAATGACAAAATTACATCATCTTTCTCATTTGATCAGCCATCACCGAAATTAAAAGAAGAAAAACACCACGGAAGCTTGCTAGGCATTCGGTTAGGTCATTTTACTTGCATGGTATGAATTCCAACTTCGTTTTTAATGATTTTTATGTTTTCGAGATCGATTTAGCTTAAACTAGATAGCCCGGGGATCAATTTGTAAAATTGTTAAAGGTTTAGGATTTTTCCATGAATTTTTTTGCATGATTCTTGATGTTTGAGGGTATATTATGAGTCCTTGTTAATAAATAAACAAGTTTTGTAAAGTGACTTTTAATGAAAATAACATTTAGGGACTTATTTGTAAAAATGATAAAAGTTTATGGTGAAATTGTGAAATGATGGTTTGTATGAATTTATATAGGTCCTTAGTGAATACAACTAGCATAAAATGAGAATTAAAATGCTTAGATTTCAGTTTATGAGGTTAAGGATTAAATTGTAAAAAGTTAAAATGTTAGGGAAATTGTAATTTTGCAAAAATATGAAATGTGGATTGAATTGAATAATAGAGATATTAAATGGATTGAATTTGTTTATTTAGATCAAGATAGACCAAGAACGAGTTTAGATCGAGGAAAAGCTAAAGCCTCAAATTAGTTAATTTCGTTTCTACGTTCTAATTGTTGAGGTAAGTTCATATGTTTGTAATATGTAATGAACTTTCTATTTGTGTTCTCGTATTATGATGCTTTAATTATTACGTTATTAGAAGAATAATGAGGAATTGCACTTACGTGCCCCTGTTTGTACTTCGGTACACTTGAATTGCACTTGTGTGCCCCTATTTGTACTTTGGTACCCCTAAATTACACTTACGTGCCCCTATTTGTACTTCGATACCCCTGAATTGCACTTATGTGCCCCTGTTTGTACTTCGGTACCCCTGAATTACATATATGTGCCCCTGTTTGTACTTCGATACCCCTGGATGTACTTTTGTACTTTGTTTAGACTTCAGTAATTCTTAATTGAATAATATATGAATTGTATGCAATTTATTGACAGATTAAACAATGTGCTACATTCTTACTAAGCTATATAAGATTATTCATTTTTGTGAATTGTCTTGTAGATCATTTTTCCTAACACTTTAGACGGATCAAATCTTCAGCTCACACTATCCACCAACTTTGGTAGTTTTTTTGTATCTCCTAAGGTAGTGGCATGTATAAACTTAAGTAGCTGAATTTGGGGTTGAAACTTATTTAGGATGTTATTAAATGGTGTTTGATGAATGTGTACATAATAACTAAATATGTTTGTATTTTGAAGTCATATATGTATAAGAAGTTATTTTGGCATGTACAAATTGTTTTGGTACCATTCGATATTGGTTAGTTTGTGTCATTTTAGTACTTATGTATAAGAAGTTATGTTGAAGTGTTAGTAATCATATTTGAGGTATGATTTGGTAAAACTTGAATTATGTTTGGTAGTAGAAATGTAATCAATATATACATGTTTTTGTTAAGTTTGTATGTTTGCAATTGAGGTTCCTTGTATGACATATTGGTTGAATGGTTTTGAACTTTTGGATTGGGCATTTCATGTTGGTTTTGGTCATGTTTTGATGCTTTGATTAGGTGTTACAAGGGATCTTTAGATGGTTGCTTGAATTGGTGATGGAAATGGCTTGTAATTGGAAAAATTCATGTCCACACGACCTGAGATATGGGCATGTGACTCAGCCGTGTGTGACACACGGCCAGGTGACACGGTCGTGTGTCCCCTGTAGGTTTTAAAACATGCAAATCAGGCTGTTACACAGCCTAGCACACGGCCTGGTACACAGGGATGTGGCTTGGCCATGTGACCCAACTCAGAGAGTTACACGGGTGAGGACACGAGCTGGGACACAGCCGTGTGTCCATATTTTGATTGTTACACAGCCTGAGATATAGGCATGTGTCTCAACCGTGTGACCCCTACAGTCCAATTTTTCTAACTTTTTCTTATACTTTCAAATTGTATCCAATTTGATCCCAAATTATTCTTAAGGTATTTTTATGGCCTTGAGGGCTCGATTAAGGGACGTTATTTATGTGTTTGAATGTATTAAATTATGTTTACAATAATATATGAAATGAACATTTTAATGTTAGGATTGTATAGTAATGCTCCATAACCCTACTTCGTCGATGAATATGGGATAGGGGTGTTACATGAGTAAATTATAATTTATCTTGGTTGAGAAAGTGAGGTCAGGAGCTTAGCGAGTATCAACCAATCAATTAGTTAATTAGAGGTCTGGAGGTAATAATTGGTTAATCGGTAGCTAATGCACTCTAAAACCTTAATCCAAAGTTGATTACAAACCTTGAAGCGAGTTAATCTTCTTAATTGGTTTATTGATTTTAGTTATTTATTATTTTTTTCTTGTTTATTTGTTTATTTATTTTCTCTTGATTATCTATTTTATGGTTTACTGTAATATAGGATTTAATTACTACTACTTAGACTTGTTATCGTAAAAAAGTTTTCATAGACTTATTCCATCATCCCTTGGGTACAATCCTCAGAATACTTCCAAGTGTTTTGTTGTACTAACTATATTACAATTTGACTTGTGAACTTGCAGAAATCGTTGTTCTAAATTTTTATATATTTTTGGTGTTTTTTTACTATAAACGATAACTCATTTATTGGTGGTCATCACCCCAAGGTGACTTGATTCAATGGGTGTAGGAATTATCGTTGCAACGACTTACAAATGCTTTCAAGGTTTAATGTAAGATGCATGCATCATATTAATGCATATTGTAATGTTGCAGAAAGTTTCCAAACATTTGCTTAATACAAAGATATTAATATAAGAATGTTTTATTTTCAGTTCGAAAATGGCACCAACTCCCTTATCGAACATATTCACTGAAATAAACTGAATGGAAATAACTATAAGGAATAGAAAAAGAACCTGATAATTGTCCTAAGTTGTGAGAAACTTAAATTAGTTCCTGATAATAAGCGCCCTTCGGCCACTCAAGATGAGGCTAGAAAACGGAAGGAGTAGTCTGATGAGATAGCTTGTTGCTATACTAACAAGTGTGAGCAACTGAAGAGTTGTAAGTAAGTGATTTAGGATAAGTTAGAAAACATGCTCGAAGGCGAAGCTGCCTTGGCTCCATAGTTTGTTATAACTAGCTTGATAAATGTCCAACAAAAGCCTGATATTCCGATTAAAGACCATATGATAACTCTTATGGGATACTTTAACAAGACCATGGACAATGAGGCCAATTTAGATCAGAACACTCAAATTGAGATGGTGTTCAAGACCTTATCCAAGGACTTTGCTAGCTAATGGGCCACATATAACCTTGGCAACAAAACCCTGATGCTCACACAACTCATGACATAGTTGCAATCCTATGAGTTGATGTTGAATGGCAGTTAGCTGGTCCAAAGAGTATAAGCAAATATAGTTGTCACTTCTTCCTCAAAAGGGAACATAAAGTACACTAAGAAAGGCAAAGTAAAGGTCTCTAGGCCACCACAAGTGGAAAAGAAGAGAACCAAAAAGCCTAAAGACTTATCTAAGTCTAAATGCTTCTTCTGCAGTAAGAAAAGACACTTTAAGGCAAACTTTAAAAAGTGGAAGGAATACCAAGGGCGAACTATAAAGTCATTTTCTATGTACCAAGTTTCAAAAGAAACTAAATTTTAGTTGCATGTTTATATAAAGACGGCTTGACTGTGACTTTTAATAATAGAATTGCAATATTTAGAAATAGTAATCTTATGTGTAATGGATGGACGTTAAATAATCTCTATTTCATCAAACCAAAGATGTACACACTGCATGAGACTGAATTATCGAATAAAAGACTTAAAAACTTCTCACTCTAACGAGACGTACCTTTGGTATTTGAGACTTGGTCATATTAACCAAGAAAGGATCACTAGACTTGTGAAAGACGGCATCTTAAGTTCACTTAAAAAATTTGATCTTTCATAATATGAATCTAGCTTGGAAGGTAAGATGACCAATCAATCTTTTAATGCAAAATGAAATAGGGTCATAAAACCCCTAGAATTTGTGCACATTGACGTATATGGCCTCATGAGCATCAGTGTAAAAGGTGGCTACGAATATTATGTAACAATTATAAAACCTTTGATAAATTCAAAGATTTTTGTGCGAAAGTGGAGAAACAACTACGTTTACCCATAAAGACACTTCGATCTGATCGAGGTGGGGAATATTTATCAGATGAGTTCTTAGGTTACCTCACAGAGAATGGGATTTTCTCCCAATTAACCACGTCAGGCACTCCACAATAGAATGGTATGGTAGAGAGAAGGAATCAAACATTGTTAGACATGGTACGTTCGATGTTAAGTTATTCAAAGCTATCAATCTCTTTTGGGGGATATGTAGTACAAACAGCTTGCTATATTCTGAATGAGGTGCCAACTAAGGCTACATCGAAAAATCCATACAAATTGTGGCATGGCTAGAAGCCTAGTCTAAACCATTTGAAAATTTGGGGATGTTTGGCCCACATATTGATAAAGATGCAAGGAAATTAGACTCACTGATAGAATTGTGCATGTTTGTAAAATATCCAAAGGAAACAAAGGGTGGTTTGTTTTATAACCCAAAAGAACAAACTTTTATAGTGTCAACTCACGCTACTTTCCTTGAAGAAAGTTACATGAATAAATTCAAACCTCGGAGTAAAGAGGTACTCAAGGAACTTTTGAGAAATATACAAAACCCTATAGAAACGAATTCTAGAACCAAATTCTAATAGTAGAACTACAAATGATCAGCAACATAGGGTGCTTCATCGCAATGGAAGGGCCTCTCGTAGACCTAAGTTCTTCCAATCTGGTGAATGTGTTTTTAACACTGAGTCTGTCGAACAGGAAGATGATGACCCACTCACGTATGATGAAATGATACAGAGTGTTGATTCCAAGCTCTAAGAAATAGCTATGAAAGTTGAGATGGACTCTATGGACTCCAACTCAATATAGGAACTTGTAGACTTACTAGAAGAGTTAAAAATCATAAGGAGTAAGTGGATCTACAAAAGAAAAAGAAATCGGATGGAAAATTTGAAATTTATAAGGTCAAACTTGTAGCAAAAGGTTATACTCAGAAAGAAGGTATCGATTACGAACAAACCTTCTCTCTGATTGTCATGCTCAAGTCAATCTGCATATTGTTATCCATTGCGGTGGCTTTCAATAACGAGATTTGGCAAATGGATGTCAAGATAACATTCTTAAATGGCTATCTTGAAAAGAGCATATATATGATGCAACCCACCAAATATATAGCTAAAGGAAACAAGCATAAAGTCTGCAAACTTCTTAGATCCATGTATGGACTTAAACAAGCGTCCCACTCATGGAATTAAAGATTTGAGCAAAACATAGATGAATTGTGTATTTATAAACATTTAGGGGATGGAAAGGTGGCTTTTCTCGTTCTATATGTTGATGACATTCTACTCACTTGGAATGGAGTGAGGACATTGTCATCAGCTAAACTGTGGTTAACTCAATAGTTTAGCATGAAGGACTTAAAAGAAGCTAATTTTGCTCTCGGCACTCGAATCCTAAGGGCTCGAAAGAACAAAGTGATAGCATTATCTCAAGCTTCATACATAGACAATATATTGGAGCATTATGCAATACTAATTCAAATAAGAGAAATCAACTCTCCGTATCAGGATTTCATCTATTTTTGGAGGATTGTCCTAAGAAAGCGGAAGAAAAAGAGAACATGAGAAAGGTTTCTTACACTTTGGTAGTAGGAAGCCTCATGTTTGTTATGTTATGTACACGTCCAGATATCTATTTTGTAGTAGGGTTGGTGAGTCGATATTAGACGAATCCAAGACCAAGACACTAGCAAGCAGTTAAGCATATACTCAAGTATTTACGAAGAATGAGAGATTATATGCTTGTGTATTCCAGAGGATATCTCATCAGGATTCGAGGAACTCGACATCAGGCTGTATTTTGTCCTAGATGACGAGTTCATAGTGTGAATAAGTGTCAAGAAGGGTTGCACTTCTAACTTCACTATGGAGGATCGAATATGAGGTATGGAAATTCTATAGAAAAAACTATGGCACTATAATAGTGTAGATATAGCTAAAGCTTAAAGAAACCACATAATGACAAAATATATTGATACAAAGTATCATAAGGGATACAGTAATGTTTAAAGGTACAGTGGATGTAGTCAAATATCGCATATGAGGACAAACCCTGGGGATATGTTTCCAAGAGTCTACTAGCTACAGAGATTTTGGGAAACATATGGAGGGGCATATGAATACAAAGCATGACTCATCTACTTCACTAGGGCAACTAGGAGACTGTTGGATCTGGCGCCCTAAGTGTAATATTTTCATTTAAGTACATTTGAAATTTTTTGAACAGATTGGTTAATAAAATTATTCATGAATTACATTAATACTTTGTATATTGTCCTCACATGGTTTTAGCATGCAATGCAAAATGGAAACAAATGTTACTCATTGGTTGTCTAATGTTTAATTAATACTAAGTGGTATTACATGATCAGATCGTAATACAGAAAGACAACTTATATTAGTAGACAAACTTAAACATGTCAGTAGTCTAATTGGAAATTAAAAAAAATGACTAAAAGACTAATATGTTGTCTATCAAGTCCAATTAGGGAGATGTTTTGTCTTAAGTATCGGAGCGGATGACTCCAAGAAGATAGAGATATAAATATGACTAATTGAACTGACAGTACATCAGACTGGACCCAAGAAGAAGAGATCCTAAATCCATTTATGGATTTATTCACTTGTAAATATTATAGTATGGCATACCTAAATCTTAAGTGGACGACGGACTATGTATGCATGACTCGTACACTTTCATATAAGTAAAAGTCTAAGTTTGAATAGATAAGGATTCGAAAGTTGGTGCGTTGGGTGTACGACTTCTACAGTATGTAGTGTCAATCACAACAGTGGAATTCATAGCCCAAGACATGGGTATATGATATCCTCTTATTGGCATTACATGGTTGATAAAAAGTAAACATGGTCATGGGTCATTCGTCTTTGTGATGAATGACTTGATTACTATTTGATAATAATTGAATTTTCATGAAGATGTAATGGTTACCATGAGATAAAATAGGATCATATTGGGAGAACGGATATTATCCCAAAGAGATTAAGGATAACCTATGAGGGTAACACACTTATGAAAATTTCATTGGGCGAGCACTAACTGAATTACTTTTGTAATAGTATGTCGTTAGGGAAAGCTCAGTCATGATACTATAGTGGAATATCTTCGTGACTAAATGAAGTTATAATTAATAGGTGAAAAGTTGAAACTTAATTATAAATCATTTGAGCCTTAATTGCATATGTTCAATCGGTCCCTCATTCGATAGCTTGTTGAAACCAGAAATGAATTGCATGTTGGATCAAAATGAACAAAATGAACAAAATGAATAGAAATGGAGAAATGAAAAAAAATTAGAAATGGTTATGATTTTCTCCGAAATGGAGAACTGGAATCATTTGGAAATGAATGTGATTTTCTCAAAATGAAAATGAAAATGAGAAATGATTCATTTGCAAATGAATATAGATTTCTCAAAAATGATTGAAAGAATGAGTTTATGTTTTAAGATATTTTAAAGCCCGAAAACGAAAATAAATCATTCGATCATAGTGAACAAGTTGAACGGTTAACTATTAAAAATATTTTCTCAAAATTTTACCAAGGGTATAATCGTCATAATTTTACCTGTAAAATTGGGATGAGAAAATTATTTGATATATATTTATTGAAGTTTATTTTGAGAAATAGAAAAACAAATATTGGGTTGGATCAAATTATAAAGTATTGGGTTAAAATCCTGAGAAGTACTTGTAATTAAACCTGATATGGAAGAGGCCCAAAAGCCCATTATGTTAATAGGGTGGATGTTTAACCCTAGGTAATATTAAGTAGGGTTCTCGCCACCTATACTCCTAATTAGACAAGGAGTTTGATTTTCTAGTTGAAATAAACTTCTACAATTCAACAAGGGTTTTACCTTCTCTTCCTATACATAGATGATACCGGTGGAACTAAAAAACACAACTTTAAGATGTTGTTACTCTGCCGAAAAATAGAGAGAATTTATTCTCAACTATTAAATCTATTTTTTCAGAATAACACTTTTGTCAGTGTCTATTTGAGAAGAGAATTTTTGTTTTCACCCCAAAAGAAAAGAAAACTATTTCTAGTTCTATGTTGTGATTCAATTGGTTCGAGCCCACACTCGAAGCGGTTTGTGGTATAAGAATAGCGGAGAAGATCGTTTGGTTGAAAGTCAGGAACAACAAGGATCTGTTTATCTGAAACACAAGTACAATTTCAATCTAGGGTTTATTGCTATAAATATCACAAACCGGGTCAATTTTCAAAATTTTAATTTTTTGCTATGCAAGAAAATCGATTTCAAAATGGATTTTTCCCAACAATGTCAAGTTATTAAATGGAGCTCATTTGACCTGCATGAACTGGCCGAATTCATGGAATCCATGGAGAAGCCCATCTAATTGAAACCTTGGTGGCCTAGTGAAACATTCTAATATAACTAGAGTTACCAAGGCAAATAGTGTAAATCCTAAAGAGGTAAGATTATATAGAGTTTAAATCCCTTAGGACTCTTAATTGTATATGGGAACTAATTTTAGTTGTTGATGTAAATCGATTTGTACCGTTGAATGTAGGGAGCAAAGTATAAATAGAGGTCTTCCCTTTCATTTGTAATCATTTCATTCTTTCTGAGTTAATATATATAATGAGATCATTTACTCAAACAGTTGGTGTGCATTCTCTTTTTGTGACTTTCTTTGTTCGTAACTTCTTCATTTTCAGAGTTTGCTTCCGCTTTGTCTCGGTGCCTTAGAGAACTTCTGTAAGAATTCTCTGTTTTCAAGTGTTACGCTGACTTAGGCGCACTTGAAGCGAAAAAATCATCTAAAACCGCATAGGTTGCGAGGCAAAAGTTCTAGCCGGTGACACAGTGCAAGTCCAAAACATTAAAAACAAGTATCACATGAAAGATTTAAGCATGGAAGTAATAATTTGTCATACAAAAATTTTTTAGATTTTAAGATTTTTTATTTTTATTTGAACTTTATATGTAAAAATAATATATTTAGGATTTTAATTAGGATTTATATTTTTTATTTTATTTAATTTGATAAATTCTTGATTTCATCTTAAAGGAAATTAATTAAGAATGAATATTTGTTTAAATTTAGCTTTTAAAAAAGCTAAAGAAACAAGACGTGAGACGTGTTTTGGATTGAGAGTACAGTAAAAATTTAATGTTTCTTTCATTAATCTTCCTTTGTTTCGCTCTTAGTGGAATTTATGTCACCATTCTGTCCTCTTTTAATTGATTTTTATTATGATTAACTAAATCTTAGTTTTGGATTTAGGTGATAATTAATTTGAGTTAAAATTGTGAGCCTTGAAACTATACATACACTTTTTACCCTGGTATTTATTAATTCTTCAGTTTAAGAGATAGACTCAACTATCTTAATATGTTAATTTTGACATCAAATAAAAAAGGGTGTCCTTTGATTCAACGTTGAACAGTATATTATTGGTAATTTAATACGATCCACACTTGACGTATTCATCCCACCGAATAACAAATTGACATGACCAATCGAATGACTGATTGGATGCTACAAAAGAATTAACAATTAAGTTTAAACGACTCACATAATTAAGGTCTGGTTGCTTTCAATGTTATTCACATGGTAAGGGTTAATTGTCCGGCTAGGCCCGTAGTTAATTTACATACGAAAGGGCTGGTGGTCTGAGATTGTTCCTCAATCACTCTATCTGACGTATCGATTAAAGAAGAAAATCCATTGTCCGAGATCAATTCAAAACTAGAGTCAAAGCGACACCTAATGCTAGAGATTAGGTTTTATTGGTTTATTCCTATTTAATTCCGATTTTCTTATTTCCGTTGTATTTTTATTTTATTTATTTATATTAATAATCCATCCCCATTTTTGTTTTGTATAGGTCGGCACAAGTTGCGGGTATGAAAACTTCCTATAATATGTCTTGATTATAACGAAATACATATAAAGATAGATTAGCATAGCACCCCACACTCAATCCAAACAGTGAGTCCAAACGCGAAATGTCGCATTCGTTATTGGAGAAATTCAAATGACAATCATTCATTACATCAAGTTAAGAAATTAAGTTTTAAAACATTTTATAAAATCATAGAAAATAAATAAACTTAATTTTAGAACTTTAAAATCATATCGATACCATTTAGAACCAATTTATAGGGGTTCAAAGATGTTCGAGATCAAAAACGGGACTCAAAAGGTAAAAACTCCTCAAAACAGGGCAAAAGCCTAGGCCCTGCACTGTGGTATCAGTACAAGTGGGAAGATGTACCAATGCTTCTCCCCAGTACTGTAGATTTTGAAATTCTATCTTCGTTGTTGCGATACCATAGGGACTTGGTATCGATACCTCTATCCTCAAAGCCAGGAATTGACTTGAAAATCACTTTTTTTGGTACCTAGAAGCTTAATACTAAAATATGGACTAAGGGTAGGTTTGGATGGGCGGTGGGGTGCGGTGTGTTTAACTTACATTTTGTCTCACGCTATAATATTGCTACAATATTTAACCTCACCGCCACCGTTGTTTTTACACTAACCGCAAATAAACGTACCGTTCATCTAAACCCGCCCTTAAAAGACTCAAAATCAAGTTTAAAACACCAAAATATCTACCAAAACACTTGACAAACATAAAATATACTAAAAGAACAACCGCCTACAAGCAAAATTATTTCATGAAACATAGCCAAAACTAATTCATCAATCATCTCAAAATATGTTCATCATACATACATTTACATACACAATATAACCTTCATTTACGCCATATGAACAAACCATTTAAGTGATAAAAATCATCATATAAAACTCATATAGTTTCCTAGACTTGGGTACAATGCAGTTTTGTTTTTATTTAGTTGGTTTGTGAATTTGTATTCTATCACTCAATTCAATACCTCCGCAATAATACCTTTAGTTTGTGTTGATGTGACATTAATGACCAATTAAATGATAACATGTGACAGCCTTAGAAAGAATTTGTCCAAATTCATTCTATGCGTCTTTTTGACACTTTATATATTTTAAATTTTGTTATAAAATATTAAAGTTTAGGTTGTTATTATATTTAAAATATATAAAATGTCTATAATGTTTTGAAGAATATATAAAATTTAAAATATATAACATAGTAATAAAATGTTTAAATTTATTAAATTTATAAAATATATAAAATAATTAAAATTTATAATAAATATAAATATATAAAACTACTAAAAGCGCATCTACTATGAAAATACATTTGAGATTGGACAAATATACGTCTAAATTCATTCTTGATGTAAATTTTTTTATTAATTTATATATTTTAAAATTTTATTTATTTTAATTTCAATAATAATAACCTGATTTTTCTAAAAAAATAAAATAGATAAACTTAATAAAATTACATCTAAAATAAATCTAGACAAATAAATTTTCAAATTCAAATGCATCTAAACAACAATTTGTCCTAGTTTATTCTTAATCTCAAAATAAATTTTACTTTTTTATTAATTTATATATATTAAAGATCAAAAAAAATATTTGATACAATTAATAAAAAATTCAATTATCTAACTCAATAAATTGAATCGAAAATAGAAACTTCCAATTCAAAATTTTAACATCGCTTGGAAGAGTATAACTTGATTAGCATTGAATGGTGTTGCTGATGAAGAGGTGGAAGCTAAGGCAACGTCATATGGTTAATAGGAAGAGGAAGATGATGAATTATTGGAATAAATTTGGATCTAGAAATTTTTTTTTTAAGATTTTTTTTAAATATACTTTTTTACTAACGTAGTTGGCACTTGGTAGCTTTTATGGGTTTCATCAGCTAAGTTAATCATTAAATCAATCAACTAAGAGTTCCGTTAAAGGAAATGACCAATTGACTTATTTAATCATTGAAGCTTCAATTCGATACACTTTTTCTATAGAGGTTAATTGATTTTTTTTTACTGAGATTTTTTTTACCCTTTAACCTTATTTTTGAAAATAGATGCTTTTAATTTTGGTATTCATTGTTCGCTTTTTATACAAGTCCAGTGCAAGTCAAAAATTTTAAGAAGAAATAAAAACATGAAATCATATTAAAGATTTAGGTATGAAAGTCATAATTTTTCGTACATTTTTTAGATTTTAAAATATTTTATTTGTATTTAAAGTTAATTTGTAAGGATAATATATTTAGGAGTTTAGTTAGGATTAATTTTTCTTTATTTTATTTAATTAGATACATACTTAATTTTATCTTAAAGGGAATTAATTAGGAATGAATATTTGTTTAAATTTAGCTTTAAAAAAGAAAAGCTAAAGAAATAAGCCGTGAGACATGTTCTGGATTGGGAGTGAAGTAAAAATTTAAATTTTCTTTCATTAATTTTCCTTTGTTTCTCTCCTGGTGGAATTTAACGCCACCATTCGGTCCTCTTTGACTCTATTTCTTTGTTCTAATCATTATTAAATTCTATTTTATTTATTAAATTGATTTTTATTATGAGTAACTAAATTTTGATTTCCCTTTAGCCCATAATTAATTTGAGTTAGAATTGTACATTTTTTTTTATTTTGCTATTTGTTAATTCTTCAATTTAGGAGATAGACTCAATTATCTCACAATGTCGTTTAATATCAAATCAAGAAGGGTGCCCCTTGATTCAGTGTTAAACAGCATATCGTTGGTGATTCAATACGATCTATAATTGTCGTATTCATCCCACCAAAGACCAAATTGACCTGACCAATTGAATGAGTGGTTGGATCTGTCAAGGGAATTAACAATAAAGTTTAAACAACCTGCACAGTTGAGGCCGTTGATTTGAGCCGGGTCCCTCTAGCTGGTAAGGTTGTCGAGGAATTAAATTGTGAAAGTTGCTTTCAAAGTTATTCACTTGGTAAGGGTTAACTTTCAGGTTGAGCCTGTAATTAATTTACATACAAAAGGGATGGTGGTCTGAGGTTATTCCTCGATCATTATAACTGACTTATCAATTGAAGAAGAATATCCATTGTCCGAGATCAATTCAAAGCCAGCATCAAAACCACGCTTGAAACAATAGATTACATTTTATTGGTTTATTCCTATTTAATTTCTATTTCCTTATTTCTATTGCATTTTTATTTTGCTTTATTTATATTTTTATTAATATTTAATCCCCATTTTTGTTTCGTACATGTTGGCACAAGTTGTGGGCATAGAAATTGCCTACGATATCTTGGTTATAACGAAATACATATTCAGATAGATAGATGTGGCACCCCACACCCGATTCGAACAACGGGTCCAAATGTAAGATGTCAACTTGAGTGAATAATAGAAAATAAGTTTTAAAACATTTTATAAAATTATAGAAAATAAATAACCTCAATTTTAAAACTTTAAAATCATATTGAATCCATATAGAATCGATTTATAGGAGTTTGGAGGTGTCTGAGACCAAAAACAAGTCTCGAAAGGTAAAAGATGCTCAAAGTAGGGCAATGGCCTAGGCCCTACACTGTGGTATCAGTACAAGTGGGGAGATATACCAATACTTCTCCCCGTAGATTTTGGCATTCTATCTCCCTTGTTGCGGTACCGTAGGGGCTTGATATCGATACCTGTTAGAGATCGACCCGATTAAGTAAGGAACAAGTAAACATAGTAGAAGAAATTGAGAAATTGAACACACAAATTTAACGTGAAAAAACCCCTCCAAAAAAGATAAAAAAACCAAGGGTAAAGATAATTTTACTATAATGGAAAAAGAACGAAGAGTACAAAAGATGGAGATAAAAACTAAAAACCCAAAAATAAAGAACCCTCAAAACATAAACACAAAATTCTCTAAATATGTTATGAGTTCCAATCTAATAGGTGTATATTTCTAAGGTTGTAAAAGAGCCTATTTATAGGCTAAATTCATATGTCAAATAATAATAAAATAATCTAAACTAATTAGTGTTTGATTTAAACAAATAAATAGAATTTAACTAGAAGATTATTTCTCAAATTTGACTGAAATAGGAGTCATACTTAACAAATCTCTACCTTGACTCATATTTCTACAACACCATCTTTGCCAAAGTCGGCCACGAGCCTATCTTGAACTATGCAGGGAATTAACTGAGTTGAATCTGTGCTTAGAAACTGGAAGACTTCTAGCCTTCGACTTGTACACTGCCAGATCAAAATTAACCCAGGTTTGATTTTCACGAACACATTGCCCTAACTTTTCAAAACCTACATCCAAAAGAGAATCTCTCTTCAACGAAACAATCATACATTTTTCCCTCCTATTACCAAGTTGCCTCCACTCTAAATAAGTTGACCTCGACTCTATAACAGACGAAGGACGTCCGATTTCACTGGTCATTATAGAACCTTCCAAAATATAAAGATTGTCAATTATTTTACCTTTTAACAAAACGAGAGCTCTACAAAATACTTTAATGTCGCTCGACTCGATGTTAATTCTGCATCCTTTCATGTCTAAAATACTCAAGGAGATGAGATTCTTTCGTAAATCAAGTACATACCTGACATCTAAGAGTGTCCTAATTTTAACAGTACCAATACCAATTACCTTACTAGATGAACCGTTTCCCATGCGCACAACTCCACCTTCAACCGAACTGTATGTGGAGAGCCATTCTCTATTGGGACACATGTGGAAAGAACATCCCGAATCTAGGATCCACTAGGACGTGAGCTTGGGGTTATCATTTGTTGACACTGACAAGAAATCATCACCGCTTTCATCGGCTAAATTAGCACCAGCTACATCTTCCTCGTTACTCTCAACAGCTCTTTTATTTCGCAATTTATGACAATCTGCTATGACGTGACCTAACTTTTTACAATAACGACACATTTTGTCTCGTTTCTTTTCTGCTATCAAAACGGAAGCTTGCCTATCTGCCTTGCTATCCAAATGAAGCTCATTGTCGAGTTTGTCTTTACTCAACAAATGACTCTTCACATCTTCAAACGAGATTTTGTCTCTACCATAAATCAGGGCCTCTCTAAAAGACTTGTATGAATGGGGTAAAGAGCACAATAATAGCATAACTTGATCTTCATCATCAATATGAACCTCAACGTTCTTTAAATTATTTAAAAGAGTAATGAATTGACTGATGTGATCTCTAAGAAGCTCACATTCATTCATGCGAAATGTAAATAGACGTTGTTTCAACACTAAACGGTTAGCCAAAGACTTAATTGCATAAAGAGTTTCTAACCTTTTCGACAAGGCAGATGAGTTCTTTTCCATCAATACCTCCTACAATACCGTATTCGCGAGGCACAACTAGATTGCAGACAAAGCCTTTTCATCAAGCTCTTCCCATTCTATTTTATTTAGGTTCTCAGGTTTTTTCCGATAACAACCTTTTTCAAACCGGATTGAACTAGAATTGCCATCATTCGAACTTGCCACAAATTAAAATTTGTCTCACCATCGAACTTCTCAATTTCAAACCTTGTTGCTGCCATATCTGAATGGGCTGATATATGAAAATTGAACTAGCTCTGATACCACTTGTTAGAGATCAACCCGATTAAGCAATGAATAAGTAAAAATAGCAGAAGAAATTGAGAAATTAAACACACAAATTTAACGTGAAAAAACCCCTCCAAAGAGGATAAAAAAACCACGGGCAAAGATAATTTTACTATAATGGCAAAAGAACGAATAGTACAAAAGATGGAGATAAAAACTAAACCTCGAAATCCTGAAAACAAAGAACCCTCAAAACGTAAGCACAAAATTATCTAAATGTGTTATGAGTTCTAATCTAATAGGTGTAAATTTCTAAGGTTGTAAAAGAGCCTATTTATAGGCTAAATTCATATGTCAAATAATAATAAAATAATCTAAACTAATTAGTGTTTGATTTAAACAAATAAATGTAATTTAACTAGAAGATTATTTCTCAAATTTGACTAAAATAAGAGTCATACTTAACAATACCTCTATCCTCGAGCTAAAAATTGACTTGAAATCACTTGTTTGATACCTAGAAGCATAATACTAAAACATGAACTTAAGATACTCAAAAATCAAGTTTAAAACACCAAAATATCTACCAAAACACCCAATCATAACTTACATAAAATATGCAAAAGAAAAACCATATACAAGCAAAATTCTTCCATGAAACATACTCAAAACTAATTCATCAATCTTCTAAAAATATGTTCATCATATAGAAATTTACATACACAAAGTCTAACCTTCATTTATGCCATATGAAATACCATTTAAGCATTCAAAATCGTCATATAGGAATAGTATAGTTTCCTAGATTTACGTACATGCCAGTGTTTTTCTTTACCTAATAGGCAAGTGAATTAGAATTCCATTACTCAAGTTGATATCTCCGCCCTAATACCGTTAATTTGTGTTGATGTGGCTCTAATGACCAATCAAGTGGTAAGACCTGGCAGCCTCTCAATATGACATGTGACGGACATAAGTTTAAAAATATAAAAATTAATAAAAATAAGTATAAGATTTTTTCACATAAAAAATGAATTTGTCAAAATTCATTCTAGATATATTTTATACAATTTATATTTTTAATATTTTTATAAAACATCGCTTTTAGATTGTTATTATTATTTTAAAATATATAAAATATATACAATTAAAATATATAAAATGTATATAATATTTTGAAGAATATATAAAATTTTAAAATATATAATATAGTAATAAAAATTTTAATTTTTTTGAATTTATAAGAAAAATGTATAAATATATAAAAGAACTAAACATTTGTAAAATTATGTATAAATATATAAATGAACTAAAAGCACATCTACAATGAATATGAACAAACTATTGTCCAAATACATTTGAATTGGACAACCATATGTCTAAATTTATTTTGATGTAAAATTTTTTTATTAATTTATATATTTTAAAATTTTATTTATTTTAACTTCAATAATAATAAAATGGTATTTTCAAAAAAACAATACTAAAATTACATCCAAAATAAATCTAAACAAAGGTGTCTAAGTTCGATTTACCTAGATAGCCATTTGCCTAGGTTTGTTCTTGATTTCAAAAAAATTATACTTTTTTATTAATTTATATATTTTAAATATTTTTTTATCAATTTATGTCTATTATGTGTTATATTAAAAGGTTACCACATGTCACTATCGGATTGGCCATCAGTGTCACATTAGCACAAATAAATGGTGTTAGTGCGGAGGTACCAACTTAGGTGACAAAATATAAGTGCAGGTACCAACTAGGTTGAAAATGAAGTTTAGGTACTCTTGGACAAGTTCAAGGGGCAAAATACATATTAACCCTTTTTTTAAATGTCAAACCTAAGTTTTTCATGCACTAGGTATGCAAGTGTTCACAATTTAATACATGTGTTATAAATATACTCCACATCGTATTTGAGCTAGCATTCAATACCCAAGCTAATTGCTAGACTTGTGAAAGGACCTAATTGATACTTTGATAACTCAATTAGAACATTTTGAAGTTCGAGAATCAATTTAAAATGGGATTAACATATCTTTTTGGTCATTGAACTTGGTAACTAAGTTTACTTTGGTACATGTACTATTTTTATATACTTTGGCACATGAACTGGATAACTAAGTCCACTTTGGTCCCTGAACTTGAAAAATATAGAAGTTTGATGATATGACACTTTAAAATTTGCCACATCATCACTTGAAAAAAAATCATGTAAATTTGCAGGTGATGATGTGGTATATGGTTTCCAATTCAATCATTCGACGGTTGGACCAACAATAATTAATTATAAAAATTCATAAAAATCTAAGAAATTTAGTAAACCAGTTCAACTGTTGATTTTTGTCTCAATTTTCAAAATTTACCAATTTCAAGTAGTTTTTGAGTCAATCGGTTAAACCCCTTTGTTCAGACCATTATATCGATCAATTCTCGGCATGTCTAATCCAATCATGTTTTAATAACATTAGTCACATCATCAAATCTTGGCAGAATCTAATTGCCAAGTTTAACGATGAAAGTGGGAAAAAAACAAGCACTAAATCAAATATAATTACCAAATTCAAGGGTTAAAAAATATACTTTTGTATTTAAAATCGAGAATATTTTGTATAATTAAATAAAAAGTTTGAAATATGTAAATGAATTGAAAATAAAAAATTGAATGAATTCAACTTTGAATTGGAAGAGTATAACTTTATGGTGATTGTCGAAACCATTTTTTTGAAAACAAAAATTTAGTTGTCGACTTTAAAAACAAAAATTGGAGTCGCCACCAATCCTTGATTGAGGTGTGATCGGCTCACCTTAAAAATAATTTTGGTCTGCAAAATTTGAGAAAACAGGTTCGGGAGTCAGTTACGTACGAGGAAGGGTTAGCACCCTTGTAACGCCCAAAATCAGTACCAAATTGATTATTTAATGTCTTTGTGTCGAAAATTTGAAAAGACTTTAAAAGAAAACTTATTATCTCGTGAATGAATCAAAATAACAAAACATTCTTATTTCAAAGAAATAAAACACCACGCCCAGTGAGTTAGGGCACAATATTTTTAAATCTTCAAAATACCGAATACTGCCTTTTGTTTTAGAAATTCTTATTTCGAGATAATAAAATGTCATGACCAGTAAGTTAGAACCCGACATTTTTGAATTCCCGAGAATAAGCTTTTATTTGAAATTTATGAATTTATTGCGAAATGAATACTTGGCTTTCTAAATTCATCGAAAAATAATCGAAATCCAGTAAGTTAGGACACGATCTTTCTCAAGAATCATAAATGCCAAATATTTTGAAAATTTGTAAAATATGACGATTTTAATGCTTTGACGCAACAAAAATATATATTTTCTAAAAGGCATGTGAAAAAGTTAATGTATAACATGAAACAAATACTTTAATTTAAATTATATATGTATATTCTAAAATGTGTGTGTATTTATATATATATATATATGTAAAAATAAATAACAATATATAAAACACATATGGAAATATACGTAAATACATATTTATAGAAGTAAAAGAAAATGAAACTAAAATATAAAAGTATATATATGTATATAGAAGTTATGAAATAAAATAAAAAATGTATAAAATTTATATAGGTATACATATACTACATAAAAGATGCATATATATATTATAAAAAAACCATGCAGTATATTATATAAAACATGCATATATATATATTATATAAAAAAAAACAATGCATGTATGAATATAGAAATAATGATAATAACCATGATAATAAATAATATAATAATAAATAATGGTATAATGATAACAACATAAAAATAAAAAAATAAAAAGCTAAAAATGGACCAAGTTGAACTTAAAAAACAAAAAAATGGGGTAGATTTCGAAAATAAATAAAAAAGGACAAACTTGAATGTACGAACAACAATGGGGGACTAAAAGGGAAATAATCCCGCCCCCAAAACGCTGCGCAGCAATGGGGACTATTTTGAAACAAAAATAAGATGTGCGGCCACATTTAAAAGAAACAAAAACTGATTTAAAAAAACGATTTTAAAAATTAAAGGACCAAATTCGAAAATGGACCATTCAGGCCAGAACGCGCGAACCCTATTTGCGGGTCGGGTCAACGGGCGGGTCTGGCCATTAAAACGGCGCCGTTTTTGTCTTAGTTTTAATTAAACAAAACAAAGCAAAAAAAAAATTAAAATCATTTTATTCTTTTTTTAAAACCATGGCACTGCTAGGGTTTCTTCTTAACTTGCTTTTCTTGCATTGTTCACTTTGTGCCAATGCTCCGATCGCGACGGAGATGGCAACAATCCGGCAACTTCGACGGAAAAGGTAAGATCTCTTCTCTCCTTTCTTTATATTTTGAGCAAAAATAAAAACAAATGATCTAAAAAAAATGACGAACATTAAACGAAGATAGAACGAAAAAACCACTTTTATTCAAAGAACAATTTTTTGTATCTCTCCTTTAATTTTTTTCTCTGTATATCTTAGTATCTCCCCCCCCCCCTTTCACTGATCTTTCACGGCTTTAAATAGCCGAAATGGAAAAGAAAAAAAAATGAACAAAATCAAAAGAAATCTATTATGTTTTTTGTTGTTGTTTTGTTCCCTTTTCTTCGTTGTATAGTTTGCGTTTGTTGCTGCAGGTACTGCTGGCGTACGGAGCGGCGCTTGCGGAGGGGTGGTGAGCAGGGTGATGCGGCGCTGGGGCAAAAGCTATTAGGGTTAAGGCTGATATGGGTTTGGATAAATTGGGCCTTAGATGGGTTTAGGCCTGCTATTACAAAAACTGACTGCCTGCTTTGTTTTGTTTTGTGCGGGCCCGGGCCAATTGGGCCTGTTACAGTGATGATAGAGAGGTGGAGACATCGTATGGTTGAAATAAATTTGGAGGCAGATTCAGATATTTGTTTAGAATGTGTTGTTGGGAATGAGTGCAAAGGTGAGCCAATTTTGGAATGTAGCATTTTCATCACATTTTAGTTATCAATTTATGAACACAAGCTTTCCCAACTCAATTACGAAATCTAAATCTTTTTGGCAAATTTGTATCCAACAAGTACATCAATGCCTCCACTCCACTCCACTCCAACATGACAACATCACTCACTTCCAACACAAACTTTCCCATTCATCTAACACAAACCTTGTCTATTTTCACTTTCTTTCCGCAAAAATTGTTGTAAAATTTCATATTTGTTAAAAATTTATTTTTCTATTATTATTTACATCCATTAATCATATTAATTTTTTTATATAAATTATCTCTTTTTATTATATTATTAAATGGGTGTCAAAAGCAAGCCAAACCAATTAATTAAATTAAGAATAGATGGAACAATTAAAATTTTTGAATTGGATTTAATTTAATATGAATATTTAATTCTGATGTTATAATTTCTAAAAAAAAGGAATGTCTATTTTTTTTTATAACATTGACGGCATAATTTATGGGCTGAGTAGCCAAACTTTTCCCGCAATATTCAAAACACCACAAATACAAAAGAAACTAAATTAAGAATAGAAAGAAAATTTCATATTCATACAATGATGCTTCTCCCATTCCAATCCATTCTTCATTTCGATTCCCTCAATCCTTCCCGCTCCGACCCTGTACCCGAATTCCCATATTCATTTCGCCGCAGGAGGACCCGGTCGCCTGCTCTTACCAAAGCTGCATTCAAGAGAAACGTAGACTACAAGAATGATAAGGAGAAGAAGCCAAATATCTGTACTGCTGACGAGCTTCACTACGTTCATGTAGACAAATCGGAATGGAAGGTGGCTCTTTGGAGATACCTTCCTTCTCCACAGGCACCAACCAGGAATCATCCATTGATGCTTTTGTCAGGCGTAGGAACCAATGCTATTGCTTACGATCTTTCCCCTGAGGTTAGCGTTTTCTTTCTTCTCATTGCATTGCATGCAACTAATATCACGAGGTTTTTTGTTTTTCTTACTGAGATTATGATTCTTAAAGCTAAGACCTTGTCTGGGTTCGTTTTTGTTTCTCTCATTGAATTATTTCTGTTGGTGAACCCTTGATGGGTTTGTAATTTTCTAAACCTCATAGCTTTTATGGGTTTCTTTTTGTTATTAATTTTTTAGCTTTTAATTGTATTTCTCGGTGTTCTTAACTTTTCTTCCATTGGATTGTGGTTTCGTAGCTTATGGCTTTGTGGGGTTATGCTTGTTCTGTTTATAGAGTTTCTTCCATTGGATTGTCATTTCTAGGCTTTTAGCTTTCTTGGGGTTCTTGTTTTTAAGTCTATTGATGATGCAAATTCATGTTCAGTCCTCGTTCGCACGCTTCATGTGCGGTCAAGGATATGACACCTGGATTCTTGAACTCAGAGGTGCTGGATTGAGTACACAAGGAATGGATTTTGGACAATATAAAGACCCTTTAGATTCTATTTCTCAGAGGAAGGAATTTTATGGTAAGGGTACAGATTATAAGAGTTTTTCAGAAACAGAAAAAAGATATGCTTTTTCCAGTCAAATTACGGATTTAATTGAAAAGCTTGTAAATATAATTGAAGAAGCTGAAAGATCATCTCCAGTACGTTCTTTTGATATGCAAAACAGCATTTCTACAGCACTAAAAGATATGCAGAAACAACTTGATCTTATTTCCAAGTATGATTGGGACTTTGACAACTACCTAGAAGAAGACGTCCCTGCTGCGGTGAGGTGCCATCCCTTATGCGATGCGTACACCAGCTGACAATTCGTAAGCTATGACAACTAACTAGAGTATTGTTAAACTAAAATTTTTATCTTAGATGGAATACATAAAGGATAAGAGTGAACCAAAGGATGGCAAGTTACTTGCAATTGGTCATTCTATGGGCGGTATCTTGCTATATGCGATGCTATCACGATGTGGTAAGATTCTGTAAAAACTTGCTTGTTCATCTACATTTATGACCTATGTAAAACCTATTACTGCATATCCTTTTGGCTATTACCTTTTTCGTATTGCAAAATAGTTTGCTATATTAACACATAACTGCATGTTTAATTTCTCTGTTCTGTTATGATTAGAATTTATTTAGCATTTTGAAGCTAAGACCAACTTGAATTTCATTTCCTTTGGACACAGTACCGACTGAAATAGACTTGTAAACAATTTATAATCACTTCTTAGACCGGTTAAACATTTTAACAGCAAATTTATTTATAGATAAAAGAATGGAAAACTTTGTGCACAAATTATGCTGATCTAGGTACTGATAATATTGGTTAAATTCACAAAAGAAAATGCTACGCTTGGTTCAACTATCTGATGCTTGAACTTTTTTATTTTGCTTATTGAGGCTGATCTAAGAGTTCAAACTGTTACATTTTAATTATCACAGCTAAAGCATGTCAACCAGGATTATTTTGAGTCCTTTATGAGTAGAGCCAATTAATTTTGAACTCTTTAAGGCCCTTAGATGGAATCAAAATTGTTGCTGTATAAGTCCAAAAGAGCTCTATATATCCCGGTAGGCTACTTGATGGAATAGTTTTATAAGCAATTTAAAAGAAAAAGTTCCTTACGTAGTCACAACTTCAAAAAAGAACGTTTGTCTCTCTGGCTGTGTCTCTGTCTCTCTCTCTTTTGATACGTGGCATTGCTAGGATCAAAACCTGAACATTGGAACAAAGAGTCTGTCCTCTACCAACTACACTGTTGTTGGCTAAAACAATCAGTAAACTTTTCATCTTCCTCTGACTTTGTATCTTGAACAATATATAGGAGTGCTAAAATGTCTTGTTTTTATAAGGTTATGAAGGAAAGGATTCTGGATTGGCAGCAGTCACTACTTTGGCATCATCATTGGACTATATGTCTTCTAGATCGTCACTCAAACTGCTTTTACCCCTGGCAAGTGTTATTGAAGCGAAATTGCTTAAGCATTGTTTCTCTGTGAAGTGTTATTATCTGCTTGTATATATATTGACAATAATCTGATGTTATTTCTCTTCGGTGAGTAGGCAGACCCTGCACAGGTCCTGAATGTTCCTGTTATTCCAATTGGAACATTGCTTGCTGCTGCCCATCCTTTTGCAGCTAACCCTCCCTACCTCCTGTCTTGGTTGAGTCCTCAAATTTCTGCCCCGGACATGTTGCAGCCAAAGTTGTTTGAAAAGCTTGTTACGGAAAACTTCGGTAAGAAAATATGCTTCACCTTTGGCTTCCAGCATAATGCACAAATGCTAAATGTAGACTCTGGCATTGATGCTTTTAACTGTCATATTATACGAATGCTTCAAAATGCTTTAGAAGTACAACGGTACACAGAAAATTGTAGGGTCTTTCAGTTCAGAAGGCACTGTTCCATGTGTTGATGATTCCTCTGCTGCCGTTTCATGTGCTTGTCAGCTTGTGTTGGATCCTACTTAAATAATTTTGTCCTGATTATTTTTCCCCTTTCAACCTATTGAAGTTGCTCGATCATGTCTTTCTCATTGATACTTACATCCTTGACAAGTCTAGAATAATTTAAATGAGTCTTCAAATCTCCCTTTGACCCTGGCACGGTTAGATTTTATTTACTTCCTACTTTTTTGGACCATTTCATGAATGACAATTAAAGCATAATTTACAGAGACAGTGCCTGCCAAGCTTCTCTTGCAGCTAGCAACAGCCTTTGAGGAGGGAGGATTGCGTGACAGGAGTGGGACATTCTTTTACAAGAATCATCTCAGTAAAAGCAATGTCCCCGTCTTAGCAATTGCCGGAGACCAAGATCTGATATGTCCGCCTGATGCGGTATATGGTATGATGTAATTCATCCCTCCTGTCTAAATTGCATCTAGTTTTATTGTTCGGCTTTGCTTTGTTTTTCTCATTTAGTTTGTAATGATATCAATCGAGCAGAAACAGTGAAGCTTATTCGCGAGCCATTGGTCACATACAAAGTTTTTGGAGGACCAGGTGGTCCGCATTTTGCTCACTATGATATAGTGGGTGCCCAACGGGTAAGATTGAATACTTTCATATTTGATGCAACATAATTAGCTTCTCCTGAATATTTACACTTCCTTTTGATGCAGGCCGTAGATCTAGTGTATCCTTGTATAATTGAATTTCTCAATCATCATGACGCAGCTTGAAGTTGTCGAGACTTCTTCTTCATTCAAGCTTCGTTCTGTATTTTTTTCCCTTGAAGGAAGGAGCCGACTTAGGAAGAATCTTCAAGCCAGCCTTGCCCTTAAAATTCTACATCAACTAGTACATATACATACGTAAAAGCAGGTAAAGGATCAATACCATGCATGTAGTTGTATTGTTGTATTAAAGTTTGTTAATATGTGTAGACATTTAGAAAAAGTAGTGTATGTTTATATGGTATACATATATCACTACTCTCTCTCTTAGACAACAATACTTCATCATTTGTAAATGGTTAACCATTACAAATTTTGACTCTCACAAAACATTTGATGATCTTAAGAGAGATGTTCGATTACAATAAAGCTTATACTTCATTTTATAGAGAAATGTTGTATTAATTGTGTCAAACTCCTAAGCTTTGATTGATTTTTGACCAAATTAATCACAAGTTTAGTCTATTGGGAATTTAATTATTGCTCAAGAATGCTGTATTGTATGAAGTTTACTTCCCATTTAATAAATAATAAAATAAAAAAGGTAAATTTTTAGCCATTTCTCTTCACTTTTTTTCCAACTAATAAGAATGCATTTTTTTTTCAGGTCATTAATGATATAGCCATTAACGGATGATATAGTAATCGGTCGTTGACTAAGGTGGGGTCTGGACGGACGATTGAGTACGGTGTGTTGCGTTTAGTTTACTTTTTATCTCTCGCTACAATATCACTACAATATTTAATCTTATCGCCATTGATATTTTTATCCTAACCGTAGATAAATGCACTTCCCATCTAAACTAAGTCTAATTTGACATGTGCCCACACATATATTTAAAAAGTAGTTTTTAGAATCTCTTTTTTATTTAATTAATTTCATTTTATGTAATGTTCTATAATTCCTTGTTTTAAATATTGATATATTATTAATTTTTATATTTTTTAATTCAATACATTTTATAATTTTATATATTTTTATTTGTTTATGAAATTTTTATATATTTTTCTAATTTTAAATCTTATATAATTTTTTACAATTTTTTATTAATTTTATATAATTGTATTATAAAAAATATTTAATTCTTTTAAATTTAATAAATTGTATACATTTTAATTACATATATTTGATTTTTATATTTTACAGTTTATTTTATAAAATTTATATAATATAATAAATTTGATTTTTATATATCTTTGTTTGGGTAATATTTTAACAACCCAACCGTTGAATTTAATATTTTATTCATATAAATCATGCATGTCAAATTTGATGTAAATTAAAAAAATTTAACTATTTGTTTTATGTAAAAGATATTCAGTCATTGAATACATATTAATATACTAAGTGTGGGTTTGGATGAACGGTGCATTTACCTGCGGTTAGTATAAAAACAGTAGTACTAAAAACAGTAGTAGCGATGAGATCAAATACTATAGTAATATTGTAGCATGAGACAAAAAATAAGCTAAACGCACCATACCGCCTATCCAAACCCACGCTGAGTATTATAGATCAATAGGGTAGAGATATCAGATCTGTTCAAAAATTTACATGCATGACAAGTACAATTATATCAATAAATTCAACGGTTGAATCGTTAAGATATTAATCGTACAAAGAGATACGAAATTGTGTAAAATAATTTTAGTTTTACACTTGTGTAAGTGTATCCATTCCTATTTTATATATAGACATATTAGCTTTGAATATTTCTTAAAAAGATAAACTACAAAAATGGTCACCCAACTATGTCTTTTGTTCTATTTTGGTCACTCAACTATTAATTTTTCGATTTAGTCGATAAACTTTTCAAAATTAAATATTTTAGCCACTCTCTCGTTAGTTTCCATTAGATGAGTGGTAGGAAGCTGACGTGAGTTTTTTTATTTGTCTAATAACGAATTTATTCCTCTAATATTTACGCATTATATCAATTTGATCCTAAATATAAAAAATTCAACAAATTTAGCCCACAATGTTTAGAAAATTTGTCTTTTTAGTTCAAATTCTAAAAATTCAATAAATTTAATCCTCAACATTCACAAAATTTTCAATTTAATTCTAATTCTAAAATTTTAAAAATATGTATATATTTTTTTTAAAAATCAATTTTAGCCCTTTATCAAATCCCTCACGAACCATAACTATTACTTTTCTTGACGTGGCTACCACAATTATTTTGACAGTGATAACACTGAATATAGGGGCGAAGCCCTATAAAGGCTTAGGGGAGCCATGGTCCCCCCAAAGTTTGATTTTTTTTCAATTTAGTCCTTTGTAAATATACTATGGTCCTTCCAAAAATATAAATAGGCCCCCTAAGGTTTAAGATTTTTTCAATTTTCCCCTTTGCATATATTATAACCCTCCTAAAATATAAGTAAGTCCCTCCAATATTTTTATAGTATTAAAAATAATATTAAAAAAATTATTCTTGATAAAAACAAAGGAAAATCTTCTCGAAGAAGCTAAATTACTCATGATGACTTTTGAACGATATTTTTGTTAAATAATAAATTAATGTTTATTTAATATTTTACATAAAATAATAATATCTTATAATTGGTATAATAATATATATAAAAAGAAAAGATGAAGAGACTTTTGTCATCTTTCTTCTTCATATTGGTGTCTTGCAAGAAAAGAAAAAATTCTTCATCATTTTTCCTCCAAATTTTAAGTATAAGGTATGTTTTTCTTCAAACTTTTCATAGATTTTGAATCTTTGAAGCTTGTTTTACATATATGTACCAATAGTTTTTATTTTATCAAGTGTATTAAAAGTTGTCATTAAAGGTTATTGATAGAAACTTATAAAATTAAGTGAAATATGCATGTTTTGGATGGAAAATGATTAGGAGACGGTTTCTAACTTGTTAGAAGTGTAAAAATGAAATAAAAATAGTTAGATAATATTATAGTAAGTTTCGGCCAAAGTGAAGGGGAGGAAGAAAACATTGGTCACTTTGTTTAAAATTATGTCAAATGATAGCTTGTGAAGCAGTGAGCATTCCGGTGAAAACGGAATAAAAAGTGGTTAACCGAATCGAAAGTTATGTGAACTACGGATCAGGAAACTTAAGTTGTCAACTTGATAAACCATGTATGTTCAAGTTTGTCATTAGTAATTGATTTACTATATCTAGCTATATTATTTTTATTTTTATGAATTTTGAATGATTTAATTAGTATTTAAAAGATTATGTTTCAATTGAAAACTATGATTTCAATTATAAAATTAGTAAATTATTAATTTTAAGTTGAATTTGAATATTATGATTTCAAATGGTTGAACAAGCACAAGCATGAGTATGTTTGATTAAAATAAAAATTGTTTGATTAAAAATAAAAATTTTATATTATGCGATTTATGGTTTGAATTTGAAATGAGAATGATATGAAAATGGAAACGGAAATGGAAATGGATGTTACAATCATTTTACTTTTTTATAATTTTATAAAATTAAATTTCAGAACGATTGCAAAAAATGAAGAAGGTAAAGACAATTGATACTTTTTTTAAGAGGAAAAGTAGTGATACTTGTGATGCGAGTCGACCAGTGAACAATGAAGATTCTCCAACTATCAAAGTTAATACTTCTGAATGCCCTAGATTTGAAAGTGAAGATCATCCAAATCTTTCATTTGATATTAATAATCTAGAGCGGAATCTGGGATTACATCCTCAAATATGGGAATATCTTGTTAATCAACGAGATGAAGTCAATCGAGCATATTTAAAAATGGGGTCATATCAAATACGTTTGTCTGAGTACCCACTTTCTAGTGACAAGTATCCCTTAAGATTTTAGTCTTCTTGGTTTTGCAAATTTCCTTGGTTGGAGTATCCCTACTAAAGATGCAACATATTGTTTCTCTTGCAATCTTTTCTCAAAACATATTGTTCATCATGGAATGGATGCATTCACTATTAAAGGTTTTAATAATTGGAAAAATAGTTAGTGATGGAAAAAGATGTGCTTTCTTGAATCATGTTGGCCAAGATCCACGCTTTCCACATAATAATACTTAGAAAAGTTTTCAAGATTTGTTAAATCAATCTCAGCACATTGGCAAGGTTATTAATGCACAAAGTTTAGATAAAAAAGAAGGTAACTGCTTACGAGTCAAGACTTCAATTGATGTTGTTTGATGGTTAACTTTGCAAGAATGTGCTTTTCGAAGTCATGATGAATTTTCTTGAATTGGTTACATTGTTAGCTTCCTATAATGATAAAGTTTCCAAAGTTATTTTGGACAATACTCCAAGAAATGCTAAATATACTTCTCATATGATCCAAAAGAAGATTTTACATATTATTGCAAATAAAGTGCGTCATAAGATTCGTGAAGACATTGGAGATTCTAAATTTTGTATCATTATTGATGAGGCACGTGATGAATCTAAAAGGGAGAAAATGACTATTGCTTTGAGATATGTTGATGAGAAAAAAATTATAAAATATAATTTCTTTGATCTTGTACATGTCCAAGATACTGCAGCAATAACTTTGAAACAGGAAATATGTATTGTTCTTTCTCGGTATTGTCTTGATGTTCAAAATATTCGAGGTCAAGGATATAATGGTGCTAGCAACATACGGGGTGAATCGAACGGTTTGCAAGCATTGTTTTTAAATGATTGTCCCTATACATATTATGTTTATTGCTTGGCTCATCGACTCCAGCTGGCATTACTTGTTGTTTCTCGAGAGATAATTCCTATTCATAATTTTTTCTCTGATTTGATCTTTATTGTTAATATAATTAGTGCCTCTTGCAAATGCCATGATCAATTACAAGTTGCCTAAGCAATTGAAATTGAAAATATGTTGGCAATTGATGAACTTGAAACTGGTAAAGGACTTAACCAAATTGGCACTGTGAAACGAGTTGGAGAAACTCATTGGAGCTCTCATTTTAGTTCTGTTTGTAGCTTGATAAGGATGTTTGATACTACTTGTTTTGTTCTAGAAAATATTATTGAAAGCAGCTCTAATTATTATATCCGCGGAGGTGCAGTTGCAACATATAAGAAGATTACATCTTTTGATTTTGTTTTTATCTTACATCTAGTGAAAGAGATAATGGGTATTACAGATATTCTTTGCCAACATCTACAACAAAAATCCCAAGATATAGTAAATGTTATGTACTTAGTCTCAAGCACCAAAACTTTGATACAAAAGTTAAGAAAAGATGGTTGGGACAATTTGTTGGAAGTTGTGAAAGAATTTTGTGAAAAGCACAATATTGAGGTTCTTGATATGGATTCTCCATATGTGATAAAACATGGTAGTCATCAACATATTGATTTCAATAAGGAGCACCATTATTGGGTTGAGATATTCAATGTTGCTATATATTCTCAATATTTTAAGCTAAATAGTAGATTTAATGAACGGACAATTGATCTTTTTACCATTAGCTCCGTTTTGGATCCAAAGGATGCTTATAAATCCTTCAATATAGATGATACTTGTTGTATTGTGGAAAAATATTATCTTTTTGATTTCACTGATTAAGAGAAAGTAATCTTGAAGTATAGCTACAGCATTATAAGCAAAATGTTCCAAATCATCCAAAACTACAGAATCTGTCCATAATTTATGATCTTTGTCAAAGATTAGCAAAGAGACATATGTCAAAGGTATATTTTGTTGTTGATAGATTAATTCGTCTTCTGTTGACTCTTCCTATTTCAACTGCAACTACAAAAAGAGCATTTTCGGCAATGAAAATTGTCAAAACAAGGCTTCGCAACAAAATGGAGGATGAGTTTCTTACCAATAATCTTGTTGTTTATATTGAGAGCGAGATTGCTAAAACTTTTGATTCAAACTCTTTATTTTCATGCACAATTTTAAGTTATGATATGTTTTTTTTTTCTTAATTGTTGGAATACTGCTCTTTTGAATCAATTTTTTATTTGTTGAAATAGATTGTTATGTTGGAAAACTACTTCTTTTGAATCAATTGCTTATATGTTTAAATTGATTGTTATGTTGGAATACTGCTTCTTTTGAATCAATTGTTACAGAGCATGTCTAATTTTAATTTGGCCCCTCTAAGATTAACATCCTAGCTCCACCACTGGCTAAATATATAAGAAAAGAAAGGAAATTGAGGTGGCTAGTGATAGGATTGGTAAAAGGTTAAAAATGATTTTTTTTCAAAAAAAAATATTTTCTTTTTCTTTAATTTTTAGAATTAGAATTAAATTGACGAATTTTGTAAATGTTGAGGTTAATTTTATTGAATTTGTTAGAATTTAAACTAAAATGACAAATTTTGTAAACAATGAAGGTTAAATTTATTGAATTTTTTATATTTAGGATCAAATTGATAGAATGTGTCAACATTAAAAGGCTAAATTTGTTATTAGACCAATAAAAAATCCAAATTAGCTTATTATCACTCATCTAATGGTAACTAATGTAAGAGTGACTAAAATATTTAATTTGAAAAGTTTAGTAACTAAATTAAAATAATAATAATTAAATAATTATTTTTATATTTTACTCTTTTAAATTGATACCACATTATCAATTTTATACTTATACATTAATTAAACGGGGTTCAATCTCTAGACTTGTTCATTTTAGTTATTTCATTTAAAACTATATAAAAGTGTTAAAAACATTAAAAAATGTCATTAAAATAATAATAGTAGCCATTTAATAAAATAGTATATTAGTTATTTTCTAACCAAGTTGGTACTTGGTTAATCCGTGACACCAACTCGATTAAGGATTTTATTAATTGTATAGATAGATATGGATATAGATGTGCAAATGGAGATAATATTGTGCATTTTATAATTAAAATTTATAAGATATATTAAAATGAAGCATTGATTTAGTGGCAAATTTAAAGTTTTACTAATCTAAAATAAACATATTTTATTGGTTTTCTTTAAATTAAAAGATTAAAATACCTCAAATAATATAATTTATTTTAATTACAAAGGATCCCTAACGAGTTGTTGCCCAATTAACTTGTGACATCAACTCAATCGAGGACTTTATTAATAGTAAGTATAGATATACAATTTATGGAGATAATAAATTGTACATATAAAAATAAAATGTATAAAATATGTTAAAATGAAGTTTTGGTTTAGAAGTAAATTTAAAGTTTTACTAATACAATTAAACATGGGTTCGAATCCCACAATATATATATTTTATTGGTTTTCTTAAAATGAAAATACTAAAATACTTTCAAATAATATAACTTATTTTAATTACGAAACATTTTCATAATTTTCCTAACCGAGTTGGTGCCCGATTAACTCATAACACCAACCGAGTCAGAGCTTTATTAATAGAATAGATATACAATTGATGGAGATAATAAATTGTACATATTAAAATAAAATGCATAAGATGAAATTTTAATTTAATAGTAAATTTAAGGTTTTACTAATCTAATTGATGCAGATTCAAATCCCACCATATGCATATTTTTATTAGTTTTTCTCAAATAATATAAATTATTTTTATTACGAAACCGAGTTGGTAGATAATTTTTATGTATTCCAAGAAAACAAATGCACCCTTTTTGACTTATATGGAGTTTCATTGCGTATGGATTCTACACTTTGAAATTATTTATTCAAAGCTACATTTCTTCTTGCTTTAACTTTCATTTTTCCAATCACGCCACGTTAATTATTTTCCTTGATGAAAGCAAAACAATCACCATCATATTTGATTTGGAGGCAAAGTTGCTACCATTGTCATCCATATAAACGCTAATTTTGGACTAAACTAAAATAAATGAAACAGTAAGTAAACCACCAACAAGTGGGTTAAATTGAATCCATCCATGGCTGCTGCTGCTGCTGCTGCTGCTATCATCGAGGTGATGCCTCAGTCTTACAAACAGGGCAAGCATTTTTCTGCAGCAGCCACTGCTTTATACATTGAATGTGAAAACTGTGTCCACAACATAGCTTCCCCATCTCTTCATCTCCTTCATCTTCATATTCCTCCTATATATACATATCCATGAATCATCAGTTTAACAAAAAATCAGGGAAACCACTACAGTTGAGTTTCAAATACTGAAAAACCTGACAAATGCTGCACTTGTTATCCACATGCATGGGTTTGTTTGGTGCTAAATCATTCTTCATCGACCCCTTAATTTTACTTATGCATCTACTTATCTCTTCTTCTTTCAATCCAGTGTTGACATACCCTATCTTATCTGCAAGCTCCAGTAATTGCTGTTTTAAAATAAAACAGAACACGTTACTCGGATTCTTCATTGTCTTATTAAAGTACTCTCATACCTAAACTCACTCAGATGTAGATAACATAGTGTTGAAGGCAAGTATCTGTTTTGGAGTGTCTCACTCCCTCAATGGTGGAGGTATTTTTCGGGAATATCTACACTCGGTTTAGCCCTGGAACAATATCTCCACCGTTGACAAAGTGAGACACTCCAAAACAGATACTCGCGCTCAACATATAGATTATTTGCATTCATTTCTACCGAATCAAGAGTAGACAAGGATTGATAGAAGCAATAGCAAATGATGGATTTCTTTTATATCAAGAAATATATAACAAACTTAAGAACATAGCATTACCTCATATGACATGTTGTCAATATCAAGCCTCCAGTTGCTAAATCGGTCTCGTGAATGTATTCTTTCCCCCATAAGCATATTACGTACTATCATTGTCTGCACCAACCACCATTACCACCAAAAATTTGATTTGCAGGGCAAACAAAGGTCCTAAATGAACTAATTGATGAACCTCAACGTTTGTTTTTTTTTTTCACTACTTTACCAAAACAAGAGATTATATATACCCCCATACATTCCAAATGCACACATCAGGGATTTTAAGAATTTACATGTCCAAAAAAAATCAACCCCAAATCCATGATTTCCTTGCTTTTTTCTGTTGAGCATTTATTAGAACCTGCCCTACAGGACCACATACAAACATTGATAGTTGATACAAAAGTGAACATTGCAGTACCGTGTCCAACACCACACTATTTCTTCAGTAGAGAGTAAGCCCCGTTTTTCATTGCGTTTAGGGTTTTAAAAATGCTTTTTCACCGCAGAAACAACGGACAACACTCGGGTTTTAGGGCCAAAAAAGCGGTGAAAAATGTTTTTCCACCCAAACGCAAAAGCTAGAAATGGAGAACTAGCCTAAGAGTCTTTGAATTTTCAACCACAACCGCAATGGAGAACTAGCATCATAAATTCTGACACTCAATAAAAATTTTCTTGATTAACCCGGTTGTTTCATGTGATTGAAGCAGTCAAGGTTGGATTCGTCTCACTACTGAAACTAATAAACCCAGATCCTACAAGTAAGTTCATTTCTAACCACTGAAAAGAAAAATATATGTTTCTGGTTTAACTGCAATGAATCCTTTCTAGAGGCTCTGTATTTATGTTCATTTATTTTCTGAAAAAAAAAAGCAATTTTCAACTAAGAAATAAAAAATGAAACTTTAAAAGCTATAATCAGAGAGAAAATCCCAACTCATAAATACATGAAATCTAACAAGAAACCCAGAAAATATACCACAGCAAGGTGCTCTGGAGAAAGATGAAATGAATGAAGCTTCCAAAGAGGCGTTGGGATCAGCCAAACATAGAAAAGGAAGGTTATTTGAAGTGGGAAATGAATGAAATTTTGGATGGATAATTATGGTTCCTAAATTATGAACATAAAATTATATTAGAAGTAATAGAGGAAGAGAGAGAGAGAGAGTCGTTAAAAAGGATTCAAACACTGAATTCAGTGCTTATCAGAAGCTCCATATAAAATTATCTCCTAATTAACTAATTTTCATGAATGGGTGGGCCCTACGTTGATAGGCCCTTTATTCAAAGATAATACTCCGCTTCCGTCACTAACCCAGATAAGCTAATTTAAACGTGTACGCTTTTTTTTTTTTTTTTAAATTATTTCTTCGGGTAATTTATGTTTTAGGTCGCTTAATTTAATATTAACTCTCATATAAGTCACAAACCTTTTCTTCTTCTTCTTTTATCAAATTACATAACTAAATTTCTATTATTAACTAATTAAATTACTTATGTTAACCCACTTAAGTAATTCTTATGAAAATAAATACATTACTCAACACCAAAAATCTCAAAGTTGGATTCATATTATGCATGCTAAGGTTGTTTCTACATTAAAAAAATGCACAAATGATCTAATTTGTTAATAATTAAAGTTTAGCTATATAATTTGATAAAATTAAAATTTTATTACTTAAAATGTAAAGTACCAAAACTTCTCGGTTAATTAGTAAAGGAAGAGGGAGTTATAGTTGGTTAACACACTAAAAACAAAATAAAATAAGAAATTCAATTCCATGCAAAAGAAAGATAAAACTATTGTTTTAAAAGAGTTTTAAAGTATAAATCATATTTAAATCAGAACATCAACTTTAGTGTTTTTATCCTAATTGATTAAAGGTCCCTCTATGAAATGTATTCTCTAGTCAAAGAAGGAAAGTATGTTATCATTAGGAATTCCTTCATTTTTAACCCTAATAATTACATCCACTTTTTCTATTTTGAAATTACAGATCACAAATAAAAATTTTAGTTGAGTTTTTGTTCATTTTAAGTCTTTAAAAGAATCATATTTCACTATCAATATTTATTAAAATATTAATTTTTTAAATATAACACTTTGCATAATAATTCAAGTATACTTCATGCTTTTTTTACTTTTTATAAATTTTAAATTATTTTTGATGTGGTATATGAGATAAATAGTATTATATCAGCATAAAGTATATGTGAATTGCCGTGTCAATATCATTAAATAATTAGTGTTTTGACTTCGAGATGCAGTAGGGTAATTGGCTTCGAGGCTACAGCAGGGGAATTGGTGGTGCTCATTCACGATGGCCGGCTGTTAGTATGGAGAGAGGGGCATAGGAAGGTTTTATTAGAGAGTGATGGCTCCTTGACTATAGATATGATCACAAACGCAGCTAGAGAGGGTCCCAACGCCGCCTTGGTCCGTGGTATTGTTCAATTATGCGGTAAAGAATGGGATGTGAAGGTGAGCCATATTTTTGGTGATGCCAATTATGTAGCGCATCTCATGACGCGATTGTCAAACTAGTGAAGGTTTTATATTGCAAGAATTTGATCAGCTACCAGTTGAGATTCTGCATACTTTGATCAGCCTTATACTTTCTCTTGTCTCTATGGCTTAGCTTTCCTTTTACTTTAAAAAATAAAATTAATTTGATTTTCTTTTAAATGTTAATGGTTGAATTTAGTTAAAAGAATAAAAGTCGAATTAATTAAAAATTTTAAAATTTGAGGGCTAAATTTATCATCATGCCAACTATAAATTTCATATAAAAATAATTTAATAAGGATGGTTTTTAATTTAAAAAATATTAATTTTTTGTGTAGCTTAATTAATTTTTGTTTTCCTTTTTCTAGTGCGATACATAGGTTAATTAGATGTATTAATTAAAATAGATTAAATTATTTTATTTTAGTAAAAATGGTAAAATGAATATAGGCATAATGATTTATTTGGCCTTCAAACTTTACAAAAAAAATTTAGCCCTCTATTTAATTTTTCTTCTTTTTAACCCTTAAACTTATATTATTTGTCAAATCACTCCAAAATAGATAGAAAATTTAGCGTTTGTTAACTTTGTTGATGTGGTATACATGTAAATTGCCACTTGTATGCCATGTTTGTAATTAATTAATCTTTAAAAATCAAAAATATTTTTATAATATTTTATAATGTTAATTTTAATTTTTATATATTTTTTGAATTTTTAAAAATTAAAAATTAATTAATTGTTGATGTAGGATTCACATGGCAATCCACATGCATGCCACATCAACAAAGTTAACAAACATTAATTGTTCCATCTATTTGACAAACAACGCAAGTTTAGAGGTTAACAAAAATGAAAATTTAAATAGAGGACTAAAATAAATTCTTATAAAGTTAGAAGGTTAAATAAATCATTATACCATGGATGATGGTAGAGTGGGAATCCCGATGTGGCAAGAGTGAATCACGGATTTCCAAGGATAGGAATGCATAGAAGATAATCTTGGGTTCAAGATTTTCGGCATTTAATGAAGTGGGGAAGATGTAAGATGATGAAGGTGTGACTGATGAGCATTCTTCAGGTGAGACGACAAAAGAAAAGGAAAGTATACCAACAGTTGCTAAAGGTTTTAAGGCTAAGGAAAATTTTAAAGAAAATTTGGGTAATGGATTTGGTACAAGTCGGGGCTTAGATACGGGTTTTAAGACCCTAGTAGGGCTTGTTAAGTTGGTTGGGGTGTGTATTGGAAGAGAGGCGAACTTAGGCCATGTTTATGTTGGGCTAGCAGTTAAGAAAATGAAAAAGCGGCTTGTGTAGGAGTTTGGTTCTAACCATGACAACTTTGGGCTTGCTATAGTGGACATGTTTATTTCTAGCCCACGTTGTAATTTTCTTCTGTAGGTGACGCCCACGACTGTTCATCTAGTGGTTTATTCGATTCGGCTTTTGTTACTTAAGTTGTTAGTGCCCAGAAACGTGGCTTGAGGTCTATAACCATTACATATTTTAATCCTTTTAAAGATACCGACGATGCGATTGTAACTTTGAATGATGTGGTGATTGATCCAGGGAAACATTCAATGATTACCTTTAAAGAAAACATTGATCCAAATAAATGAGGTACCTCGGGTGAGGCTGATTCTACTAACGGAGGTATTGATAGCTCTAACTCTAAAAGTAGAGGTGGTAAAGGTGACTTAATTTGTATTGGTCGAAAGCTTAATCAAACCATTAGAGATCGTGGGGATAAGTTTAAATTAGTCGAAACCACTTGTATTTCCTTGTCTGACTCTATGAACTCTATGGTTGAGTTAATCAACTATTAACTTAACAATGAGGTAAACATAGATTCTTTAATTTTGGATGGAAAGCGGTTGGAGAAGGTCGGGCTTCCCAAGTAGTAAGGTTGGTTCTCTTTTCTCTATTTGTTGGTTTTTATGGATTTGCCTGTTTTTTCTTGGAATTATCAGGGATGTGCCAACATCAAGTTTCTCCTAATTTTTTGCGAATAAAGAATACAAGCCCGATATTGTTAGTTTGCTTGAGACAAGGGTCAATGGAGGCAAAATAGATAGAATCATTACTTTCTCACAAGGTGGAGGCTGTTGGGTTTTTTGGAGGCATTTGGGTTGGTTGGAAGGACTCAGTTATAGTTGAGGTAATCCGTAACCATCCCCAATTCATTTGCATTCGAGTTCTTAAGGGGTTTCATTCTCTAGCTATTCACATTGTCTTTGTTTATGGGAGTCTTGATAGACAGAAAATAAGAAAGCTTTGGGAGGGTCTTAATTTATTATTACTGTCTAGAGATATTCCCTAGGCTGCCATCAGAGTTTTTAATGTTTTATTTTTTCTAGTGACAAAAAAAGAGGTAATCAGATTGGAATAAGGTGTCCTTTATTTAAAGAATTTCTTGATAGGGCCAATTTGTAAGATTTAGGGTTTAAGGGTCTAGCCTTCACATGGCATCGGGGTGGGACCTTTGAGAGGCTTGATAGGGCAATTAGAAATGATGCTTGGATGCTTTTCCCAATTTTTATGTCACTCATCTTCCTAGGCTTAAGCTTGATCATTGGTTGTTATTCTTCTCTTTCAAGCTAGTGGTTAATTTACCCATGAGGGGTCTTTTTAGATTTCTGGCCTGTAGGGTGGAGCATACGAATTTTTCGAGTTTTGTCAAATAAAATTGATGTTTCAATGATAACATGGTTGAGTCTCTGCATCAATTGACCTCAAACATCAAAGACTAGAACAAGTTTACTAATGGCCATATTAGTACCCGTAAAAGGTATCTGATGTAGGAATTGTCAATGGTTCAAAGGGCTTTGAAAATGTCAAACTCTGTCACCTTAAGCTAGTTAGAACTGCAAGTTAGGGAGGAATTATAATGTGTTCTACACCACAAGGAGCTGCTATGGAAACAAAAAGCTCGATGTGGTTGGTTGTATTTTGGGGATTGTAATACTAAGTTTTTTCGCTCTCGCACATTTTAAGGGAGGAAACATAATTGGATTTTTACTTTGAAAATTGAGGACGATGACCGGATTTATGATGAAGTGGAGCTTCAATAAAAGGTGATTAAATTCTTCCAGAAATTCTATGGTGAATAGCCGAAACGAATGATGGATTTACCTCGTAGCTCATTTCCTAAACTTGATCATAGTGATGTGCTTTTCTTGGGTAAAAAGGTATTAAAGGAAGATATTAAGGTTTCTCTATTCAATATGGCTCTGTTAAAAACACTAAGTAGTGATGGTTTTTGCGCCCTCTTTTTTCAGAGTTGGTGGGACCAGATTGGTGGAGCCATTTGTGAATGGGTTTAGAAAGTTTTCGCTGGACAAGCTATAGACAAAAAGCTCAATAATACTTTGATTGTTCTAATTCCTAAGGTCTTGAATCCCTAAAGTTTCTCTCTTTTTCATCTTATCAACCTATGCTCAGCTCTCTATAAACTGGTCATGAAGGTTATTGCTAATCACTTGAATGTGGTATTTCCTAGGATTATTGGTCTAGAGCAGGCATGATTCATCGTTGCGAGAAATATCACAGATAACATCATCCTAGCACAAGAAGTGATTTATTCCATGATAAGTTTCCACAATTACTTATTCCTTCAATTTTACAAGAAAATCACTCTTTATTCACCAATTTCTCACCTAAACTTAGCTCGTTTTTGCTTAATTCGTAAAAATTTGTTGAGGTTTCGAACTAAAGGTAAATATATTGTTTTCTTATGTATTAAACTTTTATTAGATGTTTTTAATTTGAATTTTCATAGATCTAAGCAAGAAAATTAAAGATCCTTAGTTTTAAAGTTATCTTTTGCATCAAAATGGCGAATCTCATAATAAAGAGCTAAGAGACGTGTTTTTAAAATGATTTTTAGTATATTTTGACGAGATCAAGAGGTTCACAAATTCAATTTATCAACATCTTTAAGTAATTGCATGAATTAAATGGTTTTCTTTTGAGAATGAATATGAACAATATTATTTTGAAAAAAAAATTAATTAAAGAAATTGAGCAAAGTTAAAGATCTAGATCGATAATTAAACCTTAGTTAGGGGGTTTGTAACACCCCAAACCTAGCCTAGACGTTATGGTCGAATCTAGAGGAATTACGTTAGTTTGTTTTAAAAAAAAAAACCCAGAAGTGTAATCCCAACTTCAAAAATTGTGAATTCTGAAAATATTATTTTTAGCAAAACACTTGCATGTTATTTTGGAAATTACACACAAAACTTATTTATTTTATAGAAAAACTCTTATTTTGATCTCGTTTGAGAACTTTTGAATTCAGTGTGTGCTTCAAAAATATTACTATGGCAAAACTCTTATGTATTCTAGAAAATATTATGCTTGAATACTCTTATTTTACAGTGGAACCACCAAATCATATAGCAGTGGATTTTTCTTTTTACCGATTTTAATTTCAAAAATCAATTTCTAATACGATAAATCGCATGTTATCGTCGTTATACGCTAGAAATACCAAAATCCAACTGAAAATTAGCAGAAACCATAAAGCAAGACTAAAAAAAATTTTACAAACCGAAAGATCAGAAATAAACTAATCATAGACCGATTAATTTACTTATCCAGAAAATCTATCCGAGCTCCCGCACGCCGTCTGATCCTAAACTCAAAGATTACTTGAAGAGTCAGTGATAAAACAAAGGGATGAGCTATAAAGCTCAGTGTGTAACAAACTGAAATCGTGAATACAAATAACACAACAATCAAATCACAAAATTCTAGAGAATCTCATATCGATCAATTGAATTACTTAGTAAGTTTCCACAATTTAACATATTAACTTACCAAACTCATTTAAATGCTATTTGCACAAAGCAAATAAGCCTTAACCTTATACAAAATAATCCAACAAATTTCATGTCAGTAACATTTAAATGCATGGATAATCAGATTTCGTAATTCACTTATTTCATTAAAACAGTCTCGTATCAATTAATCTTTGTTCTTTCGATGGATCTTTGTAAAAGTATTCAAATACATGAGTCCAGAAACAAATAATGCTCATAAAAGCTAATCAGGTACAATTAAATATGTCAGGTTACTCGTCTAAGCTAAACCAATGACAACACAGATAAACTAGCCTGGCCAGGGCTAGGTATACATGTAAAATGACAACGGATTACCAACCCAAGATAAAACTGAGTCACATGTATATTTGAGTCCGCAACACATGCAGGAGCTCGGTCCATAACAAAAATTCAATCAGCAATCGCATATATGAAACTTTTACTCGATCCACCGATATCATTTTCGGAATTCAGAATATTGCATGTAAACTAATTTATTTCAACAGTTTCAAAATATGTAATTATATCAATAACAACACTTAATAATGAATTATAAACAAAATAATCGTAAGAATTTATCGACTTGCAATAACTTACCAATGATCAAAGAGGATTACTCAACGACCTTCTCTTTTCCACAATTAACAAATGATCTACTCGTTTCTTGACCTAAACATAATAACTTAATTTATTTAATTAATTCAAATACCATACAATACATAAACTCAAACAATTCATCCTATAATTATAACTTTACATGTTTACCCTCAATAATTTAACTTTATTCAATTTAATCCATACTTCAAAATTAAATCAACTAACATGCTTAAGCCAAAATCCCCAACTATCTGAATTTCTTATAATCTCTATAACAGCCCATAAAATTCTCAATTTCACCATAAATCCATGAACTTTTACTAATTTAACATTTAAATTCCTAATCATCAACATCACCAAAAACTACTTAACAAATTAATAAATTTTAAATATCAAGCTCACAAAACCATTATAAAACTTCAAAGATCTCATAAATTCAACAATGGCAGAAGTCAAAACATCTAATAATTTAATGAATTAACAGTCGGGTTAGTTGGACCTAGTTGCAACGATCTCAAAAACATAAATTTACCAAAAATGGAAATGAAAATCACTTACATGCAAGCCCTCCAAGTGACTGAATGTTCAAGCTAAAAACATGGCTGTTTCCTTCTTTAATTTTTGGCTAAACTAACAAAGATGATGATAATTTCTTTCTTTTCTTCATTTGTTTAAGTTTTATTGTTTATTTAATTATTTACCCTTATTAATTAACATCCATTTTAACCAATTCAATCTCACAACCGTCCATTAACTATCTTCATGGTATAATTATCATTTAAGGCCATAAATTAACAACTTTTACACTTTAGTTGTTTTTACTTAATTATCTAACTAAATGCAAAAATTTCTTAATCAAATTCTAATACGACATTATAGATTTCCTTTAAATATTAATTAACCAATAAAACACTGACTTACTAGTTAGAATTGTGGTCCCGAAACTACTATTTTCGACAACATTGAAAAACGAGATGTTACAACTCTCCCCTCTAAAAGAATTTTTGTCCTTGAAAATCTTACCAGAGAATAGATTCGGGTATTGAGATTTCATAGATTCTTCTGTTTCCCATGTAGCTTCTTCAATTCCATGTTGACAGCACAATTCTTTAACCAATGGAACATGTTTAACTAGTTCTCGTTATGAGTTAGATCAGGTTGCAAATCAATTTCATCCGTACATAACACGTGTGACGGATCTGACAGATAATGACGGAGTATCAAAAACATGGAAAACGTTATGAATTAACTTATGAAGGACACAGCTCCTTTAAGTGACCATATTTTCCATACAAAAAAATAGATGGTTGGTAAGGCTTCGTATTCTACCCTTTGCAATTCTCCATTCACCATAACTTGGGAAACCAAATGTTTATCAATGTCAACAAAAATGACCCTTCTAGCAAAACAGCCCCTGGTTATGCTATCAGTACTGAGGTTAAGCTTGAACACCTTGCCCACCAAGCCTCCAACTGCTTCCAGTATTCTCCTTTTATACATAAAGCCTAGGAGACCTAACAATCTAATCTACGCCAAAACCATATTCGAGTAAGGTTTCTTGGGATTGAAAAACTTTGTCCATGGCTGAACAGTGAGGTATTGATCATATATAATCAATGGTCCTTGCAACAGAGCTTTATTATAATCCTCGATACATGAAGTTTAGCCAAAAAATAGCCAATCTCAATATCCATTAGATTGAATGAATTTTTTGGACACCATAAACTGCTAATATGACTAAACAAGTCGGCGTAACCAATATTCCGACCCAACAACTTCAACACCACCATTGTCTCCATATCCTTGAACATGATCTGTTGAATATGTTCCAATAATTCTATAGTCGGGATACCATTAACCATAGTTTTTTTAACATCACCATCAAGGAAATCAAATTCGCCAGCACTATCATTTCTAGCAGATTGAAGCCTTTCACCTTGCTTATAAGCCCCTTTTCCAAGCAACATCTGTTTCCAAGAGAAACAGAGACCTTTGATGGCGAATCTGATACGAACTTGTTTTCATTGTCGAAATTGAGTAGTAAATTTCCCCTTTTGATAAATTAAGTAGTTTCGTTTCAGTTTAACAAAAAGGTTATTTTAAAGATAGCTAAAAACAACGAATGATAATAAAGATAGAATGACGAAATGATGGTAAAGCAAAATTAAAATAAGAATGAACCCGCAATAAAGATTAATGACTCGATTATTATAAGTTTTAAGGTGGTTGGTGGATAGCTGGATAGAACTGTGACCCACTATCTAGCAAGATAGGAACCAGTCGGTATATTGGATGAACGTCACACTTGAAGAGTGATAAGTTCAAGAAAGAAACAAGTTTGACGCCACTAGTTAATTAGATAAGTCAAATTAAATCTCGAAGAATAATGAGAGTGAACAACTCAAAAAGTTTGTTATATTTCATAAAATATCAAAAGTTAAGTAACCTTCAAATTATTTACAAAATAGCTATTTATAGGCTGCCAAAGTTCCAACCAAATAGCCTCAAATTGATTGCAAATAAATTAAACTAATGTTGAATCAATTTTCAGCTGAAACAATCCAATGAATGACTTAATGATCAACTGTCCATTAAAATGCCCGAACTGACTTGGTGCTTTATCATTTGGTGTTCCTGAACAGCCTTGGAGTAGGTTTAGTTGCTAAGCTGAAGATGCATTCAGTTGGTTCGGTCAAAGGTGTTTAAAAGCTGGAATGAATACTTCCTTGATATGCCAAATGCATGAACAACATTGAATGAAATGGTGGCACCCGAATGGTCATTGGTGTGAACACTTGGAAAGGAATAGTCTTGAGTGTGAACACCAGGTTTTGAAAGGTTGGCTGATCAGCTAAGGGCTGGATTCAATGATAATTCATCCTCTTGTCGAATGGACACCTAGGAGAGTGCAGTGATCAGCTTCAAGGTGCATGCACAATCGAGTGAATGTCTCTCATTAAATAACTTCAATGAATCTGAACATGCATGAATGTCCAGCCGCATATTTAGACATCCTGTAAAAAAATAATAAACACTTGGTTAAAGTATCAACAAGACAAATTAAATATGTATTAGACTAAGACAACATTAAGACGTCTAACTTAAAAACATGTATTAATGTTGTTTGAATTAGGACACACTTAATAAACATAAATCAAAGTAATCACCAGGACAATTCGGACGCACTTAATGCTATACAAACTGAGACCCAATTAATAAACAAAATAATCAGACAAGTAATAAAGTTGTAGGAAACTAAACACAATTAATGTGATTAACATAATTAAAATGTCTAAGTCTTAGCAGCTGAGTTAACTAGCTAAGTCAGATTCAGCTTGAATTAGATGGTAAAGTGCGCTTGTTGGGCCATCCAACGCATGATTGCTGAGTCCCATTGTAGCTTCCTCTCAGGTTTGTTCAACCAGAGGCGATATCGTCGCCTCTTTGAATCGCTTAGCTCAGGCTCGAGTGATCGATCCACTAGGTAGCTCGATTGGATCTCAAATGGCTTTGATTGAGTCCTTGGGCGAGTTCGTATCATTCCTCCCTCTTCAAAGCGATTTGTCCTCAAATCGTTGCCTACATCAACAAGAGACAAGTTAGATACGTTAAAACTCGCACGTAAAGGATACTTACCTGGTAGATCCAATCTATATGAGTTATCAACGATTGGCTCCAACACTTGGAACGGACCATCATTTATAGGTAGCAACATTTCAAAACGATTCATTCTTAAATCAGGCCATTTGCTGGAAAAGAATTTTTGTTGTTCACGATTCCTTAAATTATATCTTCCTTCTATCAAGTTTAACACAAATATTTTCGGAACCTGAAAGTCAAGAACAATTTCAGTAAAAAAATTAAATTGAAAGATTTCTTTCAATGTATTACTTACACCATCTTGGAACAATTCAAAGATGTTGCAATTCGTATAAACATAATGAATATCAAGCGTTCCTTCCAAAAGATGTAAACTCAGGTTAACTTCGGGATCAAAAACAAGGTTTTGTCTTACCATTTCAATCTGACTTCAAAGTTTCATAGCTGACAACATAGAAGAAACATAAAGTAATTGAGAGTTATAAACATGCAAAACATGTTTAAATCCTCGAAACCAGAATGTAAGACAATAATCCCCGAAATCAAAGAGTTGATTTTGACTTTGAACATATCAGAGTTCACATATTTGGTTTTCAAAAATGATGATAAATAATGAAGCAATTGAAAATGACCAACATGTTTAAACAAGATAGAACTACGATGCTCACCTTCTTTCAACAATAATTTAGGAAAATTTACTCCAATTTCGAACATAGGGTTGTAATCACTTATTTTTGAATGCAATAGAAAATTTTTCTTCAGCAACAATTCACACAAATGAAATTTAGGCATAAATATGTGCAAACAATCAGAACTTTCAAAATTCCTTCGAACAGGCAGACATATCCACAAAATTTTCTCACATGGATTTAAATAATTCACATAGCAATCTAAATCAAACGAATTAAGCTTTGTACATGAAAACTCTTTATTACATATGACAATCAAGTTTTGCTGACATATAGTTGGGACAATGTCATCTACGTCCAAATCATCTTGCAACTTATGTTATTTGAATCAACATGAAACAAATGATGAAAGAAATATTTCAAGACACTATTCTGGACAAATTCAGCAACTTTATTCAATGTATAACAACTAAACAAGTCATTATAAAGAATTTCTTTAAGATAAACAACATGGGCAAACTTATCAACGAAAGTCAAAGAGTACCAATCTGAATGAATCTCGAAAAGTTCCTTACCTTGCTTACCTTCGGAGATGTGAAGAACATTTTTACTTTCCAACTAACCTCTTTCGATTAATCGGAATCGTCTCTCGTCGGTCAGGTAGTAAAGTTGGAACTTGTCAAATGAATCTTTAGTGATCTGAAAAGAAAAAAATTCACGAGGCAAACTCGATTGTGGGTTAGTTAGGACATTCCTCACTTTTTCTTGATCACTTTCATCTTTTTCACTCTTTTCTTTTTCAATCTCATTTTCAAACTCTCTTTCTTTTTCCACAGTCTCTTTTATTTCTTTAATCTCAATGAAACATTCACTTTTCTCATTTTCTTTTCTTTTGCTCTCCTTTTCCTCTTTTCACTCTCGAATTCTTTTTCAAAGTTCTTTTCTTGCTCGCACTCTTTTTCTTTCTCTTTTCTTTCAATTTCTTTTTCTTTTCTATTTTTTTTCTCATTTTTTTAATTCACTTTCTTTTACCTCACTCACTCTCGATTTTACAACAAAAGAGTTTAACTTAAGTTGATCCTCCTACACTTATTTTTGGAGTAAGCGGTACTAAGGTTACTTTCTTCCCTTGATGCTTAAATGTCTACCTATTGGTATAGCCATCATGAATGACCCTTCGATCCAATTGCCATGGCCTTCCTAGCAGAAAATGGCAGGTGTGCATAGGCACCACGTTGCACACAACCTCATCTTGATACTTGCCAATGGAAAAGGCAACGATCACTTGTTTGGTAACCTTGAGTTCGCCTCCATCGTTAAGCCATTACAGCTTATAGGGGTGTGGATGCTTGGTAGTGGTTAAACCAAGCTTTTCCACCATCATAGTGCTGGCCATGTTTGTGGAACTTTCACCATTAATGATGACTCTACAGACTTTACCTTGGACATGACAGCGGGTGTGAAATATATTTTCACATTGCTGCTCGTTCTCCACACTTTGAATGCTTAAACTCCTCGTGATGACAAGGCTTCACCATCGACAGCATGTGGTAAGTCTTCTTCTTCTTCATCGGATGGTTCATGAAGTTCTACTTATCTTTTTTTTCTTTCAATTTCCTTTTCTCTCATTCTTTCGTTACAAGATGGGGTTGACATAAAAGAATCAGAATGAGAAGATTTTTGTTGGGTAAGAGTTGAAGGATTTACAGATAAAACACGATCAACTCTTCGTGATTGAACCTCAATGGATGAGTATTTTAGTGCACTCGAAGAGATACTTGTGCCTTCTCGATTGTTACCTCGAAAGGCTCCAAGCTCGTGGTTTACTTTTTTCTGACTTAAATTCCTCGACGAATAGGAATCACGACTTGGATCTCTTTTCAAGAAATCATAGGACGATAGAATCCTTGACGATCTTACTTCTATACAATCTAACTTTTTTTGCATTTTCTCGGTTTCAGATTGCATAATCCTTCTCATTTCTTTCAACAGCATTTGCAATTCAAACTCAAAAAGTTCTTGGGACATGATTTCAACAAAGTATTAGGAAAGAAAAAAAGAAAAATTAAATAGAATATGAACTTCACCAAATTCAAAATCCTCACTAATCTCTCGCAAAGGAAAACAAAGATGAGCTCTCCACTCCTGTTTCACTCAGATTTTGGCTTTTACCTCTTTGATTGAAACTCTCCATTCTATGTCTTTTACCTTTCAAATTCACCTCTCGAAGTTCTTTAGGATTACCTTAAACCTATTAGCAAGCTTGTAGGTCGATTTTAAAGGGCTAAAAACAAAATGGATTGATGTTAGGTGAAAAGTAGGTTTGAAAGAAATGAATTCAATGAGTGTGGCGGAAATCAGTTTTAGGAAATGGATGAGTAAAATTGGGAAACAACTTTTCAAGCTAACTTCCTTTTTTTTGTTTGAAAAGATTCAAAATCGAAACCCCCATTTTGCAATTTTGCAATTTGTATGCACAACACTTTTTTTTAATACAAAATTTTTTTAATCGAATTTTTTTATGCTTTTTTTCTCTTCAATCTTGGGAGTATGAAAATGATAAAAACATACTTAATTTAAAAAACTCTAATACCAAATGATATGAACTCACTTTTGTTTCAGTTTAACAAAAGGGCTATTTTAAAAGAAGATAGCTAAAAACAACGAATGATAATAAAGATAGAATGAGGAAATGATGGTAAAATGAACTTAAAACAAGAATGAACCCGTAATAAAGATTAAGGACCCGATTCTTATAAGTTTTAAGGTGGTTGGTAGATGGATAGAACCATGACCCACTATCTAGCAAGATAGGAACCAGTCAGTATATTGGATGAACGCCACACTCGAAGAGTGATAAGTTCAAGAAAGAAACAAGTTTGACACCACTAGCTAACTAGATAAGTCAAATTGAATCTCGAAGAATAATGAGAGTGAACAACTCACAAAATTTGTTATATTTCATAAAATATCAAAAGCTAAGTAACCTTCAAATTGTTTACAAAATAGCTATTTATAGGCTGCCAAAGTTCCAGCCGAATAGCCTCAAATTGATTGTAAGTAAATTAAACTAACGTTGACTTGATTTTTAGTTGAAACAATCCAATGAATGACTTAATGATCAACTGTCCATTGACATGCCCAAACAGACTTGGTGCTTCGTCATTTGGTGTTCCTGAACAACCTTGGAGTAGACTTAGTTACTAAGCTAAAGATGCATTCAGTTGGTTTGGTCAAAGGTGTTTAAAAGCTGGAATGAATACTTCCTTGATATGCCGAATGCATGAACAACAATTGAATGAAATGGTGGCACCCGAATGGTTATTGGTGTGAACACTTGGAAAGGAATGGCCTTGAGTGTGGACACCAGGTTTTGAAAGGTTGGCTGATCAACTAAAGGCTGGATTCAATGATCATTCATCCTCTTGTCGAATGGACACCTAGGAGAGTGCAGTGATCAGCTTCAAGGTGCATACACAATCGAGTGAATGTCTCTCATTAAATAACTTCAATGAATCTGAACATGCATGAATGTCGAGCCGCATATTTAGACATCCTGTAAAAACACAATAAACACTTGGTTAAAGTATCAACAAGACAAATTAAATATGTATTAGACTAATACAACATTAAGACGTCTAACTTAAAAACATGTATTAATGTTGTCTGAATTAGGACACACTTAATAAACATAAATCAAAGTAATCACCAAGACAATTCGAACACACTTAATGCTGTACAAACTAAGACTCAATTAACAGTCAAAATAATCAAAGTAATAAAGCTGTAGGAAACTAAACACAATTAATGTGATTAACATAATTAAAACGTCTTTTAGCAGCTGAGTTAGCTAGCTAAGTCGGATTCAGCTTCAATTAGATGGTAAAGGGCACTTGTTGGGCCATCCAATACATTATTGCTGAGTCCCATTGTAGCTTCCTCCCATGCTCGTTCAACCAGAGTCGATATCGTCGCCTCTTTGAATCGCTTAGCTCGGGCTCGAGTGATCGGTCCACTAGGTAGCTCGATTGGATCTCAAATGGCTTCGATTGAGTCCTTGGGCGAGTTCATATCAGAATCCAAGTCCTTTATCTTTTCAACATCCCCATCACCATCGCCTTCTTAAAATTTGACTTTTTTCGTTTATCGACCATCAGCCGACCAAGATTGAAAGGCACTAGCAATTTCCAAAGAACCCATCGTCTATATCATTTTAAATAAAATAATTATGTTTAAGTATATAAATTATGTTAATCTATTAATAAATAATATATGTTTAAGTATATAAATGATTTATTGCTTTTAAATGTGTTTGATAAACCATTGAAAATTTTCAACATTTAATTTTTAAATGTGTTTAATAATCATTTAAATATTTTACTTAATATAAAATTTCCAACAAAAAGTGTTGAAAGGTCTGCTTGATTAACCGTTGAAAAAATTCATTAACTGAAAATTAATATTTTCAATAATTTAATTTTTAAATAGTTTAATAATTAAAAATAAAACTATTTGTTAGATTTATTCAATAAAAATGTTAAAAATAATAAGCGAGATAAGAACAACTTATCACTTAATAAAAAATATGTTAAGTTGATTAATTTTATTTAATTATTTTGAAGACTATATTACCCTTTAATTATTTTGAAGAGCATCTTATCAACTGCATGGTCATTTAAATTAATTATTTTGTTTAATATATTAAACTTGAATTTGACATTGTTCTTGATTTAATATTTATTTTTAGATTTACGATATTTATATTTATTAAGAATATAATTCAAAAATTATATATATTTATTAAGAATATACTTTATTCTAAATTTTAATATGTATAAAATGTTAATTTAGAATTGAAATTTGTTTAAAATAATATTAAATGTTCGAAAGTAAGGATCCAAATGTAAAATAATAAATTTTCATAATTTAAAATTTAAAATTTATTAAACCGTCTAATTATATTCCGTGTTTAATTTTAAATAACATGCCAGCTAAATTTTATAATTCAAATTCATCACATAACTTTTCAAGACTTATGACACGTTTGATTCACGGAATGTAATAGAACTGTAATAGAATGGTTATTCGTAATAATAGAATATGATTGTAATAGAATTGAATATGCAGTGGTTTGATTGGATGTAATGGAATAGTAAAAAATTATTTGAATAGTGAATATATCCTTTAATAAATTAAATTAATTAATTTATAACTTTCTACTACAACATTCTCTAGAAGAGTGTAGAAAAAAAAACCTGAAAAATGTTGAAACCAAACAATTAATTAAAAAAAAATCAACATATAAGAGTAAAAGACATGTCATCCTTCTACTACCATTGAGGCTGATCATTTTAATTTAGAAAAAAAACACCCGATCATGGTGGATGAAATTGAGAGTTTGGGACTTTGGTAGTGCTTCAACCGAAGTGTGATAAGCAACCATAGAAAGGCCAGAGAAAACTCTTGAGCCCTTTTATCCGCGTAATCAAACAACATAATTATATTTAATAATTTACTAAATAATTTTCTAATATAAGTTCAACATTTCTAAAATTTAGTAATAAAAATCAAAACTTAAATTTTCAGTTTATTAAACACACCTTTAAATAAAACAAAACTCATCTAATTATTAAATTTAAATTAAATAATATAAATGTTAAGATAAATATTAATTAACTTTTACAAATTTTTATATTATATTTGATTTTTGAACTTTGAACATTCATGATATTTTTGAAATATAAATAAAAACTTTTTATGAATTTTTTGCCAAAATTCTTTATGAAATTTTTAACTTGCTGTTTTTTCTTAAAAAAAAAGTTCACATAAGCATAATAGATTTGGTTAGGGAATATAGTTTGTCTTCCTGTAGGAATTTGTCGGGAATTTTGCTATCAAACATTCTTTGGAATCTCTAAGATGTGAATAATTTCTTTTCCTTTACCTCTACAGACAACACAAATAGTAATCAATCCCTTCCTTTTGTAGATTAAAATAAAATGGGTTTATATTTTGATAATTAAACTTTAAAAATTTATAAAATGGTCGTTGAACTATTTAAAAGTTTTTATTTAAGTCATTGAATAATTCAAAAAAAATTTATTTAAATTTTTTTAAAAAATCAAGCTAGCGAGATTTACGTGATGATTCAATGATTGGTATGGTGGATCGGTACTTATCGATGAGTAGAAGAATATACTTTAAATCCAAGTTGATCTGACGGTTAATGCCAGAGGTTGGGGAACAAAGTTGTTTGGATTTTGATTTGCAGATTCATGGCGTTTCGAATTGTCTAATAAATAAAACTAAATTGTAAAAGAGAACGAAAGAGGAGAATTTTCAATTAGTGCAGGTGGTACGAATAGAGAAGGTTATGCATTAGTAATTTTAACAATCTAATAACTTAAATAAAAACTTTTGAATAATTGAATAATTATTTTATAATTTTATGAAGTGAATGATAATTTATTTAAATAAAATAGATGGTACCGTAAAAAAAACCTCACAAATGTTGCATAATCTTCATTTAATGTGTAATATATTACATATAAACATTAATTCTCTACAATTATATATAAAAAATTAATTTTAGTTGACTTTCACAAATTAATAAATTTGAAATTTGCTTATTACAAATTTCATACATACGATTCATATTGCATATTTTTAGAAACATGGACCGAACTATTGCTTCACTTGTTTCAATGATGTCCTTCACTGCTTCTTTCGGGTAAATTACCAAAAAAAGTCGTTTTTTTTTAAATTTACCGAAATGGGCCGATTTTTTGATTATTTACCGGAATGGACCATTTTCCGGAAAATCGCATCCACGTTAGCGCGATATCAGGGTACGTGTCAGGACATCGCGTCCACGTCAGCGCGACCTGCTGACGTGGACGTTATGTAGTCCGCGCGTGAACAGTACCCCAACGGTCAAAATTTTGACCGTTGCCCCCCCAAAGGTTAAAAAATAAAAACTATAAATACCACCCACCCCTTTATTTTTTTTCACAAACAAATCCTATCAAATATTTCCTCTCTAATCCTCTCAATTTCCTTCCAAAATTCTCTCAATTTCCTTCCAAAATTCTCTCAAACCCATATTTAATTTCAATTTCCTCTCAATTTCCTTCCAAAATTCTCTCAAATCCATATTTAATTTCAATTTCCCTCAATTTCATTTTGAAAATAATTTTAAAATTTTTTATATTTTTAAAATAATTTTAAATTTTTTATATTTTCATCAATGGCGAATCATTAATTCGTCTTGATAGGAATCACATATCGGTGGAGTAAATGAAAAGTATTAAATTTAATTTTTAAATTTTATTTAAGATTTTTTTATTTATGTATTTTTAGATAATTATTAATTTATTATTTGTTATAAAAGTCTGCAGATCGGGTATTGGAATGCAATATCCGGAATATGCATGCTCCACCATCACCGTTAGTAGAGAACTACCTGCGAGAAGCGGGTTTTTGGCACGTGGCGACGGTAGGCCGAGGATGCAAGTTGGACCCGAAACTGATCAGTGCGTTGATCGAGAGGTGGAGACCCGAGACGCACACATTCCATCTTCCATGTGGAGAGTGCACAATCACTTTAGAAGATGTCAGTTTGCAGTTGGGATTGTCGGTGGACGGGCACCCAGTCACTGGGTCTGCCCAATCTAGCAATTGGGAGGCAGTGTGCTACGAGCTTTTGGGCGCTATTCCGGATAAAATGGATGGAGTTAAGGTCGAGATGGGCTGGTTACGTGCCACCTTCCCCGATCCAAATGCAAATTCAACCGAAATTGAAAGAATCCGATATGTTCGATCATACATTCTTCAAATAATTGGAGGTTATCTGATGCCCGACACGTCACGGAGCCGTGTACATCTAAGGTGGCTGCTAAAACTCATTGATTTTAGAGGAGCCGGTGAATTTAGTTGGGGGTCTGCCATCTTGGCAACATTATATCGGGAGATGTGCGGGGCGACGCGACCGAGGAGAGTAAACATCAGAGGTTACCTGTCACTACTGCAATCATGGGCATCGTTTCGCTTTCCATTTCTACGTCCTCGAGTGAACCACCCATATACATTCCCACTCGTAACGAGGTAAATTTTATAATACATTTTGGAATTATTATGTAGATTTTGTAAGAATAGAAGTATGCTAAAAATTTATTTAATTAGGTGGAACTATCCGGCAAGTTATCGTGGATTACCGTCTGAACTTGAAGATATACGGCTTCTATTGAGCAACAATCGAAGGTAGTAAGTATTATTGCAAATAGATATTTCCATACATTCGCTAGTTGATTGATATTTAGTATTTAGTATTTAGCATTATGTATATAACTAATATTTCTATCATGTTCATATAGTTTCAATGGACACCATACGAGGATCCGTAATTGAGGCGATAATTAGGAAGAGTTTTTACAAAATCGAGCGCTGCACGTTAAAGTGTTGTTGATCAACTATGCAACCGTGGAGCCCCACCAGACAGACAGAGTGCTACGACAGTTTGGATGTAGACAACTGATTCCTGCGGACCCTGAGGTGTTTGACGATCACCACAAAATCGACATTTGGCTATTAGGTATGGATTGGCCTAGATACTAGTCCGAGTACACGAAAATGTGGGAAAATCGACATGAATATCTACCTACTCGGGAACAAATCATCGTTCCGGAGTTAGCGTGCGTTCCAGAATACATGCCATGGTTTAAGATCCATGGCAAGCCGTATTTACTTACGCCAGAGGAGAGGCAGCGGCAAATACGTGTCGGAAGGGAAATGTGCGGACCTCTAAATCCAAGATGAAAAGACTACGAAGGTAGCCCCTCAACGAGGCCCAGACAGTCACCCAGCTCATCATCAGAGGCCATGTAATCACCGTCCCCAACGAGAGCACCGACGCAGTCACCTGACGCAGTAATTCAACAGATGATACCCACGCAACCGCCTTTTCCTATGATGCCAGGTGTGTTTCCTAGCCTTTATATGTACCCTAACTCTTACATGTATCCTTTTCCGAATCCTATGGCAGGTTGGAGCCAAATGCCCAGTTCAACTCCATTTCCTGTTATGCCGAGCGGACCGCCGATATCTAGGCCAGCGGCGCAGGAGGGATCGCAATGGGGGCCGTCGGGGAGCTCTCCTTTTTACCACTCGCCACCAACGTATGGCTTTCAAACACCGTCGCCGTTCATGATGCAAACACCTCCACATACGCTATTCTTTGAAGGTGGATCATCGTCCCAAGTCCGACAACCAGATGTCGAACTGGAAGAACCACAATCACCACCGGAGGAAGAACAACCGCCGCCGGAAGCTAGAGGAAGGAGGAATCCAGCGCGTAACCGTCAACGACCGCCATGTGAAACCGAATCCCTCGGGCATAGACATTGATTGCCGTATTTAAATTTATTATCTGATGTAATAAAATAGAAGTTTATTTAATATAATAAAATAGAAGTTCTATTTGATGTAATAAAAACCCTAACTTAATTAAAAACCCTAATTTAATTAAAAACCCTAACTTAATTAAAAACCCTAATTTAATTAAAAACCCTAATTTAATTAAAACCCTAATTTAATTAAAACCCTAACTTAATTAAAACCTTAATTTAATTAAAAACCCTAACTTAATTAAAAACCCTAACCCTAACCTAACTTAATTAAAAACCCTAACTTAATTAAAAACCTAATTTAATTAAAAACCCTAACTTAATTAAAAACACCAAACCCAAACCTAACTTAATTAAAACCCTAACTTAATTAAAACCCTAATTTAATTAAAAACCCTAACTTAATTAAAAATCCTAGCCTAACTTAATTAAAAACCCTAACTTAATTTTACCAACCATTAACACAATTGTTGGACTTAATAATTTAACATAATTTGATAATTTTACCTAGTTTAATTAAAATTTTTTGGCTTAATAATTTTACATAATTTGATAATTTTACTAACCATTAACAAAATTTTGGGACTTAATAATTTTACATAATTTTACATAATGTTAGATTTGGTAAAATGTTTTGACTGGTACTAACAATTAAGAAATTAAACTAATTTGATAATTTTACTAACAATTAATACAATTATCAATTAATAATTGAATAAAATAATTTTTTTCTAAAATTACATTCAACTATTGCGATTAGGGCATGATCGACTTGTATGGCCTGGGTTCCTACACCATCCGCACAACTTCTATTGACTGGCTGTTTCTCGGATATCCATATTGTTCCGTATTCTAGTGGAGCAAGGTCGACCCTTTGTTTTGCGACGCAATTCTCTATCCGGTAACAGCTTAAAAGGAGCAAGAAATACGGGCGGCCACTAACGTTCATCTGGGACCGATGGGAAAACATGTCTCTATACGTTGTACATGTTTTCTAATTGGTACACTTCGTCCACATAACTCATCAGATCCAGACAGAGTTTTTGACAAGCTGCAATAACATGAGCGCATGGATAACGAAGTGCATCAAACTTCCCACAGTCACAAGTCCTGTTTCGCAAGTGTACACGATATTGCCCGCCAACAACACCTTGGTGCGGCCTGTCAAACTCCGTCACGCGAAACCATAAATTGTCTCGATCGTGACACACTGTGTGCATGATGTTTGCCCTCGCCGCCTTGTTAATTTCTTGAACTACCTTCTCGCACCATACATGGCCACCCCGCATCGCTCGCATAGGTTCTTCTTGGCTTTGGAAATAGCGCCGCCAAACAGAAATATGTCTCTCGCACAACCGATGTTATCGGTAGATGGCGCGTTCCTTTAAGAACAGAATTTATGCATTCTGCCAGGTTCGACGTCATATGGCCATATCGTAGGCCTCCGTCGTATGCTTGTGCCCACTATTCGAAACGTATGTTACAAAGGTAGTCCACCCCTTCTCCGTTTTGGGATCGTAAAATTGCCAACATCTCGTGAAAACGATCTTTATTTATTTCATACCCTACCAATATAAAATCATAGCGAATATTTTATACCACTTCTACCAATAAAACTAATTCAAATTGACAAACGAAATAATACAGTTATAGAGTAAATACCCATGTTGGTCACTTGTCGTCATTCGTTCTTAGATGGATATTGCCTGTAGTAGTTCGAAGCAACGTGTCTTAGGCAATATCTAAGGTGTGTGCACTGCCACAAGCTTCCCTCTCGATCAAATGCAGCTAGTATATCGGCGCCCCGATCTGAAATAACACAGATATAGGTTGGAACACACATGCCTCCTTAACCTAGAGAGAAAGAAATCTCAGTCATCAGATGACTCCCCCGGTGTTATTGCAAATGCAATTGGAAGAATTCTCCCACCGCCGTCCTGTACCACTGCAATCAATAGCCGATGAGTATACCTACCGAACATGAAGGTACCGTCAATTTGTACCAACGGCTTGCAGTATGGAAATGCGTCTCGGCATTGCTTAAAGGTCCAAAATAGGCGTTTGAACACTTGCCATCCACGTAGCAATCGGCCGTTGTAGTACGCATGTTCCGTTTCAAGGTCTGTGATGGCACCTGGGACGTATCTCTCTAGCATCTGACACCACTGCCATATTTCATTATATGAGGCGTCCCATCTGCTATGCATCTTCTCCAACGCCTTTTGCTTAGCTATCCAAGCCTTGCGGTAAGAGGGCGTGTACCCTATTTGGCTACGGATATTGGCAATTATCACCGACCCTGAAGTCCTAGGATCTGCTTTTATCGTGGGCAGTATCAAGCTAGCCAACATAGCTGAATCCATTTTGGGATGATCTTGTGAAACACCTACAGAGGGAGTACATTAAACAATGCAACATTGCAAAATAAAATTATTATTCAGATACATTCAATACTGTACCTGCAGCACATGTATGTGGACCTTTGTACTTTTTTTATCTCCCACAACCCTATCCTTTTCCTTAACGAGGCGACGATTTTCCATGAACATGTGCCGTCTTGCACCGCACACTTCGCCTCAAACTTATTAGATTTTGATTTAACGACGTGGTAATTAACACCGTTTTTGATGCTATGTTGTTTCAAAGCACCAATAAAACTATCCTTGTTGGTAAACTGATTACCAACTTCAAGTTCCCCGAAATCTACCTCCGAACTTGTACGATCGCGCAACCGGTGTGGTAGATCTGGAAACTCTAACGCATCATCTGCTGACAGATCAACATTATGCATGTGGGCTGGAGGTGAGTATGCTCTGAATCGTGGATTTTCTTCATCATCTGAACTCCTTTCACCATCTTCACCTTCATTGGAATAGGCTCGGTTGAAAAATAATCCCACCTCTGCACCATCCGGCCCGGGCTCTCGAGGTAGATCCACATCGGAGTCATCTTCTAACCCACAATCATCTACAGCGTACGACATCCCCTCACTGGTTGACGTTGTAGGTAGTACGTCATCCCTTCTTCTGGGCATTTGATAACGTCCCCAATTGGATGTAGATTGGCATCCACTAGAACTTGATGCTCTTCCCCAGTACGTATTTCCAGCATCAAATGTCGAGCCACCAACGTACATGTCCCATCCACCGATAGAGTGCCTTACGGGGGATGTGCATTCGATACCGCTACCGAACATGAGTTGTTCCGTATTTTGTAACCCGCTAACCGAGTGTCGACCAGGGGTCGTGTATACATCTCGAACACCGGACGGAAGTACATCAGTTGGCAACGTAAATTGTACATATAACTCAATATAAGTTGCTCCGCTAGCAAGATGAGTCTGCACCATTCCCTCCAAGCTACGAGCACCTTTTATGTCGAACGAGTCATATGTCACCGGATCAACACAAGAACAAAATCGATACGTGATTGATGAACTTTCATTGGCGTCGTTCAAGATTTTACGCCTAATTCTTTTACGAAGTTCATCAAATCTATGTTCGGTTAAATGACAATCATGCCGTATTCTCTCGACAAAAACAACACCATTCTCGGTGTTGCAAACCTCACCATCGTAGTAAATAACAAAGACTAATACGTTCACTCATTTTGAAACTCTAACTTTCTTAGCCTCTCTAAATTGTTTCTGCTATGACTTATGCATTCTAAGAACATTTTCTGCCTAATTTATAGCCTCATTAAACTTGTTATCAGAGCAAAATCGCGTCCACGAGTAGCGATTTCACAATTTCTTCTCAAATAACATCCTGGTAGAAGCGATTTTATACTATTTGCTCACAAACGTCAAAAAAATTTATTTCTTACATGACCTACTGTAGCAAAATCGCGTCCACGAGGGCGCGATTTCACAATTTCTTCTCAAATAGCATCCTGGTAGAGGTGATTTTATACTATTTGCTCAGAAACATCAAAAAAAATTATTTCTTACATGACCTACTGTAGCAAAATCGCGTCCACGAGGGCGTGATTTCACAATTTCTTCTCAAATAGCATCCTGGTAGAATCGATTTTATACTATTTGACCGGAAACGTCAACTCGAAATAATTTATTCCAGGACCTCGAAACCCTAAAAAGCCTAAACCCTAAACCCTAAAAGCCAAAAAAACCAAACGTGAAAAAATCGTCAAAATCGCGTCCCTAGGAACGCGCTACGTGATAGGACATCGCATCCACGTCAGCGCGACCTGCTAACGTGGACGCGATGTCCTAACACGTACCCTGACATCACGCTGACGTGGACGCGATTTCCCGAAAAATGGCCCATTCCGGTAAATAATCAAAAAATCGGCCTATTTTGGTAAATTTTGAAAAAAAACGATTTTTTTTGGTAATTTGCTCACTTCTTTCACCTTCTCTCTTGTTCCATCACTAGCCTTACATGGGTCTTTCTCTACTATCTCTCTAAACCTAACATCCACAACCTTTTTCTAAAAATAAAGTCGCTTCATATTATTTTTTAATGTGTATATATGAAAATGTAAGCATTTTTTTGAATTTATATTGATATCAGATGAGATAATTAAAAATTATTTTTTTACAAAAATGACAGTGGGCCCACCAGTTTATCTGATGGATACGGTAGATTTTATACCATTTTATATAATTAGTTAATTTTTAATATTATTTTTATAAAAAACCCTAAACCAATCTTATAGTCTATAGAGGGTAGGAAAAGTCAAATTTGTGGGTTAGTGTGGAAGCCGTGTCAAACGACCCTGCTCACAAATTCAGAAGGACATACCATATCATGCCCTTATTTTGATTAAAGTAACGTCTTAAGTGGATAACATGCTATTTTATGTGGTGCATTTTATGTCTTTTAAGTAAAGAGTAAAAATATTCGGCTCAAAAAATAAATTTAGATAAAAAATAATTAGGCCTGTTTAAATTATGAGTCGGACTTAGTATAAGTATTCAACGTCTGAGTCTGATCTGACCTAACTAGTTTACTAAATTTGTTATATAATATGTTATATTATTTTATATATTATGCAATTGATAGTACATCGAAATTAAATCTATAATACTACCAACCCTCACGACCACTGTTTATAACAACATTATGCTATAACATCTATTGAATTAAGCTTTATTTGATAAATTATTTTGATATAACAAATAAAAATATTTTTGAATAAAAATTATTGTAATAGGCCAATTTGCCCGGCCCGTTTTATTAAACCAAATAAAATAATAGTCCAAAAACCATAGTGTCCGGTATTACAAAGCCCAAATGCCTAAAACAAACCCGTATGGCCCAACAATTTTACCCAAACCCATATCAGCGTAAAACTAAAAAACAAAAAGAAACTCTAGACAACAACAGCTTCCAGCGCCGTTCTCCCCATGCCTCCACGCGCCGCGCCGCGTCGCGCCACGTCATCGTACGACCATTCCTGCAACAAACAAAAGATGAACAACGCAGGACCAAACAAAAAAGGACAGATAGCAATTGTAAAAAATTCAGATTTTGATTATTTGTTTTCATTTTTCGGCAATAGAAGGCCAGCTATCAGAAATTCTAAAGGGGACGAGGATCAATACACAAAAAGAATCAAAAAGCAATAGACTGAGTTTTGAAGGTTTTCCTTCTTTTTCTCTCGGCGTGTTTTCTTTTTCTGCTTTTTTTCTTTATTATTATTCGGATATAAAAAAAAGAAAGAGGAAGAATCGAGGTCGAGAAACTTACCTGGCGGTCTGTGGACTCCTCGTCGGCTCAAATCGCCGTCTGTGGCGGAGCTATGGCGGAGGAGTAGAGGACCAGCGGCAGCACGGGGATGGGTTTCAAAACCCTAGCAGAGGAGTAACAAACTTTTTTAAAGAAACATAAGCTGAAAATGTTTTTTTTTAGAAGTTTTAGTTTAAATAATAGCATAATACGACGCCGTTTTGAGCTAGGGTTCCTATTGCCCAAACGACGCCGTTTAGTGACCATACCCGATGACCCGCTCCAACCGCGGCTAGATCCACGTGTTTTGGTACGGGGAGGGTTATTTGCGCTTCAAGTCCTCCTTGTTTGTGTTTGGTTTCAATCTAGTTTATGTTGCTTCTTTAAATTGGGCCGCATAATTTGTTGCTGACTCCATTTTAGTCCATTTGCAGCGCTGTGTTTTACTGGGCAAGGAATATTTCCTATTTTAGTCCCTATGTTATTCACGCTTTGTAATTTGGTCCTTTCCTTTTATTTATTTCAGATTTACCCCTGAATTTCTATTTTAATTCCAAATCAGCCCATTGTTTTATTAATTAGTTTAATATTAATTTATTATTATTATTTGTTATTTTTATTGACATTATTGTTATATTTGGTTACATTTTCGGTTACTTATTGTTTTTACATATATATATTACTTTATTATGCACTATTATTTTTAAATTCTTTTATTTTATTATTATCATACATTATTATTTTAACTTTGTGATGAATTATTTTTTGTTAATCCAATATAATATATTTTAATAACTTTTATTTTATAATATACTTTTAAAAGCCATTTTATATATTTCATCTTTAAAGATTTATATGATAATAATTTTATGTATACAACTTATATTAAATTATTTTTATTATACATATGTATGTACATAAAATACTATTGATTTCAAATTATTTGTTTTAACTATATTTTTCGTTTATTTCAAACTTTCATGTATATATATATTATTTTAAACTTATTTTAATATATAATTTCCCTCTTTCATGTTACTTTTTTTGTTATTTAAAACTTGTTACATTTTATTTAATTCGCTTGGTACTTTTTTATGATTAACCTTTTAATTCATTTTGCTTGCTAATATGGATGTCAGTATTTGCATAATGTAAGATGTAAAATTGTTGCTCTTATGTATATGATATTGTTTATTCGTATATATTGAACCTTTGTTATTCATTAGTGTATTCTCTAGTTTATGAATTATCATTTCGCGTTGTACATTATTATTCAATCGTTTTTATTCATTCAAAAGATTACAAATGACAAAGTTATTTCATACAAAAGTTTCCAAAGATAACGCAAAGTTCGGTATTTGGGATCTTCGAAAGAATTGAGCCCTAATGTATTGGGTTCCAATTTTCCTCGTCGAATCTAAATAATCCAAAATTTTCTTTAATCAAAACACATAAATAAAAACTCATTCTCGGAATTCGATACGTCGTGTCCTAATGTATTGGATGTGACATGTCGTTTTCTCGAAATGAAGATTTTAAAAAAATAATAAGGGTTATATTCAATGCTAGGAATTTTGAGAAATTGTGCCCTAATGTATTGGATTTCAATTTTTCATCTGACTTAAAGCAATTGAATATCCCTTTTTAACTTCACCGCAAGGGTTTTGGAAATCAAAAGACAAGCTTATTCTCGAGGACTAAAAATGCCGTCTCCTTGTAACACCCCTTACCCTTATTCAACTCCAGAATAGAGTATGAGGCATTATTAGAACACTTACACATGTAAACGTATTAAACCGAGTTACAAAATTTCATTCAAATTTGAACTCTTCAAATTTTTAACATGCTTTTATAATTCTTTATAACATATCCTCAAAATATTATATTCATAACAAATAGGGCCTACGAGACCCGATACTTACTCATGTAATTCAAAGCTCCATTTCCATTTTATTCAATTCATAATATTTCGTGTTCACAATTCAAATTAATTTCTCAATCCAATATATATATTTCAATACCACACTCTCATACTATGAAACTTTATTTTCCCATATGAGCTTAAACCATGATCATCACATATCAAAGACAAATGTTCTTGACATTTCCATCACATAAACCGAATTAATCAATACAACTCAATGATATAATCATCCATATATCATTATTATCATATATATATATCAAGACTAAATTTCTTATATATTTGATCAATTGCTTTTCAATACCGCAATAGTTCCTTCGGTACCAATACGTATTTATCATTCAATTTAACATTTACCGGTTATAATCGGGCATATGACCATTATACACAATTCTTTCATACATTTTATTGTCATCCTCCTCCTCTCCATTCCACATCCTTTATGTATAAAACATTCTTAAATAGCATTATACATAATTTCACTATTCACTTATATTTAAATTCAAAGCTGTCTATTTGAGTCAGCGTCACCAAATCATTTTTATCTGAAGCTACAGAGCTCCAAATTAAGATCTGTTAATTTTACCTGAAACTAGACTCACATGTCTTCTTACCATAAAATTTTTAGAATTTTTTACTTGGAAAATTAGTACAGTTTATTCTTTAAAATAACCCCTGTTTCACTGCTCAACATCACTGACCTCTCTTCACTAAAAATGAATTATCTCACTGTACAGAATTTGGATGATAATTTCATTTATTTCATTTGAAAATAGACTCATCAAGGATTCTAAGCATATAAATTATAACTCATAATTATTCTTTTACAATTTTTAGTGATTTTCCAAAGTCAGAACAGGGGATTCCGAAATCATTTCGACCCTGTCTCACTAAAATTCAAATATCTCAAAATAGACAACTCTTTTGCTTGTCCTGTTTCTTTTATATGAAAGTAGACTCAATAAGCTTTAATTTCATATCTCATTCAACCACTAAATAAATTTATACAATTTTTGGTGATTTTTAAAAATAACATCACCGTCACTGTCCAAATCTATTCTATTCCAATATCTCTCATTCACATAGCACTATAACCATTTATTTTATAACACAATGCAAGACTTCATCACTTTAGTCACTCTTTCGTAACTTATCACATTTCAATCACATTCTCATATCTCGTTAAACATGTCGGTAAACAACAAATATTTGGGGTTTTCACATAGTACCTCCCATGTTACTATTATCATTCGATACACGTAGTAGCCTTCACATAGTACTACACACGTGATCAATTTTTACGGTTCACGTAATAGCCTTCACATAGTACTATACACGTGATCAAGTTTTACGATTCACGTAGTAGTCTTCACATAGTACTACATACGTGACTAAAGCTTTTCGGTACACATAGTAGCCTTCACTTAGTACTATACATGTGACCATCATTTATCAATTCAAGTAGTAGTCTTCACACAGTACTACACACGTGACCGAAGCTTCTCGGTACATATTGTAGCCTTCACTTAGTACTACACATGTGACTATTATTTATCGATTCACGTAGTAGCCTTCACACAGTACTACACACGTGACCAAAGCTTCTCGGTACACATTGTAGCCTTCACTTAGTACTACACATGTGACCATTATTTATCGATTCACGTAGTAGCCTTCACACAGTACTACACACGTGACCAACACTTTCACTTTCATATAGTGGCCTACACACAGTCCATGCCACATATGTGATCATTTCATCACTTCATTCAGATCCCTTTTATTCAATGTTCAATCGGAAATTTCTCACTTTTTCTCATTTTTTTTCACTAATCAAAGTCAATTCCTTGTCTTTCTTGACTTATAATAACACATTTAAATTATTTAACACTCACATTATTCAATCCAGTCCAAAAATCACATTTTGGCAAAATTACATTTTTGCCCCTAAAGTTTCACAAAATTACAATTTTGCCCCTAGGATCGGAAATTAAACTTTATCCCTTATTATTATGTATTATGACATGCTGAACATTTTTCCCTTCTATGATAACACCAAATTCCCACTCTAACACTTACTTATGAACATTTAGTATTTTTATCGATTATGTCGTTTTACTCGTTTTCACTCAAAATAGCTTAGCAAAAGTTGCTTAACATAATTTCTAGCTTCATATTCTACCATAAAACATCAAAATAAACACATTTCATATATGGGTATTTTTCCAAATATAAACCCTAGATTAAATTATTGCTAGAATAAGCAAAATCAAGTTACCGGGACTCCAAAAACATAAAGAACATTAAAAACGGTGCTTAGAATCACTTACTATGGAGCTTGGAAGCTTGAAAACCCTAACAATGGCTCCCCCCCTTGCTGATTTCGTCCCAATGAAGAAGATGAGCCCAATTTGCCATCTTTTTCCCTTTTAATTCATTTTAATTACTAGATTACCAAATTGCCCCTAACTTAAAATTTTCCTATTTTACTTATCTCATGCCCATTTTTGTCTACCAGTTTAACCAATGGTCTAATTACTATATAAGGACCTCCAATTTAAAGTTTCATAACAATTGAACATCTCTAACATGTAGAACTCAACTTTTGTACTTTTTACAATTTAGTCCTTTTGACTAAATTGAGTGTCCAAACGTTGAAATTTTCGAACGAATTTTTCATAAAATCATTCTGTGAAATTGTAGACCATAAAAATATAAGAAAAATAAATTTTTATTCGTCGTATTCGTGGTCCCGAAACCACTGTTCCGACTAGGCCCAAAATCGGGCTGTTACAGTCCTAATGTATTGGGCATGACATTTTATTACTCTGAGACGAGAAGGTCTTCAGCATTCACCTCGATTTATCCAAGCATCTTTTATAAAATTAACATTAATAAAAAAGGAAGGATCGTATTTTAAAATCTTTTCAAAATTTTGACACTAAGACATTAAACAATCAATTCGGTACCAATTTTGGGCGTCACGAGGGTCCTAACCCTTCCTCGTGCGTAACCGACTCCCGAACCTTTTTTCTTAAAATTCGCAGACCTAAAATTATTTTCAAGGTGATCCGATTACACCTTAATAAAAGATCGGTGGCGACTCAAATTTTCATTTTTAAGTCGACCTACTTTTTTTTCTTGTTTTCAAAAAAGGTGGTTTCGACATATTTGATAAATTATTTTGATATAACAAATAAAAATATTTTTGAATAAACATTATTTTTGAACAAAGAATTGATGAAGTTCAAAGTAAAATTTTTCAAGTCTCCAAATACCTTAGAGAATACTTTGAGCACTTACAAATTTTTTGGGACAAGTTCAAAAACACTTCAAATATTTTTAACTCAAGCAAAACAATTTTAAAATCAATCGAAAATTTTAAATTGATTAAAATGTTTTTTAAACAAGTAAAAACTGCTCAAAACAAAAAGTATCGATATTTTTCAACAAGTATCGATACCTATAAATTTTATCGATACCAAAGGGTATCGATACGAAATTGTCATTCTAGAATTTTGATCAAAGTAACAATATGGATGCTTATCATTAAGTATTGATATCATGATATTTTATCAATACATTTTTCAATGTCGATACGAAATTGTCATTCTAATTTCGAAGGATTTTTTGAACAATCACATTTAGTATTGATACCTATTTAAAATTATTGATACCTTTTATCATATATCAATAAATTTCCTTTGGTATCGATGTAAATAGGGCTAACACTCACTAAATTAATGCATTAAATGCTAATAGTATCAATACCAATCAAACAGTATCGATACCTATTGTTGCAGGTCACATAAATTCACTGGTATTTTCATCCCCAACAGCTCTATTTATTATCCCAACAACTACAACAGTTGGAAATCAATTTTGGAGTATAAATATCAGCTTCAAAGGGTTATACAATAACAAGAAAGATAAAAAAATCTTAAGGTGTCATTCTATCAACCTTAGAGCTCAATTTTTTCACATGCTTTGTATATGCACTTGTGAGCATTAATTGTTTTTCATTCAGTTCAAGTGTTTTTCTTTGTCTTTGTGGTTAATAGGCACCTTTGATCTTTTAAGGATTATTAATTTCTTTGTTTGTTTGTTTCTCTTTGAGAGAGTTCGAGTATTAAGATTTGTGTAGAAATCTTAAGGGAGTTGTAAGGTTAAACCTTGTCCTCAAAGGTTGATCAAATTACTAAATTTGAAAAAAATCCTTAGTTGTGGAAAACTAAGGTAGTAGAGTAGGCAATTGAAGTCGAACCACTCTAAAATCATTGTGTTTATTGTTTCATTTTCTAGCTTTGCTTACACCAAATTTTTAAAGGGTCAATTTACCCACTCTTGGCTATTTCAATTGAGTTATTGAGCTAACAACATCCAAGTTTGTTGTGGAACTGATTTTTATGCTTTACTTTTGTCATTTATAACAGTTTTTCACCTCTAACAACATCAACCATAAATTATAAAGTATAATCTTTACTAAGCCTCTTATCTAAAATTTTAGTGAAAATAATTCTATTCCTAAATAAAATAAAATAAATAAATTTTAGTTAATATATTATTTTAATAAAATATTTAAATTTCACATAAAAACATATTAATCATATTTCATTAAATGAAAGTAATCTTAAATGGAATTCTATTTGTAAATTTGATTAGAAATATGATTTGCATCTCTCTAATTAATTTTATATTAATAAATTATAGTTTTTAATTTAAAATTAAAAATCAAGTACAATATAAATCTCAAATGTTATATTTGTATAACAATTATCTCTCTAAAAAATCGAAATCTTGGCAGACAAATGAGACTATTATAGAGAGGGTTGACAAGAATCTCACAGATAATAATGTTTAAAATTTTAATAAATAAAAATTAAATTTATTAAGTATTAAATTAAAAATAGTATAAATATATTTTTAAATTTAAAATTAATATGAATGGGCCTTGGTAAATTTTGAAGCCCATATTTTGGGTTGAACTAGACTTGGGCAATCAAAGAGTATGCTAACATCACACATAAGTCTGAATTATTCACAACTCTAGTGACAAGTAGTGGTTAGTAATGTAGAGGAATGATAGAATAAAGTTGACGAAAGGAATGAATTTGGAGATATCTTGGAGAGAGTTATGAGGGATTTCTAGTTGAATGTAAAAAATGCCCAAAAATTTTCCCACAAGATGTGAATAGCTCCTATTTATAAGTTGCAAGAACTTGAATTTCAAGTTTGAGCATAAAATATGAGTAACAATGTAGAGCTATGATTTTCAAAGTGTTTTGATGTAACAAAATATTTTTATATATATTTATACAAAAAAAGTATTTTTACTTATTTTCCCTTATCAAAATTTTAAAGAACTAAATATTAAAGGCTTGAATCCGATTTGACCCGACCAATTTACTAAGTTTGTAATATAATATGGTATATTATTATATATATTATATAATTAATAACACATAAAATTAAATCTATAATACTGTGAACCCTCTTTATAATAACCACCGTCTAGAACAACATTTCACTATAACATCTAAGTTTGTTGTAAAACCGATTTTTATGTTTTATTTTTGCCATTTATATCAAATATTAAAGCCTTTACAAATTAGTTTTTCATAACAACATATTATCTAAAATTTTAGTGAAATTAGTCGTATTCCTAAATAAAATAAAATCATAAATGTTAGTTAATATATTATTTCAAAATTTAAGTTAATATTTTATTAAATAAAAATATTATTTATTAAATGGAATTGTATTTGTAAACTTAATGCTCTCAATAGTTGAAAACTCCCTCCAACAACCCTAAATGGTTATATAAACCAATGAATGAGTATAAATAAGATACAAGAACACCCAAATCAATGCAAGAAACAAGTTTTCAAAGATCAAGTGCCAAAATCCAATATTTCATTTGTTTTACTCATCTTTCTTTCAAAAACACTTGTGGGTTTTATTTGACTTTCATTGTACAAGTGTTTGATTGTATTTATGAGAGTTGAATAATTTCATATTCACATTTTAGAAATTTTAATTTCTTTATATTTCATTTCTCTTTGTTGAGAATTACTTAAGGTTTTGGGTAGTGGACAGAAAACTTTAAAAGGATAGTGGTGTAACGCCTCAAAATTTTTTATATTGAATTTCGCAAAATTTCAAAAACTTATCATAAGGTTTATCAGGGATTAACTCGAATTGAGTAATGGAGTTTTAAGGACTGCTTTGTAAAAAGGGATAAGTTGGGAGCTTTTATATGGATATTTGATTAAAAATAAAAAATTTCATGTAACACCCCTAACCCACATCCGTCGCCAGAATAGGGTTTCAGAGCATTACTGATCAAACAGACATAATTTCAAACATTTCATATTATATAATATTCAAGTCAAAACCAATCAAACTCATACATCCTAGGTGCCTAACAAATGTATCCTCATTGGTACCATAAATTATATCATCAAAGTATCATTCAAGTCTAATTTGTAAACATGCCAAATTCGATCTATTTTGCCTATTTCATGTTTATTTAAATATTAACTTAAACATGCCATAATATGACCTTAACATAACACATATTTATATGTATATAACCAACTAATATTAACTTATAATCTTATTTACAATCATTCCACAAAATGATTAATAGTTAGACACCCTAGGTACATGCCGACACAAAAGGATAAACATCACCATGTTTGAGTTCGGGACCGTTGTTGGATGCTAAATCGACGATCAAAATTAAGTACCTAACCTGCGCACGAAAAACAAAACCGCACATTGAGTAAAAACTTAGTGGTATTTCTATAATTCGAATATTTAAAGATAAGAAATTACAAATATACGATTGAAATATAAACACATATTAATATTTATTTATTACAACAACCATATCATATTTCATTTGTTTCACAAATATATCAATTCACATACTTGCTATATAAATAGCTTTTCACCATTTATTTCACATTTCTTTATACAATTGCATTATCCTTTCCATATTCATTTCATGAGTATATAACTCATATATTCCATATATTTGTAACATATTTCACATTCTATTTTCAGTTCACTATATCACTTCCATTTCTCATACCATGCCATTTCAATATCAATTATAGAACTTTATTATTCATTTACCCCTATTAACACGACTCGGACTCGGACGTGTACACGGATCCAACCAAAACACACCAGTTTGGCACCTAGTGCCTCATCGAATAATTCGAAGTAATAAATTGACACCCAGTGTCTCGTCAGCTAAACCGAAGTAAATTGGCACCCAGCGTCTCATCGAATATATCCAAAGTAATAATTTGACACCCAGTATCTTATCGACTAGAAGTTGAAGAAATCCCTAAACTCTTCCAATCCTATGGCATGCCATTTATATCCGACTCAGCCCGATACAGTTAATAGGGTTCCAATTCACTTTCCAAATACAACAAATATCCAATATCCAAATTTCACATTAACACATATATTCATTTCAATTCAATAATCAATACATTGAATATTTATCTATCAATTCAATCCATTTCAATCAATTATCAAATGTCAATTACTCACCTCAACATTTACCATATGCACTAAATTGAATTATAACAATTAACAACTAAATTCGAATTATAGAAATACAAATTGTAAATTCCGAGTTATTCCTCGTCGACTTTATCTTTTCCCTTTTTAGTCGAGGGTTCCAGTACGACGCTAGTTACGAAATTAAAACAATTAAAAAAACCATCAATACAACACAATCAATCTCATAATTAATATTCAATTTTTATTCCATATTTGTCTAAATTTCAATTTAGTCCCTAAATCGAGACTAATTTTTTCTTCACATCTAATTCTATATTTTAATTCAAATTCTTCTTTAAACTAAATTTAAATCCCTAATTTCACTTAAATCACTAAATTTCAAAATTTTTACAATTTAGTCCCTATTACTCGAAATTTACAATTTATTTTACAATTCAATCTTTTTTTATTTCTAACTTAAAAACCTATCAATTTAATCCCTAATACTAAAATTATTTAACATAGGCAATGCTTAAAAACTCAAAAATTTCTAAAATTTTGACATGGGTCGGGTAGCACTTAACACGGGATTCCAAAAACATAAAAATTACAAGAAAAATGGACTAAATTGACTAACCAATTGAACTTGGAACTTTGAAACCCCTAAGCCTTGTCTTTCTCCTTTCTTTCTTTTATTTCTTTCCTTTCTACCTTTCTTTCTCTTTTTCTTTATTTATTTATTCATTATTTATTTATTTGTTTTATTATACATTAATATATTATCATTATAATATACATGTACTTAAATGTTAAGTAAATATATTTTATTATAATATATATTAAATTTTACATATATCTTTACTTATGTCGCCTCATTTAAGAAAAATGACACAATTGCTTATTTAGTCCCTTTAATTTTCTTTAATCTATAATTCAACTTTCACCCTTTATGCAATTTAGTCATTATACCTAATTACTCTTAATTCATGCAAATTCATCTAACCAAAACCTAATTAACCATACAACTAACTTCGTAAATATTTCTAATAAATATTTACAAGTCTAATTTACGAAAATGGAATCTCAAAAATGTATTTTTCGACATCTGTGACTATTAGGTCGGTACATTTCCTTTCTCTTTTTGTGTTGAACGTGAATATATATAGTTATCCTGGAATTCTCTTCCATTTTTTCACTGTTCACCATGGTAGCCATAGGAGAGCAAAATTTTCAAGTTTCATAATCTTCCATCAATAAATCGTTCAAACTAGTGAGGAAAACATGTTTCTACCATCTTTTGAGTGATTTTTGCTTCACAAAAACCGATTTTAAATTATCGAAAACAAAATTCCCCAAAAAATATCTTTCATATTCCAAAAAGTTGAAAATTAGTAGAGAAATTGGAAATGATCAATTTTGAACTATCGAAAACAAAACGTCCCAAAAAATATCTTTCATATTCCAAAAAGCTGAAATTTAGTAGAGAAAGTGGAAATGATCGCTTCCAATAACAATCCTTCATATGTACTTTGATATATATTGAGGGCTTGAAGTAACTGAAATCATGTTCAAATTGTTTGAAACAAATTTTGAATTAGTTCAGTAACGACAATGAGCATCAAATTAGTGTAATGTAGTTCACTACATAGTTTGTGTGCCATGTGTTCGATTCAATGTTTATTATAATTGATTAGTTGAATGTTATTGCTAAATCGTATATCGAATATTTATTTTGAAGCAAATGAGGCTATTGAGTCATCAAAACTGAAGGGCAAGGTGGTCGAATGAGACAAGCGAGCATTACTAAGCATCGAACGCTTAGGAAATTCAGTTTGTGATTCTTTGCATTAAGAATTTACCTTTTCTTGTGTTAGTTTGATTAAATTTCTTATTTCGAGTGTATTGCTAAATTGTTAACTTAATAAATCAATTGAACGTCCAATAAAATTGCTTATTGCTCATTGCTCATTGTGTATTGTGCGAACTACCTCAAGTGTTCAAGAATATTGTCATTGTAATGCTTCACGCATTTGATGTACGTGTTATTCAGATTTGGAAAGATATGCTTCGAGCCTGTATGATTGATTTTGTATCAGGTTGGGAACGTTACTTACCTTTGGCCGAATTTGTATACAATAATAGTCGAGTATTCAAATAGCTCAGTATGAAGCCTTATATGGTCACAGATGTCAAACCCTGTCTGCTAGTCAAAATTAAGTGAGAAGAAAGTGGTTGGACCAGAATTGATTCAAGAAATGGAAAATATGGTCAAAGTGATTCAAGATAGATTGAAAGCAGCTTCCAATAGACGTAAATCTTATGTAGATTTGAAATGTCAGGACATTGAGTTTACAGTAGGTGATAAAATATTTTTAAAGGTTTCACCATGGAAGAAAATTCTCCGATTCAGTCGAAAAGAAAAGTTGAGTCTTAATTTTATAGGACTGTATGAAGTTATCAAAAGAGTTGGACCGGTTGCTTATCGATTGGTGTTTCCTGCAGAGTTACAGAAAACGCACAATGTGTTTCACATGTCGATGTTCAGAAAATATAGACCGGATCCATCTCATATCATTTCTACAGAAGAAGTTGAAATTCAACCTGATCTATCATACCAAGAAGAACCGGTTGAAATTTTAGCTCATGAGGTAAAAGAGTTACGTAACAAATGAGTTTCGCTAGTGAAAGTTCTTTGGCGTAACTATAACATCGAAGAAGCGACGTGGGAGTTGGAGGAAACAATGAGGTCTCAATATCCCCACCTTTTTTCATGTAAATTTCAGGGACGAAATTTCTTAAAAGGGAGAGATTTGTAACAACCCAAAAGTTAGTGGTGTCGGGAAACGTACTCCCAGGACTCCATTTTCATGAATCGGGCTTATAAAATTTTTTTATTATTATTGAATATTTATAGAGTTGCCCTATAAGGGAATTGAATGATAGTTAGATAATTTTAAGTATTAAGTGTTTAATTAAAGTAAAGGGACTAAATCAAATAAGTGATAAAAGTAGGAATTAATACTAAATTATAAGGTGCATCCAGATTAAGGGACTTATTAAATAAATAAGTCATTATTTATATAAGTATGTGATGGTCGACGGTTATAGTAATATTATAAGTATTATATGTGTTAAGTTATTATAATAATTAAGTTAAAACTTTGTTATAAAAGAATATATAATATTAATAATAAAAGGGGATATTAATGAATTGAGAGAAGAAAACCAATGATATTTCTTTTAATTATTTTTTCTTTTGAAACAAAAGGAAAGGGGAGAAGTCTCACCACCAAGAGCTTATTGTTGCATGTTTAATTTAGTTAGTAAATTTTGGTTATTTTACATGAAATTTATATTTTTGAAGTATTAATCTTATGAGCTAATTTGCCCATGTTGAGACTTTGAGAATTAATTATATTTGTGGAAGTTGCCATTGATAAGAAATTCAAATGTTTGCTTTTATTTTGTTGGATGTTAAATTTGTGAGTGATTATGAAATTATATTTATATATATGTAAGTGTTTTGAGCTACCATTTTGGTAAATTTTTCATTTTTAAATCGTTAAAGCTAGGCCAAGCTTAAGTAGGGACTGATTTGATAAATCATGAAGAATGTAGATACTATTTTTTTAGAATATTGTTAAATGTCCTAGAGGTGATGGATTAAATAATAAGTCTTATGGGTTAATTTGGTTAAATTGAGTGGTGATTTTTGTTGATATTAATCTCTAGGGACTTAAATGTTGTAAACTCAAAATAACATGGTTTAAATCGTGAATTATAGTTATTAAGGGACTGTTGGAAAATAGTATAAATTGGTTAGTTGGGAATTGATTTGAGAAAACTAAAATTTAGGGGTTTTGGATTAAAGATTGAATGGTATATTTATTGAATGCAAAAATGTGAAATTTGTTTAAAGGGTTAAATGTTAGAGTATAAATATTCTTGGTGGTTGAATTATTAAATTAAATTATTGTTTTTAGATAAAAAAACGAGAGGATCAGTTGCTAGTTGTGGAAAGGAGAAGGTTATCGAGTGATCATCTTCGATTTTAGTAGCTTTCGTAATTTGGTAAGTTCGTAGTCTTTTAACTCGAACTCATTAATTGATTTTAGTTAATTTAGTTAGTACTTAATGTTAATGATATTTTTTAAGGTAATTGATTAATTCAATTGAATTGAGGAATATGAATGATTATATGATATATTATGAGATAAAAAAATGTACTTTAGTTGTGGTTTTGTCTGATGGAATTGTAAAACAAGGTATTGATGATGTAATAACTGTATAACGATTATTGTCAATTTATCTTACTAGTGCTGGGCACATCATTATATCTATCGGTTTATCCGACTAGCACTGGGCGCAACTTTCGCCAGTTTATCTGACTAGTGTTGGGCACATCATTATATCTGTCGGTTTATTCGACTAGCACTGGGTGCAACTTTAATCAGTTTATCTGACTAGTGTTGCGCACATCATTATATCTACCGGTTTATCTAACTAGTGTTGCGCACATCATTATATCTATCAATTTTTCTGACTACCATTGGGCACAACTTTTCTTAGTGTATCTGACTAATGCTGGGCACATCATTATATATGTCGGTTTATCCGACTAGCGCGGGGCACAAAACTTGTTAACGGTTTAATCGTTAGGCACCTGGTGCCATTCATTGAATGACTCATATCGACAAGGTATAATGAATCTAGTGGAAAAGATTGGTATGTAAAAGATATCATGGAAGAGGTATTAAATGAATTATTGAGTAGTATGCTAAATTCCATGGAGATAAACTTATACATTATGGAATGTAAATTTAGGTCACTAGGTGTAAGTGTGATTCTTTGAAGGCATGAGTTTGCTTAATGTTTGAACCCTTCTTTAGATGCAGGTTAGGTACTTACTTTTGTCCATCGACTCAGCTTCCACACAAATCCCGAACTCAACGTTGGTGACGTATTTCTTTTTGTGTCGTGGCATGTACTTAGGATAATGATATTTTGAATAATAGTCTTCTAGTCTATGGTTGAATCTAGTATAAGTTACTTATATTGAAAGTCATATAAACTTTAGAACTATGTTATGTCTTGAAACAAATGTTTGTATATAGTTATGAATGAAATAAGCATGTTAATAAGTTTGACTCTTTTGGATGTGTATAATTGTTGATGTGAATTTGTAAATGCTTTGTGAAATGGTAACCTGGTAAGATTGGTTGTATGTGGTCATTTTGGTGAATGTTGATTGAGGATGAGAAAGTGGTTAATGTCATATGCTCTTTAACAAGGTTATGGAATAATTAGTCTTTGTTTGAAGTGCCTTTGAATGGCACATTGGTTAGGCACATAAATTGTAGGGAATTGATATGTTTTGACTTGTTTGAAATTATTTTTGGTGATGATTTTAATATGGTTTTAGGTTTGGATTGGTGGCCAAGTTAGGCGTAAAGTTTACCTTGTTTTTGAAGCAAAATTTGGTGCACACAACCTGGGACATGGGTTATCGCATGGCCGTGTGACCTACACGGTCTATCCACATGGTCGTTTGTCTTATTGCCTTTAGGTGCAGGTTTTACACGGCTTGCGACACGGCCATGTGTCTTAAAACAGATTGTTACACGGTCTGAAACATGGCTAGCGACACGACCGTGTGACTCAACATCAAATGTCCACATGGTCTGGGCTGGGACACATGGCCTAGTCACATGGCCGTGTGTCCCCTGTTTTCAAAATTTTCAAATTTTCTTAACTTTTTCCGTTTGGTTCCGAATTGACCCAAGAATGTTTCTAATTTATTTTTAGGGCCTTGTAGACTCGTTTTAAGGCCCGTAAGTGTATGTTAGATTATGAATGAATTGAGATTGATCTATTGTAATTATGATTGAATATTTATTTGTATGAATTGTTAAATATTTAGAATGTCATTGTAATACCCTATGACCCTGATTCGGCGATAGTGACAGCTTAGGTGTGTTACACCTATACACCGCTTAGTGCCGGTATGACACTTTTTATAGTATTGACAACTTGGCTGCTTGATCATTAGGCGATTTATCGCCATTTACAGAAATATGTGTGGCTGTGCCACCAGATATGGTAGAGGTATATCTGCCCACACTTCCTCCATATACACAAATCTCACCCCAATGCTCTCATAACAGATACGGATTAGACCTACCATAAACACGGTTCATGCTGTGTATACATCATATTTATCATACAACACAAATCAATATTTTTATGCTAACAGAACATTAGAATTCATATTTTAAAGCTTAATTAGTACCATATAGACCTTATGGAAGGCCTATGTTTGACCCGAATGATGCTTACGGCCCTAGGGTAAAATTCAAAATTTTAGGCTCACACGCCCGTGAGGCCCACACGACCTACATGGCCCGCTCATGTGGCCCACATGGCCTGGCACACGGCCTCACACACGGCCCAATTGGCCCAAATTGTGTGTCTCATACGGTTCAACACACGGCCGTGTGGTGTCGACAATCCCCTTTTTCGGCTTTCGCCGTTCGCTGTTTTCTCGAGTTTCCATTACACGCCTGATTCAATTTGATACGGAAGCAATCACGAGACTTCTCAAACCTAAAAACAATGTTCAATCGAGTAAATTAGCCATGATTCCTCAATTTTTTTTCCAAGTAACTCACTCGATCAAACGCGAATATATGCATTACTAAATCCAAAATTGAACTCTTAAAGCGTTCAACAACTTACCCAAATGTCCACAACAGCTCCTCACACAATTAATTCGTAGAAGGGGAAATTGGGCCTTTTTTATTATCACCTAACAACCTATGTTCCATAAGATTAACCCATGCTCCAAAAGAGTAATTGAAGCATTAACCATAAACCCCTACAAAAAATCTACAGAGAACATTTACTTACTAGAACCCGGAAATTTACAATCGCAAAGAGAGCAGAGATTGATCCTGACCAACACTAGAACACAATTGACAGCACCACCACACAGGAATCAAGAACCGATTGAAGAGAAGGAAAGAAGGGACGCACAAAACGATGGAACAAACAAACAAAAGAAAGAAACAAGAAACTATTGGGGAATGTGGGAGTAAAAAAAATAATGAACGTGGGACATTTTGGGAAAAGGAAAACTAATTAGTTAATTAAAAAACCTATTTATTTAAAAAAATCAAATCCTATCCCACTTTCGACATGCATTCAAGGCCTTTATTACAACAAATTTTAAATCAAAGATTAAATTTTTGGGCGTTACACTTTTCCTATAATTTGGGGCTATGAGTTATGACAAAAATAGATCATTTTTAATGTAATTACTCTACTAATTTATAGTGAGATTTATTTCTAAAATAAATTTTATTTTTCCCGAGGACTCGAGTTAAGCTTTTAGCCTAAAGAAAGATTTAACTTTTTAAAATTTAATTGTGTGATCAGTTCGTGTTTTTAGAGCACACTTTTTACGAAAATCGATGGTTGGAAAATAATGAAGAAAAATAACTCATTGGATTGCATGCATGATTGCCTTCGCCAGAACCCGATGCTCTTCCCTCCTTCATGCATGGTGGTTGATGTGAACAATCCTAAGGTTGTTTTAGGGTTGGTTTATCTATATCTTAGTTGTTTTATAACTTATATTTTTTATTTAATGTTATTGGTTTAATTATAGTTCTATTAATTGTTTCATAATGCGATTTTATTAAAAAAATTAATTAAGATTTAAGAGTTATTATTTAGTTATAATTCGAGAGGAAGAATGAAATTTCTTGAGATGTTATAGGAATTGTTGTTTAATTATAATATAATAATAATATTTTAAACCTATTTCAAACTTGTGCATAATTTATATTAGCAGCCGGAAATACTCTTCTAAAACATATTTTAAATTGAAAAGGAATAGAAATGAAATATTCATTCAATTGTATTAATCAATTATAAATAATTTATTTAATTAATTATTAAAATAATAAATGAAAATAATAGAAAGTGCCATATCCAAGTAGGTAGCTCAGGCCTGAGGGCACCGTTTCTAAAAGTGCAAATTGGGCAATTTCTACATTAAACTGCTTTGGAGAATTCGGGCCAAGGCCCATGGCGATGCAGGTAAGATAAGGCGGCTGAGACGAGCCCCTTGAGTGGGCAGCAAGGATGCACGCCACTGCCAGCCGTATGCATATGCTTGAAAGTTGAAACATCATAACATGCCCATATTTTAACTCGGTTGTTTTATGGTGACGAATTAGTCTCGTTTTCCTTTAGCCCCAAGCCAATCCTTCCCTATATATACTCCCCCTCTCCCTCTCCCTCTCCACCCTTTCTACCTGTCGGTTTTCTCATTTTCGAGAAAAGGGAGACCCCTTCACTTGTTATACCCCCACACAAACAGGAATCATAAGCATTAAGTTTTGGTTTTCATTTTCTTCATCAGGTGCGTTCCCTTTCTCATCTCTTTGCATGATTCCAGATTTGGTTTTTGGGATTTCCAGTAACTTAGATGTTTTTCTCTTTTTGATTGAATATCAATTTCTCAACTATTCGTTTGATTCTTTTGTTTGTTTTGCCTATCTGTTTACCCGTTCGAACCAAGGGATTGCTGGGGTTATTGATGTTCTTTTATTTTTGTGGTATTACAGTTTTAGGAGGAGGATCAAAGCTATAAAGTTAGTATTTGAATCTTTTGTTTCGTCCACACACACACACAAAAATTCAATCGGATTTACAAAGTTCGTTGACGTCAAACTACAAAATTATGAGCTTTCAAGGCCGAAATAGATCAAGAAACCCTTCACAAAGCACTCGTCAAGAATGGGTTCCTAGAGGATCGTCATCCACAACCACCACCGTTGAAAGCAGCTCAACGGCCGCCTCTAATTCAACCCCTAATGTCGACCAAACCTCAACTCGAAATGATAATAAGTACAGACAAACTGGTCGGCCCACCAACCATAGGAGAGATAGGGAAAAGGGAAGGAGTGAGACTCAGATGGCGGTAAGGAAGGAGGTTGATCCTAATTTGCCACAGCTTGTGCAGGAAATTCAGGACAAGCTTATAAAGAGTACGGTTGAATGTATGATTTGTTATGATATGGTACCGAGGTCTGGTGCTATATGGTCGTGCTCAAGTTGTTATTCTATCTTTCACCTCAATTGTATTAAGAAATGGGCGAGGGCACCCACTTCTGTTGATTTGGTGGCCGAGAAGAATCAGGGTTTTAATTGGCGTTGTCCGGGCTGTCAGTCTGTGCAGTTCACATCCTCTAAGGAGATACGGTATGTTTGCTTTTGTGGAAAGAGGACCGACCCTCCTTCTGATTTGTACTTGACTCCACATTCATGCGGGGAGCCCTGTGGAAAGCCCCTTGAGAAGGAGCTGGGATTAGGTTCTAGGGTGATGAAGGATGAACTTTGCCCTCATGTTTGTGTCTTGCAATGTCACCCTGGTCCATGTCCTCCTTGTAAGGCGTTTGCTCCACCACGTTTGTGTCCTTGTGGTAAGAAAGTTATTACAACCAGATGTTCTGATAGGAAGTCGGTTCTTACTTGTGGTCAGTGGTGTGGTAAACTTCTTGAGTGTGGGCGCCATCAGTGTGAACGTATTTGCCATGTCGGAGCTTGTGATCCTTGCAAGGTTCTAATTAATGCCCCCTGTTTCTGCAAGAAAAAGGTTGAAGTTGTCATCTGCGGTGACATGGTTGTGAAGGGAAAGGTGAAAGCAGAAGATGGCATTTTTTCTTGTAGTTCAACATGTGGAAAGAAGCTTAGATGTGGTAACCATTACTGTGCTGAAAATTGCCATCCTGGTCCTTGTGGGGATTGTGAGCTGATGCCAAGCAAGATCAGGTCTTGTTACTGTGGGAAAACAAGCTTGCAGGAGCAAAGGCAAAGTTGTTTGGACCCAATTCCAACTTGTTCAGAGACATGTGCCAAGTTCCTTCCTTGTCAAGTGCACCGATGTGACCAAGTCTGTCATGCTGGGAATTGTCCACCTTGTCTAGTTCTTGTCACCCAAAAATGCCTCTGTGGATCAACTTCTCGGAGGGTGGAATGCTACAAAACAACACTTGAAAATGAGAGATTTACATGTGACAAGCCTTGTGGGCGTAAGAAGAGTTGTGGTAGACATCGGTGTAGCGAGCGATGCTGCCCTCTCTCGAACTCTAATAGTCTTCGCTCCGGTGGTTGGGATCCACACTTCTGCCAAATGGCATGTGGGAAGAAGCTGAGGTGTGGACAGCATTCTTGTGAATCTCTTTGTCACAGTGGTCACTGCCCTCCATGCTTGGAAACGATCTTTACTGATTTGACATGTGCTTGTGGAAGAACTTCAATCCCTCCTCCATTGCCTTGTGGTACACCACCGCCTTCATGTCAACTTCCATGCTCAGTTCCGCAGCCTTGTGGCCATTCGTCTTCTCACAGCTGCCATTTTGGAGACTGTCCACCTTGTTCTGTGCCTGTGGCGAAGGAATGCATTGGAGGACATGTTGTTCTTAGGAACATTCCTTGTGGGTCGAAAGATATCAGATGTAACAAGCTCTGCGGGAAGACCAGGCAGTGTGGATTACATGCATGTGGGAGAACTTGTCACCCAGCTCCATGTGATGCATCATCTGGAGCTGAACCAGGTGTCAGGACCTCTTGTGGGCAGACATGTGGTGCCCCTCGGAGAGACTGCAGGCATACATGTACTGCACCTTGTCATCCCTCTGCACCATGTCCTGATGTTAGGTGTGATTTTCGAGTTACAATCACGTGTTCTTGTGGCCGGCTAAGCGCAACTGTCCCTTGCGATGCTGGGGGCTGTACTGGTGGTTTCAATGCCGATACAGTGTTTGAAGCTTCTATTATCCAAAAATTGCCCGTGCCTCTTCAACCAGTGGAATCAACTGGCAAAAAGATTCCTCTTGGACAAAGGAAGCTTATGTGTGATGATGAATGTGCTAAGTTGGAGCGCAAACGGGTTCTTGCAGATGCCTTTGACATCACTCCCCCAAATTTGGACGCACTTCATTTTGGTGAGAATTCGGTTACGTCAGAGGTGCTTTTTGACCTGTACAGGCGTGATCCGAAGTGGGTTCTAGCTGTAGAGGAGAGATGCAAGTTTTTGGTACTCGGCAAGAACAGAGGAACAACATCGGGTCTGAAGGTTCATGTGTTCTGTCCAATGCTGAAGGATAAGAGAGATGCTATCAGGATAATAGCAGAAAGGTGGAAGCTTACTATTAGTGCTGCTGGTTGGGAGCCCAAACGTTTTATTGTGGTTCATGTTACTGCCAAATCAAAACCACCAGCTCGCATCATTGGGGCTAAAGGGTCGACCAGTACTGGGGCAGTACACCCTCCTGTTTTTGATCCTCTAGTAGACATGGATCCAAGGCTTGTTGTTTCTTTCCTAGATTTGCCCCGAGAATCTGATATAAGTGCATTAGTGTTGAGGTTTGGTGGGGAGTGTGAACTTGTTTGGTTGAATGACAAGAACGCATTGGCTGTATTTAGTGATCCTGCTCGAGCTGCAACGGCTATGAGGAGATTGGATCATGGATCAATTTATACTGGGGCTATTGCCTTTGTTCAAAGTGGTGGAGCATCATCTGCTAATAATGCGTGGGGAGGAACAGGGCCAAGTTCTGCTGTAAAGGCAAATCCATGGAAGAAGGCTGTGGTGCAGGAACTTGGTTGGAAGGAAGATTCATGGGGTGGTGATGAGTCTCTTGGTGTCACTTCAGATCCGGGTTCTGCATGGAAAGGCAAAGATGCTCCAATTGCTGCTTCAGTTAACCGCTGGAGTGTTCTGGATTCTGAAACAGGTGTAAGCTCATCTTCTGGAGCAGTTCGATCAGAAGATCCTTCAAAGCTGGCTGGGGTTCAATCCTTGTCAAAAATGGATTCAAATGCTGCCAATTCAAGTTCAGCTGGGCTGCTGGGTGGGGGTTTAAATGAAACAGAGCCATTGGAGGTTGTAGATGATTGGGAAAAGGCTTATGAATGAGAGTGAAGAGAGAAATATACCTCTAACCTTGTGGTCAGGGAGATGGGGCTGCCCAATTTCATTTTCAAGTGGTTGGAAAAACTTCAGTTTTGTTTTGCTTGTCCAGTTTACACCTGATATTAGCATATAGGTGTTATGATGATTTTTCTAATTTTTTTTTCTCGCCAAGACTTATGCCCCTTTGGCTGTAATGGTGAATTTTTGTTGCATTTGAGAAGCAGCTAAATATACAACCTTTTTTCAATGGAGCTTTTGCAATCTTATTTATTTTATTGCAGTAGAACTGTATTATCATTACCATGGACTGAATGAACTGCTGACATACATTGTTTAATTTTCATAAAGTGGTGGTTTCTACCTAGGAAAGAGAACTTTTAGGCACATTTATTGTTCTGTCTTCTGGTATTGTGCTTCTGCTAGATGGATGACTGGCATTATTAAGTTCATACCAGATGGAGGGAATCTTTCTATTGAATTTCTGTTATACAAACAGTGATACCTCATTAATAATTCTGGGCGGTTTGTGTTGAATTTGATTGCACATGTAATTCCTATAAACGAGGATAATTTTCTGCAGACATGAGAGGTGCTAAATGCATATGCAGTAATTTGCAAAGGTGGTTGGGAGAAACTGAGGAAACTGAGGGGTCGGTAAAGAGATGTAGATGTGGAACCCAGGAGATGAATTCACTGAAGAGGCAATAACTGCGCCCTCCTACCCTGTTGCTTTTCATTTTTTCTGTATAAGTAGAAAGGAATTGACATAGGTTATTGTCCCAAAGATGAATTCACTGATGTGGTAACTTTCTATCTGTCTCTATGATTATTTCTATGTTCTAAAGCCAGGTGCTTAGGGTTGCTGGATTAGCTGATTTTCTGCAGTATAATGATGAAAACAGCAGTTAAAGTATATGTATTCCTCCAACCATTATCATATGAATGCTTTTTATAACAGACCAATTGTTGACACTTAAAACCTGGTGTTAGAATCTTGGTTGGATGGCTGTGTTGTCCATACAGTAGTCATTTTGATTAATGCTTTGGTGGAGTCAATTGGAAACAGAGTTGAATCAGCAACCATGCCTTGTTTCTAAATTAGTTCCATTTCATGGATGCTAATGCTATATTTGAGATTTCTTCTGCATTGAGAAATGATGAGGTTTGATATATCAATCTGAGCTCTAGAAAGTAGAATGAATTCATGTTGGGGAAATCCCAAGTGTAACTCCAAGGGTTCATGTTGTGTGTACTGGCCTTTTATTCATTGAAGTTCAATGGAGAAATCGAAATGTTAAAAGATTGCATATCATTTCTCAACTTTCATGGGTTGCATCCCACGTTACGAGCTATCTATTTGAAGACTTTATTAGTTTAACCAAGCTCAGGCCAAGACTAAATATGTGTCCTCTTTAAGTAATTAATAGTAGTTACTCCGAGAGAATGAACAGGTACAAAACTGCTGTCTATCTTAAATTAATAGCACGAGTGCAGAGCAAATGAGAGCTACTTGCTAAGGGAAGTTCTCAATTAGTTGCAAAGCATAAGTTGATCAATATGGTCCATCCAATCAGTTGGGCATACTTGGGGACAGACATTGTTGTCCTCAGTTTGAGTAGCAGAGTAATGAGTCGAGCTGAATTTGAATGTATTGTATTTGCTTTGGTAAAATCAAGAACCGAACCAAGTTCAAAATTTTCAGAATACATATATATATATATATATACCATTCTTGTTTGCTTCATTAGCTATATATAATTGAACTCATGTTTACTCAGCAATAACTGCTAGCTCTATATTAACAGGTTTTTTATATTTGAAAGCACTCATCTTCATATGATCTGCGGATGCAAAAGGATTTGGTGGCTTAGTGAGACTGTCTGCTTCACCTTCCATCATTTGAATCACAACTTTCATTGAAGGACGATCTACTGGATACCATTGAATGCACCAAAGTCCAACAATCGTAAGTTTTCTTTCAATCTCAGAATGGCTTTCGTTTTCAATTCTTATTCCTGTCTCTTCTCCGTTGTCCAAATGATTATACGCCCATTCTGGGAAGTACACCTGGCTTGTGTTCTCCACTGTGACACCGATGTTTTTTCTCCCTCCAACCATTTCAAGTAGTAGCATTCCGAAACTATAAACATCTGATTTATAAGAAACGTTCCCAAAGTTCCTAGATAAGACCTCGGGTGCTATATAGCCCATGGTTCCTCTGGCTGCTGTCATAGAAACTGCACTTTGATCCTTGGAACACAACTTAGCTAGACCAAAGTCAGATATCTTAGGATTGAAGTTCTGGTCTAACAAAATATTGTGAGGTTTGATGTCGAAATGTAGGATCCGTTGCTCGCAACCTTGATGTAGGTATTCAATCCCTTTGGCTATACCTAAGGCAATATCTTGAAGCTTATTCCAACCAAGGACATGATTCTCACCCTTGGCTGCAAATATGAACTTCTCTAATGACTCATTCGGCAAGTACTCATAAACAAGTGCTCTTTTATATCCATCAGCACAAAATCCGACTAAGCGAGTCACGTTGACATGGTGGATTCTGCTCATGGAACCCACTTCGTTGATGAACTCTTCCCCATTGCCATTGGAGTCATTGAGGATCTTAACAGCTACCAAAACATCATTAGAAAGCCTTCCTTTGAACACGGTTCCATAACCACCCTGCCCGAGTTTGTCCTTGAATTCATTTGTTATCCTCTTAATATCAGCAAAAGAGTATCTTGAGGGCTTAAAAGCTTTATAATCTTCCAAAAACTTTTCAATCTTGCTTTGACTCTCTTTCTTTTTCTTGTCCTGATGGTATACATAGTATAGTCCAATGACAGTCAGTAGAATAAGAAACGAAGCTAGGATTGCACCTGCAGATAAAATATGCTCCAACTTAGTACGTTTCCTCTGATAGCAACTTAAATAGAGGAGAACTGCAATGAAGTTGACAACTCACACAGGCCTTGTGTAAAATCGTATGCAATAACAGAGAGAAACATTGCATACCTGTAATAATTAGCTTTACCTTTGTAGGAAGCCCTGTAAAATAATGGAAGGAAATGTATCAGCTTTCTGTGTTCCTAAATATAATTTTAACCATGACCAAGCGTGTAAAGGCATGCAAGTTAGTGTTACTATGGTATCAGGGGATGAGGAAGAAAAAAGGAGTTATATATAGTGAGATTGGTAGGGAACAATAAAATTATGAGTTTTTAACATTCTAATCATAAATCAAGAGCAGGATGATCTTAGCACAAGAGATTGGACCAAATAATTTAATACTCGGAGTGTGTTAGAATTCATATAATATGAGTAATTAAGGTGTCAGTTTATGTAAACATAAAATATAATTATGATACAAAAAGAAATATAAATACACAAATAAAGCATAGTGAAGCTGTAAATTAACTGCTGGGTTTTAGAAGTTCCTGTGTTTAATTCCTGGAAAAGCTTTTTAAATTTATTATGACCTATTTAACTTTCTTGATTTAATAAGAGAGTGAAGTATAGCCAAAATTCTTGTAAAATCAATTAAGGTTTCTTCAGTAAACAATGAACTCCACTTTTAACTCACCCAGCCTGGACTCTTAAACGTGTCAAATTATTGGTTTAAGTTCATAAACTAGTATATAGTATAAGGTTAACTATCACTAAATATGTAATTATACGTATAGTAGGTTGCAAATAAACCAAAAAACAAATGTAACTTATTGTTCAGAATAAAATGTAATTGTACTCGCAAATTATTCTCATTGAAGGAGTAACTAGTTGGTTTACAAATTTGTAGCTTTTCATTCACTACTGGTTTTAGTTTTTAAAGTTGTAAAAGTAAATAATTGAAAACATAAGTAAGTTGGTAAACTAATTATAACATGCGTAAGTGTAAAGCAGCCAAGAAACAAACAAGACAGTTGAAGTAGAAGGGCATGTACCTGTTTGGGTGCTGGGTTTGGGGGTGTCATAACACTCTGTTTGAGGTGGTGTACTAACATTCTTCAGTCTACAACTTCTTCCTTGTGCTTCACATTCAATGCACAAGGGTTTGGACCATTGTAAGCGAATACCAAATTCAAAATAACGAGGAACTCCTGAGATGTCAACAAATTTGGTGCAATTGACGAGGTTAAAGTTGTTGCGAGTATCGGAAGGTAAAGCTATAATTGGACAGGCATCGACTCCATAGCTATCTTTGTCTGACTTTTCTGAACAATTGAACAAGGTAATGTTTTGTAGTTGTTCGAAGAATATGAACGGGGATGCTGATAAATTGAGAGAAGGAAGCTGCTGATAGAGGCAAGTCTCACCATCCGGACCAGATACGTCAATTGTCTGTTTTTCGTAATCTATATACTGGACCGCCATCTTCACTGACCGTGGCAGGTGGAGCATGGTCTGTTTATTTTGGGAGCAGGAGAGTTGGAAGCCAGGATCAGGGTAGCCACAGCGCTGGTCTTTTAACCAGAAGGGAAATCGGACAGGTGGGCCGTAGCGTTTGCAGTTTGTGACCTTGCATTTTTCAGAATCTAGTGCTGCTACACCACCTTCATCCACCATCAACATGAAGGCAACAAGGAGAAGGAACATCATCCCTGTTAACTTGGGGTAGGATCAGCTTAGAAATGCAAAGAGATGTGGTTTGTGGTTTTAGCATTTATTATTGCATGCAGATATCTAAGAAAATTCCAAGCTGCCTGCTTGCCTACCTTTGGATTGGACTGTTTCAAACTGCATACGCGTAAAAAGTAATATATGCCTCAGATCCAGTAAAAAATAATATATGCCTCAGATCCAGTTCAGTTCAATTAATCAAACCATAAACCGATACAAAGCACTATAGATGAAAAACCTACAAAGCCAAAAAGAATGGATAAAATTCAGACATCCTTTCTTTCACTCAGCTGATCAGCTCTGAAATGGAAAGGGTATAAGACAGGTGAAATTAGTAGATATCCAAAAAAGCAAAAAGCAAAATGAGGAATGTGGAAGTCAGAGTCAACCAATTTAATTTCAGGTATTAATTGAAGGAAAGAAATTAAACCAAAGACTTGATGCGGTTGGCATGACTGGGCTTTTGTAGTCCTAGTGCTTGGAAAATTCCAAGCTCTCTTGGCCTGATATATTGACTTATATGAACTGCAAACGCGTACACGTACAGCTATACGCTCCCATTGCAATCAAACAAAGCGACCAACATCTTCACTAAACTGTAAACTTCTTTTGGGCAAGTGATTGGGAGGATTTACGTTTATCATCTTCTCGTCATTCTTCTTCTTCTTTTGGCTTATTAAATTCTAACATGTTAACAAAAGTTGCAGCAACATTAGGCTTGCTTTCCCTTGCTGCTTTCTCATTTTTTGAAGCTGTTAATGGTGCAAGACGACTCACAAGTGTAGGCTGTAACCCCTCTTCCTGCGGAAATTTAACCAACATCAGGTCCCCTTTCAGATTAAAAGCCGACCCTCCCCAGTGTGGCAGTCCTTCCTATGAACTGATTTGCCAAAATAACCGCACCTTTTTGAGCAATAATTTGGGTTTCTACGTTGCAGACATCTTTTATGATGGCTCTGGAACAATTCGATTGGTGGATCAGAGTCTGGACGCTAAACAATGCTCCATTCTTCCTAAATCCCCTGTATGCCGAGAAGTTACTGATTTTATCTATTTTGTGAGTTGCCGAGCACCCATGGCCTCTTCTCTCTACGTCGACGCCGCTCCTTGCGCGAACGCCTCCTCTCCCTACCCTTACTTTTATGCTTTATTTAGCGCCGACTCGCTGAACGCCACTGGTTTTGATGAGTCTTGCACCGTGGAAATCCAGGTGCCGAGACCCGTTCGGTTGCAGTCTTCTAACATCAGCGCTCTGCGTCGTCTATCTATTTTCGATATTCACCGGGAGCTTCTCATGGGTTATGACGTGCCATGGGCATGCGCATACACGCCCCGTTCCAGCAACAACATCACACTTGCCAAAATGTAACACTTCACAACAATCAATCAATTTTATGTTGCCAATGTTGTTGAGGGGAGTCTTTGAAGTGTCCACCATACTTCAATAATTGCTCCTAAAGAAATCGAATTTCTCAACAATGATAAATTTCCTTTTTTACTTTATGGAAAAACGAACATTTTATTTATTGAATTAGTCTTTGAAATGTAGATTATGGCGGTTGAAGTTCATCCTCTACAATTACTTCAATAGCTTTCGAATATTTTTTGCCCACGCCTTTCCATCGCAGGACACTTATATTTATTATTACACTTCAAGTATGCTGCTTTTCAGCCTTCCATTAATTTAGTTTGTTGGAATTCCCTTATTTCTTGCTTTAGAATTACTAATCTTCACTCATTTTCACTTGACAGGGACTCAGGTTATCTTCCTTATTCTAACAGGTGAGAATCAATTTACCAACACTTTTTTTTTTTTTCTAATTATGCGATCATTAATATAATCAATCATTGGTTTTCATTATATAATTATAACTTGTGGATAAAATACATAATTTTTATTTCTTTAATTTCAATTTCTTTCATGGACCTGACATACAATTTTTTCTATCATCTATAATAACTTAAAAAGTCATTAATTGAGTTTTTAAAGTCAGTGTTGAATCAACATAACTCTAATTCAGATAAAACAAGAATTTTTTGCCTTTATGCTTTTTATGTTGATGCCTTTGTATTACTGATTTTCTTGTACAGGAGTTGCTATTGCTATTAGAACTTTAATCGGGGTTTCAAGCTTGATTATAGTTGTAGTATTTAAGTTTCGCAGAAGACACTTGTGTGTGGATGATACAATTGAAGAATTTCTTCGAATGCAAAACAAGTTAATGCCCATACGGTATTCTTATTCAGACATAAAGAGAATGACAGAATCTTTTAAAGATAAATTAGGGCAGGGTGGTTTTGGATCTGTATTCAAAGGAAAGCTTCGAAGCGGTCATCTTGTTGCAATAAAGTTGTTAGAATTGTCAAAATCTCAAGGTCAAGATTTTATCAATGAAGTTGCTACCATTGGAAGGATTCATCATGTTAATGTGGTACGACTTGTTGGTTTTTGTGTAGAAGGATCGAAACAAGCTCTTGTTTATGATTTTATGCCAAATAGTTCTTTAGATAAGGTCATATTTTCAAAAGAAAAGGACATCAGTTTGAGTTGGGAAAAAGTATCTGAGATTGCAATCGGAGTGGCTCAAGGAATAGAATACTTGCACCAGGGATGTGATATGCAGATTTTACATTTTGATATCAAACCACATAACATTCTTCTAGATGAAAACTTCACTCCAAAAGTCTCAGATTTTGGTCTTGCAAAATTGCATGCTATAGATAACAGTATAGTGTCTCTCACTGCAGCACGAGGTACTCTCGGATATATTGCTCCAGAATTGTTTTACAAGAACATTGGGAATATCACACATAAGGCTGATGTTTACAGTTTCGGAATGTTGTTAATGGAAATGGCAGGAAGGAGAAGGAATTTGAATGCACAAGCCAGACAATCTAGTGAAATATATTTTCCTTCTTGGATTTATGACCGATTTGATAGAGGGGAGGATTTAGAAGTCGAAGATGCCACTGAGAGCCAAAAGAAAACTGTAAGGAAAATGATCATAGTTGCTTTCTGGTGTATACAAATAAAGCCTACAGATCGTCCTTCGATGAGTGAGGTTTTGGAAATGCTTGGAGGCGATGTTGAGCTCCTTGAAATACCTCCAAAGCCATTTCTATTATCTATGGAAAGATCATCTGAGGACTTTGAAGATGAGCTCACCACATCAGCCGATGATGCTACTACTACCATGAGCATGGAAGGGGCAGAGTATAATATTCATAGCTCAAATGACTGACTGAGTTAGAGTAAGAATTTCCCTTCTTTCTCTTTGCTATCCTTTTTTTGTTTGCACTTATCACTTGATCTTTAGCCTGTTAATAAGGTTCAAATTCTGAAACTTCCATAAATTTGGTTTATGAAATCCCTATATAGAATAATCATGTTTTTATCTTTTAAGAGCTTACAAGTAGAATACTAATAGCAAATAATGCAGTTATGATCAACTAGAACCAGAGTAAATTCAATAGAAAGCGCAACAAAGTGAAAATTGGAATATTTTCAGATAAGGTGTACATGTAGTAGGACATAAAAACTAGAATAATTTTGAGAGAGAACTCACATATAACATATAGTGAGATTGGAATCTCTCAAGGCTTTAGCTTTTATTAACACTTTCAAAGCTATTGCATGAAACCAAACTTTACACTGTCAAATCCTTACATATGTATATAGAATATATACTCCTTATTCTCTCAACTTGTTTCTTCTGTGGATATTCAGGGATCTGGCACTTCGATCAGATGGTTCTCCATGAAGGAAAGGAAGCTATTGCATGAAACCAAACTTTGCTCTGTTCCATATAAGAGATTGCTGTACAAGGTCTTCTGTCAATCTTTCCTTGTGTTTTGTTAGACATGTTGGTTGTAAGTTGTATAAATAGTGCAAAAACAATGTTGATGACAAAATAAAAATTTTGGTTGTATAAAGAATATTTCAAAGCAGTTAGTTATATATCCATTGACTAATGGATTAATTAATTTATTTAGTTTATATGATGTGAGCTTTAATTTAATTAAATATAGTGTGATAGTTTTATTTGTTTTATTAATTATTATATAAACATTTATATAATTAAAATTAAATGTCTATTCTAAAAATATTTACTAAAAATTTGTAAATATGTTTTATTGGGTTTGTAAATAAAAATAATTACAAAAAATGTATTCAATATTTTAGTAGTGACCATCCTTCAAAATTAAATTTATAAGTACTTGTGAATGATAGTTTAAGAAAGCACAAATGCCACCCAAAAGAAATGACATAAATGGTTTTATTTATAACAAATATATATAATGATAAATTATAGTTAGTATCTTTTCATTTTGATCACTTAAATAATTTATTCACCAAAGTTTTTGAGATTGTTTTCTATCACCCAATTGTTAAGTGATTACTGAAACAATGGCATGACACTTTTCTAATTAATATAATAATAAATTTAGTTTTGTAATGTTCATACTCTCTCTCAATTTGACCCATAATTCTATATAAAATGATAAAGATTTAAATATATATATATATATATATACCTATAAACTCAATTCTTAATGTTTATATTTTCTATAAATATAGCACTTTATACTGTTGTATTAGGAATTATTTTATGAGCGCATTTTGTAAGTAAAATAGTGAATCACTTGACTTTATAGTTGAGTTTTTAGGAAAAACTTGGTGGGGAGTGATCTAGATCTTATCATGAGTGTGAGAGTGTTATATGATAAGTGGTGGGACTTAAATCATGACTTGTATATATTTGAAGATAGTAGAATAATTCTTTGGGCAAGCTGCCAACTAAACTCTACTTGTATATCTACTCACATGTACAATCAATTATTTCTTCATACTTGAACATCACAAAGTTAGCCAGCAAATGTCATCCTTAATAAATCCACAGACTACCTGCTACGAAAATCCAAAACTATATGCATTAGTGTTGGTGCCATCGACTTCCTAAATAAAGCTACAATTTTCACCCAACTCACTACCATTTTGTAGTTGGTGTGATTTGTTTTAGTTTCCATGCAATCAAATTTGAACATTTTATTAAAATTTTCACAAAATTATATATTTTTATATTTTTAAATAAACGAAGAGTCTCTTTCAATATACTATTTTATGTAATTTAATTATATGGGTAAAAGCAAATTTTGTTCATTTAAATTACTGACCTCGAAAAAAAATTATTTAATAACTCAATTTATTATAATAAATTATTTAATTTACATAATATCATCACTTTTCAAAAATAAGGTTTTTTTTTTTAAAATATATCTTTTTAACCCATACATATACTTAACCTAAAAAGATAGCTGTGAATTGGTTTTGTATTTTTTTTAAAATTATATTGTTTCAATTAGGGGTTATGTTAGCCCAGCCGTTATATTTAAAAGTAAAAATACAGAAATTTGTCAAGAATGGGATTCGAACCCATGCCCTTTCGGACCAGTACCTGAAACTGGCGCCTTAGACCAACTCGGCCATCTTGACTTTTTGTTCATAACGTGTAGATATTTAGCTAATAAAAATTAGAAAAATGGAAATCAAATATCCATTAAAAGAAAAAAGAAAAATGCAAACGTTTTACACGCTTCAATTAAATGGGTTGTTTTCTTTGCTGCCACTATTATTATTTAGTTGATTTAATCCATAATAACATTTATTCAGTTGACCTTTGCAATAATAAATAAAAACAAAAAATGCAAGTGATGAGGGGACTTTGTGCCTTTTTGTCTGTCTGTCGGTTCTAAATCAACTCATTCATGGCGATGAGTATAACTCTTTATATGTAAATTGAATTTCAAGGGCTTTAAACTTTAGTGGCTTAAACCTTCTCTATTAAGTATTAACATATGCTTGGAGTAGACAGCAGACCGATATGCACATGCTTTGTTGATTTGCATGAGTGGACTGAAGTGAAAGGACAGCAATAAACAAGCAACTCAAACTTGATCTCATTATATAGACATACTTGTTCTCATCAATTATAATCATGCACTGCTATATCCTCGCAACACATATGTATGATCTTCAGCCTGCAACTCAGTAATACCCTGAGAATGCATCTGTGTAATTGCATAAACCTTTATAGTTAGTACTAATTAGTACATCATCTTTGAAGTTCTATGTTTCAAAGTAGCAAAAAGATGCTCAAGACAGAATGAGTAAGCTAAAATGGAACATGTTAAAGTTTTGAAATCAAGGATTTATGCACCACAAGCTGCACCACATCCAGCACCCCCACACCCAGCAGTACATCCTCCGCCATAAAAATTGGTGTCACCTGAGTCAGTTTTCTCCTTGGATACACCATCGGCACAAGAGAATAGTATGGCTGAAATGGAAGAAAGGGTGAGCAAAGCAGCCCATAAGACTAGGAAAAGACCACCTATCCCACCTCCATCCACATCACTAATTACTTTCAGTTCCCTAACCATCTTCTTCTTCTTCTTCCCCAAGCCTTGATTAGTGATATTGATGGATAGTGTGGTTTAATTTCCTTGAGTGAAATGAGCATCCAAAGACTCAAGTAGTGAGTCTTCTTATATATTTGCTCGTAGCTAGGTCATTGACTTACCAAAAACCATAAGAATGATATAATAATATATGCTCCAAGATCCGGAAAGCCTTAGTGAGATATTTCCTTAATTTTCCACTCAGCTTTTTGTGATTCTTCTTGTTTGCACTAGAATTGGCAGGCATGAACCATCAGAAATTGACATGAAATATTAGTAGTGGGTCAACATGCAGCACTACAAATGTATTATGTATGATGCATGGTTGGTTTTATATGCACTTCCACTCTTTCTTGTCACTCAAAAAATTGATAAAAAGAAGAAAAAAAACAAGCTATATGTTAACTGCTTTAATCCATGACAGTCAAATTCTGAGAATCTGTGTGTGATCAGCACTAATTAGATGGTAGGCTAGTGGCCACCATCTTGAAATATATATATATATATATATATATATATATATATATATATATATTTCTCAATTATTGAAGAGCAACTTTTTCCTTAGTAGTAACTTGGGCAGGCTGGAACTAGTCCAATCTTATCCTAAATTAACTGTGGAGAAGAGAGTTTAAAAATGCAATTATTTGCCTAATTAGTGGACACTTCCCAAAAACAGCTTTAATAATAGAAACTTTTTAAAGAGTTTCCACATCCTGATTGAAAATTTTAAGCATAATAATTTATTTAATTTTCAAACTTTTGAAAAATTATTTTACTCATTCATTTAATTTATTGTTCTTTTACTTTTTGAAATTACTCTTTTGTCAAATTACCACAAAATAGATAAAAAAATTAACAAATATTAACTTTTCTGATGTGGATATACATGTGGACTGCATAATACTAATGTTACATTAACAATTAATTAATTTTTAAAGAATTGAGAAATATCCAAATATATATATAGAAAGTTATTAAAATTATTTAAAAATTTTGTAAAATAAAAATACTTTTAAAATTTTAATTTTTTAAAATTAGAAATTAATTAATTGTTGAATATGTAGTATTCATCTTATAGTCGAGGAGTATGTCAACATCAGCAAAGTTTACATTTCCTATACATTTTAGGGTGATTTACTAGTTTAAAAGTTAAAAGAGATGACAAATTAAACGGAAAGTTATAATAATTTTTTTATTTAAAGTAGGGTGGGATATTGTTTATAGCATCACAAAACACATGTATGTACCACTCATTCATCTGTTTTACTTGTTTTGGTGAAGATTCTGAATTGAATTCTGACAAAAAGTATGGTGCTATCATATCCCACTATCATTTAAATCCAAAGCACTGCACTGAAGCCATTAACCTATGCAATGCAAACCAATTAGTGGTGTAAATGTGGACAGCAAACAGAGGAGATCAGAAAATGGTTTTTTGCTTTCATTTAGATTCATTGATCAGACTGTAAATCTGTTTTATTAGACCACCCCATCGAACATATTTCATTATTTTACAGGATTTTATTTACATTTACATGTGGAATGGTAACATGGGCTATTTACGAATGTTTCTTTTCCTTGACTGTTCCTCTGGGTATCTTGTTAAGAAACCTTTTGTACACTTTGCTCCCCTTTCGAGTCATTTGGCCAGCATGATAATCAACTTCATCCTCATATCGAGTGTACAGATATGGCAGTGTTTCCATGCTCACAAGCCCTTTAAAGAAAAACTATTATTACTCGAATGCTCTCGATGCTTTAAAAATCATTAATAGTGATATGATTAAATCTTACCAATGAAGAGAAGGTTGACGAAGTCGAAACAAGATCCAATCACCGATAGTACGTAAAGAGAAATAATGACCAGAAAGAAATTGACAGGATCATTCCCACCAGCAATGTGGAGGAGCTTTTGAAGGAACTGATTGAACCTCCAATGGAAGAAGTAAACAACTTCACTGAAGGCAGCTTGATCCGATAACAACTGAGGGATCGTTGGACGTTTCCTTGGAGATGAAATGTGAATCAATATTAGGTTTGGATTAATGAATGTTAGGGTTTAGGGTGGTGAAGCAAAAAGAAAAAGAGAATATATACCATCCAAAATAATCAGCAGAAATGCACCAGATGAAGATGGCAAGCATGGCGGTGATGGAGATGTGACAGAGGAGGGTGACGAAGTTGTACTCGACCACCTCGAAGAGAAACCAAATGGTTGTCACTCCCGTTAACAAGGCGGCTGATACCTTTGGGTTCCTCCATAGTAATACATCAGCAACTGAAATTTTTATTTACTTTTATTAGACTCCCATTAACAAAATTTAATATCGTTAATTAGCCAATATTGGTTCATTAAAAATATTTTTAAAAAAAATAAATAAATGAATCTAGTTTTGATGAGGTCTTATTATAAAATAAAATAAATTTGTTTTCTAAAAAAGGTTATTGATAACGTCAAAAACATCCACATAAATGATTTATTGACAATATTAATATATGGTATGAAATATAAATTTAATTAAAAAGGTATTCTTACTTATCCACTATTTTCATATTAAATTTGTTTCCTTCTAATTGCTGCCACAACACAAAAAACTAAAACTTTGGTTGAAATTCTTTTCGATTTCAGTCTGCAATAACCTTATTACCAAACACAAAAGTAGTGAATATATATGGGTATGCAAAAAGAGAGATGGAAAGAATACCTTTTCCTCCACCAAGAATGGCATGCATAGGCCTTTGGCGTCCAAAGAGCTTTCCGCGTGGGGTGATCTCATTGTCGGACTCTGATGATGAGTCATATATCGGCATGGTTGAATTTCTGTATATGTATATATGGCTTTTGTTGCTGATGCTGAAAATAATGTTTGTCTGTGAATCACCAGTTTCATTGAACCAATCTTATACGAAATTGGATGGGGGGGTGTTCTAAGCTTGGCAAGAAAGTAAGTGAATAGTGGGCATAAAGAAGAAAGGAATGGCTTGGGGCCTTTAATTTCCTTTGCAAGGGTTATTACTTTGCATGCCCGCCACTGATCATATAAAGTAGTGAATCTTATTTTTCCATCTTGCCTTAGGAACCCCCTTCACATATACTCTTTATTAACAGGGAGTTGAAGTAGCTTCTGCTTAATTAATAACCCTTTTCCATTAGCTTTTATTTCAGGCATAACTTGATGCCTCCAACCCCACTTTTTATTCTTTCTATTAACTTCTATATTGTTATTAGAAAGGCGTCTTCATGAATAGTCATTTCCTTAATCTAAAGTCCCCAAGATAGTTAGATGACATATACTTTACTACTTATTAAGAGGTTGCGTCTCCATAGGCTCAAGATATGAGCACTATTTTACGATAAACCCGGCTTGACATATAAACATTTTATTATTTATAAATAATAATTTTAATTTAGTTAAATCAATTTAATTAATAAACAATTTTAAAAATTTTGATTATTAAAATATTTGTATTTAGAGCTGGCATACAGGCTTACTTTGGACTCAAATTTTTCTAATGAATTCAAATAATTTTGAATGTAATATATATAATGACAACATAATTTAATTTTGCCTTATAAAAACATAAATTATATATATATTTAATAGAGTTATTTTATATAAAATAATTAAAGTGCTTATTATGCTATGATATTATATAAATTAATGAAAATATTTTTATTGTTTCATTATTATTAAATTTATAAATATAATACTCATATTTTAAAATATTTATTCCAAAGCTCAAATATATTATACTAACCCTAAACCTAAAAATATATGCATTATTACCCAAACTAAAAAACTAATTCTAGCCCAAAATAAAAAGAAATTAAACCTAATACATAAATACAATCTGTAAAAGTTAAACCCAATTAAAATCTAATTTAATAAAATAATATTTTATAAAATATATTAAAATATTAATAATATTTTATGTATTTTAATTATAATTATAAACATGTATTTTAATATATTAAATTACACATAACGATTGATGTTATATCTTTTATTATTTTATTTTGTAATACTATATCACCTACTATTAGTAGATAATATAAGATAATATATTAATTATTATTATATTGGTTGAGATATGCCCTAAATCCCTATACATTTCGTACATTTGAAAGTTAGTCCTCCTATTATATTATATAATGTTATATCATATCATATAGTATATAATACTTTAATAGTTTATATATATATATATATATATCAATGATTAACCATTATAATATCATGTAATACTATATTTTTTATTATAATCTATAATATTATTGTTATACATAATAGTAGTACATTATATATTATTATTTATTATTATATTGTTTGAAATATTCTATATGTCTCTATACTTCAAGATGCTGAAATGGTGTTTTGGTTCTCAATTTGATGAATGGAGAAGATGAATACCATTTTGCTTCTTTTTTATTAATTTAATGTTAAATTTAATAATATTTTAAACTATAATTTTAATTAAAATTCATATAGCCGGCCACTAACTAACAAAAAAGAAGAAGCCCTAATTGCCATCTAAATCTTTGCAATAATGTTTTCCATCATTAAACTCCAATAAAATATTAGCAATTAACTCTTGTACTTTTTACGATATAATCATTTTTCTTAATTAATCAATCAAACATCAAAATTTCTAGACCAAACTTCAATACACCTATATAATAACTTGAAATATTTTATTAAATATTTACAGACTCGGTTTATAGAAACGAGGTCCTAAAATTTCATTTTTCAAAACCACTTGACTTTAGAGATAAACCACTTGAACTTAACTAATCATTCAGTTAACTAAAATTATCAATTCAAAATTTACTATAATACTATATTTGACTCTTAAATATTAAATAATAATATTTACAGACTCACTCGTTGGATTTGTGGTCTCAAAACAACTGTTTTTGACACCACTGAAAAATAGGTCATTACATTGGCAATATTACTCTCCTTTACTCTATTCATCCTTAATCAGATTGCTTCAAGTTGTTTAGAGGGGATGAGATTAAAAGCTACCTTGTCAGCAATAAGGCTTGTAGCTTGTGAAACAACAATATCATTTTCCAAAAAATCTAGATGGAGTATGCCTAATCTTCAATATATCTTCAATATGGTCAAATGAGTTACAATCTCATGCTTTACATGAGCATTTATCAAATGCTAGTATTTATAACTCAAATGTGTTTGATCCTTCCTCACACAAATTTGCCTATGTTGTGATATCCTCGTTCTATTTTGTTTTTTGAACATGTTTAGCAATCGAGCTAAAATTCTTTCAATCTCACATCATTTTAAAACAGTGGGATCTAAAGTGCCTTTCTTTCCTACAATAATGGCATACAAAATTCGTACGAGAAATAGGTTTCTTACAAAGTTTATTACAACCAAGTTCGGATCTTCTAACAACTAAGATATTTTTACTTTACCTTCCATATTTTTTGAGAATGGCTTTAACATCATTTAACTCTTACTCGTTTGCTTTCAAAGTTGCATATGTTTTAGAAATCATCTCATCCTTTTCTTTGGTAGTTTCATAAAGTATTGTGTTAATCTTCTTAAGATTGGCAAAAAATCATCTTTTTCTTTAACTACAATTTCAAATTCTTCCTTTTTTCTCCTTTGAGAATGATAACTTCTTCCCTCAAGAACTCGTTTAATTGGCACAACAATTCCATGTTCTTCAACATATGGCTAAAAGCTTCCTCTTGGTTGTTGAAAGGAACATCATTATCATGGTTTGAATTTGATGATTTAATCCCTGAAGGTGGACATGAGATAGAACGACATTTCTTCTTAGACTTCATTATTGCAAACTGTAGCTCAGGATCTCTTTCAAGTGCGTTTGAGGCCTACTCTGATACTAAATGAAAAAGCCTTGGTTTACACTTCATTCCAACTTTGGTGTTCAAATTGTTGTTGGAGCAGATAACTTGGTTGGCTACAAAATAATTTCATCCTAACTTCTATTAAAACAAAGAATAAGGTAGAACAAATTATGATAGAACAGTTTTAAGATAGTGAAGCAATGAGAGAAATAACACACGATATTTGTTAACACAGTTCGGATTCTCCAATCCTACTCTATGGAGCCTTGCTCAGAGAATGATTTTATTTCACAATTTTTTTGAATCAACTATTGGCTACAACCCAAACTATCCTTACACCGACGAATACTTGCTTCCCCAATATTAAACCCAAATTGTTACAAGCTACTCTCCCTAAATATCTTACAATACATTCAATATAATCTCCAAAGAATATTTGAAAGTGTTTCACAAAATATCCCAAGGAAAACACGATAAAGATAAGGATAATGCTATTTTCTATAAGGAAATTTTGAGCCAATCGTTCTTAGCAACAATAAAATGGGCTTCCCCCACGTTTATGACTTTTCTGGTTTGGCCAAAGATAAACATTACCTTTTATTATCAATAATGCCAACTTAAAAGAACTTTGACTGGAGCAAGCACTTGTTCTAATACCACTTCCAATAGTCTATGAGACAACAAGAGATAATTGAACACACCATGGAACAGTCAAAAGTTCCAACAAAAATTATAATGATATATTAATTTCTTGATTTTATCATGACATTAACCAAAAAATAATTAAATAAATTTATATGGCAACTCTTATAACATTTAATTGCTAGAACTTAATTAGTGATTTTGCTTTTTACTAGTGATAAATTAAAGTTATCAATTTAGATTAATTATCATTTAGGCTATTTTTGTTTCATTTAAAATAGCTTCGAAAAATGATTTCTAGAAAATAGATTGCTTTCCTTGAAAAAGCTAAAATGTTGTGTTTGATGAATCTGGATAAAATATTTGTTATCGTTTGACAAACTTCCTTGAATTTTTTAAAGTTTTTTAGTAAAACAAACATAGCATAAATTATATTTACTACAAAATATTTTTCGTAGAGAGTACATAGACAACACTTCAAAGATTACTTTAGAAGGGATAATTTTATATTGTATTTTCATTGTAATTTAAACTATTCAAATTTAAAGATACACGATATCTTATTATTTTAAATTATTTATTGCTTAAAATAAGAAAATATTTTACTATTAGATTAAAACAAAATAAAAATTTTGATTAGATAAAATATGATAAAATATTGAATTAACTTTATACACATTTTGACTAACATTTTATTATAATTTAAACTGTTGAAATCTATAAATAAATACTATCTTATTTTAAGATATTTTAATTGTTTTATATTACATATAATAAAATAATTAAACACATAAATACATGTACTACATATGTATCATTAGAAACTAGTAGCTAATAAATATGAAAGAAGGTTATTATAATAACAAATAATACAAATAACTTCTCTATTGTAAAATGTAACTATTAAACATAAATAATATTTTTCGGGTCCGTTAAGGAAACTAATGGCTAAATTAGTCTTAAAGGCCATTTTTTTCTTTAATTAGGCCTTTAGGCCGGTTCTTTTTCTTTTTTTTTTATCTATTTAGGGAAATAGGTCGATTTTAGGAGAGAGAAACGGAAAGCGCGTTAGCTGGGTGTGCTTTGTGCACAGTTGGCAGGAAAGTGCACTCAACTGAACGCACTTTCCCTTTAAGTTGCAATTTTTTATTTTTTTAATATAATTAATTTCTTTGGTTAGATAGTTAAATACTAGTGGTTTTATCCTTAAGTTCTACGTTCAATTCCTCTCTTACTCACATTAGTATTTTTTATTTCATGTTGTTTTAAGTTATTATTATTATTTTTAATTAATATTTTTAGCATATCAATTTCCTTAGTTAAATGGTTAAATATAATAATTTCATCCTTGAGACCCAAGTTTAATTCCCTTTTCTAAATATATTTGTAATTTTTACTTTATGTTCTTTCAAGCTTTTCTTATTTTTAATTAATAAATATATTTGTTTCAAATTATTTTTATTTTAATTCATCTTTTAAATATTTTTAATTAATAACTATGCTATTCATAAAATCAAATAATAAATATGTAATTATATAATAAAATACATATTTTACATATATCATTATGTTTAAAATATTTGAATTAATAACTCCTTTATATATATAATATAAACATCAACTATTTTATATATATATATATATATATATATTTTATATATAATATTTACATGTAAAGTATTTATTTTTTCCATGTATATAAAAAAGCTTGAACATCATAAAATAAAAATTAAAAATATATTTAGAAAAGGGAATTAAACTTAGGTCTCAAGGATGAAATTATTATATTTAACCATTTAACCAAGGAAGTTGATATGTTAAATTAAAGTAATAATAAAAAAGCTTAAAACAAGATGAAATAAAAAATACTAATGTGAGTGGCAAAGGAATTGAACCTGAGACTTAAAAGACAAAACCACTAACATTTAATCATCTAACTAAAAAACTAATTGTATTAAAAAATTCAAAAATTGCAACTTAAAGGGAAAACGTGTCCAGCTAGGCGTGCTTTTCTACCAACTATGCAAAAAACCACACCTAACTGGACACGCTTTTCGTTTCTCTCTCCTAAAATTGACCTATTTCCTTAAATAATAATAAAAAAAGAAGCCTAAAAGCCTAATTAAAGAAAAAAAAGAAAGATTAGAGTATAAAAATCATCCTGAACTTAAATATTTTAATCATTCTGAACTAATGTGGGTTTTTTTATTGGTCTAGTAACAAAATTAGCCCTCTAATGTTTTACACATTCTATCAATTTGATCCTAAATATACAATATTCAACAAATTTAGGCATTAATGTTTACAAAATTTGTCATTTTAGTTCTAATTCTAAAAGTTCAATAATTTGGCCTTCAACATTTACAAAATTTATCAATTTAGTCCTAACTCTAAAGATTAAAGAAAATAGTTTTAGCCCTTTATAACTCATCGACTAACCCAAGTGAGATATTAAAATATGAAAAGAGTATCCTCTTTCAAGGCACTTGCAATAATTTCTTTTACTATATTTAGGTTTCACATTGGACCAAACCAATTGATTTGGAATCTATCTAGAACACTTGATTGCATTACTACCTAAACAAATAACGTTTTAATGCCTTTTATTTTTTTGGATCTTAATTTTTTTGTGTGTTTTATCCCAACTTTTTCTTATTTTAATATTTGACATGGGTTAGCTGGTGGGTTATAAAAGGCTAAAAATAATTTTTTTCTATTCTCTTTAAATTTTTAGAGTTAGGACTATTTGACGGATTTTGTAAGTGTTGAGGGTCAAATTTATTGAATTTTTAGAATTATAACTAAATGAAAAAATTGTAAATATTGAGTGCTAAATTTGTTGAAATTTTTATATTTAGGATCAAATTGATAAAATGTGTAAACATTTAAAGGCTAATATTGTTACTAGACCAATAAAAAGCCCAAATAAGCAAAGTGACTAAAATATTTAATTTTGAAAAATTTAGTGACTAAATCGAAAAAGTTAATATTTGAGTAACCAAAATAAAATGAAAAACATAGTTGAGTAATTATTTTTGTAATTTATCCAAAAATCAAATGTTTTAGATGTTGTCATATGTTTTTTTTCTGATATTAACTTTAAACATTGTTTTTATTTTACTGACGGTGGATAGATAATTATTATTATTTAATAATAATGCATTCAAAATGCTAAACTAGATATGGTTTTGGTTTTTTTTTTCAAGCTCAGATTAATTAATAAAAAAATGAAATCATATTCATTGGAGTCAACCTTTAAACAAGATAACAAAAATTTTCAACTTTATTAGAAAAAAAAAACATTAAACTCTTCAACACCCAATCCAATAAATATTTAACTCCGAGAAACCCAAAATGTATACCATGTTTACTTGTGATTACCCACCGACGATGTACTTTTGGTACCTAAGAGTGATTACGTATCATTGGGCCAATTAAGTCTACAATTATTTCATACATTTTCCAACTCTGCACATGCAAGTTTTGATGCATTAAACCTGCAACAAAAGTCCTTTATTCCATAGTAATATAAACAGGCATAGGCAGGGCATACTGCATGCTTCATCATCTTCCTATCAAGTCAAGAGCAAATTCCAGTAAAAAATGGAAAACAAGATATTGGTGTAGGGTCAAGAACAAAGTTGATGCATTGGGCATGGAAAAATGAGGGTTTGCCAAAAGTGAGATAATTAATCATTGCAAACAAGAAATGTTGATTGAGTTCAGGCGTGAAGGTTCTTATGATTGTTTATTATTAGGGGCATCTTTTTTGACTCCCAGGAAACCAACAAATACTGCAGGTGTCTTGTTATGAAGCTTAGCACTCCCTTCAACTATCTCTATTTTGCATTTAACTTGTTTTTCTTTTTCTTTTTGCCAAATTTATCTTCTTCACTTTTTTCTCTTTTTCATTTTACTTGTGTCATCAATTAAAATAATATTAATCATTGAAAAATGTTATAACATTACTTAAAATTAAATACAAAATATAATCAGATAAATATAAATTTTGAATTATGAAATTTTTATTTTATATGTTGATCCTTACTCTCTTTTTCAAAACAAAATTTACATTATTTTTAAAGAATTCAAAATTCAAAAGTATAATATAATATTAAAATAAAATAAAAAATACATTCAGTGATAAGTAGATATTTATTTTCTATCATTTTTACACTTTTATAGAAAAATTCATCTTATTATAAATTACCAAATAAATTTAAAAAATTAAATCAACAAAAATATTAATTTTCAGCTAATTTAAGTTTTTCTAAAATTAATCCTTTCATAGTTTATTTTCTTTTATCTATTATTACACATCCTTTCAAAATATTTCTCATCTATCCAATTTTTTAAAAGCCATCCCACCATTTTTTAGTCAAAGGTTAAATAGTTGCTTTTAGTGTCATGTTAGCTCCACTTGGCAATATACATGGCTTGATATACACGTGATTTTATCCCAAAATGAGAATGAGTGAGAAAATAGGCATTAATCCAACATGGTAAATTAAATTAAATTATTTAAAATAAAAGTAAAAAAAAACCATTATTTAGTAAAATTTATAACTCAAGAAATATTTAATTCATATGCTATATCTTTATTCTAACTCAAAAGTAATATAATAATTAATGGTATTTTCAGTTATAATTTTACTAAATAATGTATATTCTATAAATTGAAGAATAATTGTATGAAAATATAAATTATTAAAAATTGGCATACTGGCATAAATCACCCTCAACCTTTTAAAAAAAAATCAATTTAGTTAATTAGATTTTTTATCTCTTTTAAACCTTAAACAATAACATTTGGTTAAAATGGTCAATTTTGGAAGGAAACCCTAATGGAGCCGTTAGTGTCTAATGTGGCATCCGCATGAGTGTTTAACATAAGACCTTTAATACAAGTGTTCTTTCACATGTTTATTCAAAAACCTAACACGTGTTAAATAAAATTAAATGGAAAAGAAACATTAATAAAATGAGAAGTCTTTAATTCCTCTGCACTCACAATCTCTTCATCATCAACTTATAGATCTAAAAAACTCTCAAATTTTCAAAAAAAAAATTTATAAAATTTCTTTCTTTGTCTAATAGGTATTCGTCAAAAGGAGAATTTTGTGACTCATTCTCATAAGGCGTACATATTATGATGGTGAAGAATTTTTTTGTTATTCTAGTAAATTAGCACCACTTGACACTTCATGGAGTGATTTGAATCTAATATGATGGTTCTATAGATGCGAGAATTTTTGGGTAAGGTTAATTTAAGATAGAACTGTTAGATAACTTTATGTTATAGTTAAATTTTGGGAATTTCTAACAATTAAGATTTTTAGATTTGAAAATATGTTATTTGTAAAATAGTTTGACTTGTTAGGGTTTTTCCAATTTTAAGTGGTATGATGTATTTTATTTTTCTGCTTGTTGAATATGGGAAAAAAGAAATTCTAGAGCTAATGGAGATTTTGTTGAACATTTATTCCTTTTAGGATTGTTAAAGCTGAGATTCCTCTATGTATTGTTGTAGGTAGGTGGTTGCCCATTTATGAGATAGTGAAAGGAATCTAGCAAGTGAGATTGCTTCAATGCGAAGGCATGGTAGTTTTGATGAAAGTATATGTGGATCTCAAAACAACAATGTGTCTAGGTCGATGAATAGCAGTATGTAAGTGGAAAAAGAAGGGATGAAGCAATATGATGCAAGTGAAGAAGATAATGGAACAAAGAAGCTGAAAATTAAAGTTGGAATCTTTGAAGAGTAAGAATAAGGAGCTGAAGATTACATGTTTATCACTTTAGAATGAGATAAACTTGTATAAAACCTTCTTTATTTGTTGCATTTATTGTATGTGTGTATGACAATAAGGTTCTATGTTGACAAATGTGGTGAAAGGGTAAATGTGTTGCTTTAAAGAATATCAATGTTAAGTGGCTAATTGGTAGAATATTGTCCTGTATTGTACTTTGAAAGTATTTTAATAGGAACTGAGGACTTTTGTGACTAATTACTAGAATGATTTCTTGTATGATTGCTTCCAAGTATTTTCATAGATGATGAGAACTTCAACATTGCACTTTGAAATATGATATTTTGTTAAACTAATTGGTAGTTTTGGTGATCAAGTTTGGATACCCTAAACTAATTTTAGATGTAAAATGGTTAAGAATTGTTTGTGATGTAAAAATAAGTTAATTTAGCTTGGTTTAGGTATATATATGATAATTTAATGGGTTATTAATGAACAGTGTCAACTTAAATAAAATATAATAATATATTTTGTAAATATCAAGAGTAAGTCACTTAAAGTGACAATTGTAGAATATATTGGTAAATATCTATTCCCCACCATATTGCCTATACCAATGGTACACAACCAAATGTCAAAATATGCATGTACCAATTTAGACAAAAATGCCTACTAAATGTACCTATTAACACTTTCAACTATGATCACAAAAAAAAATCTTAGGAAATATATAATTGTCTGTTCACTAATTTATATCCAAAATATGCTATTCTAATTTACCTATGTGACTATGTATAGTTCCACATTTCAAGAAACAACATAAACAAAAGTAAAAAAGTATCACAAAAAAGTTTCATCAAATTTAATCCAATCATTTTTTGAATCGCTTTTGTGCAACTGGTTCTTGGGTTCCAAAAGGATCTTTATTGATGTTTTGGTTCTGTTTTAGAGATCTAGACTACTTAGAAAATTTCTTAGCCAATGTTTTCGCTTTGTTGCTCAATTGCAACTTTGGGAAATATGAAGGCATTTAGTATAATATATGTGGTTCGGTGAATACATTAGGCAAGATATTAATACAAGTCTATAAACACTTACATAGAATGTGTAATAACCTATTTTTTAGTGGTGTCAAAAACGGTGGTTTCGAGACCACAATTTCAACCAGTGAGTTACTAAATATTATTTACTTAATATTTATGAGTCTATTAGAGTGTCGTATTAAAGTTTGGTTCAGTAATTTCGATGTTTGGTTGGTTAATTAGGTAAAAAGGACTAAATCGTAAACGCTACAATGGTTAATCACTATTAAATTATATGCGCTAATTGAGTATAAAAGCATGGTTGGATGGCTTTAAATGGTAATTAGACCATAAGAAATAATAGTGGACAGCTAAAGGCTTTTGGTTAATGAAATTTAAAGGTTTAATTTAAGGTTTTTTTGGTAAATAGGTTTAACATAAACAAAATAAGCCAATAATCTTCATCTTCTTCTTCATCCTACCATCTTTGAACCAAAAATATTGAAAAAAAAAGTTTGGAGTGTTTGGTTCATGCTCTTCCTTACATGTGAGTGAATTTGTAATGCCCTCAACCCGATCCGAATCTTGGGCATTACCACACAAATATAGACGCAAGCTTAATTTACTTCTACGATTTACAGATAATGATAACTTACTTAACTACAATTTTTAAACTAAAATACATAAGTACAATGAGTAAATACAGATACAACATGAGGTAATTAAACTACAATGATATCCAAATTAAACCCCTAATTTATTACAGATACCCCAATTGAATTTTATAAGGGTATTATAGTCTTGAACATACCGCCAACTTGCTCTGTATACATAATAGCCTAATACGCCACTCCTCAGGCATAGTCCTTGCATCGTCCCTCCTAGTGTAGACTCATATCAATTTTCCTGTAACAAAACACAGACCCTTATAAGTTCTTAAGAACTTAGTGAGAAAAAAACCATTTACCTGTGTCATTCCTGCACATCTCAATTGGTAACTTATTTAGATGATCATATCATTCTGAACCTTCAACTTAGTCACTGGTGAATACTCTCTCAATTTCTATTCTCATTTGCACATCAAATACCATGCCTTGCTCAGAGCTCATTTCTTACCCATCAACATCTTCAATACGCCGCTTACCTCTTTCAATTTGATCTTTCATAAATCTATATCTGTTTCCTTTACAAAGGTTCATACGATCGTATCACCGTCACTCTTGTATACATAACTTTAAGTCTTCGTTCCACAATCCATATTTGATCACCTATACATAAAAGGTACATTCCTTCTAATATATAGTTAGAAAAATATTTATTCAGAATATGCTTCTTTTATATTTACCTATCACCTATTCTATATCTCATCACTTCATTATTCATTGTCGAATTATGGTATTGTATAACATTTTATCATAGCCTATAGAGACACTGTGTCTTACTGATTTTTCTAATCACACTTATAGGCCATACTGAACATGCCAAAGCAATTTAATACAAAATCCACCAAGAATCATTCCTTTAGGTTACACCATTGCGAGTCTTACTAGGATAAGCCACAAGGGCACTACTTTTAGATTTCACTATGTACGTCATTCTTTCAGGTTTTCGCCAAAAAGGCTATCATGTTAGAATTTTCCACACAGGCTATTGATTTATTATTCACCACAATGGTGGTTCTTAAGAGTGTACCACGAATGCGGTCTTTACAAAGTTTGCCACAAAGACTTTCTTTCATATTACCCACACAAGCTTTCTTTCTTGATGTGTTTACGATATGGATTTGCCTAAACTCACGTTATGTGAGGTTTGCCCATCATTTTTCTGGGACACGTAGGGAAACCCATTGGGTAATTACCGCCCTTTAGTTCCTTTCGAAAAGTCCCATGGCTATGGGCTTTTCCTTCAATATTCATATCAAAGATCTTGTTTTTAGTCCCAACAAACCCCTTTAGACTCCACCACTGTGAACAGACACAAACTCTCTTGACAGAACCTCCATGCAATGACACAATTCACCTTCATCTCTAACTCTAAAACTTACTCTTAATAGAGCATACCCTTAGCATACATCTAAGACACACATATACGACCAAACCTACTTCTCAGATTCCATACCATAACATGCATTCAATCATATAGTTGCATGACCATCATACTATATTTTTCTAGATTTGGTTTTATCGTTCAATCAATTTTTATAGAGATATCTCATGTGAATTGTATACATGCAAGAGTCAATACAGAGACTCACATGACAACCACAGATAGTAGTTTGAACTCTAGATCTAACCTTCATTAAGACATTGCAGCAACCACTGCTTATAAAACAGAGGAACACCATTAAAGCTCATTCGAGTAACCATACTATCATCTCAAACCCAGATGAACCCCATACAAGCCTTACTCTTTCATCTTACTGTCCATGCATTCATTTAGACCTACTCTTTCATAGCACAACATGCAAAGTCATAAAACTTACCTTAACATAGAGAAATCACTGATAAAATCTGAGCTTTCAACCTCAGCTTAGAGAAATGCCTTTAGTTCCTCAAGCCTCAGATAACCTTATCTTAGAAGAAACCGGATATATGAAATGGAAATGGATGTATGAAATGACAAATTGTTATATGAAACGAAAAATGGTTATTTGATTTGGATATGGTTGTATAATTTGTTATAAGTGAATAGTGATATATGTACCAAGTATGTTAATTTGAATATAACTTATAAGCATGGTATTGTTTTATGCTTGTTATGTGAAGGAACTAAACTTATTGGCTTGTGGTATGAATAGGCCATCCATGATCATCATGTTTCTTAAATGTATAGATTGTATTTTCAATGCATATGTATATTAGACTCTAGTAAGTTATGTTAAGTTTATGTACGAACTTACTAAGCACTAGGTTGCTTACATTTACTTTGTTAGATTTCTTGTAGATCATCAGAAGTTTTGCATTCAGTCGAAATTCAAGTTGGAGCTCACACTACCCGTTTGATGACTTTATATATTTTTTATCATTTTGTGATAGGTTATAAGTGGCATGTAATTATGTATTTTAATCATAAGCGTGTAAGTATAAGATTGTGGTTGAAATGGCATGCAATAATAAGTTCTAGTTGTTATGTTTTGAGATGAAGTGACAAATATGATCTGGTCATTTGGTTAACTTTGCCTAAGATTTGTTTTGGTATGTGAAGTTGAATTTGTGCAAATGTGTATGGTGTATGAATGATGCTTAAATGGTGATGAATGTTAAATTGTAATTATTTGAACTAAGGTGTCAATTGTGATATATTGCTTAGGCACTTAGGATGAATGAATTAAGTGTTGCCAAGAGAATCGGTGATTGGCAGGTTCTCCATAATAACCACCAACAATCCGCCCACACAAACCACCAACTGGGACTACGTCGGGCAGGGTGCTACACATAACCAGGCTAAAAGTTAATCCTTTATTAACTACTTCATTTTGTACCACATTTGAACTCGTTCCCTGCTTTTGCATCGATAAACCACTAAATGAAAGCGACTATTTTTAATATGTAAGATACTATTGTTACTCTATGCTTTTCTGCAATCTCTCTGTAGTAAAAGAACCTGTCAACTTCTACTATCCAATCCACAAAATCTTCAATATTGAAATTATCATTAAGAGAAAAAAGATCTACCTTAAGTCAAAAGTCTTCATCTTTAGTGGAGCATTTGGCCAACCGATCTCACATATTCTCTCGATCCATAAGCAAATCGACATCTTCGTCTTTCGCGTTGATGTTTTGATGAAGTGCATGAACAATGTTATGTCTATTTGGACATAATGCTTGGGCTAATTCCAATTTACACCTATCTAGACAATGTGGTTCAACCAATTCCTTAGCTTCATGTTTGTCAACATATTGACCTATATTCTTAGAATCTATATATAGTTTGATTGCTTTCATTCATCATTCTAAACATTCAAGATTATCTCTTTTCATATAAAACTCCTCTCATAAAGTCTAGTCTCCTTTAGAATATTCAAGTCCACCTACATTAGTTATCAAAAAGGATATTCCTAGCTTTGATGGCAAATTGAAGCAACACGAATTGAAGGGAAAAAATGAAATGTATTTCACCGAGTCTTGGAAAAGAAAACTTAGTAAGCACATGATTTATCTAAAAAATAGAAAAGAAAATAAAGTTCTTTTCATTAAGAGATGAAACTAAAAAACAATTTATTTTTGAATGAAGTACAAAACTCACCCACTATAGCCTCTTTATAAGCCTAAAAATGATCAACTAAATAATTTACATATTTATCTAATAGATAAATAAAAAATTTGATCTAAATGAATTAGGCCCTATTTGATAAAGCCTTGAAGAAATCCAATCAACTAAAAATAATGTGACAAGCTCGTATTTTATCTTCGTCACCCTTTCTTAATAATGAGAAATAGTTTGAAAGAAGTGAGTCGAGCACTAGAACTACTGCTCTTAGAACTAGAAATAAATAGGCTTACCCTTTCAATTGCTTCAAAATTATCAAATGTAGATGGATGCTTTAGTAAAAAAAATCTTATAATCAAAATTGTCGTGTCGTAAGAAAAAAATAAATAAAAGAATTGAATTTGATCGAGGAAGAAAAAAATCTTTTTTTTATTGAGCGTCTTCGCTCATCTTGTTTTGATGACCTTATCAAAAAAAAATTGTCATATTAATTTCTATTCAACCTTCCTCGAGTTCATTCTCGAGGGAACCCTATTTCGTTTAAAACACTTCATTGGATTCCTTCCGATCTCCTTATTTTCTAATCTCGTTAGAGATCATATAAAGACAATTCCTATTTGAGATAGCTATTCATGCAAGTTTTTTACGATTTAGAAGCAACTATTTCTTGTATGGATTGTGTATTAATCTACTATAACTATAGGATACCCCCTACTCCGCAAATTATTGCATTTATTTGAGTGATCCACAAATGACAAAAATCCCTTTCTTTCTTTTTTTCCTTATCTCTATCTCGATGAGTCGAAACCAAAGCTCTTATTCTAGTTGAGTGTCACTATGCCATAGAAATAGGAGCTAATTAAGCATTATATTCGATTTACTAGAATATCTTTTAATGATTAAGGTATTCTTCAATTTTGTTTTACATTTATGAAAACTTTTTTTTTAGTTTTATAGTTGACTTCTATTAATAATGTCATCTCTAAAGTTTAAACTCAAGTTCACTCCTTAAGAGTGAAATGTGCCTCACCACTAAGACTTATTGTTATTGGGCAAACCATTTTAATAGCTTTATTGTAGTGAAGCTTCTTAGACTTAAACAAGCTATTATTACTAGGTTAAAAGATTTGTTTATTATCAACATTAATCCCTCAATTTAGTAGGATTTATCAGTAGTAAAAGAATCTTTTGTACATGACAAACTAAATTAAGGTTGAACAAATTTTCTGAAAAACCACTACAACTATTAATTTAACTCAATTAACGGACATAGCTATGGTGTCCATAAAAGTTTGGCAAAATTAGGAATAACTGCCATTTTTAAAAGAAAAATAGAGATATAAGTTGAAAATTTGATTTTTTTAGGGGAAATAGGTCGTTTTTCACATACATGACGAAAACGCATCTTGAGAAAAGTGCTTTCTACAAATTTTGTTTTCTTTTTACACATAAACTCCTCAAGTTAGATGGTCAAATGTTAGTGCTTTCATTCTTAAGTCTCAAATTTAACTCATCTCCTAAGCACATTTTCTATTTTTTTTCATGTTGTTTCAAGTCTTTTTTAACTTTTAATTAATGTTTTTAATTAATAAACATTTTGCTTTCAAATTTTTTAATTCATCTTTTAATTAATAAATCTTTTATTTATATAAATAAAATAATAAATATGTAATTATATAATTTATATTATTATCTTAACAATATTTTAATTAATATCTCATTTATTTATATAAATAAATTAATAAATATGTAATTATATAATGAAAAAATATTTTTATATTTATAATTATGTTAAATATATTTTATTTTTAAAACATCAACTAATTTTTTGCATATTTTTATTTATAATATAATTTTTACATGTCAAATATTTATTTTCTCCACCTACATTGTTGGTATTGTGATTTCTAATATTATAAAATAAAATAACTATTTTAAATATCATTATTATTTTTATATGTAAAACATTTCAAACATCATTATTTTTCACTTGAATTGTGGGTAAAGTAAATTCTAATAGTACAAAATAAAATAATTATTTCAAATATCATTATTTTTAGTAAATATAATTTTTACATGTGCAATATTAATTTTCAATCTATATAATGAGTGTGGTAAATTTTAGTATTATATATTTTTGTATGTGTATTTGAAATAATTATTCAAATATTTTACATATAAAAATAATAATGATATTTAAAATAATTATTTGATATTATAATATTAGAATTTGCCATACTCTCGATATATGTGAAAAATAAATATTCGACATATAAAATTATATAAAAAATTAGTTGATTCGCTTCAAAAATATTTTTAACATAATGATATATATATAAAAATATAACTACATACTTATTATTTTGTTTATATAAATGAAGGAGTTATTAATTAAAATATATAAAACATATTTTCATTATATGATTACATAATTATTACTTTATTTATATAAATAAAATAAAATAAAATAAAAACTTGAAAATAATATGCTTATTAATTAAAAACATTAACCCTTCATGTTAAAAGAAAAGGGTTTTTTTGTATATCTTTATTTATTTAAAAAGAAAAATGGGTGTATACTCCTAATTTTACCTAAAAGTTGTGCGTGTTTGCAGTGTGAGACGCATATGGTTGATGGTATAGAACCAAATCTCGAGAGTTGATTGAATGGAGGTGTGTAGGAAGAGAACAAAAAGGAGATTAGGTGTAATCAACACTCATTCTTTGCATGCTTACTTATTGGAAACGCCCTCATTCCTAATGCCCCACAAACATTTGATTCTCTCTATTTTAAGTGCCAAAGTCAAACAACGCATGTGACCGCACAATGAGTACCAACCCAATTTCCTACATATATATTAATATATCCTTGCAAAGTAAACTTGAATCTCATATATGCAATTGGATTACCAATATTTTCATTTGAATTTAATTATAAAATATATAAATTTTAATGCAAGTATTTAAAAGTATAAAAATTTGAAAAATATATTTTTTAATTTTTTAAAATTTTTAAAAATTAATTGTTAATGTGGAATACACATGGTCATTCATATGTATGCTACGTCAGCAATGTTAACAAACGTTAACTTTCCTCTTTTTTTTGGGAGATTTGACAAACAATGCATGTTAATGAGTTAAAAGAGGTGAGAAATTAAATGAATGATTAAAATGACTTTTTTTACAAAGTTGGAAGGCTAAAAATTCTTTAAACCAAAAACCAAAAATTCAACATAAATCTCAGAATTTTCTAAAATTATTAAAACATTTCCATACAAATTATTAAAATTTATAAATGAATTATAAAATATATATAATATTAAAAGAATCTAAGAATCTAAAGTTTCTTGTTTTCCTTTTATTTTGCTTTGACAAAGAATTCAAATGGGTATACTTTCAAAGGTACGTGTTGCAACTTGAATTTAGTTAGAGTGTCAATATAACGTATCTTAATTTCAGTTCACTCGATTCAACTCACAAAAATTTTAAACTACACTTATTGACAAATTCATATTAGAGTTTTCTAATTCAAAAGATCATGTATTTATTTCTTTTATACAATTATGACTTGAATCCAAATTATTACTAGATGAATTAGCCATACTTTAAATAGGTTGGAAAATCATAATTGTATTGCATTGTTAAATGAAGAGAGAATATTAGTAAAGCAATTCCTCTATTTATTGAAAGTAGAAAGATTTATGATTTAATCAGCAACAAATCCTAAACTAATTCAAAAACACAAATGGTATTAAATCAACGCCATATGATGAATTATTTCAAAAAAGAAAAAAAAAAAGAGACAGTAAATGTCAGAATCCTCCAAAATTACTGGAGCTGTGTAAAGGGAGGAGAAAGTCAGAAGACAGACATCATTTTGGTGGTCATCATGAAGAATGTTGCTATTAAAATTCAAGGCACACCGAATTTATGATTGAAGTGGGCCAAATTAAATGCATTTGTCAACTAAAGTGTCATCATCGAGTTAAATGGTACATGAGAATTTTTCACTTTCATCTTGAATTTCAATTTCACCCAACCCCACCTCTATAAATTAAGAGGGAAACCAAATCCAATTACAGCAACCATTAAATCTATACATATAAACTGTAATTCCACAGAGCCAACTTCTTTTTATACATAGAAAAAGGAGAATATGAAGGCGTCATATATTGCATGGTGTGCAGTGATGGTGATCCTCTTGGCAGAAGCAGTAGAGGTGTCAACGGCGGTGACATGCAGCCCAACGCAGCTGAGCTCCTGCGTGAGCGCCATAACATCTTCATCTCCACCATCTCAACTGTGCTGTAGCAAGATCAAGGAGCAGAAGCCATGCCTTTGCCAATATCTTAAGAACCCTAACCTTAAGAAATTTATAAACACTGGCAATGCCAGGAAGGTTGCTTCCACCTGTGGGACTCCTTTCCCTAAGTGCTAAGCTAGACTCTTTGCTGAAGGCTTTCTTTCTCTCTATTTTCACTGCAGAATGGATAGAGAGAAAGTACTATAATTATTAATATTATGTAGTTGTGGTGTGTGGAATATATATATATATATATATATATATATATATCGTTTTGCTGCTTCTAGTATATATTAAGCACTAAGATTAGCTCTGTGGAAAATTAAAAAAATGTTGGGCGTCATGGTTCGTTGACTGTTTGTGTGTGGTCTATCATGTTCATGTTGTACTAGCTAGTAGTAGTTATTGTTGCACAAGCACTAGTTTTTAATAGAATTTCAGTTTTGGATTATTATTACATAATGCTCTCTCTCAATTTGATCACTTTTTGAGATATTCATAATCAGCAATAGCTTAGTTGGTTTCGGACTTTCAAATGAAAATGTACAAATTTTATAACGTGTAGAAAAACTTGAGCTTTTGGGAATTATGTGAGAGACCCAAAGATGAGAAGTGGTTTTCATTTTGTTTGTAGGCCAAAATATCAAATTATGTAAGGCCAACCTATACTGGATAAAGCTCAAAATAAAGCGTGGAGATCCAAGCTTTTGTCACCTGCAGGAAGATTGACAATCTCTTTATACTGGATGGTAATATACTTTGCATAAGGACCAGGATGCATGCTTTTATAGGCTAAATGTCTTAATGGCTCCTAAAAGAGAACAATGGGAGGTTAATTTACATAAATAATATATAAAAAGATTAATTTCTGAAATAGGTTGTCAGTGGAATTAATTACGAAAATGGTATGTTTTTTTGGGTGAAACTTTTCTCATAGGCGCCACCATTTGGATGCCGTATTTTGTTCCAAAAATTATGGCGGTTATTCCCTCATCTACCCATGTCCACTCAAACCTATGGTGCATTAGCGCACCCGTTATCAATTTTCAGACAGTAGAGTAATATCATGGTGATCGAGTACTTCGGCAGTTCGGTTGCGTACAAAATATCCCGACACTGCCAGTACGATTGGGGGAGATCCATGTGATTAACAAGAGGGGGAAACATAGAAATGATTGGGGAGAAGTGCATGAAGAATATATTACAATGTGGAACAACCTGTTGGGGAGGGTATCTCAGATAGACCGTGCTTTGGGTGTACAGCCCTCGGTAGAGTACATACAGCGGTACTCTAAGATAGGGAAACCATTTTTGTTTGGTGGGCGGTCGATGGTAATCCCCCCGCATATGACACGACTTGGGCAACCCCTTTCAAATCCTCATCATGCACTAGAGCCGGAGGCAAAGTCGGAGCTACACTCTAGGGAGAGTTCTTATCATCCAGATTTGGGGAGAGATAACCATTTCTCGGGCTCGTCAGGCCACGGATATCATTCAGAGTGTGATATCTTCAGCCCACTACCACCTCAGTACTCTAGTCATACTGACTCATATCCACCTCAGTACTCCAGTCATTCAGGTCTGTATCCACTACCGTACTCCATTCCTCTCAACACGTATCCACCGCCATACTCCACTACTTCCAGCTCTAGTTCATCGATGGCGTTTGAGACGTATGATTTTTCATCTATGTTTCATGCATCCTCATATGCAAGTGAAGAGAACGTTGATCGTCTCAATCACCTGCAACGTGAACGTCGAGCTTCACAAAAATATACCGCTAGAACCATACCATCAAACCATCAATTTTAAGGGGTTTTGTAATTTAAATAACTTTATATTTATATAATGACTTTTTTGCCATTTTAGTTATCAATTTTAGGGGTTTTTTGCAATTTAAATAATAAACTTTATATTATTTATGTAAAAACGTTATTTAATTCAACAAAATATAAACACAACAAGCTTTAGACTAAATTTGTAATTCAAATTAGATTAATTGCAACAAATTTTAGACAAATTTTAGATTCTACCTACTCGTGACGATTGCCCAATATGGTAGTTTCGGAGCGGGCATTTACTTTGATTATGATCGGCTAATCTACATACTCCACATAGCTTCTTGTCAGATTTCTTCCTAATTTCTATTTCGCTATGGATTTTAGATGATTGCGGACGACCTTTCGTATTCCTACGCAACCCTTTGTTTGGAACAAGCTCGAAAGTCGTCAAAGGCACCTCCCATGTAGATAGGTCAAGAAGCACGGGGAACTTGTTCTCCCATACACGTAACATATGCTCGAGGGTGTACACTTCATCGATAAATTGTTCAACATTGAGCGAGACTTTAGCACAAGCTGCCACGACATGTGTACAGGGATAATGAAGTGTCTGGAACCTCCTACAATTGCACCGTCTGTTTTAGAGATAAACTTTGTATGCCTGTAGAATGTAGCCAAGAAGATAGATAAAATTGAAAGATGTCGTGTTTTCAACAACACGCTATTAACCCCCTTCGCCAAATTAGTGGTCATATGACCATAGCGAAAGCCCTCGTTAAAATTTTGAGCCTATTGTCACAGTTCCATGGTCCTCAACCATTGTCGAAAAGATGTGTTCGTGTGACCCTCCATGTCACTTTCAAATCGAGTCATCCTTTGCCAGAAAGTGTGTGGCTCTAGCTTGTGCGCTGTGTATGTATCAAGAAAATATAAGTTCAATCTTGCCCTAAAACATTAGGTTATATATTGAAAGGATAATGTTATTCTTTACCCATTCTCTCAACTTGTCTCCTCCAGTCTGCATTCTTATAATCTCGTTGGAAGTTAGCCGCGATGTGTCAGATGTAGTAAATGGATCTTCATGGCACACCAGAATGCCTAATGGCGGCAATTAATTCTTTCTCTCTATTATCGGTACTAATAACATACCTCTGCAGGTTTGTCAGAAAGAATTCCCACGAATCCATGTTCTTCTTATCGACGATGATAAACGCTATCGGGAGCACGTTCTTATTCCTGTCTTGAGCAACTGTAAGAAGTAGAATCTGTGTATATTTACTGTATAGCCATGTCCCATCTACTTGCACAAACAGCTTGCAGTGGGGAAATGCACGCGCGCATAGATCAAACGTCCAGAACATCCGTTGAAAAATTCTTTTTCCCGATTGTAGTTGGTTATCCAAGCCATAATAAGGTCGTTCTACAATTCAATAATAGTCCCCGACACGTACTCCCACATAGCGGCTATCCATCCCCATAACTCATTGTACGACGCATCGAAATCTCCGTACAATTGCTCCATTGCCATTTGTTTAGTTATCCATGCCTTCCGGTATCATACTCGATACTAGAATCGTGCATGCATTTCGATAATCAGTACCGAAACTTTAATGGTCGACATGTCTTTCACCATTGGCATGATGCACGTACAGATAGTTTTGGAATCAAGTTTTTGATGATCTTCTGTCATACGTGTTGAAGTGCATGTGTGAGGCCTAACAAATTTTCGTATCTCTCATATCTACTATTTTTGGATAAATGCAGCTCGTACACGCCAATTGTAGCCTTCCGCCGACTTTCAACACTCCCCCATAAATAATGTCAATTTAGACACGACAACTTTGTAGTCCACTGATATATTCATGCTATATCGCTTAATGGCAAATACGCACTCTTCCTTACTTTCAAATCTCTGGCCCACAAACAACTCCTCAGGATCGGAATCTACGGCCAGCCAGTGAGCAGGTAGTATTTCAGGTACTCGGGGAACTCGGCCGCATGCACCGTATTGGGGTCTATCCCTGACACGTGTGCCCTAAGATTATTGTGCATCACAAATCTGGTTCCTGACTGAAGACGCGTTAACGTTTCCATCGTCATTCATACATTCGTCGTCAATATCATCTGGGACCTCGTCTATATCGAGATCACTATCATTATCGACCTTATGATCAGAAGGATCACTATTATGGTATACATCATCACCAACCACATCAATCTCGGGTGCAACATTAAGATCGATGTCGATCCCGCGTACAGTCGATTTACTATCAACGTACGATATCGGAACCACCATACACGACTTTTGAACTCAATGTTCTTCACCAAATTGAGTGGGATCTTTAGTTGGCTCCACACCAGCTAACTCAGCAAATAACTGAATCGGTGCATTTTGGTTGCTCTGAGTCCCATAATAAAGAGCGACCATTGTCTCCACGTCTTCATCGTCTAAAAGTTTCATTTTGGTGAATTTTATGGGATCCGTCGAAATTGAAAACTTGTAGAAAAGTTTCATATCATCAAACAAGATATTTCTATTAAATCTCATTGCTATTTGTTGGCGACATTCAAATATACATCCCGCGGTTGTTGTCAAAATTTCTCCATCGAAATAAACACATACGAAAAACTAATTCTCCATCTTCAATACTAGATCTGTTAAAAAAATTTCAAATTTCTCAAAACAATTTCGAATAACAAAAAGTTACTTACATAAAAAAAATTTAATGAATAAAAAGAGACCAAAATTATAACTATATGCAAAAATTTTCATTCGAAGCTAACAAAATTAATAACCTAACAAAATAACTTTCAAATAACAAAATTAGTAACAAAACTCTCCATTCTATTTTAAAAGAAATAAACTAAAATACATTATCTTTTTTTGTTTTCCTTTCTTTCTTTCTTCTCCTATCTTCTTACTTGTGTTATGCTAATTTTTTGGAATTTTCTACTCATTTCATCATATTCAGGTGAGTTTAAATAGGCAAAGATTTAAGGTTTAGGGACTAGTGGCACCTATCAAATAGGCATCACCTATTCCATACCACCACCGAAAAAAAAAATAAAAGTGGTGCTGTCTATGAGAAAGGTACCACCAATAAAATAATATTTTTTATATAAAAACAAAAAAATTTATTATAAAAAAATGTGGTGGCGCCTATGAGAAAGGCTCTACCCAAAAAAGTATAATTTTCGTAATTAATCCTACTGACAACCCATTTCAGAAATTAATTTCTTTTTTTATATTATTTATGTAAATTAACCACAATGGGACATAGTCACTTATGGAGGTATAACTCTTCTGGTGTGTGCTTTGTTAAAACAGGTTATGAAATGCTTTCTCCTGAAGACTTTAATTGAATAATTATAATATTCCACAAATGAGGCTTAAATAATTCTGGTTTAAACTTTGGAAGATTAAAGTTTCTTTCAAAATCGTACTCCTTTTTTTTTTTATGGGACATCTGCAATAGAAGCTTATCTTGTAGAGAAACCATTGTTTGGTAGCTCTCTTGGCTTAAGGATTAATAAACTGAGCTTTGGATTATATTATCTCTTGTATAAGGAATTCGAATGGGAATAAAAACTTGGTAATCATAATGGTGTCAACAGTTTGGAGCATCTGGCACAACAATAAGGCAGTCTTTGAGAGGTCATTCATTACACCTTTTTGAGTTATTCACTGTGCAAATAATCTTCTTAATTTATGGATGGAAAGTTTTAACTTTGACCAAGAGAAAGTGTCCTACAAATCCTCATTCAAACCAAGCCAATTATAAAGCCTCGTGATAACAAAACAAGCAGCTAAGTCTCTCCAACTTGTTACTTAGCATGGAATAAAGGAAAAGAACTATAGACTTGCTTTAACCATGTTCAATGAGGAGGGAAAACTTAAAATTAAAAAGAGACATAATATTTCCCATAGGAGAAAATTAAGTTGTAAACTTTAAATTATCAGAGAAACACTCATTGATAAAAATACACTAGATTTAGAAGAAAAGGTGAAGCTGAATTACCTCCTAAAATATTGGAGAAATATTCAATTGTTGTTGTTGTAAAAATGAAAAGATAACTTCAGTTGCAATTGAGTATTAGTTTGATTGGAACTAATATTGTTATTAGGATGACGTAAGTTCGAGTGTGCTAAAATATGTTTATCTTTCTATTTAAAGATCGATGAGTAGAGGAATTTGAGCATGCAATTCCTAAAGAAGATCTATCATCTAATTCGTTTCAGATAAAGAAGTGGCTACTGCTCTATATTTAGTTTCACTGGATGAGCGAGCTACTGTTCTTTGTTTTTTAGAGGACTACCTGATGGGGTTCGATCAAAAGTACACAATATAATTGATGTGAAGATTTGATCATTGATGTCTCTTGCCCAGTCGACATTTGAGCATACAAATAAGGCTTTATTTGTTATCTTAGTGATTTGAAGATCATATGTCATGTGCGTTTTAGATATTGCAATACATTTTTTAAGGGTTGCCAATGTGTCGAAGTTGGGGCATGCATGAATTGAGATAGCTTGTTGATAGCAAAGCTAATATCTTGAGTAAAACTCAGATGCTGAAGTTTACCTATGACTTTCTGGTAGCGAGTAGCATCTGTCGGTGGACTTTCATCCTTTAGTTGAAGGGAAACAATAGAGAAAATAGGTGTGTTTAAGCCTTAGGAAACTCGTATATTATACTTTGTAAGAATATCTTTAAGATACTTTGCTTGTGAGAAGATAATTCCATCAGTGTATTGAACTACTTCAACACCTAGAAAGTAGTTGACAAAATCTAGGTCCTTCAAAGAAAATTAAATGGTAAAGCGATGAATAACCTTATTAAAAAGTTGGGATTTATTGCCAGTGGTCATTATACCATCAACATAAACTAGAATGTAGATGATGGTATCTTGCTGAGGATAAATAAATAAAGATGTACCTGAAGCTGACCATTTGAACCCAATGGTAATTAGAAACTATTTAAATTCATCATATAGGCACGTGGGGCTTGTTTTAGCCTATAGATAGCCTTCTTTAGTCGACATACAAGATGAGGCAAATCCGACTGTACAAGTCCCGGTGGCTGGCCATAAATTCTTCTCATTGTAGGCGGTTATGTAGAAATGCATTGTTGATGTTAAGTTGTTGCGTCTTCCAACTATGTTCTTCAGTAATTGCAAGAACTAAACGAACAGTCATAGGTTTGATTACTAGACTGATGTACAGTGATAGTCAATGTTAGCCCTTTGTGTGAAGCTTTTTGCGACAATGTAAGTTTTATGCTTGTCAATACTACCGTCGGGTTTCTTTTTAGATAGAAAAGTCATTTAATATTTGATTCATACTTGCTTGTCAACTCATATGTACAGTGATAGTCAATGTCAACTCATAAATTTTATATGATCAATTTAACCACTAATTCAACTTTAAAAACCTTGCTTGATACTAAAAAGAATTATTATAATTGTGGGGTGTGCCTCGTATTTTTAGTCGAATAGACGACGATGTCATGATGAGAAGCTTCCTGACATTGTGACGACGGACGACGTGAATGGGGACATGACGACGTGTTTCCCACATAAATCAGGTTTCTTCTCCTAGTTAAACGATGCTATCTTTTTCTAGTTAAACTCTAATTACTTCAGCGATATTTTAATATGATTAGACCTTTAATCTTAGTCTATTTAAAGGGATATTGTATCCCTATATTGAGAGGAGATCAATTGAGGGGTAATTAAAGATGTAGTACTATAGAGCTTTTGGGGGAGGGGGACAAGATGTAGTCGCAGATGAGTTTTGGTGAAAGTTTTTGTGAAAACTATGGAGAGAATTTTGTACCCATATTGAAAGAACTCTAAGAAAGTTAGAGCTTTGTATTCGGGATTTTGGGTAATGTACGTTTAATACATTTAAGTTTATTTTTTTCATATTTTACTATCGTTTATTTACTCAGTGAAAAGCCGAAGTCTCATTTGCCCATAACTTTTATCCTCTTCAAATGAGTTTTTTACATAAAATTTATATGTTCGATCTTCTCTACTTTTTCTATTTCGTAGTTTATACGAATGGGTCCCAGATATTCATTTCTTAATTTATAAATAAATAAATAAAACTAAGCCTTAGATTGATCAAACTACCTGTCTTCCATGTCAACAAAGCAAATAGTGTCATGTGTTTGACCCATTCCCCTGGTGTAGAAAATTAAAAATTAGGGCGCTAGACCTCTATTATTATGATAATGTAGTGTGTTAAGTATGACTCCTATTTTAGTCAAATTTGAGAAATAATCTTCTAGTTAGACTCTGTTTATTTATTTCAATCAAATAATGATTAGTTTAGATTATTTTATTATTATTTGACATATGAATTTAACCTATAAATAGGCTCTTTTACAACCTTAAAAAATACACCCATTAGATATTAGAACTCATAACACATTTAGAAAATTGTATTTACGTTTTGAGAGTTCTTTGTTTTCGGGTTTTTGGGGTTTAGTTTTTATCTCCATCTTTTTGTACTTTTCGTTTCTTTTGTCATTATAGTAAAATTATATTTGCCCGTGGTTTTTTATCCTCTTTGGAGGAGCTTTTCCACTTTAAATTTGTGTGTTCAATTTCTCAATTTCTTTTGCTATTTTTACTTGTTCCTTGCTTAATCGGGTCAATCTCTAACAAGTGGTATCAGAGCTAGTTTAATTTTTTATAAATCAGCCCATTCAGATATGACAGCAATAAGGTTTGAAATTGAGAAGTTCGATGGTGAGACAAATTTCAATTTGTGGCAAGTTCGGATGATGGCAATTCTAGTTCAATCCGGTTTGAAAAAGGTTGTTATCGGGAAAAAGCCTGAGAATCTAAATAAAACAGAATGGGAAGAGCTTGATTAAAAGGCTTTGTCTGCAATCTAGTTGTGCCTCACGAATATGGTATTGTAAGAGGTATTGATGGAGAAGACCTCATCTGACTTATGGAAAAGGTTAGAAACTCTTTATGCAACTAAGTCTCTGGGCTAACCGTTTAGTATTGAAACAACGTCTATTTACATAAGGTGAGGTTCTTAGAGATCACATAAGTCAATTCATTACTCTTTTAAATGATTTAAAGAACGTTAAGGTTCATATTGATGATGAAGATCAAGTTATGCTATTATTGTACTCTTTACCCCCTTCATACAAGTCTTTTAAGGAGACCCTGATTTATGGCAGAGACAAACTCTCGTTCGAAGATATGAAAGGTCATTTGTTGAGTAGAGACAAACTCGACAATGAACTTCATTTGGATAGCAAGGCAGATAGGCAAGCTTCCATCTTGATAGCATCAAACAAACGAGACAAAAGGTGTCGTTATTGTAAAAAGTTAGGTCACGTCAAAGTAGATTGTTATAAACTGTGAAATAAAAAAGCTACTGAGAGTAACGAAGAAGATGTAGCTGGTGCTGATTTGGCCGATGAAAGCAGTGATGATTTCTTGTTAGTGTCTATGAGCGATAACTCCAAGCTCACGTCCAAGTGGATCCTAAATATGAGATGTTCTTTCTACATGTGTCCCAATAGAGAATGGTTCTCCAAATAAAGTTCGGTTGAAGGTGGAGTTGTGCGCATAGGAAAAGATTCATCTAGTAAGGTAATTGGTATTGGTACTGCTAAAATTAGGATACACGATGGGACGATTAAGACACTATCAGATGTCAAGTATGTACCTGATTTACGAAAGAATCTCATCTCCTTGAGTATTTTAGACTTGAAAAGATGCAGAATCAACATCAAGTTGAGCGGCATTAAAGTATCTCGTGGAGCTCTCGTTTTGTTAAAAGGTAAAAGAACTCGCAGTCTTTATATTCTGGAAGGTTCTACAATGACTGGTGAAATCGGACGTCCCTCGTCTGTTACAGAGTCAAAGTCAACTCGTTTGGAGTGGAGGCAACTTGGTCATAGGAGGGAAAAATGTATGACCGTTTTGTTGAAGAGAGGTTCTCTTTTGGATGAAGGTTTTGAAAAGTTAAGGCACTATGTTCGTGAAAATCAGACCCGGGTTAGTTTTGATTTGCTAGTGTACAAGTCGAAGGCTAGAAGTCTTTCAGTTTCTAAGCACAGATTCGACTCAGTTAATTCCCTGTATAGTTTAAGATGGGCTCGTGGCGAGCTTTGGCAAAGATTGCGTTGTAGAAATATGAGTCAATGTGGAGATTTGTTAACTATGACTTCTATTCCAGTCAAATTTGAGAAATAATCTTCTAGTTAGACTCTGTTTATTTGTTTCAATCAAACAATGATTAGTTTAGATTATTTTATTATTATTTGACTTATGAATTTAGCCTATAAATAGGCTCTTTTACAACCTTAAAAAATACACCCATTAGATATTAGAACTCATAACACATTTAGAAAATTTTGTGTTTACGTTTTGAGAGTTCTTTGTTTTCGGGTTTTTGGGGTTTAGTTTTTATCTCCATCTTTTTGTACTTTTCGTTTCTTTTGTCATTATAGTAAAATTATATTTGCCCGTGGTTTTTTATCCTCTTTGGAGGAGCTTTTCCACTTTAAAATTGTGTGTTCAATTTCTCAATTTCTTTTGCTATTTTTACTTGTTCCTTGCTTAATCGGGTCAATCTCTAACATAGTGGTTGATTGTTTTGAACAAATTAATAATCCCCTTCATTTAATAGGAATAGGATCCACCATTTATTTAAATATACTTAATTAATTAATCTCATTCACCACCCTACTTTTTAGACCTCAACATTTTTATAAAAAGAGAAACCATTTTATTAATAAAATGAAAATCGTTTACTGCCCCTCCTCACAAGCACTCAATTGCTCTAAATTCCCATAATGTATTATATTAATAAATAATGGCCTATTTGGACCGCTTCCCTTACAATATGAAAAACATGAAAAAGCCAGGAGGCTATTACCTACTTTGTGCATGCTACCTAACATCCACTTGTGTGCTCTACGCACTACATCATTAATAACACTTCTATATATATTAAATACACGTCGACAATTTTGGATTTTTCTTTCCCTCTTGACGGTTTCATATCAACGTTAGCTAAATGAAATTACAAAACATATAATATTATAAATTTCCAACCAATTCTCAATTCATAGAAAATGTTCAATTTATTCAATTTAGTCCTTCAAACTAAGACTAACATAAAATTCAATTTAAAGCTTTAGATTGAAATCCAATTTCACAATTACTCATTGGGAACCTTCTATTTCTTATTCCTAATTTCAATCTCACATTTTATTCAATTTGGTTCCTAATGTATAGAACTAACAATTAAGTTTTACAATTTAGTCATTTTCTTAATCAGAGCTTAATTTTTATCAATTTAACACCTAGAACATTCAATTCTTAACAATGGCATCACATTGGAACTTCTCTAGTTGATCAAATTGATCATTGAGTTAGCTTAATCATGCTTCCAAGATAAAAAAAAATCTATAAAAATTAAAGAAAAATGGATAGGGGCTTACTTGAAATTAAAGCTCAAAAGCTTAAAACTCTTGGTTATGGCGTCCTTCCCTTTTTTTTTTCTTTAATTAAGTTGAGTAAGATGACTTCCTTTCTTTTTCCATCAAAATTTAGTTTATATAATAGTATTAGTTGGTTAATTAAGTTAATTAATCTTAACTTAATCAAATAAACCTTAATTTGTTTAAGTTAGTGGTCATTTCATCCCACTGCCCACTAACATACATTTAAACATGGTTTAATTTCTGTTTTGAATCTTTATTTAATTGCAATTTAAGTCCCCAAGTCTTTTCCTAATTAAAAATATATAGTGATCGTACTTTACAATTTAGTCCTTTGGCCCTAATTAACCACAATTTTAGCCAAATTGACTTTCTAAAATTCAATTCACCTATATAATAACTCCATAGATATCTTTATTAATATTTACAGACACAATTTACAAAAATGGGGTCCCAAAATCATAATTTCTAGTATCACTAGAAATCGGGTCGTTATAGAATATCGTCCGACTGAAATATAGTAAAACAGACTCGGATACACATGTGAATAAGTTGCTCACAGAAGCTGACATTATATCAAGGTTGCTCACACAAGCTAACATATATTAGGTTACCTATCTGGGCTAACCTTTTACTAAGCATATAACTTGTAAAATCCCTGATCAAACATGCGTATAACCCTATTGGCATGCCAAACACATCCTAACCTTTTACTAAGTTCACACAGGTATCATTTCCATATATACACCATCACAAACCCCTGTACCTGATCAAATAATTGTATTTACATGTCCTATAATCAATCTATTTTCACAATTGTACCTTGAACTATTACATATTAATCAATAATCACACTTCATTTCAATTCAGTATATAACCAACCATTTATGTCAAATTTACTAGAATTCTAATTATATCTAACCATTTTATATATGAAATCAAACATAAGATCAAATACAAAAAAAAAAGACTAATAAGTTCCATATAAACCTACCTGCTCAAAATTTGAAAAGAGAGGATACTTCATGGACTAATTCACAATTTTAGTTTTTCCGATTAATTTCACTACAATCCAATTATTGATCTATAAAATTATTTTATAACACTAATAAATACCAAACATTTTCATACTATGTCATGATATGCATGATTTCTTATAATTATATTTTTATCCCTCATATTTCACATTTTATTCAATTTAGTCCTTAAACTCTAATAAGCATAAATTTCAATTCCTAGCTTAGATTGTTTGATAAAGATAAATTTTAAATTATAAAAATTATATTCTACATTATATTCTTAATTTTAAAAATTTAACCTTATTCTAAAAAAATTAAACATAGAGTTTAAATAGGATAATATAACATTAAAATAAATAAAATCAAATCAAAATAATTTAAAATATCCTCCATTAAGGGATAAGTAGCTCTTATCTACTTATTATTTTTCACACTTTTTGTAGAAAAGAAATCATATTGCTTCAATTTTGAATTATCAAACATGCGTAAAAAATTAAACCATTAAAAATATTAATTTTCAATTAATTTAATTTTTAATAATTTATCAAACGTTTTAATTAAAATTTAATTTAATTATTTATAAAATAAACAAACTAATAAAATATTGGATTAGAGAGTATGAACATCAATCCTAAAAATATATTAAACCAACCTCAGATTGAATTGGAAACAGAAATGCTATCTAGTTCAAAATAATATATTATCAGTTTGTTACCCAGGATGACATCTTCTGCCCTATACCTATTTTATTAGACCTGTTGGTATAACACCCTTTACCCGTATTCGACACCGAAATAGGGTACGAGGCATTATCGAAACACATACACTTGTAAACGTATTAAACCAAGTCATAAAATTTCATCCAAATTAAAACTCTTCAAATTTTTAACATGTTTTTATAATTCTTCACAATGTATCTTCAAAATATTATATTCATAATAACTAGGGCCTACGAGACCCGATACATATTCATGCAATTCACAAGTTTTAACAATTCAATGCTTCATTTTCATTTCATTCAATTCACAATTTCTCATGTTCACAATTCAAATCAATTTCACTAGCAATAGAAATTTCCATTTAATTCACATATAATCCAATATCATTAAGTTCAATACTAATACGTATTTACCATTTAACTCAACGTTTATCGATTATGATCGAGCATGTGACCGAATTATACACAAGTCATTCATATATTTTCCATTTTATTGTATTTCATTCCATTCCATTCCATTTCATCAATCATTCATATTTATAACCAATCAAAAATCAAAACATTAATGAGCTAACGTTGGCCAATTTAACTTATACATATTACCAATAATAATTCAATTCCAATAATAAAACATATATCTGTATAATATTCATCACCAAATAACACTCACTTTAATTAAAATTATACAGAATATAGTTCATACGAACTTACTAGGCTAAATTGCGTAAATACCAAAATTCAGGGACCTTTTGGTAATTTTTCTATTTTCCTCAATTTCTACCAGTCTTGATCTAAATTAATATTTCATTAAATTTATTAATTTAAATAATAAAACAATTCATTTCATGCAATTTGGTCACTTTTTGACATTTTTACCAGTTTACCCTTAAAATATTATTTTTATTCAATTTAGTCCCTGAACCTAAAACTTGCAAATTGGCCATTTTTAATGAATACTCATGCTAGGTGAATAATCATATATTTTTCTCCTCCTCTCCATTCCACATCCTTAATGTATAATATGCTTATATGTAACATTATCTATAATTCCACCATATATTTATATATTCATTCAAAGCTGTCCACTAGAGTCATAGTCACTAAATCATTTATATCTTGAGTTACGGAACTCCAAATTAAGATCTGCTAAATTCCCATGAAACTAGACTCACATATATTCTTACAATAAAATTTTCAGAATTTATGGTTCACTCAATAAGTACAGTTCATTCTTTAAAGTCATCCCTATTCTGCTGTCTGACAGTTTGGACTCTTCCTCACTAAAAAATAATTATCTCCTCGTACAGAATTCAGATGATATTATTGTTTATTTCTCTTGAAAATAGACTCATTCAAGATTTTATACATATAAATTTAAGCCCCTAATAATTTGTCTCCAATTTTTGATGATTTTCCAAATTCAGAACAGGGGAACGCGAAATCATTCTGATCTTATCTCACAAAATTTATTATAACACATGATTTATAATTCCATTTCTTACACTGTTTCTTCTATGAGAAACTAGGCTCAATAAGATTTAATTCCATATTTTGCTCATCCTCTAATTAAATTTTTATGATTTTTGGTAAATTTTCAAAATCAAACTACTGCTGCTGTCTCAAAACTGTTTTTGTGTAAAATGTTGATAACTAAATTTATAACACCTTCCTTTCCTTTCTCTTCAATATTTTCCATCACTTTCTCTTATTTCCTTTACTAACATAACAAGAATATAGAACCTTATATAATGAAACTCTACCTTAACATTAATTTCACCTTTTCAATAATATCAAACTCAAAAGTATATAAAAATCTTGATGTTCTTACATTGTGCTATTGCTTTCAATCTTTAACTTGATTTTCTCTCTCCTCCTGCTTCTATTTCTTGAATCTAACTTGATATTCTAGCTCCCCATAGTCTCCTTAACATTTTTCTCTCTTGATAGCTATGGAAATTCTTTTGATTTCTAGGTGAAAATGGTAAATTTTTGGTGGAAGGACCAAATTGTAAAGAAAAGAAAGTTTCTTTCTTTCTTTTCTCTTCATACGTTGGAATGCATGGGAGAAGATGATGATTCTTCATCTTTCTTTCCATATATATACTAAATAAAATAATAAAAAAATAATAATATGTCATTTAAAATCAAATTAAAATAGTAATAAAATAATATTTATTTATTTATTTAATCTAAAATATCTCCAACATCATCATTATTTTCTAGATTTCTCTTTCTTCTAATTGATCATTTTGCCCTTTAGATTTTTTAAAATTCCATCCTTGAGTCATCACTTAATTTGGTAACCTATTCAATTTGGTCCCAATTCATCCATTTTCCTTACTTTCTAGATTATTACACCCTTAAAATATTTACACTATTGGTCATTCAAATTTTTCATATTTACACTTTAACCCCTCAAATTTTGAGTATTTACTCTTGGGCAACAAAACTTTTCTCACTTTTGCGATTTAATCATTTCTTGAATTAATATGTCATAATATACTTCCCAATATTGATATAACTCAAAATTACCCTTTTATCACTTTATTTCCTTATTTTACCGTATCGGGGATATTATCTTATTTTCTTAATGTAATAATTTTCAAGGTATTACAGTTGGGATTCTCTTTTGGGCTTTAGCAATGGAAAAAGAAATGAGTGAAAATAGAAATAAACCAAAAATAAATATGTGTCTCTCATTCAATTTAAATAAAGTTTAAACCACTTTAGACAAAAGAAATTAGGTACAACTTAAAAATATATATAATTTAAGTATTAATTTTTCGGTTAAATTTTTTAAAATAGACTTAACAATTTAAATATCACTTGTAATAAAATTTAGGTATCAAACAAAAAAATTATAATGAGTTAATTCTTAAAAGAAAGAACTGAGTCATAAGAATTGCACATTTGTTTTCTTTTCTAAAATATACTTTTAAATATATATATATAAAGCAATGTTTGAAAAAAACAAAACACTTAAAACTTGTGTCAATTCAAAAATAATAAAAATTGATTAATTCGTGAACTAATATGGATAGATTAAATTAAACTAAATTTTATATTTTTAAATATTTTAAAATTTTTAATAATGTATTTATTTTAAATTGATGTAAAATTAATAACATTAAACTTTTAATCCAATTCTAAAAATAATGAGGAGGAGAGAAAGAAAAAATTGTTGAACAAGTCACACTAATTTAGTTTTAAAATATTGAATTTTAATCAACCACATGTGAAGTCAAGGTCAGCACCCTTGTATCTTTCTTTCTTTCCATCTCTTGGAAATTTCTAGCGCCTCTCCTTCCTTCTCTTTTCAATTTCCAACCCAACCCCATTTTTGTCTCCCCCAATACTTCACTTTCTATCTTACCTTCTCATTCTCTTTTATATGTATATATAAACCCTTTTTCACTTTAAACAAACTATTCACTCATTCTTCCATGGATGCCTTCTTCCTTTCACCATCTTCCTTCTCCATCTTATTCCTTTTAACTATTTTACAACTGTCTTACGCCCGAGATGGTTTCCACTGTACTTCATGCGCTCCATTTGATTGTGGAAATCTTGTTAATATTTCATATCCTTTCTGGACCCATCCATATAAGCAACCTTCATATTGCGGTTACGGTAATGAAGGGTATAAGCTGAAGTGCAGGCAGAATCAGCCCCCTGTTATGACGCTCAGTTCCCGAGAATTCTATGTGCTGCATCTCAGTCAGTCTCATGGTTTGTTGACAATCAAACGAGTGGAATCAAACAACACTTGTCCTCAACCGGTTTTGATAAACAATGCTTTTAATTATACTGAAACTGCTGAAAACATTACTTTGTTCTACGACTGCCGAAACAGGGGAGGTCCGAATCATCGTTTCAGTTGCAGAAAGGGTGGAAAAGAAACTTCCCTCATGTTCTTTAAGGAGGATGAAAATGAATGTATTGGATACAGTGAACAAGTTGAAATTCCTATTAGGAAAAAGGCCTTTGATGATCTGATTGGCGGAACAGCACCGTGAATGAAAGTTTACTCGAACAAGTTGAAATTAAAGATGTACTATTACAGAGCTTTTGGGGAAGGGAGACAAGATGTAGTCTCAACTAGACCTGTCCATGGGCCGGGCGGCCCGGCCCGGCCCGGCCCGACGGCTCGCCTGAAATATAGGAGGGTTCGGGTAAAAATATAGGCCCGAAATATGGGCTTGGACAAAAAAATGAGGCCCGTTTAAAAAATGGGCCGGACTCGGGCTCAATTTTTTTGGCCCGGGCCCGGCCCGGCCCGAATATAATAAATATATATTTTTTATTTTTATTTTTTAATTTTAAAATACTTTAAAAAATTTTTTTTATTTTTTTATTTTTAAAATATTTTTTTGTGTTTATTAAAAACTGGGCCGGGCCGGGCTCGGGCTTATTATTTTTTTCCCGGGCCGGGCCTGGGCAAAATTTCAGGCCCATATTTCGGGCCGGGCCGGGCCCGAGCCTAAGATTCGGGTCAAAATTTTTTTCGGGCTCGGCCCAGCCCATGGACAGGTCTAGTCACAACAGATGAGTTTTGGTGAAAGTTTTTGTGAAAATTATGGAGAGAATTTTGTACCGTATTGAGAGAATTGTAAGTAAGTTAGAGCTTTATATTCGGGATTTTGGGTAATGTACGTTTAATACATTTAAGTTTATTTTTTTATATTTTACTCTCATTTATTTACTCAGTGAAAAGCCGAAGTCTCATTTGCTCATAATTTTTATCCTCTTCAAATGAATTTTTCACGTAAAATTTATGTGTTTAATCTTCTCTACTTTTTCTATTTCGTAGTTTATATGAATCGATCCTAGTTATTTGTTTCTTAATTTATAAATAAATAAACAAAACTAAACCTTAGATTGATGAAACTACCTGTCTTCCATGTCAACAAAGTAAATAGTGTCATGTGTTTGACCCATGCCCTTCGTGTAGAAAATTAAAAATCAGGGGGCTGGACCTCCATTATTATGATAATGTAGTGGTTGATTGTTTTGAACAAATTAATAACCATTTTATTAATAAAATGAAAATCGTTTACTGCCCCTCCTCACAAGCACTCAATTGCTCTAAATTCCCATAATGTATTATATTAATAAATAATGGCCCATTTGGACCGCTTCCCTTACAATATGAAAAACATGAAAAAGCTAGGAGGTTATTACCTGCTTTGTGCATGCTACCTAACATACACTTGTGTGCTCTATGCACTACATCATTAATAACACATCTATATATATATATATATAAAATACACGAAGATTCGAGTTTGATTACATTTTATCTTTTTTATTTAAAATATAAGTAAGTTAATTTTTATATGTTAGATCAAAGAATAAATCGAGTTTTCTATTAAAAATTCCATCTAATTCTATTGTTAAGTAATGACGCGTCAGAGAAATAAATCAAAGAACAATTAAACAGGTACTTGGTGTGTCACGTGTACCTAATTTTGGACTTAGTTTCTCTATCAACCACGTCAACACTTAAATATAAACTGAATGGAATATTAATAGAATAATCAATTTGTTCTTTAGTCTAATACGAAGATTAATTTATCTATTTTTAAATAGAACAATCCGACTTCTAATATAGAAGGATCCATAGCACTTCTAATTGAAACCATTTAATTTTATTTGAATTTTAATTTCCTTTACTATTTGCTTGTTATTGAATATTATTATTTGATTTTTCATCTTATTTAAAGGGTAATATTTATTGGATATGAGATAAATATTATTTTTGATAAAATACTTAAAATTATCCATAACCTCTCAATTTTAAATAAAAGGATAAAATATGCTCGAATTTATCTCCTTTTATATTAACAATAATATTAATATAAATAGAGTTAAAAATAAGTAAATATATAAGTTAATAATAGTTTTGATATTCAAATTTAGCATTTTAATAAATTATCAGATTAAATAACTTATATGGAAAATCATATTCTAATTACTAACAAATGTCAAGTAGATTACATTTTCATAAAAAAAAAGATATAAATTCAAAGTTTAAAAATAATATTACGAAGAGGGATAATAAGAAACTCCCAACATATTGTCTTTTTATTAATATATTGTATCAGTTCCGACTCGCCCACCTTTGAATTTCTAGACAATAAGAAAATGGGGATTGCTCAGCCGTCTCTATCATCTATCACTCCTCCGAGATGCTTTGGCCTTTGTTTGTCAAAACAAGCAGCCCTACCCCATGTCCCTGTTTCCATCATCTTACCCAGTGCTGCTAATTTGCTCCTCTCTTTCAAAATGGTTTCTTTATCCTTCTTTACTTGCCAATAATTCAGCCTTCATTTCTCCACTTGTTCTCACTCTATCATCTTCCATTAATGGACACCCATCTCTTCTTCTTCATCTTACTTGTTCTCCCCCGTAGCTTATTCCGATGACCACGACCTGTTCTTGGAATGCAATCAGACATTCAATTGTGGTACCATACAAGGCATCGGATACCCTTTCTGGAGCCCTACTCTGCGCCCTAGTTACTGCGGTCATCACGGGTTCGAGCTCATTTGCCAACAAAATCAGTCCCCTGTTATCACCATTGATACCCAGAGATTTCATGTACTGAACATGACTCGTCCTCCCCTGATGACCATTGCACCTGTTGATACCTGGGAAGATCCTTGTCCTCAACAATTCCATAACATCTCATTAAACCACAACCTCTTTGATTTTGCTGCAACCATTCGAAATCTCACTATATTCTACGGCTGCCCTCTTGAAGATGATATACCTTTCCAACATAGATTTAATTGCGGTACTACTACATCCAACGGCAACACCTATGCCTATTACCTGGATGAATCATTGTCCAGAATTCACCGTTCGGAGCTCACGGATTGTGACACCAGTATCATAGTTCCGGTTAATCAAAGCGAATTTGATGAACTCTGGAATGAAACTGACAATATAGTGGGTGCTTGGAATAAAGGGTTTGAAGTAATGTATCAAAAGGACATGATTTCATGTTTGGCATGCAGGAATTCAGGTGGAGTATGTGGATCTAATAGTTCATCGCTTGATTTCTTATGCTTTTGCCCCGACCACCCTTGCTCTAAATCCTGTGTGGTTTTTGGTATGTTTGCTTCTTCTTAAACTTTTTATCTATTCAACTATTTAGAGAAGCATAGCAAAGTTCATTAACTGTTTGATATAATGATTTTCTATCTTGGCACTTGCAATGGGTTATTAGTGTTGCTTGCGGTAATGTTTTTCTTGTAGTGGAGACTCGCATAAACCCATTTGAAAGTTCTACTCCTCTTGTCTTTAGTTTGATTGTAAGACGTAATATGATGATATAATAGGAAGCCTCCATTATACAGCTGGTTTCTAATCTCCAGGGATGACATTTCTCGTCTTAGAATTACTGCATCGCGTTTATCAATCCACCATAGCCTAGGTCAAAGTCAACTAAAGCCATCGCTATGCCTTCCTTTCTCTTCCATGGAATAGTCCTACATTTACGTATTAATATAAAAAAAAGATCACACGTCGTCTACATTTATTACTTTAATCAACAAACATATATATCGTATACCAATTCATCTCTCTTCAAAAACTTCAAGAATGCATTATCAATTGTGCCTTTCAACTCTTGCCATTTCCATCTTCACCTACTTCTTAACCATCTTCTTCCTTATCCCACTATCATATAGCCAAGATGATGAAAATTTTGCCCAATGCTTTGATTCTTTTAGCTGTGGGGACATACACAACCTCATGTTTCCTTTTTCCAAGGATGACAGGTCTCTACTCTGTCGCCAAGATGGCTTCGTGTTGAGCAAATGTGAGGATCCCCAGCCTATCATACATATTGGTGGGAACGAATACCGACTCATGTACTTAAATCACTCCACTTCTACAATGAGTATTGTTAGAAACGATTTATGGGAACAGAGTTGTCTTCCAAATCCCATTAATATCACTATAAATGACTCTTTCTTAACCTATCCTCCAACAAATCGACACCTTACTTTGTTTTACAATTGCTCCAACGTACCCCAACGTCCTATTATATTTCCGTGCTCCCCAGAGTTACTTTCTTTTTATGCGGATGATTTAAGTGAAAGGGATACTTATAGAGACTTTAGCAACTCCTGTGGTACGAATATTCAAGTTCAGGTTAATCAGAGCAGTTTTGATGAACTCCAGAATGAAAGGAATGAATATATGCTTGAAGAGTGGAGATTTGGATTTAATGTGGTGTATGATTTTCCTTCAATTTTCTGTGAAAGATGCGACAACCTTGTAGAGAAATGCTCCAACTTGGTGAATTCACCTCGATATCCTGTCTGCAAGTCTGGTATGCTTACATTCCTTTAAACCCCACTCTTCATCATCCTTTACACATGCAAGTCATGGTCCAAAAACTATCATTCATTTTCATATATAACTCTTAAAACGAAAACTCAAGTTAATTTAGTCATCGAGTTCACATTAGTTTAAATGCAAAAATGTGTGAACCTTAATCACGTAGTCCCGTGATATAAGAGAATAGTAATTATTTGTTGAAGATAATCTTGGGTCCAGTCATATTCTAGAGAGAACCAGGAAGAGGGTTTGGATAATGTTGTTATGTTTAATTTTGTGTCCACACTGAAGTTTTGAACATGTCTACCTTAAGGGGGGTGAAAGCTGAAAACAAAGCCTATTGACATATTCAAAGGCAGCCTTAGGGTCAAAGCTTCATTTCTTGTCGTAAAGCAACTTTCATGAAGACTAGCAAAACCTTTTCATATATATTTGAGGTCCTAGAGTCGCCAATTAATACCATGTTTTATTTTTATAAAATTTATATTAAACTTGCCTTAAGAGTCAGATAGTTTGCTTTTATGAAGTAATTTTAATTTTGGGTTAGTCTAACTCAAATTACTTTTGTTTGTTATTTAAATTCAATTACAAAAATTATATAAATATTAACAAATGTTTTAAAATTTTTAATATTAAATTGGTAGGTGGAATCAAGCCAATAGCAAATCAAGACAGAAAATAAAAAATTTCAGTGTAGGATTTATGATTTAAAGTTTTTGGTTTAGAATTCAAAATTTATATTTTATAAAATATAAATTAATTTTAAAATTATATTAAGTATACAAATTATAAATAATAATTTATTACATATTTTGGTGTGGGTCATTTTTATGGAGGATGATGAAACCCAAATAAAAAAGAGGGTAGTTGAACTGTGAGTTGACAGAGTAGGATGATTTAGGTGGGATTTAGAAGAAAGGGGGTTTAGGATTTAGCTTAAATATTGACAAGTTGGATTGGATTGAGTTGAACTTTAATTTATACTCATTTAAATCTGGTTCAAATGAGATATGAGATAGATTTGGGAAGATTTTTTTACCCAACTTTTCTTTCTTAGAATTTATGTCAAAGTTAAACATTCAAAACATTATAACCTACCCAATATGAAATTTAAACTAAAATAAATCTAAACAATATTCCCACATGATTTATTACTAGGTCATTTTATGTAGGAAGTTGGAAATAATAAGAATGGAAGTTATTACTTTTAATTGTTTAACATAGGTTAGAATAGTATTTTTTTTACATTTAGATGTAAGTTCTCATACAGTACTTTTACTTCTTAGATTTCCAACAGTTAATACTATTATTTTTTTGTTAAATTTTAATTTTATTATAACTTTATTTTTTGTTATATGGTTACTAAATGAATTTTTTTTAATTTTATAATATCACATTAACAATTAAAAATAATTTTAACAAGATTAATAATTAAACTTAAATTTTTAAATTAGTAAAGTAAATGAACTAAATTTCTAAAAATAAAAGTAAAAGACTAAATTCCAAATGTACAAAAAGTATAAAAAGAAATTGAAGTATATTTTATCCTAACTTATAATATCCATCACAATATTTGTGATATTCTTTAGAGGAATTTTTATGAAAAAATGTTTAACCTATAATATAAGTAGGAATAAATTATATTAGTATCACCTAAAAATTTAGCTTTTAGGTACCAGTGGAATAAATTTATGTCATCAATTTTAAGAACATAAAATTTTTATCATATGCATCCGTATACAATCCCTCTCTATTTTAGGTGTTGTTTGATAAATTGAAAAAGTAAGTATTGAAAAGTAAGTGTTGAAAAATTAATTATTGAAAATTGAAGTACTTAATTTAAGTTAGGTAAACTACATCTATGGTCACTTTTGTTTACCTTAGGTTACATTTCAGTCACTTATGTTTGAAATGTTATTTTTTAGTCACTTACGTTATCGTGTTGTAACATTTTAGTTACTGAGTTGTTAATTGTCGTTAATGGTGTAATGGTAAGCTGAGTGGCACGTTAAATTATCATTTCAAACAAAAACTTTACGTTAAATTATACAATTGGTCCCCCATAATTTTTCATTTTGAGCAATTTAATTCTTTTATGTTTTTTTAACCTTCTTTCTTTTTTTCTTTATTTTCCATTCTCTTTTGCTTCTCCCTCTGTTTTCCTACATTCTTTATTTCTTTTAACATACCAGGAAGTCGAATTAGTAGTGAAGAAAGAAGCATGATATGGGTTTATGGGTTTTAGTTATAGGGTTTTGGTTATAGACAAATGATGACAGTCGACTTCCTACTTTTTTCACTGTCAATTCGACTTCCTAATATGTTAAAAGAAATGGGAAATGTATGAAAATAGAGGGAGAAACAAAAGAGAATGGAAAAAAAGAGGAAAGTTTAAAAAACATAAAAGAAAAAAAAATTACTTAAAAGGAAAAAATATGGGATTAATTGTATAATTTAACCTAAAATTTTGCTTGAAATGATGATTTAACGTGCCACGTCAGCTTACCGTTACACCATTAACGATGATTAATGGCTCAGTGACTAAAATGTTACAACATGATAACATAAATGACTAAAACGTAACATTTCAAACATAAGTGACTAAAACGTAACCTAAGGTAAACAAAAGTGATCATGGGTGTAGTTTACCCTGTTAAGTTATAAAATTTGTTTGATATATTACTTAAAATTAATTACAGGATATAATTAGATTGTTTGATCAATATAGATTTTTAATTATAAAAAATTATATTCTACATTTTATTTTTAATTTTTAAACATTCCACCTTATTCTAAATAAAATTAAAATTTTAAACCTAAAATTTTTATAGGATAATATAAAATTAAAATAAATAAAGTAAAATTGCAATAACTAAAATATTCTTCATTAAGTGATAAGTAGCTCTTATCTACTTATTGTTTTCACACTTTGTTTTATAGAAAAATATTATCAAATTGCTTTAATTTTGGATTATCAAATTAAATCCATTGAAAATAAATTTAAATTTTTAATAATTTATCAAACAATTATTTAATTAAATTATTTATAAAATAAACAAATTAATGCAAGAAGATAAAATATTGGATTAGAGAGTAACAACATTAATTAAAAAAATAGATTAGACCAACCTCAGATTGAATTGGAAACAATGATACTGCCTAATTCAAAGTAATATATTATTTATATAAAAAACTAGGAATCAATATAGAATCATTTTAAACAATCAAACATAAAATAAAAATTTTGATTATGATTTATGAGATTTGAAAATAAAAATTAAAACCCTGGTTATTAGACAGAGGGTTGGGTATGAATCTAAAGGTGGGTTTGGATGGGCGATTGGATGCGGTGCGTTTAACTTACTTTTTGTCTCACGCTACAGTATCTAATCTCACCGCCACCGCTGTTTTTACACTAACCGCAGGTAAACGCACCGCCCATCCAAACTCACCCTAAGACGGAGTAAGTAGCAATATGTTACCCAGGATGACATCTTCTTCTCGGTACTTATTTTATTGGGCCTGTTGGGCTTCTCTTTTGGGCTTTAGCAAGGAAATGAGTGAAAAATAGGAATAAACCAAAAAAATATCAAAATGTTAAATATTAGTTTGTGAACTAAGTCATAAGAATATAACACTTGAAACTTGTGTTGTATGAATCAAGTGGATTAGTTAGTTGGTCAAATTGTTTGGATCGGGAATTAGTTGGAGTATCTGTTTGGAAATGACAAGAAATTGATTAACTCGTGAATGGGTATGAATCGATTGGATCAAACTAAAAAATTGATTGGACTAGATTTTATAATATTTATAATAATTTATTTACTTCCAATTGAATTAAAAGTTAATAATGAGAGGTATTTAACTATTAAACCGAGGTTGATGCATGGAGAAGAATGAGAAAGAGAGAATAAAAAAGGGTTGAACAAGTCACACTAATTTAATTTAAACATATTGAAATTGAATTATAGGCATAGCTCCTCATTTCAAAAACCAAGTTACGTGTTGTTTCGGGTGTTGCTTCTTTTCAATTCAATATCCAACCATCTCGCTTCATTACCTCATTTTTCATATATTTTTATTTTTACTTTTTTATATCATGCTTATTTATGTCTAAACTTTTCGAAAAAAGAATATACTTACCTTTATTTTTTAATAATAATAATAATAATATAATTATATATGTATTGATACATAAATTTGAAGTGTTTTTATATTTATGTTGTAGTTATCACACTTTTTTTTTTGTCATAGTATGGTATTTTGATTATTAAGTTCAAAATTAAGAATGATGCTAGTCATTTAAGTGGTGGAAAACTAAGAATTCCTAGTGGAGTGGTACACCTTCTGTGCCAAAAAACTTGAACGAGATTTTTGGAGTGAAGATGATTTGTCCACGAAAAATAAGCCACTAAATGGCATTACGTCTGTCACCCGTCACTTCGCATTCAACCACATGTGAAGTACCTTTCCACAAGTCAAGGTCAGCACCCTTGTATCTCTTGGAAATTTTGTAACCCCCCTCCTTCCTCTTCTGTTAAATTTCCAACCCAACCCCATTTTTTGTCTCCCCAATCTATCTGACCTTCTCACTCTGTTTTATATGTACATATAAACCCTTTTTCACTTTAAACCAACTATTCACTCATTCTTCCATGGATGCCTTCTTCCTTTCACCATCTTCCTTCTCCATCTTATTCCTTTTAACTATTTTCCAGCTGTCTTACGCCCGAGATGATTTCCACTTTACTTCATGCGCTCCATTTGATTGTGGAAACCTTGTTAATATTTCATATCCTTTCTGGACCCATCAATATAATCGACCTTCATATTGCGGTTACGGTAATGAAGGGTATAAGCTGAAGTGCAGGCAGAATCAGCCCCCTGTTATGACGCTCAGTTCCCAAGAATTCTATGTGCTGCATCTCAATCGGTCTCATGGTTTGTTGACAATCAAACGAGTGGAATTAAACAACACTTGTCCTCAGCCGATTTTGATGAACAATGCTTTTAATTATACTGAAACTGCTGAAAACATTACGCTGTTCTACGACTGCCGAAGCAGGGGAGGTCCGAATCATCGTTTCAGTTGCAGAAAGGGTGGAAAAGAAACTTCCCTCATGTTCTTTAAGGAGGATGAAAATGAATGTATTGGAAACAGTGAGCAAGTTGAAATTCCTATTGGGAAAAAGGCCTTTGATGATCTGATTGGCGGAATCAGCACTGTTAATGAAAGTTTAGTCCAACCCTTTGATATTAGATACTTTGCATACGATCCTTATTGCAAACACTGCAAGGATTCTGGCGGAAGATGTGGATACAACCAAACTGAAACCTCTGCATTTGTCTGCTATTGTCGTGATAAGCCTCATTTACTTAAATGCAACCAAGGTACGGCATACCTGCTTCTTTTTACTCTTCCTAAATCGTTAAAACACTCCGTTGAATCATTGTTCAGAAACATGGAATCCAGTTGATATCCAGTCGTCTTTTTCTGCTGTTTATGACCCAGAATTAACCCCAGCTTTGGGTTCTTAATTATCCGATCTTTTCAGCTTTTACTTCATTGATTAGACCTTTAAAAGAAATCCATTCATGGTCTAACTTTTGGAATTGGTCAGCGGTCCCAGACAGCAGCACCCGTTAAAGGACTATTCTTCCCAACTAGTTTGGCCCAAACCTCATCTTCTACTTCTCTTCTTAATTTCATTTTCCCCCCTTCAAATGCAATGAAAAGGTGCGGCCAAAGTAATGTTTCTTTTTCTCTCCTTTAAATTAAGCCACCGAAATCTTTGGTTATATAGAGCAAGTGCCCCCACCTATTAAATTACTCTTCTATTCTATCTTTTCTCAATGGTCCCATTTAATATTGGGTCGGTGCAGATTTGGTTTTAGGCATAATCACTTTACCCCCCCCCTAATTTTAAAAAACAATATTTTAATTATCTTGTAATTTTTTATCAATAAATAAAGAAGTTATTAACTTTATTGATATGACGTACACGTGAATACATATAAATGATATATCTATATTTTAAATTTTTAAATTTTAAAAATTTAATTAAATGTTAATGTATCATTCATGTTGTAATTTACGTGTATGTAATATCAACAAAATTAAAACATTAATTTTTCTATTCATTTTGAAGTCATGCAATAAAAAACAAAAAGAGTTTAAACACTTAAAAAACGAAAATTAAAATAAATTTTTTAGTAAAATTGGAGGTTGAAATAAATGATTATGCTTTGTTTTTATTCATGTCATGGGGATTTTTTTTTTAAAGCCAACGACAAAATCCAGTTGAAGAGGATTCTAATCTTTCATAAATTACTATCATTATGACATCAGCATTAGCAGATATAGGTCATTTCTGCTAGTGCGGTCTTAAAGCTAAGCTATCTTTTACTTGGGAGGATCTGGAATTGTAGAGGGTAGGCGCCACCCATTCTTTGACTTTCCCAAATGGATGTTTGTGATCAAGATAACTGCTACATTGATGTGAATATGAAATTGCCCAATCTCTTGAACAAACCATACCTTTGCTTTTGCTTCAAATATTATTCTCTGTTTCCTTTCTAAATTCCCATCCCTATCCATATTACATTAAAGGTGGGTTTGGATGGGCGATTGGATGTGGTGCGATGCGTTTAACTTACTTTTTGTCTCACGCTACAGTATCTAATCTCACCGCCACCGCTGTTTTTACACTAACCGCAGGTAAACGCACCGCCCATCCAAACTCACCCTAAAGTTAAGATAATATAAACTCAACAAGGTAATAGTACCATCCGACTGTTCCATTCCATTCCATCCCTTATTGCTATATTTTAGATCACTTCTTTGTATTGTTGCCATCTTTTTGACAACCTTAGTATGCAAACTCGCACTATAACCTGATTTATCGAGTCATGTCATGATACATAATTTGAAATTGTTCTGTTTAGATATGAAATAGGGTTGCACTGCCTTATAGGCAAGTTTAGGATATCATTAATCAACTTTTAAGTGTAGGAACAAAATAATAATATCTTTTCTTTGGATTGTTACATGTTTTTGCTTCTGTTTCTTGTTTCATAGCTGAAATTGGGACCATAAAATGTGATATAGACGGCTGATAATTGACCCTTTGTAGGAATTAGGATTACATGTCTTTAGAAATGTTGAGAGCTCTGATGGATTATTTATCAGTAAAATATCATGGAGGCTCCTGTGTATTATTACCCAGATTGTATTTTGCTTCTCTCTATTAAAAAAATTGGGTAAATTAATCCATATATGTTAAATCAAATAACAAATCAATCTTATTTGTTAAAAATTCATCTATTTGTACTATTAAAAATTGGTGTGGTTAACGGAATAATCAAACAATGATACATGACTAGTCACATGTGTACCTTATGTTGATGTACAAGAATTAGTTTTAAATAATAAAAATGGATGACATTTTTAACAAAAGAATCAATTTGCTTTTTGATCTGTCTAATTTATCCAATACAATCCGACTTTTAGTATAGGTACTCCACTTTAACTTTTTTCATTATTTTTCCCATTTGCCATATACCATATTCATTTAATTTCTCTAAAAAAAACAATTTTTTTCTATTTCAGGCCGGCATGGTTCTAACTTGGCAAAAAAGCTTGCAATCGGTAATATACTCCCCCGATTCTCCCCTGTTCCATTCATCTCTTCTGGCAGTGTGTTGCTGCATTTTCATCTTCTTTTTCACCAACTTGATACGAATTTTCAATAAACGCAGGTTTTGGAGCGGCTGCTGGAGGCATAATAATCTCGGCCATCGCTTTCTATTTCTGGTTGCGCCATCGCCGTGGAAAGGAGTTCTTTAAATCATCTTATGCATGGAGCAAAAGCTTTTCCGATCGTTCTTTCATGATGGATCCTGAGAAGGTCAAAAGCTTGGCTGGTGTCCATCTCTTCACCTATAAAGAACTTGGAGAAGCTACCAACAATTTTGATTCCAATAAGGAACTTGGTGATGGAGGCTTTGGAACCGTATATTATGGTAAGAAAAAGATACAAAACCGAATCATTAGATTGTCGATGTTCTATTATTCTCTCATCCATCTTCCTTGACTAGGCAAACTTCGAGATGGACGCGCGGTTGCGATTAAACGTTTATATGAAAACAACTACAAGAGAGTTGAGCAATTCATGAATGAAGTTTGGATCCTAACCAAATTGCATCACAGAAATCTCGTATCGCTTTACGGATGCACCTCTCGTCACAGTAGGGAACTGTTGCTGGTATATGAATATGTTTCTAATGGCACTGTTGCCGATCACCTTCATGGACAACGTGCTAAACCGGGTGCGCTCTCTTGGTCCATTCGCTTAGATATAGCCATAGAGACTGCAGATGCACTCAGCTATCTCCATGCTTCTAAAACCATCCACCGTGATGTGAAAACCAACAATATCCTCCTCGACAACAATTTCACAGTTAAAGTTGCCGATTTCGGACTGTCTCGTCTTTTTCCATCTAATGTTACCCATGTTTCCACTGCTCCACAAGGGACTCCCGGTTATGTCGATCCCGAATATCACCAATGCTACCAGCTTACCGAGAAGAGTGATGTGTTTAGCTTTGGGGTTGTACTCGTTGAGCTAATATCATCAAAACCAGCCGTAGACATCACGAGGCACAGACACGAGATCAATTTGTCGAACATGGCTATCAATAAGATTCAAAACCGAGCATTACATGAACTAGTGGATCCATCTCTCGGGTTCGAATCAGACTACAAGGTTAGGAAAATGATAACGGGTGTAGCAGAGGTGGCATTCCAGTGCCTGCAAAACGAGAAAGAGATGAGACCAACAATGGCACGAGTGTTGGAGGCCCTAAAGGGTATACAAAATGAGGATTACAATAAAGCAAAGGCAGAAGAGATGGATATTTCAGCAGATGATGTTGGGTTGTTGAAGAGTGGACCATTGCCACATTCTCCAGATTCTGTGATGACAAAATGGCATAGCTCCTCTACAATACAGTCAAATAGTACGAGTTAACTTAAATTTCACTAAATTTCGAGGCATATAGTAAAGGAAACACTGTCAACCTGTACTATAATTTTTCTTTCCATTTGTGCTTCACCTTGAATGGTAAATGGGATGTAAATATTATATAGGATAAGCGGTGTATGAAAACCGTCAGCTTTGGCATTCAAATTTTCAGCTGATTCCAGCTTTTTGATTAACAAGTTGCATAAATTAGATAAACAAATTAATTGTTTAATTTAATACTTCTGACAAAGGATATGTTCTTTTGGCTTTTAGTATGTTTAAGGAACTTTGAGCTAGACATGTTTCTTTCTTTGTTTACTCCTTGTAGGCAAATACATAAATATGAATTTATGTTGAATGGGTTGAAAATTTGATGTCCCTCAAGAGTTAAAATCACTGTTAGTGTTTACAAACATTATGTTTTGTTCACTCTATTAGAATAGAATTATAATAGAATGCTATTATGTAGGAATGAAATAGAACTTTAATGGAATAAGAGTATTGCAATAATTTCGTTGCATGGAATAGAATGAGTATTATAATAATATTTCTATGTTTGATTCAAAGAAATAGATACTCTAATAGCATGAGAAAAGAATGAAATCACTAATATATCCTTTAATTTTTTATAAAATATTCAACTATGTTTAAAGACTTAAATAACCAATATACCTTTTATTTTAAAACTAAAATATCCAAAATGTTAAAATTTTGAAATGACCAATATGCCTTTTATAATTTTTTAATATATATATATATATATATTTATCAAATATAATATTCTTGATTATATTTTAGGAACTTGACTCTACACTAACCAAAATGATATTTTTTACCTTAAAATATATTCTAAAAGAACTAATATCGTCAAGATTATAAATTGTGAGGTGAAAATGGCAAAGGAAAAATATGATATTTAATTTACCATGATGAAATTATTATAATTGCATTCAATAATAAATATTATGCTCAGAGAATCAAAAATTTTCTAGTGAGAGGTCAAAATAAAATTAATTTGAATGACTTAAAATTATAAGTTTAAACAATTGAAAAAATCTTTGAAACCCGAGAGAAATCTTCTATCATTGAGGTTTTGAATTGCTAAAGCCTAATAAGACCAAAAGATTTATAGAATTTGATTATAATTGATGCATTAAAATAGTTGATGGTGATTGTTTGATTCGGTATGCTTGATATAGATTTGTGAGTTGTAAATTGAATATGTCATGATAAGTAGAAGAAAGTTACAAAAATTGGTATGCTAAGTAACATATATTATTTGATGATCTTATACATTGTTTAAACTCACCTTGTTGATGTTTGAGTGCCATGTCTTAGCCAATAACATGTCAAACTAAGGTTGCATTTATACTTGCATAATATTAAGGTAAATATAGTAACTTTCAATGAACATATTAAGCATTCTATATGCTTACACTAATTGCTTTCTTCCTTTGTAGATTGTCACTTTGCGGAACTCACGAGTTAGATTGAAGAGAAGCTCACACTATCATCAAATCAGTAAAGTTGTGCTCATTTTGGTTATAGTGTTGTGACATGCATATAGGATCAACGTGTCACTTGAATTGAGAACATAATGTATGTATTAAGAAGTAGTTTTCGTAATGTTTATGTTTGCACTTGGTTGATGTTGGATGTTAAGTTGATAAATGACTTAGATGATGCATGTTTAGTTATGTTTGATGTTATTAAAAAGCGTGATCATGAATTTGTATGAATTGATAAGTTGAGGATTGGAAAGGGAAGTAATTAAAGCATAACAAGATGACATATAAGCTAGAATTGGTATGTTTAGGTGTAAAGGTGAGTTAGAACTCCATTGATGATTTTGTGATAGTTGATATATTCAATACTTGATTGTAATGGTTATGTGGTCTTGTTGACATAAAGTGGTATGGAATTGAAATTTTTTTTATTGTAAATAGATGTATGAATCAATTAAGTTGAGTTGCAAGTTATTAAGTTGGAACCAAATGATATTTTTGCTAAAAAAGGGGTATCGTCACGACTACCAACATCTCAACGTGAGCTGAAAGTGAGTGACGTCGCAACGTTGATAAGCTTGAAGTTGCGACGTGACTCACTGACTTGGTGACATCATGACGTGGAAATTCTAAAGTCGTGACGTCAATTCGTGAATTTCAAAACTTTACAATTCGGTCCTAATTCATGCTCGGGTTAACTAACGAGCTTTTGTAAGCTCATGTAGGACCTAAAAATAATTAGGATACATATTTAGAATGTGAATGATATTTGTTTGCTTATGTGATTGGTTGAATGTTGTAATATTGTCTAAAGTTGCTCCGACAACAAATGTAGTATCCTACAGCTCGGACTCGATGATCGGGTCGAGTGATGGGTGGTACATAGCCTCACATGATATTGAGCAACACAATGGACACAAAAACGTAGTAAAAATCTAAAATTTCCTAACTAAGATAACAAATCATCAAAGAAATTGAGCCTTAGAAATCAATCCATTTGGGGGTGTCAAAATTGTGAAAAAAGAGAGAAAAAAAAGACAAGGTTTGAAACATAAAGATACTTGAGATGAGAGTGCAACACCCCTTACCCGGTTTAGTCACTGGACTTGAGTTACGGAATACTACAGCCACTATTAAAACAAAACACATTCAATTCATATATATTATTTCAAATAAACATGGAATTACCTTATAAATACCCAATTAACATTCAAATTAATCATAAATCATACATTCATAGTCAATTCAATTCAATTCATAATCACCAAATACAATATTTCTCAGGCCTCATACGAGCTTATATATGTTCCAGTAATCTTGTCTGTAAAAGTCAAGATTCTCATTAGATAAACTTTGCATACAATTGTTTTCCCATAAAGTTTGCGGTATATATCTTAGACGTTGATCATGTTCATTTATTTTCCTTGAGTAAATCAGAATGTCATCAGTACGGAACAATAAATATTTGTTATTTATAGTAGTTTCTTTCAATGTCTATAACCAATAAGAAATCTCAAAGTTTTATCTTTTTTTTTTCACAAGTAGGACAGAAACATCTTAAGGTGACACACTCAATTGAATGAACTCTTGGTTTAATAGCTCTAGCAATTGAGTCTTCAATTCTTTTGATATTTTCGGTGCTATTCTATATGATGTAATAGATATTGAAGTAATTTCCAGTGCTAATTCAATAACAAATTTAACTTTTCTTTTAGGCGACAACTCTGACAAATCTTCTGAGAACATAGTAAATAATCTATTAACTGTCAAACTTGTTTTATCTTCAATATCTGTATTCTGGTATCTAAAATACAAGACCATTTCTAATTAGTTTTCGAGCAGATAACACTATCATGATATTAGTGGAACATTCAAATATGTCAACACTAACACTAATCGATTCATATCAAGAATAATATCAAATTTATCAATGAAAATAACATCAAATTAGCAAAAATTCAGTTCCGTATTTTCAGTGAACACTTTTTACTTATATCAATATTGATAACATCTCTATAACAACCCGCTTGGTGTAGATCGTATCAATATGTTGTTTGGCGTAGAGTTGAATAAGCCAAGGTAGAAGAGGGTGAGATTAGTGAAATATTTGTTATAATTTTGGGTGGCGTATTGCGTGGATTCGATAGTGCGCTTATTTGCCGAACGCCTTGCTGGAATTTGATATTTGATGAACTCTTTTATGTGACAATTCGCTAGGCCCAAATACTTGGGACGAACTCGTTAGTTCGTAGATTGCTAGACTTGTTTTTTTATGTTTTAGAGTGAAAATGATAGCTTGGTGAGTATCGTTAGAGTTTAGTTAAGCCCTAGTTGGAATTGAACTAGTGTACTGTAGATGGTAGCTTGATGTGTTTAGGTAGCTGAGTGACTTGTTTGTTGGCTTGTTTTCAAGTAGAAGCAACGTTTTACTACTCACTCAATTGATTAGTGGTAGTAGTTTAGTTTGGTAGACATTTAGACAAGCCTATTCTCGGGTTTTAGGGGCAATAATGGGATTTTTTAACTCTCCCACTAAGCCTTATCACCGCTGTCTGTGCTATATAAGGGTGCCGGTAGTTGACATGCATGACCTTTGTTTTTCTTTGTGTTCTATTGTAAGTCTTTGGAAAGTTTTAAAGTATCTTTGTTAGAGAAGATGAGGAAGGTTTCCAGTAGTTAGCCAAGACACCCTTGTTATGTACCAGCTTACTGTTAATTTCTAGAAAACCCTTAGGTTGTTGTCGAAGGGATTTACGTTTTTGCATTAGGCATGCATGATTAAATTAGATAAATGGTCAGATGGTTATAACCATTTTTTATTTAGCTTAAGAAGCTAGTGAAGGTTTGAGCAATCAAGGCAAAAGACTAGTAGAGTAGATTCTGTTCTAAAGTTGTTGGTGAGTTCCTTCTTACTTCCTTTGAGTAATGAAACTTCTATGATATGTGAGTTATGTGTGATAAGTTAATCTTATTGTAAATGAGTCGATAGGTTATGTCTAGACATCTGTGTGAGTACGACCATTTTAAAAACACCATCCTTGTTGCACGAGCCCAGTACCAAAAATATTATGATATGTGAAAACTGTGGAAAGGAAATCTATATGTGATGCATCCGGTAGGGCAACTATATTGCACACACAATTCATTAATCGATAAATTGACAACTTGACACTATGAAACATAAGAGTGGGCTCTATCACCACATACCGGATACAGGGATCTCCAATACACCAATGACTCGAAAAGTTGAACATATCCCAAAAGTGTAGCAACAAGCTAACACTCTCCAACACACCAACATATCTAGATGAATATAGCTTAGATCACATTCCCTTATCTCTCCAAACTATCTCAAGCCTCAAAGCCCCAAATCACAGTACAAGGGTAAGTACTTATAAATCCTATGGCACGCCAACTATATCCAATAGTCTCAAAAGGTCACAAGGCCAAAGTATCCACAACTATACACAAATTTACTTACCGTTTTCTACACAACATCATCACTATCAGTTGACATGTTTAACATGTTCACAACTGATGTATTTCACAAGAGCTAACATACACATATATCACATGTAACATTAACGCATCATTTTACTCAATCCACAACACATAATCACAATTTTTGCAAAATAAATGAGAGGAGTAAGAAAGCTTACACTCAAAAATTAGGATAGGGATTTAGGCTGCTCTTAAGCTCCTGTTTAGCACTATCAGTTGTGTCTACAAAAGTGATTTCGAAACACTCACCGTTCACGATTTTGCTTATTTACCGAAATTTTAAACTAGCTTTTCCTTGCCATTTGCTTTACTCGAAGAGGGTTCTAACGATTCTAAAGCTTCACACATAAAAACCACACAATATACACAATTAATTTATAGCTATGAAAACATCTCAACAAGCAAAAATGTTGGTCTAAGTTAGGTCTTCTTGAAACTGAAATTTTTGACTAGCATAGTTGAAACTCAAATATCATAATTCCTACTCATCCCCATTGCTCAAAACCAATTCTAATAATCTAGTTACTCGCATAAGAATAATCCTCAACCTTCAAACCACATAAAACTGCTCAGATTCATGGTTCCAAAAATTTCACATATATGGCCAATTTTTAACGAACACTCAACAAAACCTTCAAATTCTTTAAGGAAATTTATAGAGAATTTAAAAACCTTCTAATCACAACAAAACAAGTTGAAAAACACTTTGAAACATTAATTTCATTCAAAATCTCAGAGTCCACCATTAACGACCCAAATTTCGACTTCTACCCATAACCTTTGATTCAATAACTTAAAACTCTATTTAAATAGTTAGATTACCTCAAAAATATTATAAAAACAAAACATTACCTTGATTGAGGGAAGAACGAGTGATTGATTGAAAATTCAAAAAAACTCACTTGGAGAAGAATCAATGAATTTATTGGTGTTTTTGTGTTTTTCTTTAAATTGAAAGGGGTTTATGTTTGAAGGATGATAGAAAAAAGAGATTGGATTATTGAAGAACAAAAATTAAATGATGAAGTTTAAGGGTTTTTCTCTCTAATGGATGACACAAAGAAACATGTGAAGAGGTGTTTCTCTTTTTTATTTTTTTCTTTCACATCATAAATAGGGTGAAAGGGGAAATATGAGTTGATTTTAAAACTTGGTATAATTGCTTTAAAGCTACTCCTAAATTTAACCCTTTTACAAAATAATCCCCTTTTTAAAATTTAAATTCCATTTCACACTATTTTCATAAATTAGTTTAAATTTTCTAAAGCCATAGACAAAGATATTTTTGGGTTACCATATTCCGAATTTTCAAACTCATTTTGTGCCATAATTCCAAAATTACCCTTAAAACTTCTAGACCCAAATTTCAGATGTGACAATTTTACTACTCATTAAATAGATTAGTGGTAGTAGTTAAGTTTGGTAGATGTTTCAGCAAGCCTATTCTCGAGTTTTAAGGGCTATAATTTGATTTTTTACCTTCACATTAGGCCTTGTCCTCGCTATCTGTGTTATTTAAGGTGCGGATAACCGGCATGTTTGACCTTTGTTTTTCTTTGAGTTCTTTTATAATTCTTTGATAATTTTTAAAACATCTTCGTTAGAGAAGACGAGGAATGTTTCCAATAGCTAACCAAAAAACCCTTGTTAAGTACCAACTTACTGGTAATTTCTGGAAAGCCCTTAGGTTGTTGTCGAAAGTATTTACATTTTGCATTAGGCATGCTTGATTAAATTAGATAAATGGTTTGACGGTTATAATTGTTTCTTATTTAGCTCAATAAGGTAGTGAAGATCTGAGCAATCGAGGCAAAGGGCTAGTAGATGTGTTATGAAACTTCCATGATATGTGGGTTATGTGCGGAAAGTTGCTCTTATTGTAAATGAATCGATGTGTTGTGTCTAGACATGTGTGTGAGTATGACCATTGTAAAAACACCCTCATTGTTGCATGATCTTAGTACCAGAAAATTTATGATATGTGAAAATTTTGGAGAAGAAATCTATATGTGATGCCTCCGGTAGGGCAGCTATATTGCTAACAGAGTCTCACGAAAAAGTTGTGGTTTTCTTCTTACGAGTACTGACGCTTGTTGATTATCGAAGTACTTACGAGTGCTATCAAGAGTACTGTAGTGCTAACTAGAGTACGAAAGTACTATTAGAAGCACTTATTCAAGATTTAGGACATTCATGTTATCACAACACTTACAGTAACTAAAGCATGTATCAAATTCATCTTAATTCCAAGCCAATTTCACAATTTCACCAAGTTACACTATTTTTAATTTAGTCATCTATCTTGACAATAAATCAAATTTATACCAACACGATTCGATCAGTCATAATCAGCTATAAGTTCATTAAATATCTTAAACTTAAATTCATCATATTCAATTTATCACCAAATTATCATTTCTTTATAATTTAGTCCATATCTCACCTTTTGTACCAAATTGCAAACAATTTAAATTACTATCTAACATACATAATTTCATGGTTAAGTTATGTAACCGTTTAAATACAATCATACCATATGGACTTATTAGGTACCAACAACAACAATTGAAGTGTCATAGACTAATTCACAATTTTCCTTTTTTCTTTCAAATTATCTAACGGTTGATTCAATTCTTGATCTATACGATAATTTATTTCAAAATATCGATGCCAATTACCTTATATCATCTTATTCAACGATATGAAAACTTAATTTCATTTTACATAATTTTCCTAATGTTAAATAGTTTATGCAATTTAATCCATAAAACCAAAGCTATCATATCTTTCACATTTAAGCCCCATTTTACAATATGATTTCAAATACATCCTTCTACAACCCTCTAATTTCAAGAATTATAAAAATTTCATGTCAATTTCAAAATATTTTTGTTTTAGTTCCTAAACTCAAAATTGAAAATTTTTACTTTACAAACTAGTTCTTAATCAAATCTAAGCTTACAACCAAGCCATTTAACAACAAAAACATCAAAAACCATCAATGACAACATTTCAAAACTTAGACAATTTTACGATTTTATAACCAGGTTAGCTAAATCGAGTTACAATGATCTCAAAAACATAAAATTTATGAAAAACGAGCTTGATTTGCTTACCATGCAAGAGGGAAAAGCATGACCAAAAACTTAAAGCTTTAACTATGGAGGATTCTGGTGGGAGAGAATAAGTGAATAAGATGGTTGTTTGTTTATTTTTAACATATAAAATTAATAATTTAATAAAATTTTAACATATAAAACCTTTAAAAATAAAGCACTAACCATCCACTTTTAAAAATAAAGCACTAACTGTCCACTAACTTTAAAATGGTCAACTTGCCACATAAACCCTCAATCATTTACCGTTTAAAATTTTTTAACTAATAAAAATCAATAGCGATAAACTTTTACAGTTTGTACGATTTAGTCCTTGTACCTTAATTAATCACTAAATTGACAAAATTACCTATCCAAAATGTAATTCACTTATATAATCACTTAGTAAATATTTAATAAAAATATTTACTTCATCGGTTTATTGAAATGGGATCTTGATACCTTAATTTCCAAAACTATTGACTTTAGGGTCAATACACTTGTACCTTAAATAACTGTCCACTTAACAAAATTATCAAAACAAATTCTAATATAATAATATAATTAAATAGTAAATATTAAATAATAATATTTATAGATTTAATCATCGGTGAACGGTATTTTGAAACTATTACTTCTGGTACCATTGAAAACCGGACTGTTACAGAGAGAAATTGGAGAAGTAGTTGACCGAGGGAGCTATTGTCATGAGAAAAAAAAACACTAGAAGCGTACGAAAAAGTAACTAGAGTAATGGCTAAGAAATTTGATGGATAAAACAAGAATATGAAAATAAAAAACTATTACAACCATGGCTGAATAGCCTATTTAGTGGGAGGGTCCATGAATAACTTTTATAGATGGTCCATGAACAGAGAGCCATTCCACCTAGGCTGTCATAAGAGATTACAACAAACCAAACAAATGTTTTTAGTAGGCCCATTGAATATACTTGTAATGTATAGGCTAAAACATCCGACCAAATCTAATAGAAGTGTTGCAACATATCAAGTAACATTAGAAGTAACACTGGCTTGTGTGCTATTTTTATTGACAATTTTTACTTTGTTATAATTTCTATGTTGTTGTAATTTTTAAGTAGGATTTATACTTATTTAGGATAAAAATTGAGTTGTATTATGAGTAAGTGTATCTTTAAAATAATGATAAAATTTAACAAGATTTAACTAATCATGGACTGCTTTAAAAGGATAGCCATTCTCTAAAGGAGTATACAATTGAGAACATCAAATCTACTAAAAGAGTATATTTCTTGTCTCGTACATTTGGAGTTTTAATTTACTCTTCAGGATAAGACTTTTTACAACCTTCAGGGGAGGTTCTGTGAATACAATAAGAGCTTGCAAGTATCCATATGAATGTGTACAACATGAAAATTGCAGTAATCTTAAGGTGTCCTAGTTTGATTCCTAATACCATTTCAGTTAAAGGTTTTAAGTATAGTATAGACAATATCTTCTAATTAATATATAAAGTGTAACTAAAATACTCTCTGATAAATCAAAACCCTTTAAACTCTTAAATGAATTTTAGTAGAGAGAAATAAAGCATTTTTTTTGCAATTATTACATAAAAAATAAAGAGTTTAATCACAACAATTCCTCTCTCATGGTTGACTATGCAAGTGTCCTGCACTAGTCATCCTTTTTCTTTTTATTATCTCATGTAAAACTCTTATTTTCTTCGTGCCTAAATAATCCTCTCATGGCTGGCCACTTCTTACATCAAATGAAGCTGAATATTGGAAAGGATGTGAGTTGTTTGAGTATCCAAATCTTCATGGAAGCTTCTTTTTAATTATACATAAATGGCTTGCGAAATCAGACAAATAAATTAGTCCAAACTTGAAGAAGAAGACCAACATGGACAAAACTTTAGATGTTTAGTACGATTTAGTAAGTTGTTTGATTTAATTATTTTTAAGAAATATTTTGAAGTTTTTTATTTTAATATAACTAGCACTTTCTAGTAGTTTTTGGGTAGATGACTTGTTAAATGATGGTGCATTGGTGTTGTTCCCACTAGTAATGCATCTTGGAAGAGAGAGCTGCTACAATGGCAAGAGTTTGAGAATCAAGAACGGTTGCAAATTAAAATTAGTGATGTTTTTAATGTAATTGTATGAATTTTGCGTATATGTTGTTATGCTACCTTTTGGTTTAATATTAAAGTCGTACGGGTTCCATATATTTGAAAAGGTGTTCTAACTTAAAAGTCTATTTGTTATAACCATGCAGTGAATACAAACCTCCTTAAAGATCTCTTATGCCCTTTCGACACTACCACGTTTACTGTTCGTAGCAACCATCACCCGCCTCTTGCATGGTTGGCTCATGTATTAGAAAACCAAACATGGGTATACTACATTTTCCAATGCAAGCTACACTATGAGAAAATATTTAAAGTTTCATCCTTACACATCAATTTTAAAAAAAAAAAGGGTTCATTATGAACCAAAAAATAAGGGCAAAGGGACGATAGAAACCATTAAGGAGTTTGGACCGAACCAGAATGAGAAATAACCCACATATGGTTTAGCATTTCATTGAAATCAATTTATTATGTAATATGTATAAAATGGGCAAAAAAAGTGTATAAAGATTAAAACCCGAGATCGTTTTAGTTTAAAAAAAAGAAGCTTTTCTACCAATAATATATCATATTATTGTAAAAGTTTACATATTACTTACTTAAAAGTACTATTTTATCTATCATTTGACTTGATAATATATCATAAAAATGAAAATTTTGGCTTCTACTTTCTTAACACGTGATAGAAGTCAATGTTGGTAAAGCAGACAAAAGAAAATGTCAAGAGACAAGTAAATGACATTAACTAAAAATATTTCTAAATTTCTTAACAAAAGAGCACTGAGTACATGACTTAAATAATGTTAGTGATAACAAAAATATTATAAATTAGGAACATAAACCCATGATTAGATTTAGGGCTAGATATAACTGACCATTAAACAATTGAATAACAAACAATATTATCTTAAGATGTTCTAACTGAGAAACATAAAAACACATGCTTAAATAATGATAATGATCAATAACATTTTGAATAATCTTTTCAAAACTTCCCCCTTGATTCAAAATCACACACTCCCAACAGTGACTTGAAAAATTGATGCTTGGCATGAGAAAGAGACTTTGTAAATGCATCAGCTATTTGCTCATTTGTGCTGTAAAATTTTAGCATTATCTTTTCATCAGTTGCAAGCTTTCTAATAAAATGATGATACACATCAATGTGCTTAGTTTTGCCATGAAAAGCAAGATTCCTTTTCATTGCAATTGTGGATCAATTGTCACAAAAGATGTTATTTGCTTCCTTTTGCTCAAGACTGAAATCACAAAAAAGCTTTCCGATCCACAAAGACCCTGGTTGTTGTGAGTATCCCTTTGCCACAAGCAGAGCTTTATGCTTCTAGACGCTTCTATCACACCTAATTTTTTTTACCAGAGCTTGGTCATAATTGAATAAAAGAACCTGATTTATTTTAAATTTTCTAATTTGATCTTACGACATTCTATCTAGACTAAATTGTAAGATTCTAGGTTAAAGTGGGCATTAGACTTGATTATTGAATCCTGGTGTGGCCGGTTGATAATTTGTTTAAGAAGGAACTACTTTAGTCAAATTTTGACTATATTTTCTTGAATTAGAACATGATGGTTAATGAATGTAAGACATCATGATTATGATTTTAAAATTTCATTTTTTTGTGAGAAGGTGGTGGACAATGAGGATTTAGGAGTGTGGGAAGCATAATCTGGGGACATTCTTCTTATTCTTTCATTCTTGTTTTCCTCCATTCTCTCTTCTGATTATTTTGGGTGATAGATTGATAAGCGTGGAGAAATCATCCTGCATGTGGGTAGAGATTCAAGATTTAGCTGGATAAATTGTCGAATTTGTAAACTAATGAAGGAGGTGGTCCAAGCATCAAAGGAAAATGTAATTGGATGGAGGAGGATTCAACTTCCTAGTATTTGTTGGTGTGTTACTGAACTCAAACCTTCAATTTTTGTCTTGCATGTTTCAATGCGGTGATTTGGAATGTAATTCTTGGAAAATTTTGTTGCATGTTCTATTGATGTCAACATGGGGCTCTGTTGTGAGATCTTTGCTATAAGATGATGCATGTTAAGTTTTAGTATGCATATGCCTGTTTGGTTATGAGCATAAGCTTGTGGTATTGATGAGATGTTTACTAGGTAAATTGCTGCTGATTATGTTGTATTGTTGAATAGTCCACTGGTAGTAATGTGTTTTAGTAATTGTGATGGAATAATTGGTATGTTATATTTTGTTCTAGTAAATGGTATGACTAGTTAAATGTGTGAATGTATTGAATGTTAGATAAGTGATATCTTGATGTGAATAACTTGAATGTGGAGTATGGTAGGTATGTGATGATTGGAGATGAAAGAATAAGGGATGTCATGTTGTGCACTTTGTACCTCATGTTATTTGGCTTTGTGGAGGTTTGGGTGTCACGAGGCTAGACCTTTCATCTCGCAATTCGCGTCGCCTTAGGCAATCCGTTTGCTCCAAACTTGCCTAAGTCAGCCTTTACGCCCAAAAGTGATGATTCTTTTAGAACTCTTCCAAGGCACCGATTTGTATAGCGGAAGCGGTTGTGCCAAAAAAAGCTACAAATGAACAATAGAAAGGCAAAGAAAGAATGCACATAAGGTGTTTGAGTAAATGCTCAAAGAATTCTATTACTTTTAAGAATTCAGCTTACAATGGATGAGTACAAATGAGGGGGAGGCTCTCTATTTATAGTTGAGCACACTCAAAACCGATGGTCAAGATACATTTACATCAATGGACGAGATTAACCATATCCCTTGATTTTAGGGATTTACAAGATATGCCATATCAAATCTAATCTAATCTTTACAAGATACGATTCCCTCAATCTTCTAAGATTAGTTACCCCAAGTTTCCATATCTTCATTATCGAGCCAACCGGGCTTCAATTTGATAGGCTTCTCTAACAGTTCTTTAAATTAGGCCAGTTCTCGTAGGCTAAATGTTCCCCATCTAATCGATAGACCTCCATGGGGCGCTTCTTGTGCCATGGTCACGGGCTTTGCACTTTGGCCCTGACATTCTCCCCCACCCATTCTCGTAATGCCCTTGTTGTGACTTCTGAATGACATTGCCTTGATTCACCTTGGAATTTTCACGTTGCCTTGGCTTTTTCCCGACTCGTCTTGTGGTTGGGTTGTCCCTTCCTTCGGAACCTTTGCCTCGGCTTCCGTCGCCTCTTAACTTGAACCGTTGCACTAGTTGGTACATTTTATTGGCAAGAAGTCCGCGCTATAAGTTGCCTCAATTTTGACTTGTTCTCATTAGAATCCCCTGGATTCTCACATCTTGGCTTCGTACCACCCACAGTCCCTTGGCCTCTTTTCTTATGAACTTTGGAAGGGCCCCTACGACCATGCCAAGCCAACAAGTTAGAATTCAAAACACTATCAGAGTGTTTGCAATGTACCTTACTCGTAACATTTACTCGTCCCGACTATTTTTGCATCGCTCCTTTTTCCTCTAAACCTGATGCACAACCCACCATTCCCAAAGGTGTCGGCTCCACAGTCAAATCTGTAGGCTTCATATCTATCTCTTGCACTACTAACACTACTGAAGGGGCTTTTGTAGCATTCCATTCTGACGAGTTAATGTTTCTCCCATACGAAACATCTTCAACTAATTGGATTGATAACAACACATTGGTCCCAACCTTTGTATCCAGATGCACCGGCACAACAATTCTTGTTAACGGACCGATGACAATATTAATTTGATCGGGCCATGGAAATGGAACTGTCTGAATCCTGTCAAGGAAGTTTAAGCCAAGTACACATTCGTAATCATCTAATTGGATTACCTCAATGTCTTTCTTTCCCTTCCATTCACCGATTTGTAGCTCGACAATGTGAACTACTCCCACAGTTGGGGCCTCCTCGGAATTTACTGTCTTGATCTTCTTATTTGATTTCTTAATTGACAGACCAAGCTTCTTCGCAGCCATTTCCGATATGAACAAGTTCGATGCTCCAGTATCAATAAGAGCACTCCGCTTCTGACCTGTAATGTTGATGTCCACAAATATCAACCTTTCTTCGCCATTCCTTTTCTTAGGAATGAGCACCATCGAATTGACCCTCGATGTCTTCCCCTCAATAGGCTTCACCTCTTCCTTCGACTCATCTTTCTTTTTGATTGCTGAAATCATCAATTTATTTGGACATTTTCGTGCCACGTGTGGTCCTTGACAAAGGAAGCATTTTATCCTCTTCCCCTTGTCCCTTGGGTTGTTGGATTCTTGCTTCGCATCTCATGGTTTCCCATTGCCACTTGTGCTCTCAGTACTGTTGCCATCATCGCTATGTCCCTCTTCATCTTCCTCATGGTTTCTTTCATCATTGCCCTTTCCATTGGGCTTAGACAACTCGAACTTGTCTTTTATTGGACCAAGCTCAACAAAGGACTCTGCTTCGGCCATGGCTACAGTAAGTTTGGTAATTCATTGCCTTCGCAACTCTTTCTTTGCCCACGGCTTTAACCCATCCTCGAACCAATAAAACACTTCTTTCTCGCTCAAGTCATAGATTTGAAGCATCAACTCGCTAAATGCCCGAACACACTCCTGAACAGTGCCTTGTTGCGTGAAACGGTGTAACTTAGCTTGAGCCTCCTTCTCGGCATGCTGTGGGTAAAACTGCTTCTTCAACTCTCTTTGGAACTCCTCCCAAGTTCCAATTATGTTCCCACCATGTTTCTCATCTGTGGACCTACGACGCCACCACAAGAGAGCCATATCAGTGAAATAGATTGAAGCAGTGTTTACCTTAATGGCATCATCCTCGATGGCCATCGCTCGGAAGTATTGCTCCATTTTCCACAAGAAGTTGTCCACATCCCTTGTGGATCTTGCACCCTTGAACTTCTCCGGTTTGGGAACATCCATTACTTGTTGCCTCGATCTTGAAGACAACATCCCATTACTCAAAGCAGCTTTGTAAATCGTGAGCTCCCTCTTAAGCTCTTTGATTTCTTTCTTTATGGCTAACACTATACCCTCGAGATTCTCATCCTTCTCTGCCAGCTTTTTCGTAGTGGAATTGACTAATTCATTCATCTTTTTCGCATTGGCACCGAGAGAATCTAACACAAAATCTCTGAGTTACTCTTCCATTGAGTGAAACCCATCTATGTGTCCCTCGACCAAATCAAACGTCTCTTTCATATTCCCTACAGATTCCTCGAGATTAACCACTCGATTTTCCAAAGCTGTCAGCATGTCCTTCGAACGACTTGCTTTTCTGGCCCTCCCACGGGTCTGTATTAGCTCATTCTAATCAACAACTTCTTTCGACACCCCAACGGTGCCTTCGAACCAATACTCGAATATCAACTTGGTTTAAACCAACAGCTCGGATACCACTCGTCACGGGGAAAGACCTTTGTCTCGCAATCCATGCGGCCTTAGACGATTCGGTCGCTCCAAACTTGCCTAAGTCAGCCTTTACGCCCAAAAGTGAGGATTCTTTTAGAACTCCTCCAAGGCACCGATTTGTATAGAGGAAGCGGTTGAACCAAAAGAAGCTACAAATGAACAACAAAAAGCGAAAGAAATAATGCACACAAGGTTTTTGAGTAACTGCTCAAAGAATTCTATTACTCTTAAGAATTCAGCTTACAATGGATGAGTACAAATGAAGGGGGGACTCTCTATTTATAGTTGAGCTCCCCCAAAACTGAAGATCAAGATACATTTACATCAACGGATGAGATTAACCATATCCCTTGATTTTAGGGATTTACAAGATATGCCATATAAAATCTAATCTAATTTTTACAAGATATGATTCCCTCAATCTTCTAAGATTAGTTACCCCAAGTTACCATATCTTCATGATCGGGCCAATCAGGCTTTAATCTGTTTACTTTACTTGTCCATACGGTACGTTTACTTTTAGGCGAATGCCTTTTGGTTTATGCAATGCACCTGCAACTTTTCAACGATGCATGATGGCAATATTTACTAATATGGTTGAAAATTTTGTTGAGGTTTTCACGGATGATTTTTCTATTCTTGGTAACACTGATGATATCTTTTTGAATAATTTGGTTAAGGTACTAAAGAGATGCGAAGAGGCGGATCTTGTCCTTAATTGGGAAAAATGCCATTTTATGGTCAAAGAAGGGATTGTCTCAGGTTATAAGATCACAAAGAAAGGAATTGAAGTCGATAAGGAAAATGTGGATGTAATTGAAAGATTACCGGCCCCAATGAATGTGAAAGGAGTTAGAATTTTCTTAGGCCATGCCGATTTTTATCGAAGGTTTATCAAAGATTTATCAAAAATTTCTAAATTGTTGTGTTTGTTGATAGAGAAAGATACAATGTTTGGTTTCAATAAAACATGTTTGGAAGCTTTTGAAGATCTCAAGAAGTGGTTAATCTCAGCCCCAATAATCGTTACACCTGATTGGAACTCACCTTTTGAGTTGATGTGCGATGCAAGTGAATATGCTGTTGGAGCTGTGATGGGTCAAAGAAGAAATAAAGTGTTTCACCATATTTACTATGCAAGTAGAACTTTGGCAGGAGCCCAACGCAATTATACGGTAACCGAATAGGAACTCTTTGCTATAGTTTTTACTTTTGACAAATTTCGCTCATATCTTATAGGTACCAAAGTTACAGTATTTGCTAACCATGCGACCATTAAATACTTGCTCACGAAGAAAGATGCAAAACCAAGGCTAATTCGTTGGATACTTTTACTCCAAGAATTTGATCTTGAGATCCAAGACAGAAAAGGTGTCGAAAATCAAATAGCTGATCATTTGTCGAGGTTGGAGCAAAATGAGGTAACTCAATCATGTGTGCCTATCAACGAGAATTTTCGAGATGAACACTTATTTAAGGAAATTGAATTCATGAAATACCTTGGTTTGCTGATATTGCCAATTATCTTGCATGTGGAATAATTCCTCGAGAAATGACATACCAACAAAGGAGAAAATTCCTTCATGATAGTTGGTATTATCTTTGGGAGGATCTGTTTTTCTTTAAATAATATGTAGATAATATAATCCGAAAGTGTGTAGCTGAAAGCGAGATTGCTGAGATCTTGTATCATTGCCATTCATCTCCAAGTGGGGGACACTTTGGTGGTTCACGTCTTTAAAGAAAGATTTTGCAAGGTGTTTCTTTTGGCCTAAACTATTTAAAGATACTTATGCTTATGTGAAGAACTGTGATAAATGCCAAAGGACTGGAAATATATCAAGGAGGAATAAGATGCCCTTGACAAACATTATGGAGATTGAATTGTTCAATGTATGGGGCATTGATTTCTTAGGCCCGTTTCCTTCTTCGTATGGGAATAAATACATCTTAGTTGCTATGGACTATGTATCCAAGTGGATTGAAGCTGAAGCATACCCTAAAAATGATGCTAAGGTAGTCATGAGATTTCTACGTAAGCATGTGTTTACACAATTTAAGAGCTATTATTAATGATGAAGGTTCTCACTTTGTGAACAAATGGCTTAAGTGGTTGCTTGATAAATATGATGTGAAGCACAAGATTGCTACTGCCTATCACCCCCAGTTCAATGGGAAAGTTGAAAGAGTGAATCGCGAAATCAAAGGTATCCTTAAAAAGGTAGTACGCCCTAGCAGAAAAGATTGGTCTCAAAGGCTTGATGTTGCATTATGGGCCTATCGTAGAGAATTTAAGACTCCGTTAGGAATGACTCCTTATCAGTTAGTCTTTGGAAAGGCATGTTAGTTGCCATTAGAGTTGGAGAATAAAGCTCACTGGGCTTTGAAGCAGTTGAACTTTGATCTTAAGCAAGCCGGTGAGAGAAGGACGTTACAACTTGATGAGTTGGAAGAGCTGAGGTTGTTTTCCTATGAGAATGCCAAAATGTGTAAAGAAAGATCAAAGAGATGGCATGATAGTCATATACAACCTCGCGAGTTTAAAGAAGGTCAGAAGGTTTTGTTGTTTAATTCAAGGTTGAAGTTATTCCTGGGAAGCTTAAATCCCGATGGAAAGGACCTTATACCATCTACCGAGTTTATCCTTATAGAGCTATTGAATTATATGACAATTACGGAGGTACGTTTAAAGTTAATGGTCAACGTCTCAAACACTACTGGGATGGTGAAGTTGAGCGAATTGAATCCTCGCTCAAATTAACAGACCCTTAATTTTTCATGAACTCATTTTGTAAATAAATAAATAATTAAAACTTATTTTCTTAACTTATTACATTTAATTAATTCTATCTAAGGAGATTTGAACTTAAGAAGGACCACTGTGACCCTTCCAACCTTTCCTGGGAATTAATTTAATGTAATTCATTAAGAAGAAATTTTCTAATTAAGACTTAATTTTTTTAATTTCATTTGTTCTGTTTAAATTTTTATGTTAATAAATAGGGTCAAATTTGACCCAAGTACTAATCATTTTTTTAGTAAGATACAGTCTGAGTATGAGTCCCAAGACAGCAAAAAGGAGGGAAAAAATCCATGCCTTGCCGTCACACCTATTGCTTGCCGCCCAAGTAACCCTAATGTAGCTAAATTTTTGCTACATGTTGCCCTAATTTTTCCCTATATAAACCCCTTTCCATTCTACTAATTTTCATAACCCTCAAAGCAATTTACTTACACCCTAAAAAAATCTCTAAATCTCCCTTTTGTGCCCTCAACCTCAAATCCCGAAAGAAACCCTAGTTCTCTTCCCTTTTTTTCCAATTTCTCTTTTCTCTTTTATGCAGAAACTTTGCCAAATTTTCCGGAAAAGATACCATGTCTATCAAAAGAACCAGATCTTCAAAAACTACTCCTGAAAACTCGATTTTGATCGATGAAGAAGTGAAAAAGAGATTTGATTCAATCTTCAAGCATCAACCTATGATGCCGGAAAAAGGTTTTGACTTGAAGAGTAATGATTTGATGGTTGTTCCTATACTGATTAGAAAGAAAATCAATGCTCTCAAATGAGAATGATTTTGTGATGCTCGTTCATTTCTCAATGATAAACTAGTTTAAGAATTCTATGCTAGTTTGACTACGCAAGATGCTACTGAAATCATCATTCGAAAGAAAAAGGTACCTCTTACTTCTAAGTCCATCAATGATTTTTTGAATTTACCCGATGTTGAATAAGATGAGTACTACCCTATGATGAACAATATTAATTGGGATTTTCTTAACAAGTGCTTGATGTTGTGACAAATCCGGGATCCCAATGGATTATAAGAAAGTATGAGAGCCATTCTTGTTGAAGAGAATACTTAAAAAGAGTAGCAAATGTATGGTTTTATTTCGTTCGCTACAGTTTTATACGTATCTCACATAGTTCCACCATCTCGATGGAATGGATGCTTTTGTTATATGTAATTTTGACAGAAAAGTCCATTAATGTTGGGAAAATTATCCTCAAGGAGATTCACGATTGTGCTAAAAAGAAGCCAGGAAGTGCTTATTTCCCATCATTAATCACTTCACTGTGGTTAAAGGCCCGTGTTAAAACACAAGCAAATCTGAAGGGGCGATATATTCAAGGATGCATTACAAACTATGATCTTGAAAGATTAGTAGGGAGGGTTCATGAATTGAATCAAGGCGAGCAAGAAGAGCCAACTGAGCCAGATACAGAGGACTCAACAGATGGAATTGAAACTGGAGCTAATTCAATCACAAACACTAAAGAGGAATAATTTGATAAGGAACCGAACATTACTGAACCAAGGGTTGAGCCAAAAGAAGAACCAATTAAGCTAAGTGTTGAACCTGAATATACAAGTCCCATGACGACTTCTGTAAGTACTTCAAGGAAATCAGAGTTGTCAATTTTGATGGATATGTGTAAGTTCATGCACAATCAACAACAAACTTACAAGAAGTATGTAAAAATTAGAGATGACTCAATTCGAAATACTTTTAAGAATATCTCTAATACTTCTGTTCCTGAGTTCCCAGATGCTATCTTTGAGAAGCGGACGGAAGATACTGACAATGCAAGTGGAGATGGAGCTAAAGAAGAAAGGGGGAATGAGTCAGAAAAATAAAAGGGGGGATTCTTGTCCTGTTATTTATTTAATTATTTTTAGGTCTTTAGGAATTTATTTCTTTGGTAATTAGGATTTAATTTCTGCAGAATAAAACATAGCAAGCATGAACAAACTTAGCACTTCTTTAGAAAGAATAAGACTAAGTGATGTGGTAATGGGAACGAACATGTTTAGGATTGGGTTATTAGGGAAGACTTGGTACTTAAGCAGTCTTAATGACTCACCTCTCTTTCTTTACAACCCTACCTGGTGTTCAGTTGTCATTCATTACTGTGCTCTTGCAATGAGGACATTGCTTCTTTTTAAAGAGGGCAAGGCAAATAAATTGCATAAACTTTTAAAATTTTCAAGTATGTTTTAATCATTTCTTTCATAAGTATGTTTTAATAAATTAATGTTTAGAGATATTCTTGTTACTGAGATAGTTTGTATGCACGTATGAATGACGATTTTATCTAAGTGAAAACATGTTATCATGAAGAATGGAATGCTTGTATGATCTTAGCCTTAGTAATGTTTTCCATGAAAACTTAGTTCTTTTGAGATTAAACATGCATGAAGGTTTATATCTTTAGAATTGACTTAGTAACTTTCTTGAGGCGAAATCCTAAGGGAAATAAAAATCTTAAATGATATAGGCACTATTTCTTTGGATCGTTTGAGCCTTTTCAAGCCAACCCTATGATATTAGACCCTTGAAACTGTAATTTTGAGCTTAAAGGCCTATTTTTTTTGCAATGAGCCTACATTATAAGCCAATTATCATATTTTTAAAGGTATCCTAAATTTGTGCACCTATCTTAACTAAAGTTGTCTTAGGAATCAACATTTGAGAAAATTTTCATAAAGATGTATGTGCTCATGTTTAAAAAAAAAAACAAAGAAAAGTTCGCTCAGTCTCAAAAAAAAAAAAAAGGAAAAATGTATGAGTTTGAGTTCAAAATAAGTTTGGGGGTGTTTCAAAGGTTCATTTAAAGAAAAAGCTTGTATTATGAGAAAATTAAGACAAAGTTAAAGGTTAAAATGTCCCATCTCTTAAAATCCTTACCTTTAACTGAGCCCCATTACAACCTTACAAAAGAACTGTTGATTTGATGATTATGTCACCTACATTAGTGGAGAGGAAGTCTTAAGTTCAACATATGAAGATCATAAATAAGCCTTGTGATTGTTTGCTTGATTGAAAGGAAATTATGTTGAATGAAGAATGTTATCTATGGCTGTGACATACATGCAAACTATGATTCGTGTTGGCATATTTTGAAGCTTAGTATAATCTTAGGGAATGTTTGCATATAAATTACTTGTTAATAAAGAAGATCGATATGCATGAAGTTATTAATGCATGATTATAGGACAAAAATTGATGCTGCTTACACAATTAGCAATTTTGCCTTAGCAAGACCTTTTGCTGTGCATAAACATTACTCGGGACGAGCAATGATTTAAGTTTGAGGGTGTGTAAATAGAAAAATATATAGCAATTTTCCTATGTAATTTATCACCTTTTTACTTAAATCCATTGTTAAAACTAAGTAATTGTTTAATAAATTAATGAAATATGTGAAACTATGAAATTAGGACATAGAAATTATTAAAATGTGATTTTATGCTTTATTATATAGTTTTCATGCAATAAATGGCTTATTTTATATTAATTTGAATATATTATATTTTCTAAGACATAAAGTGGGCCTTGCATGATTAAATTAAATTATAAAATATAAAATTATATTTAATAAATCATTTTGTAACACCCCAAATTCGGCCTAGGAGTTATGGTCGAAAATCTGGCGGTGTCACATTGAGTTGTTTAGCGAAAATTGACCTCGTTGGTAAAAATTTGTTTCTAGGTTTAAAACCCTTTTATTATTATTATTCAACAAATCATCTAGTCAAAAACATTTACCTTGTTATTTGCTATTGTTATAAATGGTTGATCTAAAATTGCGGAAGCTTTTGAAAACTCTAATGTTTAAATTTCGAGTCTTTGAAAACAATAATTATTTCGAAAATTCGTCTTCTGCTAAACTAGCAATTTAAAATAAGTAAGCAAAAGCCCAACTAAAAATTTAAACAAACATAAATGGCCTTATTACATAATCGAAACCCAACACAAACTTTAATTGTAAATAAACGTAAGTGTAGCACAGTTGCAGTTGTGTGGCTACCTCCGAGTCCCTCGTAGCACTGACTCGCCTACAACTAGGGATTACCTGTACAGTTAAACAGAGGGGTGAGTTTACGAAAACTCAGTGTGTAATCCCCTAACAAGTAAATAGTTAATTAAACAGTAGATAAATGTAGTTTGGGCCTGAGCCCATTACAGTAACAGTCCAGTTCAGTGTGGGCCTAAGCCCTTTACCGTAACAATAAACGATTGGGCTTGAGCCCATCACAAAGCCAGTAATTAGTAGGGCCTTTGCCCAATTTCAGTAATATTATCAGTGAGGCCTTGGCCCATAACAGTAACAGATATCAGTCATTAAGTGAACAGTATGTAATATCATTAATCGATGCAGTAACAATACAAAGTCATTAATCAGTGCAGATATGCAGTTAGAAATCCTACCCAATCCAGCCTCTACACACCACTCCGTCCCGCCAAACACACCATGTGGGGATAAAATCGACCCACCTAGCCAGACACACCAAGATTAGCACCGATTGCGGTACTAAATAGTATTGCAGGAAAGCTACCAGTAAAATAAACGACATATAGCCATCAGTAGGTCCACAGTCGTCTTGGGCGACCCGTGTAACCTTATCAGTACGGTACACTTCCTCCAAATATAACAACCCATCCCCATGCAATATATCGAGGCATAATATCTTACGTGTATGCAAAATGTCATGCTCAATCATAGTCATACATATCGTAGAGAAAATCAATCATACATAACATAAAGCCATAACAGTCATTTTATCTCTTAGGGGTATAACAATAATTTTACCCTATGGGGGTATTTTGGCCATTTTACCCTATGAGGGTATTTCGGTCATTCTACCTTATAGGGGTATTTCGATCATTCTACCCTATAGGGGTATTTCGATCATTCTACCTTATGGGGGTATTTCGGTCATTCTACCTTATGGGGGTATTTCGATCATTTTACCTTATGGGGGTATTTCGATCATTTTACCCTATGGGGGTATTTCAGTCATTTTACCCTATAGGGGTATTTCGATCATTTTACCCAATGGGGTTATTTCGGTCATTCTACCCTATGGGAGTATTTCGGTCATTTTACCCTATGGGGGAATTTCAGTTATTTTACCCTATGGGGGTATTTTGGTCATTTTATCCTATAAGGGTATTTCGGTCATTCTACCCTATGGGGGTATTTCGATCATTTTACCCTATGGGGGTATTTCGATCATTATACCCTATGGAGGTATTTCGGTCATTTTACCCTATGGAGGTATTTTAGTCATAACATTGTAAATGAGCCCAAGGCCTATTACTCTTTAACCCAAATTTTGCCACGGTTATGAGATCTACACAACCCAGTCCAGAATTTGCCACAAATTGTGGATTTCATTCGTGAGGGCCCACAAACCCATTGAGCCCATACGGCCCATTTCGGCCCAACGTGGCCCATTACGGTCTAAGCCCATAGAAATGCTTATGGAGGCCTCTAACAATTTATTGCCCATGATTCGCAGGTTTGGCTTTCCACACGAGCGATCGCACACTCGTGTGGTCTCAATGCCGTATTTTGGCTTTTCGGCTTTTACCATTCTACAGTTAGGAATGGAAGCAATGCAGGTTGGAGAAAACGACGAAAACCTTAAAAACCTCTCCGATGTCACCTCAAAAACAAGGAACAAATGAGATGGATATATATCTCTCCACAACAACAACCTCCCCAAATCCCAGTATTCTTTCCTCAAATCTCTCTATGACTAGTTCAAACTCCATTGAACAGTATTTTAATCCAGCTCTACCACCCACACGAATTAGGTAGCAAAATAAATACTCTCTTTCTGATACGCCACCACTCGAACCTTAGACCCCATGTACACTCCACACACCCCTTACCCCTAGACAATTCCTTTGTATCATATTTTGACCACAATAATTTAAGAACCTACTATCTAGATCCAAGGATTTTATTCACTTAAAATAAAATTTTTGCATAAGCAAAGGCTTGAACCCCTGACTTCCCAGACACTTCCGAACACTCCTAAATCACTTAACCACTGAAGCATACATTCATTTATGTCACTTCCTTGCACAACTAAATATTTATGTGCAGTCTCCTAATTGTTCCCTTGTTCAAAACCTATTTCTTCTAGGCCCAAAATTTGGGGTGTTACATATTTTAAAATATTTCATTAATAATTCGAGTTTTAATTAATTAATTAAATTGTATAAATTTAATTCTTTGGTCCTTTAACTTGTTGATTTATTTTGGACAAGTCTGATGGCTTTGCTAGATTACAAAACCGTCCAAATTGGAGACCAAGTCAACCCAAAATTCGGCTGCACATGGCTGTCCATAAACCACTTTTTGTTTTAATTGCACAAGGTCCTTTAAGAGTTGAAGCAAATAGAGATTTACCTGAAGATTTGCACTTGACCGAGTCTCTGTTCTGAGTTGTTGTGGCACTCAAATTGACCAAAAATCAAGGAAAATTAGCTCAACTTACTAAAATTATGGCCGACCACCCATGGAAGACGCTTCAAAAGATGGAAACTCCTATTTTTAGCAAGCTACCTCTCTCCTCACATATAAATAAGACCCTATCATTCCTTCATTCATCATCCCTCAAGCATCCATCAAGCATCATTCTCTCTTTTTCTCTTAGCCTTTTCCATTCCCATGCCTAGCACCATCTCTTCATAGAGATTTTAACAATTAAGCCTTTTAAAGAACCCTTGGTCGGCCATCTTGGAGAACCATCAGCAAAGGAGCAAAGCAAAGGAATGAAGGAGTCTCGTCAGTCAGAGTCTTGGGTGATAGCCACTCTGAATTGGGTTTAATCCTTATTTTCTTTAACTTAAGATAAAGATGTTTGCTATGTGTTCGTTGTTCTTGTTTACAACAATGTTAGCTTAATTTTATTTAAGCTAGGATGATTGCTTTGATTAAATAATATTTATTTGATTCATGCTTATAATGTTTGTGCCTCAATCAATCATGTTTTCAATTAAAATCAAGTCTATATTTCGTTCATACGTGATTGAAATGCACCTGAATTAGCTGACCGATCCTAACCAAACGATGGCTAATGGACGCATAATTAAAATGTACATGCTCAATTTAGATCCTAGCATGATTAAATTGTAGGTTGTATAACAACTCTAACCAAGCTCTGTTATCTGCATAGTTTTTAGATTTGTGTTATTTAAATTGTTTCAAACCTAACACGTCCCTGTTACCTTACACGAATGCTAAGGAACCCTTAGTAAATAAGGATCAGTAAAATGCATATTTACTAAGTAAAAGGTTCCGAAAAGACCTAATGTGGTTTCCAAACTCATGAAAGATCGAGTTGCCATGGAATGTTTTTCCGAATATTATTAAGCATGTTGATAATAAATTGAGTTTAACTAAAGTAATTGTCCTAGTTTATTTATGTTATAATTTTTGCAAATTGTGTTTAATTTTACTAAAATCTATTTCAATCATATAGTTTGCATACTTAGGATAATTGGCATTAGGGATCATTGCATTTAGTTTAATATATTTTAATCACCACTTCTCAACTATATTGTGTTTTTATTTACCAAATTGTTAATATAATTTTACAAATTAAGTGACTTAGCACAAATACAATCCCTATGGAGACGATAACTCGATACTTACTTATTACTTGATAACGACTGTGTACACTTGCACAAACCTAAGTGTTAGAAGGTTCCCCAAAAGTTGAAAGACCTGGGATGTTTTTCTATTCCCACAGAAATAGGGAGCATTCATTTTAATAGAGCTCTATGTGACCTAGGAGCTAGCATTAATTTAATGCCTTTATCTATTTATGAAAACTCGAGTTAGGGGACCTCAAAAACACCCAGATAACACTATAGTTGGCTGACAGATCCTCAGTACATCTGAAAGGAGTATTGCAATATGTGTTAGTTAAAGTGCACTACTTTATCATCCTGACAAACTTTTTAGTTCTAGACTTTGAAGAAGATTTAGAGATGCTGGTCCTGTTAGGGAGACCTTTCCTAGCAACTTCAAGGTCTGCCATTGATTTAGAAAATGATAAATTTATAATGAGGAATAATGGTGAAATCGAAATCTTTAAATGTGGTCACCAACAGAGTGGGAAAGGTAGGAAGAAGTTAGGGGACCGCCGCCATGAATTATATAGTTATAAACCTAATAATCCTGAATCGAGGGACATCCTTCCTTTAATCCATGCAACTCGAAAAAACAGGTTCAAGGAAAGGAATAAGCGAACAAAGATGGAGTGGCATGACGAGCGATGGGCTAATACTGAAAGAACAATGGAATTTTCCTTATGTGAATTAATGATGCTGTAGGATGAATACGGAAATAAAACTTGAATTACTTAAATTGATATTTGAATTTTTGTAAAATTTTGTATATTTAGCTAATTGTATAGTCTAGATTTTAAATTTTATTAAATTTATGTTCTATAGAAACCGTAACACTCTAGAAATTGGAATTTTGGATGAAAATAGAGCCAGTGTCGCAATGTAACACCCTATACCTAGTTCGGTAGCCAAGCCCAAATATCAGGATGTGACACCACTGTCACGCATCACATACATTACAAAATGTCACATTAATAGGCAATTATCCTCTTTATTAGCGTTTTTAAAAATTTCTAAGTCAAGCATATATTAATCATCATTAAAACATGCCAAACATACTTCAAACAAACTTAAAATGAGAATTAAACATGCATTAGAGCCACTTAGCAAAATTCCAAAACAAATTACACAGGTATTGATACTGAAACAAAGGTATCTATATTTCTCTTATATGTTATTGATACTGATTGGAAAATTGATACCAAAACAACATTCTATTTCTCGTCTAAAAATCAAACCCCAGAATTTATCAGTACCTTTATTAAAGTATCGATTATTTTACCCTGAGTATTGATACTCGTGGTAAGGTATCGATACTAAGTTACAATACTGACTTCCTACACATCGAAATATCACAGATGTATCGTTTTTGTACTCGAATATCGATAACACTGCTCTAGACCACAAAAATACAACATATTTAAGCATTAATTCCAACATGCATCATTTACCTCTTTAAACAAATGTCAAAATGACCAAAATAACAGTTTAAAACAGCAAAAACATGTCTGAGCAAGAATCAACATACCAAGGTCCAAGCCTATAGTTCCTAGGAATAATTAAGCTACAAAATACCCAAAAGATTATGACAATATCATGCAACAATTCTACCACATTATTCAATGTCCATTGATCATACATACAGTTCATGGCACTTCAACATAACAAATATTTAAACCAAAACAATACCAATGAAATAATTATGACATCCATCAAAAGTGCTAGAAAATTAAACTCATAAAATATCACAAGGACTACAATAATAATCAAAAATAGTCTAACCATATTGCCTTATCTCCACAGTGGAATAAATAATATTAATACCACTTACATAAATACTAAAGCCTAACATGGATCACTTTCTTGGTATCCCCGTACTGCTTACATTGCTAGCGCTTAATATCTGCAATGGTTAGAGAGTGTGGGTGAGTAAACAAGCTCAGTGAATCTCAAAGTAACCACAAAGTAAACAAAATATGAAAGGTTATACAAGGGCATACTACAACATGTTCACAAACATATTCTAACCAAGTCAAAATAACATATTCACGTTTCATTAAATCATAGAACTATCATATACTCCTTCATGCAATTACACTAAACTGGCTTTTATATATAATTCATTGAACAAAAATTCATTCAGACTAAACAATGTATACATGCTTTAATAACTCACAAGTCTAGCTGATATATTCACATGCATTCACAAGTTAAATAGAAATGACCCAAACCACAATTACATACGTAATTTACTATGAGAACATACTAACATTTTCATGAAACTTAAATAAACTCATTTAGCATATTATTCACATGTTTTGCATCCATCTCACATTGTATTATCACAATATATAAGATCACATCTAAACGATAATTTCACATTTTAAGTTATTCTTAACATTATAAACACCTCAAAACTCTCTCAAACACAAAAACCCCCTTGTCATTAAAAACCTAAACTCATTTCTTACCTCTTATTACTAGATCACTATAGAATTTTTTCTATCTATTTGATACAGAAATGAAGGGGAAGTACTAAAAGGAGCGACCACAAACGAATAGTACAAGGAATCCAATGCATCTTCTTTTAAGGTTAAGGGTTTCTAACTTTTATTTTTATTATTTCATTGGAAATTTTGCTTGTTAGTTCGTTAGTTAATGAACATGAAAAAATATTCAAAATGCCCCCACAAAAGGTTAGAAGAACTCATGAACCAAAACCTTCAAAAGTTTGAAACCACTATAATTTTCCAAATCCAAACATTGAAAAATATTTTGTAGAATTTCAAGGACAAAAATTTATTCAAGAGGGGGGATTTGAACCCTTAATAGTTCTTTGTTAGGATATATGACCTTCAGTTAAATATCATAGATGAGAACATTTTTCTACATTCTCAAAAGACTTTACTATTGTCCCTGTAGTTTAAGAATTTTATACATCATTACGGGACCAAGAGTTTAGAAAAATTGAAGGTCGTACATGGGAATTAATACTTGTGCGAGGGAAAGATGTACGAATCACCCCCTTGGGTCATTTGTGAATTTTATAATGCTCCATTCTGTGAAAATGATTTTGTAAAAGAAACTGATTTGGAATACTTCGACACTTAGATATGGATAGCTTTATAAGCTGTATAAGGGAAGGGGTGAATGGAAATGTCATTCATGTACTAATATCCCAACCTTCTTTAATCAAGCAATAATGTTTCATGAAGCAAAATTGTAGATTCAATTTCTATGTAATAAAATAGCTTCTGCTTTGAACGTTTCTAATGTCAATACTTTTTGAGCGATTTTGTTTTACACTATTTTGTAGAAAAAAAATATGCATTGTAACATGGATTTACCAAAATATGAAGTGACGTGTTAGTGGCCAGAGAGTGGGAGTCTTTTTCCTCACTTTTTGTAGCCTTATGTAAGAGAGAAGGTGTTCCGATGGCATCTATTGAGCAATTAATGAAGCCATCTTAAAGCATAATTGGTGACACTTTATATACATAGTACACTGAGCTGCGGGCTAAACAAATTAAAGAAAGAAAGAAATGCTAGCAAAAGATGATGGCCACTCCGATTTCATCATAAAGAAAAGTAAAATCGATCGCTCAATAGGAAATTGGTGAGACCAGTCATCCCAAGCTAGACTGGATGATACACTAGATGTAGGACTCGGGTCCAATTTTTCAAGAATTTTCACGGTAAAACATTATTAGGGTATCTAACTATACGCCAGATATGTTTAGGCCCTCATATCTAGAAAAGGATGAAGTGGAACAGGAGATTGAAGAAGAAGGAGCTGAGGAGGGGGAAGAAAATGAAGAGATGGATTTTGAGGACGATGATTGAACTTTTAGTTTTTTTTAAAAAGGTTGTATTATTTTTAATTTATTTAATTTGTAAGGAGTAGGAGTAAATAATAGTCTAGTAGTTGTTTTGGGTTTAAATTTTCCGTGCAGGAACTCCATATGGAAGAAGCAAAATGATTTTGAGCTATCAATGATCAAAGGAGGAGGCACCCACTAATAGTTTACGAAATTATCACGATCAATCAGGTAACCTCTTTCCCTATCTTTAGAAGGGCTACACATTGAGGGCAATGTGTTATCTAAAGTGTGAGGGATAACATAGAAAATTTGTTTTAAATTTTTATGCTTTTCTTTAATTTTTCTTATCATTTGCATGCTTGAGCTTGTAGAAATACAAGTGATTGGTTAGGAGCATATGCATAGGTTGATTGTATTTACAATTAATTAGGCATGAGAATAGGTGATTTTGAATTTTTGATTATTAGACTAATAAGTTCTAAATCTTACATTGTAAATAAGTATGAAGCAATTGAATGTATGAATTGATATAGAGAATACAAGGAAAATATTATGCTAGTATGAAAGATAAATTGTTGAATCTGTGATTAATTGGTTGACTAAATTTGTGAATATTAGATGCCTAGGGATTCTTAAGGCATTGTTTGGGATACACCAAGAGTAAAAAAAAACTAACCCTATTTATTCATCTTTAGTACATATTTTGAGCGAAAAAACACTTCTTGATGAACCTCTGTACAAAACCTGAGCTAAAAATGATAATTTATGCTTACCTTTTTCTTTGGTCCTGAATTGCTTGATTATAGACGCCTGACCATACATATTGAGGGTTAAGTAGATACATTACAATGGTTTTGTAAAAACAGAGTGATAGGAAAGATTAGTGGAGTATAGTGATTATAGGTCAGCTTAAAAGTACAAAAAGAAAAATGCAAAAAGCAAAGTAAACGAGTAGAAAAAGTATGAAAAAAGTGAAAGCAATTGTGAGTGAGGTACTGTGAAAAAAAATGAAAAAAGTGACAAAGTCACAACTATAGAAAAACTCGGCCATTATTGCAAAAAAACTCATGAGCTAGCCGTAGTTACTATATGATACTAAGATTTCCTATAAGGAGATAAAAGGAAGGTGAGAGAAGGATAAATAAGGTGGTGAGTGGGAAGGGGCCACTAAGAGGGATAATAGGGGACAATATGATACGCCAAACTATTTTTGTGCTTGAAATTATTTGATGCTTACTATTGTTGAAATCCATACCTGTCCTAAGCCTTAGAACGTTACAAGTTGAAAAGCCCTATGTGACCTAGGTAGACTTGTTCAGAATTTGAAATCATACTAAATAATTTCATATTATGACTATTTGTATTCCGCTAGGATAATCAAATTACTTTTACAATTGATGGATGGATTCATACATTTGAGACCCTTAATGCTTGTATGTTTTTTAATATACTGAACTTAGGTGTTTGATAGCAAAAGTGGTAAGTTAGCTATCTATCATGCCAAAATTATGCGTGAATATGAAATGCATATTCATGTGCTCCAACACTAAATATTTGTACCATACTTACTCAAGGGTCATCTTTTCATTTATTTTTCATTTGTTTTTCTTGAGAACAAGGAAGAGTTTGATCTGCCATAACTCGATGTATCAGATTAAACTAGTTTTCGCACTTTAGGAGCTTGAACATAAGCAATTTAGTTAAGTTTTAAATACATTTTCATAAGTTTAGTTAAGTTTAATAAAATGTGTAATTTAAGTCTTTTATTAACCTTAGGGGTTGAATGAGGCCTAAGAGTGAGCTAATATACTTTGTGAGTGCACAGGAGACCGTTAGAAGGCGTACTAACTCGATACTGGTCGCTAGGTCACAACACGGAGCATTGGATATCACAACATAGGGAGTAGAATAGAAGAATTCCAAGACCACCTTCAATGTTGCGACACAGCTTGAGGATGTCGTGACATACCCCTAAAGAAACCATAAAGATGAGGATGCTGCCCCCGATGTCGTGACACATGACCTGGTGTGTTGCAACATCGCCTCTATACAGGAAATAATTACGGGTTAAGGGTGTTTTGATCTACACAATCAAATGTTAAACATGAACACGATTGGTAACCTAGGGTTAAGGACGACGACCAACCTAAAATCTATAAATAGGCTCATTTAGGACATGTTACAAACACTTTGGAGATTGTATTATTTTCTCTTTAGGTTTAGTCTTTTGTTTTTCTCTTTTCTTAGGTGGTAGATTTTATTTTCGTTTTTGTGATTTACTTATGTGGGAAGATCGGATTTGTGAAATACAATCAAACTTTGTGAGGATTCAATACTTAAATATAAATACAAATCAGGCTTTTTCTAAACCTTATTTTCTTGAATTATTCTTCATTTTTATTCCTTTTATCAAGTTTATATCGTTTACTAGATCCATGAGGAACTAATCCTCCTGTGGGGGATTAGTAAGTGGAAGTATGATTTATTAACTATTTTGTAGGGGCTTCTTAGGGGATCAATTGTTCAAGAAAGGGAGAACCTAGGCCCTAGGCCTAACAACCCTAGGAAGTTATTAAGGTGGGAATTAACCTAGATTTGGTATGACCTCTCCGTGAACTCTTTAACCTAGAATTGGTCTGGACTGTGAGGTCGAGAGATAACTAGTTCTTGTCGATTGGGAATTCTAGTAGAAGAATCAGAAGATCATGCTAGGGTATTGACTAGCTGATTGAACAAGAAAGCCCAATATGACAGTTGATTATGATTATTGAAGCGATTTAATCACCCATGCCAAGATTTGATACATTTTACTCTTCGATTTTTCGAGTTTTATTTAATTCCTTACTATCTTTTGGTATTATTTTTAGTATAGTTTACCAAAACCTTTCTTTTGATTCTCGACACTATAATTCAATTAAAGTACTAATTGGATATGTATATGTTTAGATTAGACTTGATTTAGTGCTTGCCTCCCTTGGATATGATCCTCTGAGTACTTACCTACTCCATTGTAACTATATTACAATCCGACCCGCACACTTGCGGATACCCGTTTTTCATATCTTTTTTGCAGAATTTCTACTCCGGACATTGGTACGTCTGGAGGCAGTCAACGCACAACCTACAATTGGTAACAGTTGTATTTTCTTTGAAAATTTGGCGACATTACTTATGCGACGAGAAATGTCATATAGTCACTGATGATAAAAGTTTGAAATACCTAATGACTCAGCAAGAACTGAACCTAAGACAATACAAATGGTTTAAACTTTTGAAATATTATCATTGGGTCATTGATTACCACTCGAGTAAAGCTATTATTGTAGCTATTACGTTGAGCCAAAAATCTCTATTTGCGTTGAGATCTATGAATGCCCAGTTAACCATGAGACATGATGGATCTATTCCAGCCAAGATGAGGGCTAAACCGTTGTTCCTGTAGAAAATTAAGGAGTTACAAAAAGTGATTCAAATTTGCAAGCAACATGAGTACTAGTAGAAAATGAACAGGCAATTGAGTTCAATATTAGTGATGATGGCAACTTGTATTCTTGCAATCGGTTGTGTCTACTGAATGATTCTGAGCTAAAACGGGAGCTTTTGCATGAGGTATCCGGGCAAAAAAAGAATATATAATGATTTGGAATCGTTGTACTAGTGGCCGGGAATGAAACGTAAGATTTTTGAAATCGTATCAAAATGCTTGATATTATAACAACTCGTTTTCAATGTAATCAGAATTGTGATTTTGGGACCACAAGTTTGAAGTCAAAAAATTTATTTTATTATTATTTTATTGTCTACAGCATGATAGTGTTATCGTATAAAATTTTCCTTCAGAAAATTGTATCGTTTACATGCTCAATTTGGTGAAAAGGACTAAATCGCGTAAAGTGAAAAAGTTGAGTTCTAATAGCTAAAAGTATGTAATAGCTATAGAACATTAATGTATGAGCCCTTATGTTGTAAATAGACCTTTAAAATGTGTAGTGGACAAGTTTGGACATCATTAGTGGGATTTAGTAAGGTTATATAAGTAATTTAAAAATTAAATAAACAAAATAAATAAAACAAAACCAAATTTACCTTGTCCATCTTCTCCTAGCTGAAATTCTAACGAAGAAATCACCATTGTTAAACCTTCAACATTCGACCAACCATTCTTAGTGCATGTAAGTGCATTTTTATTCGGTTTTTAATGACTTCTATGTTTTTAGAGTCGTTGTAGCTTAATCTAGCTACGCCGATGATTAATTTGTAAAACTGTTAAAAGGTTAAGGTTTTCCATGAATTAATATGTACGAGTTTTGAGGTTTTATGGAAGAAAATGGTTGGTTGTTGTTAGATAAGCAACTTATGTAAAGGAATTTTTGAGGAATTTGTCATTTAGGGAATTAATTGATAATAGAAAAATGTTCATGGTAAAAATATGAAATAAATGGAATATAGGGTTTGCTAGGGGCTTTTTGGATATTCGGCTAGCAAAGGTTGGTACTAAATTGCATGAATGTCCATTTTATGAGCTAGGGACTAAATTGCAAAGAAATTAAAAGTATAGGAGCAAAATAGTAATTTTTACAAGATATGAATTTGGACTAAATTGAATGAGTTAGAAATTAAATTGAGTTAAATTTGTCTGTATAGATCAAGTTAGACCTCGTACAGAGTTAGATCGAGGAAAGATAAAGTCTCAGATTAATCACCTCCGTATCTTTGAATACTCATCGAGGTAAGTTTGTGTGATTAAATTGAGTTTATATGTTTTATATTGAATTATTTATGAATTGTGAATTGTTATAAATTTACAAGGTTGCATATCTAACGAAGTTTGACAAATCTCGAGTCCTGTTTGAACCTTAGGAATCCGTAGGATACAAATGACATGTCATTAGGGTTACATGATTTGGTTGAGGTCCTACATGTGTTGTGGATACTCCATAGCTCTTGGGAGCATATCGATTTATAGCTCGTGAGAGCATATCGGTTTATAGCTTGTGAGAGCATAGTGATTTACAGCTCATATAAGCATACATGTACATTAATTGATAGATTACACTTATATAAGCTAGCGCACTATGTGTGAGCTATCCCGGGTATCCAACGACATTCTAATCGGTTCAATGAGAAATGTTCTATTACGAAATGATAAGAGTTTGATACGAACTATTACAGGTATACATGTGAATTACATGAAAATGTGGTTATATGATATATGGAAAAATAAAATGGATGATACATGTATATACAAATTGATCAATGGTTATGTTCATTTATGATTATTGGCTTATATGTGTATTTACATGGTTAACATGGATGATGTATATGTGCTTAGGCATTTGGCCAAATTGTGTTGGGATAGGCTTGTTTACTTACCTATTAGATGACTAAATGGTAAGTTATATTTTATATTATACGAACTTACTAAGCTTAAATACTTACTCTGTGTTATTTTTCGTGTTTTATAGTGAGTCGGAAGCTCGATTGGGTTGGAAGTTTGTCAGAGATATATCACACCATCCATTGGCTCTTTTGTTACATTCGGATGTTTAATTTTAGTTATAATGGCATGTATAGGCATTTGGCTAATGTTGGCCTATATGTTTGGTTGTTGAAATGGGCATTTGTTTGGCTTGTGTTTTGACACTTTGACTATAGTATGAGTTTAGTATATGGGATGTAATATTAACTTTCTAATGGTTGATGTTTGGATTGATATGCTTGAATTATGGGAGATGAAATTATGGTTTGAACGTGCATATTATATAAGTTGTGTATTTTGTTGGAATTGCTGTGAATTGGCTTATAGGTATGTGCAACGTTGTGTGTAGGTACATGCCAAATTGGGTGAGAAAATGGCTTCTAAAATAACCTATATTCGTCCACACGAGCAGAGACACGGGCATGTGTCTCAACCGTGTGTGACACACGGTTAGGTCACACGGCCGTGTGTCCACTGTAGCTTTCATAGGGTTACAAGTCAGGTTATTAAATCGCCTAGCACATGGCCTGGCACATGGGCGTGTGACTTGGCTGTGTGACCCAAGTCTGTGAGTTACACGGGTACGGAAACGGGCTGGGACAGGGTCGTGTGTCCCTATTTCGAATGCCCACACAACCTGAGACAGGGGCGGGTCTCTTGGCTGTGTGAGTCACACGACCTGGCCACACGGCCGTGTGACCCCTGTAGTGTTAAAATTTTTTAATGTTTTTTAAAAATTCTCTAAATTTCTAATTTAGTCCTGACTTATTTCTAGCACTTATTTAGGGCCTCGAAGGCTCGTTTAAGGGACCACATATATGTTTTAAAATGGAATTAATATGTTTGTTGATATGATATGAAATGTTTGAAATTTCTGTCTGTTTGAATTGTAAACTCTGATAATGCTCTGAAACCCTGTTCTGACAATGAGTATAGGTTAGGGGTTTTACATTTATTGGTATCAGAACTACGGTTTAGTCGATTCTTGGACTGAACATAGCGTTTACGAGTCTAGCTATACATGCCATTATATAACCTATGATAGTGTGATATCTCCTGACTGTTTTAAAACATGTTTTCATATAGCAATGACATCCAACTGAGTTGAGTCCGATGAAGTTGAAAGTAACGCTCAAGCCTTCGGTCATGGAGTAGCATCGAGTAACACAAGGCTCGTATCTGAGGGTTGGGGAGGAGAGGCTAAAGAAGCCTTCTTCCAGATGATGAACAAATGATTTACTAAGTTTGTTTAGGCGAATCTGGCTACTCAACAACCTCCACCCCCTCCTGATCCTCAATCGGTTGTCGTTATTCCTCAAGTTTTGGAACCAATCCAAATTTGTAAGCTGCCTGCCGAGATGATTCGTAAGTATGGGGCTAAAGAATTCTGAACTACTGCTAAAGATGATCCTGAGAGAGATGGATTTTGGTTAGAGAATACAATCAGAGTTTTTGATGAACTATCCTGTTAACAGGCTGAGTGTGTTAAATGCATGGTATCGTTATTGAAAGATTCGACTTGCTAATGATGGAACACTTTAATTTCTGTTGTACTAAGAGAGCAAATTATCTTGGAATTCTTCCAAACTGAGTTCCGAAAGAAATATATTAGTTAGAGGTTTTTGGATCAGAAAGATAAAGAATTTCTTGAGCTCAAATAGGGCCATATGTCTGTATCAGAGTATGAGCGGAAATTTTTTAGACTGATCAAATATACCCGAGAATGTATTCTGACCGAGACTGCTATGTGTAAAAGATTCAAAAAAGGTTTAAACGAGGACATTAAGCTTTTGGTTGGAATTCTTAAGCTAAAAGAATTCGTTGTATTGGTTGATCGAGCACATAAAGTTGATGAACTGAATAAAGAGAAAAGATATGCTGATTTTGAAGCTAGAGGCTCGAGGAAGAGATTGACTGGGAAGTTATATCAGTCAGTGTCAAAGAAATCAAAAGAATATCACAACCGTTCTATAGCTTCTGTGGGTTATTCTAGTAGAGATAGAGGTACCCAACATTTGAGTCTGAAACCTCAGGCTACATCTGTAGCAAGTATGGGTAGTGTCAAAGATGTTTGGCTCGAGTGCAAGCACTTTAAAATACTACATTATGGTGAGTGTCAACTAAAGAATGGAGCATGTTTCAAGTGTGGTCCTCTTGATCACTGTCTCAGAGATTGCCTAGAAAAATTTGGGAAAGTGAAAACTCAGATCACGAGGTTGAACAATACTACTATGAGAGGTAGACCACCTCGTAATCCTAGAAATATGAGTGGTAGTCGAGGTGTTACAAAAGATTCTACTGTGAGATCTGAGGCACGAGCACCAGCTAGGGCTTATGTTATTCGCGTACGAGAAGATGCTTCTGCGCCATATGTTATTATCGGTATTTTCTCTATTTTTTGATATTGATATTACTGCTTTGATTGAGTCTATTGAATTTGTGGTTAAAGTATAAAACCCCCTAGGTCAGTATGTGCTAGTTGATAAAGTTTGCAATAATTGTCCTTTGATGACTTGAGGTTACAATTTTTTGGCTGATTTGATGCTATTACTGTTTGATGAATTTCATGTTATTTTAGGCATGGATTGGTTAACTCTACACGATGCTATTGTGAACTGTAGACGAAAGCTTATTCTATTGAAATGTCAGAATGGTGACATGCTTCATATTGAATCAGATAGTCTGAATGAGTTGCCTGTTGTTATATCAGCTATGTCAGCGCAAAAAAAGGTTTCGATGCGTATCTTGCTTATGTTTTGGACACTAAAGTATCTGATTCGAAGCTTAAATCAGTATCGGTGGTTTGTGAGTATCCTAATGTATTTCCAGAGGAGTTACTGGGATTACCGTCGATCAGAGGGGTTGAGTTTGCTATTGAACTAGTACCAGGGACAACACCGATATCAATAGCATCTTACAGAATGGCTCCTACTGAGTTGAAAGATTTGAAAGTACAGTTGCAAGAGTTGATAGAGAGGGGTTTTGCTCGACCCAATTTTTCACCTTAGGGTGCACCGGTTCTGTTCGTTAAGAAAAATAATGGATCAATGAATTGTGTATAGACTACCGTCAACTAAACAAGGTTACAATCAAGAACAAATATCCACTACCTCGTATTGACGATCTATTTGATCAGTTGAAAGGTGTCACAGTATTCTCGAAGATTGATCTTCGTTCTGGATACTATCAGCTACGGGTGAAAGATTCGGATCTATAAAAACTATATTCAGAACTAGGTACGGACACTATGAATTTCTGTGATGCCGTTTGGTTTAACTAATGCACCTGCAGTATTTATGGATTTGATGAACAGAATCTTCAGACCATATTTTGACAGATTTGTTATGGTGTTTATTGACGACATTCTGATATATTCTCGAGACGAGTCCGACCATGCTAAGAACTTGAGGTGTGTTGCAAACTCTATGTGATAAATAATTATTTGCCAAATTTAGCAAATGTGAGTTTTAGCTCCAAGAAGCCAATTTTCTGGGACATATAGTATTAACTAAAGGCATCAGAGTTGACCCGAGTAAAATTTCAACAATTGTTGACTGGAAACCATCGAGAAGCATATCCGAGATCAGAAGTTTTCTAGGACTAGCTAGTTATTACCAAAGATTTTCCAAAGGGTTATCAATGATAGCTACACCGATGATGCAACTTTTACAAAAAGATAAGAAATTTGAATGGTCCTAGAAATGTCAGCAAAGTTTTAATTAGTTGAAAGCACTGTTGACTAAGGCACCAGTTTTGGTTCAGCCTGAATCGGGTAAAGAATTCGTGATTTTCAGTCATGTATCTTTAAATGGTTTAGGCTGTGTATTGATGCAGGAAGGCAAAGTAATAGCTTATGCTTCCAGACAGTTAAAGCCGCATGAAAAGAACTATCCGACACATGACCTAGAATTGGCAGCTATTGTGTTTGCACTGAGAATTTGGTGACACCATTTTTTCAGTTAAAAATGACATATATCTACCATTCATAAAAGTTTGAAATATCTAATGTCGTAGAAAGATTTGAATTTGAGACAACGTATGTGGCTTAAACTGTTAAAAGATTATGAGTTGATTATTGATTATCATCCGGGAAAAGCAAATGTAGTTGCTGACGCTCTCAGTAGAAAGTCTTTATTTGATTTGCGAGCAATGAATACACGACTGACATTATCTGATGGTGGTTCAATCTTAGCTAAGTTAAAAGCTAGACCGATGTTTTTACAGCAGATCTGTGAAGCTCAGAAATGTGATGATAATTTGCTAGCTAAACGGGCATAGTGTGAGTCGACTTCTGATTCAGAATATCAGATTGGACCTGATGATTGTTTATTGTTTAGAGGTAGAGTTTGTGTACCGAAGATGAGCTCATTCAGAGAATTTTGCACGAAGCTCATAGTGGTAGCTTGTGAGTTCATCTGGGAAGTAATTCTATGTACAGTGATTTAAAACAAATGTACTGGTGGTTGGGAATGAAACGTGAGATATCTGACTTTGTATCTAAATGCTTAGTATGCCAGCAAGTTAAAGCTAAACATTAGGTACCTTCTAGGTTGTTATAGCCAATGATGATATCAGAGTGGCAATGGGATCGAGTTACTATAGACTTCACAATGGGTTTACCCTTATCTCCGAGAAAGAAAGATTTCATTTGGGTTATCGTTGATCGTTTGACAAAGTTTGCACATTTTATTCTGGTACGTACAAGTTTCTCCCTTGACAGATTAGCTGAGTTATATGTTTCTAATATTGTCAAATTACACGGAGTGCCAGTCTCCATTATTTCGAATAGAGATCTACGGTTCACATCGTGATTTTGAAGAAAGTTACAGGAAGCTCTTGGTACGCAGTTACATTTTAGCACTGCATTTCATCCTCAGACCGATGGTTAATCTGAACGAATAATTCAAATTCTCGAAGATATGCTTCGTTGTTGTGTATTAGAGTTTGAAAGCAACTAGGAGAAATATCAACCGTTGGTTGAATTTGCGTACAACAACAATTTTCAATTGAGCATAAAGATGGAACCGTATGAGGCTCTTTATGGTCGTAAATGTCAAACTCCATTATAGTGGACCGAGCTCAGTGAGAAAGAGATACATGGGGTTGATTTGATTCAGAAGACTGAAGAAAAATTAAAAGTGATCTGAAACAGTTTGAAAGTAGCTTCAGGTCGTCAGAAATCATATGCGAATCTTAAAGTAAATACATTGAATTTCAAGTCGGTGATAAAGTGTTTCTGAAAGTATCGCCCTGGAAGAAAGTTCCTCGGTTTGGTCGCGAAAGAAAGTTAAGTCTGCCATTTATCGGACCGTATGAGATTATCTAAAAGAATTGGACCTGTTGCGTATCGATTAGCTTTACCGTCAAAACTAGAAAAGAGACATAATGTCTTTCAATTGTCTATGTTACGACGATATCAATCTGACCCTTCACATGTTATCTCCCCAATAGATGTTGAAATTCAATTTGACATGTTGTACAGTGAGGTACCGATAAGAATTCTAGCACGAAAAGTGAAAGAACAAAGAAAAAAATAGCTTTAGTAAAGTTCTCTGGCAATTACACAGTGTAGAAGAAGCCCCCTAGGAACCCGATGAAGCTACGAGAAAGCAATATTCGAACCTCTTTTCTAGTAAGATTTTCAAGGACGAAAATCCCTTTAGGGGGAAAGTTGTAACAACTCGTTTTCAGTGAAATCAGAATAGTGGTTTTGAGACCACAAATCTGAAGTCAAAAAATTTATTTTATTATTATTTTATTGTCTACAACTTTGATAGTATTACCATATAAAATTTTCGTTAAGAAATTTTAACGTTTACATGCTCAATTTGGTTAAAAAAACTAAATTGCGTAAAGTGCAAAAGTTGAGTTCTAATAGCTAAAGGTATGTGATAGCTATAGAACATAAATCTATGAGCCCTTATGTTGTAAATAGACCATTAAAATTTGTAGTGGACAAGTTTGGACAACATTAGTGGGATTTAGTAAGGTTATATAAGTAATTTAATAATGAAATAAACAAAATAAATAAAACAAAACCAAATTTACCTTGTCCATCTTCTCGTAGCTGAAATTCTAATGAAGAAATCACCATTATTGAACGTTCAACATTCGACCAACCATTCTGAGTGCATGTAAGTGCATTTTTATTTGGTTTTTAATGATTTCTATGTTTTTGGAGTCGTTGTAGCTTAATTTAGCTAGCCTGGGGATTAATTTGTAAAACTGTTAAAAGGTTAGGGTTTTTCCATGAATCATTATGTATGAGTTTTGATGTTTTATGGACGAAAATGGTTGGTTGTTGTTAGATAAGCAACTTATGTAAAGGAATTTTTGAGGAATTTGTCATTTAGGGATTTAATTGAAAAATAGAAAAATGTTCATTGTAAAAATGTGAAATAAATGTAATATAGGGCCTTCTAGGAGCTTATTGAATATTCGGCTAGCAAGGTTTGATATTAATTTCTTGAATTTCCATTTTTATGAGCTAGGCACTAATTTGCAAAGAAATTACAACTATAGGGACAAAATAGTAATTTTTCCAAAATATACCTTTTGGCTAAATTGAATGAGTTATAAATGAAATTGAGTTAAATTTTTCTGTATAGATCAAGTCAGACCTAGTACGGAGTTAGATCGGGGCAAAGAGAGTTTCAGATTAATCGCGTCCGTATCTACAAATACTTGTCGAGGTAAGTTCGTGTGATTAAAATGTGCTTATATGTTTTATATTGAATTATTTATGAATTGTAAATTGTTATAATTTACATGGTTGCATATCCAACGAAGTTCGACAAATCTTGAGTCCTGTTTGAACCTTAGGAATCCGTAGGATACAAAGGACATGTCATTAGGGTTACATGATTTGGTTGAGGTCCTGCATGTGTTGCGAATACTACACAGTTCGTGAGAGCATACTGATTTATAGCTCATGAGAGCATACTGATTTATAGCTCGTGAGAGTATACTGATTTACAGCTCGTATGAGCATACATGTACATGAATTGACAAATTACAGTAATTTGAGCTAGTAAACTATGTGTGAGCTATCCCGAGTATCCAACGGTATACTAAACAGTTCAACGGGAAATGTTCTATTACGAAATGATAAGAGTTCGAAAAGAACTATTATAGGTATACATGTGAATTACATGAAAATATGGTTATACGATATATGGAAAAATGAAATGGATGATACATGTATATGGAAATTTATCAATGGTTATGTTCATTTATGGTTTTTAGCTTATATGTGTATTTACATGGCTAACATGGTTGATGTATATGTGCTTAGGCATTTGACCAAATTGTTTTGGGATATGCTTGTTTACTTACCAACTATATGACTAAATGGTAAGTTATATTCTATATTATTCGAACTTACTAAGCTTAAATGCTTATTGTGTGTTATTTTTTATGTTTTATAGTGAGTCGAAAGCTCGATTAGGTTGGAAGCTTATCGGAGCTATATCACACTATCCATTGGCTCTTTTGGTACATTTGAATGCTTAAATTTGGTTATAATGGCATGTATAGTTATTTTGGCTAATGTTGGCCTATATGTTTGGTTGTTGAAATGGCCATTTGTTTGGCTTGTGTTTTGACACTTTGATGTATGAGTTTAGTATACGGCATGTAAATATTAACTTTCTAATGGTTGATGTCTGGATTGATATGCTTGAATTATGGAAGATGAAATTATGGTTTGAACGTGCATATTGTATAAGTCTTGTAATTTGTTGGAATTGTTGTGAATTGACACTTTGTTTGAATGGCATTTTTAGTACCATTTGGTATATTTAAGCAATTAAGTTCCATGTTATGCATTAAGGCAAACATGCCTATTAGTTAGTTGATTATTTGGTCAAATTGAATACTTGGTTATACATGTATATATATTGCCATTTGAGGTGCCTATGGGAGTATTGGTTGTATGATATTATATCATATGTATATGACTTGTTTATGCTTGATTTGGATGACTTGTTAAAGCTTATAGGTATGCGCAATGTTGTGTATAGTTACATGCCAATTTGGGTGAGAAAAATGGCTTGTAAAATAGCCTATTTTTGTTCACATGGGTGTGTATCTCAGTTATATGTGACACACGGTTAGGTGACATGGCCATGTGTCCCCTGTAGCTTTCATAGGGTTGCAAGTCAGTCTGTTACACAGCCTGGCACATAGGTGTGTGGGGTTACTTCGATGGGTACACGACCTAGCACACGGGCATGTCACTTGGCCGTGTAACCCAAGTCAGTGAGTTTCATGGGCACGGACACGAGCTAGGACACTTTTGTGTGTCCCTATTTTGAATGCCCACACAGCTTAAGACACGAGCATGTCTCTTGGCTGTGTGAGTCACACGGCCTGGCCACACAGCCATGTGACCCTGGTTGTGTTGAAAATTTTTACTATTTTTTGAAAAATTCTTTGAGTTTCTGATTTAGTCCCGACTTGTTTCTAGCACGTATTTAGGGCCTCAAAGGCTCGTTTAAGGGATCACATGTATGTTTTGAACTGGAATTTATATGTTTTTGATATGATATGAAATGTTTGAAATTTAAACTCTGGTAATGCTCCGTAACCCTGCTCTGGCGACGGATACGGGTTAGGGGTCTTACTAATATGCCAACATGTCAAGGCTGAACACCAGGTACCTTCAGGATTACTACAAACTATTATAATTCCTGAGTGAAAATGGGAACGTGTGACGATGGATTTTGTGTTAGGGTTGCCTATATCATCGATGAAAAAAGATGGGGTCTGGGTTATCAATGACAGATTAACGAAATCAACTCACTTTATGACAACCAAGTCAGATTATCCGCTTGAGAAACTAGCCTAGATATACGTAGTTGAGATTGTTAGATTACACGGCATACCATTATCCATTATTTCAAATCGTGATCCAAGATTTTGCTTTCAAGTTTTGGAGTAAATTACATAAGGCTTTAGGTACTAGATAAAATTTTAGTAGAATTTTTCATCCGCAAACAAATGACCAGTCAAAGTGAGTGATTCAAATTTTAGAAAACATGTTATGACGATACATGTTAGACCTTTCGCATGTAATTACTCTCGATGAGATAGAATTCCAGTCTGATTTATTGTATTAATAAGAATTGATAAATATTTTAGCACGAGAAAAATGTTTAGAATTCCAATCTGAATCTGTTGTTTTAGTTCATTGAGCTTAATGATAAAAATGAAAGAATATGTGAATGATGGTATATGTGTTGTGACCAGAAATGGCTATAATGGATTGAATTGTTATAAACTGTGCATACGTTGATAAACCTAATTGAGATGTTATGTGAATTATACGTGTTTTCCTCACTGTATATCTGAGAACTGTGAAAACATGAATGTTACATACTTAGCTAATTCGTTTTAAAATTATATATAGAAGTGAGTTAATATTTTAATCTATGAATTTACTAATAATATAAATGCTTACTAATAACAAGCTAATTTTGTGTGTTTAATGCACTTATTGATGGTCAATTTTTGAATAGAATTCTACTAAGCTTGTGACTTCTTCTTTTAATTTTGTCAAAACACAATTCGAATATCGAAGTTCAAATAAACAAGCAAATTGGACTAAATTGGAACAAGATGCAAGGAAAGGGGCCAAATTGGAAAAATTACAGAATCAATGGTTGATTAAAAATCAGATTATGAATTTGTCAAACTCTATGAATAGAAAAAAAAAACTAATTTTAGTTGGTTATTAGGCATAATCTTAGGAGGAATCGTGCTAAATTTGGCATATGAAAAGCGTATAAATACCTTGTAATAGTGGCTTGGAAAAGATAATGAATTGAATTAAAAAGTAATTTTTTTTCACACATCTATAGCTTGGCCAACCATTATACCATTTCATTTCATTTTCTTATTTTTGGTTAAATTTCTCTTTAAGCCATTTCTCCTTTTCATCTATCACAATTACGTCTAAATCCACTTTTAAACACCCATCGAGTATGATTAATTTCATGCTAAACGAAATCCCATTTAGCCTTAGGCTGGTTATCATTCTTATAAAAAATCGTGAGATATGAACCCACACTAAAAATTTTTAGCATGTTATTCGTTATCTTTCTGATATATGGGATAGTCACGTTTGTCCCTTAAATTTTATCCAATTCCATCTCAAAGTTCACATTGGGAGGGAGTTGTTTTGGCGTACAGTTAAGAATGCGAGTTGGTTGTATGCCGTATTCGATTTCCCGCAAGCAAATTGGTGTGCCCAATTGGAGAAAGCTAGTTGGGTTCCATCAAGGGAGATAGTGATCAGGTTTAATCGACCCATGCAGTTGAGGCCGTTAATTTGAGTTAGGTTTTTCTAGATCGCAAGAATACTGAGATCTTAAATCGCGAACACGTGTTACATGGTTAGATAATCGGTAAAGGTTAATTTGCAGGTCGTACAGGAACTAACAACACAAGGAAGAGTTAGTGGTTGGGGTGTCCTTGATTGCCATAACCAACTTATTGTTAAGAGAAAGGAAATCTATTTTCAAGGATCTGTTCGAGTTCGAAGTGTACCAAGGCTAAGGTTAAGCATTCACACATTGATTTACCTATTTAATTTAAATTACTTAATTTTATTTTCACAACTATCATTTTGTTATTATTTCATTTTATTTTATACTTGTTTTTCTTTATCAACTAAACTCCCTATTATTTATTTTTTAGCTTTACACGTACAGGTCGTGGGCATGATAGTTGTCTAGACTTAGGAATTAGGTCATGTAAACAAGAAAATTAGGAATCCCAATCCTTGTGAAATCGACCTTACTACTCTATACAACTATTTAATTCAATTAGAGTGTAGGAAATTATATTTGGTGGTTTCGAGGCCCATCAAATATTGACATCATTTCTAAGGATTGGAAAATAATTATAATTTTCATTTATTTTACTTATGAACAGGTCAGAACCGAGGACCTTAGAGTTTGAATTGGAAATCGAGAAATTAGCTCAAACTCTACGAAGAGAAGCAAGTCAATATAGAAAAAAATACCGAGTTAGAGAGGTCGAACATGAAAAACTATCTTACACAGAAGCAATAGACAATACACTCAATGAACTAGAAGAATGGTGAATCAAACCATTCGACAGCTCGCTGCAACACTGAATGAGCAATAGCCGCTGTGCATAACTTATCTGATAGGAGGAACACCATTTGAATTAAAGTTAAGCTTAATTCATTGATTTCCCACTTTCTAAGGTTAACAAAATGAAAACCCCCACACTCATCTTAAAGAGTTCCACATGGTTTGCTTAAGCATGAAACAACAGGGAGTAACCGAGGATGAAATTAAACTTTGAGCTTTTCCTTTTTCATTAGCCAACTCTGCTAGAGAATGATTATTTTTTTTACCTCCATTATCATTAATACATGGTCTCATATGTCTCATTTGTTTCTTAATAGGTTCTTTCCAGTAGCTCGAGCAACCAAGTTAAAGAGAGATATTTTCACAATATGAAAAAAGGAGATTAAATCACTTTAAAGACTATTGGGAGCAATACAACAAGTTGTGTGCAAGCGGCCCACAACTTGGCCTAATTGAATAATCACTTCTTCAATATTTCTATGAGGGGTTACTCCCTATGGAAATGAAGATGATTGATGTCGCCAGTGGAGGGGCACTTATTAACATGACTCCTGAAAAAGCAGGAGAATTAATTTCAACCATGGCTGCGAATTCTCAACAATTTCGACCAACTACAGAACATACAAGATGGATTCATGGGTTAAGTACTCCATCCTTAGAAGATAAAATTGATAAACTCACTAATGTAGTTTAAAATTTACTTGCAGGAAAAATGAACCCAACTCGATTGTGCGAGATTTGTGCAATGGCTGAACATCCAACAGATTTGTGTCCAAGTTTACACGAAGATACAACAGTATACATAGACTTCGTTGAGAATTTCCCAGGGCCACCTCAAAGGCATTATAATCCACATTTGAACATTTACAATGCAGGGTGGAGGGATCACCCAAACCTGAGTTATGGATCGAACCCTCAATACAATCAGCCAAGGCCACCCCTGCCTTAATAGTTTAAACCCCCAAAGTTATCTTTTGAAACCATAGTGGAGAGGTTAGCCATTAGCATTGAAAAATTCTAACAAAAGACGGAAACACATATACAAGAAATAGATAAGAAAATGAGTAAGCTTGTGCTTCGGTCAGTTGATTGGAATATCGAGGGAATTGCCATATCAAACAGAGTCAAATGCATGGCAAAATACGAGTGCTATGACTATAAAAGATGCAACAATTTTGGAGTCAGTACCTGGCACGAGTCCTGATCATGACACTGAATGAGAATAATAGAACCAACAGCTTCCACAGAGTTAGCATCGCTGAAACCGTACATAGTACCACCCCTATTCCTTGAAAGGCTTGCCCAATGTAAAAGGGAGCAAGAATAGAAAGAGCTCCTAGAGATATTTCAAAAGGTAGAACTTAATATTTCCTTACTCGATACGATCGAACATGTTCCACATTATTCAAAATTATTGAAAGAATTGTGCACTAGCAAAAAGAAGCTCTTAGGCAACGAGAGGGTCAATGTAGGAGAAAATGACTCTGCGATTTTACAAAAGAAAATCCTACCTAAGTTTAAAGACAAATGTATGTTTTATATATCTTGCAAATTAGGTAATGTTGGCATTAGAAAAGCCATGTGTGATTTAGGTGCATCTATTAACGTAATGCCACTATCTATTTATAAATTTCTAAACACAAGTCCTTTGAAAGAAACAGGGGTGACCATTCAGCTAGCTGATAGATCAGTCGTGCATTCAGAAGGGGTGTTGGAAGATGTCCTCGTCAAGGTAAATGAACTAATTTTTCTTGTAGATTTCTACATTATTGACATGGAGGATGAAAACTTGAAAAATTCCTCTGATATTCTACTCGAAAGACCATTTTTAAGCACCACATGTACAAAAATTGATGTTCGAAGCGGAACACTAACTATAGAATTTGATGGTGATGTGGTCAAGTTCAATGTTTATAAAGAGATGGGCCACCCCAGCGCAATGAAAAATGTCTCTAGTATCGATATTATTAAACCTTTGACAAGGTTACATTTTGAATATAATGAAGAAGACGAATTAAAAATTATACTTTGCATGAGTTTGGATCTCGATGCTATGGAAAAACTAGACAAATAGGTTACAGTCGAGGAACCAATTCATAAAGTTATTTTTTTCATGAAGGAAGCACAGTTTTCTAGAAGTCAAGATAAAAATTTTGAATTGTCTCCTTAAACTAAACTTTTGCCTTACATTTTTCAGGCCATGGAAGTGGAACTCAAACTATTACTGAAACATTTAAAGTATGTCCTTTTGGGCGATGGAAACACTTTCCTGGTAATAGTTTCAAATAAACATTCGAGACTGGAAGAAGAGAACTCGGTTCGGGTCTTGAGAGACTATAAAGGGCCAATCGGATGGATGATTGCCTATATAAAAGGTTTAAGTCCTTCGACCTATATGCACAGTATTTTGATTGAAGAGAATGCAAATCCAAGAAGAGAAACTCAAAGACACCTCATTCCACCAATGATGGAGGTCGTGAAAAAGGAAATTCAGAAATTGCTAGACACTGGAATGGTATGCCCAATTTTCAATAGCAAATGTGCTATCCTAGTTCATGTAGTACCTAAGAAAATCGATATGATTGTAATTAAAAATTTAGCAGGTGAATTGGTTCCCACTCGGGTTCAAAATGGGTGGAGAGTCTGCATAGATTACAGGGAGTTGAATTCTTTAACTCGAAAAGATCACTTTCCACTTCGTTTTATTGACCAAATGCTTGAACGCTTAGCTGGTAAATTTCACTATTGTTGTCTTGATGGTTATTCAGGTTTTTTCTAGATTCTATTGGCACCAGAGGACTAAGAAAAGATGATGTTTACATGTCTTTTTGGCACGTTCGCCTATAGATGGATGTCGTGGACTTTGCAATGTGCCAACCACATTCTAGAGGTGTATGGTAAACATACTTTTTGTCTAAGTCGAGAAAATAATAGATATATTTATGGATGAGTTCATGGTGTACAGTAATTCTTTCAATGAATGTCTATCAAATCTCAATAAAATATTGAAAAGATATATAGAATTTAATATCATCCTAAATTATGAAAAATGTGATTTTATGGTTGATAAGGGATTAATTCAAGGACATATTGTCTCTACTGGAGGAATTGCGGTTGATAAAGCCAAAACTGACGTTAATAACCCACTACCATACCCCACGATAGTGAGGGGATTTCATTCTTTTCTTGGCATTGCAGGTTTTTATAGGCTTTTTATTAAAGATTTTTTGATATTTAATGACCACTCTGTAACCTTTTGCAAAAAGACAAATAATTTGAATTCGATCAAACGTGCAAGAATGCGCTCGATACTCTTAAACATAAGCTTATTTCAGCTTCCATAGTGTAACCACAAAAATGGGATTATTCCTTGTAGATCATGTGTGATGCAATTGATCACAGTGTAAGAGTCGTTCTTAGGAAAACAATCGAGAAAGAACCCCAAGCCATCTCTTATGCCTCTAAAACATTAAATGTCGCCTAAAACAACTATTCAACCACTAAAAAAGAATTATTAGCTAATGTATTTGCTTTGGAACAATTTAGGTCATATTTGTTAGGCACTAAAATCAATATTTTTTTTTTGACCATGCCACTTTGAAATACTTGATTGGACAAAAGGAGGCGAAACCGAGTTTGATTAGATGGATTCTATTTTTACAAAAGTTTGACCTCAAGATAAAAGAAAGAAAGGGGAACTTAGTAGCAGACCACTTTAAGTCGGTTGCCGCTCTCAAAACGATATGCCTCTGAAGGATGATTTTTTGGACGAGAATCTATTTACAGCACAAACAATTTACCCATGGTATGCAGGCATGGTAAATTACCTTGCTACAGGTATTATCTCTCTTGACTTATCACGTTCTTAAAAGGACAAAATCAAATGAGAATCACAGTACTATATTTGGGACGATCCCTACCTATAGAAACACTATTTTGAGAAAGTATTTTCACGATGTGTCACAAAATTTGAGGTATAATTTATCCTAAATTTTTGTCATTTTTATGCCTGTGGAGGGCATTTCGACCCTAAACATACTGTACATAAGGTACTTAAGTGTGGATTATTTTCTTCACACATTTTTCGTGATGTTTACTTATTTTATAAAACCTGCGAGAGATGTCAAAAGGTGGGAAATCTGAGCCGAAGGAATGACATGCCACTCACACATTTCTATGTTTGGCGCATCGATTTCATGAGCCCATTTGTTTTATCGTATGGTAATATTAATATTGTACTCACTGTAGATTACGTATCTAAGTAGGTAGAAGCCAAAGCTACCCATCGTGATGACACTAGAACTGGAGTATAATTTCTAAAAGAAACTATTTTTTCCAAGTTTGCAACACCTAAAGCATTGATCAGCGACCGAGGAACACATTTCTATAATAAGATGATGAATGCGCTTATGAAAAAGTATGGGGTAAAACAACGAGTGGCTACAACTTATCACCCACAAACAAACAGTTAAGCATGTAACAGTTCGTTTTTAGTGAAATTGGAACAGTGATTTCGGGACCACAAATTTGACATAATATTTATTTTATTATTATTATAAAGGCTAAAATATGTTTGTATTACTGTATAAAAATTTTGTTAAAATATTTTACCGTTTGCATGCTTAATTTAATAAAAAGTACTAAATCGCATAAAGTGCAAAAGTAGAGTTCTAGTGGCTAAAGGTATTAAATGGCTATAGAACCTTGAAATATGAGTCCTTATATGGTAATTAGACCATTAATGAAGATAGTGGATGTACGTGGCTTGGTATTAGTGAAATTTTTAATGTTTTAAAAGGTTATTAATGTAATTTGGTACATAATGATAAATAAAATAAAACAAAATCAAGTTATCATCTCTTTTATTCTTACTTAACTGAAAATAAGGTTTAGGAAGCCATTGGAGAAGCTTCAAAATTTGGCTAGTGCATGGTATGTATTTTAGTCCCGTTTTTAATGATTTCTATCTTTTCGAAACCGTTGTAGCTTAATCGAGCTAGCCTGGGGACTAATTTGTAAAACCATTAAAAGGTTAGGGGGCCATGAATGAATGTGTATGAGTTTTGATGTTTTATGGAAGAAAATGATTAGTTGTTGATAGATAAACAACTTTAATTAAGTGATTTTTGATGAAATTGTCAAATGGAGATTAGGTTGAAAAATTGAAAATATTCAGGGTGAAATTGTGAAATAAATGAAATATAGGGCTTGCTAGGGACCTATATGAAATCTGACTATAGTGGGTTAAGGATGAATTGCATGAATTTTCATTTTTATGAGATAAGGACTAAATTGAAATGGAATCAAAATTATAGGGTCAAAAATGTAATTTTGCTAAATTATGAGTTTGGGTTAAATTGAATAAAATAAGTATTGAATTTAGCTGAATTTATTCATTTAGATCAAGATAAACCTCATACGGCTTTAGATTGGGGCAAAGATAAAGTTTTGGAATAATCGCCTCCGTATCTACGTTTAATCCTTGAGGTAAGTTTGTGTAATCATATTGCATTTATATGTTTTTAATTGAATTATACATTTATTATGGACTACCATATATATATACCGATTGCACATACGACGATGTTACATTGACTACCAAGCCTCGTTTGAACCTTAGGAATTCGTAGAATACAAATGACATGTCATTAAGGTTTACATGATTCAGGTGCTAATCTTGAATGTTGTACCGATGGCTAAGGTCCAGCATGTGTTGCAGATACTCCATAGCTCATGTGAGCAGCATCGTGTAGATAAGTTTCGACCAACAGCTCGTGTGACCAGACCCATTGTCACAGCTCATGTGAGGATTCTGATTCACAACTCGTGTGAGCAGACCTATTTTCACAGCTCGTGTGAGGATTCTGATTCACAGATCGTGTGAGCATACATGTACAGGAATTTATGGATTACAATTATATGAGTTAACACACTATGTGTAAGCTATTCCGGGTATCCAACGGTATTCGAAGTGGTTCAATGGGCATGATTTGAAAGAGATTGGTAAGAGTTCAATACGAACTAAGACATGAACACATACGAATTTCATTGAATTGGTGATACATGGTATAATGAAATTTAAGATAGATGATATATGCATATGATACATGATTAAATCTTGTGATCATCCAAGATTAAATTGTTTATGTTATATGCTTATATTGCTAACATGTTTTGTGTAAATGCTTAGGCTTTGGCCAAGTGCGGTTGGATTATGTCATGTTTAACTTACTTAATATGTGATGAAATGGTAAGTTGGGTTTTACATTATACGAACTTACTAAGCAATTATACTTACTCAGTGTTATTTTCCGTGTTTTCTAGTGAATCAGAAGCTCGTTCGGGTCGGAAGCTTGTCAGAGTTATGTCACACTATCCACCAGCTAAATCGATAGATTTTGGTGTTTCTAAGTTTTGGTTATAATGGCATGTATAGGTATTTTGTTTAATGATGTAGCCATTTGTTTTGGCTTGTGTTTGATGGCATTATGGATGATGAAGTGTTATTAAGTTGGAATGTATATATTTGGCCTTGTAATGGTTGTTATGTTGATATATGTATGTGGCCTTATGATGGTTGATTTTATAGTCCTTATGAAGCTTATATGATGGAAGTTGAACATGGTCATTTTGGTATGAAAAATGTAGTCGGCACATATGGCTTATGATGCTAAATGTTAAATAGTAAATTGGGTACTTGTGGATTTGATTTTGATATGTGAACAAAGTGGTAAGTTTTGGTTAAATTATGCATATGGTTATACATGTTTAAATGTTGTGATTGAGGTGCTTTTGGGCATATTAGTTGAATGCTTATGTACCTTATTTAAATAGCTTAATTATGCATGTTTTTAGTGCAATTTGAAGGCTTGTTCTTATATGTAAATTTCATTGTAGGTATGTGTATAAAAAATGTAGTCGGCACATATGGCTTATGATGCTAAATGTTAAATAGTAAATTGGGTACTTGTGGATGTGATTTTGATATGTGAACAAAGTGGTAAGTTTTGGGTACTTATGATGCTAAATGTTAAATTTATGTACTTATGATGCTAAATGTTAAATAGTAAATTGGGTACTTGTTTCTAATGTGTTTTTAGAGCCTTGAGGGCTCGTATAAGGGACAATATGTATGTTATTGATTGGTGTTGCTATGAATTAAAATGTTTAAAATTTTTAATTTTTTTGAAATGAAAACTCCTGTAATGCTATGTAGCTCTATTTCGGCGACGGATATGGGTTAGGGGTGTTACATTTATTTGGTATCAGAGCTACGATTTAGTCAATTCTCGGGCTAAACTTAGCATGTGTGAGTCTAGATATACATGCCATTATATAACCTGTGATAGTGTGATAACTCCTGACCCATTTTGAAACATATTTTCTTATAGCAAAGACATCTAATCGAACCAACTTCGATGAAGTTGAGAGTAACTCTCAAGTCTCTATTCACGGAGTAACGTCGAGCGGTACAAGCCATTATCTGAGGGTCAGGGAGGAGAGGCTAAGGAAGGCTTATTCATGATAACGAGTAAATGGTTCATAGAGTTTGTACGTACAAACCCGACTACTCAACAACCTCCACCCCCATCTGTTCCCCAACTGGTCCCTGTTATTCCTCAAGGTTTGGAACCTTTACAAGTTAATAAGCTGTCTGTTGATAAGATTCGTAAGTACGAGGCTGAAGAATTTAGAGCTACTGTTGAAAATGATCTTGAGAGAGTAGAATTCTTGTTAAAAAACGTGATCAGGGTTTTCGACAAACTATCTTGTTCACCGGCCGAATGTGTTAAGTTTGCAGTATATTTGTTGAAAGACTCAACCTCCTAGTGGTGGAACACGTTGATTTCAGTTGTGCTAAGAGAACGTATAAGCTGGGAATTCCTCCAAACCAAGTTCCGAAAGAAATACAGTAGTCAGAGATTTCTTCATTAGAAACGCAAATAATTTCTTAAGCTCAAATAGGGTCGTATGTTTGTGTCAGAGTATGAACGAAAGTTTGTCAGACTGAGTAAATATGTCCACGAATGAACTCCAATCGAGAACACCATGTGTAAACAATTCGAGGAAGCGTTAAATGAAGATGTAAAGCTTCTATTCAGAATTCTTAAGCTGAAAGAATTGGTTGTTTTAGTGGATCTGGCACATAAAGCCGAGGAGCTTAGCAAAGAGAAGAGAAAAGTTGAGTTTAAAGTTAGAGACTCGAGAAAGAGATCAATTGGGCAGTCATATCAGTCATCGTCAAAGAGACTAAAGGAATATCAAAACCGTTCTACAGCTTTAGTGGGGCAGTCTAGTAGAGACAGAGGTAATCGATGTTCGAGCCCAAAGCCTTAGGATACATCTGTAGCAAGTATGGGTAGTGTCAGAGATAACAGACTCAAAAGTAAGTGTTGTAAAAGACCACATATCGATGAATGTAGATTGAAGAATGGGGCATGTTTCAGTTTAGTTCCTTCGATCATTATCATAAAGATTGCATAGAGAAGTCCGAGAAAGAGAAAGTTCAGAATATGAGGTCAATCAATAATGCTGCAAGAGGTAGACCGCCTCGCAATCCCAGAAATGTGAGTAGTAACCATGGTGGAAAAAAAGATTCTGTTGTGATATCCAAAGCACGAGTACCTGCTAGGGCTTATGTCATTCGTGCATGAGAGGAACATTCTATGCCCGATGTTATTACTAGTACTTTTTCTATTTTTGATACTGATGTTACTGCTTTAATTCATCTGGATCAACTCATTTGTATGTATGCACAAATTGAGTGTCAAGTAAGAATTTACCTCTTGAGTCCATTGAATTCGTAGTTAAAATGTCGAACTCCCTAGGTCAGTATGTGTTAGTTGATAGGGGTTCCAAGAACTATCCTTTGATGACTCGGGGTTACAGTTTTTTGGCTAATTTGATGCTATTGTCATTCGATGAGTTTGATGTGGTTTTGGGCATAGATTGGTTGACACTGCACGATGCTATCGTGAACTATAGACGAAAGCTTACTGTTTTGAAATGTCAGAACGGTGAGAAACTTCGATTGAATTAGACAGTTTGAGTGGGTTACCTATTCTTATTTCAGCTATGCCAGCGCAAAGATATGTGAGACAAGGTTGTGATGCTTATCTTGCATACGTACTAGATTCTAAAGTATTTGAATTGAAACTTGAATCGGTGCCAGTGGTTTGTGAGTATCCTGATGTGTTTCCAGAGGAGTTACCCGAATTACCGTCGATCAGAGAGGTTGAGTTTGCTATTGAGTTAGTACTAGGAACATCACTAATATCAATAGCACCGTCTAGAATGGCTCCTACTGAGTTGAAAGAGTTGAAAGCACAGTTGCAAGAATTGACAGATAGGGGTTTTGCTTGACCTAGTTTCTCACCTTGGGGTGCACTTATTCTGTTCGTTAAGAAAAATGACAAATCAAAAAGATTGTGTATTGACTACCATCAGCTAAACAATGTTGCGATCAAGAATAAATATCCATATTGATATGTTTGACCAGTTGAAAGGTGCAACAGTATTTTCGAAGATTGATCTTTGTTTTGGCTATTATCAGCTAGGAATTAAATATTCGAATGTGTCGAAAACCGCGTTCAGGACCAGGTATGAACATTATGAATTTCTTGTGATGTCATTTGGTTTAACTAATGCACCTGCCTTATTTATAGATTTGATGAATAGAATCTCCATATCGTATTTAGACAGATTTGTTGTGGTATTCATTGACGACATTCTGATTTATTCACTAGATGAGTCTAAGCATGCCGAGAATTTAAGAATTGTATTGCAAACCCTGCGTGATAAGCAATTGTTTGCTAAATTTAGCAAATGTGATTTTTGGCTCCGGAAAGTCAGTTCTTTGAGACATATTGTATCGGCCGATGGTATTAGATTTGATCCGAGCAAAATTTCAACTGTTATTGACTGGAAACCACTGTGGAGTGTGTCTGAAGTCAGAAGTTTTCTAGGATTAGCCAGTTATTATAGAAGATTCGTCAAGGGATTCTTTATGATAGCTACACTGATGATGAGACTATTATAGAAAGATTTGACATTTGAATGGTCTAAGAAATGTCAGCGAAGTTTCAATCAATTGAAAGCACTGTTGACTGAGGCATCAGTACTAGTTCAGCCTAAATCAGGTAAAGAATTTGTGATTTTCAGTGATGTATCTTTGAATGGTTTAGGCTGTGTTTTGATATAGGAAGGTAAAGAGATAGCTAATGCTTCTAGACAGTTAAAGCCGCACGAAAAGAATTATCTGACACATGATTTAGAACTGGCAGCTATAGTGTTTGCGATAAAAATTTGGTGACACCATTTGTACCGCGAAAATAGTCATATCTTTACTGATCATAAGAGTTTGAAGCATCTAATGTCATAGACAAATTTGAATCTAAGGTAGCGCAGGTGGCTCGAGCTATTGAAAGACTATGATTTAATTATTGATTATTATCCGGGTAAAGTGAATGTAGTTACGGATGCTCAGAGTAGAAAGTCTTTATTTGCTTTGCGAGCAATGAATACGCAACTGATGTTATTTGATGATGGCTCAATTTTAGCATAGTTGAAAGCTAGACCGATGTTTACAATAGATCTACGAGGCTCAGAAGTGTGATGACATGTTGTTAGCTAAACAAAAACAGAATGAGTCAACCTCTGGTTTAGAATTCCATATTGGATCAGATGATTGTTTATTTTTCAGGGGCAGGATTTGTGTACCGAAGAATCTAGAGCTCATTTGGAAGATTTTACAAGAAGCTCATAGAGGTGGCTTGTCTGTTCATCCGAGAAGTAATAAGATGTACAGCGATTTGAAATAGATGTACTGGTGGTTGGGAATGAAACGAGAGATTTTTGATTTCGTATCAAGATGCTTAGTTTGTCAACAAGTTAAAACTGAACATCAGGTACCTTCTGGTTATTACAACTAGTGATGATACCAGAATGGAAATAGGAGCGAGTTACGATAGATTTCACTTCGGGTTTACCCCTGTCTTGATAAGGAAAGATACAATTTGGGTTGTCATTGATCATATAACGAAATTTGCACATTTTCTTCTGGTACATACAGACCACTCCCTTGTAAGATTAGCTGATTATACGTTTCTGAGATTATCAGATTGCACGAGGTACCAGTTTCTAGCACTGCATTTCATCCTCAGACCGGTGGGCAGTCCGAACGAGTAATTCAAATCCTCGAGGATATGCTTTGTTATTGTGTGTTAGAATTCGAAGGTAATTAGGAGAAATATTTACCCTTGGTTGAGTTCGCATACAATAACAGTTATCAGTCGAGCATAAAAATGGCACTGTATGAAACTTTTTATGGTCGTAAATGTCGAACTCTGTTGTATTGGACTGAGCTTAGTGAGAATAAGATTCAAGGTGTTGATTTGATTCGAGAGATGGAAGAAAAAGTAAAAGTGATTCGAGATAGTTTAAAAGCTGCTCTGGATCGACAGAAATCGTATGCGGATTTGAAATGTAAAGACATTGAATTTCAAGTCGACGATAAAGTATTCCTAAAAGTGTCGCCCTTGAAGAAAGTTTTTCATTTCGGTCACAAAGGAAAGCTAAATTCTCGATTTATCGGGCCGTAAAATATTATTGAAAGAATCGGGCCGTAAAATATTACATTCATAACGTGTTTCACGTATCTATGTTACAATGGTACCGATCTGACCTTTCACATGTTATCTTACAGACGGATGTCGAAATTTAGCTTGATATGTCGTATAGTGAAGAACCGATCAGAATTTTGGCTCGAGAGGTTAAAGAATTAAGAAACAAGAGCATAGCTTTAGTAAATGTTCTTTGGCAACATCACGGGATAGAGGAAGCAACCTGGGAACCCGAGGAGGCTGTGAGATAACAATATTCGAACCTCTTTTTTGGTAAGATTTTTGGGAACGAAAATTTCTTTAGGAGGCAAAGTTTTAATAGCCCGTTTTTAGTGAAATTGGAACAGTGGTTTTGGGACCATTAATATGACGTATAAATATTTATTTTATTATTATTTTAATTTGTACAACATGTTAGTATTACCGTATAAAAATTTCGTTAAGAAATTTTACCGTTTGCATGCTTAATTTAATAAACAGGACTAAATCACATAAAGTGCAAAAGTAGAGTTCTCGTAGCTAAATGTATTAAAGGGCTATAGTACCTTGAAGTATGAGTCCTTATGTGGTAATTGGACCATTAATGAAGATAGTGGATGTACATGGCTTGGTATTAGTGAAATTTTTAATGTTTTAAAAGGTTATTAATGTAATTTGGTAAATAATGATAAATAAAATAAAACAAAATCAAGTTATCATCTCTTTTATTCTTACTTAACTGAAAATAAGGTTAGGAAGCCATTGGAGAAGCTTCAACATTCGGCTAGTTCATTTCTAAGTGCATGGTATGTATTTTAGTCCAGTTTTTAATGATTTCTATGTTTTCGGGATCATTGTAGATTAATCTAGCTAGCCCGGGGACTAATTTGTAAAACTGTTAAAAGGTTAGGGTTTTTCCATGAATGAATGTGTATGATTTTTGATGTTTTATGGAAGAAAGTGGTTAGTTTTTTATAGATAAACAACTTCAGTTAAGTGATTTTTGATGAAATTGTCAAATGGGGATTAAACTAAAAAATAGAAAATATTCATGGTGGAATTGTGAAATAAATAAAATATAGGCCTTCCTAGGGACCTATATGAAATTCGACTATAGTGGGTTAAGGATGAATTGCATGAATTTTCATTTTTATGAGCTAGGGACTAAATTGAAATGAAATTAAAATTATCAGGGCAAGACAAACCTCGTATGGCTTTAGATCAGGCAAAGATAAAGTTTTGGAACAATCGCCTCCGTATCTATGTTTAATCCACGAGGTAAGTTAGTGTAATTATATTGTATTTATGTGTTTTTAATTTAATTATACATGTATTGTTGACTGCAATATATATATACCGATTGCATATCCAACGATGTTACGTCGACTACCGAGCCCCGTTTGAACCTTAGAAATTAGTAGGAACAAATGACATGTCATTAGGGTTTACATGATTCGGGTGCTGGTCTTGAATGTCCACAGCTCATGTGAGCATTCTGATTCACAACTCGTGTGAGGTTTCTGATTCACAGCTTGTGTGAGCATACATGTATAGGAATTGATGGATTACAGTTATATAAGTTAGCACACTATGTTGAGCTATCCCGGGTATCCAACGCTATTCTAAATTGTTCAACGGGCATGATTTGAAAGAGATTGGTAAGAGTTCAGTACGAAGTAAGACATGAACACATGTGAATTTCATTGAATTAGTCATACATGGTATAATGAAAGTTGAGATAGATGATATATGCATATGATACATGATTAAATCTTGTGCTCATCCATGATTAAATAGTTTATGTTATATGCTTATATGGCTAACATGTTTGGTGTAAATGCTTAGGCTTTGGCCAAGTGTGGTTGGATTATGCATATGGTTATACATGTTTAAATGTTGTGATTGAGGTGCCTTTGGGCATATTGGTTGAACGCTTTGTACCTTATTTGAATAGCTTGATTATGCATGTTTTTAGTGTAATTTGAAGGCTTGTTCATATGTGGAAATTTGATAGTAGGTATGTGCTTTAGCCGTGTATCCCCTGAAGAAAAATGGATTTGAAATGGCCTATTTTCTGTCCACTATGGCAGAGACACGGGCGTGTGTTTCAGTGTGTGTGACACATGGCCAGGCGACACACTCGTGTGTCCCCTGTAGCTTACAAAAGGTTACAAGTGAGGCTGTTACACGGCCTAGTACACGGGTGTGACCCAAGTCTGTGAGTTATATAGGCACAGACACTGGCTAGGACACAGCTATGTGTCCCTACTTCGAATGTCCACACAACTTGAGACACGGGCGTGTCTCTTGGCCGAGTTAGTCACACGGCCGTGTGACCCTTGCAGTTTGAAAATTTTCATCTTTTTCTGAAAAATACTATATGTTTCTGATTTAGTCCCGACTTGTTTCTAATGTGTTTTTAGAGTTCCGAGGGCTCGTATAAGGGACGGTATGTATGTTATTGACTGGTTTTGCTATGATTAATGATATGAATTAAAATGTTTAAAATGTTTTATTTTTTTGAAATGAAAACTCAGATAATGCTTCGTAACCCTATTCTGATAACGAATACGGGTTAGGGGTGTTATAAAGCAGAAGTCTCAAACCATGAAATTAAGTCAATTTTGGAAAAATAGTGAAACCTGATAGGAAAGACTGGAGCCTATGACTAAATGATGCATTGTGGGCAGACCGCACGACATATAAAGAAGCTATAGGCATGTCACAGTATCAACTCATATTTGGTAACCATGTCACCTTTCGGTAGCATTGGAACACAAGGCATATTGGGATGCCAAACAATACAACATGAAGTTAGATTCCGTAGATGAATATAAAAAATTACACACTCAAGAGCTCTACAAAATCTGGCGTGATGCGTATGAAAATGCCTAAGTTTACAAGGAAAAACTAAGGCGTTTCATGACTAGAAGTTATCTCATAAACAATTTTTAGTTGGATAAAAGGTGTTATTTTACGATCCCACACTAAGGATTTTGCAGGTGAACTTCGAACCAAATGGCTTTGTCCTTTTGTTATTACTCAAATGTTTCCTCATGGTACAGTTGAAATTAAGAGCGACGAGTCAGGAAAATGTTTTAAGGTCGATGGGCAAAGGTTAAAACCTTTTTACTAGAATTTCCAAGTACACGTGGTGGAAGAATTAATTCTCAATGAGCCATACGAATAAACTTTCAAGTCGTCGAGCTAACGACGTTAAACAAAAGCACTTGTTGGGAGGAACCAAAATTATTTATTTAATTTTATTTAATTTTTAATTTAATTAAATTGATGTTGAAAAATAAAAAGAAAAATAATAAGATTTTTATTTAACCCATTTAAACGTGTTGTTTCCTAGGAACTTTGGCATGCCACATTCAGTGCTGCCGTTTTTCTTCATATAACCAACCCAACACTCAAACCCAAAATCAACCCAAAATGAGTTAAAAACAAACCCCAAAACCAACTAAATCCCATCACCTACCCAAATAAAAAAACCCAAAACGAACCCGAACTCATAATCTACCCTAATAAAAAAATCCCACAACCCAAACCTTACCCAAATAAAACCAATTGGTCGAATTTGGCCCAAAGAAAGAATAAAAAAAAAGAACTGATCCACGAAAACACCCCTTCCCATTTTCCTTCTTTTTTTCCCCTTTTCTTCTCTTCTTTTCAAAAAATGAACCCTAAAAAAAAGGGCAAATTACCAAAAAAAGCCCTATTTTTTAAAATTTACCGAAATGGGTCATTTTCCCCGAAATCGCGTCCACATCAGCGCAATGTCAGGGGATGTGTCAGAACATCGCGTCCACGTAAGCGCGCTTTGCTTACGTGGACACAAATCGCGCTTACGAGGACGCGATTTGCTGACGTGGATGAACAATTTATGTTTTTTAGCTTGGAAAACTTTGAAAGGCCATAACTTTTCGCTCGGTTGTCCGATTGAGACGATTTTTTTTATTTGGAATAACGTTTCGAGATCTACGCGCTGACAAACAGCCAAAGGCGGTTTGCTGAAGTTTTCATCGAAAAAATCCTTTTTTGCCCCTAAATTTCAATTTTTCAGTTTAAAATTGAATTTTGAAACATTCAAATCATTATTTTCCTTATTTATTTGAAGTAAACACCAGATTTTTTTTACTGAATTGTTGTATTATTATTTTTGATTTGACACGTGTATGGAATAGGTCCGATAAATCATTAGAACGTAAGTAATATAATTAAGATAATAACAGTATTTCTATAATATGTCAATTAATTAGTTTAGCTTAGTTGGTTAAGATGCTTGCTCTTTTCCCTTAGTATCTTGGTTCAAATCTTGTTGGTAACAAATTTGAATCTTTTTTGTTCTTGTTGCTATTGATGTAATATTGAAGAGTTAATTGATTAAAAAAATAAATACAAGTACAAAAAGATTCAAAATTTATTTTTTCAAAATACCGAAAAAGCCCTATATTTTTAAAATTTATCGAAATGGGCCCGGTATTTTATTTTTTTGACCGTTGGGTACTGTTCACGTGCGGGCCGAAATCACGTCCACATTAGTGCGAGATGCAGAACATGGAAGGAAATTGCATCCTTGAAAGCGCGATTTCCTTCCACATCAGCATCTCGCGCTGACGTGGACGCGATTTCCTGACGCGTACCCTGACATTGCGCTGACATGGACGCGATTTCCCGGAAAAAGGACCATTTCGGTAAATAATTAAAAAATGGGCCCATTTCGGTAATTTTTGAAAAAAAGGGCTTTTATTGGTAAATTACCCAAAAAAAACCTCACCTTTTTCAAAACTTTGTTTTCGCCATACGCCGCCACCACCATGATTGAATTTGTCAACCAATTTACCTTTCCCCAACTCCACCATCAACTGTGTCACCGTCGATTATTTCCCTTCCCCCTCTACCATCAACCAAGGCACACTTCTCCATCTATTCCCCAAACGTTGTTGTTTGCCTCCCCAAATACCGCAACATTTCTCCAACCTTAAAACGTCATCGTTCACATCTTCTCCCTACCATTGTCACACCTTCATACAACAACAACCACCAATCTCGAAATACCAAAACCCGCACCACCCACTGTCACACAGCTAAATTTTAGAACACTGCCACGTCACCCCAAAAGCTAAACGCCGAGACTACCCAAACACCAAAAACCACCACTGTGAACCACCGCTGTAAACCGTCGCAACAAATGCCATCACTTACTTTTCAACTAAAATGTCAGCCATGGTTCGAACTAGAAATCAAGTGGTTGATGGTTTCTCGGCTTCACGTAATCGAGATCGAAATTGATTTTCGACACCACCCGTCATCATTATTGATGATGAAAATTTAAGTCAGTCTACATCAAGACTGATACAAGTTGCTGGAAGAAGTCAAAACCGTTATCAAAGGAGTTCAACACTGAACAAGGAAGAAGACCCACAGTTCGTTCGGACGCTTATAACGTAGTAAGGTATAACGTTCCAAACTTCTAGCCAATTCTTCCATTACATACGTATCTCATGGGTCGTTCACATAGAACCATCACCTTTGATTACCATGGCGCGAAACCTTCAAATTGAAACAAGCAATTGCCTATGTACCAAACAAGGTTAGCCATCACACGTGCTCGACAACAACTATCACACCAGCCAAGTGGCATGCCGGTAACATCTCAAAACAATAGTGCTGAGGCTATTTATATGCCGATTTCACCAAATAGTCTGGCCAAAGAAGAATTCCAACCACCTAAAATAATAGGTGAGGCCAGCGAGGGTGTACCTACACGATACTGTCGGAGGCAAAACTCCAGGAATTTTTGAAATTTACATCCCCAAAACACCGCACGAGATATGACAAAGTTTGACATTGCCCTATCCAGTTTGTAAGAGCATTATTCTTTTTACCCTCAACACACTTAATTTACGAGATGCTTTTCTATTTATTTCGATGTTGTTGGTTGGATATCTTATGCGAATATTAACTATGCTACATACTGCAAACTCATATATGAATTTTATGCAACATTTAGGTTCAATATAAATGTCATCTTCAACATCATCTGCTTACGATTGCTTGGTAAAACATTTAGAATGTCAATTTTGGATTTTGACATGGCTATGGGTTTCGCTGACCCTAGAAATGTTCAATCCAATGCATACCATATTGCTTTACTTGACATACTAAGTGATTTCAATGTCGATGCTCCTTACTCAGCTTTGACTAACTCTACATCCCAAACTTACAATTCTAAGACCTCTAAAGCCTTATTAGTTCATGAACTGCCCCTAAGATACATTCATAGATTTCTAACATTTAATTATTCGAGTCGCAACGATTCTTCATCTATCCTAACTAAAGCAGAATTAATTTTCTTGTGGTGTATGCACTTTAGTTATAGAGTCAATTTAGGATATTGGTTTGCACAAATTTTTCATGCCATTATATAGGTTCACAGAACACTCATACTTGGCTCATATATCACACATTTAGCCACAAACATTTTTCCATATAGAATTGATTTTTCATCTCTTACATATGCATTTACTATAGATCATTTAGATGAATATTATTTGGATTCTATAGGTTTCCTTGTTAACACCCCTACTATGTTTCATTTTTCCCCCCAAGTATACGAACTGCTCGCAAAACTAGAGTTTTTCATTGACGACACACTCCAGCTCCTAGGGAGTAAGAGGAGCAACCCATTTTGTTGTGGATGCACGACTAAATCGCATCTAGACTCGCCGAGACACAATGGGAGATCAAATCTCAAACATCCTTGTCATACTACAAAGTGGACATTTCCAACACCCTCCACCAAATTAAACATATACGGAGAATACACTTTACCCTTCTCTTTGTTATCCTTTGAAATTGCACATTGAGGGCAATGTAGGCTAAGTAGGGGGGACATGCAATGTTATTTCTTCTTTGTTAATTTGTATACTAAGATTATTCCTTAATCTGTTTCAAAATTGAACCTCGAATTCCTATGCTTAGTTAATTTAAATAACTGGGTAATTTATAAATAACTACTTATTGCTTCCTTTGATCGACAAGTATTTTGTAGAATTTGAAAATATTATGGCTAAGTCAACATTTTCATTGCTGGCTCTTTAAACCTGCCTAAAGTACTCGAGTCTCATTTAAATGGCTTAGTTATGAGTGAATATTTCAGAAATGTGGCCAAATTGAGTAACCGGGATGAGGTGCTTGGATTGTCATCTCTTTTCGCATCAAAAGATTCAAGTGACGAACTAAAACTGGTAACACTTCGCTGACCGAGCTATCATAAGTAATGAGTAATAAACTAATTGGAGACGTGTCAAATTGAGTAACCGAAGTGAGGTGCTTGGGTTGTCATCTCATTTTGCGTAAAAAGCTTCAATTACGCCCCAAACTTGTGGAAAATTTTGATTGAGAACAATTGCCTCACAATTTTGATTAAGCTTTAATTTAGTGAAGTAGTTGAATTTTGCATAATGTTAGAATTTTTATAAAATGCTTGTCGGTTAAACCTAGCAATTTTCTTATTCCTGTTTCATCTAAGTTGTTTGCATTACGCTTGGTTGTAGAAGGAGACTTGATTTTGGAAAAATTATTGAATGATTTCTAGTATGGAAATACACAACATGCTTAAGGACAAGCATCGGCTAAGTAATGGGATTTGATAACAAGCTAAGTTTGTGTGTTTAATGTACTTATTTATGGTCAAATTTTGAATAAAATACTACTAAGCTTGTGACTTCTTGTTTTAATTTTGTCGGGACACAATTGGAATATCAAAGTTCAAATAAATAAGCAAATTGGACTAAATTGGAACAATAAGCAAGGAAATGGGCCAAATTGGAAAATTTGCATAATCGGTGGTTGATTAAAAATCATATTGTGAATTTGTCATAATCTTAGGAGGAATCATGTTAAATTTGGCATATGAAAAATTTATAAATACCTTATAATGGTGGCTTGGAAAAGATAGGCTTGAACTGAATTAAAAAGCAATTTTTATTTTCTTTTTTTCACAGGTCTGTAGTTTGGCAAACCATTCTGCCATTTCATTTCATTTTCTTATTTTTTTGTTAAATTACTATTTACGACCTTTCTCCTTTTCACCTATCATCATTATGTTCAAATCCACTTTTAGACACCCATCGGGTATGATTAATTTCACGCTCAATTAAACCCCATTTAGCTTTAGGTTAGTTATCATTTCGATTGAAAATCATGAGATATGAACCCGCACAAAAACTTTTCAACACAGTCCCTGTAGGTACGATAACTCAACATTTACCTGTCACTTTATTACTTGTTATGATTGTGTACACTTGCACATTTCCATCATTCCAAGTTTTTGGCGTCATTTCCGGGGGACTGTTTTAGAAGTCATTATTTGTGAAATTTTTAATTTTACCTTTTGGTTAATTTTAATGTTCAATTTTAACTTATTTAATTTTTCTGTGTTTGTTTCAAGTGTTTATAAGTATTGATCAAATTACTGATTTACTCCCAGTAGACCTTGAGATTGAAATAACTTTTAGACAAAGAAGAAGACAAGTAGCTCAAAGAAGGACCAAAGAGATAAACTACCCCCAAAGTTGAAGGATTCTAGATGTTTTACCATACCTTGCAACATTGGAGCAACATATTGTGGTAAGGCACTATGCAATTTGGGTGCGAGCATCAACTTGATGCACATGTCCATATTTAGGAAATTGGGGATAGCTGAAGTTAGACCTACTATGGTTACACTTCAATTAGCAGATCGATCTTTAGCACATCCAGAAGGAAAAATTGAGGATGTATTGGTACGTGTAGACAAATTTATTTTTCCTATTGACTTTGTTATTCTAGACTTTGAAGCATATAAAGAGGTGACAATCATCGTCGAAAGGTCTTTCCTAGAAACCAGAAGGACCCTTATTGATGTGCAGAAGGGTGAGCTTACTATGCGTGTTCAGGACGATCAAGTAACATTTAATGTTTCTAAGTTTATGCGATTTCCTGACGTAGTTGATGATTGTTCTACAGTATTCGAGTTAGAGGAGTTACTCATGGAAAGGGAATTCAACTATGTTGAGGACCCATTGGAACAAGTTTTAACATCAGACTCTCTAAGTGACGAAGAGGGGAAGGAATACTTAGCTTTGCTAGAAGCTAATCAAAGGGGATTCAATCTGTAATCTTGCTTTGAATCTTAGGAGTTAGAAAGTAGAGATTATGTCCAGCCAAAACTATCAATTGAGGAGCCACCAAAATTAGAACTGAAGGTACTTCCCTCACATTTAAAATATGTTTATTTAGGTAACGCTTCTACTTTGCCTGTGATTGTTTCAGAGGAGTTCACCAAAGAGCAAAAAGAGAAACTTATCCTAGTATTGAAACAATTCAAGAAGGCTTCCGAATGGACTATAGTTGACATTCGTGGCATTAGTTCGTCTGTATGCATGCACAAGATCATCTTAAAAGATGGCAAGAAAGGGACGATTGATGAACAACGAAGACTGAACCCCATCATGAAGGACGTGGTAAAGAAAGAGATCACAAAATGGTTAGATGCGAGTATAATTTATCCCATCTCAGATAGTTCGTGGGTAAGTCTGGTCCAGTGCGTGCCAAAGAAATGAGGTATTACGATCATTGAGAACAAGAATAATGAGCTAATACCGACCAGAATGGTTACGGGATGAAAAATTTGCATAGATTACAGAAAGTTTAACAAGGCGACAAGGAAAGATCATTTTCCTTTTCCGTTCTTGGACCAGATGCTGGATAGACTTGTTAGGTAAGACTATTACTATTTTCTCGATAAATACTCGGGATATGATTGTAGCACCAGAAGATCAACACAAAACAATATTCACATGCTCGTACGGTATATTTGCATTTAGATGCATGAAATTTGGTTTATGTAATACACCTGCTACATTTCAAATATGTATGATGTCTATTTTTACTGACATGGTTGAAAAGTATTTGGAAGTTTTTATGGATGATTTTTCAGTATTCAGAGATACAAATGATGATTGACTAGCCAATCTAGCCAAGGTACTAAGGCGATAAGAAGAAACAAACCTCGTACTTAACTAAGAAAAGTGTCATTTCATGGTAAGGGAAGGTATTGTTCTAGAGCATCAAATAATGAGACATGGAATCAAGGTAGATAAAGCAAAGGTAGATCTTATTCAGAAACTCCCACCTCCAACATTTGTAAAGGCTGTTAGGAGCTTTTTGGGTCACGACGGTCTCTATCAGAGATTTATCAAGAACTTTTCCAAAATTGCTAAACCCTTATGTAAATTATTGGAGAAGGATACGATGTTCAAATTTAATGAGGAGTGTTTAAAAGCTTTCAATGATTTGAAGAGTCGGTGAGTTTCAGCACCTATCATCATCACACTAGATTGGGAATTGCCATTTGAATTGATGTGTGACACAAGTGACTTTGCAATAGGAGCTGTAATAGGCCAGTGGAGGAACAAAGTTTTTCATCCCATCTACTATGCAAGTTAGACTCTGACGGGAGCTCAATTGAATTATAGGTAACAGAGAAAGAGTTACTTGCTATTGTGTTTTCTTTTGACAAGTTTTGATATTATCTTGTAGGTACCAAAATGACGATCTATACGGATCATTTGACAATTAAGTATTTACTTGCCAAGAAAGACGCTAAGCCGAGATTAATCTGATGGATACTTTTACTCCAAGAATTTGATCTAGAAATTTAAGATCGAAAGGAAGTAGAAAAACCAAGTAGCAGACCACTTGTCTAGATTAGAGCCGCAAGAAGGGACTTCTCCATTTGCACCCATTCGGGAGACATTCCTAGATGAGCACATATTTAAGGTAAATCATATCCATAATACCCCTTGGTTTGCTGATTTTGCTAACTATCTAGCTTATGGTTTGATGTCTTTTGATAAGTCATATCAAAAAAAAAGAAAAAGTTTTTTCACGATATGAAGTACTATTTCTAGGAAGAACCATACTTGTTCAGAAAGTGTGCAGATCAAATAATCAGGAGATGCATGGAAGAAGATGAAGTACATAAGATTTTATATCATTGCCACACAGCTCCGAATGAAGGACACTTCAGAGGTATACGTACTGTAGCCAAAGTATTACAAGTCGGATTCTTTTAGCCAACACTATTCAAAGATACATATGCTTATGTAAAGAGTTGTGAACAATGCCAAAGGGTTGGAAACGTCACCAACAGAAATGAGATGCCCTAAACAAACATCATTGAGGTAGAATTATTCAATGTTTGGGGTATTGACTTCCTTGGCGCTTTCCCTCCGTCTTTTGGTCACAAGTATATATTGGTAGCAGTAGGCTACGTGTCTAAGTAGGTTGAGGCCAAGGCATCTGATGAACGATGTCAAGGTTGTCATGAAGTTTTTGCAAAAACATGTGTTCACAAGGTTTTGAACTCCTAGGGCCATCATCAGAGATGAGGGGTCCTATTTTGTGAACAAATGGTTGAAATGGTTAGTCGACAAACATGGAGTGAAGCACAAGGTTGCCACAGCTTACCATTCGCAGACAAATGGGCAAGCTGAACTGGAAAACAAAAGATAAAAGGCATACTCGAGAAGGTAGCTTGTCCGAACCGACGAGATTGGTCCAAAAGACTAGACGGTGCTTTATGGGCCTACAAGACAGCATAAAATACACCTTTAGGGATGTCACCTTATGGGTTAGTTTTTGGGAAAGCCTGTAATCTACCCTTGAAGTTAGAACACAAAACTTATTGGGCTCTCCAACAACTCAACTTGGATCTTAAGCTTGCTAAAGAGAAATGGATGCTTCAACTCAACGAGTTAGAAGAGTTCTGAATGTTCTCATACGAGAATGCAAACTATTTAAGGAAAGACTTAAAAGATGGCATGACAAGCACATTTGAGTTCGAGAATTTGAAGCAGGTCATCAAGTCTTGTTATTCAATTCTAGATTAAAGTTCCTTCAAGGTAAGTTAAAATTACGTTGGTTTAGGCCATTGACGATTCACCAAGTTTTTCCCTATGGAGTTGTCGAACTTCAAGGTAAGGGAGGTAATTTTCGAGTCAATGCTCACCGCTTAAAACATTACTGGGAGAATAAAATTGAGTGGGATAAAGTCTCGATCATTTTATTAGATATTTAAATTTTCTCATTTTATTTTTAAATAAATGATTTAGGGTATATTTTCGGGATTAGTATGTTTAAATAAATTTTGTCTAGGAGATTGGAACTTAAGCGGGATCGCTTGTGACCTATCCAATCTTTCCTCAGAATTGATTTGAACATAACCTTCCGAGAAATTATTCCCTAAATGGCAAAATAAATTTTTAGTTTTTCAAATAAAAGGGTCAATTTTGATCCAAGCTTTAATTGCAACTCAATTTTAAAATTTTCTTTAAGTCTAGGTACTTAATTAAATTATTTGCAAAATTTAGTTGCTCTTTTTGTAAATATTGAAATTAGTTGTCTCCTTTTGTAAATATCTTTTGAAGCACCAAAATAAAATTTTTAATTTAATTTTTAATAAATAAGGTGAAAATAATTAATATATAATTATATTGATTCTAATATATATTAATTATTATCAACTTTATATAGAATTAAGATTAGTTTAAACTTTATCATATTTTAGTAAAATTTATTTTAATAAATAAAGTAATAGCAAAAAATATTTTAATATACATCATAAACATTATTAATTGTTATTAACTTTATGTGGAATTAGGACTTAGAAAATTGAATTCCTTCCTCCCTTCACTATAAATTCTACCAACCTTCTCCATGATTCACCATCCATCAAACCAACCTTCATTCACCCGTTCCACCATCGACCCTAATATCCAAAATCCACCAAGTGTCGCAGCTCCTAACCACCACCACCACCACTACCCAATAGCTCCCATTAGGCCAGTAGCTGCACACGTACTTGGCTCACCTACCCAACATCTCCTGCACCAGTTCCTGCACGTTGCTGTTGCTGCTCACACAAAGCCTCGCTTGATGCACTTGCCTGCTGCCCGCACACCTACTCGCGCACCAGTCCTGCTGCCCCTGCACCCATCATCCCTACTCATGCCTTTCTTGTACACCAGCCCTACGCACTGCTACGGTTCTTTGCTTCAAGCCCATGCACACCTTTGCACAACTTGCACGCCCTTGTTACCTGTGCACCACACTTCCATCTCATTTAGCCACCAACCAATCACCCTTCCAACCAACCTTCAATTAAAATATTTTGCTCCTAATTTTATTTATTGAGTACTTAATTTTTATACAAAGGTTGTAAGAAAAATTTTCCCCTAAATTTCAATTTTATTTGATTATTTAATTATTTAATTTATTGAATTATTAATATTTTATGCAATTTTATTTTTTTGAGAAAATTTGTTCCCATCTTATGTTTAGGTTAATCATGCCTCACAAAAGAACTTGGGCCTCTATCAAAATTGAAGAATCATAAAAAAAAATTCACTGTGAAGAAGCCAAAGCGAGATACGATAGTATTTTCAAGAATCAACACATGCACCCTGAAAAAGGCTTTAAACTAAAAGAAAACAACTATGTCATTTTCATGGCGCGCATTAGACAAATTGACGAAGCTCTCAATCGGGAATTATTTTTTAAGAAATTGCCTAGTGCAGATGAGGAATTAGTTTGTGAATTTTATGCGAATTTGACCTCAAATGAATTAACAGAAGTTTCTGTCCGAGGAATCAATGTACTAATAAGCTTAAACGCTATTAATGAATTTTTTGAATTACTTGATTTTGAAGATGACGAATATTCTTCTTCGATGAGAAATATTAAGGCTGAAAAACTGTAAGAAATTCTCTATGAACTTACAATTCTGGGTTCTAAATGGACTGTGTCAAAGCATGGAACTTACACATGTCATAGAGAATATTTGACACCATTAGCAAAGGTATGGTTCTATTTCATTCGATTCAGCCTTATGCCTATTTCACATGGGACTACAATTTCATTAAAGCGAATGGTTTTGTTATACTCGATCTTAACAGCAAAGATCATTGATGTGGGAAAAATCATTTTGAGAGAAATGCAGAATTGTGCCGCTAGTCATTCTGGCCCAACTTACTTTCCCTTTACACTAACAATTTTGTGCTTAAAAGCTAAAATTCTTGCAAACATAAAGAAGACAGGTTATAACTAGGGCACAATCACATATTGAGACCTCTACCGAATAACCAAAGATTGTGTTATACATCATTGAGTTGAAGAGAGCGAGGATCCTGAAGAATAAAAAGAAGATCCCACAGAGATTGAACCAATGAAGTCAGTTGAAATCCCTGATAAGGTAGAACCAATGGAACCAATAATTGAACCTGACATGACAATGTCAACATTCAGAACTCAATCACCTCACCCAGATCTTTGAGATGAGCTATCAAAGTTGATGGGCATAATGCAACATATGCAGTGGCAGCAACAAGCTTACCGGAGATATTCAAAAATACTGGATGACTCAATAAGAAGCAATCTTACAAAAATATTCAATGACCCATTTATTTTATATTTGAACCATGTAGTCCAATATCGAAGAGAGAATGAAGCGATTCATGTAAAAACAAAGACGATGGAGCAAAAGATGAGTCAGATTATGAGAGAACTACAAATAAATAAGACGGGGGGATCTTTACTTTATTTTATTTTCTTTCCTAGGTTATTTAATGTTTTAGAATTAGGTTCTATTAGGATTTTTAATTTATCGCATAATAAAACAAGAGGTGGAAATCATAAATAAAAATGAACAAGTTTTAAAATAAGAAGTGTGACAATAGATATGTACATGTTTAGGATTGGATCTAGAGAGAGCTTGATACTTAAGCAGTCAAATTGACTCACCTCCTCTTTTCTAGAATCCTACCTAGTGTATAGTATCTATTCACTTCTAACAATGAGGACATTGTTCATCTTAAGTATGAGGGACTGAAAAATTGAAATTATTTTCTCTCAAAATAAATCTTTCTTTAAATTATGGATTAGGTTATATTTTGTTAAAAAAATTTCAATTTTGTTAAGTATGCTAAACTTCAGTATAAATAAAGTTCTATTATTTCAATAATTGTTATGTTAGCTGAATTATAAATGTATTTTTAATAAAGTATGTAAATCATATAATAAAATTTTTAGTTCCATAGAAAAGCTAAGCATGCATGAAAGTTTAAGTCTCTAGAATTGACTTAGTAATTTCTTGAGGCAAAATCCTAAGAAGCTTGGAATGTTGAAAATGATTTAGGCAACTTTTGTTTGGAACGTCTGAGCCTTACAAGCCAACCTTGATGAATTTTTATCCTTTGAAACCTAACTTTGAGACTATATGGCCTAATTTTATTTAAACCTTTGCAATATTTAGCTATCACTTCTCTCATAATTATCTTTAAACTGTCTCAAACACTAGACTCAGTACTATTTAGAATATTCTTTGAAAATAAGTTGGGAGGAGTTGAAAAGAAGTATCAAAATGCTCGAAAAAAAAAAGCATATGTACTCAGAAGAAATAGATGTACAAAAGAGCATGTAAAAGCAAAATAAGTTGGTGTATTGAAGGTAATTATTTCGAAGGTCCGATGCAAGCTGAGTCTAGGGTATTTTAGCCTAAACTTATCTATCTTTTACCTACCCCTAGCCTAGCCACGTAACAACCTATTTAAAAGACCTATTGATTCAAGTTTCTCTACTACCTACATTAGTGGAGAGAAATTGTTATGTTCAACATATGAAGACATAAATTAAACTTGACAATTGTAGCTTAATCTTAAATAAGGGAATAAAATCAAATTGGTAAAGATTTAACATGTCTTTGTTAAGAAAGAATTTAGTCTATTTTGCTATCATAATAATAATTGAGATTAATTTGAATGATTGTATACTTAAGTAGAATAAATCTCATTTTTTTTGTTCTTGAGCATAAGTATACTAAATTCATAACTTTGAGAAAAAATGTTTTCTAAAGGAATTTTTCAAAGGTGTTTCCAAAAAGTTCTTTTCAATTTGTGCATTACTCGGGACGAGCAATGAATTAAGTTTAAGGGAGTGAAAATAAGAAAATATGTAGACATTTTCATGCCCTTTTTAACTCAAATTCATGCAGTTTCGTAGTAATTCTTGTCGAAAAATATATAATAATTATAAAATAATTAAATTGCACTTAAATTATTAACATATTGAATTTTAATTAATTTTATAATAAATTTTCATAAATTTTGATTTATTTTCAACAGATTTGTACAAATAGTGAAAACTGGCTCGATAAACACTGCTAGGAGCACAAAATCGTGAAGCGATTTCTGAAGCATTGAGGCGAATTAATTTTTTAGCCTAAGACGGTAAAAATGATGAATAATAATACATAATATGATTAATTTTAATTATATCCATTTTATTTTGGATAAAAAAAATTATTATTAATTATATTATGAAATGATGCCTAGTTGTGCTAAACTAAAAGATTAATCCAACCAAGCAAATGGGTTGTGTAAAACCGTCCAACATGATGACCCAATCAGCTCAAATTAGTTGATTATTTGACTTGCAAAACAGCCCTTGAAGTTTCCTTGAAATTTCATTCAAACCCCTCCACTTTCTGTGCTTTTAAAGATTCACCCCAAGCTAAATTTAGCAAGTTTGAAACATTCAAACTTGCCACATGTGTGGCCGGCCAAAGGAGGGAAAATGGCTGCTAATTTTTTTTCTATTTTTAGAATCAAATCCCATCTATAAATACCCTCTTCACATATTCATTTCAAGCACACCTCTCATTCCTCACATCTCTCTCTTTCACTCACTTTCTCTCTTATTTCCCATTTTTCTTTCTTGTCCCTTCCTTGCCAATTTCGCTCTTGGATAAGAACCCTTAAACCACCTTGGGTAGTAGCATTTAAGTGCTTGTAAAAGCCTCGGCTCAACAAGAATGAGTGGAGAAGGAGGAGCGGAGCAAACTAGTCAGGTTTCGGAGAAACACCAGATTTGATTCTAATTTCCTATCCTTTAGCTTTTATTGTTGTTGTTGTTATGAACATGTCTATAGATACTTGTTATATTTTTATTATTAATTTAATTAACATGGCTTAAATTTGATTCGTGTTAGGTTGACTTCATTTCGTCCACTTAACTAATTAAAATTATGTTCGTGTTGTTATAAGTCTTGGTAAATTGTTTCATTAAGTAAAATCATGATTATGTTATTCTTGCATTACAATTGTAAGGTAACTAATGAATTAATTATTAATCGTATTGAAATTGTAATTAATTGACACAATACTTAATCGATGCATGTTTAATCTTATAAGGTAGTGAGGGTTAAATTAGCGACGATATTAAACGATACATTAGCCTTGCATAACTTGTAAGATTATTGTGATTAAACTATTTCAATGTAAGAGTATATTGTTACCTCACTTAATCTTTTACTTTCTTATTAAAATTGATTAATTGTTTGAATTGGCATAGATGTTCAAGAGATTAGTTAATTTTGTAAGTCAAGATGTGCTATAGTTAACAAATTACCAAGTTGTGAATTTATTCGTAACAACATGAACATTGTTTAGTACTATTAAGTTAAGAAATGTAACTAATCTAACACAATTATGTCATATTGATTAAACTTGTTTTTATAAATCGTGCATAGGAATTTGTACTTTTATTTTTATTACTTAGTTAATTTTAGTTTTACATCACTTTTTCAAAACAAAAGATTTTCCCATCACCAAACTATTTTTAGTTGCATTTCATAAATATTTTCTTACACAATCCTTATGGGTACGATAACTCGACATTTACTTGTCACTTTATTACTTATTACGATTGTGTACACTTGCACATTTCCATCATTCTAGTTGATTTGCATGCCGTACCGGAACCAACTACACAAAGAAGAGTTGGCGGTTGGGGAGTCATTGATTGCTATAACCAATTTATCGTTAAGAAAAAGGAAATTTATTTTCAAGGATCGGTTAGAGTTCAAAGTGTACTGAGGCTAAGGTTAGGCACTCACACATTGATTTACTGATTTAATTTAAATTACTTAATTTTATTTTCACAACTATCATTTTGTTATTATTTTATTTTATTTTATACTTGTTTTTCTTTATCAACTAAACTCCCCCTTATTTATTTTTCAATTCTGCACGTACAAGTCCTGGGCACGACAACTGCCTAGACTCAAGAATTGAGTCATGTAAACAGGAAAATTAGAAATCCTAGTCCCTGTGGGATTGACCCTCCTACTCTATACTACTATTTAATTCAATTAGAGTGTAGGAAATTATATTTGGTGGTTTTGACTCCCACCACTTAGTCTGTTTCATTTTCTGTCTCTATAGTTATCATTTTGTGGAACTCGATAATCGAATCGCCTAGAACTCACACTATCTAGCTTTAGTGCCGGTAGACTTTTAAATCATTACAGACTCGGTTATATGGATATGTATAGGTTTTGATGTGGCATATTAGTTATATGTTTTTGGATGTTGATATATGATAAGCACGTTTTCACATTCAACCATTATGGTAAGCACGTTTTGATGTGCCACATTGGCACCATTATACAACGAGGTCATAAGATTTGGTGGATAGTGTGAGATAAGGTGGAAATGGTTACCATAATGACATTATGGTAACCTAGTAAAAAAGGAGTTTTTTGAGGCACATGGTTCCCGAAAGTTACATGGTCCAGCCACACTGCCGTGTGGTGGAAATGGTTACTTTTAAACCACACGTTCACAAAGAGTTACACTGCCTGGGCACACAACTGTGTCCCTTATTTTTCATAAATGTCTTTATTTTTGTAAAATATTTCAGAATGGTCCTTATTATTACTTGGGTCAACTTAAGAGCTTTTGTAAGCTCAATTTAGACTCGTTTTTTATAAACATTACCTATGAGTATGTATAAAATAATTACATGTTTAATAAAAAATTAATTAAATTTTGAATGTAACTGTTCCGTTGACTATTGTAGCTTCCTTTAGCTTGGATCTGACGATTGAAGTAGGCGAGGGGTGTTACCCCATGACATAAGCTAAGAATGATTAAATAGCAGAAAGACTTCTAAACAAATATTTTAACCAAATTCAACTACAATCATTGACAAAATTTCTTTTTTAGATGCCCATTAGGTCGTTCATGGAACGAAAAAAAGAATCATGCTATTGGACTAGTATAAACATTTAAAGGAGTTCTTCAAGGGGTATATATGAAAGGCTTAGGTGGGATTTTGAGGGTATCTAAACTTCCTTCTAGCATAACCAGAACTTCATTCATTGATGGCCTTTGTACTGGGTAAGTCTGTATGCACCAAAACCCTATTATTATCATATTTTTTGCTATTTCATTATCTTGGCTCGACATTACCCCATGCACTCCTAGGTTATTGTCTTTCTGTAAACGGTCATAAACCCAATGTGGATAATATAGCTTACTACTATCCTTTGTAGATTCATCAATATTCTTTCTTCCTCCTACCATCTCTAAAACCATCATTCCGAAACTATACACATCGACCTTGTGTAAAACTCCCCCAAAGTTCCTACTAAATAGTTCTGGGGCAATATATCCAATTGTCCCTCTAGCATCCAACACAGATATAATGCTCTCTTTTGGACATAGTTTTGCAAGTCCAAAATCAAAGATCTTGGGGCAAAAGTTTTCATCTAAAAGTACATTATGAGGTTTTACGTCGAGATGCAAAATCCTTGTGTTGCAACCCCGGTGGAGGTACTCGAGTCCTCGAGCTATTCCTACTGCAATTTCATGCAATTTTCCCCATGTAAGGCGCCCTTCAGTGGCAATATTTTTGTTGTGAATGAACTTTTCTAGAGAACCTTTGGGCATAAATTCAAACATCAAGGCTTTCTTGTTTGTGGTATAACAATATCCAAGAAGGGAAACAATATTAACATGTGATGTTCTGCTAATACTGATGACTTCATTTATGAACTCTTCTCCATTTCCTTTTCTTATGTCTGTTTTGAGAACCTTCACAGCCACGGGACGACCGTCATCGAGCTTTCCTTTGTAGACGCTGCAAAACCCTCCTTCACCCAATTTCTCCCTAAATGAATTGGTTATTTTCTTGATATCTGAACATTGATATCTCTTTGGAGCTAGTGACCCATATTTCTTTATGTAAGTTTCGACGTTGGGATCTTTCATAGTTTTCGATTTCATCATTCGAGTAGTTTTGTACACAACAATGGTGAGACATGCAAATACTACTCCACTTGCAAACCCATATCCTAATCAAACAACAGTGGCAGAGTATAAAAGGGTGAGAAATATAACGTGAAAAAAGAAGTAAAAAATCAAAATAATTAAAACTTACCCAAAAACCTAGACCCCTTCAATTTTAAGTAGGCGTGGTCTGTACAAAAAGTAGCATAATTAGAACTTTGGGAAATCATAAATGTGGAGACTTACACTCTAACTTAGGTATTCTTGGTTTTGGTCGAAAGACCCACTGTTTTGTTCCACAAACGTTAGGCTCAAAGTCTTTGTATATGTTGTAGCTAATCCTAGTCATATTTAGGAGTAAAAACCAAGAATATTTAGCATTTTTAAGGGGAGGAAATATATAATACACACTAATAAAACTGTTTATTTATTATAAATTTGATTAGGAAATATATAAGAAAAGTTAATACTTAAAAAATCTACTTAAGAGACCTTAAACCATAAAATAATTATTTTATAACTAAAACAATTAAAATTGACATAGAATGAATGACTGTAATAATTAAAATAGGCATAGATTGATTTTTTTTCTTGAAAAGGTTATTAATACAATCACAAATATAAGCAATACATTTGAATAAATACAACCAGAATCTGTTGTAGAAAAGCAATATAGAAAATTAAACTAGTAAAATGAGTGAGGTTTAAACTATAAGTACCACCACATTTAAAATTGCTGAATGAACTTCAAACAATTAAATTGAGTTTTTAAAGTATTATCTTTGTATTAATCCAGTCCAGTCATCAATTTAAAACTTAAATGTCACTTTAAATTTAAAACATATTTAAATTGTGTTGATTAAATTGACAATATATATATACCCTTATATAGATAATTTGAATTTCATGTGATAAAAAGTTAATATTATTATACTATAGGAGAATTGTGTTTTTCCCTTTCGATTTAAAATTTTTTTTGAAACCTTCCTAAATTTTAAGTAAAGACAAATAACTCAATCTAAGAATAAATCTATAAATAAATCTACTACCAAACACTCCCAAACCTCTTACTTTTTCACTCAACCAAACACACAGTACATAATAATTGAAGAGAAATTAAGATCTCACAGCTGATAAACAAAAAGGCAGAGATTTGCCATGTTTTAAGCATGGCGTCTTCTGTAGACCGCCGTTATCACAAAAGCAAAGAACCTGTGTGGCATTCATGCTTCGTACACATGTTCCCCTTGATGTCCTACACTTTCTGCAAAACTCCTCTTCTTCAAAGTGATAAACAGCAATAAAACCTTCATTCAAAGCTTCTTTGAGTGTCAGGCTTCTATGAACCAGCTGATCATAAGCCGTGATGAGAACTGGAACCGTAAATTGCAAATAACATAGCTTTGCAGGACCGGTAAATGCTTTCCATAGAACATAATCGTAACCAATGCTACCATTCTTGGTAGTGCAAGAAAAGTTATATGCTTGTTCTGAAATAGTGCTTCCTACCTGACAGCCATGGAAGATACTGAGGTTGCGTATCCCAGTAGCGGAAAAACTAAAAGGAGGGTGATTCAGTTGGGTTTCAAGTAGTGGGCAGGTGCCATTCCAAACATCTGATCGTGCAAGCTTCATCCACTGGCTGTTTTGTTCGATTTCCAGGACAATGAAAGTTTGGTTTTCCATGTTTATAACTGGGTATTCATGTGGTTGGCATTGAAGCTCGAACCCTTGTCGGCCGCAATGAGATTGTTGGTTTCGCCAAAATGGGTAACTTAATTCTTTCATTATTCCACATTCAAATGAAGATCTGCAATCACCGTAAGGTAGTGAGTGATCCCTGGAATGAGTTCGTGGAAGAACTGTGCAGAAGAAGAAGATGAAAGTGGGAAGTTGTATGAGAGATGGTGGAGAGTTTTCAGGTGTCATTCTCTTGTTCAATTTCAGATAGAAAATTTTGATTCAAACAAATGAATAATAGGAAAGAGAGATTCATTCTGTAATGGAAATTGACAGAATGGTAAATTATATAAAATATATTTGTTTCCTTTTGTTATTGGGAAAACGGGATAAAATAAAACCATAGTAGCACTGATAAATTATATTAATTTTCATTAAATTATAATAAAATTTTATTTTAGTCATTTAATTAAAATAGTTATAATTTGATCATTGAATTATTCGAAAGTTTTCATTAAAGTTACTAAACGATTCAAAAGTTTTTATTTAAATCATTGGGTCGTTGAGTATTTTTTTTTTTTAAAAATTCTGTCGGCGAGCTCCAAGCGACAATTTGATGATCGGTACGGTGGATCAATATCTATCGACAAGTAGAATAACATATTTTATATTCAAGTTGTTTTGAAGGTCAGTGTCGGAGATAAAAGAAAAAAATTGTTTCAATTTAGTTTCGCGAATTTATGACGTCTAAAGTTATTTCATGAAAAAAAATACTGAATTGTAGAAGAGACTGGAAAATATAGCTTTCGATTAGTGCAAGCAGTATGAACAAAAAAAGCCATATAACATTTATTTTAATAGCCTAATGACTTAAATGGAATATTTTGAATAATTTAGTGATTTAATTGTAATTTTTAATTACCATAATTTAATTTAATTTAAAAAAATTTACTTTCCACAAGAAATTATAGGAATGCTCCATCACTTACATATTTAATACCCTTTCATATTATAATATGTATTTATATGATGATGAACACTAGCACGATGAATCCTAAAGAAATCCAAGAAACTGACAAATGCGCATTGTTGCACTAAGTATGAATAATTCTGGAATTTTCTTGAGAAATTTAAAATGAAGTTATGTGTTTTAGGTTAAATCATTTTTGAGACTAAGAAAATTTTTAGTTTGAACTTCTTCTTTTTAAGCTAGGCTTTAAAGTTTTTGTACAAAATAATTCTTTATATTTTATTGAATCTCCTAAAGTTTAAGAAGTTCAGGTATTAACTTAAAAGAAAAAAAATCAAACCTTAATATAAAAACAATTCCCCAATTAAATCTGATGTGGGAATAATTATGAAGTTGGTGCCCTTATATTCCAAATGATCTTCTATTGGATGTCCACGAAAAAGTCAGATTTGTTGTTCCAATGGTTGGATTATTAGTTTTACTATAATTTCAATGTGAGTTACGTATCTTTTGGTAGAAACAAAAGTTATCTTTGGATTCTCCGCTATCTTCTTTAAAATTAATTCATGAAAATCAACACTTCAAAATATCATTATTTTGAAGAAGTAAGTTGAAATCAGATTGAAACTTAAATTATAAATTTTATATGTAATACATGCAAGTATGAACTACGAATTTGGATCCAGTCCTTCATATCACTACTACTAATATATTTTTATTTGATTTATAGATATAAAAAGTTGGGAAAACACAAAATTCAATTCAACTTTTGTTGCTAACAAAAAAATCAGTTAAGCTCCCCAATAGCAGTTCTGTCTTTCATTTTGTTGACTATTAAAATCAACTGATTAGCCAATCAAATCGCAGAATTAATCTTTCACTTTTTTAATAAAAATCATAAAATCATAGAAGCTTATAAAGAAATTTTATAAAATGTTTATAAATATTATAAAATTATAAGTCATTTATTGCTTTTAAAAAGTCAGAATAAACATATGGTACCAAACAAATCATTAGATGAGGGAATAGTTATCAAATCATTGGGGTCATTTTCATGTTAAATCAGATGTTATCAACCAGAAAACAAATAAAATGACAATTGTTGGACTCTCTTCTTTTATTGATAGTTTATCATTTTTTAAATTTTTTTAATTTTTTATCTCTAGTTTTATAAATACAATACAGTACAGTAGTTTGGACCTAAAAAGTTGAAAATTATTTGCTAAGTATTGCATACTATAAAATATTTTTGGTACAACTAATTAATATAAAACCAAAATTTCATTATCCAATGATTGCAAATATTAGCATATATCAACATGAAATATTCTAACGATTATTCTTATTATTCAAGAGTTGGTTTAATGCAACGTGTTTATTCTAATTTTAGCCGTTTGATCTCCTAAATGAGGAATAAATAAATGACTTTTTTATAATTTTATATATTTTTAATAATTTATTATAACTTTTATAAGTTATTATAATATTTACAATTTTATGGATTTTTAATTTTTAATAATTTATTAGATTGATTATAATTTTATAAGTTTTTATAATATTAATAAGTTTCTATGAATTTTTTTATAATTTTATCTAAATCTTTAATATATTTTATAGTTTTTATTTTTTTATGACTAATATGGGAAAAAGAATGAAATATACTTCTGGTAAATTTGAGTAGATGAATCTGATTTTGACTATACGTTTACAACACAATGCAAATCTCAACCACTTTCGCCTCTACGTAACTCACCTGGTTGAGCGATCGAAATACTCTCTGTATTTCAGACTTTCTAAGAAAATTCTTTCTGGTGCTAACTAATGAGAAATTCAGCTAATCTGGGATTAAATTGTTTTGTTACTCAAACACCTATTTTAGTTTTCCCTACGCAGAAGATAAAAATTAAGATATTTTAACATGATATTTAAAAAAAAACTTATTAATTTTGTTGCAACCTACAATCAATAATTGTTTAAAAACAATTTGCTTGGATAGATGTGCTTGTCAGTAGTGCCACTTCAGAGTGTCACTATAATAAACAAACTTAAAAAATAAAATAATTAATAAGCTCCAAGAATTGTTTATACAATTTGATTTCCTTGCGTCTGTAAAGCTTAACTTAATAAGATGAATTTTATTTTTGAACCACAAAATAAGTGACCTTAGTTCTATCACACCCCAGTAGAAGAACCTCACTTTTGTATCCAAAAACTAGACCTCTTACCTCTAAATTCTCCCCCTAAGAACTTAGATTGTGAAACCAAACAAAAAAAAAGTTTTACTCTCTCAATTGCACTCTTACAAAAACGTTCCTCTATGAATTGATAAGTGATATCAATAACTTCGTACATAAACTTATACAAGTATCTCAAATATATAGAAGTTCAAGACTTGCTAACATACTAAAGATCAATTACAACTAAAATCCCTATTAAATAGAAGCTAATAAATAGCAAGATACAATATACTAATAAAGTCCAAGATAAAGTAGGATCTTTGGAGATAAGCCTTCAATGCAATCTTGATCCAATCTCCTTATTTAAAGGGATTCGATTGTTTGATTCGATCTAATCTAATCTTCAAAGGTTTGTTGCTCCATAAGATGAATATTCAAATATGGGTTAGCAAACGTCCACAAAATCATTTAAGTCATTACCCAAGTGATTTGGTTGAAAATATTTCCAACTCTAAATAAGGCAAATTATGTTCCTTGTCAAAGTGCAAGGCTGAAGTGGCCACTTCCGTTGGCACTTCGACAACCACTTCAAAAAACCCTTGCCTAAAAAACTCTTTATCAAGGTTGATCATGCCTTCCACATTAGAGAACAAATCCATCTTCACAAAGTAAGCTTTAATCCATCTTGATATGCTCAAATCTCATCAAATCAATCATACTTAATATAAGGATACAAAAGATCATAAAGTCAGCCCATATCTTCTTGGACTGCATATCTTAATATAGATCACACAAGAATCCTTGAAAATTAATATTGTTTGATTAAATCTATTCTCCAAAAATAAACACGAGACTTGATGCACAAAATCCTCAAAAATATGCAAGCAAATTGGCAAAATATTTTGGTCAAACATGCCAACAAATAATGCAAGTTATTTGTCTGGCGTAATGTTGATCGAAGTTAGCACTTCCATCAGCCACTTCCAAAACTTGCCTTATTAAATTATTAAAATACTCTATTTTACTCCAATTGAAATTAGTGAAATAGATTTCACATGATTTCAATTAAATTATTCAATCTATGTGTCGAGCATAAAATGTGTCTTAATTTAACTTGGCGAATATCATATATAAGTATATTAAATTAATTACACAAACATTTCAATATAATTAATTTAACATATGCAATAAGTTTCAAAACCACATTCAATAATAATCTCAATTTTCTTCACATTCTAATCTATTCGATCATAAATGCGACCTTATAAGATTGTATAGCATTGGCAATAATATTAACACAGTTTTAATTTTATAAACGGTGAGTGACACATAGATGCATCATTGCTACCCAAGTTGCAAAAATGTAACGCTCTCAACCTAACTTAATTCGTCGGGTCTGGATCTCGAGTTTTACTATACGCGATTCTTTAACAAAATATCTAAACAGTTGATAGACACATATTATGTTAAAAATCTTTCATTATTATTCTAAAATGGTTACTCTTATTGTTTAAGAACAACTAAATATATTATTACAAAATTATTACATCAGACTTAATATAACGTTTAACAGTATTGAAGTTATTGGTAGACAGACTCATAGGACATGGTTCTAGCTATAACACATTTCCACTGTATGCATAATTGCTCATTTTGCCACTTCATTGGCGCAATCCTAGCATCGTTCCTCCTAGTGCATTCTTATAGCACTCAAACCTGAAACATAAATACACACAGATAAGTTTATGGGAACATAGTGAAAGCAAATTCAAATTACCTAGAGGATGCTTATATACAGAAACTAATGAACTATTATTTCCATCTATTCATTCTTTATTTCAAGCTTCTTGTAACACCCCTAACCCCTCCCCATCGTCGGATTAGGGTCACGGGCATTACTAACAAATCAAAACAGATAATCAATCATAATTAAAATGTAAGCTAACCATTAACATCATATTATATAGGGGCAGGTCACGTCAATCTAATACATTCATAATAGAGTCTTATACAATCAAATAACAAATCATGTTATGCAATACTAAACTTGATCTTCCACTGTCTACATTCTTATCACTATTTATTCCCTTCTGAAAGCTAGGAATTTGATACATAACAAGACTATTCCAATTATTAGCATCAGAGTATTGAACCATACTCCGACTACTACTACTTCTACCTTCAATGATGTTAGTAGAATGACCTATTTCACTTAATCTAGGTTTGCTATTCACTCCAAATCAGAGTATAAATATACTTACATGCCTTAATTCGAGTCATATATCCCTAAATATAGCATATGAACAAACAGGGACTAATTTGGAATAATTCTAAAATTTTTAAGTCAATTTCAAAAATACCTAGAAATAGGGGGCACGCGGCCGTGTCGCAGCCCATGTAACTCACTGACTTGAGACACACGGTCGTGTCCCAGCCTGTGTCTCAGCCCATATAACTCACTAACTTGGGTCACACGACTGTGTCGCAGGCCGTGTGTCAGCCTGTATGGACTTTACACCTATAGTATTTTTTAACACATTCAGGGCACATGCCCGTGTGTGTTGCCTGTTTGTGACACACGACCCTGTGACAGACCGTATCTCAGGCCATGTGCACCTAAAAGTACCTTAAAACACAAGCTTACAATTTCCTAATTGCTTGAGCATTAAGAAACTCAATTACTAACCATTTAACCTATCCAAAACACAATTAAACATACTCAAAATATGCCTAAACAATCATCTATTATACCTAACCAATGTACCATCATTGGTACCACATTTTATAACATCAAACATACCAGCAAGGCATCAACCATTCAAAGCTTTCATCCATACTAATCTTACCAATATTGAACTAACACTTAGATACTTAGGCTATCAAGCTTTAAGTAAAAAACACATACCAAAACATTAAGCTAAGCTATCATACCAACATTGCCTCAACTATAACCACATATATATACAATTATCCATCATTTCACTAAGAAACCAAAATATCATCACATCATAAACATATCAACAAAGAACCCCCTAGGTGCATGCCATTATAAAATATAACATCACCACACTTGAGTCTGGGATTCGTTGTTGGATGTTGAATCTGCGGCAAACCGAAAAGTACCTAACCTGCGCATGAAAAACAAAATTACACGCTAAGTAAAACTCAGTGGTATTTCTTTAATCGAACAATAAAACATAGTATAAAGGTTATAATGCATTTTATCATGTTAATATACAAGTCCTATTACATCACCTAATTATTCAATCTATTTACATATCTTAAATCGAGCTTATAAATTAATATTCATTATCTACCATTGTTTCAATTTCATTGTACTCAATTTCTCAGTTCTACAATATAATTTCATCAACCAATCATTAAATCACATATGTAACAGCATAATTCATCACTAATTGAATTCAATTGCATAATTATAACAATATAGCATATTTTCAAACCTATTCGATTTAGCCCTTATCACAAATAAGTAATTCGAATTAGTTCAATTCAGCTCGTTATAACATTTTCAACTTACCGTATGTTATTACCATGCAGCTCAATTTGTGAATGCAACGATTGAAAAGATTCGAGTTATAGAAATATAAACAGTATATTCCGAGCTACTCGACGTCAACCTTATATTTCCCCTTTTTACTCGAGGATTCTGAAACGACGTTTGTTACGGAATAAAATAATTACAATTTAATTAATAATACACAACTTAATTACAAAAATTTCAATTTTTCTATCATATTTTTTTTATTCTTCAATTTATTCTCTAAACCGAGACTAATTTTAATCTTCATACTTAAACTCAAATTTTTATACTAATTTCACTCTAAGCTAAATTTAGCTCCCTTTTTTCAATTCCACCCTTAATTTTGGATTTTTTATAATTTATTTCTTATTACTCAAAATCAACGATTAACTCCACAATTTAATCCTTTTCCACTTCTAACTTAAAAATCTATCAATTTAATCTCTACAACTCCAACTAATCAACAATGGTAACATTATCAATCTTGAACAATATTAAAAATTGCAACATGGGTCGGCTAGCCCTAGATACCTAGATTCTAAAAACATAAAAATTATAAGAAAATGACTAAATTCACTATTCAATTTTGGTTTTGAACTCCAAACCCCTTAGTTGCCGTTGATTTTTTTCTTGCTATTTCTCTATTTCCCTATTCGGCTGCATGAAGAAACAAATGAAATGGTTTTCATTTCATTTCCCACTAACCATCTTTATTATATTATTACTTTTATATTATAAACTATTTATTAATTATAACATATAACATTTAAGTTAGCATAATATATTATATATATACATATCATAAATGTTCCATTATGACCATCCATTAAAAGGAAACAATGGTATATTTACTTATTTAATCTCATTAATTAATCTCAATCTATAATTCAACTTGTAACTTTAATGCGATTTAGTCCCTATATTTGAACAACTCCTAATTTCAAGAAAATTACTTAACCAAAATCTAATTACTACTAAATTAACCTCGTAAATATTTAATAAAAATATTTACGAGTCCAGTTCATGGAAACGAGGTCCCAATACGTCAATTCCCAAAACCACTGACTTTAGATCCAATATACTCATACCTTGTCTAACTTTTCACATAACCAAAAGTGTTAGACTAAACCTCAATATAATACTATAATACCATAGTAAATATTAAAAAATAATATTCACAATTTCTATCATCGGAAAAAAAATTCTGAAACCACTATTTTCAACTCTACTGACTTTTTGGTCGTTACACTTCTGTTTTTGGGCAAGTACCATACCAGTCTTAGACTTATTCGTATACACCAACTAACACACCCATAGTCGTACCCATTTCTCTCTTTCTAATTACTGATTTCAAACTTTCCCGGGCACTCTTTGAACTTTTCCTGATCATATTTCCATACAAGTGACTTTGAAGACTAATATGTACAGGCTTTCATTCTATACACATTCTTAACCCAGAAGGATTGTTCACAATTATTAGTCTGTGGCGAATACATATGCAACTGGAAAATTTCCATTCGCTCTCAAATACCATCAGTTTACCAAACTAATCCGTATCGAGTTCAACCTTAATATCAGATCATACTAACAGAGCTTTATATAAACCTTTCAATGGCATACCTTTACACTCAAAGTCAAAATCAATCACACTCTTCGATATATCAGAGTAAGTCAGAGTACAATCCGAATTGGCGGATACCTTTTTTGTACATACAGATTTACACCTTTATTCAAGAATATATTCTTCAGTCTCATTCAATTACAGTTCCAGTCTTACTTCAAGCCATTACTTCAATTATATCCTAACCTTATCGTTTTATAAACTCAGCTCATACCGAACTTGGCACACAACGGTCAAACATCGTATACCTTACTGTCTTAACTGAACACGCTAGATAATTAATTAGAATACGCCATAAGACATCATACATAATACACCATAAGGCATCATATAGAGTATGCCATAAGGCTTCATATAGGATCACATGTTTACTATCTTGGCAGACTTCACAGGAGGTGTCATGGGTTTCTTCGTCATGGACTTATACATATATGCATGTATCGTGCTCTGCCAATTCAATATTCATACTATCGAAGGCTACACCATGAATACTCATAAAATCTTTTTATATCTTACCATGGGTCACAACCTCATGGTCTTACATGTATATTCATGTTTCGTGATCTGTCATTTCGATACAAATATACCAAAGGCTACACCATGAACATTTATATCATATCATATAATATCATATCATATCATATCATATCATATCGTGCCATGGGTCTCAACCATATAGACTTACACACTTCATGTATTCAGTCTGTCATTTCAGTATTCCTCTTACTAGAGGCTGCATCATGAAAGGTTTCTTCTCATAAGTTGCCATGGGTCTTAACTACATGGTCTTACATAAACTTTCATATCGTGACTTACCAGTCTGGTTAGCAATGTAGCTGCCTATTAGAGGTTTCACAGAAGAACATTTTTACAACATCATTTACTGAGATTCGTTTACATTTCTAATTGATTCATATTCCTTGTATATCAGGCTTTACCTGCATGTTCATTGATCAACATTTTTTTCAACAGAACTTTAAACACAACATCCTATCACTTATCTCATCTTTACTATACTTATGCACTTACCAATTACGATAGATATCATCATTCTCTCTCTATATATATGTATACTTTTAATTGGATAATTTACATAAAAGAGTCAGTGTAAAGACTCACCTGATATTCATCTACAGTGGCTTGGAACTCCTAACTCAGACATCCATAATGAAACAGTATCAATCATTGCTTACAGACCATATAGACACCATTAAAACCCATTTGTATACCATTTACTATCATCTCAACACTAACAACCCCTATGCAAAGCCTTATTCTTACATTTACTATTTATGCATTCCTTACAGACCTACTCTCTCATATTTTAACATGCAAAATCATATTACTTACCTAGAAGTGGTATAACTACTAATGAGATCCAGAATTATAGCTTTCAGCTAAAATGAGAAAGAAATACTTTTGGATTACAAAGAAGAATCAAAGAACAAAAAGTTAAGGAAGAAGTATTCCCCCCAATAGAACTATTTCCACACATATATATGACCTATGTCTTCATAGTAGAACTTGACAAGTGTCACACTCTTTCAAAACTTGTCTTTCTTTATGGCCTACACATTCTGATAGGAATATAAATGAGAATCTAGTATAGTAAATATCATACCAGCTTATCCAATTGGTTCTTAACTAGATCACTTTATAGCCCAACTAGCACAATACTTAGACAATCGAGCGTATTATACCTTTCGCATAAACTCATATCATAATTACCTTTTTACTTAGTAGTTATTTCACTCCAACTAACAGAGTAATTTGACATAAGATCTTTATTTACTTGGTATACATCCATCCTATCCCCCAAAAGAAACATTTGAACATATAGCACTACACCAAAACAGTTTATTTTACTAGAACACGTCCAAATATTGGATCCGTCATATTCGGGGTGTGACAGAAAAGTTGTCTCTAATAAAAGATTTCCATGATAATAGTACTATGTAGCCTATCCCTTTGTCCATAATATCTAGATTGAGCACAAGTTATTAAATTGACACTGTATAGTCTAATATTTTATTTCATGATTTCTGAATAGCTTAAATATACAAATGAGTTTGATATCTCATATCAAATTATTTGAGCAATACTATGTATTTCTAATCTCTTTTATTAGAGGCCCAATATATCTCTCCCATTATGTAGGATGAGAAAATCATATGTTAACCACTCACATCTCACTACATAGTTTGTGGTATATACAACAACAATCCTTATAGTATATCCAATTACAAAATATGTTTAATTTCATCATAACACATGACTCTCAATGTTGAGAAATGTGGGAACCTCAAGTATAAGGATCACATACAACAATATCACTATGATAATTGATGTGATTTGTACATAATAATCCAAGAGCATTCTCATGACAGGTCGATCTAGTATACTGTTCTTTGAACATATTCTCATACGTTGGCTCAATATATGATATACTGTGATTTGATATGTCAAATTAGGTCTCTAATACACTTGGCGAGCTTATTCTCGAGCAATTTAAGTGTTTTTATTGTGTTTTTAGTTATTTTTTACTTTTTGCTTAGGAGGAATTTGCAATATTTCTATGCTTCCTTCCAACATCTCTATCACCTCACTCATTGAAGGCTTCTCTAGTGGATTTGTTTACATGCACCTCAATCCCACCAATATCATCTCCCTCGCAATTTCAGTTTCTTCTATATTCTTGAAGCCTAACAATTGAGGTTCCGTATTGCTTTGCACAACATACCCATAGATCCAATGAGGATAATATATCTTGTTAGTTTGACTTACCCTAACATTTATGTTTTTCTTCCTCCAACCATCTCTAGAATCATCATTCCATAACTATAAACGTCAGATTTATGCGAAACACCTCCAATGTTTCTGCAAAATAATTCTGGAGCTATGTAGCCAATTGTCCCTCTAGCTTCCAACATTGATACAATACTCTCTTTCATGGTGCATAGTTTTGCAAGCCCAAAATCAGCAATTTTTGGGAGAAATTTATCATCTAGAAGAATTTTATGAGGCTTTATGTCAAAATGCAAAATTTGTGTGTTGCAACCAAGGTGGAAGTATTCAAGCCCTCGGGCTATCCCAATTGCAATTTCGAATAATTTTTCCAATGACAAGTGTTGACGATCCTTCATGGTAACCTCTTTGTAAATGAACCTTTCTAAAGATCCATTAGGCATGAACTCATAAATTAGAGCTCTTTTCTGACCCTCTAAACAAAATCCTATGAGAGCAACAATGTTAACATGGGAAGTTCGACTAATACTTACAACCTCATTGATAAATTCTTAACCATTTCCTTTGGTTGTATTGAGCACTTTCACAGCAACAAGATGGCCATCTAGTAGCTTTCCTTTTTACGCACTTCTATAACCCCCTTCACCTAGTTTTTCTTTAAATGAATTTGTTATTTTCTTGACGTCTAAGTAACCGTATCTTTTGGGACTTAAGGTTCCATTATTTCTTGTGAAAGCCTCTATATTTGTTACTTTTTGTGGACTTTCAATGAAAACTTGTTATTCTAATGCATGGCATCGTTCTTTTGAAATATATTGTGATGATGATAATCCAAGTGATCAACAAGCTACTTGCTCCTCCACCAAAACCTGTCATATCATAATCATGTGAAAAAAAATCAAGGCGATTAACGAAATGCCCTTTAGAAATTTGTTATCTTAACCTTGACATGAAAGAAATTCAAAAACTAATATAATAAAAATGATTAGTAAAATAACATATAAATATTTGAAGGATTTACTACCAAAAAAATATTTGAAGTGGGTTGATTTAGTTGATTGAGTACTCATTAATTAGTGTTAAGTACCAAAGTTCATGTCTCACTACTAGTTTCATTTGAAATACCAAAATATAAGGTTATAGCTAAGGAGCACTCAAGGGCCTTGGCCTCATTAACTAAACGGGAATTTTGCTTTTCAACCCTTCAAAAATTAAAACATTCAATTTAACAGCTTTTTAACTTTTTAAGATAAAAATGTTAACTATGTCAACAAAATTTTATAATTTTATTTCTCTAAATCAATTTTTCCTTGCTCTTATTTTATATAGACTAAGTTCATGTTTGAAGCATGATCAAACATGGACAATCGCAAAAAAACTTTTAATATCTTATTTGAACTTGTGTTGGATTACTTCAAGGTAGATTAACTGTGCCCAACCTCTCTTTCGGATTTTTTTTATTTCTTAGAGTTTTTATCAGAGTGAGTCCAATAATTAGTCTTTCACATTTTGTAAACCCATTAAAAGGATAGATACTAACTACAATTTTAAATACTATTTTTAGGACTAATATTTTTACTTATTTAGTTATTAAATATATGAACTTTCCTCAATGATTTTTAAAATTCATTTTCTATTAGGTGTATTTATATATTAAATAAAAATAAATTTTATATGTCATAATTGGTTAATTAGAAAGTCAAGATAAGGTATAAATACAAGACAAGTCATAAATATGTAAATGTAAAAAAATATTTTTATAAAAGTAAACTCTACCTATAGTCACCCAATTATTAAAAATTTTTATTTAAGCGTTCAAAGTAAAAATTTTGTAATTTACGTACTCAAGTTACATAGTTTGATCATTTTGGGTACTCCTTAAAATCATAAATGGTAGTGACGTGGCAATTAAAAAATGGGTATAATAAGAAATTTAGCCTTCAACTTTTACCTATTATATCGATTTAGTCAAAATTTTGAAAAATTAACTCTCAAAATTTACAAATGTTCTCAATTTGATCCTAATTCTAAAATATTCAAAAATATAAAATAAATATTTTCAAAAAATATAATGATAAATTTAAATTTTATATTAATATTTATATAAACATTAAATAAATATAATTATATCAATATTAAATAAAAGATCCTCACCCTCATTGAACCTCCCACCACTGTCCCTCTCCCTTTCCCTCCCTGTTGATGCTACAACCCCTTTACATCCCAAAAGTTGAGGATCTGATCTTATATCATATTCTAAAGTTAAATTTAAAACAGTATGCGTTAACAAATCCTTCAGATTCTCATCTAACTCTACTCATCTAATCTAATTAGAGTTTTTGATAAAAATCAAGGAGTTGATTGAGACAAATTTGATGAGATCTTATTTCTTTCTTTCTTTAGGATTGAATCAATCCTTGATTATAGGGATTCTTCAGCTCTTTCCCTGTAAGGCTTCATGTGTTGTACGTTATATATACTGTAACTCTTTTATTGTTGAAGATATACATAAATTCTTTCATAATTGTTATTTAGATGGTGCCAAAGCCTCCTTCAATTTCTTTTGGAATTGAAACAGACATAATTATTATTTTTGTTTAACGCTTTCGTTGTAAGATTCTTCCTTGTACCACGGTCCTTATGTCTGATTCTAAAAAGGGTGATTGTGGTTCTCATGAAAAAACAAGAACCCTACAACTATTTTCCCAATACAGGAAAACTCTCTAATCACCCCACAACGCCTTGATGGAACCAATTATATTGAGTGGTCCCTAAATACCCAAAATAAGATTCGTTGAAGAAAGCGTTGGGGTTTTATTTCAGGTACAAAAGTTCCATCGAAAGATGAACTTTTAGATTGGTACGAAACCTAGCAAGAAGAAAATTTCTTAGTCAAATCATGGCTTCTTGATACAATGAAAAAGGAAGTCAAATTATTATTCCTTCTCTTGGGTATGAAAAAAGAAATATGGGATGCCGTAAAACAAACATATTCTATTAAGCAAGTGCTTCAAAAGCATATCAACTTCAATGTGAGGTGATGTCTATTCAGCAAAATGGTGAGTCCATTATTTCTTATTTTGGAAAACTACAAAAGATTTGGAAACAACTTGATGATATTGATTATTGTACTATGGAGTGTGCAACTGCAAAGGTTAAAACACAACGTGTGTATATTTTTTTTGGTTGGATTGGATTCGTAATTGGATGGGGTAAAAGGTCGAGTACTTACTACTAAACCACTCCCAAATATCCAAGTGTGTATGTTGTCGTCTATGCAGAAGCTAATTGACAGGGAGCCTGTAACACCCCAAACCCGGTCTAAATGTTATAACCGAATCTGACGATGTCACATTGTAACACCCCTTACCTGTATTCGACGCTGGAATAGGGTACGAGGCATTACTAGAAGACATACATTTGCATACATATTAAACCGAGTTACAAAATTTCATCTAAATTAACACTTTCAAATTATTAACGTACTTTTATAATTCTTTACAACATATCCTCGAAATATATATTCATAACAAATAAGACCTACGAGACCTGATATTTACTCATGTAATTCAAAGCTTCATTTCCATTTCATTCAATTCACAATTTCTCATGTTCACAATTCAAATCAATTTCTCAACCCAATATATATATTTCAATCATCTAAGAATATAATTCAAGTTACACAAACTTACCGAGCTAAATTGTAGAAATACCAAAATTGAGGACATTTTAGTAATTTTTATTTTTCTTGAATTTCCACCCAATCTTGATATAAACTAATATTTCATTCAATTTATTAATTTAAATAATAAAACAATTCATTTCATGCAATTTGGTCACTTTTGACATTTTCACAAATTTACCCTTAAAATATTACTTTTATTCAATTTAGTCCCTGAACCTAAAACATGCAAATTAGCCATTTTAATGAAAGCTCATGCTAGTTGAATAATCATATATTTTCCTCGTCCTCCTCTCCATTCCACATCCTTAATGTATATAACATGCTTAAATGTAACATTATCTATAATTTCACTATTTAATTTTTGTTCATTCAAAGTTGTCCACTTGAGTCATTGTCACAAAATTATTTATATCTTGAACTATACAACTCAATTGAGATCTGTTAATTTTATATGATATTAGACTCACATATATTCTTACTACAAAATTTAAAAAATTTTGGTTTAGCCAATAAGTACAGTTTATTATTTAAAATCATCCCTATTCTGTTATCTAACAGTTCTGACCCTTCTTCACTAAAAATTAATTATCTCCTCAGACAGGATTCGGATGATATTCTCATTTGTTTCTATTTAAAATAATCTCATTCAAGATTTTAAACATATAAATTTAAGACCATAATTATTTTTCTCCAATTTTTGGTAATTTTCCAAAGTCAGAACAGGGGAACCCGAATTCATTCTGACCTTGTCTCACATAATTTATTATATCTCATGATTTACAATTCCATTATGTACATCATTTCTTCTATGGTAAACTAGACTTAATAATATTTAATTCCATATTTTTTCATCATCTAATTAAATTTATATAATTTATGGTGATTTTTGAAGTTAGCCTCTGCTGTTGTCCAAAACCGTTTTAGTGCAAATGTTGATTACTAAGTTTATAACATCCTTATTCATTTTCTCTATAATATTTTCCATCACTTTCTCTTATTTCCCTTCACTAATATATCAAGAACATAAGACTTTATTTAAGAAAACTCTACTATAACATCATTTCCATGCTTTTTGAATAATAACAAACTTAAAAATATATTGAAATCTTAATGTTCTTACCTTTTCTATTGATTTCAATCTTTAACTTGATTGTCTCTCTCCTCCAACTTCTATTTCTTGAACCTAACTTGATATTCAAGCTCCCCATTGTCTCCTTGTTATCTTTCTTTCTTGATGGATATGAAAATTCTTTTGATTTCTAAGTGAAAATGGTGAATTTTTGGTGAAAGGACCAAATTGTAAAGAAAAGAAAGTTTCTTTCTTTCTTTTCTCTTTATACGTTGGATGCATGGGAAGAAGATGAAGATTCTTCATCTTTCCTTCCATATATATACTAAATAGAATAATAATAAAATAATAAAATATCATTTAAAAATAAAATTAAAATATTAATAAACTAATATTTATTTCATTAATTAATCTAAAATATCACCAACATCATCATTATCTTCTAGATTTCTCTCTCTTCTAATTGACCATTTTGCCCTTTATAATCTTTAAAAATTTCATCCTTGAGTCATCACTTAATTTGGTGAAATTGTGGTTTAGTCCCTCAAAATTATTCACCTTTTCAATTTGGTTCTAATTCATCCATTTTCCTTAGTTTCTAGATTATTCCACCCTTAAAATATTTACACTATTGGTCCTTCAATTTTTTTGTATTTACACTTTAATCCCTCAAATTTTGAGTATTTACTCTTGGGCAACAAAACTTTTCTCACGTTTGCGATTTAATCCTTTCTTGAATTAATATGTCATAATATAATTCCCAATATTGCCATAACTCAAAATTTCCCTTTTTGTCACTTTATTTCCTTATTTTACTATCAAGGATACCTACTTTCTTACTGTAGTAATTTTCGGGGTATTACAGTAGTAATTTTCGGGATATTACATTTCTCCCCCCTTAAAATAAATTTCGTCCTCGAAATTTCCTTGTTTTGTTTTGATCATGAACTTCATCATTTCTATATTCTTTCAATTATCCTTTTCTATCCATTCTTATCACTAACATTTCTAGTTTTTATATCATTTTGTACTTCCTTTTCAATAATATTCTTCTTTTTACTTAATCGAGCTCTTATTTCCTCTCTTTCCACTTAACCAGAAGTCCTTTCTTCATTTAATTTTCTTAAAATCATCTCTATAATTCTATAGGTGTCGTCTGCACATATTTACTGAGCTTAGTATTTGTATTCATTCTCTATCCTTTCATTTCACAATTTATTTTTAATTCAATATTTCAAACATGAATCAGAGGTAAACCTTTACCTTGTAGCGAAAATTATTTATATTTTTTTAGAAGAGGCCCAGTATATTAGATAGAACACTTAGGATATACGAAATTGATACGGAGGTGCATTATTAAACAGAAAGCACTAAAGTGTTATATAGAGAACATAAATGTGCTAATAATTGGAAAGCACTAGCGTGCTATTAATCAAAGAGTGTGCTAGGGTCCTTTAATGATATACCACTAATATCCTAGTAGTTCTATTCTCATCTACTTGGGCAAATTATATCATGCATGCATATCACTTCTACACTTTTCGCATAATGCTTTTACATCCTGTACAATTTAATCCTTGTACCAATAATCCGTATATTTATATCTTCTCTATCTTTAATACATGTATTATATTTCAAAATTCATTATTCATCCGTAATTTACTAATAATCCATATCATGTACTTCACATATCACGTTTACATGTTTTGCAATTTAGTTATCAGCACAATATTTCTTTTAGCAAAACAATACACTTTCTAAATATGCATGCAAAACAGAACAATAACCAGTCATAAACCGACCAGACCAATAGGGATTTCGTCTAACATTATAATTAGCTAACATTCTCACAACATAAGAACTCTATCAGAACTGAACAATTACACATACATATCTCTCAGGATAAAAGAATATATATAATATCCAGAAAAGATCATCATGTTCATTTCGACTGTAACCTTCACACACAAACATCTTTACCACTTAATTATCTTTTCTCTAACTAATTTTGTTATCACAAACCTCACTTTATTCCACTCAGTAAAAAAAAAACTTCCAGTTAATACATACATTCTTTTAGGTATCATACCTGAATATTTTGTCTCATCAAATTTAACTTCTTCTTTATTTACTCTCTTAATTGTTTACTTACTTGCTTGCTTAAACAACTCATGATTATAACTTACTCCTTCCTTGCTGAAATTATTTTCTCAACTGATAACTTAAATATTCTTAATCCTTGTACTTACCTGAATCTGTTTATTGTACTTTTACCTGAGCATTCATGAACATAATTTCCTTACTAGCTCGTTGAATCACTTGGAATACTAAGGATACTCGGGTCTCCTATCTGATAATAACATGCTAAAGCTATGTCCCAGACATAGTCTTAGATGGGATGTTTTCTGTACTACCAATGTCATATCCTAGATATGGTCTTACATGAGATTTCTTATATCGGTGCCCATGCCATGTCCTAGACATGATCTTATGGGGGACCTCTCATCTCAGTGCCAACATCATGTCGCAGACATGGTCTTACATAGGACCTCTCATCTCGGTGCCAACGCCATGTCCTAGACATGGTCTTACACCTCTCATCTCGGTGCCAACGCCATGTCCCAGACATGGTCTTACATGGGACCTCTCATCTCGGTGCCAACGCCATGTCCCAGACATGGTCTTACATGGGACCTCTCATAATCTCAATGATGCCAATGCCATGTCCCAGACATGGTCTTATACGGGATCGCACGCCGATGTCATATCTCAGATATGGTCTTATATGGAAATCACATATCACAAGTTGTTGTGGTCCAACCATGGTCTTTTCCGTCAATTCATCACATATCATTGAACGAAAGTACTCATTCCTGTGTTCTACTCAATTTGATCTTTCAATTAAATTTTCATACTATTATAATATTCATGGTTCAATAGCAAAGACATAAAACAAACATCATATTATTTCTAATTTAACAATTAAACATAAGATTCTATCATATAAAACATACTGATTACACTTATTCAAGCAAGTGTACATAAACATACATTCCATCTATTTGTGTATATTTACTTACCATAATTACTTAATCAAATATGTTGAGTACATAACATCATATGCGCACCAAGCAAACGCAGATGAGCATATCACCATATAAACTTTCATTTTATTCTATGTTTCTACATTTCTCAACTCATGGTTGTCTTACTTTATACGTTAACACATATTTATCATGAATTTTCTATTCATACCTTTCTAAATTTCGTTTCATCATAAACACATTTCAATCACCTCAACATAAATTTTTTTTAGCATTATTGGAAACAACTCGGTTAGAAGTCATCTCTGTCTTACAAAACAATTTCATTGGAGTCGGAAGATATTACATTATCACGAGTAATAATATTGCATGTATAGCTAAACTCACACACGTTATGTTAGTTTGAGAACCGACTAAACCATAGTTCTGATACCACTAAATGTAACACCCCAAACCCAACCTAAACGTTATGACCGAATCTGACGAAGTCACATTGTAACACCCCTTACCTGTATTCGATGCCGGAATAGGGTACGAGGCATTACTAGAAGACATACATTTGCATACATATTAAACCGAGTTACAAAATTTCATCCAAATTAAAACTTTCAAATTATTAACGTGCTTTTATAACTCTTTACAACATATCCTTGAAATATTATATTCATAACAAATAGGGCCTACGAGACCCAATATTTACTCATGTAATTCAAAGCTCCATCTCCATTTCATTCAATTCAAAATTTCTCATGTTCACAATTCAAATCAATTTCTCAATCCAATATATATATTTCAATCATCTAATAATATAATTTAAGTTACACGAACTTACCAGGCTAAATTGCAGAAATACCAAAATTCAGGGACATTTTGGTAATTTTATAATTTTCTCAAATTTCCACCCAATCTTGATATAACCTAATATTTCATTCAATTTATTAATTTAAATAATAAAACAATTCATTTCATGCAATTTGGTCACTTTTTGACATTTTACAAATTTACCCTTAAAATATTACATTTATTCAATTTAGTCCACGAACCTAAAACATGCAAATTAGCCATTTTTAATGAAAACTCATGCTAGTTGAATAATCATATATTTTCCTCCTCCTCCTCTCCATTCCACATCCTTAGTGTATATAACATGCTTATATGTAACATTATCTATAATTTCACTATTTATTTTTTTGTTCATTCAAAGCTGTCCACTTGAGTCATTGTCTCAAAATTATTTATATCTTGAGCTATGTAACTCCGAATTGAGATCCGTTAATTTAATCTGAAACTATACTCACATATATTCTTACTATAAAATTTTCAAAATTTTTGGTTTAACCAATAGGTACAATTTATTCTTTAAAATCATCTCTGTTCTGTTTTCTGACAGTTCTGACATTTCTTCACTAAAAATTAATTATCTCCTCGTACAGGATTTGGATGATTTCCCATTTGTTTCTCTTGAAAATAGGCTCATTCAGGATTTTAAACATATAAATTTAAGCCCATAATTATTTTTCTCCAGTTTTTGGTAATTTTCGAAAGTCAAAACAGGGGAACCTGAATTCATTCTGCCATTGTGTCACATAATTTATTATATCTCATGATTTACAATTTCATTATGTACACCATTTCTTCTATGATAAACTAGACTTAATAATATTTAATTCCATATTTTTTCATCATCTAATTCAGTTTCTATAATTTATGGTGATTTTTGAAGTTAACCTCTCTTGCTGTCCAAAACCGTTTTAGTGCAAATGTTGATTACTAAGTTTATAACTTCCTTATTCATTTTCTCTATAATATTTTCCATCACTTTCTCTTATTTTCCTTCACTAATATATCAAGAACATAAGAATTTATTTAAGAAAACTCTACTATAACATCATTTCCATGCTTTTGAATAATAACAAACTTAAAAATATATTGAAATCTTAATGTTCTTACCTTTTCTATTGATTTCAATCTTTAACTTGATTTTCTCTCTCCTCCAGCTTCTATTTCTTGAATCTAACTTGATATTCAAGCTCCCCATTGTCTCCTTGTTATCTTTCTCTCTTCATGGATATGAAAATTCTTTTGATTTCTAAGTGAAAATGGTGAATTTTTGGTGAAAGGACCAAATTGTAAAGAAAAAAAAGTTTCTTTCTTTCTTTTCTCTTCATACGTTGGATGCATGGGAAGAAGATGAAGATTCTTCATCTTTCCTTTCATATATATACTAAATAGAATAATAATAAAATAATAAAATATCATTTAAAAATAAAATTAAAATATTAATAAACTAATATTTATTTCATTAATTAATCTAAAATATCACCAACATCATCATTGCCTTCTAGATTTCTCTCTTTTCTAATTGATCATTTTACCCGTTATAATCTTTAAAAATTCCATCCTTGAGTCATCACTTAATTTGGTAATATTGTGATTTAGTCCATTAAAATTCTTCACCTTTTCAATTTGGTCCTAATTCATCTATTTTCCTTAGTTTCTAGATTATTCCACCCTTAAAATATTTACACTAGTGGTCCTTTAAATTTTTCGTATTTACACTTTAATCCTTCAGATTTCGAGTATTTACTCTTGGGCAACAAAACTTTTCTCACTTTTACGATTTAATCTTTTCTTGAATTAATATGTCATAATATAATTCCCAATGTTGCCATAACTCAAAATTTCCCTTTTTGTCACTTTATTTCCTTATTTTACTATCAAGGATACCTACCTTCTTACTGTAGTAATTTTTGGGGTATTACAGTAGTAATTTTCGGGGTATTACAGAGCCATGCTTGGAAGGACAATTGGAGGAGTTGCAATGATCACCAAAAATGCATCTTCAAAAAGGCATCGTAAATGTACCCATTGTAATGGCATAGGTCACACAACGGATAAATGTTTTTGGTTACATGGATATCTGAATTTGCACCCTAAAAGCAAGAAGGCACCTCAAGCATCCTCTAATAACCAAGAGGAGAACATCAATCCAAAGGTTAATCTAACCACAAGTTCTGTTTTTATTGCTCAATCAAGTATACCCCTTACTAGTAATAGTGATTGGATAATTGATTCAAGTACAACAGATCATATGACTTGTGATAAACAAAAATTTAGTCAATTATCTAATTATTCTATGACTATTGTCACTAATGCTAATGAAGTTTATTCTCCAATTGTTGGTATTGGTACTGTCTAATTATCTCATTCTTTTGATATAAAAATTGTTTTATTTGTGCCATCATTAAATTGTAACCTTCTTTTAGTACAAAAATTAACCAAATCTTATAATCTTTCTTGTTTTTTTTTTCCCACTCAGTGTATTTTTTAAGACCTACACACCAAGGTGAAGATTGGCAGTGGTAGAGAAATAGGAGGATTGTATTATTTGGAAGATGGTTTTCAATATTTTACAAAAGGTAAGCTTATGTGGTACAGTAGAGTTCAATTGACAAGAAAAAAGAGCAGATTTGGTTTTGGCATAAATGTTCGGGACATCCATCTTTCTTTTATTTGAAAAGATTATTTCCTTCATTATTTGTTGATTTTAGTATTTCAGATTTTGCTTGTAAAACTTGTGCCCTTGCAAAAGGTCATCGTGCTCACTTTCCTTTAATGAAAATAAAACAAGCATGCCATTTTCCTTGGTTCACTCTGATGTTTGTAGGCAGTCACCCATTTCAACTCTTAAAGGAATGAAATGGTATATTTCCTTTATTGATGATTCCATTAAGATGACTTAGATTTATCTAATGAAAAAGAAAAGTGATGTAAGTTCTATTTTTCATCTTTTACATTAGATGATTTTAACTTAATTTGGTATATCAATAAAGATTTCTAAATTAGATAATAGAGGGGAATATTTGAACCAAGAACTAAAAGAATTCATGGGCTCTGTTGGCATGATTCATCAAATGACATGCCCTTACTCACCGCAGCAAAACAGCATTGTAGAACAGAAAAATAGATAGATCTTGGAGGTCACTCAATCCTTTTTAATTGAAGGGCATGTTCCATCTTACTTATAAGGTGAAGCCTGAAGTTCTATAATTTATGTATTTAATTGTACTCCTTCAAGTACTATTGATTATCAATGACCACTAGATGTGTTGTCTGACCATTACAGTCTTCCACTTGTTGTTCATCTACCTCTCAAAATTTTTAGATGTATTGTTTATGTTCATTTGTATCTCCATCAGATAAATAAGTTTGTATCTCGAATTGTAAAATACATTTTTTTGGGATATACAATTATCAAAAAGGGTATAACTGCTATGATCCTTCCCCTAAGAGGCTTCATGTCACTATGGATGTTGTCTTCCATGAAAATGAGTTTTTTTACTCTGCAGATTCTTCACTTTAGGGGGAGAGACATAATGAAGTCATTAATCTTGATGATGTAGTGTAGGAATTTCTCTCATTACATGAAAAATGTACTAATAAAAATATTGCACTGAAAGCGCAACCACATATTCCATAAATTGCAGAAAGAGGTGATGAAAATACTGATCTAGAAACTGAAAAGAGAGGTGATGAAAATGAAAACACCGAGCTGGTTAGATGTGATGAATTACAAGATGATCTTCTCCTAGATCATATTGATCCTCCTACACCACCAAATCGACCATGTCAATCTCCACTTGAGGTAACTTCTGAATACCATATTCTAACTCGTGCTAACTATGGTATACCTCCTGCTAGATATGAGCATGATATTAAAGCTAAAAAAAAATATCCCATTACTAATCATGTGTCTTATAATCATTTATCAAAGCCATATGTATCTTATGTGTTGCAATTATCATCCATCTCTATTCCTAGTAAATTACAGGAAGCCTTAGGAGACACAAGGTGGACCCAAGCTATGGTAAAAGAAATGGCATCACTTGAAAAAAATGTTGCTTGGGACCTGGTGCCTCTTCTCGATGGAAAAAGAACAGTGTGATGTAGATGGATATTTACTGTTAAACATAAAGTAGATGGAGCGGTTGAATAGATCAAAGCACAGTTAGTTGCAAAAGGATATACATAGTCTTATAGAGTCGATTATCAAGAAACTTTTGTGCTTGTTACCAAGCTTGATATAGTAAGAGTATTACTATCCTTGGTTGCTATTCAAGATTGGCCTCTCCTTCAATTTGATGTCAAAAATGCATTCCTTCACAGAAATCTTGTTGAAGAAGTTTATATAGATCCTCCTCTTGGGATTGAAAAGTACTCAGAGACTACAATGGTGTGCAAACTAAGAAAAGGCATTGTATAGATTGAAGCAATCTCCAAGGACATGGTTTGGTACATTTACAAAATCCATGAATTTTTTAGGGTACAAGTAAAATAATACTGATCACACATTTTTTTTGAAACTTCAACACGGAAAGGTGACCGCATTGATTATCTACGTGGATGATATGGTGCTAATAGGTGTTGATTCCGATGACATAGAAAATTTCCAAAACTATTTAACCTCTAAGTTTGAAATGAAAAGGCTGGGTAATCTAAAGTACTTCATTGTTATTAAAGTAGCTAGAAAAAAAATGGTATGTTACTTACTCAACGAAAATATATTCTTGATTTGTTAGTTGAGACAAGAATGCTTAGTTGTAAACTTGTGACTACTCCCATTGAACAAAATCATAAGTTATATTACTGTTTAGGTGAATCTCTAACTGACAAAGCAAGATATCAAAATCTTGTAGGAAAATTGATTTATTTGTCTCACATTAGACTTGATATTGCTTATGCAGTAAGTGTGGTGAGTCAATTTATGCATGATCCTTTAAAGTCACATATGGAGTTTGTTTAACGCATATTGAATTATTTAAAAGATGCTTTAGGAAAGGGTTAATTTTTTAAAAAATGTGATCAATTGAGAATAGAGGGTTATAGTGATGCAGATTGGACAGGATCAACTGATGATAGAAGGTCAACTTTAGGTTATTTCACTTTCGTTGGAGGAAAACTTGTAACTTGGAGAAGTAAGAAACAACCAGTCGTTGCAAGGTTAAGTGCAGACGCAGAATATAAAGGTATGTTTTTGAAGTATGTGAATTGTTTTCGTTGAAGAAATTGCTTGAAGAATTATACATTGATCCTCAACGTTCAATGAACCTATATTGTGATAATACTTCAGTGATTGAGATTACTCGCAACCTAGTTCAGTATGATCTTACAATGCACTTAGAAGTTGATAGATACTTTATAAAAGAAAAACTTGAAGCTGGAACCATTTCATTGTCTTTTGTAAAGTCTGAAGATAAACTCGTTGACATACTTACCAAGGTTGTTTCTAGCAAAACTTTTGATAAAGCTTTATGCAAGTTAGGCATGTGTGATATCCATGCACCAACTTGAGGGGGAGTGATAGAAATCAAGGTGTTGATTGAGACAAATTTGATGAGATTTTATTTCTTTCTTTCTTTAGGATTGAGTCAATCTTTGATTATAGGGATTCTTCAACTCTTTCCTTGTAAAGCTTCATGTGTTGTAGGTTATATATACTATAACTCCTCTACTGTTAAGGATATACATAAATTCTTTCATAATTGTGTTGATTTAGATTTTTTCCCCTTATTGAACTCTTCTAAAAAAGATCATATATGACACCCTTGGAAAAAATGAATTTGACATTTTTGAGGGATCAGCAATAGCAATTAAAGTAGAAGAAACATCCTACCCTGTTTGGGAAGGGAAGATGGTGGGGGTGAGGGTGGGGGACGAGGATAGTAGTGGGAGAGAGGATTTTTATTTTATTTAATATTAATATAATCATATTTATTTAATATTAATATAAATATTTAAATTAATTATTATATTTTTTAATATTTGTTTTTACATATTTATAAAATTTACATATTATTATTTCTTATAGTATTTTTTATTAGATTTTTTTTCTCACATGTGTTTCAAGTGAATAAATACATTTATTTTTATAAATAAATATATATAACATATTTAGTGTAAGTAATATTTAAAATAAAAATTATAAATAAAAATTTGAAAATTATATACAAATTTATAACTATATTAAAACTAACTTACAATATGAAATTAAAATAAAAAAGGTAAAAAAAATGCATGAATTATAATAATGATTCATGATAAGTACCAAAGATATTTACATTAAATTGATTAAATATGACATATATTTACATTAAATTAATAAACACGAATTCGGGTCTAATGTCCAAGCTAGGTTGAGGAGGTTACATTTGGTAGTATCAGAGTCAGGTTTTCTAAACTCGGATTGTAATTTTTTTTTTATAAATTTGCATGCATGCATTAAAGGGGTATTTTGGAAATAAACCATGTCACATTATTCTTTTGAAAATTTTATTTTTTGCACAAAATTAAAATCGAGACTCCAATGTCAGTCCTACTGTAGTTAATATTACTTTTGAGATTTTGGATGAACTAAAATTCTTAGATTGTGGATCTACTTTATCTAATGCTTGAATTTTTGGATGAAAACTATAGATATACTTTAAACTTCTTAGACTTCAACAAACATTATGAACACCCAAGGTAGACGTGGTAGGGGTAGGTCGCGTAAGGCTGGACCTGTATAGTTGCCCATCGTTCAGGGCAAAAACTCAATTTTTGAGGAGTTCATTGAGAACTCCATCACTAATGGTAGCAGAGGCTGCAAGAAGAACGATGATGCCATGATGCAGACAATGCTGAGGCTGTTGCAAACGGTCGCTGGAGCCTAAATTGGATTGGGGAACCACGGATCTATTGTGGAGAGACTACGATCAAACGGGTTAGAAACATTTAAGGGCATTACTGGAACATCTCCCACTATGGCCAAGATTGGATGGAGTCAACTAAAAGGATTCTAGATGACTTAGACTGTACTCCTGAGCAGAAACTGAAGGGCACAGTGTCATTGTTTAGGGAGGAGGCCTACCGGTTGTGGTAGTCTATCGTTAGAGGCACACATACTGGTCGTATTAACTATGAATACTTCCGAAGGCCTTCCAGAAGAAATATATGGGTACAAGGTACGTGGAGGCGTGCAGGCTCGAGTTTATCAGTTGAAGCAATGCGACAAGATCATGACAGAGTATGAGGCTAAATTTCTAAGGCTCAGCCGTTATGCCCAAGGAATGGTAGCCATGGAACAAGAAAAGTGTGTGAGGTTTGAAAATGGGCTACATTTTGGATGCAAAATTCAAGTTACTCCACACCAAGAACGGGTATTTGAAACCCTAGTGGAGAAGGCCAAAATCATAGAATAAATTAAGCAGGTGAATCATGAAGAACAAGAGAAAAGCAAGGTCCTATCTAAGAGAGATTAGGGTTCCACTGGTTTAAACTCTCGTCCTGCAAATCGAACTAGGGAGGGTAGACAAAGGTAAGGGGCTGTTTTGACTAAAGCGGGAGATAAGACCACTAATTGTGCAAATTGTAGTAAGCATCATCTAAACGAGTGCTGGAGAAAATTGGGTGTTTGTTTTAGCTGTGGGTCGACTGAGCACATGATTAAGGACTTTCCGCGAAGAACTGAGCAGACACAAGCTCTGTTATAAAATCAAGCCCAAAATTAGATATTGAGCCAATTACCTCCAAGGGGTCGTGGGTAGAATCGAGCCACAAAAACTATAGCTACCAGCACAAACCATATCGAGGCTAGGCAACCTACCTTAGTTTATGTTGTTAGGGGACGTGAGGAAGTAGATGTGTCCAATGTCATAGCAAATATCTTTACCTTTAATTTTATCTCGTACTTTGCCTTAATTGATATAGGATACAGTCACTCTTATGTATCGTGTAAAATTTCTGAAAAATTCAATGTTGGGGTAGAGGAAACCACTATTGATGTAACTATAGTGAGCCCTTTAGGACAATCCATTTTTGTAAATAAAATCTATAGAAGATGTCCGTTGGTGGTTTAATGGGTAGTGTTTCCTGCAAATCTTATTGTGTTACCATTTGGGGAGTTTGATTTAAATCTTATTGTGTTACCATTTGGGGAGTTTGATTTAATTTTGGGCATTGGTTAGTTAATTGAGCATCAAGTTAGCCTAGATTGTGTCTCTAAGAGGGTAACTTTGAAAATAAATGAGGGTAAAGAAATTTTTATGGTAGGGAGTGACGAGACTATCTGTCTAATGTAATTTGTGCTATGGTTGCCGAAAAGTTGGTTTGTAAGGGATGTGAAGCTTACTTAGCTTATGTAATGGATGAGAATGTTAATAGTACCACCTTAGACAACATCCAAACCATTAAAGAATTCCCAGATATGTTTCCTGACGAGTTACCAAGTTTACCTCCAAACCGTGAGGTGGAAATCGAGATTGAATTGTTTCCAAGAACAACTCTAGTGTCCATTACTCCCTACCGCATGGCACCAAAGGAGCTACAAGAGCTAAAAATCCAACTTCAAGAGCTTTTGGATCTCGAGTTTATTAGACCTAGTGTTTCTCGATGGGGAGCTCTGGTCTTGTTCTTGAAAAAGAAATATGGTTCCCTAAGGTTATGTATAGATTAGCAGAAGCTAAACAAGCTAACCGTAAAAAATAAATATCCTTTGTCTAGGATAGATGATTTGTTCAACCAATTTAGAGGTGCAATTGTGTTCTCCAAAATAGATCTAAGGTCGACGTATTACCAACTTAAGGTGAGAGAGACTGATGTACCCAAAACTACTTTTAGAACCCTTTCTAGCCACTATGAGTTCCTTGTAATGCCATTTAGCTTAACCAACGCTTCTATATCTTTCATGGATATCATGAACTGAGTGTTCTAACCCTTCCTTGATTAGTTCGTGGTTGTGTTCATTGATAATATTCTAGTTTATTCCAAAATCGAACTTGAACATGATAAGCACCTTAAGATGTTTCTACAAATCCTCTGAGGGAAAAAGTTGTTCGCCAAACTGAGTAAATGTGAATTTTGACATCATGTTTCTGGGTCATGTGGTATCCGTAGAGGGTATTCATGTAGATCCAAAGAAGATAGAAGCTATTCTTGAATGGAAACAACCTAATTTTTTTCTGAAATCTGTAGTTTTCTGGGTTTGGTTGGGTATTAACGCAGATTTGTTCAAGGGTTTTCCTTTATAGCCGCACCCCTAACTAAGTTGCTAAGAAATGATATCCAATTTAAGTGGACAGACGAGCAACAATCCAACTTTGAAAAGCTTAAAGTGGTGTTAATCCAGTTTCTATTTTAATTCAATCCGAATGGGGGAAAGAATATGTGGTGTATAATGATGCATCCTATACTGGCTTTGGTTGTGTGCTCTTGCAAGGCAGTAAAGTAATGACTTATGCACCAAGACAATTTAAGCAACACGAGTACAACTACCTAACTCATGGCTTAACGTTGGCTACAATAGTTTTTGCACTAAATACATGGAGACACTACTTGTATAGGGAGAAGTGTTACATCTATACTGATCATAAGAGCCTTAAATACCTTCTCACCTAAAAAGAATTGAACCTTAGGCAACGAAGGTGGTTAGAGCTGTTAAAAGATTATGATTGTGTAATTGAATACGACCCCGAGAAAGCCAATGTTGTAGCGAACGCCCTAAGTAGAAAATAGATGACCAATTTAAGGGCGATGTTTTCTTGGTTAAGTTTAGTGGATGATGGAGGCTTACTAATAGAACTACAAGTGAAACCCACCCTAGCTATTGAAATCAAAGCTAAACAACCTTTAGATGTATCCTTGTTACCTGGAATTAAAAAAGTGAAGGACGGAAAAACTAAAGATTTCTGTTTTAGTGATGATAGCATCTTATGCTTTTGAGAGAGGTTGTGTGTTGAATGACAATGAATTAAGATAAACCATAATTCAAGAAGCACATGCTATCCCGTATGACATGCATCTCGGAGGAAACAAGATGTATCAGGATGTTAAGAAACTGTATTGGTGGCTCAGTCTGAACCGAGACATGACCAAATTTATGGCTAAGTGCCTAACGTATCAACAAGTAAAAGCTGAAAATTAGTTCCCTTCTGGATTGTTGCAACCTATCAAAATACCTCAGTGAAAGTGAGAACGAATAACAATGGACTTCGTTAGTGGGTTAACCTTAACACCCACTAAGAAATATTCAGTTTAAGTTATAGTAGACCAATTAGCAAAGTCAACACACTTCTTACTTGTCCACAAGGATTACTCAATACATAAGTTGGCTAAGTTATACATTTTGAAGATTGTGAGGTTGCATGGGGTGCCCATATCGATTATTCATATCGAGATCCCTATTTTACATCTTGATTCTGGAAGAAATTGCAAGAGTCATTAGGAGCCCATTTGGATTTTAGCTCTGCCTTCCATCCACAGTCTGAGGGTAATCCGAGCGGGAGATACTAATATTAGAAGATATGTTAAGAGGTTATATTATCAAATTTCGAGACAGTTGGGAAGAACATTTACCCTTACCCAAATTTTCCTATGACAATAGCTTCCAATCGAGCATCCAAATGGCACATTATGATGCCCAATATGGTTGCAAATGTAGAACTCCTTTGTGTTAGACCAAACTAGGTGAAGCAAAGTTCTAGGTCCCGAGTTGGTGTAAGAATCTAAAGAGAAAATAAGGTTGATTCAGGATAGACTAAAATCAGCTTTCGATAGATAGAACTCGTATGCAGATTTAAAGAGAAAAGACACTAAATACAGTGTCGGTGATCAAGTCTTCCTAAAGGTGTCCCCATGACAAAAGGTGTCAAGGTTCGGTCAATAGGGTAAGTTAAGTCTATGATTCATATGTTCTTATCGAATCCTTAGGAGAATCGACCATGTTGCATACCAATTTGAATTACCTCTCAAACTGGATCAAATTCACGACATTTTCCATGTCTCCATTTTGAGATGTTACCGTTCCAACCCCTCCTACATTGTTCCGATCAAAGAGGAACTTGATCTATCCTTTGAAGAGGAACTTGTGCAAATTCTAGAACGTGATGTAAAGGTTCTAAGAAGAAAGTGAATCCCTCTGGTTAAGGTTCTATGGCGAAACCATGGAATCAAGGCTACATGAGAAACATAAGACATGCTTCGTTAGTAGTATCCACATCTTTTCAAATTAGGTTAATTTTGAGGATGAAATTTTTTTTAAGGAGGAGACAATTGTAACTCCCCCAAATATATAGGTTTAGAATTAATAAATCACCAATGAATGACTTGGTCTTTATGGTTAAGTAGTTAGAATAGTCCTTAAAAATCCTACGTTCAAGCCCTACTCTTTCTATTTCTCCTATTTTATTTTCAACAACTAAGGAACAAAATCAAACTACAATATGTATTATTTAATGTAAAAATATGTCATGTGTGGGTAGCAGTCCAATTGGTAAGGCCTTTGTATTTGTTCCCTCTCCCTTGCTCCTAAGGTTCGAATCAGCCTTGCTTCAAACACTTTTTTTATTTTCTTCTCCCAAACTCGGCCTAATAGAAGGAATAATTGCTAAACCGCCTTTACGATTTCAAACCCTAGCTATTTAATCACTTTTATCATAATTGAACTTGATTTTCCTACTTTTCCCAATCCTAGTCAAAATTGAGTTTTTTTTCATATATCTTCTTCCTTTTCCTTCATTCCCTCTTCTTGTTCACCATATTTCATAATAATTTTCTATTGAAAATTATTGAATCTTCCAAATCGAATCAAATTTTACTCCATTTTGTTTTATCAGTTTAGTAAATCACCATCGATTCCATCTTTAACCTTGCCAAGAAACAGTAAGTAAACCTCGGTCCTATGTTTCATTTCTGTAATTTTGTTGTATGAACCTCCAACATTGATCTTTAAGTTTGATTAATGGATCTAATTCGAAATATTGTCACATATTTCGTGAATCTTGACAAATCTTGATTTAATTGTTAATCTGAGCATTTTTTTTCTCTATTAAAGACATGATTTAGGTATTTCAGATCAAATTTGAACAAAAAGGATGTTGTTCAAGACTTCATTTTCAGGTGTGTGTTCTTTCATGAGAAAATCAGGCAAAATTGGGATTAGAATAGGTCCACACAGGCATGTAGGCCACCCGTGTAGACCACACGGCCTCTTACATGACTATGCTCCCCTGTAACCCTAGGATTTTCGCTTCTGACATGACCTAGGACCCTCCATATGGTCGTGCCTCCCCTGTAGGTTGAAATTTCAAATGTCACATGGCCATAGTCTATCACATGACCTAGTCACAAAACCATGTAGCCCCTCCACGCGGTCTAAGGCTTCCCACACGTCCGGTCACATGACCGTGTATCCCCTATAACTAAAAAATTACAACTTTGACCCAGAGTTTTATATCTTGTTCAGTTTACTCCCTGATCAATTCCCAAGCTATTTTAATGTTTAATTTTGTTCAATTAAGACCCTCTTAGTATGTTTATGATAAAATCTATGATTGATTGATTTCTTATGATACTTATATATATAAAAAGTTGTATGAATTATGAATAGTTTGTATATAACTATTGTTTATATAATCAGGATTGCACATATGGCATGCTTATGTTTTTGTGAATATAAGTAAAGCATGAATTTGCTATTGATTTTCCATGTGTTAGTACAATAATTACTATCATATTTGATATATATTAAGCATATCATATTTTATTGCATGGGATGGGATGGGACGAGACATTTTGAAAGGAGGAAGATCTAGCAGATTATTTAGTTGTAATTCTAGTGGTTCATCTACATAATATCCGAAAACTATCATTTGCAATTATGTTGTGTATTCACAACCATCTGGTAGCGTATTAACTTGCAACACTTGGTTTGCCCACCCATTATCTGGCAACGTATTAACCTACAACTTTGTGGTTTTACCAACAAACCCGATGTGTAGGAATGGATGAGTTTTGGGGAACTCTTATGGTGTGTAGCGGTAGTGTAGGATCTTATCTATTAAACCGAATCTATTTGCACTCGTAAGGCACGTGCTCGAAATTCTAAAACATCTGATATGATTTGATATATGTGTATATGTTTATACATAATTAAACTTATATGTTCTTCCATTATACTGAATCTATTATTGTGAATTATGCTATTTGTTATGATCTAGTATACTAATTGGTTACACTTCTTTACTTGTGATGGAACTCAAACTGAGGTTCATAGCTCACCCCTCTTTATTTTTCCACCTTTTCAGGTAATCCATTAAGTAATGGCGCGGGCACAACATCCGTAGGGACTCCGCTTAGTTTTGTTTTCTTAATATACTAATATTCCATTAATATTCATTACTTCTTTTAAACGATTATATTATTTATTTTCGAACCGTGAAATGAGACTTAGGATTTAGGTTTGTTTTGTCTTGCATGGCATTTTATTTAAAATTTAAATATATTATGCTATGATTATTAATTAATATGCATACCCCGACTTTCCTTAAAACCAATATATTTCATTTACCCGCTGCAAAATTAAAATTAAGATTTTGAGGGTAAGTAAAACAATGTGTACTAAGTTTTCTACTAAATTAAAACAAGTAATTGTTTTCAAAACTTCAGTAGCTCTTTCGATCACTTTAGTGACTAATCTAATCTTCCGAATTTGAGTCTAATGTTTAGGCCAAGTTGGGAAGGTTCCATGTCAATCCTTTTTGCATACTTGTGGGGTTAAAAACTCCACTAGTAGTGTATCAAATATTTTTCCATTATTTTATAGTTTATACGAATACTTTAATAATGATTAGGATTTTTTATTAGCACTATATTTGAATTATCAAAATAATTTTATTATGTTTATTAATTATTATTTTGAATAATGTTACTTTGCATTAATTAAATAAAGTTAAACTATATTGTACATTGAATATGATACAAATATTTTAATTATGATTTGAAAATTTTAATGTTATTAAGAAATTATTGATTCATAATATGTCTATTTTCTAATATGGTATAAATTCTTTAATTATGATTTCAAAATTTTTCATTATATATCAATTTTAAATAAGTTAATATATTTTAATTATGTCCAATAATTTGAATAATGAATATTATTTATGTAAAAAATCATGTGCATAATATAAAATATTATAAACAAATTAAAAGAATCGGGGAGTATATTACCTAGTGTAAGCTTTTCTCCCAAGTTAAAACTACTGTGACCTGAAATAGAAACAAATTGTCCTTTGTTTTTTGAAGAAATTAAATGAATATGTTATATGGAAAATGGGGTAAATAACAATAAAAATATCATGGAGGACCCTATACTAAAAGTTGGATTGCATTGGGTTTAGGACTAGTTTAACATTGTTTCTAAAAAGTACTTTTGGGACAAAAAGCACTTTTGGGGAGAAGCTAAAATTTGCTATTTCTATCAAAAGCACTTTTGGGAAAATTTTTGGTGTTTGAAAAGCACTTTTTCTCTTAAAAAAATATCTTGCTTAGCAATGCTTTTATCTCAAAAGTATTTTTTGTCCCAAAAGTGATCTTTAGAAGCAGTGCTAAACTAGTCAAATTAAAAAGCAAATTGATCTTTCTGTAAAAATTCCATTAAATAAAGAAGAAATGAACATTAGGCTTGATGGTTAGGAGTTCGTGCATTCACCTTAGAGGCTTAGGTTCGAGCCCCCTTCCCCCTTACATTTTCCTTTTAATTTCAGAAAAATTAGGAAATTTGCATGTGTCGCCCCTAAGGTTTACAAACCCTAGGTATTTAACCAGTTCTTTCCTAACTAGAATTCACATATTGCCTTCTTTTCAATTCCTAATAGAAATTTTCCTTGCCCACCCTATTTTTTTTCTTTTCTTTTCCTCTTCTTTACACCATATTTTCATCTTATTGTTGTTGATTATTTTGCTTTCTCGTATCAAATAATTCCCTGTTTGATTATTTTCAACTGATTTTTAAATTGACATCAATAACATCCATATCCTTGCAAAGAAACGGTAAGTACACCTCGTTTTGATGATTAAATCTCGTATTTCCATAACATTAATGTCCGATGTTAATCTTTAAGTTCAATTAATCAATCTTTTATGATTCTCGCAAATCTTTGGTAATCTTTTCAAAATCTTGATAATAATTGTTAACTCGTGTGTATTCCCTGTTGAAGGACCAAATTTAGGTGAATCAAATCAAAATCGAGCGTAAGGAACATCTATTGGACCTATTGTGAAAGATGTGTGATCTTTACTAAGTGAATTGGGGCACATGTGTATAGGTATAGGGCCACAAGGTCACCCACATAGGCATGAGGACTACACGGGTGGAACACATAACCACCACACAACCATCTACACCTGTACATTTTAGGGACTTTGTGAACCACACTGCCGTGTCTCTAGTATAGGGTAATTTATCGATTTTCACACGGCATCAGGCTGTTACATGGCCTGGCCACACAATAGTGTAACCCTTCTACACAACCTAGCCACACGGTCGTCTGACCTCTATTTTATAGTTTTGCCCAAAATTTTGTGAATTGTTTAGTTTAGTCCCTATATAGCCCCCAAATTATTTTTAAAGATTTTATTCACTCAATTGAGTCCCTGATATTATGAATATATTGGAATTTATGATTTAATGAATGGATTACAACTGTTATAATATATAATATGTGAATGTTGCATGACTATTGTCATTGTAATTCTAATGAATTGATACTATAATTACTGCTTTAGCCTTTTGAGTGCATGGTAAGCATGTCTATTGCTACTGTTGAATTGAATACATGTTAAAAATGTCTACTAATTTTGTACGACATTGTTATAAGCATGTCATACTGCACTACATGGGGTGAGATGATTGAAATGAGAAAATATTGACAGCTTAATAATATGCAAACATTGGTGGTTCATCCACATCCTATTGCCAATTTATCTGTAAACACTAGTGGTTCATCCAAAAATTACTAGCAGTTTAACTGTATTTTTTAATGAAAAAATACTAGTAGTTTATCCATAATTTTTACCGGCAGTTCATTCATCCACAAAACGGAGTGTTGGGATGGATGACTTCTAGAGAACTCATATTGTGAAGTGTAGTGGAGTATAGGTAGGAACTTTTCTCTTATTTAATTATGCATAAAATTCTAGTTTTTCTTATTTAAAACTATTATGAATATCACTTTTCCGTTGCGATATCACATGAATGAGAATTTGAATAGTAAATAAATTGGAAATGAGTAACTGTTAAAATCAATTGGTTTTTTTAAAGAAATTGTACCTTAAGGAAACACACTAAGTTTTTCTGATAAAATAAAGATTGTTTTAAACTTCGATAGTTTTATAGACCGGGTTAGAAATGTTACATTTGGTGGTATCATAGTTAAGTTTCTGAAACTTGGACTATGGATTTTTAAATAAGTCTACATGCATGTTATAAAGAGGGGTATTTTGGGGAAAAGTCATGCCACAAACTTTTGAAAAATTATTTTCTTTAAAAATAAATTAAATCTGAGACTCTGATGCCGATCCTAATTTAGTTAATTGTTACTTTTGAAACTTTAGATAAATTGTAGCCTCTAGATTGTAAACACTAAGGAAAAATAGTTTATGCTTGAACTTTTTATGTGTGAAAACTTTAGATATAGTTAAAACTGTCAAATATCATTATGAACACCCAAGACAGACGGGGTAGGAGTAGGCAGCGTAGGGCTATATCTATTGATATTGCATATATATGAATTGTCATGTGGATGGTACGTCAAGATTTAATTAATTTTTTAAAATTTAAAATTTTCAAAAAAGTTATAAAAACTAATTTTAAAAATTAAAAATAATTCAATTCATAAAAAAATATTTTTAAAATTAAAAAATTAATTAAATGTTTATGTGTCTATTTATGTATATGCTACATTAACAAAGTTAAAAGACATTAATAAGAGAGGATGAAAGAATAAAATAATTTCTTTTATAAAATTAGAGCAATGGGACAATTGAGAAAAGATAGAATAGAAGAGTAATTTAATAGGTGGGGGCACTTGCTCTATATAACCAAAGATTTCGGTGGTTGAATTGAAAGGAGAGAAAAAGAAGCATTACTTTGGCCAAACCTTTCCATTGCATTTGAAGGGGGGAATGAAATTAAGAAGAGAAGTAGAAGATGAGGTTTGGGCCAAACAAGTTGGGAAGAATAGTCCCTTAATGGATGCTGCTGTCTGGGACCGCTGACCAATTCCAAAGTTAGACCATGCATGGATCATTTTAAAGGTCTAATCAATGAAGAAAAAGCTGAAAAGATTGGATAATTAAGAACCCAAAGCTGGGGTTAATTCTGGGTCATAAACAGCAGAAAAAGACGACTGGATATCAACTGGGTTCCATGTTTCTGAACAATGGAGTGTTTAACGATTCAGGAAGAGTTAAAAGAAGCAGGTATACCATACCTTGGTTGCATTTGAGTATATGAGGATGATCACGACAATAGCAGACAAATAGAGAGGTTTCAATTTGGTTGGATCCACATCTTCCGCCAGAATCCTCGCATTGTTTGCAATAATTATTGTCTGCGAAGTATCTAATATCAAAGGGTTCGACTATACTTCCATTCACAGTGCTGATTCCGCCAATCAGATCATCAAAGACCTTTCTTCCAATAGGAATTTCAACTTGTTCACTATTTCCAATACATTCATTTTCATCCTCCTTAAAGAACAAGAGGGAAGTTTCTTTTCCACCCTTTCTGCAACTGAAACGATGATTCGGACCTCCCCTGCTTCGGCAGTCGTAGAACAGAATAATATTTTCAGCAGTTTCAGTATAATTAAAAGCATTGTTTATCATAAATCGGCTGAGGACAAGTGTTGCTCAATTCCACTCGTTTGATTGTCAACAAACCATGAGACCGATTGAGATGCAGCACATAGAATTCTTGGGAACTGAGCGTCATAACAGGGGGCTGATTCTGCCTGCACTTTTTTTGAGCCCAGTTTAATACCTTAACTTAGGCATATTTTTTTCTTAATTTGGTACTCAACCTTTTTTTAGGTTCAATTTGGGACCTCAATTTATTAAATGTTATACAAATTATGCAAAACATTAAATAGTATTAAAAAAATTTGTTATGCTACATAAATATTGTTAGTATTATAGGAAATTCATGTTAAAAATTAGGTATTGAGCTATACTTAATGAATTAATATTAAATAAGAAAAAAGAGTTTTAAAACTCAAATTAAAAATTCATTATTTCAATTAATAGAATAAATAAATAAATAAAATTAAAAGTAATTGAACTTATAAACAAAATATATCATCATCACATCTTGATCATACATTTATTATTTTTGCTACCTCATAAATGTTTGACAAGTTCAACTATCAACTCAAGCAAAAAAAAAAATAGGTACAAAATTAAGAAAACGAATCAAGTTCAGGTATCAAATTGGACCCAAAAAAAATATTAAGTACTAACTTAAAAAAAAGGTCAAGTTTAAGTACCAAATTTAAAAAAAGTATAGATAATATTAAGGCTAAAATTAAATTAGTGTCGCTATTCACTCTCACCAAGCAATAAATTTTGAAGAAACAGGAGGGATGGAGAAAAAGTAATAGTCGCTTTTACTTTGATGCATCAGCCGAGCAAGATTTAGAAATGTCTAATTTGTATATCTATCTACATACTTCAATTAACTTTTTTGAATTTTCTACTTTTGGTTTTTATTTTGGTGAGCTTTAATGAAGAATCTTAAGCACTGGACTGGAGTTACGAAATATTGCTTCCCACAATTTGATTGTTGTAGACGGATAATCCTGAGGGTACAGTTTGGTTGGATGATCCAATGCCACATCTTCCGCCGGAATCCATGCATTGTTTACAATATCCGTCGAATGCAAAGTCTGTAATGTCAAACGGTTGAATTAAACTTTCACTCACAGCAAGAATTCCGTCTGCCAAATCATCAACAGGAATTTCAACTTTGTCACTGCTTCCATGGCATTCATATTAACCATCCTTTCTCTTCTGCCCTTTCTGAAACTGAAACGACTATTTAGAAATCCCCTGCTTCGGCAGTCGTAGAAGAGAGTAATATTATCACAAGTTTCACAATAATTAAAAACAATAGGTTACCAATATCTGCTGAGGACAAGTGTTGAATTGCACTCGTTACACTCTTAACCCTAGTTACGACGTTACCGTACCAGTCTTGTAGGTGTAAGTGTCACGGGGCTAGACCTTTCGTCTCGCAATCCGTGCGGCCTTAGGCGATCCGTTCATCTAAACTCGCCTAAGTCAGCCTTTACGCCCAAAACTGAGGATTCTTTAAGAACTCCTCCAAGGCACAAATTAAAGAGCGGAAGCGATTTAAGCCAAAAGAAGCTAAGCCAAAGAACAACAGAAAGCCACAGAAAAGAATGCACACAAGGTGTTTGAGTAAATGCTCTCAGAACTCTATTACTCTTAAGAATTCAGAATACAATGGAATGAGTACAAATGAGGGGGAGGCTCTCTATTTATAGTTGAGCTCCCCCAAAATCGACGGTCAAGATACATTTACATCGACGGATGAGATTTAACCATATCCCTTTATTTTAGGGATTTACAAGATAAGCCATATCAAATCTAATCTAATCTTTACAAGATAAGATTCCCTCTATCTTCTAAGATTAGTTACTATATTTAGCCTAAGTTGCCATCTCTTCATTACCGGGCCAACCAGGCTTCAATCTGACAGGCTTGTCCAATAGCTCTTTGAATCGGGCTAGTTCTTGTGGGCCAAATGATCCCCATCTGAGCAATAGACCTCCATTGGATGAATTTGGAGCGATGGTCACGGGCTTTGAACTTTGGCCCGTGACATTCTCCCCCACCCATTCTCGCAACGCCCTCGTTGCGACTTCCGAATGGCACTGACATGATTCATCTTTGAACTTTCTCGTTACCTTGGCTTCTCCCTGACTTGCCTTACGATCAGGTTATCCCTTCCTTCGGAACCTTTGCCTCAGCTTCCGTTGCATCTTCCTTTGAACCGTTGCACTCGTTGGTACATCTTGTTGGCAAGAAGTCTCTGCTTTAACTTGCCTCAACTTTGACTTGTTCTCTCTTGAATCATCTTGATTCTCACATCTTGGCTTCGTATTGCCCACAGTCTATTGGCCTCCTTTCTCATGAACTTTGAAAGGGCCCCTACGACCTTGCCAAACCAACAAGTCAGAATTCAAAACACTATCAAAGTGTTCGTAATGTACCTTACTCGCAGCATTTACTCGTCCCGACTGTTTTCGCATCGCTCCTTTTTCCTTGAAGGCCGATGCATAACCCACCTTTCTCAAAGGTGTCGGCTCCACAATCGAATCTGCAGGCTTCATATCGAACTCTTGAGCCACTAACACTTCCGAAGGAGCTTTCGTATCTTTCCGTTCTATCGAGTCAATGTTACTCCCATACCAAACAATCTCGACTAGTTGGATTGATGATAACACCTTTGCTCCCACCTTCATATCTCGAAGCACCGGCATAATAATTCTTGTTAACGGACCGGTGATAACATGAATTTGATCGGCCCATGGATACAGAACTGCTTGAATCCTGTCAATAAAGTTTAAGCAAAGTACAAAATCGTAATCATCTAATTGGATTACCTCAAAGTCTTCCTTGCCCTTCCATTCGCCGATTTGTAACTCCACATTCTGAACTACCCCCATAGTTGGGGCCTCCTCAGAATTTACTGTCTTGATCTTCTTATTCGATTTCCTAATCGGTAGACCAAGCTTCCCTGCAGCTTTTTCCGATATGAACAAGTCTGATGCTCCCGTATCAATAAGAGCACCCCGCTTTCGACCCACAATGTTGATGTCTACAAACATCAACCCTTCTTTACCATTCCTCTTATTAGGAATGAGCACCATCGAATTGACCTTCGATGGTTTTTCCTCAATAGGCTTTGCCTCTTTCGGCTCATCATTTCTTTGGATAGCCGAAACTGAAGATACCTTTGGGTAGTCCCTCTTCATGTGCGGTCCCTTACAAAAGTAGCATCGTAACCTTCCCCTCTTTTCTTTCGGGCTATTAGGTCTCCACTTCCCATTTCGTGGTTTCCTATCATCACCATCACTGCTACTACCGTTGCCATCATAGCTTTGTCCCTCTTCATCCTCCTCATGGTACCCACCATTGCCCCTCTTATTGGGCTTGGAAGATTCAAACCTGTCCCTTCTCGGAGCAAGTTCCACTATGGACTCCGCTACCATCATGGCCTTGGTAAGTTCTTTAACTCCTCGACGTTGCAATCCTTGCTTCGCCCATGGTTTCAACTCATCTGTAAAGGAGAAAAATGCTTCCTTCTCGCTCAAATTAGAGATCTGGAGCATGAGTTCACTGAACTCCCTCACATACTCCCTAACCGTGCCTCGTTGCGTTAGCCGTCACAACTTTGCTCGGGCTTCATCCTCGGCATACTCGGGGTACAACTGTGCTTTAAATTCCTTTTGGAACTCCTCCCAAGTCCCAATCTCGGTCCCACCACGTCTCACGTCAGTGGACCTACGTCGCCACCATAACAAAGCAACATTAGTGAAATACATAGAAACAGTATTTACCTTTGTGACATCATCCTCGATGTTCATCGCACGGAAGTATTACTCCATGGCCCAAAGAAAGTTGTCCACTTCACTTGCAGACCTTGCCCCTTTAAATGCCTTCAGCTTGGGCACATCCATCACTTGTGGCTTCGGCTTTGAAGCCAACATTCCATTCCCTATGGCAGCCTTGAAAATCTTGAGCTCCCCCTTAAGATCATTGATCTCCTCCTTCAAAGCTGTCACTATAGCCTCGAGAGCATCGTCCTTCTCAGCCAGCTTACTCTCTGAGGAAACGATAGTATCCCACACAAATTCCCTGAGCTGCTCTTGCAATGTTCGTAACCCATCATTGTGTCTATCATCGACATCATCAATCCTCTCCTTGACGTCCCCCATGGACTCCTCAAGAGTGACGACTCGATCTTCCAAAGCTGACAATAAGTCCCTTGATCGACTCGCTTTTCTAACCCTTCCTCGGGTCTCCATTGGCTCATTCTGACCAATAACTTCTTTCGATATCCCAACAGTGCCTTCGAACCAAAAGCTCCGATACCAAGTGTCACGGAGCTAGACCTTTCGTCTCGCAATCCGTACAGCCTTAGGCGATCCGTTCATCTAAACTCGCCTAAGTCAGCCTTTACGCCCAAAAGTGAGGATTCTTTAAGAACTCCTCCAAGGCACAAATTAAAGAGCGGAAGTGATTTAAGCCAAAAGAAGCTAAGCCAAAGAACAACAGAAAGCCATAGAAAAGAATGTACACAAGGTGTTTGAGTAAATGCTCTCAGAACTCTATTACTCTTAAGAATTCAGAATACAATGGAATGAGTACAAATGAGGGGGAGACTCTCTATTTATAGTTGAGCTTCCCCAAAACCGACGATCAAGATACATTTACATTGACGGATGAGATTTAACCATATCCCTTTATTTTAGTATTTTAGGGATTTACAAGATAAGCCATATCAAATCTAATCTAATCTTTACAAGATAAGATTCCCTCTATTTTCTAAGATTAGTTACTATATTTAGCCTAAGTTGCCATCTCTTCATTCTGGACCAACAGAGCTTCAATCGACGAGCTTGTCCAATAGCTCTTTGAATCGGGCCAGTTCTTATGGGCCAAATGATCCCCATCTGAACAATAGACCTCCATTGGATGTATTTGGTGCGATGGTCACGGGCTTTGAACTTTGGCCCGTGACATAAGCGCGTGATAAAAAAGACTATTCTTCTTGATATCCCTATTCAGTATTCACCATTTTCAGCGTAGCATTCACTCTAATGGCTATTGACCATGACTTGCACAGAAAAGCATTTGAGCCAAGTGACCATGCTTAGATAATGATAGGTAGTTAATTTGACAAAAATATCCTTTTAATATGAATTTTTTACTTAATTAATCTATATATTATATCAATTTAGTCCCTTTTGAAGTTTAAAGCCATTAAGAGTTAACAAAGGTAGTTACTAGTACTTGTATGGTTAAAATAATAAGTTGTCCACACATCCTTAATCAATTGTCAAAGTTAAAAAAAACCCATTACATTCTATGAAGTGAAACACATGCAATTAAGCAATCTGATACAATCTAAGTAAATTTAATTTTTATAAACAACTTTTGATACATTTTAAATAAGTTTCATTTTTTTATAAATGAATTTTATTTCTTTCTCACCTCGCATAAAAATTGCTTATTTTAGTGTTTAAAAATTGGATTAAAAATTGCTATGGGTTTTAATTCTGTTAGGGCTGCTGAAAATAATTAGTTAAGTGCTACATTTCTTATTCAGTAGTTTAGTGATACAGTGAGTTTTGGTTGGACAAAAACGGGTGCGTTTAGTGCACTGTTGGTATGACGGTTGTTATTTTCCTTTATATTACGTGTAACAGAAAAGAGAAAGGTATGGATCAAGCTAAGGTAGTAAGTGTTTTGGATTGGGCCTCTCCACGATCAGTTAAAGAGTTACGGGGGTTTTTTGGTCTATCAAGGTATTATAGGAGGTTTATACGAGGGTATGGGTTAATAGCCAAGCCTCTTACTGCACTGTTACGACAGGGTGTGTTATGGCAGTGGACAAAACAAGAACAACATGCCTTTGAACAGCTCAAGTTAGCAATTTGTCAAGCTCTAGTCCTGACTTTACCAAATTTTAAGGAGCAGTTTTGTGTGGAAACAGACGCTAGTAGGCAAGGAGTTGAAGCAGTCCTTCAACAGAATGGGAGGCCAACAGCTTTCTTTAGCAAAGCTTTGGGAATCAAATACCAAGCTTTGTCTATTTGTGATAAGGAGATGATGGCAGTACTTTTAGTTGTTAAGAAGTAGCATTCTTACCTGGTGGGTAGGCATTTTATTATCAAGACGGACCATCAGAGCTTGAAGTTTCTTTCGGAGCAACAAGCTATCACACTGTATCAACAGAAGTGGGTGGCTAAGATGCTCGGGTATGACTACTCAATCGTGTATCGCAAAGGGTCACAAAATGCAGTGGTGGATGCGCTGTTTAGGAAACCTTCAGCATCATCTCATCAGCTGTTTCAATGCGAAGGAAGTCAGGATTCAGATTGGTCTAAGATCTGGGAACGGATTCTAAGATCGGATGAAACCGATCAGAAGCTGTCTCAACTATGTGATTAGGTGTGTTCTCAGCCACAGTTGCACCCTAAATATCTATGGCATGGCACTTTCTTGCGCAGGAAGAATAAGATGGTGGTTGGCAAGGATGTAGCACTTCGAAAATAGATTTTTGATGTCTTTCATGCTACTCCCTTGGGAGGCCACTCAGGAGTACATGCGACTCCCCATAGAATAGTAGCCCTGTTGTATTGGAAAGGACTCTTCAAGGACATACAGGTGTGGGTTTGGGAGTGTGTGACTTGTCAACGGTGTAAGTCAGACAATGCAGTATCACCTGGTCTCTTGCAACCGTTGCCAATTCCTGAACGGGTCTGGTCGGACATTAGCATAGACTTCATTGAGGGATTGCCATTTCACAAGAAAAATCAACTATCTTTGTAGTGGTTGACCGTTTGACAAAGTACAATCATTTTTTAGCATTGTCTCATGCCTTCACTGCTCTCACAGTGGCTCAGGAGTATTTCCATCACATTTAAAAGCTTCATGGCATTCCCCAGTCCATTGTTTCAGATAAGGACAAATTTTTTTAAGTCAATTTTGGCAGGAGCTGTTTAAACAAATGGGGACTAAGTTGAAGAAGTCAACAGCCTATCACCCTCAAACAGATGGCCAGACTAAGATTTTAAATAAATGTTTGGAGGGATATTTGTGATGCATGGTTGGGGAGAAACCTTTAGCATGGTTAGCGTGGTTACCATTTGCCGAATGGTGGTATAACACAACCTATCATTCAGCGATTCAGACAATTCCTTATGAATCCCTTTATGGATAGCCCCCACCTATCCATTTACCTTATGTGGCAGGTGCAACCCCAGTGGCATCAATGGATCGCACCTTGCAGCAAAGAGAGGTCATGCGCAGAGTTCTCAAGTTTCACCTTTCTCAGGCTCAGGATAGAATGAAGCAAATGGCTGACAAAAGAAGAACTGAAAGGGAGTTCCAAGTGGGTGATCTAGTATATTTGAAGCTGCAGCCATAACGCCAACATTCCTTGCGCAAATTCAGAAACCAAAAGCTGTCACCTCGGTATTTTGGTCCTTTTCCTGCGGAAGCTCGAATAGGACAAGTGGCTTACAAGCTGTCTCTACCTTTATCAGCTCGAATTCATCATACTTTCCATGTCTCGCAGTTAAAAAAATATTGGCTCAACTGTGAGCGCTCCCACTTTGCCCCCAGTTGGTTCGGATGGTCCTCTTCTTAAATCACCAGTTCGAGTGTTGGATCGGAGGATGGTCAGACAAGGTAATCACGCTGCAGTGGAGGTATTGGTTGAATGGGCAGACATTTTTCCAGATGATGCTTCGTGGGAGAAGCTGTTGGAGCTACAGCGTCGATTTCCCACATTTGATCCTTGAGGTCAAGGATCTCTTCCAGAGCGGGCAATTTTTATGGGTTTTAATTCTGTTAGGGCTGTTGAAAATAATTAGTTAAGTGCTACGTTTCTTATTCAGTAGATTAGTGATACGGTGGGTTTTGGTTGGACAAAAACGGGTTCGTTTAGTGAACTGTTGGTATGACGGTTATTATTTTCCTTTATATTACGTGTAACAGAAAAGAGAAAGGTATGAACATTGAATTTTGTTTTCCAGTTCTCTCTATGCTTTAGCTCTCTCTCTCGACTTCTTCTTTTCTTCCTTCGATTCTATTTCTCTCTTAGAACGTTATTCAACAAAAATTAAATAAATTTATTTACAAAATAATTTTAAAAACCCTTTCATACAATCTCTATCATTTTACCATTTTAATTTTATATATATTACATTATCAATTTTATAAATGAGCTTAGAATGGATGTTATGTAATATCTTGACAATTTTCTTTTTATTTTAAGTTTTGTCAAAGAAAGAAAAAGAAATTTTAAAAATTAAAGATTTTACAGAAAACTAAGGAATAAATGGTGAGGATTCTTTCAAATGCTTTTTACTGTTTTAGTTTTTAACTTTTAAGTAAAAAAAAAACTGAAATTGCTTTAATGTAAATTTACTTTATAAATTCAAAAGTCAGTTTTAATTTGTATTTAGTTTATAAATTCAAGAGTCAATTTTAGTTTTTAATAATTTGAATTTCATTTAGGAAATGCTCGCAGTTACTTTTTACAGTGTTTCAGTTATTAATTGCTATTTAATCTCTAATTGTAACAAAATTCGATTACTTGTTACATTCAATGTCAGTTTCAATTTTTCATTTTATCAAGAAGTAAGTTATTTTCGAGAAAAAAAAGTAAGTTACAATTTTAAATATTCAGTCTAATTCCATTAAAGATATTAAAATTGTACTTTTATTGTATTATTGTATTATTTATAATTTATTTATTATCAATATAATAAATGGGCCATTATATTTTAAAATTCATTTAATTTAATATAATAAGGCTTAATATCTTTAGTGGAGATTTGATTTGAGGTTATTCTTTTTTAGATTTGATAACGACTGTTGTTTATGTATTGAGATGTGGGTGCTATATGGTTCATGATAAGGCTATTAGTTAAGGCTGTGTGTGGTATTTCCATTACTTGGCCTCTTTTTCTTTTTCTTCTTTTTATCCATTTGAATAAAAAGTATTATTTGGCTAACCAAATAATAATAATAATAAAACAAATGTAAATGTGTTGGAATGAGTACATTTTTTTCTCAGCTTGATTTTTCTGTTATGCAAAAAAAAATGTTTAAACTATTTGTCGAAACCATTTTTTATTTTTGAGAAAAAAAATAAAAATTAGTTGTCGATGAAAATTTGGAATCGCCACCAATCTTTTATTAAGGTGTGATTGGACCACCTAAAAACGACTTTGGTCTACGAGTTTTAGAAAGACGGGTTCGGGAGTCAGTTACTTACGAGGAAGGATTAGCTCCCCCGTACGCCCAAACATTGGTACCAAGTTGATTAATAAACGTCTTAAGGTCGAGAGTTAAAAAAAATGCGATCCTTAATTAAATTAATTATTAAGACGCCCTCATTTTGGAACAGAAAACTTCACACCCAATACATTAGGGCACGATATTTCATTTCTTCAAAATGAGTTTATCCCAAAAAAACTCGTGTGATAAAATTTAAGAAAATACTTAATTGTTTAAAATTTATAAGGAAAACGCAACCCAATACGTTAAGGCACGATTTCTTAAAATCCCAAACATCCAATATTTCCTTTATTTTTTTTATATATATTTTTAAAAAATCTTTGTCTCGAGAAATCAATACATCACAGCCAATGCGTTAGGATGCAACATATTAAATTCCCAACAACAAGCTTTTTCATTCACTACACCAAAGCAGGCTTTTAGCGGCACTTTTAGCGGCGTTTAGACAAAAAATGCCGGTAAAAATAGAGCATTAGCGGCGCTTAATGAAAATCGCCACTAAAAACGCCGCTAAAAATGAGCATTAGCGGCATTTTTTTGAAAAACACCGCAAAACACCTAAGCCTAATGGCGTTGTTTCCTGACCTTTTGGAGCTTTAGCGGCGTTTTTGAAAAAGCGCCGCTAATGCTCTGTGCTTTAGCAGCGTTTTTGAAAAAGCGCCACTAATGCTTGGGGGTTTAGCGGCGTTTTTGAAAAAGCGCCGCTAATGCTTTGGGCTTTAGCGGCGTTTTTGAAAAAGCGCCGCTAAAAGCATTTTATCTTTAATTGGTTTATTTATATTAATTAAATAAAATTTAATTTATTTCTAATTGAATATTTAAAATCTTCAAAAAAAAATGACACGTAAAAATAATTTGAAATAAAACACATGAAAAAATTAAAATACTATTATTTAAAATAATTTTAAAGTTTTTGGGTACATGATTCTTGATTGTTTTTAATTTATATATTAAAAATTATTATATAATCGTAAAAGAGATAGTATTAATTTTAAAATATTGAATTAATTATCACTATAGTTTAGGGTTTTTGGTTTTTGGTTTAGGGGTATATGATTTATTTAAGATTTAAGGCCGGTTTAGGAGTTACTATTTTAAGGTTTAGGGAGTATGGATTTAGGGATTATGGATTAGGGATTATGATTTAAGGGTTGGGATTTAAGGTTTAGGAGTTAGGGGTTAAAAGTTAGGGATTGAGGGTTTAGGGATTCAGGGGTCGGTTTAGGATTTTGGGTTTAGATTAATTATTTTTTAATTTATATTTTAAATATGTTCTTATGTAAAAGAGATAATAATAAATTTGTTTAGGGTTTTTAGTTTAGGGTGTATGATTAATTTAAGATTTAAGGCCGGTTTAGGAGTTCATATTTTAAGGTTTAGAGAGTATGGATTTAGGGATTTTGGATTACGAATTATAGTTTAAGGGTTGGGCTTTAAGGTTTAGGGTTTAAGGGTTTAGGGGTTAAACATTAGGGGTTAAGAGTTAGGGATTTAAGGTATAGGGATTCAGGGGTCGAGTTAGGGTTTTGGGTTTAGATTAATTATTTTTTTAATTTATATTTTAAATATGTTCTTATATATATTGAAATTATGAGTATAGCTTAAATTATTTAAGAGATATATAATAGATAGACTTTATATGTATTGAATGATTAATTTAGGGTTTAAGGTTAAGGTTTATTTGAGATTTGTTAAATGATAAAATTTTATACAATTAATTAATGCTTTTATATTTAAAAATTTAATCTAAACCATTTGATATATTTTATAATATTAGTTTAAATAAAATTAATAAATAAGTATAAATAAAATATATTTAAATATTAGTTTAAATAGAATTAATAAATAAGTTTAAATAAAATATATTTAAATATTTAAATATTAATTTAAATAGAATTAATAAATAAGTTTAAATAAAATATATTTAAATATTAGTTTAAATAGAATTAATAAATATATTTAAATATTAGTTTAAATAAAATAATTTTTGTTCAAAAGGAAATGATTTTTTTGCGGCTATTGCTTACCTTTTTGACATTTTTATAAAAAACGCCATAAAATTATTTGACTTTAAAAAATGGTACTATTTTACCCAAAATGAGCATTAGGTAAGCAATAGCGGCGTTTTTATAAAAAAAGTCCACAAAAATCATTTGACTTTAAAAAAATGGCGCCATTTTACCCTAAAATTTCCCCCTGAAATCCCTAATTTCCCATGGCCGACAATATGTTCTCAGTTGCCACTCTCCAACAAGCACTCTGCACTCCCATGGCTGATGAGACCCCAAAGGCCACTCCACAGCCTCTCACTCCCTTCTCCGCCGTGAATTAACTAATATTTAATTTGGTACAAAAATTAAGTATCACTCCCTTCTCACTCCCTTATGATTATTTGTAATAATACGCTCTGCTCTTGCACCTTTTTTACAGCTGAGCTTCTTATGTTTGAAATGCGGGAGACGGAAAGAAAAATATCTTCGTTGCCTTTTGGCCTTACTTGATCTGATTTTTTTATTCCTTTGCAAATCAAATTTCTAAGCTTTTGATCTCTGCTTCAAACAGGTATAATGAAAAAAAAAACTTTTTTTCTTCAGTTTTCTCATTGTTTTATTGTGTTTACTGGGTTTTAACTTTTTGCTTGCTTTTGAGTCTTAGATCTGCTATATTTTTTCAGTGTTTGATCATTTTGTTCCTTGTTTTCACTTTAAAATCCCTTTATTCATGATTTATGCTAACCTATTTCTTTGATTCTCTGTTTCCAAAGTTAATGGAATCTCTTAACTTTAACTATTAGTTCAAAAGTTAATCTTTTTCTATGCAAAAAACAAGCATGGGAATTTCTTTAAATTGATTTCCTTGAGTTTTTTTCATTTTTTCTTACATTTGAATCATTTTTATCAATACCCATTAGTTTGGATTATTGCAGTTCTTAGCAAAAAATAGGGTATATAGGATCACATGGTGTACAAGCTTTGAAAATATACAAATACAGCGGTGTGGATCACTCTTACCTTGCTAAATATGTATTACAACCCTTTTGGAGCCGTTTTGTTAACTTCTTCCCTCTTTGGATGCCGTAAGTTCTTTGGATTTTTTTTTATTATTTTAGTGCTTTGAATAATCATAGTTTTCATTTTATTAGTGTTGTTTATCTGTTTTGAAGCACTGGTTCCTATATACACTTGTTTTGACTGTTGCTAGTTGATTGTGATATTGATAGAGAGCTGAACCTTGAGGAAGGGGGGGTTGAAAGTAATATTATATTTAAATAGGGTTTAAATTGAATATTTTATAACTGGAAGGGACTAAAGTTGGTATTAGTCCATTTAATCAAGGGGAGCCAAGGCCCCTTTTGTGTGAAAGTAATTTTGTCATCTCTATTTATGCTTTGAATAACCATAGTTTTTATTTGCTGCTTCATTTTGTTAGTGTTGTTTACTTATTTTGAAACACTGGTTCCTATCTATACCTGTTTGAGTGTTGCTAGTGGATTGTGATATTTGATATAGAGCTGAACTTAGAAGAAGGGTTGAAAGTAAACATTATATTTGAATAGGGTTTAAATTGAATATTTTATAACTGGATGGGACTAAAGTTGCTATTAGTCCATTTAATCAAGGGGGGCCAAGGCCCCTGCCTTTCCCCTTAGTTACGCCCTTGTGTGAAAGTATAAGTTTTAAACGCTATATCATGCTTCATTTGAGCTTCAAGTATTTGCCTGTTTTTCAATGATATTTGCCGGCACTAATATATTTATGTTTCTATATGTGTTTGCTACTCGGCTGGTTGTTCTTTTTCCAGACCAAACATGGTATGTAATGCTTACTACTTCTAAATTGTGATTTTCTATTAACATACAAACTCGGACATGCTTATACATGTATATGCATGTTTACTATTACACCTGATTTATTTGATTACTAAATTGGTATGCTTTTGTTTCTTAAGATAACACTTACAGGATTTATGTTCTTGGTTACCTCAGCAGTGCTTGGCTATGTGAGTGACGAGCTCTCTTTCTATCCTTCTCTCCGCAGTTTCTTCATTGTTGTATTTATTTGATTTTAATTAAAAAATATTAACCCTCTTATAAAAATGTTCTATATATATATTCAAAAAAATTCAACTAGTACACATTTCTTCTTTGAGCTAGTTTGATTTTACATTATGATTACTCAAACCTATCTTTATACTTGTATTTAAAATAATAAAACTTAAAAAGTTTAAAACAAATTAAAAATACATAAATTTTATAAAAGAAATAAAATATATAAAAATTATAAAATAATAAAAAACTTGAAAGTTCTAAAGATTTCAAAATATTATATATTTTTTTAATTTTGAGTTGTTGGTTGTTTTGGAAGGAGTTAGTATTGCATGAAATACTTAGTGATATTGGTGTTGCTAAAAAAATAAATAGTTAATCATGTGTTCTACAAGAACAAACCACTGAACACTTAACATACTTGTTTTTCATTGAAATCGACAAAGAATTTGAGATTTTGTTTGGATGGATGAAGCAGTAGGATTTGGCATTGGAATCATTTTGGAGGATTCTCATAAATTCACCAAATAAATCCATGCTGTTCCATGAACTTAACCATCAAACTCAACAACTCCAATAACCAACCATGAATAAAATTCAATATAATTACTTTTAATAAATCTCTCCCACACACAAAACTAACCCATGGAAAACAAATAGAGGTTTCTCCTCCCACAAAATGGTTTAACTTACAATATTACTTACGCTAGATAAGTAATTGGTATGTCAAATTTATCGGTAGATAACATTCCAGTTATTGGCTTTTTAACCCTTAAATGGTGCTGAGTTTGTTCTATTTCTTTGTGAAGGTGTGCTGGTGAACTAGCTATTTCCATGTCTTTATTAATAAAAGACGTGGCAGAAACCCATTGCTCCTTCCAAATTTCTTGGGTCAATCTCGTGGCTATCCCCAATTCTAAGCTGGCTTCAGTTTAACTACTCTGAAAACACGGAGAGGAGCAACAGCAACAGAACCAAGTAGATATTTCTTTCAATGGCTGGAATTGCTACTACTTGTTATTATTTGACCCTCTCTTCTACAAGGTAAACTTCTTTTCTTCTCAAATTTGCTTAATTTCGAAACCTGATATTTGGGTCTACTGTTTGGTTTCTGAGAAAATTAGAATGCTCCAATATTGAGCTTTATTTTGAGTTTGGATATGCTTTATTTTTGGTTTCTGATATTTGAGTTTGCTTTATTTTGGGTCCGAATCTAAATTGTTACTCGTATGTCAAGAGGGGCTGAGGTTAGTTCTTACCATGCTCTGGATATGCTTGATTTGCAATCTGATTTATTAGTATACATCCGAATCCGATTCATTCTAGATCTGATTAAAGGCTATTCTGCATTCAATATACTCAACTGGTGAATGGTCTGAATTTATTTCGATGCCCTTATCTTCATTTTAGCCTCAATGTGAGTAATCATTGATGGAACTGAACTTCTTTTTAAAATGTGAAGGTCTACTGCTGCTGCCAATAAATTGGAGCAAGCTGGTTTCCAGAATATAGCTGGTGAACTAGCTTCTTCCATGTCTTTATTAATTCTTGGTTTTGTTGATTTCATTTTTAAATTAGTGGTGTTTTTCGAGATCTGGGTTAAATTGTTAAGTTCTAAATTGTTTAACAATAGGTTCTTTGTTTTCTTAAGCAAGGATGATGAAGATGATTCTGTTGCCAAGATGAAGGCAGCTGAGGAAGCCTTGGAAGCAAAACAAAAAGTAACAAATAGCTTGTCTGCTACCTGTTGTTTTTTTTTTTATCATGTTTCATAATTTTGTGGCAAATTGTTCTTGGTACTCTGAAGATATTTATGCAAAATTACCCTATGATTCTATTGTATTTATACTGCATGGCTGCACCATGTATTTCTTAACTAGTTTAATAAATTTTTTGTGTGGTGTTTAATTTTTCGTTATTATTTGTGTAACTTGCAGCAAAAACCTACATTTGAGCTATCTTTCCATTGTTTATTTTAGTTTTGATTCTAAATTTTATTTTTACTTTAATATTACAACAACTTGAGTTCTAACTTTTGGATTTTAATTGTTATTAATTTATTATTTTAAATTCTAAAACTAAATTCTAAAACTAAATTTATTAATTTTATATTTGGTTTTGAAGTTAAAATTTTATAAAAATTTAATCTAAATAATATTTTTATTTATCCTTAAAAGTATATTTAAATTTTAAATTTTAAATTTAAAAATAAAACATAATATAATATTTACCATAAAAATAATATTATTTGATTAAAATAATTTTTTTTAAATATTATGTTTTTAGCGGCGTTTTTGCTAGAAGCGCCACTAAAGGTTTGTTCTTTAGCGGCGTTTGTGGGCAAAGCGCCGCTAAAGGTCATGGTCTTTAGCGACGTTTATGGGAAAAGCGCCGCTGAAAGTCGTGGTCTTTAGCGGCGTTTGTGAGAAGAACGCCGCTAAAGGTCGTGGTCTTTAGCGGCGTTTGTGAGAAAAGCGCCGCTAAAGGTCTTGGTCTTTAGCGGCGTTTTTTTTGGTGCTTCTCAAAGCGCCACAAATACTTTTAGCGGCGCTTTTATAAGCCTGTTTGGTGTAGTGATTTTTATTTTGATCAAAGAGCAATTTTCGATTATTAGATTTAACGAAGAAAATCAGAACCCAATACGTGATTAAATGCTAAAGTTACATATTTTATGTAATTAAAATCGGTTAATTTATGAGAATGCACCACTAATTTTGCCATATTTATTGAATTTTGTGCAGGAATGCAATTTGGGGCTAAATAAAAGAAAAAGGAAACAATTGGGCTAGATTGAAGAAAGAAGCAAAGAAGGAGGGCCAAAGCAGAATTTTTCCAAGAATAATTAGCTGAAATTGTTGACTTAGTGGGAGGTTATTTTGGGATATTTTTTATATTATGGAATATTTTCCTTTATTTTCTATACTAGTTGGCTCTTAATTTAGTAAGGCCACTAGTATAAATAGAGGCTACATTGTTCATTTTAATCATCAAGCAATAAATCAAGCATTCATCTTTCAATACATTCTCTCTTTTCTCACGAATTTATTTGTTGTCTTTAGTTTCATTTACTTTCAATTCCTAGTTTTCTAGCTTGTTACCACTTAAACCATTTTCAATTTCCTTTTCAAACTTTCTTTCCATCTCTAGTAGCTAATTCACTTTATTACTTTATTTCACCACCAAAATTTCAACCCCCCAAACTAAAATCACGTTTCCCATTCCTTTCACCCATTTTACCTTATTTAATTATTCCAATACCAATATGCCCCAAACCTTAGCCAACTAAACCCATTTTTAGCTTTAGGCCGGAATTAGCCTCGTCACAATTTAACTTATTACTTCTCCAGATTAAGAGTATGATTTTGTCAACTCACAAATTCAGATCAACATTAAGTCAAAAAAGACGTCGTTTGATTTAGTGTGGTTAGACGTACAGTTGGAATTCCGAAAGGAACGTTTCTAATCGGTTTTCTGTGAACATATTGGCGTGCCAAGTGGAGATTGCTGTTTGGTTTCGTCAAGGGAAGTAGTAACCGGATTTAAATGCCCCACGCGGTTGAGGGCATTGGTTCAAGCTAGGCTCTTCTAGAACGCAAAGCTGCCGGAGTTCTAAATCACGAACATTTCGTGGTTGTTCGATCGGTAAGGGTTAGTTATTGGACGTTCCATAACTAATTTACACAAGGAAGAGTTGGTGTCGAAGGCGTCCTTGGTAGCTATAACTAGCTTATTGGAAAAGAAGAGTTCATCTAAGTTCGAGGATGGTTCAAAGACGAAGAAAAATCCGTGCCTAAGGCTGAGCTTATTCTAATTAATTTTTCTTCAAATTCATTTAACTACTTTTTATTATTTCATTTTCAACTTTTACTTTTTACGAGTTTTATTTATTTATTTCAGGTTCCAGGTTTTCGATTTTATTTTCCCCCTAATATCTTGGGCACGACAACTGCCCCGACATAAATCTGGTCAAGAGAGCAACAATTTGCAGTAACCCAGTCTCTGAGGGATCGACCCTACTCCCTATACTGCTTAAATTTGCAAAATTAAGTGTAGGTTTATATTGGTGGATTCGACACCCATCAGTTTTGGCGCCGTTGCCGGGGATTGGCAACACTTATAATTGTTTAAAACATCTTCATGACCAGATCTTCATCCGGAGATCTTGAATACGACCCAGAGATCGAGAAATCAACACAAGCAGGACGAAAAGAGACAGAAGCTCTTAAACGTGCAAGTAAAATGGAAGTTGAGATAGGATAAGGGCTCCTAGAATCTGACGTCGAAAAGTTGAGACAAGCAATTCGTGCAGAGGAAATTCGACGTGGGAAACAAGTCGAAGTTGTTGAAACTGAGACCGAACCACTTCCTGAAGCGAAAGAAGCAGAAGACAATCTTGGTGAACCAGAAAGGATGGCAAACTGAACCATTCATCAACTAGCCGCTGCTCCCAAAGAGCAAACACTTTATGCATCAACTATCCAGCCGAAGAAACCCCGTTCGAGTTAAAGTCAGGCCTGATTCACCTTTTGCCCACTTTTCGAGGCTTGAAGAATAAAATCCACACACTCATTTGAGAGAATTCCACATGGTTTGCTCAAGCATAAAACTACAGGGAGTAACTGAAGATGAAATCAAACTTCAGGCTTTTCCTTTTTCTTTAGTTGATACAGCAAGAGAATGGTTATTTTACTTACCCCCCGGTTCTATTACAACGTGGGATGACTTATCTCGTGTTTTTCTTGACACATTCTTCCCAGCATCGCGAGCAGCCGAACTTAGGAGAGACATAGTGGGAATTCACGAAATGGAGAGTGAATCGCTCTACGACTATTGAGGGCGATACAAAAAACCGTGTGTAAGTTGTCCTCAACACGGTTTGATCGAACAATCACTTCTTCAATATTTCTACGAGGGTTTGCTCCCTATGGAGATGAAGATGATTGACGCTGCTAGTGGAGGGGCGCTTGTCAATATAACTCCTCAAAGGGCAAGAGAACTTATATCCACCATGACAGCAAATTCTCAACAATATCAGCCAAATTCAGAACCCACAAGACGGGTTAATGGGGTAAACGTTTCATCTTTAGAAGATAAATTGAATAAGCTCACTAATATTGTTCAATCTATGCTTACAGAAAAGAAGAACCTAATCCAACTGTGTGGAATTTGTACTACATCTGAACATCCGATGGATTTGTTCCCAATCCTTAACGAAAATTCAACGGCACATGTCGATACTGTCGGAGGCTTTTCGGGACCTCCGCAAAGACACTATGATCCTTTCTCCAACACCTACAATCCCAGGTGGAAGGATCACCCAACTTAAATTACGGGGCTAATCCCCGATATAATCCGTCATACCAACCGAGACCTTTGCAACCACCACAACTGCCACTTAAGCCAAGCACATCTCTAGAAGCTATTGTGGAAAACTTGCCGTTGATGCTGCAAAATATCAACAGAGGACAGACGCATCAATAAAAAAGTTAACTAATCAAGTTAGTAAACTCTCGATGGTAGTTAATTGTTTAGAGTCTCAAGGTAAATTACCTTCCTAGACAGAGCAGAATCCTAGGCAGAATGTAAGTGCAATAACTCTTCGTAGCGGAAAAGTTTTGGAAACAGTTCCAGAAAAAAGTCATGGGCAAGACAAGGAACGGGAAAAGCAGATCTCTGATCCAAAAGCCAGACCAGAATCAGAAATTCAGAAACCAGTTGTGATGCCACCTCCTTTTCTAGGGAGGCTCGCAAAGGATAAGAAAGAGAAGGAGGAAAAAGAAATCCTCGAAACGTTCAGGAAGGTGGAGTTAAATATCCCTTTGCTCGACGCTATCAAACAAATCCCTCGTTATGCAAAATTTCTCAAGGAATTGTGCACTAGCAAGAGGAGGTTAATAGGTAACGAAAGAGTAAATGTAGGAGAAAATGTCTCCGCAGTACTGCAAAAGAAAGTTCCGCCTAAATACAAGGACCAAGGTATGTTTGCTATTTCCTGTGAGATAGGTAATGTAGGCATTAAGAAAGCGATGTGTGATTTAGGGGCTTCCATTAATGTTATGCCTTATCCTATTTATAAGTTGATTAACGCGGGTCCTTTGAAAAAGACAAGAGTAATAATCCAGTTGGCGGACAGGTCAGTCATCTATTCCGAAGGGTTGCTTGAAGATGTCCTTGTTAAAGTTAATGAATTAGTTTTCCCTGTAGATTTCTACATTATTAATATGGAGGACGATAACTCAACTAATTTGTCTGACATTTTTCTTGGAAGATCATTCCTAAGTACCGCAAGAGCAAAAATTGATGTTCGGAGTGGAACACTGACAATGGAGTTTGACGGCGAAATCGTGAAATTCAATGTCTACGAAGCTATGGGTCATCCTAACTCACTATCAAATATCTCTAGCATTGATATTATAGATTGTTTAACTCAATCCTATTCTGAATATCATGACTTTGATGAGTTAGAAACTATCCTTTACAGAAGCATTGACATGGATGTTTTAAGTCATTTCGATAAATTATCAATTATAGAAAAACCATTGCGAGAAATTGTCAAACACTTGGAGACACAACCATCGTCAACGAATTGACGTAACCAATTTAAACTATTACCTTCCCAAATTAAAATGTTGCCTTCGATTTTGCAGCCACCAACCTTGGAGCTTAAAGCATTATCAGACCATCTCAAGTACGTCTTTTTGGGAGAGAAAGACACCTTACCGGTGATAGTGTCAAACAAATTAACCAAATACGAGGAGAAAAGTCTAGTTCGAGATCTGAGGGATTATAAGGAGGCTATTGGTTGGACAATAGCCGACATAAAAGGGCTAAGTCCATCCACCTGTATGCACAGAATTTCTATCGAGGATAACACGAAACCAAAGAGAGATGCTCAAAGACGCCTTAATCCACACATGATGAAGGTAGTAAAGAAGGAGATCCAGAAACTGTTGTATGCTGGAATGATATACTCGATCTCTGACAATGATTGGGTTAGCCCGGTTCATGTCATGCCGAAGAAAACTGGCGTGACAGTGGTGAAAAACTCATCAGGAGAGCTAGTCCCTACACAAGTCCAGAATGGATGGAGGGTTTGCATCGATTACAGGAAATTGAATGCGACTACTTGGAAAAAACATTTTCCACTTCCCTTTATCGATCAAATGCTCGAGCGATTAGCTGGTAAGCTTCGATCCAAATGGATAAGTCCATTTACTATTACAAATTTATTCTCGAATGGTGCAGTGGAAATTCAAAGCAAAGAAACCCGGAAGTGCTTCAAGGAGAATGGTCAACGGCTGAAACCCTTTTACGAGAATTTTAAACACACACAGTTGAGGAGATTATTCTCAAGGAGCCTAGAGCTTGAATAACAGGTCGTCGAGCTTAACGACGTTAAATAAAGCGCTGTGGGGAGGCAACCCAAATTTTCTTTTCCTTTATGCAAATAAAATTTTTGGTAAAACGGAAAATAAAAATGCATGTCGAGGATTAGTTCTGTCTAAGGAAAGACTTAGTACTTAAGTATGTCCATTGTGACTCACCTCTCTTTCCTGGGAACTTACTTGGTGCATTTATCACGACTGTTTTACAAATCTCGTAATCTTGGTTTTTAATAATTTATTTCTCGAGTTTATAGCTTAGCTAATAAATTTGAAAATTTTAATTTTCCTATTATTATTATTTATTTTTACCATTTTATTTTATTTTCATTTCTATTTTTGCAGGAAAACATTTCAAGACAAAATTAAATTCCACATGTCAACCCACAAAATTCTTTTTATTTCAGCCAAGTCACACTCTACCTATGAGACCACCCTCCACGACGTTGAAATACATGAAGAGTTTCTTTTTCTCTCTTTCTCCTACTTATCTTTACTTTTATTCTTTAAATTACATTGGGACAATGTAAAATAAGTAGGGGGAGGGAAACATAAATTGATTCTAATTTGCTTATCTGTCATCGCTATTTTTGCATGTTTTCGGTAAAAGGTAAAATTTTTCTTTTGATAAGTTGGGATGGTACACTTATGGTTTGACCTATTTAGCTATTTAGTTCTTTACACATACAACTTTTCAATAACCTAGACTTAGTGGGTAAGAAACTTTTGGGAATTATGAGTTTGCTTGACTGCCTACCTTTCATCTTTCAATTAAGTCAAAAAAAAAAGGAAGAAAAAAATAATAAAACTTCTCTGATACGAATGTTAAAAGTGAAAAATTAGGGTTGTACATTGGGCTGAGTAACCGGAACGTGGTGCTTGGGTTGTCATCACATCTCGCGTAAAAAAGTTCGTGTGGCTGTCCAATTTCTTTGCACTCACTCCGCTAACAAGTTATCATGAGTAGGGTGAAATAACCCGCTTAGAGACGTCTGAATTGAGTAACCGGAACACGGTGCTTGGGTTGTCATCATGTCTCGCGTCAAAAAATTTGAAAATGTCCTAAGTACGAAAAAATAAATAAATAAAATGAAAGGTAAGTCTATCTCTAATAAATTCTAAAATATATTTACTTACTTCTTAGGCTAGGTTTTTTGAGATGTTAATGTGCTAGGATTAAATTGTTGAATTGTGCAAACCATGGGGGTCAAGTCCTATTTTGGAGGAAATTTTTCCTTTTGCAGATACATACAAAATGCTCGAGGACTAGCATAAGCTAAGTAGGGGGATTTGATTAAATGCTAAAGTTACATATTTTATGTAATTAAAATCGGTTAATTTATGAGAATGCACCACTAATTTTGCCATATTTATTGAATTTTGTGCAGGAATACAATTTGGGGCTAAATAGAAGAAAAAGGAAACAATTGGGCTAGATTGAAGAAAGAAGCAAAGAAGGAGGGCCAAAGCAGAATTTTTCCAAGAATAATTAGCTGAAATTGTTGACTTAGTGGGAGATTATTTTGGGATATTTTTTATATTATGGAATATTTTCCTTGATTTTCTATACTAGTTGGCTCTTAATTTAGTAAGGCCACTAGTAAAAATAGAGGCTACATTGTTCATTTTAATCATCAAGCAATAAATCAAGCATTCATCTTTCAATACATTCTCTCTTTTCTCACGGATTTATTTGTTGTCTTTAGTTTCATTTACTTTCAATTCCTAATTTTCCAACTTGATACCACTTAAACCATTTTCAATTTCCTTTTCAAACTTTCTTTCCATCTCTAGTAGCTAATTCACTTTATTACTTTATTTCAGCACCAAAATTTCAGCCCCCAAACTAAAATCACGTTTTCCATTCCTTTCACCCATTTTACCTTTTTTAATTATTCCAATACTAATATGCCCCAAACCTTAGCCAACTAAACCCATTTTTAGCTTTAGGCCAAAATTAGCCTCGTTAAAACCCGTGAGTTACGAACCCGAGCAATTTAACTCCTAAAGTTCTATTACTTATTACTTCTCCGGATTAAGAGTATGATTTTGTCAACTCACAAAGTCAGATCAACATTAAGTCAAAAAAGACGTCGTTTGATTTAGTGTGGTTAGACGTACAGTTGGAATTTTGAAAGGAACGTTTCTAATCGGTTTTCTGTGAACACATTGGCGTGCCAAGTGGAGATTGCTATTTGGTTCCGTTAAGGGAAGTAGTAACCGGATTTAAATGTCCCACGCGGTTGAGGGCATTGGTTTGAGCTAGGCTCTTCTAGAACGCAAAGCTGCCGGAGTTCTAAATCACGAACGTTTCGTGGTTGTTCAATCGATAAGGGTTAGTTATTGGACGTTCCATAACTAATTTGCACAAGGAAGAGTTGGTGTCCGAGGCGTCCTTGGTAGCTATAACTAGCTTATTGGAAAAGAAGAGTTCATCTAATTTCGAGGATCAGTTCGAAGACGAGGAAAAATCCGTGCCTAAGGCTGAGCTTATTGTAATTAATTTTTCTTCAAATTCATTTAACTGCTTTTTATTATTTCATTTTCAACTTTTACTTTTTACGAGTTTTATTTATTTATTTCAGGTTCCAGGTTTTCGATTTTATTCTCCCCCCTAATATCTTGGGCACGACAACTGCCCGACATAAATCTGGTCAAGAGAGCAACAGTTTGCAGTAACCCAGTCTCTGAGGGATCGACCCTACTCCCTATACTGCTTAAATTTGCAAAATTAGGTGTAGGTTTATATTGGTGGATTCGACACCTATCAATACGTTAGGGCTCAATTTTCTTGAAAATCCCAAATGCGAGTATTATCTCTATTTTGAAAAATCCTATTTTTAAATTCGAGTAAAAGATGATGTAATGTTATATTGAATGTATGTATAAATGTCACCATAACAAGTACAACAATTGTATAGAAATAATATAAACGATAAATAAATAAAATTAACATAAAATAGGAAAAGTGTAAAGTATCAAATGAATGGGCAAAATAAAACATTCTTTTTAATATGAACGAAAACATAAATCAATAATCAAATGAAGAATAAACAAAATATAAAAATAAAAAGGTACATAATATATGCATTGAAATTAAACGACATTCACATAATTTACATATGTAACTTTGGATTAAAATTTATAAAAGCAAAATATATAATACATTTGTGAAAATAAAATATAAATTATAAAGTAGGTGTTAAAAAATACATATATTTGAGCATTTAAAAATAAATATATTCATATATCTACAAATAAAAAATTGGTTAAAAATATTAATATGTATACATACATATATATACAAAGATAAATATATACATATATAGATTATAAAAATAAATACATATAAATAAAATAAAATAAAAATAATTACATTATATTAAAAAAATAAATATGCGTATGTATATATAAATATGTGTAAAAAATACATATATACATATATTTAAAAAAACTAATTAAAAATGAAAAATAAAAGTAAAAATTAATTAATAAAAAATAAAGAAAATAAAAAAGGACTAATTTGAATTGTAAATAAAAAATCTGGGGCAAATCTGCAAATAATTGAAGACTGGAGGACCCTATTGAACGCGCTAATAATTCAGAGGGGCTGGGAGGGAAATTTCCCCTTCTCCTCAAAACGGCGTCGTTCAAGTAGGATTAAATTGAAATCGAACAAAAATTAGAGGGTAAATTTAAAAAATTAAAAAAACTTAATTGCAAAACTTCAAAAGGCAGAGGGGCTAAAAGCGCAATTTACCCCTCCGCTCAAAAACTCGCGGGTCCTAGGCTGGGTCGGGTCGGAGTCGGGTCGACCTATGCCTAAAACGACGTCGTTTTATTTGGCTATTTAAGCCAAAAACTCCCCCAAAAAATTTCATTTTAAGCCTTTTCTTGAAAAAAACAAAAAAAAACTTTCAAATGCTCTCCCCTCCCTCATCGGCCACCCAGGGTCTGGCCTCCGGCCAGTCATCGGCCACGGCGCCGGCCACCAGCCTCCGACGATGGTACCGTCGTCTACGGTGGACGGAAAAGGAGAAAATCTCCTATTTAAACCTTTCGGCCCTTCCAAGCTCAGATCTAGGTTCAAACCCTTCGAAAAAACGACAAAAACACCGCAAAAGCCCTTAGAACCCCTCGACTTTCAGTCGTTTATCCCCGGAGACGAACCCCGGCTGCTCCAACAGCATTTCAGAAGTGAGCAGATAAGTGTTTTTATCTTTTATTTTATTTTTGTTTCAGTTAAAATAAAAATAGAAAAAAAATACAACATAAAACAAAACTAAAAATGTATCAACCTTGGACTGATTTCTGCTCTTTTGGTATTGAACTAACTAGCTCTTTGCTGTGAAATCAATGGTTTTTTATTGATTTTTTGAATCCCCTTTTTATAGTATGTTTAATGGCTTTCTTATAGCCATAGTAATAAAAAAATAAAGAAACAAATCATGCTTGATATCTTTTGATCCAGAAATCTTTTGATTTTGTTTCCTTCTCTGTGTTCATTCTTTGCAGGTGAAGATTCGGCTGCGGCGCAAACGGGCTAGGTGGTTGCGGCGTAGATGACTTAGAAACCCTAGGGTTTCTAATATTTTTTTGGGCCATTGTATTTGGGCCTATTTCGTTGTAATTGGGTTTGGGCCACTATTTGTTTTATTAATTGGGCCATATAGGCCTGTCTGAATGCGGGTCTTTTAGACTCGGGCAAAATCTGGTATGTACAGCTGCCCCTCTTTGCTCATTATTGTGTAACAGGAACGGAGCAAAGATTAAAAATGCCTAATTTTGCCCGGTCGTGCTGGACCTTGATACTCTTCTTCTTCAAGTAGCCTCATTCCTTCCTACTGCATCCCCAAAGGTATAGGAGCTAGCACTTCAATCTACTTTACTGTAATGCTAGGGAGATAGGATTCGTACGTTGTAGTTTCTCAAGAGAACAAAACCTGCTCCACTGCAACTTCAGGGAGATAAGATTTGTAGCTTCAACATGATCTGCTGCAACTCAAAGATGAATTTGATGCGATCTGCTCTACTGTAATTTCAGAGAGACAGGATCCAAACTTCTAATCCACTCCACTACAACTTTAGGGATATAGGATTTGTTTATTTAGTCTGCCCCACTGCAATTTTAGGGGGATAAGACTTGCTTCCTTGAGTTTGCTCCACTACAACTTTAGGGAAATAAGACTCGCTTTCTTGGGTCTACTCCACTGCAACTTCAAGGAGATAAAACCCGATGTGATATACTCTACTGCACCTTCGGAGAGATAAGATCCGTGGTTTTAATCCACTCCACTGCAACTTCAGGGAGATAGGATAATTGGCTTCAAACCGCTCCACTGCAACTTCAGGGAGATAAGATTTGCCATACAATGTTAGGGAAACAAGATTCACCGTTGCGGCTTCAATCTGCTCCACTGTAAGGCCAAAGAGATAGGATTTGCTGCCCACAACTTCAATCCGCTCCACTTTAGCTAATCCAAGCCTCAACGCCAGGGAGATAAGATTCACCATTATGGCTTCAATCTGCTCTGCTACAACGCCAGGGAAATAAGATTCGCCGTCGTGGCTTCAATCGTTTCCATTGCAACATCAAGGCGATAGGACTAATGTCTTCGATCTGCTTCACTGCCAGTACATGAAGGCAATATCTGCTATTTTCAACCTACTCCACTGCTGCTCAGGGAGATAGGGTTCACGATCTTCAACCTATTCCACTGCTGACCAGGGAGATAGGACCTATAATCTTCAATCTATTCCACTGCTGCCCAGGGAGATAGAATTCTCAATCTTCAACCCATTCCACTGCTGACTAGGGAGATAGGATTCACAATCTTTAACCTATTCCACTACTGTCCAGGGAGATAGGATTCTTTAATCTATTCCACTGCTACCCAAGGAAATAGAATTCTCAATCTTCAACCTATTCCACTGCTGACCAGGGAGATAGGATTCACAATCTTTAACCTATTCCACTGTTGTCTAGGGAGATAGGATTCACAATCTTTGACCTATTTCACTGCTGACCAGGGAGATAGGGCTCTTTAATCTATTCCACTTCCGCCCAGGGAGATAGAATTCTCAATCTTCAACCTATTCAACTGCTGACCAGGGAGATAGGATTCACAATCTTTAACCTATTCCACTCTCGACTGGGGAGATAGGGTGGGGTCATCAATCGCTTATTGTCGATGCAGAAGGCAAGATCTGCTATTTTAACTCGCTCACGCAACCTGTGGAGGCAAGGTGGTTTCTTCGATCTGCTTCACTTTGCTTGCGGAAGGCAAGATCTGCTATTTTTAGCTCATACGCAACCTGTGGAGACAAGGCTGGTGTATTTGATCTGCTTCGCTACCGGTGCAGGAAGGCAAGATCTTCTATTTTTAGCTTGCTCCGCTGCAACCTAGGGAGGCAATGTTGGTGTCTTCGATCTGCTTCGCTGTCGGTGCAGGAAGGTAAGATCTGCTATTTTTACCTTCTCCGCTGTAACCCAGGGAGGCAAGGCTAGTGACTTCGATCTGCTTCGTTGTTAGTATAGGAAGGCAAGATCTGCTATCTTCACTGATCTGCTCTCTGGGGAACATGACCTGTATAATGAACCTAATTATCCCTAATTACTAGGATGGCATAAATCAAATGCTCCTAACTAGACATGTGTGAATGGTGTTTGCATGAATGTAGAATGCTATTTTTAAGAATGATCCCCTTTTTCGCTTAAGTTATCATTGCTCGAAGTTTATTAAGGCTTTATCACTGACGTGCTACAATGCTTTCTTGCTCGGCTGGTGTCTCCACTTAGTCAGATTTCCCCCCACTGTAAACCTCAAAGCTCAATCTACTAGGACGTAAAATTTGTACCATCATTCTCCCACTGCAACCCGAGGGTAGAAATATATAGCTTCTTCTCAATCTACTCCTATCACAATTTAATGATACAAAATGTAAAATTCTTTGGCCCTTTATACCATGCCTAAGGTGTCGCACCAAAGGCTCATGTGCAAATGAAGTATTTCTTCTCCGAGGAAACCTCTTCCTATTACCTGGTGACCATTGCTCGCTTATTTATTTTAGCTTTGTCACCAACCTGACATCCTGTCACTTTGGTCAATCAATGTTTTTGACAACAGAATCCAGAAAGTTCTAATTAGACCCTTCTTTCTTAAATTTCCAACCTTTAAGCTTGGTGCGTTCTAAACAAAAGTCATGTTTCAGGTTCCTGTATTATTTAGAAACTTCTAAAGTAATATGCAAAACTTCCCTTGTGAAAGTTTTATTAGTCCATTAATCATTATTTCAATGCAACATGCTTGCAAAAAAGGTCATAAAAATAGATAAGAAAAAGTTGGTTCTGAGCATAGCTTGAAAGAAATAAATGATCAAAAATAGAAAAGAAGGATAACAAAGAAATTGATTGGGAATGTGTATCTTTGAAAAGAATGAAGTATTCCAAGAATAACAAATTCAATATAAAAATTGGATGCCCCAGATATCGCAGCTTGAGCTTCTCTATACAAACTTTCTTGAGACCATTCTGAGTTTGACACGTGTTTAGGAGATCCACAGTACTCTGCCAATGCCCCAAGATGTTGCCTACCCTTTCCTGATGATTCAGGTATAACAAGATCACCACATGCCCCAATCTGGTTAGAATTCGAGTTGCTCTGATCACCTCGTGCCCCATTCTGATCAATATTTGAGCCGTCCTATTTGGGTTTTCAACTCAAATCTCTTTTGGTATCAAGGTGCCCTTTGCGGGTTTTCACTTTGGCCTCTCCATTTTTCTTTTCTTTTCCTTTTCCTTTTTATTTTTATCACTTTCATTTTTTATTTTGATTTTGACACCCATTTTTTTTTTGAATCTGAACTCATAGGATTAGGCATGTCCTTGTTATCCCTTCTGATCGACGCTTTTCCAGATAAGGCCTTCAACATAAGGTCCTTTCCCAACTTGGGATAAAGTTCTTTTTGTATGGGAAGGATCTTCTTCAATACCAGGTCCCTTTTAAGGAGTTCTCTAGGGCGGATCCTTTTTTTTGTGAGCTCGCATCATTTGCTTTTGGCGCATTTGAGTATGATGGATAACTTTGAACATACCTCTTCAATCAAAATTGGATCCAAAAACTCAGACAGAATGAATCTTGTCTTCAATAGGTAAAACCGCGATGTGACCAAGAGAAAGGCATTGCCCCAGTAGAGTTTTTTTTTTGTGCCATCTTTTTTTTTGTTGGGCAATATGACATTAATCGTGAACAGACTGCAACAATGACTCTTTGTAGGGTAAGATCCGTCTCTCGACTTGTTCTACCACCCTTAACAAGTCCAGAAATAGGCTACAATCTATGTCATCTTCGAAGTCATGAGATCCCTCTAAACACATATCTCGCTCAAAAGAAGGTTCGGAATCTGTAGTAATGTCACTCAAGTCATTGATATCTGGGGACCCATAGTAAATACCAAAGACTTTACACAGGAATATATGAATTTATGAATAATTATTTATACAATATGATCATGAATGAATAAAAGAATGATTGTGAAAGAAAATACAAAAGAATGAAAGAATAATTATTCAAAAAGAATGAAAAATATTGGCTCAAAAATATATGCAAATATATATTTTATTAGAATAATGACGTTCAGACATGAGCCTTTTTTCACAAAGGAATTTCTATCATTTTTAGGCTAAAAACAATAAAAATGTTCTGAACATTACTCAAAATAAGCTCTAAAAACTACAGAAATTTCTTTCGCAGTCTAATTGCTTAGAACACTCCAGTTTATAAAGGCGGATATCTAACAAGGTCCCTTTTCATTTGTGTCCTTATATATGTCATTGATGTAAACATTACGTGTATGTTTTTATCCTCTTTAATTTCCTCACAAAGCTTCATCTCCTTTCCGTCCATCATGCCCTGAATCAAGGCCTTGAATTTCACACTCTCTTGGGTCTCGTACCCCTTCTCGTGATGGAACTCACAATGGTTCCTTGTCTTTCCATGGTTTCCTCCTGAATCAGAAATAACTAATCCCATTCCTGCCCTCACGTCTACCCCCTTATCAATATGATTGGGTAGTGGATTTTCTGCGCTAGATAAGTCATCAAATCTAACAACACCCATGTTAATGAGTCTTTCAACCAGTTTCTTGAAGCCGGTGCAATTCTCTATTGAGTGCCCCGTAATTCCTGCGTGGTATTCACACTGAGCATTCGTGTTATACCATTTAGGAAATGGAGGCAACATTGGTTTCTGGTAGAAAGGGGACACCACATGCGCATTAAATAGGCTTTGATATAGCTCGCTATATGACATCAGTATAGGTGTGAACTGAGGCTTTTTTGTATTTGCCTTCGTGTAAAATTCTCGCTTTAAAGGACTTTGATGGCTGGTGGTTTCTGTCTTTGGCTGGTCCACAGCGATTGGTTTTGAGTGGCCTTTGTTATATCTGCCTGCATTATCCCCCTTATTCCCCTTTCTCTTTGGGGCCTTTATAGTATCTGAGTATTCTACCCTCACCTATTTTATTGTTTTATTTCTGCTGGATTATCAAGAGCAATAAGATTGACTAAATTGTTCCTCAGATTGGATCTTGAGCCTGTCGGGCGATTCATTGGTGTTAAGGTATTGGTCTGATATTGCTGGGATTTGATAGTAAGGGATGCCCCTTGTGGGTGCATATCTGGCTGGACACTCTTAGGGATAAAATTTGAGGGATAATTAGGGTCTTCATTATCCTCCCCAAAATGGACCACTGGGCTTTCCTCTCTTTCTAACCCTCTAGCCAATAACTGGGTTAACTGGTTTATCACATTGCTTTGGAATTCTAGCATTTGATCCTTCATATTTTGTTGAACTTTGGTCAATTGCTCTAGCATCTATACTTGCATCTGCTCTATTCTCTCCAATCTTTGATCCATGCCTCCTGACTTTGCTTAGGTTCTGTAACGGTGTTTCGTTTGTTAGTTAATTTCCAGATTAATTGAGGAATGATTTTAATCGATTAGGCTCTTTTAGTGGACTTTAATGCGTATGATGTCATGTGATGCGAATGCATGCAATGAGTGCATAAAGAGACGTTGATTCTGATTCAATTCCATTTAAAGAACTTTACTAGAAAACAAATCTCTTTACATAAAATGGATATTTATACGGCCTTGTCCTCATAGGCGGAGACATTCGATCCTCTTCTTCATTCGAGAGCTAAGATAAATATCACGAACTCTTCAAAAAAATGTCTCTTCTATCTCCTTTTTGCTCGATCCAGGCCGTATCTTGTTGCTCACTCATCCTCGTGATGCTCGTTGGCTTCTCTTTAAGAAGGTTCAGCAGCTCTCGAATAATCTTTGCCATCTTGAATCCTTGGGCAACGGAGCCATAGTCATGTAGTCCTCCATTAAATTATCATCCTTCTCTTATCATGTGTTCTTGGACCATATTCAGACAACCATATTGTCATCCACTTTATCAAGAAACCCATTTTCTTATGACAAGCTCTCTATTTAGCAACTGAACGTGAATCAACACCTCTTTTTTAAGATGCAAATACAATGCAATCATAATAAAAACAACATAAAAAACAAGTTAGTACAAAGTAAAAGTAAATGAATAAAGTACCTACTCGGGTGACCTCTAGGGGTTTGGCATAGTTCTACCTAGGGTAGGCTCCTAAGGCTCATTTTATGCGGTTCGGTTCTAAACTAAGGGTACCCGAACCAGCAGATTCCTCAATCTTCACCCATTATAGGCTCATATAGATCAAGTTCTGTTCAGGGGAACACATTTTCCCTATGACTATACGGAGATGATAATCTCACGAAGCCATAGGTACCGATGTATTCCGAAAGCGATCCACTATCCTATACGGAGGTGAAAACCTCACGAAGGAATAGTTTCTCACTCCCACTTAAAAGGGTAAAATTATTCAACTCATGTAATGTATAATGCAAAGATCAATTAAGCAAGAAAATAATGAATGCAAAAGGATCTCATGAATTTTAAAAAAAATATTTTCTCGACCATAAGACAAAAATTAATCAACTTTGTGGCTCGACTCTCTTATTTTTTTAAAAAGTCCCAAGTGGAGTCGCCAAGCTGTTGAAACCATTTTTTATTTTTGAGAAAATAACAAAAATTAGTTGTCGATGAAAATTTGGAATCGCCACTAATCTTTTATTAAGGTGTGATTGGACCACCTAAAAATGACTTTGGTCTACGAGTTTTAGAAAAACGGGTTCGGGAGTCAGTTACGTACGAGGAAGGATTAGCACCCCGTACGCCCAAAAATTGGTACCAAGTTGATTAATAAATGTCTTAAGGTCGAGAGTTAAAAAAATGCGATCCTTAATTAAATTAATTATTAAGACGCCCTCATTTTGGAACAGAAAACATCACACCCAATACGTTAGGGCACAATATTTTATTTCTTCAAAATGAGTTTATCCCAAAAAAACTCGTGTGATAAAATTTAAGAAAATACTTAATTGTTGAAAATTTATGAGGAAAATGCAACCCAATATGTTAGGGCACGATTTCTTAAAATCCCAAACATTCAATATTTCCTTTATTTTTTATATATATATTTTTAAAAAATTTTGTCTTGAGAAATCAATACATCACATCCAATGCGTTAGGACGCAACATATTAAGTCCCCAACAACAAGCTTTTTAATTTTTATTTTGATCAAAGAGCAATTCTCGATTATTAGATTTAACGAAGAAAATCGGAACCCAATACGTTAGGGCTCAATTTTCTTGAAAATCCCAAATGCTAGTATTATCTCTATTTTGAAAAATCCTATTTTTAAATTCGAGTAAAAAGATGATGTAATGTTATATTGAATGTATGTTTAAATGTCACCATAACAAGTACAACAATTGTATAGAAATAATATAAACGATAAATAAACAAAATTAACATAAAATAGGAAAAGTGTAAAGTATCAAATGAATGGGCAAAATAAAAAAATTCTTTTTAATATGAACGAAAACATAAATCAATAATCAAATGAAGAATAAAAAATATATAAAAATAAAAAGGTACATAATTTATGCATTGAAATTAAATGACATTCACATAATTTACATATGTAACTTTGGATTAAAATTTATAAAAGCAAAATATATAATGCATTTGTGAAAATAAAATATAAAATATAAAGTAGGTGTTAAAAATACATATATTTGAGCATTTAAAAATAAATATATTCATATATATATACAAATAAAAAATTAGTTAAAATATTAATATGTATACATACATATATATACAAAGATAAATATATACATATATAGATTATAAGAAATAATTACATATAAATAAAATAAAATAAAATAATTACATTATATTAAAAAATAAATATGCGTATGTATATATAAATATGTGTAAAAATACATATATACATATATTGAAAAAATAATTAAATATGAAAATAAAAGTAAAAATTAATTAATAAAAATAAAGAAAATAAAAAAGGACTAATTTGAACTGTAAATAAAAAATCTGGGGCAAATCTGCAAATAATTGAAGACCGGAGGACCCTATTGAACGCGCTAATAATTCAGAGGGGCTTGGAGGGCAATTTCCCCTTCTCCTCAAAACGGCGTCGTACAAGTAGGATTAAATTGAAATTGAATAAAAATTAGAGGGTAAATAAAAAAAATTAAAAAACTTAATTGCAAAACTTCAAAAGGCAGAGGGGCTAAAAGCGCAATTTACCCCTCCGCTCAAAAACTCGCGGATCCTAGGCCGGGTCGGGTCGGAGTCGGGTCGACCCATGCCCAAAACGACGTCCTTTTATTTGGCTATTTAAGCCAAAAACTCCCCCAAAAAATTTCATTTTAAGCCTTTTCTTAAAAAAAATTTAAAAAAACTTTCAAATGCTCTCCCCTCCCTCATCGGCCACCAGTGCAGGCTTTGGCGATCATTACATCATGCCATTCTAAGCCCTCCGGCGGCAACTTGCCATTTATGGCGGAAAAGGAGAAAATCTCCTATTTAAACCTTTCGGCCCTTCCAAGCCCAAGTCTGTGTTCAAACCCTTCAAAAAAACGACAAAAACACCCCAAAATCCCTTGGAACCCCTCGACTTTCGGTCGTTTATCCCCGGAGACGAACCCCAGCCACTCCAACAGCATTTCAGAAACGAGCAGATAAGTGTTTTTATCTTTAATTTTATTTTTGTTTCAGTCAAAAGAAAAATAGAAAAAAAGTACAACATAAAACAAAACTAAAAATGTATCAACCTTGGACTGATTTCTGCTCTTTTGGTATTGAACTAACTAGCTCTTTGCTGTGATATCAATGGTTTTTTATTGATTTTTTGAATCCCCCTTTTACAGTATGTTTAATGGCTTTCTTATAGCCATAGTAATAAAAAAAATAAAGAAACAAATCATGCTTGATATCTCTTGATCCGCAAATCTTTTGATTTTGTTTCCTTCTCTGTGTTCATTCCTTGCAGGTGAATATTCAGCTGCGGCACAAACGGGCTAGGTGGTTGCGGCGTAGATGGCTTAGAAACCCTAGGGTTTCTGATATTTTTTCGGGCCATTGTATTTGGGCCTATTTCGTTGTAATTGGGTTTGGGCCACTATTTGTTTTATTAATTGGGCCATATAGGCCTGTGTGTAATGCGGGTCTTTTAGACTCGGGCAAAATCTGACATGTACACTATTTATTGAATCCAATTTTTACATTATCTATATAAATATTTATGTAATTTTTTATAACTTAAATTTAAGATTTATTTTGTTTTATTTCTCTTTAAATTATTTTGTTAGATGTTTCTAATATGTTTACATTTTTCCGCATTCTAATTAGTTTTTTTTTCAATATTATAAGAAATCATGGATTAAGAAAACGTTTTTATGAAAAACTACCAAATCTTATTTATGTAATTTTTATAACTTAAATTTAAGATTTATTTTGTTTTATTTCTCTTTAAATTATTTTGTTACATGTTTCTAATATGTTTACATTTTTCCTGCATTCTAATTAGTTTTTTTCAATATTATAAGAAATCATGGATTAAGAAAATGTTTTATGAAAAACTACCAAATCTAATGAAAAGCAACATATTACAAACTCAATAAAAAAGAGTAAAACAACAAAAATTAATGTTAATTTTTCTCTTTTGGGTTCTATCTTCTTCAAATGTAAGAGCTATGGATATCACTCATGTTTTTGCAATTAACATGGAGCTATTGAATTTCTTTTAAAAAAAATTCATGAAATAAAAAAAATGAGTGAAAAATTTGAGAATAATGAAAAGTTTTAAAATTTAAATTAATCGATTAAAATTATTGTTTACATTTTATACATTTCGAATCAACCCTAGATCTTCCTTATCATACTAAACCTCCATGGCCTCTATGTTTGAAAGAATTTTTTTTAAACGTTGTTAAGTGTCCGTGCACACACGCACCTTCCTTCAAACGATGTGTATAAAGACGCTGCTATGCAGCTTACTAGTTAGAGTTTTTGACATATATATTTGTTCCAACCTCTTCCATAATGCAGCAGTAGTCTTCTCCTTCATCACACCTTCATCACATCATGCCTTTCGATCTTTATGCCTCTTCTCTTCCTCTGTTAATGTCAAATGAATCTTATCTATCCCTAGCAAGGCATCCTCTAAGTCTATCTGCGCAAGGACTGCCTGCATCTTTATTTGCCACAATGCAAATCTAGTGTTGCGATCTAATAGCAAAATTTCATACTTCAAAGACGCCATTACTATGATTGAGATGAACAACCCAGAAGCTCGGATACCAATCTGTTAAAAAATAGAACGTCGATAATGGCAAAGAAAAGAGAAAGAAAAATAAAGAACACAGATTTTACATGGAAACCCTTTCGAGAAAAAAACCACGGGCAAAGGAGAAGATAACCTACTATGTCGAATTCGAATAATTACAAGAGGAGTAGGCTATATCTATTTATAGGCTTGTAAAACCATATTCTAATAGGACTGTAGTAAGGTTGAAACACATTATTCTAATCAGTATCAAATAGATGAAGTGTAATAAGGTTCAAAAACCTTATTCTAAAATAAAATAAAAGAAGTGTAATTCTATATGGATTTTACTTTTATTTTATTTTACCACTTTATTTTATTTTAACAAGGATTCGGGTCACTCAATTCTAACACTTACTCCAATGAAATTGGAAAATAAGGATTCGACATATCTAAAGGGCTCAAAATATGGCTGCTGATCAAATGGTTAAATGCATAAATAATGGTACACCAAGTCTATTAGTATTTATGGATCCACCAAATTCAGTACAAGAAGTTCTGCGTGAAGATAGAAATATCTATACAAAGGGTTGATTGATTAATGTATTCGCTTAGTGTTGTTATTTTCTACCCAAAAAAATAAAAAAAAAACTTGTAGAAAAATAAAAACCTTCTTAAAAAATGTTTAAATTATGACATTAGCAACTATTTTAGTTTTACAGTTAAACGTATTTGACCTTACTGAATTCTTATTTTCTACGTTTAAAGAAAAATTTTCTATGTCCATTAATTTTTTTCTTTAAAAAAAATATTCGTGGTAATAAGTAATCCATATTTTTCTATGCTAAACCCACTCTGTTTGGGGCTGAATCGAGTATTGTTAGATCGACTGTTAATGAAAACAATTTTGAGATCAAGTCGAACACAATTCAAATGGTGCAACAATATATTCAGTTTGATGATTTGCAAGATGAAGATCCAAATGCTCATTTGGCCAACTTTCTAGAGATTTGCGACGCTTTCAAGATCAATGGCGTTATTGATGATGTCATACGCTTATGGTTGTTCCCATTCTCATTGAGGAGCAAGACAAAACAGTGGTTAAATTCATTGCCACAAGGTTCTATCCATACTTGGGCGCAAATGACTGAAAATTTTTTGTTAAAATATTTTCCACCAGCAAAAACAGCTAAGTTGAGGAATGATATCTCTTCTTTTGTTTAATTTGATATTGAAACTCTTTATGATACATGAGATAGATTTAATGATTTGTTGAAAAGGTGTCTTCACCTTGGATTACCTTTGTGGCTACAAGTTCAAAAATTTTACAATGGTTTGAATCCCTCAACCAGGCAATTAATTGATGTAGTAGTTGGTGGAACACTGAATAATAAAACACTAGAGGAAGCTCAAAAGTTTATTGAAGAAGTAACACTGAATAGCTATTAGTGGTAAGTCATGAGAACAAAATTGATGAATGCAGCCGGTGTATTTAATATAAATGCAGTTACTATGTTGGCAAGCTAAATCGAAGCACTGAATAAAAAATTTGATGGTTTGAATTTTTCTAAGCAGGTAAATCCAATAATGCAATACGATGCAAATGGAGTGGAGATGATTTATCCAAAATATTCATCCTTTAAGCTTAACATGAAGCATGAGCAAGTCAACTTTTTGGGTAATAATTCTAGACCTCAAAATAACCCTTATAGTAATACTTATAATGCAGGTTGGAGGAACCATTCAAATTTCTCTTCGAGTGGTCAAGAAAATCAAAGGTCACAACCCCTCTGGGTTTTCAACAGCCTTATTATCAAGAAAAGAAGCCGAACCTTGAGGAGATGTTGGCTAAATTTATTTCAATGTCAAAAACTCGATTTCAAAACACTAAGGCAACTCTAAAAAAATTAACAAGCATCGATTCAAGGGCTTAAAAATCAAATTGGACAGCTTGCCAAACTTATTTAGGAAAGACCACAAGGGAGTTTACCTGGCAACACTGAAACTAACCCAAGGGAGGAAATCCACACAACCACTGTTTGAAACATAGAAGAGTTAGAAGCTATTGTGAAAAGTGATGAGGTTGAGGAAGGTAAGAAAGAGCATAAGTCGGTAATTTAAATGGTAGTTTAAATGGTGAAAGTGCTTTGGTTGATTTGGGAGATAGTATAAATGTCATGCCTTATAAGATGTTCAAACAAATTGGTCTTGGGGTACCCAAACCCACCAGGATGAGTATTCAAATAGCGGATAAATCAATTAGATATCCTAGGGGTATTATTAAGGATGTACTTGTGAAAATCGATAAATTTATATTCCCTGTTGATTTTGTTGTAGTAGACATGGATGAGAATATTGAGGTGCCTAGGATCTTAGGTCGACCATTTTTACCCACAACTAGAACTATATTGATGTCGGTAGTGGTGAACTTGTGCTTCGTATAGGTGATGAAAAAATTACTCTTCAAACACATGATTTTGTGAAAGTCCCTAGTGAACAAGATGATACTAATTGTTCTATTAATGTTAGTAATCATGTGGCTCAACATTTTTGGTAGGAAACTCTTCATGAAAATGTGTTGGAGCCATATTTTATTCAAAGTGACAGAACTCGGGGAACAAGTGAAGAGCGAATGGCGTACCTCAACGAACTAAATGAATGACGAACGAAGGTTGACAAGAAACTAAGAAAGCAAAAAGAAGAAACAAAGCATCACTATGATATGCATGTGAAAGTGATGAAACAATTCAAAGTTAGGGACAAAGTACTATTAGACAAATCAGATCCACAAATTTTTCCTTCAAAATTTAAGTCGAGAGGGTCTAACCCATTTTTGGTAAAAATCATTTTTCTATACGGTACAGTTGGGGTAACACATTTTGAATTTAGCATGTTCAAGGTAAATAGTACTCGTATCAAACCTTAGTTTGATGGTAAAACTAATAACGAGAAAGATGAGCTTCAGCTCTAAGAACTGTCTTAACCGTGAGTTTAAAAATGGGAAGTCGAGCTTAGACTCTAAATAAACATTTATCGGGAGGTAACCCGAGTGTTTTTATGTTACGATCCATAAGTCAGGGGTGTCGGTAGACATACTTTCGGGACCCCGCCTTTGTGAATTAGGCTTATAAATATTTATTTATAATAATTTTAGAGTTACCTTAGAAGTGAATTAAATGATAGTTAAACTTTTTTAATTTAAAATTAAGAACAAGGATTAAATTAAATGGGTGATAAAATTGTATTGATATTTAATTGCAAAGTGGGATTAGATTAAGGACCTATTCAATGAATAGACCATTACATATATATAGACTTTTGATAGTGGATGTTTATGATCAATTTATGTGTTAAATATATAAATATATATTGTATCGTAGACACTTAGTAAATTGGTTAAAATAAATAAAATATAAAATGAAAGGAAATTGTTTAATAAGGAAACAAATAGATTAGTGGGGGGAGAAAGAAGAAAAAAATTGGAAGTTTCATTTTCTCCTTGCATGCCGAAAAGGGGAAAAGAACAGTCAGTTACTTTGTTTCATGCTTTAGAGCTCAATTTGATTAGTAATTTTTGGTTCTTTATTCATGGATTTTATATTTCTGGAATACTAAGATCATGAGTTAAATTACCCATGTTGAAATTTTACAGTTGTTGATGTTAAAACAAGTTAGTATGGTAGAAAAATCTAAGTTCTTAATGTTATTGGGGTAGATTTTTGAAGTTGAAATAGAAGTGGGAAGAATTGTAAGCTAATTCAGGAATTTGTGCATTGAGATTTTAAATTGTAGCAGACTTTGAAATGTGGGAGTAAAATTCTTAATTTTGTGAAGTATAGGGATTGTTTTTGGTGGATTGTTCTTTGTGCTGGAAATTTGGGTTGAATTACTAATTTCTTTGAGCAAGTAAAGTATTTTGTGCTATGAGTTTTGTTAGTATTAACTTTCAATGAGTTAAATACTATAAATTAAACTAGCATGGTGTTAAATTAGAAAATTCAATAATTTAGGGATTGTTAATAAATTATTTGTATATTTAGTTAGATATGGAGATTAGAAGAAAATGTGTTCAACTTAATTTTGATGTTAATGATTGAGTTGAGTAAATGTCGATTGTTGTTTTGTAAAAGTATAAATTATGATCTAAGGTTAACTGATTTAATTAAAAACAAGTATGGTATTCAAATTAAGTAATTGAACTAATTTGTTAAACTTAAATGAAGAGAAGAATAGATTAGGTATGAAGCATGGGAAGGAAAAGATCACTTAGTAGACGTCTTTGATTTGTAGCATCCATCGTATTTTGGTAAGGTCATATTCCCTGAACTCAAACTTTATAAATTGATTTAATTAATCTAGTTACTACTCGATGTTTATTATATCCCTAATATAATTGCTAATTCAAGTGAATGGAAGTATATGGATTTATATAAAACATGATATCGAGTGATGAAAGTAATATTATGGAATTTCGATTGAGTAATTGTCGTCGGTTATCCGACTAGCACTTGGTGCAAATCTTCTGTCAGTTTATCTGACTAGTGCTGGCCACAACTGCCGTCGGTTATCCGACTAGTGCTAAACGCAAATCTTCTATTAGTTTATTTGACTAATGCTGAGCACAACTATCGTCGGTTATCCGACTAGCTGGGCGCAATAATTTGTTGACTCGTTTGAATTGTGGTTGACACACCAATGATTTTGTCAAGTTAAATGACTAGCGTTGGGCGCAAAACCTTATTCACGATCTAACCGTTAGGCATCGGGTGTCATTTATTGGATTATATATTTTGGTAAGGTATAATAGTTCATGAGATGATTTATATGTTTTGAAATGTAAATGTTTGGTTGATATTTGAAAATGGGATCCATTGAGATCATGAGTTGCTTACTACTTGAATTTTTACTTGTTTGTAGGTTAGGTATTACTGTTGTTCTACGTCTCAGCATCCATGATAAATACCATACTCAAAGTTGGTGATATATTTTTTTTTAGTCTTGGCGTGTACCAGGATGTCAATATTAAGTTAATGTCCCTTTGTTTAGTAAATCCTAGAGAAAGTAGTCTTATAAGTTCTAAATGATTGTAAATAAATGTTTGGATTTGTTATATAAATGCTTCCATTCAATGTTAGCCTTAATGATTTGGTCATTTTGGTGCGATGCTTGAAGTGCTTGTTTAGTATGTGAAGAAAGTTTATTCATTGAACCTTTTTGATTGATACTTTTTTGGGAATGATTAGTATAAATTATGCATTTACCATACCCAATTATTTGAACGTTTGAGCTTTATTTGAGGTACCTATGAATTGTATATTAGTTGTTGATAGATGAATTAAATGTGGTGTTAATGAGGGCACATTGGTTAGACACTTAAGATGTTCATTTTGGTATGTTTTTTAGCATGTTTAATTGTGTTTTGATGTTGGTTAAGGTCCCTTTAAAGTGTGCTTAAATAGGTTGAAGGATTATGGATGTAATGGATTTGAAATGGTTTAATTTTAGGTAAATTTTAGTTCACACGGCCTGAGACACAGGCGTGTAACTCAGCCGTGTGTGGCACATGGCGTGGCGACACGGCAGTCTGTCCCCTGTTGGTTCCTTTGTATTCAAATCAGTGAGTTACACAGCCTAGCACACGGCCTGGCACACGGCCGTGTGACACGACCATGTGACACTACTCATAGAGTTACACAAGTGAGGACATGGGCTGAGACAAGGCTATGTGTCCCTAGTTCGAAGGTTACACGGCCTGAGACATGGGCGTGTGCCTCAGTCGTGTGAGGTACACGGCCTAAGACACGGGCATGTGCCTCAGCCGTGTGGGGCACACAACCATGTGACCTCTGTTACCAAATTTTTGTAACTTTTTATTAAGATATTTTTAGGCCTCAATCTCGATTTAGGGAGTATGTATGTTACATTTTATTATACTTACATGTTATTTTTTTTAAAATAAAAAAATTGAAAAAATTAGTACATTTATTTTTTTTACCTTAAAAAATGTGAAAAAAAGAAAAAAATTTTGAAACAAAAATTTGATGAAAAAAATAAAGAAATGAAAAAAAATTCAAAAAATATAATTTTTTAAAAGGAAAAGTGGTCCACATAGTCTGGGTCGATCCACAAATTTTGGGCACATGACTGTGTTTCACACAGCCTGGACACACAAGCATATCTCAGACTATGTGCATACTGGAGCTAATTTTTTCAATTTTAATTTGACCCACACGGGTATACAGAGTTACACGGTCGTGTTGTTGTTGGGCTTATTTTTACCTAATTTTTATCACACACGGTTTGGGTGATTTCACACAGCTTGTCCACAACCATGTGACGCATACAACCGGTCCACAGGCTCGTGTCACAGACAGCCTGACAACACAACGATGTGGCATACACGGCCTGGCCATACAGTCGTATGGCTCACATGGCTTGGCACATGGCCATGTACTTTTTTTTCCTTTTTAAAGCTAGTTTTTTTTCTCTTTTGTTTCCTTCTTACCCTAGGTAATTTCATTTAGTTTTTTATTATTTAGTTTTTGTTTTTGTTCTTGTTATTATTCTTGTTCTTTTTATTATTTTATTTTACTATGCATTGTACTTTTTGCTAGAATTGAGTGACCTGGATCCTTGTTAAAATAAAATAAAAGAAAAATCCATATAGAACTACACTTCTTTTATTTTATTTTAGAATAAGGCTTTTCAACCTTATTATACTTTATCTATTTGATATTGATTATAATAAGGTGTTTCAACCTTACTACACTCATTCTATTAGAATATGGTTTTACAAGCCTATAAATAGTCTACTCTTTTTGTAGTCATCAAATTTGACATGGTATCTTTTCCTCTACCCATGGTTAGTGAATTATCTTTTCCTCTACCCGTGGTTTTTTTCGAAAGGGTTTCCATGTAAAAATCTGTGTGTTCTTTATTTTTCTTTCTCTTTTCTTTGCGATACATTATCATTATCGACATTCTACTTTTTCACAAATTGGTATCTGATCTTTCGGGTTGTTCATCTCAATCACGGTAATGATGTCTTTGAAGTATGAAATTTCGCTATTGGATCACAACCCAGAGTCGCGTTGTGGCAGAGAAAGATGCAGGCAGTTCTTGCGCAGATGGACTTAGAAGATGCCCTGCTAAGGATAGATAAGATTCTTTCGACATTGACGGAGGAAGAAAAGAGGCGTAAAGATCGAAAGGTATTAACACAATTACATTTAAATTTGTCTAACAAAATTTTATAAGATGTGATGAAGGAGAAGATCGCCGCTAAATTATGGAAGAGGTTGAAACAAATATGTACGTTAAAAACTCTAACCGGCAGGCTACATATGAAGAAGCGTCTTAATGCTCATCGTTTGGAAGAAGACGCATCTGTGCACGAACACGTAATAGTGTTTAAAGAAATCCTCTCAAGCTTGGAGGCCATGGAGGTTTAGTATGATAAGGAAGATCTAAAGTTGATTCTACCTTATTCGTTGCCCCTATCTTATTTAACCTTTGGAGACACGATTTTATATAGTCACGAATCTCTTTTATTTGATGAGGTTTATGATTCTTTGACCTTGTATGATAAGATGAAACATCTTATGGTTAAAACCGACTCTCAGGAATAGGGTCTCATTGTTCATGAGAGGTAAGATCACAATGCTAATGATGATCGTGGAAGGACATAGGAACAATATCCTCGCGGTAAATCTAAAAGTAGGTCGAAGTCTTCAAATAGAGGTAAAACTTGTAACTTCTACAAGAAGAAAGGGCACAATAAATCGAAGAGTTATAAGCTGCAGAATAAGATCAAAAGGGAGGCTGTGAATCAAAAAGGAAAACAATTAGAAAAATCTAGGAAAGCTGATGTTGTAGAAAACTACAGCGATGGTGAACTTCTAGTCACTTCTGTCAACAATTCTAAAGTGAACAAAGAGTGGATTTTGATTCGGGATGCAACTTCTACACGAGTCTCAATCGGGATGGTTTACAACTTACAAAATAGTGTGTGAAGGTGTTGTTTTGATAGGAAATAATGCTTCATATAAAACCGCAGGTGTTGGAACGATTAAAGTTAAGGTGTGTAACGAAGTTGTCAGACCACTTACTAACGTACGACATATTTCAGAATTGAAGAGAAATTTTATTTCATTGAGTATTTTTTATTCAAAAGGGTAGAAATACACATCTGAAAGTGGGGTTTTGAAGATTTCCAAAGGTTCTCTTGTTGTGATGAAAGGGTAGAGAAAGACTACCAAGTTATATATTTGGCAGGGTTCTATAGTTACTAGTGATGCAACTGTCACTTCCTCTTCCTTATCAGATGATAATGTTACTAGAATTTGACATATGTGCCTAGGGCATATGTGTGGAATAACATGGAAAAATTAAGCAAAAGAGGACATCTTGATGGGCAAGGAATTTACAAACTGAAGTTTTGTGAGCACTGTATTTTTGGGAAGCAAAAGAGAGTTTGATTCACTATAAGAATCCATAACACGAAGGGAACGTTGGAGTATATTCATTCTAATCTGTGTGGTCATCAGAGTGCCTTTGAGAGGTGGAGCTAATTATATACTAATACTTATTGATGATTTTTCCAGAAAATTTTGGATGTGTTTCCTAAAGCAGAAAGTGATATTTTTTCTGCATTTAAGTCTTGGAAAGCTATGATTGAAAAAAATGGGTACACAAATAAAATACCCATGCACAGACAATGGTTTAGAGTTTTGTTTTGATGAGTTTAATGAAATATGCAAGTTAGAAGAGATCGTGAGACACTTGATAGTTCATCATACTCCACAGCAAAATGACATTACAGAACGAATGTACAAAATAATCATGGAGAAGGTTCGATGTATGTTGTCAAATTCCAACTTACCAAAGTCATTTTGGGTCAAAGCAACTTCTACTACATGTTTTTTGATCAACCGATCTCCATCCGTTTCCATTGAGAAAAAGACTCCACAAGAGGTATGGTCTAGTAGTCCTGTTGATTATTCTGATTTAAAGATCTTTGGGTGTCTTGCATATGCTTATGTTGATAATGGAAAATTGGAACCAAGATCCATTAAATGTGTTTTTCTTGGTTTTAAAGCTGGTGTAAATGGGTATAAGTTATGGTTTCCTGAATCTAGAAAAGTTGTGATTAGCAGAGATGTTGTTTTTGATAAAACTGTTATGCTACCTAACTTATCTCTTAAATACTCTTTGAATAAAGAACAACAAAAGTAGGTAAAGCATCAGATTAAATCAGAATCTACAAAAATTTAGGGCTAGAGTTGCTTCTTCACCATAATACTCTATCGCCAAAAATAGAACTAGAAGAGAGATTAAATCTCCAAAGAAGTATGCCGAGTTTGATCTACTTGTTTATGCTTTAAATGTGGCTGAAGATATAGATGTAATCCAAAAGCCATCAAATTAGTCTGAGGCGATTAGCTGTGAAGACTAAAAAAAGTGGATGTTTGTTATGCAACAAGAGATGAAATCACTACACAAAAATAGAGCATGGGATCTTCTAAAACTTCCTAATGGAAAAAAGGTTGTTCGTTGTAAATGGGTGTTTAAAAAAATAGAAGGGACTCCAGGAGTTGAAGAACCCAAATATAACTTAAAGCTTGTTGCAAAGGGTTATAGTCAAATTTCAGGAGTGAACTTCACAGATGTGTTCTCCCAAGTTGTGAAGCATAGTTCGATTTGTGCTTTGCTTGGTATTATAGCTATGCATGATTTCAAGCTTGGGCAGTTAGATGTAAAACTGTATTTTTACATGGAGATCTTGAGAAGGACATTTACATGTAACAACTAGAGGGTTTTACAATCTCAGAAAAAGATGACTATATTTGTTTGCTAAAAAAGTTCATTTACTGTTTGAAACAGTCACCAAGACAGTGGTACAAAAGGTTTGATTCCTTTTTGACTTCTCATGATTTCAAAAGAAGTAGCTTTGACAGTTGTGTTTACTTTGAGAAAAACAGTGATGATTCTTTTGTGTATCTACTCCTCTATGTTGATGACATGTTGATAGCAGCGAAAGATAAAGGCGGGATAAGAAATGTTAAAGCCCAACTTAGTAAAGAATTTGAGATGAAAGATTTGAGACCAGTAAAGAAATACTTGGTATGGAGATTCTCAAGGACAGAAAAAACGTAAAGTTAGAAGGGGTACATTGAGAAAGTTCTTTGCAAGTTCAATATACAGAGTGCTAAGCTTGTTAGTACTCCTTTTAGCAGCCTATTTCAGACTTTCATCAGCTTTGTCTCCACAATCAGATGATGAGATTGAGTACATGTCACATGTTCCATATTCTAGTGTAGTGGGATATCTCATGTATGTTGTGGTGTGTTCACGTCCAGATTTATCATATGTAGTTAGTGCAGTTAGAATATACATGGCGAATCCCGAAAAATAACTTTGGAAAATAGTTCAGTGGATTTTAATATACTTATGAGGTACTACTGATGTTTGCTTACAGTTTGGAAGAACTAGAGATGGAGTCATTGGGTCTGTTTATGTTGATTTTTCTGGAGACCTTGACAAAAGAAGATCTCTCACAAGTTATGTCTTTACAATTGGAGGTTGTACAATCAGTTGGAAAGCCACTTTGCAAACTAAATTCGCTTTGTCTACCACCAAAGCTGAGTATATGGCGATTACAGAGGCTTGTAAAGAAACCATTTGGTTAAAGGGACTCTTTAGTGAACTCAATGAAGACCTTCAAATCAATACAGTATTTTGTGACAGTCAAAGTGTCATTTTCCTTAGTTTTGATGTAATTAGAAGATTTCTAAACATAATTTGAAGTTTCGTTAAGTATTTCTAAGGATTTAGTGAATTTTCGTGAAAACTACCATAAATATGTCAAAAATTTTGATATGATGAATTTATTAGTTTTACATAGCTTAAAGGTTGAGAATTAGTCATAGGTGAACTAGATTAATGCAATTTATTTTAGGAAAAAAAGATTACGTGTAGACCGAGATAATTAGAATTTGAGTTTGCTATGTCGAAGGTTTTGGTTACTTGAGAACTTGGCTTGGGCTTGTATTTTGATTGTTCCAGGTGAGCCTTTAGTTGATTATTTATTGTATTGTTATGTTGAAGCTTCGGATTCGCTAGGAACATCTATGAGTTAGGAAATGCTAATTTGAGCTGTCGACGAAAATGTAATTGGTGTGTGTTTGGTATAAATGCTTCTGGACATGACTCGATGCATTAATTGGGAATTTAGAAGTAGCCTAAAACCTTACTTTAAATTCCAAGTGTAAGATTTCTCATACTCATGAATTTATATGTTGAAATCTGTTGTGAATTTGTTGATTATAATATGACATTGTGATATGTGTAATAAACTTATGATGGCTATTGTGAAAAAGTTAATTGTGGGCGTGATATATGTGCTGATAGTGAATATGTTGTGCTTATAATATGATTATACAGAGATAAAGTGCAGTGAATAGTAAGTGAATATGTGTGTTAATAATGAATATTTTGGCCTTGTGAACCTTGAGACCGTTGGATATAGTTGGCATACCATAGGATTGTGAGTACTTACCTATATGTGTTACGTGATTTCGGCGTTGTGGCCTTGACATGTTGGATAGATAAAGGAATGTGAGCTAAGCTTCATTCAACAGAACATGTTTGGTGTGATGGAGAGTGTTAGCTATATGCTTCACTTTTTGGGATATGTTCGACTCTATTAGTCCTTTGGTGTGTTGGAGATCCGTTTACTCGATGAGTGGTGATAGAGCCCACTTTTACGTTTCATAGCTCAAGTGTCAAATTATCAATGAATATATTTATGAGTATTGTGGTATATGCTTAAATGATATGTGATTATTATTTAAATGAATCATTGAAAGATGCATGAACTAGTAATATGAAAATAAGGTTGAGATGTTGTAATTATGCTAAATGGATGTTCGTTAATGCTTGATGAACTGTTTGCATGGCAGTTCTTCTAGAAATTCACTAAGCTTGTTAAGCTCACCCACTCCTTTTAATCCATTACATATTAGTAGTGTTCCAGTATAAGCTGTGTGGTTCTAAGGGATTGATCCAGGCGAGTCTCTAGTAACACTTTATAGGTGAGTCATTATCTGTTTATGATTTGGGAAATAAAGGAAATGTGGTCGAACTATTGCATAAATGTAGCCATCACATTTTGGTTATTTTCATAGCTTACTAATTTTTAAGATTTATGGATACTACTCTTGTTTTATTACTAGGTTACTCAAACATGTTTTCAATGATTGAACTGTAATTGTGGTCATTTTGATGTTTATTTGACGAGGTATTAGTTACATGTTGAATGGTTTATGATTAGGATGGATTATTTACCTTATTATGCTGTATTTTTGTTGTCTAGAGTAAAGGTATCGATATTTAGGTTTTAAAATAATACATCTGTGTTATTTCGTTGTACGGAAGTTAGTATTATAATTTTTATTGATACCTTATCACAGTATCGATACGATGTAAAATAATCATTACTTTAATAAATACACTATTATTTTCTAGGATTTGATTTTTAGGCGAGAAAGAAAATGTTGTTTTGGTACCGATTTTCCAATCAATACCGATACCATTTAAAGAAAATATTGATACTTTTGTTTCAGTATCAATAACTAAGCAGTCAGTTTTGAAATTTTTTCTAAATGAACCCTATACATGTTTGATTATATTTGTAAGACTATTTGATGTGTGTTTAGTATGTATTAATTATGATTAGAGTAAGTTTGACTCATAACTTGTGCGTATGTTAAAATGTAAGACATTTCTTTAATAATGAGCTCATTTGTACTATGTATGTTGTGAGACGGTGGTGCGGCATCCTAATATTCGGGCTTGATGATTAGGCTGGGTATAGGGTATTACATTTGGTAGTATTGGAGCCTAGGTTCACTAACACTCGAACCTAGGTAATAGTTGTTGATGTACTATTTGGGGTTTCACAACCCATGGATCTAGAAAACCAAGTGTTTAAGTTACTTTGATTGCCTAAATTGCTTGAAATATTTCTTATTTTATTGTATGTGGGGTAGGAATGAGAACTTATTGTCTTTAATTCCAAAGTTTGTTTACAGGAATGTAGCTTGGATTATTTTCCCGCCACTCACACCTCTATTTGTTTGTTTGTTTGTTTGTTTGTTAGACTAGTAGATACGATATGCCTAATAGATGTGTTAATGTGAAAGCTAGTGCTCAATAGGACGGTACATCCTTTGCAACTCCTGTGCCACTGCATAGAGTGAATATACCTGATGAGGGTGTTGGCCCTCTTACAGAAGCTATGATTGGAACGTTTTAACAGATTATTGGTGCTAACCATGCTCCTGCACCTGTCAATCTTGCACCTATTAATCTAGGTTGCCGCTTGAACGTATTCAGGCGTTAGGTGGTAAAAAGTTTTCTGGAGTGAAATGTACTTATCTGACTGTAGCTGGGTACTGGTTGGAGGGAGTTGAAAGCATCCTCCAGCAGGTGTCCTGTTCTGATGAAGAGAAGTTGAGTTGTGTTGTGTCCTTATTTGACGATGAGGATCATCGTTGGTGGAATGCGATTAGGGAGTTACTACCACTGATTGGTTAACTTGGGGTATTTTCTTGAGGTTTTTAAGAGGAAGTTTATGGGCAAGCAGTATATGGAGGCTCGTAAACAGGAGTTTTTTATGTGGTTTAAGGAGATTTTTCAGTGGCTGACTATGAAGCGGAGTTTGTGCGACTTAGTCAGTACACTCATGAGATGATTCTTTTTGAGAAGGACTATTGTAAGAGGATTCGATTTAGGCTTAATCATGAGAATCAGGTTTACTTGGTAGCTCAGAACGTGGATATGTTTGATGAGTTAGTTGAGAGAGCTAAAGCAGTTGATGATACTTTAGCTAAGCTGCCTCACTCTGTGGTTACTGAATTTGGTAAAAGGACTTGCGATGGTGCATCTGATCGAGAACCTAAGAGAAGATGTGATAATCATAGTTTCGGTAGGGGTGCGAGTGGGTCTTGACCGAGTCAGTCTAGGTAGTAAAGTAGTGTTGTGGTTAATACTGGGGGTTCGACAGGTGGTTCTAGATGGCAACTTTGTGCACATTGTGATCATAGGCATTCAGGTAAGTGTCGTGTAGTGTAGAGGTTTTACAGACTCAGAGTTCGAGACCTACTTTTACACCTACTAGAAGCCGTGGTCGCGGTAAAGGTAATAGGAGAGTGGTTGGGTAGTGGATTATTGCTCATACTATTTCTTCATAGGTTGATTCTTGAGGTCCAGCTCGGGTTTATGCTGTTAGGGAACTAGAGGATCAGGATCTTATTGATGTCATCGTAGGAACTTTCACTTTGCAATCTACTTCATTACTTATTTTTGTTGATTCTGGTTCTACATATTCGTATATCTTGAGTGAATTGGCTTTTAAGTTAGGAATCCCTATAGAGACTATTGATTTGGGTATGACTGTAATTAGTTCCTTTAGATATAGTGTGATGGTGAGTAAAGTTTATCGTAGATACCCCCTTATGATACAAAGGCATGTTGTCCCCAATTGATCTTATAGAATTGCCTTTCTACGGGTTTGATGTTATTCTTGGTATGGACCGGTTGACTAAACACAAGGCTAAGGTAGAATTTAAGACGAAAAGAATTACTTAGAAGAATAGTGATGTGTTGGAAATTGTTGTTGTCGTTCAAATACTGTGATTTATGTCTAATGTGGTTTCAACTATGAAGGCTGAGAAGATGATGGGAACAGGTTGTGAAGCTTAGCCTCTGTGATGAATTCAGTTAGTAAGGAGCTGAGAGTTCAGGATATTCCAATTTTTAAGGATATTCCTAATGTGTTTCCTAAAGAGTTTTCTGGTTTGCCACCAAAATGTGAAGTGGATTTTGGTATTGAGCTCTATCTTGGTACTGCACCAGTGTCTATAGCACCCTATCGTATGCCACCAAAAGAACTCAAAGAATTACAGATTTAGTTGCAAGAGTTGCTTGACAGAGGGTTCATCTGACTGAGTTTATCTCCGTAGGGTGCCCTTATGATACAAGGGCATGTTTTACCTTTTGATCTTATGGAATTGCCTTTCTATGGGTTTGATGTTATTCTTGGCATGGACTGGTTGACTGAACATAAGGCTAAGGTAGAATTTAAGACGAAACAAATTACTTAGAGGAATAGTGATGGGTTGGAAATTGTTGTTGTCGTTGAAAGACAGAGATTTATGTCTAATGTGGTTTTGACTATGAAGGCTGAGAAGATGATGAGAAGAGGTTGTGAAGCTTACTTAGCACTTTTGATGAATTCAGTTAGTAAGGAGCTGAGAGTTCAGGATATTTGCTCTCTTAAAGATTTTCCTAACATGTTTCCTGAAGAGTTGTCTAGTTTGCCACCAGAATGTAAAGTGGATTTTGGCATTGAGCTTTATCCTGATACTGCACCAGTGTCTATATTGCCTTATCATATGGCACCAAAAGAGCTCAAAGAGTTAAAGATTTAGTTGTAAGAGTTGCTTGACAAATGGATTATTCGATCGAGTGTATCTCCGTGGGGTGCCCTTAAGATACAAGGGCATGTTTTCCCTGTTGATCTTATTGGATTGCCTTTCTACGGGTTTGATGTTATTCTTGATATGGACTGGTTGACTGAACATAAGGCTAAGGTAGAATTTAAGACGAAACTAATTTACTTAGAGGTAATAGTGATGGGTTGGAAATTGTTGATATTGTTTAAAGACTGAGATTTATGTCTAATGTGGTTTCCATTATGAAGTCTGAGAAGATGATGGTAAGAGTTTGTGAAGCTTACTTAGCCTCTGTGATGAATTCAGTTAGTAAGGAGCTGAGAGTTTAGGATATTTGCACTGTTAAGAATTTTCCTAACATGTTTCCTGAAGAGTTGTCTGGTTTGCCACCAGAATGTGAAGTTGATTTTGGTATTGAGCTCTATCCTGGTATTGCACTAGTGTCTATAGCATCCTATCGTATGGCACGAAAAGAGCTCAAAGAGTTAAAGATTTAGTTGCAAGAGTTGCTTGACAGAGGGTTCATTCGACCTAGTGTATCTCCGTGGGGTGCCCTTATGATATAAGGGCATGTTTTCCCTGTTGATCTTATGGAATTGTCTTTCTACGGGTTTGATGTTATTCTTGATATGGACTGGTTGACTGAACTTAAGGCTAAGGTAGAATTTAAGACGAAATGAATTACTCAGAAGAATAGTGATGGGTTGGAAATTGTTGTTGTCGTTGAAAGACTGAGAAGATGATGGGAATAGGTTTTGAAGCTTACTTAGCCTATGTGATGAATTCAATTAGTAAGGAAATAAGAGTTAAAGATATTTGTACTGTTAAGGATTTTCCTAGCATGTTTCTTGAAGAGTTGTCTAGTTTGCCACCGAAATGTGAAGTGGATTTTGGTATTGAGCTCTATCTTGGTACTACACTAGTGTCTATAGCACCCTATCGCATGGCACCAATAGAGCTCAATGAGTTAAAGATTTAGTTGCACGAGTTGGTTGATAGAGGTTTCATTCGATCGAGTGTATCTCTGTGGGGTGCACCAGTTTAGTTTGTAAAGAAGAAGGATGGTACGATAAGGATGTGTATTGATTATAGGCAGTTGAACAAGTTGACCCTCAAGAATAAGTATCATTTTCCTCGAATTGATGACTTGTTTGATCAGTTCCGAGGTGCAATGGTGTTTTCAAAGATTGAATTAAGATCTGGATATTATTAGTTGAAGGTGAAGGATTTTGATGTGTTGAAAACTATTTTTAGGACTCGGTATAGGCATCATGAGTTTTTGGTCATGCCATTTGGTTTAACTAATGCCCCTACTGTGTTCATGGATTTGATGAATCGAGTATTCCATTCGTACTTGGATCAGTTTGTGGTTGTCTTTGTAAATGATATCTTTGTGCATTCTCATTTAGAGGAGGAACACGATACGCATTTAAGGGTTTTGTTGTCTATGAGATAAGTAGTTGTATGCAAAGTTGAGTAAGTATGAATTTTGGACTAAGAAAGTTGCATTTTTAGGTCATGTTGTGTCAGCAAAAGGGATTCGAGTGGATCCAAAGAAGATTGAGGCGATCTTAGAGTGGAAGCCGCCTAGGAGTGTTACTGAAGTTCTGAGTTTCTCGGGTTTGGCTTGCTATTATCGTAGATTAGTTGAAGGGTTTTCCCTTATTGCTGCACCCTTTATGAAACTACTTTAGAAAGATATGGTGTTTGAATGGACAGATGAAAGGCAGAAAAGTTTTGAATGACTCAAGGCAGTTTTGACTGAGACATTAGTATTGATTCAACCAGAGCCTGGAAACAATTTTGTGGTTTGTAGTGATGCTTCGTATTTGGGACTTGGTTGTGTGTTGATGCAAGAGGGTAAGGTTGTGGCTTATGCTTTAAGACAGTTGAAGACTTATGATTATAATTATCCTACTCATGATTTGGAATTAGTTGTTGTGGTATTCGTGCTTAAGATTTGGCGCCATTATTTGTATGGTGAAAAGTGTGTTATTTACACATATCATAAGAGCCTTAATACCTCATCACCCAAAAAGATTATGGCAAAGACATTTGATTGAACTTTTAAAGGATTTGATTGTGTGACAGAGTATCATCCTGGCAAGCTGAATGTTATTGCTAATGCTTTAAGTAGAAAGTCAATGGTGGAGTTGAGAGCTATGTTTGTAGGCTTGAGTTTGGCTAGTGATGGTGGTTTGTTAGCTGAACTTCAAGTGAGGCCGACTTTGTAATAATAAATTAAAGAGAACCAACCACTAGATGGAGAATTGTTAAAGAGAATTTGACAGGGTGAGTAAGGTGTTAAGGGAGATTTTAAGGTTAAGAGTGATGGTATATTGAACTTTTGAGGTAGGTTGTGTGTGACACATGATGTATATTTGAGGCAACTGATCTTTACTGAGGTCCATAGTAGCCCTTACACTATGCATCCCGGTAGTGGTAAGATGTATCGTGATCTTCAGGAGATTTATTGGTGGCCTGGGTTGAAGCGTGATGTCACAGATTTTCTATCTCGATGTTTGGTTTGTTAGAAGGTAAAGGCAGAGCATTAGTTTCCTTCAGGTTTGTTACAACCGATTGCTATTCTTGAATGGAAGTGAGAAATGATCACCATGGTCTTTGTTTTGAGTTTTCCTTTGACTCCATCAAAGAACGATTCAATGTGGGTAATTATTGATCGAATCTCGAAGAGTGCGCATTTCTTGGCTATCCGTATCAATTATTCTTTGCAGAATTTAGTAGAGTTGTACATTGCTGAATTTGTACGTCTTCATGGGGTTCTAGTTTTGATTATCTTAGATAGAGATCCGCGTTTTACATCGAGGTTTTTGAAGAGTTTGCAAGAGGTTTTGGGGTCGAAGCTTAGTTTTAGTACGATTGACTTATCACCCCCAAACTAATGCTCAGTTAGGGAGAGTAATTGAAGTTTTAGAGGATATGCTGCAAAGCTATGTGGTTGAGTTCAATGGTAGTTGGGAGTGATATTTGTCGTTAGGGGATTTTGCTTATAGCAACAATTTTCAAGCGAGTATTCATATGGCACCGTTTGAAGCACTGGATGGAAGTGTAGAAATCCTTTGTGTTGGATAAAATTGGATGAGAAGCGTGTTGTTGGACCAGATTTAGTTCGTGAGACTGAAGAGAAGGTGAAATTGATTTGTGATCGTTTGAAAGCAGTGTTGGATAGGCAGAAATCTTATGTGGATTTGAAACATCGAGATATTGAGTTTCAACTTAGCGATAAGGTATTCTTGAAAGTTTCACCTTTGAAAAAGGATTTGGGGTTTGGAAGGAAGGGTAAATTGAGTCCAAGGTATGTTGGACCTTATAAAGTTGTTAAGGCGATTGGTTCGGTAGATTATCGTCTCAAGTTGCCACCAAAACTTGAGCGGATTCATGATGTTTTCCATGTGTCTATGTTACGGAAGAATTGTTCAAATCCATCGCATATTGTGCCAGTAGAGGAGATTGAAGTTATAACTGATCTCACTTTTGAGGAAGAGTCAATTGAGATTCTAGCTCGTGAAGAGAATATTTAGCAAAATAAGAGGGTTTCATTGGTTAAGGTTTTGTGGCACAAGCACAAGACAGAAGAGAATACTTGGGTAGTCAAAGATTCGATGAAACAACAATATCCTTATTTGCTTAGCTCAAGTAAATTTGGAGGACAAAATTCATTTTTAGAGGGGGAAAGTTGTAACACTCCAAAATTGAGCCTAGGAGTTTTATGGGTATTTTAGGGATTTTAGCTGTAGTGAGCTCAGGACTTTCATAAGCACGGTATTCGAAAACAATTTTGTCTTTGCCATTTTGAAAGTTAAATCAATTTTTAAAAAAGATACTAAAAAGGCTTTCAATTTTGAAATAAGGATTGATTTGTAAAATGGTCAAAATTTTGTGTATTTATGAAACAATTAAGCCAAATCTTAAAAACCAACCTAATAGCTTTCCCCATCAACAGCAAGTCACGATAATTTTTCCCCAAAACATTGATTTGTCATCCCTTGTTCTCTCTAACCTCTTCTAATCGATTTTTGATTTCCAAACTCTAATCTTTTGATTTCTATCATCACCCAAGACTTAAACCTCCATAAAATTTCAAGAAATAAACATCTAAAACACCATAGATTTCTCCATTGTCAAGTTTGTGGGGTTTTCAGATTTTCAACAAAAGCATCATTGTTATTCCATCGAAGGTGACCATTCGTCTTTCTATTAGTTTTAAATGTTATCTAGTCTTTAAAACTGAATTTTTAGCTATTGAATCGCATGTTTTAATTAAAAGTCGAAAATTGGTTCGTTAATGGTGGGTTTCGAGATTTTACATAAAAATTTGGTTTCAAAGTGTCTTTCAAATAGTTTTGATGTGATTAGAAGGTTTCTAAACTTAGTTTGAAGTTTTATTAAGGATTTCTAACAGTTTAATGAATTTTCATGAAAATTTCCATAAACATGTCGAAAATTTTGATACCATGAATCGAGTAGTTTTGCATAGCTCACAGGTTGAGAATTAGTCATAGGTGATAACTAGATGAATGGATTACATTTTAGGTAAAAAGATTAAGTGTAGATTGAGATAATTGGAATTCGAGTTTGCTATGTTGGAGGTTTCGGTTACTTGAGAACTTGGCTTGGGGTTGTATTTTGATTGCTTGAGGTGAGTCCTTAGCTGATTGTTGATTGTATTGTTGTGTTGAAGCTTCGGATTCGCTAAGAGCATCTACGAGTTTGGAAAGGCTAGTTTGAGCTTTTGGCATTTTGGTGAAAGTGTAATTGCTGAGTGTTTGGAATCAATGCTTGTGGACACAATTCAATGCGTTAATTGGGAATTTAGAAATAGCCTAAACCCCTACTCTAAATTTCGAGTGTAAGCATTCTCATACTCATGAATTTATATGTGAAAATGTGTTGTGGATTTGTGGATTATAATGTGACATAGTGATTTGCTTAATAAGCTTATGATGGCTATTGTAAAAGAGTTAATTGTGGGCATGATATACGTGTCATATGACAGTGAATGTGTTGTTCTTATAATGTGATTATGCAATGATGAAGTGCAGTGAACGGTAAGTAAATATGTGTGTTAATAATGGATATTTTGGCCTTGTGAACCTTCAGAGCATTGGATATAGTTGGCATGCCATAGGATTGTGAGTGCTCACCTATATGTGTTATGTGATTTGGGTGGTGAGGCCCAGAGACATGTTAGAGAGATAAGGGAATATGAGCTAAGCTCTATTCAGCGGGACATGTTTGGTGTGATGGAGAGTGTTAGCTATATGCTTCACTTTTTGGGATATGTTCGACTCTGAGTCTTTTGGTGTGTTAGAGATCCGTATATCTGATGAGTAGTGATAGAGCCCAATTTTACGTTTCATAGCACAAGTATCAATTTATCAATGAATTTGTTTATGAGTATTGTGGTGTATGCTTAAATGATATGTGATTATTAAGTAAATGAATCATTGAAAGATGCATGAACTATTAATATGAAAATAAAGTTGAGATGTTGTAATTATGCTAAATGGATGTTTGTTAATGCTTGATAAACTGTTTGCATGGTAGTTGTTCTAGACATTCATTCAACTTGTTAAGCTCACCCACTCCTTCTAATCCATTGCAGATTAGTAGTATTCCATTGTGAGTGATGTGGTTCCAAGGGATTGATCCAAGCGAGTCTCTAGTAACACTTCATAGATGATTTATTATCCGTTTATGGTTTGGGAAATAAAGGCAATGTGGTAGAACTATTGCATAAATGTTGCCATGACATTTTGGTTATTTTCGTAGCTTATTAATTCTTAGGATTTATGGACATTGTTCTTGTTATATCGCTTGGTTACTCGGACATATTTTCGATGAGTGAATTATTATTATGGTCATTTTGATGTTTATTTGACGATGTATTAGTTACATGTTGAATGGTTTATGATTAGGATGGATTATCTGCCTTGTTATGTTGTATTTTTTGTGTTTGGGGCAGAGATATCGATATTTGGGTTTTAAAAACTATACCTCTGTGATATTTTCTTGTGCAGGAAGTCAGTATTGTAATTTGTTATTGATACCTTATCACGAGTATCAATACCCGGGGTAAAATAAACGATACTTTAATAAATGTACCAGTATTTTCTGGGATTTGAGTTTTAGACGAGAAATAAAATGCTGTTTGGGTATCGATTTTCCAATCGATATTGTAATAGCCTATACCTAGCCTGGTCGTCAAGCTCGAATACAGAATGCCACACCACTGACTCATGTCATATACAAAAAGTAAAAATTCATTCTAAATGAAGCGTATTTTATTTTAGCATTCGTAAAGGTTTTAAGTCAATTATACTTGTTAGTTATCCATGTTACATGCAAGTTATACCATAAATAATCCTAAAAACGAGCGTTAACATGCATAAGGTCCATTTAGCAAAATTCTCAAAATATGTTCGTAGGTATCAGTACATAAAAATGAAATTAACTCACTCCAAAATAGTTTCTAAGCATCATGCATCAATTACTTCGATAAATAATCATCCAACGGCTAAATTTAATAGTTCAAGTCGTCAAAACGTGACCAAGAAAGATACATCAAGCCATATTTAAAGTTCATGAACATAAGCAAACATATAAACTCACAAACTTCCAAAACCGAAATAAAACAAGGTCAATAAATAATCCAACTTATCATGAGACTAACCAATTCTACCACATTGCCTTGTTTCTCAATACGAAAATAACTGAAAGAACACCTACGAGAATAAACGGGTCTTCCTTGGCTCACTCCTTAGGACAACCACACCGTCCACACTGAAACGTTACTAATCTACAAATGTTGAAAATAGTGGGTGAGCTTAACAAGCTCAGTGAATGAGTGAAACAACCACAATGCAAACATTCCGTCATGCATCCACAATAACCACATACATATACGATACTAAATTTTTATGTTTAGTAACGAGTAACACTTTAACATGCATCGTCTAACGGTTCATTTGCATAACATTTATAAGGATAGCTTGCATAGCAATCACATATTTATTGAAGCATACATCACACAGCACACATATATAGATATAATACAAGATAGTTTGGCACTTGAGTTATGAAATTTATAGTGAGCTCTATCATCACTCATCAGGTACACGGATCTCCAACACACCAAATATAGACTCATAGAGTCAAATATTTCCTAGAAGTGAAGCGTATCGCTAACACTCTTCTTATTTCCCCTCACATGTCCCGTTGAATGGAGCTTAGCTCACATTACCTTATCCCTCTGAACATGTCCTAAGGCATCAACACTCAAAATCACTGAACATATAGGTGAGTACTCACAATCCTATGGCATGCCAACTATATTTAACGGTTTCAATAATCACAAGGCAAAAGTATCAAATTAACACACATATTACTTATTGATTATCCGAACACTATCACTACATGTTAGCATCTTTTTCAGAACACTATCACTTTCATATAACATATATAAATTATGTATACATTTGCACTTCTCACGAAAATTATCACATCCACATACCGCATATCTGAGTTCCTCATCACTATGCACAAGTTCATAATCATGCAAGCACATAAACCTCACACAAATATAGAGTAGGGGTTTAGGCTACAACTAAATTCCCAAATACGCATGACTCATGTCTATGAGTAGTGGTTCCAAACACTCACCACTAATGCTTTTGCTGAGAAGCAGAAAGCTCAATCTAGCTCTTTCTTTAACTGGTTGAAGGCCCTAATGAACCCAAGGCTTCACACCCAACAATCATACAATATATACAGTCAAATAACGACCAATGATTCACTCAAACCAACCAAAACACAAGCCTAAGTTGAGTTCCCAAGTAACTCAAAACCATTAACATAACAAACTTAAAATGCTCATAACTCAGTCTACGCTTAACCTTTTTGCATAAAATGAATTCCGTTCATCCTACTAATCATCTACGCTTAATTCCCAACCTTTAAATTACACTAAAATACCCAGTCCATGGTATCAACATTTTTCAACATCTTTTAGGCAATTTTCACAAAATTCATTAAAACATGAGAAATCATTAACGAAACTTCAACGTAAGTTTCAAAAACTCTTAACCACATTGAAACTAATATAATAACACTTTAAAATCACATTTTTACCTAAAATCTCAAAATCCACCATTAATGACTCCATTTTCAGCTTTTTAAAAACGTATGATTCAATAGCTGATACTTCAATTTTAAGCACCAGATATCATGAAAAACTCATAAGAATTCAAAATATTACCTTTGATGGAAGATTAGATGAGTTTTGACACAAAACTAGAAAACTCGCGTTTAGAGAAGATGATTAAATATATGTATATTTTGAGTGTTTTCTTAGAGATTTATGAAGGTAATTGGCTTGGGAATGTTAGGAAATCAAAGTGCTATGGTTTGGGAATAAAAAATCAACTGAAATAACAAGGGAAAAGCAAGGGACGACAAACTTGGTGTTTGGACAAAACCTATAGTGAAAACAAACCTAGGAACGGGGTTTTTAAGTTCAATTTTAGAAATCGATAAAACTGCATCATAAATGCTTACTATTTCGACTCTGTTGTGATTCAATCATTTTACTAAAATTAAGGGTTTCTAGAACACTTTTTTTAAAAATTGATTAAACAGCTAAGATGCCATAATCGAATATAATCTCGATTTACCATGCTACAAAATTCTGACCACTCTCGAGCTAGAATTCCTAAAATACCCCTAAAACTCCTAGGCCCTTTTTTGGCGTGTTACAGGTATCGATATCATTTAAAAAAAATTTTGATACTTTTGTTTCAATATCAATATCTATGTAGTTTGTTTTGAAATTTTGGTAAATGAACCCTATGCATGTTTAATTATATTTGTAAGACTATTTGATGTATGTTTAGTATGTATTAATGATGATTACAGTAAGTTTGACTCATAAATTGTGCATATGTTAAAATGGAAGATGTTTCTTTAATAATGAGCTCATTTGTATCGTGTATGTTGTGATACGATGGTGTGGCATCCTAATATTCGGGCTCAACAACTAGGTTACAATATTTTGGCAAGCATGACCAACACTCTGTGTAAGCAACTAGAGATCTATAAGACTACTAAAGTGATTCTAGATAAGCTCAAGGCATGTTCGGAGGCCATGCTACCTTGGCTCGACATTCTGACATAATTAGCTTGATGAATGGCTAGCAAAAGCCCGACACTTTGGTCAAAGACCATATGATCACTTTCATGGGCTACTTTGCCGAGGTCATGGACAATGAGACCAATCTAGACCAAAGCACTTAAATTGAGAAAAATTTCAAAAGCTTGTACAGGATTTTACTAGTTTTTGGGTTGCATATAACCCTAACAACAAAAACCTGACACTTACACAACTCATGAAGGACTTAAAATCCTATAAGTTGGTGTTAAATGGAGGTCAGTTAGTCTGAAGAGTAGAAGCAAATATAGCCATCACTTCTTCCTCAAAAGGGAAGGAAAAGTGCGCTACGAAAGGCAAGGCTAAGGTCTCTGGCCACCACAAGTGGAAAGGAATTGACCCAGAAAGCCGAAAAACTTATCTAAGTCTAAATGTTTCTTCTGCAGCAAGAAAAAGGAACTTCAAGGCAAATTGTAAAGATTGGAAAGAATACCTAGCTACCGAAGGTGAAAGTGTGGAACTCTTGATAATAGTGTCTTGTTTAGTGGAAGATTCAATAGACCAATGAGTCATTGATTTGGGAGTCACTAATTATGTTTGTGTTTCTCTACAGGGGTTCGAGGAGACGAAAGATCTTAGAGAGATAAGAGTTTATCGTTGTGAACTAGGAATGAGACAAGTGTGGCAGCTAAAACAGTGGGAGAGGTATATCTTTATTTTGATAATTTTAGGAAGATTATGTTAAAATATGTTTTCTATGTACCAAATTTCAAAAGAAACTTAATTTTTGTTGCTTGTTTATATAAAGACGGCTTGACCATGACTTTTAATGAAAGTTTAATATTTAAAAACCGTAATCTTATCTGTAATGAATGGATTCAAATAATATCTATTTTATCAAACCAAAGATGTACACACTACTTGAGACTAAAATATCGAATAAAAGACTTAAAACTTCTTACTCTAATGATGCTTACCTTTGACATTTGAGACTTGGTCATATTAACCAAGAAAGAATCACTAGAATTGTAAACGACGTAATTGTAAGTTCACTTAAAGAAGTTGATCTTCCATAATGTGAATCTTGCTTCGAATGTAAGATGACGAAGTGATCTTTTAATGCAAAAGGAACGAGGGCCTGAAAAGCCCTAGAACTTGTACACACTAATGTATGTGGCCCCATGAGCATTAGTGCAAGAGGTGGTTACGAGTAATATGTAACCTTTATTGATGACTAATCGAGATATGGGTATGTATACCTAATGCACGGCAAAAGTGACAACTTTGATAAATTCAAAGAGTTTCATGCGGAAGTGGAGAAACAACTAGGTTTACCCATAAAGACACTTCAGTTTGTTCGAGATAGAGAATATTTATCTAATGAGTTCTTACGGTACCTTATAGAGAATAAGATTCTATTCCAGTTAACTACGCCAGGCACTCCACAATAGAATGGCATGGTAGGGAGAAGGAATCAAACGTTGTTAGACATTATACATTAAGTTATTTGAAGCTGCCATTTTTCATTCTAGGGTATGTGGAACAAATGACTTGTTATATTTTGAATGATGTGTCAGCTAAGAAAACACCAAAAACTCCACACAAAATGTGGCATGGCAATAATTCAAGTCTAAAACATTTAAGGATTTAGGGATGCCCACGTATTTGATAAAGATGCGAGGAAGTTGGACTTACAGACAAAATTGTGCATGTTTCTAGTATATTCAAAAGGAACAAAGGGTAACTTGTTTTATAACCCGAAAGAGCAAACTATTATAGTCTCAACTTATACTACTTTCCTTAGAGAAAGTTACATGAATGACTTTAAACCTCGGAGTAAAGAGGTACTCGAGAAGCCTTCAGAAAATATACAAAACCCTATGAAAATGGTTTTAGAACCAACTCCTAATAGTAGTCCTGCAAATGATCAGCAGCATAAGGAGCCTGGTCGTAGTGAGTGGGTCTTTCATAAGCTTGAGTTCTTCCAATCTAGAAGAAGTGTTTTTAACACTAAGTCTACCAAACAGAAAGATGATGATCCACTCACATATGACAAAGCGATGTAGAGTGTTGATTCCAAGCTTTGAAAAATTGAAATGAAAGCTTAGATGGACTCTACATATTCCAACTGAATGTGGAAACTTGTAGACTTATCAGAAGGGATAAAACCCATAGGGTGTAAATGAATCTACAAGAGGAAAATAAATGCAGATTGAAAAGTTGAACACTCAACTTTGACGGGTTTTAAGTTCTGTCGAGTAGCTGAGAGTAATTTGTCAGATGCAACTTATCCGCCCAATCGTTGTCTTGGTGTATAGATTAGACACATAGCAAATATTTGAATATCATGTAAGGATTGTTCTCAAAATGTATTAAGTCTTAATGAAGAAGAGATTGGTAAGTGTTAAGAACCTTGTAAAAATGGGGTATCACCAAATGTATTTTACGACTAGTTCATTGAGCTGTTGTGCTAGTTATGTTGTGGATGATTTGGTCAGGATCTATTTAGACCGACGAACCAGAAAAATATAAAATATTAGATTTTTATAGCTGTAAACCATTTTTTATAGGCAGTTCTTGAAGCTTGTGAAACATGTCAAGTTCCAATAGGGACTTAGGTAATTTATATAGACATTTAGGTTAAAAAATAGAGAGTTTTACTTCTTCCTTCTTTAGGTAGACTTCAGTCTAAATCTTAAGAAACTTAAAGTATTTCTTTCTTCCTTCAGCTAAAGTTGTAAACCTAGATCTTTGTCGGTGGTTACTCCATGTCAAGGTAAGTTTTATGGCTTCACATGTTATGTTATGAAACATTAGGTCTGTAAGAGCATATGAACAGTAAGATGAAGAATTAAGGCTTTATATAAGGGGTATCTAGGTCTAAGATGATGGTAAAGGTTATGAATGAGTATTAATGGTGTTCTTCTATTTTGTAATTAGTGGTTGTTGTAGTTTCTTGTTAGATCTAGAGTCCAAGCTACTATCTGTAGTTGTCAGGTGAGTCTCTTTATATTGACTCTTATATGTGCGCTAATCATACCATAAAATCTATGGAAAATTGGTTAAAAAGGTAAAGTTAAGATCGTGAAAGATATAATATGATATGTTGGTGATTATAAAAGAGACTATTTAAGAATGTCTATGATTGTATTTTTGTTGAGGATGGTACATACACCTAGTATAGATTTGATGAGTTCAAGTAAAGTGATGTCAAGTAGGATCATGCAAGTGTGTCTTATATGTATGCTAAGTGATATGTTCTATTCAGAGTTTGTGTCTATCTCCATGTTATTGCCAAAAAGGGATCTGTCGAAACTTTAAACACAAATTTTGAAAGGAAAAGTCTATGGTCATGGCATCTTTCGAAAGGAACTAAAGGATAGTGCTTAACCAAAGGGGGTTCCCTCTATGTCCCAAGACAATGATGGGAAAACCTCACGTAATGTGAGTTTAGGCAAATTCATATCGTAAACACACCAGCAAAGAGTAGCCTTTGTGGTGAAATATGAAAGAGTAGCCTTTGTGGCGAGTCACGAAGGTATAGTCTCTGTGGCGAACCTTGTAAGGATAGCCTTTGTGGCATACTTAGGATGAACTGCCTTTGTAGTGTGTCATAAGAAGGTTTTTAGAGAAGAACTTTAAAGAACAACATTTCTGGCGATTTTGAGCTAAGTTAATTGGCGTATTCAATCTGACTTTTAAAAGTAATCCAAAGAAAATTATCAAGGCATAAGTCATCTATTGATTGTACGGTAAGGCATCACTTAAGGCTATGAATCAATTGGGAATAACGAATTGAAGAAATATAGAAAAGTAATAAGCTAGTATTGGAAATGTATTCTGAATGAAGATGCAAAGTTGAATGTTCGAAAAGGATATGTCATATGTGTATGTGTTTCTTCTTTAATCGTGAGGGGTGATGGCTCAGAGATTGATGGATGTATGTAATGTATCAAGGACATTAAATAGAAAGAAATAGGTCAGAGTAAGGTATAGTAATAAATGAGAATAAAAGAATAGGACTAAGGGAAATATTTGTCACAGAAAAGGTTAAAGGTTTCAAGTGATGGAATCATCAATTCAAATCATTAGTTGCAATGTGCAAATATGACTCGGGTAAGTAATATTTTCTCACTAAGTTCTTCTGAACTTATCGGTGTGCACTATGTTACTGGTGAGTCAATATAGGTCTGCTCTAGAGGAACGATGTATCATGTATTTATGCATACAGAGCGAGTTGGCGGCATAGTCAAGTCTGAAGTGTTGCATTGAATTACATACATTTAGGTATTTGTAATAGAATAGGGTTTCAAATTAAAAATCAATATCTTGTAATTACCATGGGTTGTAGTTGTATTTACTATAATCACATATTTTAGTTTGAAGTTTTATAATTAAGTTGCAACTGATTTCAATTGTATAAGTAAATCAAGTTCTATTTGAATTTTGTGGTAATACCCAAGATCTGGATCCGGTTAACTGAATCAAGTTTAGGGTGTTACAAAAGTAGAAACTTATAAGGCCAGACTTGTAGCAAAAGTTTATACTAATAAAAAAGGTATCAATTACGAAGAAATCTTCTCTCTGGCTACCATGCTCAAGCCAATCTGTATATTAGTATCCATTGCGGTGGCTCTTGATTACGATCTGGAAAATGGATGTCAAGACAACACTTTTGAACGACTATCTTAAAAAGAGCATCTACATGATACAAGCCACTAAATATATAGCTAAAGGAAACAAACATAAAGTTTGCAATTTGCTTAGATCCATATATGGACTTAAGCAAATGTCCCATTCATGAAATCAAATATTCGGTCAAGACTTTTGGACTTGATCAAAACATGGATGAACCTTATGTTTATAAACTTTTAGGGGATGGAAAGGTAGTCTTTCTCGTTCTATATGTCAATGATATTCTACTCATTAGGAATGATGTAGGGACATTATCATCAATTAAGTTGTGGTTAACCCAACAGTTTAACATGAAGGACTTAGGAGAAGCTAATTTTGTTCTAGGTACTCGAATCCTAAGGGATCGAAAGAAAAAAGTGATAGCACTGTCTCGTGCTTTATACATAGACAAGATATTGAAGCGTTATGCAATGACTGATTCAAAGAAGGAAAATCAACCCTCCGTATCAAGATTTCATCTCTCTTTAGAGGACTGTCCTAAGACAGCGGAAGAAAGTGAGAACATGAGAAAGTTTTCTTATGCTTCAGCAATAGGAAGTATCATGTATGTTATGCTATGCACACACCCAGATATTTGTTTTGCAATTGGGTAGGTAAGCCGATATCAAGCGAATCTAGGACCAAGGCAAGTTGGAAAATTGGGTTTGGAAAATGTACCAGAAAATAAATTTAGGGAAAAACAGAGTTTTAAAAAAATTCCAAAACAAGACCTTGGTTGTGATATCTAAAGTAATAAACACTTAATCAAAATTGTACATTTTCGATTCATCTAGGATGAACGTTTTGACCAAGTAATCTTCTTTGTTATCCTCAAGCTCACGTCAGTCAAGTGTTGGCTCACTTCGAATTAGAAAATCTTTCACAAAAATTACTAGTGGGGTAATTTTATAATTCCTTTAAACTTGTAGGTCAAGTTGTAAATAAAAAAAATATCTCTAGAAATTCTCTAAAATAATTTCTTCAAAAAATTTTCACTTTACAAATTTCTCTTGAATTCAAGTGTGTGTAAAAATAATAATGACCCAGACCTCTCTTTATATAGGGAGAGTTTAGAGAGTTAAACTATGACTAAACTTAATCACTTTAATATTAAATTAAGATAATATTTATCAACATAAATATTAGATTAATTTTAAAATTAAATTTTATTAAGTTAAAAGATTGTTTATCTTGTAGATAAACATTAAATTAAATTTAATATTAAGATAATCGCTTTAATATTAAATTATTAAAATATTATTAAAATAAGTATTAAATTTAATTTAATATTAAATCTATTAAAATAATATTATTTTTAAAATAGTTAATTTGAAATTAAATTCCCTAATAGAGTCCCAGTAAGAGTGTAATCATTTCACCGTTCAACCACTGACGACACACCGACGCCAACCATTTTTCGGTCATCGGAATGCCGTTGTCGCAGCCGTCGGCACCCTAAGTTAGTTTAGTTACTTTCGGTTCGGTCCAGGCCAGTGACGACCCAACCGATCTGATCCAGTTGTCGATTGGACCATTGGCACAATTTTACATACCAAGCTCGGTTCGACCAATTTTTGGGTCTTGGTCTTGGTTTTGGGCTCCCAAACCCAATTTATGATATTATGTCCAATTTTATAGTTCAATTACCCATTAGGTCAGTTATCTGACTTGAAAATTTATTTTCAAAAATATTATATTAATTTTAATTAATTAAATCAATTTAATTTTACTTGATAAAAAATAATTTTCCTAAAAATCACTTAGATTTTCCAAATTAATTTTTCAAGAAAAGTCTTTAATCAAATTCTCTAGTTGAACAATTCTTCCACCGCCCAATTTAATTCCACATCGAATAAATCGACTCAATTGAGTTTTTGTTGAGCTAGCAGAGGGAGCACTCGGACACATACAATTTGACTAGTAATTTCAATTATATCCAGAATCATCGTTCCAATAATTCGCAACTACTTAATCATGGAGTCAGTCCATAAGAAGTACCATGATTGAAAACTTATTATTGTATACTCTTTACGAAAACAATTCATCCAACTGCTTTGTCCAATGACCTCGTCATGTGTGTGTTACCTTCATATGATATCTTTAATTCCTTTGAGTTAAATCAATTCACTCATACAATCTTATTTTATCTCATTGTCACCATTGTGTCTTCTTAATGATTAATATAACCACTGTCAACAAATGATTATGATAAATTGCTTTTTAGAGAACAAGCAATCCATGGCCACATTACATATTTATCAATCCACACAATGCCAATGAGAGGATATCATTAACTCTTTAATTGAGCTATGAATTTCATTGTTGCTAGTAAAGCCATGTCATACACAAGTCATGTACCCAACATACCGGCTATGGGCTCGATTATCTTTAGAGCATAAGCCTTCACTTATATCAAAGCATATGAGTTACATATGCATGGTCAGTGACTAACTCGGGATTTATGTAAATCTAACCATGAATGTCACAAGTGAATTAATTCACAAATGGATTCAAAATTAATTCATCTTGGGTCCAGTCTAATGTATCATTCTTCCAATAAATACATTTATGTCTCTACTTGTGGAGTCAACTGCTCCAGTAGCCAAGACTAGTCATCTCCTCAATTAGAATTTTAGATGACATAATAATCCTTCTAAGTATTTGAATCAAATGCTCACTTTGATTCTTTTACGGGATTATCGACTCGTTTAGATTATCTACTAAATTATCTTTCTCTCAATGTAAACGTTCTTACAATGCCACTTATATTCAGTTTGAACTTAGACAATCAATGAGCTAATATTTACTTATCACAATTTCGCTATGTATGTAAAATATGAAAGATAGAAATACAAAAGACATAATAGTGAAATGTGAAATTAACATTATGTATTTATTAATCATTCAAATAAATAGAAAAAAATTACATGTTTACTACAATATGAGCACATTTCCGAACAAGACATTGGCAAGTAGATAAGCATATACTCAAGTATTTACGGAGAATGAGAGATTATATGCTTGAGAATTTTGGAAGAGATCTTACTCCTATCGGATATACTGATTCTTACTTCAAACGTGTCGACATTCAATGAAATCGATATCGAGTTATGTTTTTATCCTAGACGGCGAGGTCTATATTATGAATAAGTGTCAAGCAAGGTTGCACTGCTAACTTCATTATGGAGGGCCGAATGTGAGCTATGGAAAATCTATGGCACTGTAACAGTGCGAATATAGCTAAGGCTCAAAAAAACTACAAAAGAACAAAACAAATTGATACAAAGTATCATAAAGGAGACAGTAGTGTTTGGCGGAATAGTGGATATAGTCAAAAATCACATATGAGGACAAACCTTGGAGATTTGTTTTGCCAAGACTCTATTATCTAGAAACATCTTTGAAAAACATATGGAGCAGCACAAGAATGTGAAACATGACTCATCTACTTCATTAGGGCAAGTGGGAGACTGTTGGATTTGATGCACTAAGTGTAATATTTACTTCTAAATACACTTATAATTTTTTGAAAAGATTGGTTAATAAAATTATTCATGAATTACATTAATACTTTGTATATTGTCCCCACATGGTTTTTGACATTCAAAGCAAAAAGGAAGCAAATGTTGCTCACTATTTTTCTATTATTTAACTAATATTTAGTGGTATTACATGGTTGGATCGTAATAAAGAAAGACAACTTGTATTAGTAGATGAACCTACATGTCCTTAGTTTAATCAAAACGAGAAAACTGATTGAAAGACTAATATGTCATCTACCAAGTCCAATTGAGAAAATGATTTGTCTTGGGCATCGAAGTGGATGACTCCCAAAAGATAGAGACATGGATGTGGCTGACTGGACTGACAGTATATCAGACTAGACCCAAGTAGAATAGATCCTGAATTTTTTCATGAATCTATTCACTTGTGACGTTCATAGTGTAACATACCTAAATCTTGAGTGGATAGCGGACTATGTATGTGTAACTAGTACACTTTGATGTAAGTAAAAGCTTGAGTTCAAATAGACAAGGAACTGAAAGCTAGTGTATTAGATGTACTTTATCTGCAGTATTTAGCGTCATTTACAACAGTGGAATTCATAGCTCAAGACATGGGTAAATGATATCATTTCACAGGCATTACTTCAATCAGACCGAAGTGCATTTCTAGGTAAACCTACTTTTTTCTCCACTTCTGTACGAAAGTTTTTGAGTTTATCAAAGGTTTCACTCTTACGGTGCATCAGGTATACATGCTCATATATGGAATAGTTATTAATAAAGGTTACATAATACTTGTAACCACCTCTTGCACTAACGCTCATGGGTCCACATACGTTAGTTTACATAAGTTCTAGGAATTTTCCAGTCCTCGCTCCTTTTGCAATAAAAGATCATTTCGTCATCTTACCTTCTAAGCAAGATTCACATTATGGAAGATCAACTTCTTTAAGTGAACTTAAGATATTGTCTTTCACAAGTCTAGTGATTCTTTCTCAGTTAATATGATCAAGTCTCAAATGCCAAAGCTACATCTTATTAGAGTGAGAAGTTTTAAGTCTTGTTTCAATATTTTAGTCTCAAGCAGTGTGTACATCTTTTGTTTGATAAAATAGAGATTATTTGACATCCACCCATTACAGATAAGATTGTAATTTCTAAATATTGCAATTCCATTAAAAGTTACGGTCAAGCCGTCTTTATATAAACATTCAATGGAAATTAGTTTCTTTTTAAACTTGGTACATAGAAAATGTTTTTTTTTAAAATAATCTTCCTAAAATTATCAAAATAAATATGTACATCTCTCACTGCGTCAACTACCACTACATCTCTCACTGCGTCAACTGCCACACTTGTCCCATTCTCGGTTTACAACAATAAGCTCTTATCTCTAAGATTTTTCGTCTTCTCTAACCCCTATAGAGAAACACAAACATGATTAATGGCTCTCAAATCAAAGACCCAATGGTCTATTGGATCTTTCACCAAAGGTATGCCTTTTCCTTAAAGTGTCATTTCTTGTTGCAGAAGAAACATTTAGACTTAGATAAGTCTTTAGGCTCTCTGGTTCTCTTTCTTTCCATTTGTGGTGGCCCAAATACCTTAGCATTGCCTTTCTTAGTGCGCTTTCCCTTCTCTTTTGAGGAAGAAGTGACGACTATATTTGCTTCTGCTCTTCGGACCAGCTGACCATCGTTCAACATCAACTCATAGGATTGTAACTCCTTCATGAGTTGTGTAAGCGTCAAGTTTTGTTTTGAAGTTTATATGCAGCCCGAAAACCAACAAAATTCTTTGACAAGCTTTTGAACACCATCTCAATTTGAGTATTCTAGTCTTTAATCAAAGTGTCGGGCCTTTTCTAGGCATTCATCAAGCTAGTTATGGTAGACTGTCGAACCAAGTTAGTTTAGCCTCCGAACTTATCTTCTAGCTTATCTAGAATCCCTTTAGCAGTCTTACAACTATCTAGTTACTTATACAGAGTGTTGGCCATGCTTGCCAGCATATAGTAATGAGTTATCTCATTAGACTCTTCCCAGTGTTTCTAGCCTCAACTTATATGGCTCGTGGGCACTTATTATCAAGAACTATTTTAATTTTCTCACGGCTCAAACCAATTATCAGGTTCCTTTTTCATTCATTATAGTTATTTTTGTTCAATTTGTTTTCAGTAAGTATGTTCAAATTAAGGAGTTTGTGTCATTTTTGAACTGAAAATAAAATATTCAGATATTAATATCTTTGTATTAAACAAATGTTTGAAAATGTTTTACAACATTACAATATACATTAAGATGATGCATATGTCTTACATTAAAACTTGAAAACATTTGTAAGTCATTACAACTATAATTCTCGCACCCATTGAATCAAGCCACCTTGGGTGATCATGCTCAACTAGTAAGAACATAGATTTCCATCCAATTAGTACATGAACCTAATTCCTTAGGCATTTGCACATACTAATAATCATGTAACGTTTAACCATCATTCTAACTTAAGCATAGCTCTTTGGGGAGTTACTTTACTAGATGATCTTAAGTGTATATCCATCAGCTCAACACCTATCGCATCATGCACCACAAATGAGTCATCTTGGGACAATCTCAACCAGTAGTATACTCTGACTATTTGTCCTCTTTAAAGACAAAATTTCTTATTGTATTGTATGATAATACCTACCACAGATGTCAATCCAACTATCATACGATCATAAAAAAAAATTTCTTACTTTCAGGAAATCTCATCAATGAGATCCACATGACGTCTACCTTGGGGCGAGTCTATTTCATGTCATCACAAAAGACCATTGATGGAGGCCATAGGTCTTGTTTAGGGACCTTCTCCCACTCAATATTTTAAAAAAATTCAAGGTTTTTAATTTCTAGTTTCAATCATGGATGATCAATATATGCATGATAAGTACATGTGGCATTCTTTCCTAATCTATATGGCATGCTTATCTCATATGAGTATGAATATACATTCGTAGTCATATAAATACCATCATGCTTATCTCATAAATATAAAAGCATAAAATTTAAATGACTTTGACAAGCCAAAGTTTTCATGATTCCATCCTAGAAAAGTAATAAAATTATAGAATTACAAAATTTATCCCAAAGCATACTTTGGGTCATCAATTTTGCCACCACGGTCTTTTTATTGTCATTTTCGTGTCACCGCCACTACTAGCCACTGTCGACCACCATCGTTGGACCACTGTAGTTTCAATTTCTCAGGTTTTGTTGAGAAGAATTAGGTTACTAAAGTTCTACGTTCGTTTTGGGCTCACATGCTTTATTCTAAATGAATAAAATTAAAATCCTACGTGGAGATGATAGTCCACGGTCTAAAAAGTACATGCTCGAAAAATAAATTAAATTACAAATAAATTTCTAGGAATCACATCTTGGCAAAATTACTTTATCATTCATAATAATAAAATAATTATATGCATTCATTCATTGACATTCCCTAAACATGCAAATAATAAATATAATTATTTTATTGTTATGAATGATAAAGTAATTTTGCCAAAGTTGTGATTCCTAGAAATTTATTTGTAATTTATTTGTAATTATAAAATTGTAATTCCTAGAAAGTTATATTGGGCCCAATTATAAATGCATTCTATAGTTTGAACTCATCATTTTATAATTTAATATAACGTAATACATATTTTTCTATTTTTCAAAATAAACATTAATTTTCAATTAAATAAATTTCTCATCCCAATTTTACTCAGAGTAAAATTATGACGATTTACCCTAGTAAAATTTTCATGAAAATATATTCAATATTTCAAAACTCAACTTGTTTACTATGACCGAATGATTTATTTTCATTTTGGGCTTCAAAACTACTAAAAAAGATAAATTCATTCTTCCGACCATTTTTTGAGTAATCCATATATATTTTCAAATGAATCATTTCTCACTTTCGTTTCCATTTTTTGAGAAACCCACATTCATTTCTTAATGATTTCATTTCTCCATTTCAGATAAAACCATAATCATTTCTGAATGTTTTTCATTTATTTTTTTCTATTCATTCTTTTCAGTTTGATTCAAACACACAAATCATTTATGGTTTCAACGAGCTAGCGAAGGGACCGATTGGAAATATATAACTAGGCTCAAGTGATTTTATAATTAAGTTCTGAATTTTCACCTATTAATTATAAGCTCATTTGTCACGAAGTCATTCCACTATAGTATTGTGACTGAGCTCTCCCTAACGACATACCATTATGAAAGCAACTATTCAGTGCTCGTCCAATGACATTTTCATAAGTGTGCTACCCTAATAGTGTATCCTTGATCTCTTTAGAATAATATTCATTCTCCCAATATGATATTATCTTATCTCATGGTAACCATTACATCTTCCTTCATGAAAAGTCAATCACTATCAATAATGATCAAGTCATCCAATACAAAGACAAACGACCTGTGACCACGTTTACTTTTCATCAACCATGTAATGCATATGAGAAGATATCATTTACCCGTGTCTCGGGCTATGAATTCCACTGTTGTGAATCACACTACATATTGCAAAAGTCGTACACCCAACGCACCAGTTTTGGATTCCTTATTGATTTGAACTCAGACTTTTACTTACATCAAATTGCACAAGTCACACATACATAGTCCACCATCCACTCAGGATTTAGGTATGTCACACTATGAACGTCACAAGAGAATAGATCTATAAGAGAATTCAAGATCTATTTTATTTGGGTCAAATCCGATGTACTGTCAATACAGTCAGTCACATCTATGTCTCTATCTTTTGGGAGTCATCCGCTCCGATGTCCAAGACAAAGCATCTCCCTAATTGGACTTGATAGACGACATATTAGTCTTTCAATCGTTTTGCTCATTTCTAATTAGTCTAAGGACATGTTTAGGTTCACTACTAATATAAGTTGTCTTTTTGTATTACGATCCGACCAAGTAATACTGCTAAATATTAGTTAAACAATAGAAAACTAGTGAGCAACATTTGCTTCCATTTTGCTTTGCATGCAAAAACCACGTAAGGACAATATACAAAGTATTAATGTAATTCATGAATAGTTTTATTAACCAATCTGTTCGAAAAATTACAAGTGTACCTAGACGAAAATACTACGCTTAGGCCACCAGATCCATCACCTTCTACTCTAGAAACAATGTTGATGCCAACCGATGTCTTTAGGCAATTAGTATTAGGACTATTGTTAGAAAAAAAAATAAGTGTTCATATTCAAAACATTGATATGTACTAGTTAGTTATAACATGATATTTCATTAATGAAATGCATTAATTTTAATGTATTAATTTTAAAATTTTAACAAAATTATTATATTTATTTTAAGCCCTTTAAACATTGTTATTTACTCATCAAAAGTTTCTAATTAGCTAATTAACGATAGGTTACATTATAATTAATTGACCATGTTACATTGTTACTGTATTAGATAGTAATCCAAATTTTAATAATAATTAGGATTAAAATAAAAAAATGTTTCAAATGTTCAAGACTAAAAAAGGAAAAAAACGTATAAACTCAAAAGTATATATACTCAAAAGTGTAGTTATCTCTTAAACTATTTTATGATCTGAACTTACATTAAACTAGAAAGGTTTTAATATTTTAGAGGAAAAGTAATTTTCTTCTCAACAACATAAATATAAGTACATAGATTGCTCTAAGGATGCATAATATATCAGGATAATGTTAAGAAGGTAGAATCCACCGGTGATCTTGAAGGAGAAGACATGTAAGGCTTAGGTGGAATTTGCAAAACTTCCAAGCTTCCTTCCAGCATCTCTATCACCTTGCTCATCGAAGGCCTGTCCAATGGGTTCATTTGTATGCACCACAATCCCACTAATATCATCTTCCTTGCAATCTTAGTTTCATCTCTAGTCCTGAGATCTAGCAATTGTGGTTCTATATTGTCTTGCACAACATACCCATAGATCCAATGAGGAAAATATACCTCACTATTTCGGCTTACTCCAACATCAATGTTCTTTCTTCCTCCAACCATCTCTAGAATCATCATTCCATAGCTATAGACATCGGATTTATGTGAAACACCTCCAACATTTCTGCAGAACACTTCTGGAGCTATGTAACCAATTGTCCCTCTAGCTTCCAACATTGATACAATACTATCCTTTGTGGTGCATAGTTTTGAAAGCCCAAAATCAGCGATTTTCGGGAGAAAATTTTCATCTAGAAGTATATTATGAGGTTTTATGTCAAAATGCAATATCCTAGTGTTGCAGCCACGATGCAAGTATTCAAGCCCTCGAGCTATTCCAATTGCAATTTTGAACAATTCTTCTGATGACAAATGTGGACGATCATTCATGATATCCTTTTTGTGAATGAATAGTTCTAAAGACCCGTTGGGCATGAACTCATAAATAAGAGCTCTTTTTCGACCCTCTGAACAAAATCCTAAGAGAGAGACAATGTTAACGTGAGAAGTTCGACTAATACTTGCAACCTCATTTATAAATTCTTCACCGTTTCCTTTGGTTGTATTGAGAAGTTTAACAGCAACAAGATGGCCATCTAGTAGCTTTCCTTTGTACACAGTTCCATAACCCCCTTTACCAAGTTTTTCTTTAAATGATTTTGTTATTTTCTTGACATCTGAGTAACTATATCTTTTGGGAGATAAAGTTCCATTATTTCTTATGAAAGCCTCTATATTTGTATCACTTTTTGTGAACTTCCAAAAAGAATTTCTTGCGATAATGAATGGGATCCTTCTTCTGAAATAGAATGCGATGATGCAGGTGACTAGTAAACTAATTGATCCGCCACCAAAAGCTGTCATATAAGCAGAATCCCAAGGGAAAATCAAGGGTGATTAACGAAATGCGATTGAGAAATTTGTTATTTATCCATGGCATAACATAAAAGAGTTCATTCACAACTTCCCTACAAAGTGAATATAAGGTTATTTACCTGGCTTAAATAGTAACCTAATTAGACCAAGAGAAAGTTAATCATTTATAATTTTTTATGTAAGATTATTTTAACAAGTCTTATTCAATTTAAGTTATTTTATTTTTAGTGAAGTTAACTATGCTTACTATATAATGATTATTATTTGTTATTGATATGTCGTAATTTGATATGTTAAATTAGGCTCACTCGAATATTTGATGAGTTTGTTTTCGTAATTTACTAGTCATTTTAATTATTTTTATTGATTCTTATCTTTTAGTATTGATAATAGTTTTCTTACATTGTACTTCTTTTTATAAGCTAAAATTTAATTGTGTTATCATCATATAAAAGTAAAATGAATTATTACATTCGAAATTAAAATATTTATAACATATAAAATGCAAAATAATTTGAATTTGTCAAATCTTGCCCGGCTCGATTTGAGATCAAGAAAATTCAAGTCTAAAAGGGCCTGAGCCCAAGAAAATCCGAACCCAAAAAAATTCAAGCCGGAACTGATCCAAGCTAGAGAAAATTTGAATTCGAAGTAAACTCGATTCGAGCCGGCCCATTTACTAGCTCTAATCACACCCACTTTGTAGGTGGAAAATAAACTTTTTAATATATAAATTGAATTATAAATTTTTTTTGAATTGAACAATTATTTTTAATAAATAATATTTTTAAAATTTTAAATACTTGTAATGATATTTATTTTACATTTTAACTTATTTTAATATCACATGCATCACTTTAAAAAAATTATTTCATTATAATAACTTTAAAAATTTTGAAACTTAACCAATATAAAAACTTCTCACCAAAAAAAAACTGCCAAAATAAAAAGCTGCTCACACCGATTATTAATAGCATAGATTTCATGCTCATAGAAGCAACAAAAATAGGTTTTGAACCAATCAATATAGTTTTTGTTGTTGATTAGGTTACTTAATTAGTAATTTTAAATTTTTGTTATTTATACACTTTATATTTAAATTACTATGTTTGTATTCATCAAAATGTAAAAAGAACAAAATTTAATTTTAAATAGTAAATTTTAATTATTTACATAATAAGTAAGTTTATTTTTCATATAATTTTATAATACATTTATATAATCTAATATGTTTATATTTATATTAACTTTATTGACTATTAAAAATTTGAAAAGTTAAAAAGTGAATAGTTTAATTTATAATATGTCAAAATTTTTAGGGTTAGTATTTAGTATATTGGCAATGCGTTTTCTTTATTCAAAAAAATTAATAAATTTTCATCTCTTTTTAAATTAATTTTTAATATTTTATTATATCCTTGTAGGAGAATTGTCAACCCTTAGCCCTATTTATATAGTCTAAAACTACACTGGTATCAAATATTTTTTATTTTTAATAGTTTATACAACTGCTTTAATGATGATTAGAAAATTTTTATTAGCACTATATTTGAATTATCAAAATAATTTTAATATGTTTATTAGTTATATTTTGAATAATATTACTTTGCATCAATTAAATGAAATTAAACTATATTGTAAATTGTATATGGTACAAATGTTTTAATTATGATTCCAAATTTTTCATTATATTTCAATTCTTAAATAAGTTAAAATATTTTAATTATGTTGAATAATTCGAATAATGAATTAAAACAATAAGTAACAACTAATTGTAATATTATTTAAAAATAATTAAAAATAAATGCGTAAAATCATATAAAAGACATGTAACAATATAAACTAATTAAAAGAATCAGGGAGTATATTACCAATTGCAAGCTTCCTTCCTGAGTTAGAACCACTCCGGCCTGAAATAGAAAAAAAATTGTCTTTTTAGAGAAATTAAATGAATATTATATGGAAAATGGGATAAATAATAATAAATGTATCATGGAGAAGTTAGATTTTATTATGTAAATTAATCAAATTAATAATTTCATTCATTTATATTGTTTAAAACCGGTTCTTATATATTAACATAAGGTACATGTGGCTAGTTACGTGTTATCTGTCTCGTTATTTCATTAATCACGTTAATTTTATTAGTACAAATGGATGAATTTTAACAGAAAATATTATTTTACTATTTGATTTAACGTAATTTAACGTAAATAGACTAATGTATCTATATTTTTAATAGAAAGAGATAAAATACAACCTAATTAATAGTACTTGAGCTTTCATGATATTTTTACCCATGAAAAATCCATCAAACTCTCAACATTTCTAAATACATGGAATACTAATTCCTCAATTACCAACGATCTATATCACATTTTATAGTCCCAGTTTCAACCATGAAAAGAAACAGAAGCGAAACATGTAACAATCCAAAGAAAAGATAAAGATATTATTATTTTCTTCACACACTTGAAGTTGATTAATGGTATCCTAAACTTGCCTATAATGTAATGCTACCCTATTTCATATCCAAACAGAACAATTTCAGATCATGTATCACGACATGGCTCGATAGGTCGGGTTATAGTGCCAGTTTGCATAATAAGGTTGTATAAAAGAGGGCAATAATACAGAGAAGAGAAAATGATATAAAGGTTTGGATAATTAAGAACCGAAAGCTGGGGTTAATTCTGGGCCATAAACAGCAGAAAAAGACGAATGGATATTAACTGGATTCCATGTTTCTGAACAATGATTCAACGGAGTGTTTTAACGATTCAGGAAGAGTTAAAAGAAGCAGGTATACCGTACCTTGGTTGCATTCAAGTAAATGAGGCTTATCACGACAATTGCAGACAAATGCAGAGGTTTCAGTTTGGTTGTGTCCACATCTTCCGCCAGAATCCTTGCAGTGTTTGCAATAAGGATCGTATGCAAAGTATCTAATATCAAAGGGTTGGACTAAACTTTCATTAACAGTGCTGATTCCGCCAATCAGATCATCAAAGGCCTTTTTCCCAATAGGAATTTCAACTTGTTCACTGTTTCCAATACATTCATTTTCATCCTCCTTAAAGAACATGAGGGAAGTTTCTTTTCCACCCTTTCTGCAGCTGAAACGATGATTCGGACCTCCCCTGCTTCGGCAGTCGTAGACCAGCTTAATGTTTTCAGCAGTTTCAGTATAATTAAAAGCATTGTTCATCAAAATCGGCTGAGGACAGGTGTTGTTTAATTCCACTCGTCTGATTGTCAACAAACTATGAGACCGATTGAGATGCAGCACATAGAATTCTTGGGAACTGAGCGTCATAACAGGGGGCTGATTCTGCCTGCACTTCAGCTTATACCCTTCATCACCGTAACCGCAATATGAAGGTCGATTATATTGATGGGTCCAGAAAGGATATGAAATATTAACAAGGTTTCCACAATCAAATGGAGCGCATGAAGTAAAGTGGAAATCATCTCGGGCGTAAGACAGCTGGAAAATAGTTAAAAGGAATAAGATGGAGAAGGAAGATGGTGAAAGGAAGAAGGCATCCATGGAAGAATGAGTGAATAGTTGGTTTAAAGTGAAAAAGGGTTTATATGTACATATAAAAACAGAGTGAGAAGGTCAGATAGATTGGGGAGACAAAAAATGGGGTTGGGTTGGAAATTTAACAGAAGAGGAAGGAGGGGGGTTACAAAATTTCCAAGAGATACAAGGGTGCTGACCTTGACTTGTGGAAAGGTACTTCACATGTGGTTGAATGACGTAATGCCATTTAGTGGCTTATTTTTCATGGACAAATCATCTTCACTCCAAAAATCTCGTTCAAGTTTTTGGCACGGAAGGTTTACCACTCCACTAGGAATTTTTAGTTTTCCACCACTTAAATGACTAGCATCATTCTTAATTTTGAACCTAATAATCAAAATACCATACTATGACAAAAAAAAAAGTGTGATAACTACAACATAAATATAAAAACACTTCAAATTTATGTATCAATACATATATAATAATAATAATAATAATATTATTATTATTATTATTATTATTATCTAAACTATTTTTTCTTTTTGCAAGTTATTACAACCGTTGATCAAACCGATAAGTGATATTTTTTTTTTATTTCAAGCGGATTAAAGTTTATTTAAATTAAATGAGAGACACATTTATTTTTGGTTTATTCCTATTTTTCACTCATTTCCTTGCTAAAGCCCAACAGGTCTAATAAAATAAGTACTGGGCAGAAGATGTCAGCCTGGGTAACATACTGCCACTTACTTTTGTCTTATATTCATACCCAACCCCCTGTCTAATAACCAGGGTTTTAATTTTTATTTTCAAATCTCATAAATCATAATCAAAATTTTTATTTGATGTTTGATTGGTTAAAATGATTCTATATTGATTCCAAGTTTTTTATATAAATAATATGTTACTTTAAATTAGACAGTATCATTGTTTCCAATTCAATCTGAGGTTGGTCTAATCTATTTTTCAATTAATGTTGTTACTCTCTAATCCAATCTTTTATCTTCTTGCATTAGTTTGTTTATTTTATAAATAATTAAATTAAATTTTATTAAATAATTGTTTGATAAATTATTAAAAATTAAATTTATTTTCAATGGATTTAGTTTGATAATCCAAAATTAAAGCAATTTGATAATATTTTTTCTATAAAAAAGTGTGGAAAATAATAAGTGTGGAAAATAATGAAGAATATTTTCAGTTATTGCAATTTTACTTTATTCATTTTAATTTTATATTATCCTATACAAATTTTACGTTCAAAATTTTAAGTTTTATTTAGAATAAGGTGGAATGTTTAAAATTAAAAATATAATGTAGAATATATTTTTTTATAATTTAAAATCTATATTTGTCAAACAATCTAATTATATTCTATAATTAATTTTAAGTAATATATCAAACAAATTTTCTAACTTAGAAGGGTAAACTCCACCCATGGTCATTTTTGTTTACCTTAGGTTACGTTTTAGTCACTTATGTTTGAAATGTTATGTTTTAGTCATTTACGTTATCATGTTGTAGCATTTTAGTCACTGAGCCATTAATATACGTTAATGGTGTAACGATAAGCTGACGCGGCACGTTAAATCATTATTTCAAACAAAATTTTAGGTTAAATTATACAATTGATCCCCATATTTTTTTCGTCGTAAGCAATTTAATTTTTTTTTCTTTTATGTTCTTTAAACTTTTCTCTTTTGTTTCTCCCTCTGTTTTCATACTTTTCTCATTTCTTTTAACATAGTAGGAAGTCGAATTGGCAATGAAAAAGTAGGAAGTCGACTGTCATCATTGCCTATAACCAAAACCCATAAACCCATTCCATGCTTCTTTCTTCACTGCCAATTCGACTTCCTGGTATGTTAAAAGAAATAGAGAAGGTAGGAAAACAGAGGAAGAAGCAGAAGAGAATGGAAAATAAAGAAAAAAAGAAAGAAAGTTAAAAGAACATAAAAGAATTAAATTGCTCAAAACGAAAAATTATGGGGACCAATTGTATAATTTAACCTAAAATTTTTGTTTGTAATGATAATTTAACGTGCCACGTCAACTTACTATTACATCATTAACGACAATTAACGGCTTAATGACTAAAATGTTACAACACGATAACGTAAGTGACTAAAACGTAACATTTCAAACATAAGTGACTAAAATGTAACCTAAGGTAAACAAAAGTGACCGCGGGTGTAGTTTACCCTAACTTAAATTAAGTACTTAAATTTTCAATAATTAATTTTTCAAAACTTATTTTTTTAATACTTACTTTTCAATTTATCAAACAACACCTAAAATAGAGAGGATTGTATATGGATGTGCATATGATAAAAATTTTATGTTCTTAAAATTGATGACATAACTTTATTCCATTGGTACCTAAAACTAAAATTTTAGGTGATACTAATATAATTTATCCCGTACTTATATTATAGGTTAAACATTTTTTCATAAAAATTCCTCTAAAGAATATCACAAATATTGTGATGGATATTATAAGTTAAGATAAAATATACTTCAATTTCTTATTATACTTTTTGTACATTTGGAATTTAGTCTTTTACTTTTATTTTTAAAAATTTAGTTCATTTACTTTACTTAATTTAAAATTTAAGTTTAATTATTAATCTTGTTAAAATTATTTTTAATTGTTAATGTGATATTATAAAATTAAAAAATATTCACTTAGTAACCATATAACAAAAAATAAAGTTATAATAAAATTAAAATTTAACAAAAAAATAATAGTATTAACTGTTGGAAATCTAAGAAGTAAAAGTACTGTATGAGAACTTACATCTAAATGTAAAAAAAAATACTATTCTAACCTATGTTAAACAATTAAAAGTAATAACTTCCATTCTTATTATTTCCAACTTCCTACATAAAATGACCTAGTAATAAATCATGTGGGAATATTGTTTAGATTTATTTTAGTTTAAATTTCATATTGGGTAGGTTATAATGTTTTGAATGTTTAACTTTGACATAAATTCTAAGAAAGAAAAATTGGGTTGAGATTTAGTGGAATTAGCGGCGCTTTTTCAAAAAACGCCGCAATAGATCGAGCATTAGCGGCACTTTTTTAGAAACACCGCAAAAATTTGAGAAAACTACGTCGTTTGTTGTTGAGCTTTAGTGGCATTAGCGACATTTTTTATAAAAATGCCGTAAAAATAATTTTATTTTAGGGTTTAGGGATTAGTATTTACGGTTTATTGTATATGGTTTACTGTTTTAGGGTTCATGATATAATGTTTATTCTTTTGGGATTAGAGTTTTGAGTTTAGGGTTTAAGGTGTATTTTTAAGGTTTGAGGTTTAAAGTTTAGGGTTTATGATTTAGTGTTAAGAGGTTAGTGTTTATGACTTATAAGATCTAGAATTTTAGGGTTTTAAGGTTTAGTGTTTATGGTTTAAGGTATAGTGCTTATGGTTTAGGGTTTATTGTGTATGGTTTAAGGTTTAGGGTTTAAGGTTTAAGATTTAAGGTTTTAAAGTTTAGGGTTTATGGTTTAAACTTTAGGGTTTTAAGGTTCAATTACTTTTGTGATACCAAATTCATAAAAATATTAATTTTGTCTTTTACTTCTTATTATGTTATAATATATATTATGATTACATTTGATAATTGTGTTATTTACATTCGTTTTTCATTTAAAAATAAAGTATAATTTTGATAAAATGCCATAAAAATAAATTTATTTTAGGGTTTAGGAATTAGTATTTAAGGTTTATTGTATATGGTTTAAGGTTTTAGGGTTCATGATATAATGTTTATTATTCGGGATTAGATTTTTGAGTTTAGGGTTTAGGGTATATTTTTAAGGTTTAGGGTTTAAAGTTTAGGGTTTATGATTTAGTGTTAAGAGGTTAGTGTTTATGGTTTATAAGATCTAGAAGTTTAGGGTTTTAAGGTTTAATGTTTATGGTTTAGAGTATAGTGCTTATGGTTTAGGGTTTATGGTGTATGGTTTAGGGTTTATGATTTAAGGTTTAAGGTTTAAGGTTTTAGGGTTTAAGGTTTAAGCTTTAGGGCTTTAGGGTTCAATTACTCTTGTGATGCCAAATTCATAAAAATATTAATTTTTGTCTTTTACTTCTTATTATGTTATAATATATATATTATGATGACATTTGATAAATGTATTATTTACATTCGTTTTTCACTTAAAAATAAAATATAATTTTAAAATTATAATACATTATTTGAATAATATCAATAATTTATAAATTTGAATATTTAAAATATTTAAATTATACACTCTCTAAGATTTATAAAATTTATAAAATTTTAACAATTAAAAATAATGTGATATTAATGTATCAAATTTTAATTTTATAAATCTATTAAAAATTTGAAAATTTTTAAATAATATTATTTGAGACATATATATATTTAAAAAGTCAATCATTAGTGGCATTTCTCTGAAAAACGCCGCAAAATGTAAGCAGTAGCGGCGTTTGGACTAAAAATGCCGCAAATATGTATTAAAAATTAAACAAAACGACGCCGTTTCGATGCAAGAATTTAATTGGCAGTGGCGTTTTTGCTGAAATCTCCGAAAAATTTATAAAATTAGTGGCATTTTTTGGAAGCGCCACAAATGTTGCAATACTAAACGGCGTCGTTTTCTTCCACAAATCAGTTTTCTACTACATTCCCGCTCCCAGCCTCTAATTCCCCATCCAAATTTCTAATCAGTCATTCACAGAAACATATTGTTTCAGTTCTTCGATTCTTTGATTCTTCATTTTGTTTTTTTACTTAAAAGGAGAAGATTTGTTTCGGTTTCTTGTAAACATTCATACGAAGACAGAGAAGACAAAGAAGGAAAAGAACATTTCGATTCTGTTTTTTGGTCAAGCTTCAATCAGGTTCATTTTTTTTTGCGTGATTAAACTTTGGGTTTTTCTTGTTTTTGTGAATTTTTTTGTTTATAATTTGTTGTTGACCCTGAAATGTAGTCAAATCGTCTTTGGTTTTAGGGTTTTTGATCCCTAAAAACATTCTCATTTCACCCTTTTACTCATGGAATCCGTTCCGAAGTGCTTTCATTTCTCTTCATCTTCCTCAAGTTACTGTTTTCTTTTCTCTTAATTCAAGTTTTGGCGTTGGATTAGAGTTTTAGTCTGAATCCCTTTTTGATTCACACTCTACTGTTAGTTTAAAAAAAATGGCTTGTTACGTTGGCTTCTTAGGAATTGTTGTTGTAATTTAGCAATTTCATTGTCTTGTTATGTTCTCTGCTGGTGTACTGAGATTAATTTGATGCTGAAATTTTATCTGAATTTTGGGTCTGTATGGGTGCTTGTTGTAATTGAAATTCAGTAGTTTTGTTTTGACAACACTGCTTTATTAATAAACTTATTTTGCTTTTCTAAAGCATGATACATTTGTTTTTCAATCAGGTAAATAGAATTTTAATTGCTTATATGTATACGTATCAGTGAATTATGAAGTTTGGTATTTTTTGTTATGCTAAGTTCTTCATGTTTTGGGTCAGATTTAATTTTGGTATGGTAAACTAGTTCTTATTAAATGGGTTAGATTATGAGTTGATTGATGTAATATTGTGTGCTGCTCCCAGGAAAGAAATTATTCTGTGGCTTGGCAGATATTTGGCTATTTAGATACTACTTGAAAATTTTATTGATCAATTTAGTACTCAATAGTGAAACTTGGCTTAACAAATTGAATTCAATCCTGTGTAAGTATAATGTGGGTAAACTTTGAAGCATGCTACTGAAACAGATGACTAGTGACCTTAGGTTTTCGGAAACATCAAAGTATGTATGTATTATGTATGTATACCTTGGTATCTGACTTTCATGTATTATAGGACTCTGTTTTGTTTAAATAAGTAATGTTATTTTACATTTTGATTGGCTTTTCATAAACTTTTTTGTTTATCTAACAAACAAATTTCTACTTAAACTGGCTGAAGCACGTGAAAAATCCTTTTTGCACATTCTTGTAAATGTTAGACCCTTATATGATCAATTTCAAAGGTTTGACCCTCGCATAAACAATCCCTAAAAGGTTGGATTTAATTTCAGCATTTAACCCTAAATTTACTTGAAAACTATTTATGAACTTTATGTGTATAATTTAAGACTACATTTTAATCTTTTAACCACAAGGATTGCATTAAATCTAAATTCAAATTAGATCAGATACTGTTCAAGAGGCAAGTTGTTCATGCATTGTTTTTTCATTTAAAATGATAAACTCAAATCTAAAACCTTAGTTAGGAGATATCAAAATTTTTACCTATTCACTCCATGGGCTGCAAAATATTCATTCATACTAGGAAAGATGTAAACAGAAAAGTTGGATCTAAAGCGTATGAATAATTTGAGAATTATTTGAACAAGTGGAATATTGGGAAATAGATTCGGTTTTAACTATTCCTATGCAATTTTAAAATAATTATATATATTATTTTTAAATATTAAAACCTATATTTTAATATATAACCTATACTAGTATGGATAAATAACCTATATTTCAAATTCATTACTAATAACTTTTTAAATTTTAAAATATTTATAAATATTATATTTTAAATATTAAAACCTATATTTTAATATATAACCTATATTTCAAATTCATTACTAATAACTTTTTAAATTTTAAACATAATTATTTATTTTACAATTTTAAATATTAAAACCTATATTTTAATATATCACCTATATTAGTATGAATATATTACCTATATTTCAAATTCATTACTAATAACTTTTCTAAATTTTATACATAATAATAAATATTATATTTTAAATATTAAAACCTATATTTTTAATATATAACCTATATTAGTATGGATATATAACCTATATTTCAAATTCATTACTAATAACTTTTAAATTTTAAACATAATTATTTATTTTATATTTTAAATATTAAAACCTATATTTTAATATATCACCTATATTAGTATGGATATGTAACCTATATTTCAAATTCATTACTAATAACTTTTAAATTTTATACATAATTATAAATGTTATATTTTAAATAACTTATTACTCAATTTACATTATTTTAAAAATCTAAATACAAATCTCAAATACTAATTTCCACATAACATACATAACTCACATAACATACATAACTTAATAACTTATATATATCATAACTCAACTTACATAACTTACATAACTCACATAACTTACATAACTTAATAACTTATATATATATATATATATATATCATATCATAACTTACATAACTCACATAACTTACATAAATATATATATCATATCTTAACTTACATAACTCACATAACTTACATAACTTAATAACATATATATATATCATATCATAACTTTCATAACTCACATAACTTACATAACTTACATAATACATAAATATATATCATATCATAACTTTCATAACTCACATAACTTACATAACTTACATAATACATAAATATATATCATATAATAACTTTCATAACTCACATAACTTACATAATACATAAATATATATCATATCATAACTTACATAACTTATTTATACTTATAAATAAACAACTTACACGTGTAATTTATTGTCAACTTTAGACTTCAAGAATTAAGAGATGGACCGGTCTTGGATGAATTTGTCAAGGGTAAGCTACGACTATCTAAATGGAGTACAAACTTTTCTAAATTTTGCATTTCAAAATGCAAGCCAAGAGAATATGATTCTTTGCCCATGTAAGAAGTGTGGCAATATCAATTGGCATTTTAGTAAAGTTGTCTATGAACATCTAATTGTTGATGGGTTTATTCGGGGGTATAAAAAAAAGATTTTCCATGGAGAATGCACACCTAGTAGAACCTCTTCAACGATTAATCCGACTTATCCTCATAGTGCTTACCATCGGTCTGTTAGAGAATATGACATGGAAGGTATGTTGCGGGATGCATTTAATATGCGCAGTCATGGTTTCCAATCATTTCCACCCGACTTTGTTGCATCCGATAATTGTAATCTTAGCTTTTACCAAAACGGGAAGAATTGTACCTAATGAAGAGTCAAACGGAGAAGCGGTGAAGTTCTACACTTTACTTAATGAAATGAATGAAGAACTTTATGAGGGTTCAAAATTTTAAAAAATGTCCTTCTGTATTCGTCTTTTTCGGTTAAAATGTTTAGGAAGGTGGACCAAAAACTCTTTGACAATGCTGTTAGAGTTTTTGAGAGATATGTTTCCGTTTGCAAAAACCCCTCATTCATGCAAAGATATGAAGAAACTGATAAAAGATTTAGGTCTTGGGTACAACAAAATTCATAGTTGCCCAAATGACTGCATGTTGTATTGGGGTGATCAGAAAAACCAACAGTGTTGTCATGTATGCGGTCAATCTCGTTGGATGAATAGAAATACAAAAGATAGGAATGAGGATGAAAATGATGCACAGTCAAGGAAGAAGCCAATTAAGATTTTGCGATTTTTTCTACTAATACCAAGGCTTCAAAGGCTTTTCATGTTGTCGAAGACAACCGAGTCTATGACGTGGCACCATGATGGACGAATCGATGATGAATTATTAAGGCATCCTACGGATTCTTTAGCTTGGAAATCATTTGACAATAAATTTTCAAGCTTTGCAAGTGATCCTTGGAGTGTGAGGCTTGGGCTAACATCTAATGGATTTAATCCTTATAAAATCATGAGCACTTCGTACAGTACTTGGCCTGTAGTGGTTGTTCCTTACAACTTTCCTCCATGGATTTGCATGAAGCAATCTTCCTTTATCTTATCTATGATTATCCCCAGAGAGAAATGTCCCAGAAATAATATTGATATTTATTTGCAGCCACTTATTGAAGAGTTAAAACAATTATGGGCTGGTGTTGAGAAATATGATGTATTGAGAAGAGAGAACTTTAATTTACGTGCAGCTTTGTTGTGGACTATTAATGACTTCCCAACTTATGCTAATTTATCTGGTTGGTACCAAGGGACGTTATGCTTGTCCTTACTGTGCTGCGAAAACATGTTCGAAATAGTTATATAATGGGAATAAGTTCTCTTATATGGGGCATCATCGGTGGTTACCGGGAAATCATAGATTTAGATTTCAGAGTACTCTATTTGATGGTACTGAAGAGTTCAGAGAAGCTCCTTCGCAAACCATTGGATCTGAAATCTTGTTCATGTTGAAAGATATGAATTTTAGTTATGGAAAGATGAATCAACCGCCCAACACGCAAACAAAGAGAAGATCGGGGGATGAATCTGATGAAGAGGATGATCCTAATGAGGCGGACTAGTGAAAAAAAGAAGTATTTTTTTTGAGTTGTCTTATTGGGAGCATCACATTTTATGACACAATCTTGATGTTATGCATATTGAGAAAAATGTTTGCGAGAACATCATTGGGACAATTTTGAATGTCGATGGAAAATCGAAAGACAATCTTCAGAGTTGACTTGATTTAGTTCACATGGGAATTCGACGTGATCTTCATCCCCAAGTACTTCCGAATGGGAAATATCGGTTGCCGCCTTCTATTTTTCAATATCGAAGAAGGAGAAAGAAGTGTTCTGCATGGTGTTAAAAGATATAAATGTTCTAGATGCGTATGCATCAAATATATCTCGATGTGTGAGTTTTAAAGATCAAAGACTATATTCCTTAAAATCAAATGATTATCACATCTTGATGTAAGATTTACTACCAGTTGCTTTACGGTGTTCTACGTCAAAAAAGGTGACGTCTTGTATAATTGAACTATCCAATATAATGAAAGCCATTTGTGGCAAAGTTTAGAATGTTGAAGAACATGAGAAAGTACAATGATCGAGCCACTTTGACTTTATGCAATTTAGAGAAGATCTTCCCACCTTCCTTCTTCACTATTATGGTGCACTTGCTAATCCATCTCCCTCATGAAGTAATACTTGGTGGACCCATTTTCTATCAATGGATGTATCCTATAGAAAGGTGCTAATTTATTTGTAAAGTATTCATTCATTCACCTCTATGCCTTTAGTTACAATTTTGATAATGTTGTATATCGTGTTTAGGTTCCTATCCAAATTGAAGTCTTATTGTCGTAATAAGCGTTATCCAGAAGTATCAATTACTGAAGGTTACTTGGCAGAGGAGTGTATGACTTTCTGTTCTAGATATTTAGAAGATGTTGAAACACGACTGAACAGACCAAGTAGAAATGTTGGGCTCACTAATCATAACTTAGTCGAAACTTATTTATTTCAAAGTTATGGAGAACCAATTGGCAAAGTTGAAATTACAGAAATAGATGACAGATCGTGGGTACAAGCACATCGATATGTTCTTTTTCACCACGATTCAATGGAACCATTACGCAAGTAAGTTCTAGAATTTGTTAAATATTCATCTTTTTAATTTATTTATCTTCTAACAAAGTAAACCTCTTCTTAACATGGTGAGTACAAACAAATCTTGAGATCTCGTTCACGCTCTCAAAGATTACAACATCGAGAGATTAGTAAGTTATTCACAGAATCTTTTCATGGATGGTTAATCCAAACGATATGCAATTGAAGATTTCATTGACAAATAATAATGTTTTCTCATAACATTTATAATTACTCAATTTACTTTCAATTCAATAGGTTCGGAGTCGGAAGGGCGTCAATGACGAAGTTAAATGGCTTTCCCAAGGTTCGAATAGAGTAGTAAAAAGATATAGTGTCTTCCTTATCAATGGATTCAAATTTTATACGAAACATCGCGAGAGATTGAGGAAAACTCAAAATTGTGGAATAGTTGTTAATTCTTCAATTACAAGTTATGCTAGTGCTAGGGGCAGTAATCCTGTTGAGGGAAATGTTGAGTATTTTGGACTTCTTACTGACATTATTGAGTTGGATTACTATGGCAAATGAAAAGTTGTCTTATTTCGATGTGATTGGGCTGATGTTAATACTGCTCGCGGAATTAAACAAGATCAATTTGGTTTTACAATGGTGAACTTCTCTCGATTGATTCACACTGGACAACAATTGATAGATGAGCTGTATGTATTTTATTCTCAAGTGAAACAGGGTTTTTACTCGAAAGATCCAACTGATGAGGGTTAGTACATTGTACTCCGTAACATCCCTAGAGACTTGTTTGACATGGGCAATGGAAGTAGAGATGACATCGATGATAGATCAGAAACTTTGTCTTTTCCAGAACAAAACTTAAATGAAAATATCCCTAGTACTAGTACACAATTTCAATGGGTTCGCCAAGATGTTGATGAAGATATTTATGAATTATGATGTAGTAAGATTTTACGATTTTTTAATTATATGTAATATCATAATTTAAATCTTGGTCTTATTAAATATTTCAACTATTTTATACGTAATATTATTGTTGTAATTAGTTACTAAAATTTCAACTATTTTATGTGTATTGCAGATAAAATGCCTAAGAAGAAGATTGCGAGATCTAAGTATTGTTCAAAATACTCCAAATTCGAAAGAAACAAATAGTGAACAACAGACTGCTATTGAATCTTCGAATGTTCCGAATATACCTGACGAACCTGCAGAAATTCAAAGTAATGTTAAATTTAATTTACATGCGTGTTGACTTTTATTATTGATTTCTTTTTCAAATTATTATATTATAATATACCATTTTTCAGCTAAAAGTGGTGGGATGCGCAGAGGTCGAGGACGTACGCTACTTATAGATTTATACGAGTTAAATCCTGTCGAGCATGTCAAAGTATCTAGAAACAATCTTGGTCAGCCTGTTGGATTAGAAACTCGACTTTTAGTAGGATATTTGGGTATTATAGCATAAAATGCCAATATGTTGCCTATCAACTACGAGTCATGGCATCAAATGCCTGATAGTAACAAAAATCAAGCTCTCGATAATATTAAGGTAACAAAACGTGAATTAATTTATAATACTTTGGTTTAAGTTTCATTTATATTTACTTTCTAAACTTGTGCTTTTGTAGGAGAGGTTTGCTTTAGAGGTCTCGGATGATTATGTCAAGAAGGCATTGGGAAAAAGATGGAGAGACCATAAAAGTACTTTAAAGAAAGAATATTTTAAGACAAAAACAACCCTCGAAGAAAAATTGCAAAATGTCCCGCTGGGAATGCTGAGGTACCAATGGGAAGATGCAGTTAGATTTTGGAATTCAAAGAGAGGAGAGGTATTACGTACTTCTAAACTTTTATAATTATTTCTGTTTTTAGTATTTACTATATACGTAATAATAATTTCATAATGTAGGATCGTGAACGAGTTGGAACAAGCAGCAGGCAAAAACATAAATTCACTCACACAGCTGGGTCGAAAAGTTTTGCTTGTGTAGCTGAGGCCGAGGTATTTTGGATTTATTAATAGTGTCAAATATTTATTACTTTCTATTAAATAACATTTTTACTACTATATTGTAGGAACTGTCGTCTGGTCAAAAAGTTGGACGCCTTTAGCTTTTTGACATTACACATAAGAAGAAAGATGGATCTCCTATGACTTCTGAAGCTGCAGAAATTATGGTATGTTTACTTAATAAAATTTGAATTATTTTAAATATTTATAGTGTTTAATTATAATGGTTTAATTCTTTGTCTGTAATGCAAATAATGTTAAGTTATGTTGCATTTGTTTTTATAATATATATTGCGTTTTTAACTCTTTGATTGATCTATTAGGAGAAACTAAAGGATAAAAAGGCGGAGTATGAAGCGATTACTTCGAGTGATAGTTTTGTTCATCTTGACGACATTGATAACTAGATTATTACTGAAGTTTTGGGTCCTGAAAGGTATGGTGGGGTTCGATTTCAAGGATCTTTTGTTAACCCAACCCAATATTTTGGATCCAGCTCACAACAATACATGCCTTCGGGGAGTCAGGCTCAAGATGAAGTTCAGAAGTTAAGAGACCAGATGGCACAGATGCAAGCGAGCACATATGAACGAATTGCTCAACTTCAAGCGGAAGCTAAAAGAAAATATGAAGAACTCCTGCTACAACTTAAAGCAGAGGTAGCAACGAGGGAAGCAGAGTAGAACAAAAAGTACGACGCACTCCAGCTATAGCTTCAGAATATGATGAAGATGTTTCAGTAGTCACAAAATCCGCCATCTTAGACTATTGTATGAATACTTTTAACATTTTAACTTTTAACATTATTGTAAGAATAATTTGAATTATACTTCAGTTATCAATTTATATCATATATCTTTCGTTGAATTTGAAGTATAATTTAGATTTGCTGTTTTTGGTTGGATTCCATGCTACAGGAAGGGTTGCATATGGATGAAAATTGGATGCTACAAATCTGCCAAAGTTAGTGGCGCGTTTTTTGTAAAACGCCGCTAAAGAACGGTACTTTTAGCGGCATTTGTGAAAAAAGCGTCGCTAAAGGTCATGTTTTTAGCGACGTTTATAATAAAAACGCCACTAAAGGTCATGTTCTTTAGCGGCGTTTGTAACAAAAGCGCCGCTAAAGGCATGTTCTTTAGCGGCGTTTGTGATAAAATCGCCGCTAAAGAACATGACCTTTAGCGGCGTTTGTTATAAAAGCACCGCTAAAGGTCATGTTCTTTAGCATCGTTTGTGATAAAAGCGTCACTAAATGTCATGTTCTTTAGCGGCATTTATGTGAAAAAAGGCCGCCAAAATTAGCGACATTGTTTATAGTGGCATTTTTTGCGGCGCTTGTGAAAGAAAAAGGAAGGAGAGGGGTCAGAAATTTCCAAGAGATGGAAAGAAAGAAAGATACAAGGGTGCTGACCTTGACTTGCAGAATGATACTTTATTTAAATTAAATGAGAGACACATATTTATTTTTGGGCAGAAGATGCCATCCTGGGTAACAAACTGATAATATATTATTTTGAACCAGATAGCATTTCTGTTTCCAATTCAATCTGAGGTTAGTCTAATATATTTTTAGGATTGATGTTCATACTCTCTAATCCAATATTTTATTAGTTTGTTTATTTTATAAATAATTAAATTAAATTTTAATTAAAGCGTTTGATAAATCATTAAAAATTAAATTAATTGAAAATTAATATTTTTAATGGTTTAGTTTTTTACGCTTGTTTGATACTTCAAAATTGAAGCAATCGATTTCTTTTCTACAAAAAGTGTGAAAATAATAAGTAGATAAGAGCTACGTATCACTTAATGGAGGATATTTTAAATTATTTTGATTTTATTTTATTTATTTTAATGTTATATTATCCTATTTAAACTCTATGTTTAATTTATTTTAGAATAAGGTTAAATGTTTAAAATTAAGAATATAATGTAAAATATAATTTTTATAATTTATAATTTATCTTTATCAAACAATCTAAGCTAGGAATTGAAAATTATGCTTATTCCGAGTTTAAGGACTAAATTGAATAAAAAGTGAAATATGAGGGATAAAAATATAATTATAAGAAATCATGCATATCATGACATTATATGAAAATGTTTGGTATTTATTAGTGTTATAAAATAATTTTATAGATCAATAATTCGATTGTAGTGAAATTAATCGGGAAAAACTAAAATTGTGAATTAGTCCATGAAGTATCCTCTCTTTTCACATTTTGAACAGGTAGGTTTACATGGAACTTATTAGTCTTTTTTTTGTATTTGATCTTATGTTTGATTTCATAAATAAAACGTTTAGATATAATTAGAATTCTAGTGAATTTGGCTTAAATGGTTGGTTATATACTAAATTGAAATGACGTGTGATTATTGATTAATATGTAATAGTTCAAGGTACAATTGTGAAAATAGATTGATTATAGGGCATGTAAATAAAATTATTTGATCAGGTACAGGGGTTTGTAATGGTGTATATATGGAAATGATGCCTGTGTGAACTTAGTAAAAGGTTAGGATGCGTTTGGCATGCCAATAGGGTTATACGCACATTTGATCAGGATTTTATAAGTTATATGCTTAGTAAAAGGTTAGCCCAGACAGGTAACATAATATATGTTAGCTTGTGTGAGCAACCTTGATATAATGTCAGCTTCTGTGAGCAACTTATTCACCTGTGTATTTGAGTCCATTTTACTATAGTTCGGTCGGATGATATTCTATAACGACTCGATTTCTAGTGATACTAGAAATTACGATTTTGGGACCCTATTTTTATAAATTGTGTCTGTAAATATTAATAAAGATATTTATGGAGTTATTAAATAGGTGAATTGAATTTTAGAAAGTCAATTTGACCAAAATTGTGGTTAATTAGGGCCTAAGGACTAAATTGTAAAGTACGATCACTATAGATTTTTAATTAGGAAAAGACTTGGGGACTTAAATTGCAATTAAATAAAGGTTCAAAATAGAAATTAAAACATGTTTAAATGTATGTTAGTGGGCAGTGGGATGAAATGGCCGTTAACTTAAACAAATTAAGGTTTATTTGATTAAGTTAAGATTAATTAACTTAATTAACCAACTAATCCTATTATATAAACCAAATTTTGATGGAAAGAGAAAGGAACTCATCTTCCTCAACTTAATTAAATAAAAAAAAGGGAAGGATGCCATAACCAACTGTTTTAATCTTTTGAGCTTTAATTTCAAGTAAGTCTCTATCCATTTTTCTTTAATTTTTATAGTTTTTTTTATATTGGAAGCTTGATTAAGCTAACCCAATGATCAATTTGATCAACTAGTGAAGTTCTAATGTGATGCCATTGTTGAGAGTTGAATGTTCTAGGTGTTAAATTGATAGAAATTAAGCTTAGATTAAGAAAATGACTAAATTGTAAAGCTTAATTGTTAGTTCTATACATTAGGTACCAAAATAAATAAAATGTGAGATTAAAATTAGGAATAAGAAATAGGAGGTTCCCAATGAGTAATTGTGAAATCAGATTTCAATTTGAAGTATTAAATTGAATTTTATGTTAGTCTTAGTTTGAAGGACTAAATTGAATAAATTGAAAATTTTGTATGAATTGAGAATTGGTTGGAAATTGATAATATTATATGTTTTTGTAATTTCATTTAGCTAACGTTGATATGAAATCGTCAAGAGGGAAAGAAAAATCCAAAGTCGTCGACGAATGGCTCGAAATTTTGGTTTGTATTTCTATGATTCAGGAATCAATTATATTTCTATTTTTTCATGTCATTTGCATTATATGGAGTTGAGGTAAGTCATTTATGGTTATTTGAGTTGAATTAATATGTTTAAGATTGATTATCAAGACAAAGACTAAATTGAACATAATAGAAATTTCTTTATTCAATTGAAATTTTATGATTTGAATGAAATTGAGTTATAACATGTTGGATACATGATGAATTGATGATTAGTTAGATATGATAAAATGCGATTTAGATTGTTTATAATGAATTGGAAATTCGGTTACCCTATTAGTTATTTGGATCGAGGCAGATATAGTTGGCATGCCATAAGGTCAGATTATTCATTTAAAGCCATCTTTGTCAGGCAATTTGGAGTGGTAGGTTGTTCTTATAGAGTCATCGTTTTCGGGCAATCCAAGGTGACAGATTTTACAATTGAGAAAACCATAATTGTCGGGAAATCTTAGGTGAAAGATTTTTTAAGGATGACATTAAAGGAGATTTTTTTTGTGGTTGAATTGGCATTAAATTTCTCTCTTTAAGTTATAATGGGAAAAATTATTTAACCCTAAGTTCTTAATCTTTTGTTCAACTAGTCTTTTTCTTCTCTGATAAGTTTCTTTTCACATCTAAGAAGATCAAACATTCCATATTGAATATTGATGGTTAAAGTAAAGCGAGTTGCTAGGAAAAAGGGTTGGAAGCTCCTCTTATTCCATGGAGATATCTGATGATGAGGCAACACATGGATAGACAAGCCAAACTGTGAAAGAGATCCTTCCCTAATTGATCAAGATACACAAGATGAAAAAATTAACCAATTAATTGATTCCTTTACTGAACAATTTGATGAGGCTTCAGATGAAAAACAACTTGAGGCAGAACTTGACAAACATTTGTTCGAACAGGATATCAAACAGAAGAACAAATAGGTGAAAAAATAAATTTAAAAGTACGACATGATACTCTTGCTTGGTTGACTAAGCTTATTTGCAATATTGAGAGAACACCCTAGTAGGAGGAGTTGCTTTGAGCTTTTTGATAAAAAGGGGGAAAATGTTTGAGGCTAATGTTATGGGGAGTTTGAGCTTGATAGGCTATTACTTTTTGTTGCTCTTATTGTTTTTAGGGGAATAGTTGAGCTATTTTTCATTAATGAATTTTCTTGTTGTTGCTATATTGAAGATCTTTTGTTGTTATTATGATCTTATTGGTGTTATTCCTCTTTATTGATGAATTCTTGTTATTATAATCTTCTTGTTGTTGTTATTGTTGATGCCCTTTGTTGATGAATTCTTTATGTATTAAACAAGCCTTTTTGTTTAATGATCATACACTCTTTAAAGTGTTACCTCTTAAAGATCTTGCCATGGTGAAAGGAGGAGAATGGTTGTTTGTTTGAGAGGGAGATATGTTGAAAATGTGCTACTACGACTTCACTTCTTTTATGAATGCTTAATTTTGATGATACTCTACCTTGGATGATTGTTGGTATTCAATTCTATTTTGAGATTTATTTTAATTTTCTTTTCGGTATCTCCTGTGAACTGATGGCATGGTGATAGCGGAGCTTTTACCATTTGCATATTTTTTTTCTCAAAAAGCCAAAGGGGGTATTTTAGGACCAAGAATGTCTAAGATGACACGAATACGATTACGAGTTTAGAACGTGATTCACGATTTGATTTGCCCAATCGTTTAAATATGTACTTTCTCGAGAAAATGAAACTTAAGCTTAGAACTTGGAATGTTTTTATGGTGATGAAATGATAAAAATGAAATGGATAGAAATCGATAAAATAAAACTCAACCCAAAAATGAACCAACACTATATACCACTGTGACCTGATTTCTACAAAGCTAAGTTAAGTTTTAACAAGTTGGTTTTTTTCAAAGAAAGATCGTGACCCTCTATCTATAACGAGATAGGAACGAATGATATAAGGTGATCTCCACACTTTAGAAAAGGTTAAGAAGTGAAGTAATAAGATCGGTAGTTGAACGGCACAAGAATGTTAGTTGTTAATAAGTTCATTTTTAGTTTTGAAAAGAACAAAGAGTATAAACTCGTTTTCTTAATTCAAAGATGGTTGATCAATCCCACAAAAGTGTCCTAGGTTGAATATTTATAGGCCTAGGTAGACTAATGGACACATTCGACCATAAATGGGAATACATGAATTTTAAAGAGCCATTAAACTAAAATTTATATTCTTCAAACATTCAAAGCATGTGTGGCTAGCCATGTTCATTCTCCATTGATGTCCATGCACTTGGAATTAATATTGGTGATTGCATTTAATGAGTTGGAGGAGAGTACATGCATACTTCATTTTTAAGCATTCTTCAAAAGGCTCCTACTTCCCTCTTGGCGGATGATGGCTTTAAGATGCATGGAAATAACCATTAGACATCTTCTAGAAGGCCATTCTAATGGTATCATTCATCTCTCATTTGGACAGCTGTATTTCAAAAGGTAGTGCTTGGCCGAATGGTCTTTTTTCATGCCCAAAATGAATATCCACTTGTGTATAAACACCCTTGATCCTTTTAGCAAAATCGAACAGTTCCTTAGCATCTTCTAGAAAGGTGGTTAACCATTAGACATCCTAAGAGACATTTAAACACACCATTAGGACACATTAATCATACTAATCATCATGTCATAGATTTGGACACATTAAAAAGCAACACACAAAGACATATTAAGACACTTATAAACTATATTAATTAGGTAATGAAAAAGGAACAAATTAATGATGCCATAACATAATTAAAATTAAAAGTTGTGGAACTAATTAAATAAAAATAAAATAGATGGTTGGGCCTTAATGATCCATATGAAAAACATTGCAAGGGCTTAAGTTTTTTATAGAGGCCAATACAAATTAGATTTGATATTTTTTACCCAAATTTGTTGGATTAACCCATAAATGCATCATTAAGCTTTTTAAATATAGCCCGCTTCATTGGCCCGAAAGGAAGTTCAATTGGTTTGTGCTTTGATAGTTCATCAACTTGTGGCCCAATGGTTGTGGACAAAAGTAGCTTGGCAGTCAGCCCAATTTTTGAACTCGTGATCACATCATTCCCTCCCTCTTCAAAGCGATTTGTCCTCAAATTGTCAACTACATCATAAGGAGACAAATCAGAAACATTAAAGCTTGCACTAATGTTATACTCACCAGGAAGGTCTAACTTGTAGGAATTGTCGTTAATACTTTCCAACACTTGGAAAGGACGATCTCTTCTCAGAAGAAGCTTTGATCTCCGTTGTGCTGGAAATCTCTCTTTGCACATGTGCGCCCATAACTAGTCTTTGAGTTCAAACACAATTCTCTTGTGTCATATGTTAGCCTGATCCATATATTCTTGTCCTTCATTCGATATTATCCCAAACTTTTCGATGGAGATCCTTGACAAACTCGGCTTTTTTTCTTCCATCTAGATTAGCATGTTCACTAAGTGGAAATGGAATTAAATCAAGGGGAGTTAATGGGTTGAAACCATAAACAATCTCAAAAGGTGAAGATCTAGTTGCAAAATGAATACTACGGTTATAAGAAAATTCCACATGTGGTAAACATTCTTCCCATGCTTTCAAATTTCCCAGAAAAAATGGCACGCAACAAAGTAGAGAGAGTTCAATTTACCACTTTCGTTTGTCCATCCGTCTGAGAATGACAAGTTGTAGAGAACAACAATTTCATGCCTATCTTACCCCATAGAGTCTTCCAAGCAAAAAAAATTAGTGTCTCGGTTAGAAACAATGCTCCTTGGAATATCACAAAATCTAACAACCTCCCTAAAAAATAAATTTGAAATATGCACAGCATCGTTAGTTTTATAGTAAGGAATGAAATGTGTCATTTTAGAGAATTGATCAAAAACCACAAAAATTGAGTCTTTTCTATTTTTAGTTTGGGGTAGTCCTAGAACAAAATCCATGAAAATGTTGGTCCAAGGTTCACTAAGCACGAGTAGAGGCATGTACAAACCATGTTGATTAACTCATTACTTATCTTTCCTACAAACTATACATTTGTGACAAAATCTTTCAAGTTCCCTTTTCATTTGAGGCTAAAGGAAATGCTCTTGTAACACTCCTAAACTTTATAAATGCCAAGATGGCCCATTACACCCCCATCGTGGCCTCTGTGATCAATAATTTACACATGGATCCTTTAGGTACATATAGTTTATTTTCTCTAAACAAATAACCATCATGCCTAAAAAATTTCCAAAAGAATTTCTCTCAAATGCCTTAAACACATTTCGATAATCAACATCTTCAAGATATAAATATTTTATGCACTCAAATCCAAGAAGTTTGAATTTAAAGATGATATAAGAGTGTACCTAGGGCATTAGCCACAATATTTTCCCTACCTTGTTTATACTTGATAACATAATAAAAATTTTCAAGAAACTCTACCCATCTCGCATGACATTTGTTCAGCTTATTTTGTCCATTTAGATGCTTTAAAGACTCGTGCTTCATGTGGATAAAAAAATTCCTTTGGCCGAAGGTAATGCTACCAAGTCTCCAAAGCTCTTATGAAAGCGTACATCTCTTTATCATACATGGGGTAATTTAAAGAAACTCCGCTCAGCTTTTTGCTAAGGTAGGCAATGGGACGTCCATCTTTCATTAAAATGGATCAAACTCTAAAACCTGAAGCATCGCACTCAACCTTAAAAGTTTTAGTAAAATCTGGTAAAGCTAGTAATGGGACATTGTTTAATCTTTCTTTAATCAAGTTAAATGCCCTTTCTTGTTCGTCTACCTGGTGGAAACCCACATTTTTCTTATTATTTCAGTCAGCGGTGCGACTAAAGTGCTGAAATCTTTAACAAATCTATTATAAAAACTAGCCAAACCATGAAAACTTCTTACGTCACTCACACTTGTCAGTTGTGGTCAGTCTTTAATAGTACTTACCTTTTCTTAGTCTACTTCAACCCCTTTTGAATGACCACAAATCCTAGGAAAACAAGTTTATCAGTGCAAAAGGAGCATTTCTTAAGATTGGCGAATAGTTTTCCTGTAGCAAGACATCCAAAATAGTCATCAAAATATATGTCATCAAACAAGTTTACCTTTCCAACATGTTCATCAAGATTACGACTATAACATATTATGTCATCAAAATATACCACAAAAAATTTTCCAATAAAATTTTACAATACATGATTCATTAACCTCATGAACGTGTTCGGTGCATTGGTTAGGCCAAAAGGCATGACTAACCACTCATATAGGATGTATTTGGTTTTGAATGTTGTTTTCCACTCATCACCTTCTTGTAGGCAAATTTGCTGGTAGCCACTCTTCATATAGATCTTTGTAAACAAATTTGCACCACACAACTCATCTAGATGATCATCAAGTCGAGGAATGGTGTGACAATAATTACCAATAATTTTATTGATGGCACGGTAGTCCACACACATATGCCAAGTTCCATCCTTCTTGGGTACATGCAAAATAGGAACCACACAGGGGCTGAGACATTCCCATATGTATCCCTTTTCCATGAGTTCACTTAGTTGTTTTTGCAACTCTTTAGTCTCTTTGGGTTTCTTCGATATGCTGGTCAATTTGGAAGGGTGGCCTCAGTATAAATTTAATTTGATGTCCTATACCCCTAAATGGTGGCAACCCCTTAAGAATATCTTCGGGAAAAACATCTTAAAATTCTTACAAAAGAGTCAACATAGAGCTAGGCAAGGATTTGTCAAGTTAGTTAGTATTAAAATACAACTCCTAGTACAAAAGCACAAGTATGGGTTGCCCAATCGTTTCAACTCTCCTAATTTCTCTTTCTCTTTTTAGTAGAAATTTGATTTGATTTTCTCCCTTTTTCTTTCACATTCTTTTTCATTATGGGTTGCCCAATCGTTACAACTCTCTTAATTTCTCTTTCTTTTGAGTAAAAATTTGATTTTTTTCTTTTTTTTTCACATTCTTTTTCATTCTCATTTTCATTTTATTTTTCACTCTTTTTTTTAACTTTCTTTTTCTCTTTTCCTCATCATCTTCACTTGATCTTCTCAAATTTGATCCGAAGTCAATGTGCGAAGGTGATTTTCTTACTTTTACACTCGAACGTGTATCGATTAGCATGACATCATAATGAACTCGTTGATCAAATTGCCATGGATGCCCGAGAAGGATATGACAGGCTTGTATCGAAAAAAGATCACAAAGTACCTCATCTTTATATTTGCTGATTGCGAAGGATACCGTCACTTATTTAGTGACCTTAACTTCACCATTTTTGTTCAACCATTGTAAGTTGTATGAGTGGGGATGTTCCATCGAAGGCAAATGAAGTTTTTACACCATAATTGTTCTTGCAATATTAGTATAACTCCCACAATCAATTATCATGCTACAAACCTTATCTTGGACATGTCTTGTACATGAAAATGAGTTTGAAACAGATTCTTTTGTTGTAGTCTATTGCCCTCGATTCAAACATTTAAGGCTCTCCTCGACGCAATGTTTTCTTTCATCATGATTTAAAATGGAAAAAATTAATTGAGAAAAAGATAAACACCTTACCACAACAAACCTCTTGAAGTTCACTCAGAAGGAAATGTCACTCCACTCGTGTTTGCACACAGATTCAACTTATTCACTCGAATAATCTCACACGCTCGTGCCTTTTACCTCTCAAGAGTTTTCTCTCGATTTTAATTAAACTATTAGAACAAAATCAAGAACTCAAAATGTTGTGACGAAGAATGGTGAAATAGTTTCAAGGCTAAAAATAGAGAAAATAAGGTATTTCGGCTATACGGGCAAAATGAAAATTTCGAGCTCTAGAAAATTTTGCTATTGCCAAATTTCATTATGAGGTATAAAATAGGCTAGAAAGTATAAATCAGATAAAAATAATTTGTAGGGTTCCCAGACTATTTTTTTCTAATAGAAAATTATCTCTTTCTTTTCCTTTTTTAATGATTTTTTTAATTTTTTTCGAGATAACAAAACCGTACCTAATTTAGATTTTTGTATCTCTGATACCAACTAATGTGAACCCGGTTATGAGTTGAGAACTTGATTCATGATTTGATTTTCGTGATTGTCTAAATCCGTACTTTCTCAAGAAAACGAAAACTTAAGCTTAGAACTTGGAATGTTTTTTACGGTGATGGAATGATAAAGACGAAATGGGTAGAAATTGATAAAACAAAACTTGACCAAAAAATGATCCAATGCTTTATAACAATGTGACCCGATTTTAACACAGTTAAGTTTAGTTTTAACAAGCTCGATTTTTTAAAAGAAAGATCATGACCCACTATCTACAATGAGATAGGAGCCAATGATATAAGGTGATTGCCACACTGGGTTGAAAAGGGAAGTGATATGATCAATAGTTGAACACCACAAGAATGTTAGTTCTTGATAAGTTCTTTTTTAGTTCTGAAAAGAAAAAAGAGTATAAACTCGTTTTCTTAATTCAAACATGGTTGATAAATCTTACAAAAGTGTCATGTGCTGAATATTTATAGGCCTAGGTAATGTACACATTCAGCCATAAATGGGAATACTTGAATTTTAATAGATAATTAAACTAATATTTATATTCTTCAAACATTCAAAGCATGTGTGACAAGTCATATTCATGCTTCATTGTCATCCATGCACTTGGAATTAATGGTGGTGACTACATTTAATGCGTTGGAGGAGACTACATGTATACTTAATGTTAAGCATTCTTCAAAAGGCACCTACTTCCCTCTTGGTGGACAGTAGCTTTATAATGCATGGAACTAACCAATAAACATCTTCTAGAAAGCTATTCTAATGGTCTCATTCATCTCTCATTTGGACGGTTTTATTTAAAAAGGTAGTGCTTTGCCAAATGGTCACTTTTTATGCCTAAAACGAACAACCACTTGTGTGTAAACACTCTTGATCCCTTTGGCAAAACCGAACAGTCCCTTAGTATATTCTAGAAAAGTGGCCAACCATTAGACATACTGGGACATATTTAAACACACCTTTAGGACAGATTAATCATACTAATAATCATGTTATAGATTTGGACACATTAAAGACGCAACATACAAAGACATAATTAAGACTCTTATAAACTATATTAATTAGGTATATACAAAGACACAAATTAATGATGCCATAACATGCTTAATTAAAATTAAAAGTTGTAGAACTAATTAAATAAAAATAAAATGGATGGTTGGGCCTTAATGATCCACATGCAAAATGTTGCAAGTGCTCGGGTTCTTTATAGTGGCCCAATACGAATTGGATTTGTGATTTTAGGCCTAAATTTGTTGGATTAAACCCACAAATGCATTATTAGGCTTTTTTAAATCTAGCCCGCTTCATTGGCCCAACAAGAAGTTCAATTAGATCGTGCTTTAAAAGTTCATCAACTTGTGGCCCAACGGTTGTGGACAAAGGCAACTTGGCATTCGACCCAATTGTCGACCCCTCGTGATCTGCAGAAATTTGGTGTAGCAGATTAAACTAATTTTTGCATTTAAAGAGCTTGGATACAAACATTTTCTTTATGTTTTAGTTAAGTTTTCTTCATTTTATTTATACTCAATAAAATGTGCAAATTGAGTCTTTTATTTTCCTTAAGGGCCGAATGAGGCCTAAGGGAGAGCTAACGCACTTTGTAAGTGTGCAAAAGACCTTTAGAAGGCGTAATAAACCGATACTGGTCGTTATGTTGGAACATGGGATGTTTAAGATTGCCTTCGATGTCGCGACACACCTTAATGATGTCGCGACATACCTTTAGAGATATCCCAAGAGGAGTACATTGACTGCTTTGTCATAACACAAGTCTTGGTGTGTCGCGACATCAACTCTGATAAAACATGACCTATGGGGCATTTTGGTTCGCACAATCAAACTTAAAGCTCAAAGACATCAACTAAACTAGGATTAAGGATGACGACCACCTAAAATCTATATATAGGCTCTTTTGGCACATGATATGGGCATCATTCACTTAGCATAGATTTTCTTTAATGAAATTAGTTTAGTTTTTCTTTTGTTTTTATGTTTTAGAATTTATTTCAATTGTTTTTCATTGTTCTCAAGAGATCTGAATTATTGAAAGCATTTAAACTTTGTGGATTTGTGATTAAGTTCAATACAATCAGGCTATTTTATATACTTTATACTATCAATTTAATTAGCATGCTTTTTCTTTATATTGCTTCTAGATTAGTGAGTGGAGGTATCATTTGTTGATTCTTTTGTAGCGTTACTCAACGGATCAACTACTCAAGAAAGGAAGAATGTGAAAAAAACCCTAGGCTTGACAACCTCAAGAAGTTATCAAGGTGAGAGTTAACCACAAATTGGTATGACCCATCCGTGAACACCTTCATCCTAAGTTAGTTTGGACTGTGAGGTCAGAAGATAAGTAGTCCTTGCTGACTCGTTATGCGAGTGGAAGATTGAAAGGTCCTATTAGGGTAGGGACTAGTTGATTGACAAGGAACTTAAAATGACAGTTGATGTGGATTACCATAGCGACCAAATCACCCATAATCAAGATTTGATTCATTCTCCTTTCTTTATCTCTTAAAGTTTATTCCTTTTACAATATTTTGTTTTATTATTATAAAAATCCTAAAAATCCTTTATTTTATGTTTTCGTACAATAACTAATTTAAAGTACTAATTAGATCTGTTAGTGTTTAGGTTAGAATTGATCTGGCACTTACCTCCCTTAGGTTTGATCATCGGAGTACTCACCTACTTCATTATAAAACTATATTACAACTTGACTCGTATACTTACAAATACTGCCTCGTATTTCTATATTTTATTGCAGTATTCACACTCTGTATGTTATTACATCTAGAAGTAGTCAAGTTGTTGGTGCCATTTCTAGGGAGGCAAAGTCACTAGTTTGATTTTAATTTTTTCATTTAAAAAGAATAATTATAAAATTTTTAGGTAATAGATACGATTTTGTTATATTTTATTTACTAATTCTCTTTTTATGGGTTTAGTGTATGACTCGCAGTAGAGGCATGCTTATTGTAGCAACCACAGGTCCAGAGAGAATAATCTTATGAAATTGTAGACAACAACAACAAAAACAGATTCAAGATCCACCACCACCTGCAACAAGTAATGTACCACGTGAAAATCCACTGTTTGGCGACACTAATGATAATGCCTTAGGAAACCCACCAGCACCACAATTACCCGCAAACGTACATATGGCTCAGAGTGAGAGAACCCTAAGGGATTATACCTTACCAAGTTTGGACATGGTTTAAGAAAGTATAGAAAGGCCGATAATTACAACTAATAACTTCGATATAAAACTGGCAATAATTCAGAATAATCTGTAGCTTAGGGGCACCATGACAGAGGACCCTAATTAGCATTTAAAACGGTTTTTCCAACTCTTTGATACTTTTAAGTATAGTGGGGTCACCGATGACACCATTCGTCTTTGCTTGTTCCCTTTTCCTCTATTGATAATGTATTTTATTGGTTAAACTCCTAGACTTGTGACATATTTTATAACTTTTACAAATTAATCCTTTTAGGCATTTTCATCGAAAATCACTTAGTAAAAGACGTTCATCACACTCCAAATATTCATATTCTTCCATAAAACATCAAAATACATGCATATCATTCATGAGTAAATTTTTAAATACAAACCTTAGCTCAAAATAACGATAAAAATAGGTAAACCGAACTATGAGGATTTCAAAAATGTAAAGAACATTAAAAACGAGGCTAGGATGCACTTCCTATTGAGCTTGAAAGCTTGAAAAACCCTAGCAACGGAAGCTTAGGGACATTTGGCCAATCCTCTGGAGAAGATGATAAAATTTTGGCCTTTTTTGTCTTTTTAATTCATTTTAATTACAAAATTACCAAAATTCCCCTAACTCAAAAATATCCTATTTCACTTATCTCATGTCCATTTTTGTCCATAATTTAATCAATGGTCTAATTACCATTTAAGGACCTCCAATTTAATATTTCATAACAATTGGACACTTCTAACATATAGAACTCAACTTTTGCACTTTTTATAATTTAGTCCTTTTTACTAAATTGAGTGCCCAAACGTCAAAATTTTCAAACGAAATTTGTCACAAAATCATTTCGTCAAAAATTTTAGACCATAAAATTTAATAAAAATAAATTTTTCCTCGTCGAATTCGTGGTCCCGAAACCACTGTTCTAACTAGACAAAAAATCGGGCTATTAGAATCTTCCAAAATTTGCTCAAAAAATTGGCATCTCGATCAAAAATGATGCTCCTTGGAATACCACATAATCTAATGACCTCCTTGAAAAAAAAATTGGAAATATGCATAGCATCATCAGTTTTATGGCAAGGAATGAAATGTGCCATTTTAGAGAATCGATCAACAACCACAAAAATTGAGTCTATTCCATTTTCAGTTCAAGGTTGTCCTAGAACCAAATCCATTGAAATGCCGGTCCAAGGTTCACTAGGCTCAGGTAGAGGCATGTACAAACCATGTGGATTAACTCGGGACTTAGCTTTCTTACAAACTATACATTTGCCACAAAATCTTTTAACATCCCTTTTCATTTGAGGCCAAAAGAAATGTTCTTGCAACACTCCTAAAGTTTTAGAAATGTCAAAATGGCCTATTAAACCTCTGCCGTGGGCCTCCCTGATCAATAATTCAATCGTGGATCCTTTAGGTACACATAGTTTATTTTCTCTAAACAAATAACCTTCATGCCTAAAAACATTTCAAAATAATTTTTCTCTCATACCTTAAACACATTGCCAAAATTAGCATCTTCAAGATAAAAATCTTTTATGTACTCAAATCCAAGAAGTTTTGAATTTAAAGATGATAAAAGAGTATACGTACGAGATAGGGCATCAGCCACAATATTTTCCTTAGATTGTTTTTTCTTGATAACATAAGGAAAAGTTTCAAGAAATTCTACTCACCTCGCATGACATTTGTTCAGCTTATTTTGGCCATTTAGATGCTTCAGAGACTCGTGATTCGTGTGGATAACAAATTCCTTCAGCCAAAGGTAATGTTGTGAAGTCTCTAAAGCTCTTATCAAAGCGTACATCTCTTTATTGCATGTGGGATAATTCAAAGTAGCTCCACTCAACTTTTCGCCAAAGTGCGCAATGGGACATTCATCTTGCATAAAAAATCGCTCCAATTCCAAAACCTGAAGCATCTTACTCAACCTAAAATTTTTTAGTAAAATCAGCTAAAGCTAGCAATGAGGCATTGGTTAATCTTTCTTTAATCAAGTTAAATTCCGTTTCTTGTTCGTCCCCCAATGGAAACCCACGTTTTTCTTAATTACCTCAGTTAGTGACGCGGCTAAAGGGCTAAAATCTTTAACAAATCTACGGTAAAAACTAGTCAAACCATGAAAATTTTTTACGTCACTTACACTTGTCGATCGTGGCTAGCCTTTAATAGCACTTACCTTTTCTTGGTCTACTTCAAGCCCCTTTGAACTCACCACAAATCTTAAGAAAACAAGTTTATTAGTGCAAAAGGAGCATTTCTTAAGACTGGCAAATATTTTTTTGTTTTGCAAGACTTCCAAAACAGACCTTAAGTGTCCATGTTCATCAAGATTACAACTATAAATTAATATGTCATAAAAATATACCACACAAAATTTTCCACTAAAATTTTGCAATTCATGATTCATTAACCTCATGAATGTGCTTGACGCATTGGTTAGGCCAAAAGGCATGATTAACCACTAATATAGGTCGTATTTTGTTTTGAATGCCATTTTCCACTCCTCACCTTCTCGCATGTGAATTTGGTAGTAGCTACTCTTCAAATCGATTTTTGTAAACAAATTTGCACCACACAACTCAACTAAATGATCGTCAAGCCGAGGAATGGTGTGACAATAATTAATAGTAATTTTATTGATGGCGCAACAGTCCACACACATACGCCAAGTTCCATCCTTCTTAGGTACATGCAAAACAGGAACCACACAAGGGCTGAGACATTCCCATACGTATCCCTTCACAATGAGTTCACTTACTTGTTTTTGCAACTCTTTAGTGTCCTTTAGCTTACTCCAATATGCTAGTCAGTTTGGAAGGGTGGCCCCCGGTATGAAGTCGCTTTAGGAAAAACATCTTGAAATTCTTGCAAAAGAGTCTATATAGAGCTAGACAAGATTCGCCAAGTTCATTAGTATTAAAATACAACTCCTTTTACAAAAGTACAAGTATGAGCTGCCCGATTGTTACAACTCTCCTAATCTATCTCTCTTATATTTAACTAGAGTAATTATATATTTTATAAGTTAATATATTTTAATTATATTTAACTATCTTAATAAAGAATATTATTTTGCATTAACTATAGTAATTAAACATGTAATGTTTAAAATCTAATTAAAAATTAATCACATAAAGCCATATATAACATATGTGACATTAGAAATTAGATAAAAATTAAAAGGGATAATTGGAATATAAGTAAAATTAATTTTTGTGAAAGGGATAAAATTAATTTTTGTGAAAGGGATAAAAATAGTTTTTAAAATTTGATCCAGGTGTTGTGGATTATATCCTGGATCCAGCTTTTAATTGCCAGGTTGTTGATAACCTTGGTAAGCTAAATTGAGATGGATGTTAGGCCTAGGCATCAAACAATCTAGGCTGGAGGATGAGTTCTTTGATATCCACGAAAAAAACTAAAAATCTTACTAAGGTAAATGCACCTATCAGTTAATAGCATAGCTACGATGAGTAAAGATATCGTTCCCACGAAGACTAAAAGTACTATAATTACCGTCTTTCTATTATTTAACTGATCAATTTGAGTGATTGGTTAAAACTAAAATTAACTAAATTAATTAAGTACGAACGCGACAAAGAATTAATCAGGAAAATAATCAAGTAAACAACCGAGAAGCAAAACAATACTGAGGAAAGAATTCACCTAGATTTCATCTGTCTTTATCAATCTAAATTACGCAATTTCTTCACTTAGTATCTTGATCCGTAGAAATCTCTAAATTATGCTAATATATCTTTTCAAGAATAAGAGCAACTAACTCTAGGTTGATTAATTGAAATTTCTTTCTAATTTAAATCTCTATTATCGTATTAACTCGATCTATGGATTCCTTATTAAATTTTACTCTAATTCGGTATATTTATGTCGTATTATTTCTAGGATTACATGCAACTCCACTCAATTATGCTAGATCTACTCTTAAGCAGGTATATTCTTTCTCGATTTAAGCACATCAAACATTGATCAATAGTCTAAAATATTAAACCAAGAATTAATCACACATAATTGAAAACAAGATCTAAGTATTTATTGTGTAAAATAAAAATCAAACAACATAATCCATCATAGCATTCATCTCCTAATTATTTAGAAAATTAGTTCATGCTTGCAAATAAAAATATCTCAAAGACAGTATAACCACAAGAAATAAAGAAACATATAATAATCTCCAAAGAAATCAAAAGGAAATCTTCAATCTTGATGAAAATCTACTTCAGAATATACTTCAATGGTGTTTTTTGAGTTTTTTTTTTAAGTATTCTATAATGGCTTACTCCTATCTTCTTATTTTTGTCATATATAGGTTTCAGAATATCTGAAAAACCCTAAAAATCACGTTTTTTGCTGTTTAAAGTGCAATTTGCGAAATTGAGGTAATATTCTATCACATGGTCGTGTGGCAGCCTGTGTGGCTCAGATGGTCATGTGTTTAGGTGTAATGACCCAAAATTCATAGGCATCAAAATAGTGCAATATTGGGCCTCCGTCTTAGTAAACCGAGTCCGCAATTAATTATTAGGAGTAATTATGAGTTTAGTAATGTGTTTAATTAAGTTTTAATTAGATGAATTTAGTTTAATTAAGAGAAATTAGGAAAAAGGACTAAATAGAATAAGGTGTAAAAGTTGAATTATAGATTAAAAGAAAGTATAAAGGGCCAAAATGACAATTAAGCCAATTCATAAAAATGAGGCGGCATAAGTATGATAAAAATATTAGATTTTTATGTTTTAAATATATTAATATATTATTTTATTATAAAATATATTATATTATATTATATTATATTATATTATATTATTATGTAAAATAAACCAAAATAATGACAAATGTAAGGTATAAATTAGTACATGTGTAATAATATAAAATGTACAAATGTATAATTATAATTGTTTACTTAAATTTCAAGTAAAATATATTTATTACTTATTATTATTAATTTATTAAATCTTAATTTATATTAATTATATTATGGGATTTTATATAATAAATAAGTTATGATTTTGACAAATGTATGGTTATGAATATGTACATGTGTAGTAAAAGATATTTATATTAATTATTATATATTATATTATTATAAAATAAAGTACATAAACTAAAAAGAAATAAAAGCAAAAGCAAAACAAATAAGAAAGAAACAGAGGCATTTGAAACAGAGCGAAAAAAAAAAGAAAGGAAAAAAGGAAAAACTAAGGGTTTAAGGTTTAAAGCTTGATTGGTAAGTTAATTAAGCTCTTTTATTTAATTTTGATAATTTGGAAGATTTAAAATAAAGTTTTGTTAAAAATAAGTTGAGGTTTTGGAAGTTTATAGGTTTTTAAGCATGGTTCATGTTGGACAAATTGTTGAATTATGGATTTAATTAAATGAATTTCAAGTTAGAATTGATAAAGGAATTAAATTGTAAAAGAAACTATAAGTTTTGTGTTGTAGGGACTAAATTGAGAAAAATTTGAAATTAGGGATTTATGCTGAAAAATTTAATAGTTAAATTTGAGTTTGGTCAAAATTTGAATAGAAATAAAGTATGAATTAAGTTAGGAAAGTAAGTGAACTTAGCTAGGATCAAATTGAAAATAAGGAAGAAATTGAATTGAAATTCAATTATTATTGTAAAATTAGTGCTGTAATTAATAGTATAATTATTTAATTTTCGTAGCTAATAAAGAATACGAGAGATCGGCACAAAAAGGGAAGGAGAAGGTCGTCGAGGAGTAACTGCGAAATTCAGGTTTGTATTACTATAATTCAAATCTATTTATTATTAATTGTTTTATTTTAATTAAAATGCATAGTAAGTAAAATTAGGTAAGCAATTGAAATGATAATAGTGATTTGAATTGAATCAAATTGAATTGAATAAAGAAAATATTTGAGTATTTGAAATGTATATTGATTGAAAAGTAATTAGTGATTTGAATTTAATTGGAAAATGAATTAAAATATGAATTAAATAAAGTGAATTAATTTATGAATATGTGTGAATATGTGAATTGTGTATTGATTGAAAAGTGGTTTGAATTGAATCGAAATATGATTATATGTGATTATTTGAAATATGTATTGGTATTAAATTATTTATTGATTAGAAAGTGGAAAAGTGATCTTGAATTGGAAATGAAAGTGAATTGTGAAATTGAAAGCTATTAACTAGTCGGGCTGAGTTGGATATAATTGGCATGCCATAGGATTTAGAACACTACGGGATTTATCGGTTTTGCCAATCAGGCACTTTATGTGTCGTATTTCAGGCGCTTTATGTGTCGTATTTCATGCACCTCGTGTGTCGTATTTCAGGCACTTCGTGTGTCGTATCAGGCACCTCGTGTGTTATTTCAGGCACTTATGTGTCGTATACTGATTAGGTACTATGTACCGTTTTAGACACAATGTGCCGTACTAGTGTGTTTGGGTTGGAATCCGTGTATCCGTCAAAGTTCAGATTGTTAATAGGGTGAATAATTGAAATGAGAAAATCAAATGAATTTGATTGATTGTAGTATTGAAAATGAGAAAATTTAAAATTTTGGATTGAAATTGAGATCGAAAATGAAAGGCATGAACTTAATGTTCATATAGTGATTGAAATTGTTACATGTGATATGTGATTGAAATTGAAGAATAGCTAAAAATTGTATTTTTATTGTTAATTAATTAAAGCTTAAGAATTAATTGATATTTAAGAAATTGGATAATTACATGCTTGGTAATTATAATTCTTTATTGCTATTATAATAGCTAAAAATACTCGGGGTACGGTTGTTTCCGTGCTTAGGTTGAAAGGAGTACAAAGTCTTGGTCCAGCATCCAGAACGATCTCGACTTCAGCATAAATTTTGGTGATGTTTTCTTCCTTAATTGAAAGTGGCATGTACTAGGAGTTCTATAGGTTATATTTTATGTTTGTAATGTTGGTTGTAAAAATGGTATACCATATTTTGATATTATTTGAATAAAATAGAAATATTATATTATATAATTTGGCATTAAGTTAAAATGGAAAATGAATAAAGTTATTATTTAATTGCGAATGATATTATAAATGTTTAGTTATTAAAATTACTATGTTAGTGAATTGGTTATGATTTAGGTATATTTGAGTTTAAATTGTTTTTTGATATGCCATAGGTTTTGGATTGGTTGTTGTTTGAAAATTGCAGGGAAGGTTAGATGTTTATAAAGGGGATATATTGAGTTTCAACCAAAAAAAAAAGATTTGGAGTACTCAAGCAAGTCCCGTTCCATTTTTAATATGTGATTTAACTTCAAGGGTTCATTAAAAGGGATTTTATGATTTAATATATCTATGTTTGTTATTTATTTGTGAATTGCTCGTAAATTGACCGATATGTTTTGTAATGCCTCGTAACCCTATTTCGGCAACAATTTGAGGTTAGGGGGTGTTACAGTTATTGGTATCAGAGCTATCAGGTTTAGCCGATTCTCTGCTTAAATTGGGCTCAAAATTGAGTCTAGATGTACATGTCACTGTCAAGTCAAAACTGAGTCAGGATTTTTGGATGCTGACGTATTTGTTTGTTTCTGTTTTATAGATTAAAGATGTCTGATGAAAGAATAAATAATACTGATTAAGAAATGTTTACCGGAGAAGGAGAACCTTACGGGTGAGATGAAACTAAATCGGCAACACCTAGTATTAACCTGATAAGGAATCAATCTCCTAGAGTAGATAGAAGAAATAATAGAGATGATTCTGATATATTAAGAGTTATTGTCAATGCTTTGCAAAGAGTAGCGGGGACTGTTCCTGCTACAACTTTTACACCAACTCAAAGACGGGCCCCGATAAAAGAATTAAGAAAATATGGTGCCATTAATTTTTTGGGTTTGAAGGGAGTTGATCAATCTACTGCAGAGAATTGGATGGAATCAACTAAACGAGTTCTGTAGCAATTGGAATGTATCCCCCGAGCATGTTTGATCTGTGTTGTTTCTTTGTTAAAAGGTAAAGCTTATCTATGGTGGGAATTTGTAATATGACATCTGCCTACAGAACAGGTGACATGGGACTTATTTCAAAAAGAATTTCAAAAGAAATATGTTGGGGAGCTGTATATCGAAGATAAGAGGCAGGAAATTCTGATGTTGAAACAAGGTAATCTGTCAGTTGTAGATTATGAACGTGAATTTTCTAGACTCAGTCGATATGCTTCCGAGTTTATACCAACAGAGGCTGATAGTTGAAAGAGGTTCTTACGGGGTTTGAGAGATGAGATCAGAGTACAGCTCGTGTCACACCGAATTACGGAATTTGTGGATTTGGTTGAGAGAGCTAAGATGGTAGAGCAGGTTTTGGGTTTGGACAAAAAGCCCAAGATTGCTAAATCGACTGGGAAACGAGTTGGCATTACTATTTCAAATCCTTTACCGAAAAGATCTCGAGAATCCAGAGGTGGGTGGAGGTTAAGTTTCAGATCTGATCGAGGGGACAGAAGCCGAGGGAAATAGACGACGGTATCTACTGGTAGTGTAAGAGGTCCACCCCGGGATGCGAAAATTCTAGAATGTGCATATTGCAGGAAAAAAACATTTAGGTGAATGTTGGAAAGTGACTGGAGGCTGTTTCCGTTGCGGGTCAACAGAACATTTTGTTAAAGATTGTCTTAAGAATAAAAATGTTATTCTTGCCACACCACAGTGAACAGTATCTACTGCTCAAGGCAGAGGTTCGGGCAAAAGTGGTTCAGTATCCATAGGTGAGGGAGTTTGTAGGAGCAGTGACATAGTTACACAGCAGTCAGAGGCAAGAGCACCGGCCAGGGCTTACGTGGCTCGGACAAGAGAAGAGGGTGATACACATGATGTCATGATAGGTATATTCTTATTGCATTCTGAGCCGGTTTATGTTTTAATTGATCCAGGGTTGTCATAGTCATATATTAATTCAAAACTGGTTAAGTTGGGAAAGTTAAAATTTGAAATGTCTAGAGTTTTAATAGAAGTGTCTAGCCCTTTGGGACAAACTGTGTCTGTAGTTAGAGTATGCCGGAGATGCCCGTTGATGATACATGATAAAATGTTTTCCGTTGACTTGTTAATTATGCCTTTCGGAGATTTTGATATAATATTGGGCATAGATTGGTTATCCGAATATGGGGAGATTTTAGATTGTTACAAAAAGAGGTTCAATATTCAGACAGAGGATGGAAACAGAATTGAGGTGAATGGCATCCGTACCAGTGACTCAACACGTATTGTTTCGGCAATAAAAGCTAAGAAATTACTTCAGCAGGGTTGTTCAGCGTACTTGGCATATGTTATTAATTCTGATTCAGTTGGAAGTCAATGTAGTCAGATCAGGATCGTATGTGAGTTTTCAGATGTAGTTCCTAAAGAACTATCGGGCTTACCACCTGATAAAGAGGTTGAATTTGCTATCGAAGTGTATCCGGGTGCATCACCAATCTCTATACCTTCGTACCGAATGTCACCCACTTAATTAAAAGAGTTGAAGGTGCAGTTACAAGACTTACTAGATCGTGGATTCATTAGACTGAGCATTTCACCTTGGGGAGCCCTGGTATTGTTTGTTAAGAAGAAAGATGAATCAATGGGGCTATGTATTAATTATCAGTAGTTAAACAAGGTAACAATCAAAAATAAATATCCATTACCTCGGATTGACGATTTATTTGCTCAACTGAAAAGGGCTTCAGTATTTTCAAAGATTGATTTAAGGTCTGGGTACTATCAGCTGAAAGTAAAAGAAAGTGATGTGTCAAAGACTGCATTTCGTACCCGGTATGGTCATTATGAATTTTTGGTGATGCCGTTCGGGTTGACTAATACCCCAGCTATTTTTATGGATCTCATGAATCGTATCTTTCAGTCGTATTTAGATCAATTCGTGGTGGTTTTTATTGATGATATATTGGTCTATTCGAAGTCAGAATCAGAACATTATCAGTATCTCAGGATTGTACTATAGATATTACAGGAGAAACAGTTGTATGGGAAGCTCAGCAAATGTGATTTTTGGTTATCAGAGGTTGTATTTCTGGGACATGTTGTATCTGCTGATGGGATTAGAGTTGATCTGAAGAAGATTGAAGCAATTGTTCAATGGAAGTTACCAAAGAATGTATCTGAAGTCTACAACTTTCTGGGTTTAGTCGGGTACTACCGAAGGTTCGTTAATGGATTTTCGAAGATAGCATTACCGATGACAAAACTGCTACAAAAGAATATTCCTTTTATTTGGAATGATCAGTTCTAGAGGAGTTTTGAGACATTGAAACAGATGTTGACTGAGGCACCTATTTTAACATTACCAAAGTCGGGGAAGGATTTTGTTGTGTACAGTGATGCTTCTTTGAATGGTCTGGGTTGTGAATTGATGCAAGATGGAAAGGTAATAGCCTATGCATCTCGACAGTTGAAACAACATGAACGTAACTATCCGACTCATGATTTGGAACTAGTAGCTGTGATTTTTGCTTTAAAGATTTGGAGGCATTATCTTTATGGAATGCTATATATACACCGATCATAAGAGTTTAAAATATCTTCTTTCTCAAAAAGAGCTAAACTTGAGACAAAGATGATGGATTGAACTTTTGAAAGATTATGATTGTTTCATAGATTACCACCCGGGAAAGGCGAATGTAGTAGCAGATACATTGAGCAGAAAATCTGCGGATGAATTAGGGGAAATGTTTGCTCAACTCGGAATTGATAATGATGGTAGCTTGCTAGCTGAATTAAAAGTTAAGCTAGTGATGTTTGATCAAATTAGAGCAGCTCAGATGGAAGATAAGAAGATAATGAAGAAAAGAGAAATGGTACAGCATGGTACGGTGGAAAATTTTAGTATTGACGATCATGATTGTTTGAGGTTTCAGAATCGGATTTGTACCCCAGCTACTTCTGAGATTAAAGAGTTGATTCTCTGAGAAGCACATGATAGTACTTTTTCTTTGCACCCTGGTGGAACGAAGATGTATCGTGATCTACGAGAATTGTATTGGTGGCCAGGAATGAAGAAAAATATATATGTTAGTAAATATAGTTGAATATGTGATTTAACTTCGAGGGTCCATTAAAAGGGTTTTTATGATTTAATATATCTATGTTTGTTATTCATTTGTGAATTGCTCGTAAATTGACCGATATGTTCTGTTATGCCTCATAACCCTGTTTTGGCGACAGTTTAGGGTTAGGAGGTGTTACATTAGGCTGTGTGGAAGGGGTCAGCTTGTGTGGCTCCTGTAACTTGCTCTGATTGTTTGATTTTTGCTCATTTGCTCCAAAATGCTCTCCTACGTATAAAAACATGAATGTAAAGAATTAGGAGCATGATATTTACGATTAACATTAGGACCATAATATTCACAATTAACATCGAATAATCACCCAGAAATGCATTAAGAATGGAATTAAAACATATTACTTTTAGCACTTATCATTCTTTTACGACTTTTTATTCTAACCCACTTAATTATTTGTTTTGAGTTAAGTCTGATTTCTCTACATGCAATTTGATTCTTTTTAGTGGAATGAAAAAAAATTAGAAACAGGTTTAAGTAAGAAATTAATATGATACCTTATTAGTTAATAATAATTAGAAAGAAAAGGAAACAGAAGCAATGCAGGCATAACATACCTCGGTGGCATTCAGTTGAATAAGGATGATCACGACAATAGTAGGCAAATAGAGAGGTTTCATTTTCGTTCGATCCATATCTTCCACCTGAATCCCTGCATTCTTAGCAATAGTCTCCGTATGCAATGAATCTCATGTCAAACGGTTCAACTAAACTTTCATTCACACTGTTGATTTCACTGATAAGATCATCAAAGGCCTTTTTCCCAATAAGAATTTCAACTTGTTCACTGTTTCCAATACATTCATTTTTATCCTCCTTAAAGAACATGAGGGAAGTTTCTTTTCCACCCTTTCTGCAACTGAAACGATGTTTTGGCAATCGTAGAATAGAGTAATGTTTTCAGCAATTTTAGTATAATGAAAAGCATTGTTTATCTAAATCAGCTGAGGAAAAGTGTAGTTTGATTCCACTCGTTTTATTGTCAATAAACCATGAGACCAATTAAGATGCAACATATAGAATTCTTCGGAATTGAGCATCATAACAGGGGGCTGATTCTGCCTACACTTCAGTGTATACCCTTCATTAGGAAAGTCGTAGTAAGAAGGTCGATTATGTTGATCAGTCCAGAGGGGATATGAAATATCAAAAATTTTTCCACAATCAAATGGAGTACATGAAGTAAAGCAGAAATCATCTTGGGCATAAGATAGTTGGAAAATAGTTAAGAGGAATAAGATGGAGAAGGAAGATAAGGCATCCATGTCTAGTGGAAGTTCATCAAAAAGAAAAAATAAATAGTGAATAGTTTATTAAATCAAAAAGGTTTATAATATGATTTAATGAGAAGAAAAGGTAAAACGGGGGAGAAAATTAAGTTGGGTTGCAAGTAAGAGGAAAGTTAGGAGACTTCTCAGAATTTTCCATGAGAAGGGACTGTAGAATGAAAAACGGGCTTCATGCTTGACTTTCTAAAACGTTTTTTGGTTCAAGTGGTGTTGTATTATTAGGATCAGGAGCAATTCAATGATCACTTCTAAATTTTAACCAAAATAATCATAAAAAAAAGTTGTTATTTTACGCACAATATTCATCAAAAATAGTATTTCAATATGATTCTCTTTAGGAATTAAAATATCCATCACAATAGATTTAATTATACATATATGCCCTTTTTTTATAAAATTTAAGAAATTGGGTGTTGAAATTCAGAAGTATCTTAGTAGAATAAACTTCTTTCTTCATTGAATGAGAGAGATGTATATAGATGTATTTAATAGGTGTAACCTCACAACTGTTTTCTTAACAACTAACTGATTATGCTAACTACCAAACTAACATTACTCCTGACTTAATACTCATAACATTCCCTATGTTGTCCTGACTTTCCCTTCTTTTGTGAACTTATCCTTCATTTGGAGCAACCCTCAGCTGCTTCCTGAACTTGTTGAACAGCATTGCAGACAATGGTTTCATCAACACATCAGCAACCTGATCTAGACTTGACACATGACTAACTTGAAGCACACATGCTGCTACTTTCTCTCTTACAGAGAATATGTCTAACTCCACATGCTTAAACTTTGAATGCATGACTGGATTGTCTGCGACAGCAACTGCAGCTGAGCTATCATACCAAACCAATGACTTCTTCTGAATTGGGACACATAACTCAGTTAACAAGGACTGAAGCCAGACTATCTCTGCAGTAACATTTGCCAAATTTCTGTATTCAGCTTCTGCTGTAGAAAAGGATACAACTTGCTACTTCCGAGAGCTCCAGGAGATCAGATTTCCTCTAAGAAAAATATAATAACCCGACGTGGATCTTCGGTCATCAACGTCAGAACCCCATCTAGAATCTGAGTAACCTTCAAGCACAAACTTAGATGTTCGCCATGATCTAATGTGCCCTGCAAATATCGCAAAATTCTTTTAACAGCTTTAAAATGTGTATCTAAAGGTCTGTGCATAAACTGACAGACTTTGTTGACTGAGAATGCAATATTCGGTCTGGTGATTACTACATACTGGAGAGCACCTACTATTCTCTTGAAAAAACTCTCATCTTCAACCGTACTCCCTTCATGAGCTGACAAACGATAAGTAGATATCATTGGTGTGGAAGAACAACTTGACTTTTCCATAGAAGCTTTCTTAAGCAAATCCAGTATATACTTCTTTTGATTTAGCACAAGTCTATCTGAGGTGTGGGTAACTTCAATGCCAAGAAAATTGTTCAACTTCCCAAAATCCTTTAGAGAAAACTAACGATTAAGGTCCGTAACAAACTGATTAATAGCACTTGAATCAGAACCAATAATTATGATGTCATCAACATAAACTAAGACGTACAACAAATGATTCCAAGACTTTTGGATAAAAAGTGAATTGTCTGCCTTCGAAATTTCAAACTAATTATCGAGTAGAAACTCCCTTAATTTGTGGAACCAAGCTCGAGGGGCTTGTTTTAGACCATACAGGGCTTTCCTCAACCTGCATACCAGCTGCTTGCCATTAACCCTTACTGTTCAAAACCTGGTGGTTGCACCATGTATATTTCCTCACTCAAATCACCATTTAAGAATGCGTTATTTACATCGACCTGCCTGAAAGACCACCCCAAAGACACCGCTATTTCCAAGACCACTCGAATTGTCGTGGGTTTCACCACAGGGCTAAAAGTCTCATGAAAATTAATGCCAGCTTCTTGAAGATAACCTTTCACCACTAAACGGCCGATATATCGTGCAACCGAGCCATCATCATTCTTTTTAACCTTGAATATCCATTTACACCCTGCTGCCCTTCTGCCTGCAGGTAACGACATAAGATCCTAGGTGTGATTCGAAAGCAAAGTCTAGCATTCAGTTTGTGCAGCAGCTGTCCACTCAGGACTCTAAAACGCTTCTTCTATAGATGCTGGTTCCTTCTCAATCATAATTGAAGAATACAACTTAGTCTTGTAGATGCCAGACTTAGATCGGGTCTGCATAGGATGAGTGTTCACAATAGTCTGGATAGGAGCATTAGACTGAGCGGTAGTCAAAGGCACACACTGTCCACCAGAGGAGTCGAACGATTGAGGTGAAAATTTTCTGATAGAAAGACCCGATGTAGAAACGGACATAGAGGATGAGCTTTCAGGGGAGTCAATGAAGGGTTCAATGGAACTGAGGTTGCAACTAGAGGAATGTAAGACTACTAATGAGTTTATTGCTTGAAGTCAACTAGAGCTTTGGAAGGACAATGTTGCTGAAACGGAAACTGAGTTTCATCGAAAACCACATGTCGAGACACAAATACATGACCATTGTCATCGAGACATTTATAGCCTTTATGATTTGGCTCAAGACCAAGAAAAGTACAACACTTGGACCTAAACTGAAGCTTGTGTTGGTTGTATGGTCGCAAATAAGGAAAGCATGCGGAACCAAAAACACGCAAACAAGAATAGTCAAGCAGAACTTTGTGCAACACCTCATAGGGACTGACACCTTGAAGAACAGATGTAGGTAGCCTGTTGATTATATGGACAGCATAAGAGAATGCAGAAGACCAAAACTCCAGAGGAAGAGAAGCCTGTGCTAGGAGTGTTAACCCCATATCAACAACCTGTCGGTGCCTCCTTTTAGCCACACCATTTTGTTCCGAGGTATGAGGACACGTAAGCCTATGCTGAATGCCACGTTTGAATAGCTCAGTGGACAGTGACTGATATTCACCCCCTCAATCGGTTTAAAGCATTTTTATAAAGAACCCAAATTGTACTCGAACCATTTGTTAAAAATGAAGAAAATATGTCAACACTTTAGACTTAACCTTGATAAAATACAACCACATATACCTGATGTGCATATTTACAAAAGATACATAGTAAGAAAATCCATTTGACTTATCATGAGCTGGTCCCCAAACGTCAGATACAACAAGCTCAAATGGCAAGGAATACACTGTTTTTAGAGTACTGAATGGAAGTTTATGAGATTTGCCTAATTGACAAGCAGAACAAACACTTGGCAGACAATTATGCTTGAAAGAAACATTACAACTTCACAAAACTTGGGAAAGAATGTTGTTGCATGGATGCCTGAGCTGTTTATACCATAGCAGAGGTGCTGAAGAAAGCTGAGCATTGCACACACTCATAGAGTTGACTCTTGGTACAACAGTTGGCTTGAAAGAACCAATTGTAGACACATCAAAACGGTAGAGACCTTTATGCATGTGGCCCACCAGAAGAACTGTCCCTGTCTGAATTTCCTTCACAAAACACATATAGGGGTGAAACTCAAAATACATCGAATTGCCCTTAGCAAATTGACCCACAGATAATAAGTTCTTGCAAACAGTAGGCACATGAAGAACATTTTTAAGATGGAGTAGCCTAGAGCCAGACATCATAGACGAGGAGCCTACATGAGCTATAGAAACATACTCACCACTTCCCATAGAGACCTATCCGTACCTATGTAAGGAGAAGGAGTTGAGAGATTGGTCATGTCAGGAATGATATGATTCATGGCTCCAGAATCAGGATACCAAGTCTGAACTGAGGAACCTGTAGAAGGAGATCGAGAAGTCTGTGAAAGGGGCTGTGAATGTGAGCTGCAACAGGGAGAAGAGGAACTTTGCTCACAATGATGATAGTGAATAGTCTTCGAGTCATTAGCATCTATACCAAAAAAAATTTTATCAAATCAATGATAGCAAGTTTGAACGATATGCCCAAGCTTGCCACACAGGTGACACTATGGTCTGGAACGTGACCACACCCTACCATTTCCTTGATTTCTACCACGAAACCAGCCTCTACCATGCTCCCGGTGACCTTGTTTGAAATTTTGAGAATGGTTATTTGAGTTATCAACATGTATAGAAGAATGAAAATTCTAAGAGTAGGAAGTTACATTAGCTTGCATAGGGACCTTAGACAACAGATCCAACTGTCAAGCTTCACAGTCAAGAAGCATATCAATCAATAGATCTAGAGACATTGGAGTAGCTGAAGCAATCACACGAATAGACTCAAATTCTAACGAGAGTCCAGCCAAGATAATGCTGACTTGTTCTTGCTCGGTAACTATACTCCCAGCAGCAATGAGACTATCACTCAGCCGTTTTACCTTTGACAAATACTCTTTAATTGGGAGATTTTCTTTCTTGAGAGAATACAAATCATGTCACATTCTTGAAATCTTGATGCTAGATTTTACTCCAAATCGTTTTTCAATAGTGGACCAAATATCAAAACTACTCTTGGCTAATGTAAAGTGAACTAGAACTTCATCTGAAACTGTGGACAGAAGCCAAGAAGCTAGAAATTTGTCTTGTTTCTTATGAGCAAGAAACACCTGATTATCAACCAATTGACCATCGACTCCAGTAATAAGAGGAGAGGGAATCGAAATAGTACCTTATACAAAGCCTTCAAGATCATAACCTTCAAGAATGAGCAACAGTTGATGCTTTCAGAGAAGAAAATTACTCTCTATAAGCTTGATGGTGTCATGTTTAGAAAAGGAGTGGATAGTGTGTGACACAACACTGCTAGAACTTGATGAAGGATCTCCCCCAAAATTAGAAGAGTGGCGAGGTGTATCATTCCCAGGTACAGGATTAGTAGCCATGAATCAAGAAGAAAACTCGTGAGAAAAAAAATTAAACTATAAAACCCTTTGCTCTTGATACCATGTTGAAATTCAGAAGTATCTTAGTAGAATAAACTTCTTTCTTCATTGAATGAGAGAGATGTATATAGACATATTTAATAGGTGTAAACTCATAACTGTTTTCTTAACAACTAACTGATTATGCTAACTACCAAACTAACATTACTCCTGACTTAATACTCATAACATTGGGTTAATTTAATAGGTCATTTTTTAATACAAAAAATAAAAAAAATATCTTGTAAAACACGTTTTTCATTTTCTCTCCAACAGCAGTGAAAACACGTTCTATAGGATACGTTTTCAGGGCAATGATAACTTCCCCCCAACGGTCACAATTATAATAACTACATCCCCTAACAACCATATTTCTTTTCCTATATAAAGCCGTCTAAACTTTATTTTTTTCCATTCAAACCTATTCTCTCAATTCTCAATTATCTCAATAATTTAGTTTTAAATCCCTCTCAATTATATTCTCTTCAATTTTATTTTATTCCTAATAATTTGTAAAATGAAAAATCAGTTTATTTGTTTGAATGATAATCACATCTTCGACGTTCAATTACAAATGGCAAGAAAATATTATTAAATTATTTAATTTTAATTAGTTAATTATTATGTTGTTAACATTATTAATTTTTTATATTTATTTACTCAGGCCGAATATCGAATTTTAGAGTTATACATACACAATTTAAGTATGAGTGCACTGATTGTTATTCATGGATACTTGCAAGATGCGAAATTCTTATACATGACTCGCATGCTGAGGTACTAAATTTGATCCCATTTGATACGACCCCGGCCTCGTGGATGAATTCTGAGTCGTGTTTAATGCTCGATCGTCCTAACGATGAAGTTTCGTTCGTCTTGAATCAAAGAGTTATATTTGTTCAATGAAGGTGTTAATGGTTCATTTAAGGTTAAAAGGAAATGGTTGGTAAGGTATTTTGGCTAAGAAAGAAAGAAATCAAATATTAAAGGTATGGAATTTTCGGTTTAAGGTGAAATGGAAAGAAAGGCTTAAAAACAAGAATGAACCAACACTAAGGAAAATGTTGACCCGAATCTTATATGTCTTTAAGGTGGATGAAACGGATGTAAAAGGACCTCGACCCACTATCTATCAAAGATAGGAATCTCGGTATCAAATGAACGCCACACTTTGGGTTGAAAGTGATAAGTTCGATTTTTGCAAAGAGCAAGGTTGACGCCACTAACTAATAGATAAGCCAACGAGTCTTTGGACAAAATTCAAGAGAAGAGTTCTCTCAACAAATTGACAGCATTTCATTAAGGTTCAAAAAAAAAGTCCTTTTCAAAATGAATTTAACAACTATTTATAAACAAAGACTGAGCTAGCCGAATAGTCACATGAATTCTTAAGTATTAAGCAAATGAGTTCCTTTAATGTCAATGGATAGGTTCGGCTGAATGGGGAGCTCCAATAGTCATCTTCTAGATGGATAATTGAACTTGGAACTTGAGTAAATACATGGCAGCAGCTACATTCGGTTGATGTGCTTAAAGGAGTTCATTTAATTGGCAACCATTGCTGAAAAATTACCAGCAATTAAGGAGATGTTGAGTAGTCACTTCAAGTGTGAAAACCAAGTTTTGAAGAGTCCTTGAATATGAACACCTTGAACCGAACAGCCAAGATGTATCCAAGAATGTGAAAGCAATAAATTAATTTGAATGGTCACTTAGGAAACTTCAAACAATGACCAACTTCATTTTCCCATTCATGCATGTGCCGTCCCCTTCATGTACCTCCTTTTAATACCTTTCATGCACCAAGGACGTTCATGGGTAATGTACCTGCAGCAACATTCATCAAATCAATCAAATACATGTTTAGACACATTAAATTAACACTAAAATTCTGCACATTAAATTCGCAGCCTTAGGACATAATTAAAACAAGGAATAAAGTTGACACATTAAAACATGCATAAAACATATTTATAGGCTGTAGGAATTAATATGACTTAATAACATGTAAGAAAAACATATTTAACATGCTTATTTAAATTCGTCCAGATTTAAGACCAATTAAACAACAAAAATTAATTGAGCTGTAATAAACTAATTAAATGACGCAAATAATTAGTTCAGCGACTATAATAAAGGTCTTAAAGATATTGAGCTGAAATTGAGCTGGTTCGAGCTCATTGAACTTGAAGGAGCTGGAAATGAGCGAAATGAAGCTCCACAAAAATAAAATTGAGCTACGTCCAGCTTGTAAAAACGACGAGCCTCGCTTGTAGGCTGAAACAATAGCCGTTCCCGGGGGCGGGTCGTATCACCATTTATCAATGCTTTAGTGGAAAGATAGAAATTGAGACACACCAATTCCATTTTTCCTGGTATAAGTGTACAACTACAGTCGGAGATGTTGATTTACAACCTGATTTATAGGTCGAAGGGGTTTTGTATTTTGAGCAGTGTTAGAAAGGTTTCGTACCAATCGTATAATCATAAGCGCGTGAATACTGACTATTCTTTTTGATATTCGAATGGGGATTTCAGTGTCATAATCACAATAAGTTTCGCTATAAGATGGACGGCTATTGACCTTGACTTACATAAAACCTTTGGAGCCAAGTGAACTGGCCTTTGATTAATTCTCGCCCCTTAATATATATATATATATATATATATATATATATATTTTGATATTAAAATTTTTTTTGGCTTAATTAGTTACCTAAAATATCCAAATATTATAATTTTAGTCCAATTTTGAATGGACAAAAGAAAAAAAAAGAAGCAATCACATAGCTTCAAAAAAAAAAAAAGAAGCAATCACATAGCTTCACGTAGCATTATATTGTAAAAATACATTATTTGTTAAAAAATTTAGAAAAATAGAAATAGATATATAAAAAATTAGGAAAAAATATATAAGCTATAAAAATAGAAAGAATTTATAAACTTTTTGCTAACCATTATTAACTGTTTTTCTTAATTACTTTTTGTTAAAAAAAATCATCTTCGACAAAGCCATGCCCAAAAGCTAATTTACCACGTGCTTATGTAAAACTCCAAAGCCTTAAGCCTATTGAAGATTAAAGGTAAGTACACGTAAACCAAATTTCCATTACATTGTTTCATTTCATTCCATGGCAAAGGTGAAGATAGTATTCATCACGACCCCAAATTCCAACCGAGTTTTCTCGTGCTAATGTAGTCCCGGAAGACCATTTCACAATCTCCGCCGTCTTCCTCCTTTCTCTCCCATCGACCATCTCCAAAGGTTAAAAGCAACCAAAATTTCCACTACAAAAAACCCAATCCCTGAAATACATTGTCGATCCGTTAATGGACACAAAAATTTGATATTCATTTGCTTGAAATGGTGCTGGGGTTGGGGATTCGGGGGTTGGCTTGTTTGATGTTAAGTGCAGCTAAAAAGATAAACAAAAGAAGAGGGTAAAAGTAATTAATAGTAATATATTTAATCTTTTTAATAAAATTAAAATTATATTATGAAATGAAAAAAAGGACTGGCTTATAATCTAATTGGGCATCGGTTTTTCTTTAACGTAGTTTTAAAATTGGATGGGATATTTTAGGTACTTAATCAGAATAAAAAATAGATATTAAAGTGAAAAATAAATATATTTCAAAAATTAAATCGTAAATTAAATATTAATAAACACTAATTTGACCAAAAAAGCCCCGCTGAATATGAAATTTTACACAAACATATGTACAAATTGTTAGTTCTTGCTAATCCTTAACCAACTCAAAATAGGTTAATGAATATGTAATTAATAAACTAAACTAAATAATCAAATGAAGTTTGCATGTTGAGATATGACTATAGTCTAATTTTATATCTCTTAATAATAATAGTTGAATTCAAAGATTTAGAAATAAAGTCCACTATTATTTTTTCTAATCATTTTTAGTTAAATAAAATATATATTTATTACTCCTTAATATGATTATGAACTAGTTAATGTCAAATAATACGTGTTCATGTTTTCTATTAGATAAATTGTTAGAATTTACAACTACAAAAAGTAAAATTCAATTCACCTAAGAGTTTAGAATTGATTCACTTTAAATAGAGAGTCGTTTTTAATAGTTGAGGTATGACAGAGTAGGGTGGTCTTCAGGGGCGAAACAGAACAATCTTTTAGGGATCGAAATTAAATTATAATTTTTACGATAGAAAAATTGTAATTTTACTATTTTAATGTACTATATCTTTATAATTTTTAAAGGATTAAATCAAATTTTTATATTTTTAAGGAATCAAAATATAATTTTACTTTTATTAATTTAAATTTTTAAAAGTTTTAACAGACCATACCAAAAGAAAATTCATTTTAAGGACTCAACACTTGTGATTTTTTTAAGAACATTGATATGGAGTAGTTCCAGTATTTACTGGCCTTACCTCTTAATATTAAAAATTACTACTCTGATAATACTAATATAATATATATATATATATTATAAAATGTAATGCTAATATCTTATTCAATAAATCTTAATGACATGTTTGATTTTGTAGAATAGAATATAGCAAGAATAGAATAGTTATTCGATGATAATGTAATAAATAAATAATAAGATTACGTAATTTGGTTCTCTAGAATGGAATAAATAAGTAATAATATTTTATTATTTGATGTTAAGGAATATGTAAGTGATAAGTATAAAATAATATTATTACCCTTCTTTAATTAAATAATTAATATTTTTATTATTTCTTAATTAATTAATTTTAATATAATTATATCTATTAATAAATTATAAAAGTATATTAATAGAAATATATTATTAGAAACTAAGATCGATAGATCTATAAATATTTTCATGAATTATAGTTAAAATAATTATTTTAATATAAAGTATATATCATTTGATATAAAATATTGATTTAATAAAATAAAATATATAATATTTATTATTAAAAATTAATATTATTTATTCATATCATAAAATAATGTTAAATATATTAACACATAAAACTAATTTATCTTAAGTAAAATATTCTATTTAAAACTAATAAATTTATTGGGATAAATCTCAAAATTATACTTGAACTTTGATTCAATATGCAATTTGATATATGAACTTTAATTTGGTGCAATTGTACACATGAAATTTTGATTATGGTTCAAATAGATAAATAAAACTTTAAATTTGATTTAATCAAACACATTTAAATAAATAAATAAATTTATGTTTATATTGAATAAATATAATTATATGGATATGCAATATACTGAACACAAAATGATGCTATATCAATAATTGTGTCAATAATTTGTGAGAATTGAATCAAAAATTTTGTGTAAAATTGTACGAAATCAAAATTCACATATAGTTTTGAAATTTATCTCTAAATTTATTATAAATAACTCATATTTTAATATATTATATTTTAAAAAGTATATAAAAGTAATATAAAAATATTTTTGTTATCTCTCGTTAGAAACACTTCTCGCTCCTTTCATTTTCTCCCCTTTCCTCCCATTGAATAATGTTCTTCATCCAAATAAAATTAAACCCAAAAACCACATTTATATTCAAATTTCGGGTACCGTCACCATCATACCCTACCAACTATCACTTCCTTGTATGGGAGATGAATGGATAATGTATATGTGACACTTAGCTTATGAGATATTGAGTAATTGATATATTACAAGAGTTAAATAGGAAAATGTGATGACATGAGAATATGTAATGATACGGATCAATCCAGGTACTCGTGATGAATTCAACAAGTGAAAGTTTATAAATTCATACGACGAGGAAGTGAAAGATTGTGAGTATATTGGGCCACGTAAACCCTAATTAGCGAATCAAGAATAACAATTTGAAAGTTTTAGTTTAGATGAAATTTTACAACTCTGTTTAATATGGTTAAAAGTGTATGTGTTCTGGCAATACTTCGTACCCTATTCCGGCATCGAATACAGGTAAGAGGTGTTACATAAGAGATGAACAAAGCTTCCCAAATCTTCAATGGTGAGGTTCAACCAAGAAGAAGAGAAAAAATGAGAAAAGTAAAGCTTTTGTTTCAATTTGTTTTATTAATTTTGAATAATTTACAAAATTACCATTAAACTCATTTTCTTTAAAATTTTCTTTAATTTTTTTCTTTAATTATTAATCCCATTATCGTCCACTACTAACTAATGAGGTCTAATTGCCTTATGGGTCCTACCACCTTTAATAATTAAGCTATTAAATCACTTAAATACCATAATTATTAAGTTTTGCACCTTTTACAAATTAATCATTTTTCTTTAATTAGCTATCTAAACGTTAATATTTTCGAACCATATTTTAATACGACTCTAATGAGTCTATAAATATTCAAAAAAAAATAATATTTATGAGTCGACACGATAGAAATTTGTGGCCCCGAACCACTGTTCTGTCACCATTGAAAATCAGGTTGTTACAAACCGTATCAGTCCCTGGTGCAGCATGAAGATCGATGTCAATCCCATGTACAGTCGATTGACTATCAACGTACGATATCAGAACCACCATACACGGCTCTTGAGCTCCATGTTCTTCACCTAATGGAGTGGGATCTTCAGTTTGCTCCACACCAGCTAACTTAGCAAACAACTGAATCAGTGCATTTTGGTCACTCCGATTCCCACGATAAAGAGCGACCATTGTCTCCACGTCTTCATTGTCTATAAGTTCTATCTCGGTGAATTTGATGAGATCTGTCAAAACTGGAAACTTGTAGAAAAATTTCTTGATCATTCTCCCACAAGGTCTAACAATTTTTGCACTAATCATTTCCTTAATATCATCAAATAAGACATTTCTATTAAATCCCAATACTATTTGTTGGCGACGTTCAAATATACATCCAACTGTTGTTGTCAAAATTACTCTACCAAAATAAACGATACGAAAAATTGATTATACATCTTCAATGTTAAATTTGTTAAAAAAGAAATAAAAATTCTCAATACAATTTAGAACAACAAAAAATTACTTAAATAAAAAATTTAATGAAAAAAGAAGACCAACATTATATCAATATACAAAACTTTTCATTCATAAGCTCAGATTTTTTCAGTTTTCATTTCGTACATGTACAACCATATTTACTCTCTTTTTTTTTTCACACTCTCTACTCTCTAATGTTTACTTTATCTTTACATTTAACCACTTAAACTCATTTCCACGTTTTCTTCCATCTTTGATTCTGTATCTTCCTCTGGAAAATTCTCTATATTAAATTCTGAATTCTCTTCAAATTCATCTTCTATAATCCAATTTGGGAATTTCCCAGGATCTTCTTCCTCTTCAATCTTTATAATGGATATTGAATTTATAAATTTTCTTGGTAATTTCCTAACAACTAATTTATCCATCCATGGCATGTCAAAGACATTTTGCTTCCTAGTCAACTTTTGTGAACCTACACTTTCTCTCGCTATTTTTCTTGCTCCATAAGAGATTATAAACTTCACGAAGTATATAACTATATTCCAATAAGTTCGTGGTACCAATGTCTTCCAAAGTTGGTATAAAATCATTTGATGCTCCTGTTCTATTAATGTCCCTCTAAGGGTCAAGTATTGCACTTTATTCTTTCTGATCAGTTCATGACCCTTCCATAACACTTTTTGCATCTTTTGATTTACAATAATAAGGTGTTAGACGATGTCTTCTTCTGATTTCATTTTATAATCTTACAATTCTTTCATCATCTTATCAACTTTCTCCCTTTGTGCTGAAGTTATTATCTCATCAGGCAATATCAGATTTATTGACATTTCTACCAAATCTATTACAGAAATTTTTGAATTTCAGTATTTATCTATTTTCCTCTAGTGTCACCACTAACCGACAATTAATTTATAATAGTTACTAACAAAATAACTTTAAAATAAATTAAAAGCAACCTAAAAATTACATTCATAATAAATCACAATAAACAAACTAAACAAATTACTAAAAAAATAATGTATAATAATTCCTAATTCATTCTATTTGAAAAAAACAAACAAACATACCTTATGCTTCCTCTTTAAAAAAACAAACAGATTTTTCTTCTTCTTTCTTTTCTCTTTTTTCATCTCCTTTCTTTCTTTCTTTCTTTCTTTATTCTCCATCTCTTCTTCTCTATTACTGTTTTTTTTACCGTTTCTCTTCTTCTTCTCTACAAAGGGGACCATGGTTATAAGGTCTTCCAAATCTGCTCCTTCCGGTGCCGCCTTCTAGGGAGGGGTCACCAATGCCACCTGTCAATGAGGCATGACTGGTGCCGCCTACCTATATAGCACCACCCTTTGTATTTTATGTTGTATTTCTGTATTTTAAAACTGGGTTTATACCAAACCCGTCATTTTGGGTGCCGCATATTAGTATGGCACAACCCATTAAAATACTGATTCTTTTTTTTAGAATAAAAAAGTTTATTTGTCAGAAAGAATAGGGTGGTGTTGCCTATGCACCACCCTGCACGCCACAAATGACCCATTTTCGTATATAATTGAGAATGCATACCATTTTCAATTTTAATTATTTACCAACTAACCTTACTAAATATACACCTTATACTAGCCCAAGTGTTTAACCATTCACCCATGACATAAATATATTTTATCTATTATTCCAGAATATAGATGTGCTACCCAAATCATAATTCACCTCACATAGTAACAGAGCTAATTTTTATCATTTGTCAAATAAATTACAAAACAAGTTATATAACAAAATATAGATACATTTTAAACCTCGCCAATAAACAAATTCTCATGGCATTAAATAATCATCACGCATCAAAGACAAACGTACTTGACATTTCCATCACATAAACCGAATTAATCAATGCAACCTCAATGATGTATTCATCCTTTTAACTTACTTAATCAAGCCAAATTATACCATCATCTCACACATAGAATGACCCACCTATCATACTTCGCAATTATGTCACTTAATAGACCAAATATACCTAACCTTTATCATCATGATCAATCCACAACCAAAATACATCCATATATCAAAATTACCACACACATATATATATACCATGACTAAATATCTTAAACATTTGATCAATTGCTTTTCGATACTGATACGAGTCACAAAGGCCCAACTCAAGCTCAAGAACGTGATGGGCTCAAATTACCACAAGGCCCAATAACGAGGTCAAAGGCCAAGCAAATGCGTATGAAACTAAATGGAACCATTCAAGACTTCATTAGCAAGGCCTTAGATGCGTATACAAAGGAAAAAGAAAATCAAGATTCACTTTCTTGTTTTCAAGAAAATCAAGAAACCGAATCTTGGTCCAATTTTGCTGTTTTGAGCGATTTCAAGAATCAAGAAAATCAAGATTTCAAATCTTGGAAATCTTGGTCCAAGAAACCGAATCTTGTAGCTAAGGCGCATTGGATCCCAGTTACGAGCATCAACGAACCAATTTCGGGAGAGAACGGATTACAAGTCCAAGTGCTTGAAGATACGGCCCAATAAGATGTTCCAAGCCCAACCAAGAAGTTTAAATTAGACTTAGTTGAAAATTAGGTCAAATTGTCAAACTGGCTCAATTTGTAAAATTTTAATTCTTTAAATACTTAGTTTTAATTTTTAGGCTTTATGAATAAATTTCCAAGAGGCCCATTTAAAAGCCTTGGATGACACTCTCTTGAAAGTTAAAATTAGGTTTTTTTTTAGTTTCCTAATAGGGCTAGGAAAGTAGTTAGGAGGCCTATATTTATGGCTTGGTCAGCCACCCTTATACATGAGATTGAAATTCAAATTTCTTTTGTGGAGTGAAAACTCTCTTTGAGTTTCTTCAAGAATTCTCTCTTGAGTTTTCTTTAGAAGTAGTTTTAACAATCTTTTTGATTGTGGGAGCCATCTTCAACCTTCTTCTTGCTGTGTTTTTACATTGGAGGGAAGATTAGAGCCGTTTGAAGGGAGTTGTGAAATCTTTCTTGATTTCAAGGCTTCTTAGGACTTTATCCATCTTTCTTGCTGTTTGTTCTTTTTTAATTATTTTTGTTTGTGTCGAATTGTTGATTAACTTGTTTTAATTGTTCTTGTTGCGTTTCCAGCCATTCCAAGCTTCAAGGATGTGTTTTGCAACCTTCTTTGGCATCAAGAAATGTTCTTTATTTAGCCTTTCTTGTCGCCCAAGTATAATTCTATTTCAATTTGGTTTTCTTGGTCTTTTGAGTTTAATTTTTCTATTTTCTGTTTTCGTTTCAGATCCAAGTGTCTATTGTTTTCGTAGGATTTTCCAGTGACTTGACAACTTGATCTTGGTCCTCGCGTAATCCCCTATTATTTGGTATCAAATTTTGGGCGTTTTGGGTGTTCTTGGTTGATTTCTAAACTGATTTCCTTAAAAAAACAACATATAGCAGTTTTTTACCCTTAAAAATTTTTGTAAAAAATTCGTTTGAGTAGGTAAACGTGGTCCAATTGGTCTGAAATTTTATATGCATATTTTTGACACTGTGATAGAATAAAAAAATATTTCCCACAAAAAAAATCAATAGAAAAAGTAAAAAAAAAAGATGAAATCAAATAAAAATTAAAAAAAAATATTCAGCGGGTTGATTTTAGTGCCAAAACTTTCCAGATCAAATATACAATATTTAAGGACATTCCAGTTTAAATTTCGTGATTTTTGGAGATTGGGAACACCTCGAACGAAGTTGTCAAGTTATTCCGCAGTTTTTCGGGTTTTCGAGTGTCAGTAATTTTTATTGATTCTTAGTTGTAGGTTTTCATTTCTTTTAATTTTGTTCTTCCTTTACACTATCTATCACCTTCTTGTTTCTTGTGTTAGTAGGATTTAAAAGTGTGCACAATTCTTCCTCGGTGTGACACAATTCAATTGGTGTCTCGTCACTTTTTAGACTCCTAGTGCAATCAAGATTCTTTGGTAGTTACGGTTCATACACTTTCTAATTGATTGATATAGACTCTACTAAAGAACTCACAAGACTGAATTCTACCTCTTTGAGAATTTGATTTTCCTTTTTGAGTGATTAACGGTGAGGTTTGTTAATTTTTGAGTGTTGAGGTTTGTTTTGTAGGTACGCCAAAAAAAAAGATGCCTAGAATTGGTCAAGTCGTTAATTTTTTAGATTTGAGGACGAATCTTTTTGAGGAAGGGGGGAATGATACGAGTCACAAAGGCCCAACTCAAGCTCAAGAACGTGATGGGCTCAATTTAACACAAGGCCCAATAACGAGGTCAAAGGCCAGGCAAATGCGTATGAAACTAAATGGAACCATTCAAGACTTCATTAGCAAGGCCTTAGATGCGTATACAAAGGAAAAAGAAAATCAAGATTCACTTTCTTGTTTTCAAGAAAATCAAGAAACCAAATCTTGGTCCAATTTTGCTGTTTTGAGCGATTTCAAGAATCAAGAAAATCAAGATTTCAAATCTTGGAAATCTTGGTCCAAGAAACCGAATCTTGCAGCTAAGGCGCATTGAATCCCAGTTACGAGCATCAACAAACCAATTTTGGGAGAGAACGGATTACAAGTCCAAGTGCTTGAAGATACGGCCCAATAAGATGTTCCAAGCCCAACCAAGAAGTTTAAATTAGACTTAGGTGAAACTCAGGTTAAATTGTCAAAGTGGCCCAATTTGTAAAATTTTAATTCTTTAAATACTTAGTTTTAATTTTTAGGCTTTATGAATAAATTTCTATGTAAAAATTCAGTCCAAGAGGCCCATTTAAAAGCCTTGGACGACACTCTTCATGAAAGTCAAAATTAGGTTTTTTTTAGTTTCCTAATAGGGCTAGGAAAGTAGTTAGGAGGCCTATATATATGGCTTGGCCAGCCACCCTTATACATGAGATTGAAATTCAAATTTTTTTTGTGGAGTGAAAACTCTCTTTGAGTTTCTACAAGAATTCGTTCTTGAGTTTTATTTAGAAGTAGTTTTAACAATCTTTTTGATTGCGGGAGCCATCTTCAACCTTCTTCTTACCGTGTTTTTACATTGGAGGGAAGATTAGAGCCGTTTGAAGGGAGTTGTGAAATCTTTCTTGATTTCAAGGCTTCTTAGGACTTTATCCATCTTTCTTGCTATTTGTTCTTCTTTAATTATTTTTGTTTATGTCGAATTATTGATTAACTTGTTTTAATTGTTCTTGTTGTGTTTCCAGCCATTCCAAGCTTCAAGGATCTATTTTGCAACCTTCTTTAGCATCAAGAAATGTTCTTTATTCAGCCTTTCTTACTGCCCAAGTATCATTCTATTTCAATTTGGTTTTCTTGGTCTTTTGAGTTTAATTTTTCTGTTTTCTGTTTTCGTTTCAGATCCAAGTGTCTATCGTTTTCGTAGGATTTTCCCGTGACTTGACAACTCGATCTTGGTCCGCGCGCAACCCTCTATCAAATACCGTAATAATCCTTTCAATACCAATACGTATTTACCATTCAATTTACCATTGACCGATTATAACCGAGCATATAACCATTTATACAAAATTCATTCATATATTTTATTGTCCTTCTCCTCCTCTCCATTCCACATCCTTAATTTATATAACACGCTTAATAACATTATACTTAATTTCATTACTCACTTATATGTAAATTTAAAGCTTCCCATCTGCGTCAGAGTCACTTAATTATTTTATTTTGGAGCTACGGAGCTCCAAATTAAAATCCGTTAATTTTCCCTGAACCTAGATTCATATATCTTTTTACCATAAAAATTTTAGAATTTTTGACTTAGCCAATAAGTACAATTTATTCTTTAAAGTTTCCCCTGTTGCACTGCTCGATAGTTCTAACCTCTCTTCACTAAAAATTGATTATCTCATTGTACAAAACTCAAATGGTATTTTTGCTTATTTCTCATGAAAACAGAATTGTTCAGGATTCTAAAAATATAAAGTTTAACCCATAATTAATTTTGTACAATTTTTAATGATTTTCTAAAGTCAGAACAGGGGATTCTGAAATTATTCTTCCTCTTTCTTACAAAATTTATTATATCTCATGATTTACAATTCCATTGCTTACACCGTTCTCCTATGAGAAACTAGACTTAATAAGCTTTAATTTCATAATTAACTCATCTTCTAATTCAATTCCCACGATTTTTGGTCATTTTTCAAAGTTGGCACACTGCTGCTGCCCAAAACTGTTTTAGTGCAATATATTATTACCATTTTGACCCTAAACTTTTAACACATGAGACTTTCATCCCTAAGCTCGAAAAATGAAATTCTGTCAATTTAACCCTTGATCCAAGCCTAATAATTCTCATACATATCAATAACAGACCATGGATTTCTTAAAATTTCAAAAATTTTCCACAAATTCAATACTTTTCACTTTAATCCCTAAAACATATTTTCATCCAAAATTCTTTAATAAAACACCTTTAAACATCCATTAACATCTTAATTTCATCACCAAATAACAAAAATCATACAAAATTATCAATGGTATCTTCCAAAACTTTCAACAAAATCAAAAACTAATAGAATACTAAGTTGGACCTAATTGTAAAAATCCAAAAATATAAAAAATTTCAAGGGAAAAACAAGAATTGAACTTACTTGAAGCTAAAATATGAAAGACCAGCTCTCAACCCTTTTCCATGGCTATTTTCCACCAAAATTTCAAGAAGAAATGGTCTTCAAATCCTTAAAATAAATTTTGGCCACATAAACTTTATTGTAATTCCAATTTTGTCCTTAAATACATAAAAATCTTTGATTTTTTTAACAGTATGTCACCTTAGCCACTTAAATTGATCCATTTTATCTTTTAGTTCTTCCTTATTTAATTTTTAGGCTATTTAATCATTTTAGCAAGTTTTGCATCTTTTCAATTTAGTTCTTTTTAATTAATTGACGACCAAAACGTCAAAATTTTCTGATGAAACTTGAATACTAACTCAATGGCACTCCATAAATATTTATAAAATATTTATGGGTCGGCTTATGGATTCGAGGTCTCGATACCTCATTTTAGACCCGATTTACCTATTAAATTCTTTTTAAATCACAAAATTCACTAATTCAAAAATTCTTCTAAATTCACATTTGACCCATAATTATTAATTTATTAAATTTTCAAGCTTACTTGTCGGATTTAGTGATCCCAAATCCTTGTTTCCGATACCACTGAAAATTGGGTTGTTACATCTTATCTTTGCATGGTATGAATATTTACTCATTTCCTTGTAATTTTTATGTTTTTGAGATCATTACAACTAGGTCCAGCTAGCTCGTACCTTTGTTTTTTATTCTGTTAAAAATTTTGGAAGTTTCCATTGATGAATATTTAATTTTTTAATGAATACCATGTATTTTAACCTTTGATTGTGTTGTTTGATGATTTTGTAAAGTGATTGTTGCTAGATTTTAATTTTAGGATTAAATTGTGAAAATGACAAAATTTTAGGGTTTAATAGTGAATTTAATGTTAATTAGGAACTGTTGAAGGTCCTAGTTTATTTGGATAGAATTTTATTTGAGAAAATGGTTAATTTGATGGATTTTGGGTTAAGGGATTAAATTGCAAAAATTGTAAAAGTTTAGGTATTTGTGTAAATTTGAAAAATAAAAGGGTATTGATTGTAAAATGGATTGGATACTGTGGGAAAAGAAAAATAGTAGAAAAATTTAGTCCGTAAGTTCGTATGGTTAAATTTTAACATTTATATGAATTGATGAATGGTATAACATGATATGAAATACATATATTCAATTGTTGAAAATGAATTTTTATTTGAGATATGATATTGAATTTGATAGCTCGTACTGGATCAAACGCGGAATAGAGTACAGTTGTGATATGGTATGTTGTAGGGGGATTAGACTAAAGATATTTTGGAGGGTTGTATATATTTATTTCTCGAGTAAATCAAGGTTCAGCATTTGTTGCGAATTCTCGTGTTATATTCCCTGTTTGGTGTGTTACGATTGGATTAGCTCTTATGAGCATTGGTGTGTTATGGTTAGGTTATCTCTCATGAGCATTGGAGTGTTACGGTTGAATTAGCTCTTATGAGCATAGGCGTGTTACAATTGGATTAGCTCTCATGAGCATTGGCGTGTTACGGTTGGACTAGCTCTTATGAGCATCGGCGTGTTATGGTTGGATTGACAATATACTCTTATCCATAATTTGTTCTTTGAATTGAAATCTCGATAAGGAAGTTTATTTAATGAATTTGATAAATTTGCTATTCATGTGATTATTAAATTGTATGTATGTTATTTATCGGTTAAGATTTTGAATGAGAGGAAACCTTTGTGGTTGAGTTATTGTTGTTTAAATTGTTTTATTTGCTTCGGTAAGATTTATCATTTTAGTACGTCAAACTTACTAAGCTTCTTAAATCTTAATTGTGTTAATCTTTGTTTTTGTAGATACTCGGAAGGTTGGACGATCGGACCGGCACTCAAGTCACACTATCCAGCTTAATTTCGGTAGTTTTTGGAACGTTATTTTCAGTTTATATGGCATGTATTAGGAGTGTATGTCTTTATAAGTGGTTTGGATGTGTGTATGTTAAGTGTGACTTATGTTCATTTGGTTAACTATAAGACATATGTGAATGAAGTAGATGTTACAATGCAAATAGAAATGGTATGTGTTATTGATATGTTTATTTGAAGTACATATGATAGGTGCATTGGTTAAGTGTGGATTTGATGAATTGATAATTTGTGTTTGAGCTTTCATATTGATGTACAATTGTATTTACTTGTGGTACCAGTGAGGGTACATTGGTTAGACACTTAATAGGTTAACTTAGTATATTTTTGGCTCGATTAATGTCATATTAAGAAGGTATGTTTGAATGTTTGAAAATGAGGTACCTTGTATGGCATATTGGTTGAATGATCTTAGACTTTTAAATTGATCATTTTATATAGGTTTTGGTCAGGTTTTGATGCATGGATGGTATGTACAATAGGCCATTAAATGATTGCATGATTTGGTATTGCGAATGGCTTGAATTTGGACAATTTTGTGTCCACACGGCCTGAGACACGGGCGTGTGTCTTAGCCGTGTGTGACACACGGCCCTGCGACACGGTCGTGTGTCCCCTGTAGGTTTAATGGTATCTTTTCGAAAGTTACACAACCTAGCACATGGCCTGACACATGGGCATGTGAGGCCATTTCGAAGGTTACACGGTCAGGCACACAAGTGTGTGGCTTGGCCGTGTGACACAAGTAAGAGAGTTACACGGGCATAGACACGAGCAGTAACATGGCCGTGTGTCCCTATTTCGAAAGTCACACGGTCTGGGACACGGGCGTGTGTCTCATTTGTGTGAGTCACAAAGCCGTGTGACCCCTGTAGTCCAAATTTTTCAACTTTTTCTTAAACTTTCCAAATGTTTCTGATTTAGTCCCGGATTGTTTCTATAGTTTTTTTATGGCCTTAAGGGCTCAATTAAGGGGCATTGTGAATGTATTTTAATGAAATTAGATATGTTTGCATTGATGTATGAATTAAATGGTTTACTATTTCGTTTGTTCAAGAATGCCCCGTAACCTTATTCCAGCGACAAATATGGGTTAGGGGTGTTACAACATTGGTGATGATGGATACAATAGTAGTGATCCTTCTGATCACAAGGTTGGTAGTGATAGTGATCCCGATGTGGACGAGGTCTCAAATGATATTGACGACGAAGGCATGAATGACGATGGAAACATCAACTTATCTTCAGTTGAAAACCAGATTCGACGTATTGTGATACACAATAATCCTGAGGCACGCATGTTGCTCATAGACCCTGATGCAGTGCACGCATACGAGTCCCTGGGGTATCCTGATATACTACCTGCTCACAAGCTGGCCATAGATTTTGATCTTAAGGAGTTGTTTGTGGGCCAGAAATTCAAAAGCAAGGAAGAGTGTGTATTTGCCATTAAGTGATATAGCATGAATGTGTCAGTGGACTACAAAGTCACTATGTCTAAATGGACATTATATATTGAGGAGTGTTGGAGGTCGATGGAAGATTGCAATTGGCAGGTACGAGCCGTATTTATCCAGAAGTCGTAGATGTGAGAGATACGAAAATTTGTTGGGCCTCACATATGCACTTCAACACGTATGATAGAAGATCACCGTAAACTTGATTCCAAAACTATCTAGACATCAAGCTAATGGTGAATGACATGCCGACCATTAAAGTTTTAGTACAGATTGCTGAAATGCTAGCACGATTTCAATATCGAGTATCATACCGAAAAGCATGGATAGCTAATTAGATCGCAATAGAGCAATAGTACAGAGATTTTGATGTGTCGTACAATGAGCTAAAAGGGTGGATAGTCACTATGCGGGACTATATGCTGGGGACTGTCATTGTACGAAGATTTCCAAGTTTGTTGTAATGCATCTAATTTAAATTACAAAATTTGTTCCAACGAATCTCAATTAAATAAATACAAAGCTTGTTCCAGTACATGTTATTTAAAATTACAAATTTTATATTTTTGCATTTATATTTTACTATATTTAAATAAATACAAATCTTTTGACTATTTAAATTGCAGAAACCCCTAAAATTGATGGTTTGATGGTATGGTCCTTGGGGTATATTTTTGTGGTGGTTAGCGTTCATGTTGCGGATAATCGTAGTGAACAACATTCTCTTCACCCGAACCTGGGGTGTGCTAAACATAGAAGAAAAATCATATGCCGTAAATGTCATCGATGAACTTGGGCTGAAAGGAGTGGAGTACTAAGGTTGTAATGGGCTAGTAGGTGTTGAGTACTATTGTGGTAGTATGCTGAAGATATCAAACTCTGAATGATATCCGTGTCTTGACAAGCCTGGGAAATAATCATCGACCCCCAAGTCCAGATGATAAGAACTATCCTCAAAATGTGGCTCTGGGTCTGGCTCGAGCTCGGACGATGGCTCTGACTTTGGTGCAGGAGACAGATGTGGTAGGGGATGGGACAGTTGCCCAAGTTGTGTCACGTGTGAAGAGACTATCACCAACTACCCACCAAATAAATATGGTTTCCCCATCTCAAAGTACCACTTTATGTACTGTAACGAGGGTTGTAGATTGAAACAACGATCCATCTGAGGTATCTACCCCATCCTATTGTTCCACACTATAATATATTGTTGATGTGCTACTGCCTAATTATTTCCATGTTTCCCCTCTTATTAATCTCGTGGGTGTCCCCAACTATACTGGTAGGGTCGAGATATACTGTATGTAGCCGAATTGTTGAAATACTCGATCCCTATGATACCACTCTACTGTCTAGAAATTTATAATGGGTGCGTTAATGCACCATAGGTCTGAGTGGATATAGGCAGACGAGGGAATAACAACAGCAGTTTCTGGGAAAGAATAGGGCATCCAGATGAATTGTACAATTAATAACATGATTATATTAGCATGGGTCGAGTAAGATACGGTAATAAAATATCACGAATATGGGAATAACTTACCCCCTCTTCTGCATGATTCTCAATCATTAGACGATATATCGAAACCGTGTATGACCTCCCAATACCCAGATTAGTACTTCATCTACAAAAAAAAACCACTTGTTAGAATAATATCATTATGTAAAAATGTCAAATAATTGCTATAATGGGTAAAATTTTATCACTTATTCACTAGTAGAAATACATATGCTTGCTGAGTAACCGATGCCAAGAATGACAACTGGTAAAATGCCCAAGATTGGAGCAATATGAGGCATCCACCTATGTCCATAGCAAAAGGATTTTTTGTCTGAAAAAGTTCATGATACAACATAGCTAGCACTGCGGACCCCTGACTATACGAACGGATGTTATGTAAATCATATAATAGGGGAAAGTACATCAAGTGGACGTTGTTGTTGTTTGCATCCAACATGAGTACATTCCCTATGATGTGCATAATGTATGCTCGAATGATGTACTCCCGTTCAGTGGCAGTACTTGGTAAATGCTCAAAATTGGCCTTTATCCATGAAAACCTCAAACCTGTAAATTTTCCCATACTAGGCGAGCGTCCAAGTAAGTTATAGCAAAAGGCAGTCGACTCAGAGATCAAACTTATACTCGTGACCGTACTCCCGTCGATGGGGAGCCCAAGTTGAACTGTAACATCCTATAGAGTGATGGTGCACTCCCTACATGACAAATGAAATATGTGGTTCTTTGGGCGCCATCGCTTGACAAAAGTGGATATTAAGTCGTACCACAAATCAAACGTCTGGATCAATGCTGTAACCTCCCAAACCCGGCCTAGACATTATGGCTATATTGAGAAGGCTACATTAGCCACCGAAATGGCTAAGCTAACTTACATTACTTTTTAAGACTTTAAATAAACTAATTTTAGCGAAAATTGTTGTTGTACTTTGAGTTAGCTTAAAAGCATTCATTCATTAGGTCGTGTATGCTTAGGATTCATTTTATTGTTGATAGTGTTGTTTTAGAAAAACCGTTTGCTTTTCACTTTTCTTTAAAAAAAACTCGAAGTTAAACTAATGCAGCGAAAAAACTATTTTTCAAGTCATTTTAGAAAATTAGTTGCCTTCTCGATTTGTTTTTCAAAAATAATTCCTTTACAATGTAGTGGAAACTAGGGAACAGTATCACATTTTACTTAAGCCCAATATCATGCAATATTCAGTTATTATGCTTGAGTAATCCATGCAGCAAAAATCCCCAAAAGAAAAGTTACCAAGCCACAGACAAAAAATAATTAAAAATTACAAGCCAAAACCAATAAAGACTTAATAATACTTAATTAAAATAATAATAATTCGAGATCCTAATTTTGAGGTTTACCTAAAAAGTTAAACACTATTGGGGGTGAGCTTATGAAAAGCTCAATGTGATTCGAATAATTATTTAAAGGGGCAAAAGTATCAAATACAGTGAAACATATTAGCATTAATAGAAGAAAACATAACTATCATAGGAATTTCATGTCATTACATAGCCATTATGAATTTGATGTCAAACAGTGTATGAGTATAGGTCATCATTCATTCGAGTAACAATCATTAATTTCGATACCATTCAATACAACAAAATACATTGCGTAGCATAAATCAATAACATTCGAATATGTCGTGCACATGATGCAATACAAAAAGGCTCCTACCCATACCATCAGCTACACACCACGAGTTCCCCAGAACCTATCTGCCAAACTCCAAAACATTATGAGCATACCTCGATGTGGTAAAACCACCGAATAATCAATAATGCAGAAACTCTATCTGATATCAAATAGTGCGATACAATCACCAATAACGTATAATATGCGATAAAATCACCAATCCCCTCTGTACTCCAAGTGCAGTGCACTGACTACGAATAATACAGATTTAATATGTCATCGGCACTCCACGAAACTCCTCCATCAACCACAAAATCCCAACCTAATGCTTATGCAATATATTGCACAATCTCATAGATAATCATATCTCAATACTTTTCACATTCATTTCACATGCTCAGCATGTCCCAAATAATCACGTACTTTCAGTAAATGGAAATAGTAATTCAATCTTTCAAATTACCATTGTGTTGGTATCAATCAATATCGTTCAATTTCATATACTTTACAGATTTTCATTGTGCATAAATAACAACCTTTTCAGGATACAATATAACAAATTTCTCATGACTTTAAATCATAAATAAGCTTAATATCTCAACACATTATATCATTCAATCAAAGATTCTCATATCTTATAACTCAAATATGCAATTACAAACTCAATCAAACATCCATACTATCAAACTCGCAATTTTGCCAACATGCCAATCTTTTAAGGCTTGAAACATACTTGGTTCGACCATTCACAAAATCACTAATTTGGCTATTAAGAAAATGCAATCAGTAAGATAATTTATCATATATAACATGATATTTAACATTTTCAAACAATTTTATGAGTTTAGGACCCACACCTTATTTTTCGCTTCCTCGCAGCACACTAGCGAATATTCCAATTTTCCTTAATAATTCCTTGAACGAGCCTATACCAAAATTTAGTATAAATTCAATAAATTTACCATTAAACCAGACCCTAAAAACCCACTTATGAGTTTAAACCAATCGTTGAAATCATAACTATTTTATGAATCCAAACTAGTTAGATTCCTTACACTGTATTGATGCAAATCGTACGTACAATCGTTCTTCACCTTTACGGATGATTTGAGGTGTTTGGGTCAGCACCTAATTCAATAATATACTGGAAAATAAATAGCTAATTAATTATTAAATTCCTTCATTTAATCAATTCATAACCTTTACCCAACAACTATGTCGAAATAACAAACTAGTTACCCTTAATTACAATTACGCTTCACGATTTGTGGAATCCGAATAACCAATCGATCAAGAAAGTTTTTCCCTAATTGAAATGGGGTTAAACACTGATTAGAAAGGTTCAAGAACTTAAATTAATGCTGGAAAAATATAGGCAGGAACCAAGAAACAAAACAACCTCCTTTCTTGCACATAGGCGCACGCACCACCACCCATGGTGGCCAAAATTGGGGCTGAATTTTAAAATGATTTGATATCTCATTAAATTATAGAAAAATACCTTTAAAATAATTTAAAATCCCCACAATTCTAGATCTATAAATTTAGGTTTTTAATGGATAATATTAATTAAGAAATTGAAGAGAGAAGAGACCTTACCCAAGCTAGTCGAGAGAAACGACAATGGCACTTTCTTGGCAATGTTCGAAATCGATCTTTGAGTTCAAGATTTTAGATTTGGGGCGTATTTTAATTAGGAAAAATGGTAGAAATATGGTGGAGAATATGTTAACAAATCTTGTGGCAAAAAGAAAAAAGAAAAAGAAAGAAAGAGATGGTAAAACTAGGTGTAGGCGACGACAACAATGGAGGAAAAGAAAAAAAATAAAATCAAAGAGAAAGAAAGGAGGAGAGGAGCGACTAGGGAAATGAAGAGGATGATTAAAGGCTGGTTATTAGTAAAAAAATTAATATTTATACCTAGGTTAACTAAGCTTGGATGGCCCACACATTAAAACAAGGGGTTTTTGTCAAAAGAATTAAATTATTTGCATGGGAAGGGAATTGAAGTTAGGACCTCAAGGATCAATTCATTAATGTTTAACCATCAAACCAATAACTAATTCTTGATATAATTTGAAATATTTATTTAAAAAAAAAACAAGGCATGTCACATACTAGAGTTTGAGGCAAAATTTGCAAAATAATAATAATGATGTGAGAGAAGGGATTTGAACTTGGGTTTCAAGAAATGTTACATTAACACTTAACCAACAAACCAATACCTCATTTATTTCCTAAAAATGCATAGATAATTTAAAAAAAATTAAGGCATGATCACTCTCTATCGATTCACAAACTCGATTCTATTAACCCCCGATTTTTGGGATTTTACAATTCTCCCATCCTTAAGGAAATTTCGTCCTCAAAATTGTCTTGGTCAGAAAATCTGTTACCCTTTTTTCCTTCAAACCAGGCCACCAAGCTTTTACTACGCAACTCTGATTCCAACACAATTCTAGACAATGCATCTCTTTAAATTCCCAACATATATTTTGCATATCTAATTAAGGAAATGTTACTAACATATTCCTCTACCCCAATTCCTAATTTTGATAGAAAATCTACTGGATTACGCTTACCACAATATCTAAAAATAGGAATCCTAGCTTATCTAACAATTTCTCCAGTAATAACTACTACAACCTTTCGTTGAGGTCTGACTCATCTGGCCCACTTTAAAGGTCACGGATTCGGTTTAGTGGAAGTAGACTCTCTTCTTTTCCAAATTTTGTTCTTTTCCTTTCTTTTGCACTCCAAGCGTTTAGTCTCTCCCTCCATATTAGTTCTTTCAACCATAATCTTGAAAACCTTTTCTAAAACTCCTAATATCACTTGGGACAGACAATGCATCATCCCCAACCTCTTTGTTTTTGCCTTTAGAAGTAGGCGTGATGCCGGTCTTCTTAGGGTTAGGCACAATTATTTGAGAAGAAAAATGACTCAAATTGGGTAGCTCGACGCTGAGCCCCATGATTCCTCATTATATAGTTGCTAATTATGTATCCTATGGTCTAAATTTTGATTTACAGTTTTAGAAAAAATAATCACTAGCTAACTTCAGTCAATTTTCAGTTTCCTATCTTGTTGTTTCAAAGAAAAATTAAATACTAACTATTTCAGTTCTATGTCTACAATAATACATCTCAAGTGTTTACCTATAATTCTTTGTGGCTTCTTTTTCCCAAATTTCCCTTTTTCATGTATGCATGCATGCATGCAGACTTACTTAAATAGATTTAAAAATTTAGTCCGAGGTTTTGAACCAAGGCTCTGATACAACTAAATGCAGCCTCCCAAACCCAGCCTAGACATTATGGCTAGATTGAGAAGGCTACATTAGCCATCGAAATGGTTAAGCTAACTTACGTTACTTTTTAAGACTTTAAATAAAGTCATTTTAGAGAAAATTGTAGTTGTACTTTGAGTTAGCTTAAAAGCATTCATTCATTCGGTCGTGTATGCTTAGGATTCATTTTATTGTTGACAGTGTTGTTTTAGAAAAACCATTTGGTTGTCGCTTTTCTTTAAAAAAAACTCGAAGTTAAACTAATGCAGCGGAAAAATCATTTTTCAAGTCATTTTGGAAAATTAATTGCCTTATCGATTTCTTTTTCAAAAAAGGTTCCTTTGCAATGTAGTGGAAACTAGAGAATAGTATCAAATTTTACTTAAGCCCGATATCATGCATTATCCAGTAATTATGCTTCAGTAATCCATGCATTCAAAAATCCCCAAAAGAAAAGTTACCAAGCCCCAGACTAGAAATAATTAAAAATTATAAGCCAAAATAAATAAATACTTAATAATAATTAATTAAAATAATAATCTGAGGTCCAAGTTGATTCTCTGAATGTTGAGTCCGGTCCTAATTTTGAGGTTTACCTGAAAAGTTAAACACTATTGGGGGTGAGATTATTAAAAGGATAGTGTGAGTCGAATAATTATTTAAACGGGCAAAACATCAAATACAGTGAAACATATTAGCATTAACAGAAGAAAATATAACCATCATCGTAATTTAATGTCATTACATAGGCATTGTCAATTTGATGTCAAACAGTGTATGAGTATAGGTCATCATTCATTCCTGTAACAATCATTAATTTTGATACCATTCAATACAAAAAAATACAATGCGTGGCATAAATCAATAACATTAGAATATGTCGTGCACATGATGCAATGCAAAAAGGTTCCCACCCATACCATTCGCTACACACCACGAGTTTCCTAGCACCCGTCTGCCAAACTCTAAAAGCATACCTTGATATGGTAAAACCACCGAATAATCAATAATGCAGAAATCTGTCAGATATCAAATAGTGCGATACAATCGCCAATAACATGTAATATACAATAAAATCACCAATCCCCTCAATACTCCAAGTGCAGTGCACTGACTACGAATAATACGGACTTAATATGCCACTCGTACTCCACGGAACTCCTCCTTCAACCATAAAATCATAACCCAATGCATATGCAATATGTCAAAATGTAACACCCCAAACCCGGCCCAGATGTTATGGCCAGATCTAGCGATGCCACATGATAGGGTGTTTGAAAATCGTGTCGTCGCGTTAAACCATTTCCATTGAATTCATTATCTTAATATCTTATTAGTTCCAAAATTGTGTTGCTCATTTAATCGACAGCTTCAAAATGTTATTCGTTTGCAGAAGCTTTTAAAATAGATTAAACAATTGCGGGTTTAGGAAAAACATTTGTTTCTTTTGAAAATCGAGGTTTCCAACTACTAGTATTTGTAATCCATAAGGTAAAGATAATTAAAACCCAAAACCAAAGTCTGAAAGTCCAATTACAACCCAAAAACTTAGCCAGTAAAAATAGAATAGAAATAAAACCAATTATCATAAATATGGGTTAAAAACCATGAAAGTCCAAAATCGTGGTCACCGCCGAGTCCTCCGTCGCAACAATCCGTCTAGATTTGGGGATTACTTGTGCACATTTAAACAAAAGGAGTGAGTTTACGAAAACTCAGTGTGTAATCCCACAGAAAACAAACAATAGAAAATCACAGTGCGTAGTTAAAGCAGTCCTAGACCTAAGCCCTTTTTTAGTATCAGTAACAATTTGGGTCTTAGCCCATCTCAGTACAGTATCAAATATGCAGTAGGGCCTTAGCCCATCATAGTATCAGTAGCAGTCATGTAGTATTCAGTAACAAAGTCCTACCCAACTATCCTCTACACACTATCTCTGTCCAACCCTACACTCTATGAGGGGATCAAATCAACCCACCCATCCCTACACTCCAGATAGTACTGAATATGGCACAAAACACTAATTTGCAACTGAGCTGCCAGTATGTTAGGCTAGAAAATCAAAAAAAAATTTGAGAAAAATAATTAGGGGTTAAAATTTACATGTTTAAATTATTAATGAGTCTATTTTCAATAGAAACAAATAGAAATATCATCCAAATTTTGTACTAAGAGATAATTAATTTTTAGCAAAGAAGGGACGAAGCTGTCAGACAGTAGAGCAGGGGTAAGTTTGAAGATTTTACTGTACTTATTGGCTGAACCAAAAATTATGAAAATTTTATGGTAGAAAGGTATTTGAGTCTAGCTTCAAAGACATCAAACGGATCTTAATTCAAAATTCTGTAGCTCAAGATATAAATAATTTAGTAACAGTGACTCAAGTAGATAGCTTTGAAGGAACGATAAGTAAATAGTGAAAACATATATGAATAGTTAACTAGCACGGGTTACATCAAAAATGGATCACTTGGCCAAGGCCAATTTGGGCCGAGTGGGCCACATGGGCGTGTGATCCCATTTTTCTAAAAAGTTTTGTAAGGTTGCACGGGTCGCCCAAGTCGACTGTGGACCTACTGTAGGGTTGGTAAGCTTTACTTAGACCCCTTATCTGTGTGATCTATATGTTTAATTTCTATACCGAGCATGACTTATGATATCTGAATGTATGTACTATTAATTGCATAATGGCATGACATATTTTTTATGTTGCATTACATCGTGGTGGGTTGATGATATTTGGATGAAGTGTCTGAAAGGCTATTAAGCCTGTTATCTAGCAGCTCAGCTGCAACCTTCTGATTATGTGCCGCATTTCGGTACAACATGGTGTGTAGGAATGAGTGGGTTGATTTAATCCCCACATGGTATGTAGGGTTGGATGGAGATGGTGTGTAGAGGCTGGTGGGTAGGATTCTGATTTACTGTACCTGTATTCTGTATCCGATATAGGCCAAGGCCCTAATGTATTCTGAGACTGTATCTGAATGGGCTAAGGCCCAAACTGATTTTGTGATGGGCATGGGCCCCAAACTGTATCTAACTGAATTCTGTGATTATCTGTATGCATGTTTTTCGTGGGTATTACACACTGAGTTTGCGAAAACTCACCCTTTTCTCAGTTTAATCTGTACAGGTAATCGCCAGACTTGACAGGTCGGTGCAGCAGAGAACTTGACGGTGGCCACACACTAAGGTTTTTCGTAAATAGAAATGAATTTCCCTAAATTAATTAGTTACAAAAGCTTCCACTAAGAGACAAGTTTTAAAGCAAATCAATTAGTTTTTTTTCGAATTAAATAAAAGCTAACTTACTGTAACGGTTTTTAAACTCGACAATCTCGTCTTCAAATCCCTTTCCATGTGACATCGCCAGATTCGGCCATAACGTCTAGGTCGGGTTTGGGGTATTATATTTAGTGGTATCAGAGCTGAGTTATAAAACTCGTTTGTGGATTTTGGGTTTTATAAAAATTGGGCTTTCGAAAAATTGATTGATTTTCAAATGATTAGAAATATTTTTACTAAACGAGTGGTACACTGAGTCTCCAGCGCCAATCCTATAAGTGTTCTGAACTATGATTTGTTTTAAACTGAAACTGTTATGGATAGTATATTCTGAAACTACTATGGTAGTAAACTATACTGAAAACACTTTAGTTAGTGTTGAAAATTGTAGAGAAATTGGAAACTGTAGTAAGACTGCGATTCGTGATAGCAAACTCTAAACTTTTGATACTGTTTTGCATAAAATATCTACTAATAGATATTGAAACTGTAACCGATTCATAAAACTGTTAACACAGATAAGCTACGGATTCTATGATAAGTGCACGAGGTATTCCCGGACGGGGTATTAGAGGCCGAGGTAGAGGCCGTAGAGGGGCTTGAGCGTCGTTAGGCAGCATGTTGAATCTAGATACGAACGAGACACTAATTTTACTTGCTACAGAGACTGGGTCCCATAAACGCATGACCGGGGATGACGCCTTGTCCCAGGCTATGTTGAGGATATTAGAGAGGGTCGCTGGGCCTAACATTGGATCTGGGGGTCGAGGGTCAGTTACGGAACGACTCTGGTCCAATGGGGCTGAGATATTCAAGGGTGTCACTAGAGTCACCCCTAGCGTGGCCGAGTACTGGATAGAGGCCATGGAAAGAATCATGGGCGATCTGGACTTTACCCCTGAACAGAAATTGAAATGGGTTATTTCCTTGCTTCGCAATGAAGCATACCAATGGTGGCTGACCGTTAAGGAGGGCACTCAGCCCGAACGACTGACTTGGGATTTCTATAAGTCTGCTTTTCAAGGTAAATATGTAGGGGCAAGCTACATTGACGCTAGAAGACGTGAGTTTCTGAATCTCACGCAAGGGGATTGTTCAGTGGCCGAGTATGAGGCCGAGTTTTTGAGATTGAGCCTCTATACGTGAGATATGGTGGCGACTGGATATGAGCAATGTGTCCACTTTGAGGATGGCCTCGGAGATAATTTGAGAGTTCTGATAGTCCCGTAGAGGTAGTGAGATCTTTCTGCCCTGGTCGAGAAGGTAAAAATCATCGAAGAAGATATAGAGGTAGTCATCATTGGAAAATATCAAACTACTTATCTAATGTGATCTCTGCATTGGTGGCATAAAAATTGGTTCGTAAGGGATGTGAGGCATTCTTGGCCTATGTAAGTTTTCGAATTCTGGGGACTCTACAGTTAAGGATATCAAAACGATAAAGGATGTTCCGAATGTCTCTCCTGAAGAGCTACCGAGTTTACCTCTGAATTGTGAAGTGGAGTTTAGATAGAGCTCCTTCCTGGTACAGCTCCAGTGTCTATCGCCCCCTATTGAATGGCACCGAAGGAGCTATCGGACCTTAAGGCTCAAATTCAGGAGTTATTGGATCGTGGATTCATCCGCCCTAGTGTGTCCCCTTGGGAAGCACTAGTACTATTTGTTAAGAAAAAAGATGGATCTATAAGAATGTGTATCGACTACTGATAACTAAATAAGTTGACTATTAAGAACAATTATCCACTTCTGAGGATTGATGATTTGTTTGACTAGTTCCGAGGGGCGTTTGTGTTCTCTAAAATTGACTTGCGTTTTGGGTATCATCAGTTGAGAGTTAAGGAGGCTGATGAGCATAAGACGACATTTAGGACTCGTTATGGTCAGTACGAGTTCCTAGTGATGCCATTTGGACTAACTAATACACCGGCAGCTTTCATGAATCTGATGAACCGAGTGTTTCATCCCTACCTGGATCGATTTGTAATGGTGTTCATCGATGACATATTGGTTTATTCGATGATTGAGGATGAGCATGACGAGCACCTTAGTATTGTTCTTCAGATTTTGAGGTAAAAACAGCTCTATGCTAAGTTTAGCAAGTGCGAGTTCTGGTTACGTGAAGTAACATTTATAGGATATGTAGTGTCTACTGAGTAGATTTGAGGTGATCCTTGAAAAATTGAGGCTGTATTGGACTTGAAGCAGCCTAAGAATGTGTTTGAGATCTGTAGCTTTTTAGGGCTAGCAAGTTATTACCGACGATTTGCGAAAGGATTTTCACTGATCGCAGCACCCTTGACTAAGCTGTTAAGTAAAGGTGTATCGTTTGACTGGACTAATGCGCAGCAAGAGAGCTTTGAGAAGCTTAAGACTGTATTGACTGAGGCTCCTGTTTTGGTACAGTCTTAACCTAAAAAGGAGTTCATGGTTTATAGTGATGCATCACATGTCGGTTTGGGATGTGTGTTGATGCAGGATGGTAAGGTGGTTGCATATGTATCTCGTCAGCTTAAGACACACGAGGTAAACTATCCAGTGCATGATTTGGAGTTGGCTTCGTAGTCTTTGCATTAAAAATCTAGAGGCATTATCTGTACGGTGAGAAGTGTATTATCTACACTGATCATAAGAGCCTCAAGTATCTCCTCACTTAGAAGGAGTTAAATCTTAGGCAGCATAGATGAGTTGAGCTGCTTAAGGATTATGATTGTACCATCAAGTACTATCCTGGCAAGGCCAATGTGGTGGTCGATGCGTTGAGCCGTAGGGCTATGACCAATTTGAGAGCGATGTTCGCTCGACTTAGCCTATTCGACGATGAAAGTCTGTTGGCAAAATTTCATGTCAAGCCAACATGTATTGAACAAATTCGAGGTAAACAGTTGGGGGATAAGTCTCTCAAGTTACATTTTCGTCAGGTTAAGAATGGTGGCACTACTGCTTTTGGGATAAATAGTGATGGGGTACTTTGTTTCCGCGGTCGGATTTGTGTACCGAATGATGAGGATTTAAGGCAATTGATTCTGAGAGAGGCGCATGGTAGTCCCTATACTATGCATCTTGGCGAGAATAAGATGCACCGAGAACTTCAGAAATTGTACTGTGGCCAAGGTTGAAGCGTGAGGTTACTGACTTCGTTGCTCACTGTTTGACTTGTCAGCAGGTTAAGGCTGAGCATCAGTTACCTTCAGGTTTGCTGTAGCTGGTTAAGATACCGTTATGGAAATGGGAGTGAGTAACAATGGGCTTTATTAGTGGGTTGCCTCTAACACCCACTAAAAAGGATTCTGTCTGGGTCATTGTGGATCAATAGACCAAGTCTGCTTACTTCATCCTGGTAAGGACAGACTTTTCTCTTCAAAAATTAGCTAAGCTCTACATATCGAAAATAGTGAGACTGCATAGGGTACCTATCTCAATCATTTCCGATCGGGATCTTCATTTCACATCTCGGTTCTGAAAGAAGCTTCATAAGGCTCTGAGTTTAAGATTAGACTTTAGTACTACTTTCCATCGTCAGACAGATGGTCAGTCGGAGAGGGTGATTCAGATACTGAAGGATATGTTGAGGAGTTGTGTTATTGATTTTAGAGGCAGTTGGGAGGAGTACTTGCCATTAGTGGAGTTTGCCTACAATAATAGCTTCCAGTCTAGCATCCAGATGGCACCTTACGAGGCACTGTACAGTTGTTAGTGCCGCACTCTTTTATGTTGGATTGAGTTAGGTGAGCAACGTGTTCTGGGTCCTGAGTTGGTCTCTGAGACAGAGGATAAAGTTAGATTAATTCGGGATCATTTGAAAGTGACTTTTGATAGGCAGAAATCGTATGCGGATTTGAAGAGGTGTGAGATTGAGTATTCTATCGGGGACTTAGTTTTTCTCAGGGTCTCGCTATGAAAAAAGGTTTTGAGGTTCGGTCGCAAGGGCAAGATTAGCCCTCGGTTTATTGGACCTTACGGCATTCTAAAACATGTGGGACCTGTCGCTTATCAGTTGGAGTTACCTCCGGATTTAAATCGCATTCATGATGTTTTTCACGTCTCGATGTTAAGGCGCTGCCACTCTGATCCCACGCATGTTGTTTCTGTTGAGGAGATTGAGGTTAGGCCAGACTTGACATTCGAGGAGGAGCCGGTTTAGATTCTGGAGCGTGATGTAAAGGTCCTTCAGAAAAAGTTTATTCCCTTAGTGAAGGTTCTATGGCATAATCATAGCACTGATGAGGCCACGTGGGAGCCTGAGGATGCGATGCATCAATAATATCCTCATCTTTTAAGGGGGTAGAGTTGTAACGCCACAAAATTTCTATTTTCATTATTGTGAAAAATATGACACAAATATCTGTCAACTTTAATCGTTCTGTGTTCTGGGAGTGTTTAGGAGGTCCTAAGTTCAAGCATTCGCTTGGGAAAATTTTGGTATTTTGAATGAATTAGGCATTACTCTTATTCAGTAGGCTTTTATTTGATTATTGGGTAAATTACATCAGACTGAGCCTGCTGGTCTGGTGGGTAAATGGTATTATTACGGTGGAGGTCTTGTGTTCGAATCTCTATGCAGGCAAGGGTTTTTTTTGCATAGATTTCGAGATAGAGTTGTGTAATAGGGGGATTCTGAGTAATAGATGTGTAGTGGGAATTAGGGGAGAAGATTAAGGGATTTGGGGGGTTATCGGGATTTTATTTTATTTTTTTCCCATAACCAAATTTTGACTCTCTTTTCCAAAAAAAATTCTACCGTCTATTCTTCTCCCTCTTCTCTTGCCGAAATTCTCTGAGTTTTTTTCTATCTTTCTCTTCTTTTTCTTCTTCTTGATTTTTCCGTAATCTATTTATTTTCCTTCGTTTTTGCACGTGATTAGTGCTCGATTAGTTTCGGTAAGTGTTTCTCTTCATTTCTGTCATGAATCTCTTAACGACTGAAGTGATAATATTTTTTTCTCTGCGATTTGGGCGTAAGGGGAGGCTCGGACTGGTGAATTCAGTGTTCTCGTCTTAACAATAGTTAAACGGAGGGTTATCGTTGGTGGTAAGTTGGGTTTATGTTCGTTCTTGGTTGTCAATTCCCTTGTAAATCCATTAAATTGATGTTGAGTATCTTGATTATAGGCTTTAGAGTGCTCAGGGACTGTTTTAGCATCAAATAAACCAGGTGTGTACCCAAAACGAAAAAAATATAGGATTGATGAAAAGCCGAAATTGTTTGCTGTTTGGACAGCAACAGTTGGCTAAATTTTAAAAATCACTATAAATTGTGGAAATCGAATTAGAGGATGAAAAATATATGGAATTAAATATTATTGAGTCTAGTTTCTCATAAAAGAAATGGTGTAAGTAATGAAATTGTAAATCGTGAGATATAATAAACTTTGTGAGACAAGGTCAAAATGAATTCGGGTTCCTCTATTCTGACTTTGGAAAATCATCAAAAATTGGAGAAAATAATTAGGGGTTGAAATTTACATGTTTAAATTATTAATGAATCTATTTTCAATAGAAACAAATGGAAACATCATCCAAATTTTTTACTAAGAGAAAATTATTTTTAAGCAGAAAAGGGACGAAGCTATCAGACAGCAGAATAGGGGTAAGTTTGAAGATTTTACTGTACTTATTGGCTGAACCAAAAATTATGAAAATTTAATGGTAGAAAGGTATTTGAGTCTAGTTTCAAAGACATCAAACGGATCTTAATTCAAAATTCTGTAGCTCAAGATATAAATAATTTAGTAACAGTGACTCAAGTAGACAGCTTTGAAGGAACGATAAGTAAATAGTGAAAACATATATGAATAGTTAACTAGCACTGGTTACATCAAAAATGGATCATGTGGCCAAGGCCAATTTGGGCCGAGTGGGCCACATGGGCGTGTGATCCCATTTTTCTAAAAAGTTCTGTAAGGTTGCACGGGTCATCCAAGTCGACTGTGGACCTACTGTAGGGTCGGTAAGCTTTACTTAGACCCCTTATATGTGTGATCTATCTATCTAATTTCTATACCGAGTATGACTTATGATATCTGAATGTATGTACTATTAATTGCATAATGGCATGACATATTTTGTATGTTGCGTTGCATCGGGGTGGGTTGATAATATTTGGAGGAAGTGTCTGAAAGGCTATTAAGTTTGTTATCTAGCAGCTCAGCTGCAGCCTTCTGATTATGTGCCGCATTTTGGTACAGTATGGTGTGTAGGGATTGGTGGGTTGATTTAATCCCCACATGGTGTGTAGGGTTGGACAGAGATGGTGTGTAGAGGCTGGTGGGTAGGATTCTGATTTACTGTATCAGCATTCTGTATTCGGTATGGGCAAAGGCCCTAATGTATTTCTGAGACTATATCTGAATGGGCTAAGGCCCAAATTTTGATTCTGTGATGGGCACGGGCCCAAGACTGTATCTAACTAAATTCTGTGATTATCTGTATGCATGTTTTCTGTGGGGGATTACACACTGAGTTTGCGAAAACTCACACTTTCTCAGTTTAATTTGTACAGGTAATCCCCAGACTTGATAGGTCGGTGGAGCAGAGGACTCGATGGTGGCCACACACTAAGGTTTTTCGTAAATAGAAACGATTTTCCCTAAATTAATTGGTTACAAAAGCTTCCGCTAAGAGACAAGTTTTAAAGCAAATCAACTATTTTTTTCGAATTAAATAAAAGCTAACTTACTGTAATGGTTTTTAAACTCGACAATCTCGTCTTCAAATCTCTTTCCATGTGACATCGCCAGATTCAGCCATAACATCTAGGCCGGGTTTACGGTGTTACATGGAGCAATTGGAACATATACGCACATACAAAAATTTAAAGATAAGAAATATTTAGTTCTTGATTAAAAACCAATTGTAATGGGGAATATTTATAACTTATTGGCTTGATGCGTACAACACGTAAATCAACATAATCTCATGGTGAAATAGGAAGTTTAGTTCTCATAAGTAATGGTTTAGACATTAATTAGAAGTGTTCAATCAATAATTTTTCTAAACCATCATGCGCAAACTTTTAGAAAAGTTTATCAAACTCCATCAATAAAAGATTGAGATATAAACTTATCAGTATTAGCAAGATAAATTGTCTTAATTGTCTGATCTGAAATTAATTATTTAAATAATTAATCTTGCAAATGACAAGTTGCAAATTGATAACACATATGTGATTATTTTGTAGATGCATCTCCCAAAATCATATAATATCAAAACTATCCACATGGTGGATGAATGAGCTCATATTTGTTTCAGAAATGCAAGATATGGAATTCAACTTTAGCTAGTGAGTTTCTAATAATCAATTTTCATTGAGACAAGCAACATATGAGAATTCTTTTAAATTAAAGAATTTTTTGGTTCTTTAATGGATGTCCATATGATATCTCAATTAATTTTCGCATCATATACGATTCAGGATGGTCTAACTGGTCACGCCAAGTAGTAAACGCATTTGTATTAGTAAACTTCTGGTTTACTTTAACATGTGTTTTAATTGTACTAAATTGTAACAAATTGATAATTTTATTATCATTCCTTTTAATTTGTATCCATATATAGTACTATTGTGACATTTACTACTGGAAATGTCTAAATCAATGTGAAGTCTATAATGCTACCAAGTCAATAAATATAATTTCTAAATAATTATATGCAATATTTGCTTCAGGAATATACCAAAATCTTCAAATGCCCAAAAATCTATTAATAGTAAACTTTGAGAGTGAATCTTATTTTTCAGGTGTACAATAGGTACATAACCAATGACTTTTCATACATAGGTTTTCTCTCTTACAAGTTCTCATCAAGAATATTTAACCACGTAATTTTAATTGAGAACTTATTCTAAATATCGTAGAATTATACTCACGTTTTATTTTTAAAAAAAACTTGCAACTTTAGGTGCATCCAACCATAATAAGCTTTAGATAGAATTGTCATATTCTATCGCTCATAAGTAGATCTTTCACAACAAATATTTTGCTTTTAACCCTTTAATAGGATGATGACAAAAGAATATTACAAATATTATAAAATAAATATAAATTAATAACTCAATCCCTTTTTATTCATATGAAATATAATATTTTTCTCATTCACAATCTCAATATGAGATCCATTACAAATAACTTTTAAAAGTAATGTATTAACCATCACAAATTTTGTGCTTTTTAGATAGTGATATATTAGCTCTTCCGAGCTTTCGACTAATTTTGTACTATCAAATCTTGGAATAATATTTTTTTGTTTTAGTACCAAATAAGATAAATGTTTTCTATCTATAATGATAGAATTCATTACTACATTTTCATATCTTCTTCAAAGAATATTAATGAAACAAAATATTTGGGCATACGCCACATATGTGGCCAATAATCTTTACATATCACATTGATAACAAAAGTTATCTTTACCCTTTAAAACGTTATCTTGAGAACTTTCATTGTTCTCTTATTTATTACTATGTTCCCACTTTTAGTGGTCCATGAGTAAATCTTTTATTTTCTTTATGTAAACATTCACTTCGGGGAATTCAATAGATTTACTAGGACGAACTTATAAATGTCCCAACAGATTCTTTATTTCATAATCACCATCGCAAACATGCATGGATTTTAAATTAAAATCTATCTATTCATGTTGTCATGATTAGTCTCCAATTATAATAAATCTGATAAAATAAATAAATCATAGTAAAATATACCGAGATCTTTAACATCATCATCATCACCTTGATCATTATCATAAGCATTATTACAAGTAGTAAAACAACTTTTTTTGTAATAACATTTATAATCTAATAGTAAAAATTATTTAATAAATAATACATGAAAATTATCCGATACATATTGTATTAAATTTCAATACCACATATATATTATAAAATATTATATTGCTCTAATAAAATATTTATAAGTTCAATTTAAAAGATATCATACAATCATTCAACATTAGCAAGTTAATAAGACTCAATAGATCCTATCAAATTTCCTTTAATCAGCAATGGTAGGTTAACAACACTTTCCCCAATAATTAAAATTTCAAGAATATTTAATAACAAGAATTTAATAACAAAACATCTAAATATTATGCATAATATAACTTAATTAAAAAACTTCAAAAGAATGATTTACCAAAAAATAATATAGGAAACATACCATATTAATAGCAAACATATCTAATCAACAATTATGTCTTTTACATTAAAAAATTAACCTAGAAAAGAAAAATCAAATACCATCGAACGTGAAATTTATGTCAAATAAAAATTAATAGTAGTCATACCTTAATTGAAAAACAAAATATGGTCGAAATATAAAAGTTTCTTACCAAATCTATAAGTTACTCATGCTTGTGCAATAAATCAAAGATCGAATAAGAACCATAATCCATTCGAGATTGAATCTTATTTCTCGATTTCATATAGATAACAAGTATCGAATCTTTCACCATCCTTAAGAAGAAAAGTAAAATAAGTTAATCAAAACAATGATAACGATAATGGAAGAAGAATGAAAATAATAATCGATATGAAACATTAAATAAAAGAAACTTCCTCAGAAAAACTTTTCATCTTGTTGCCAAAGATATTGAAAATCATGAAGGATAAATTTGATCTTTGATAAATGTAACTATCACTTTGAGTAAGATCGTGCTAATAACATGTTATAAAATAAAGAGAGATGGAGAGAATAAAGAACAAAGAAAATATGAAAGTAATAGAGAATGTACTTTATTGATCAAAATGGATGATTACAATGCTTCATTAGAGTCTCTATTTATAGACATAAGAAGTATAAAAAATTAGAGATCTAAATCTAATAACTATTAGAATTTAAAGTACATTAAAACTTTATCTTGATCATGATGGGCATCCACTTAATAATATATTCATAACAAATATATATTTGTTTTATATTAAAGAACTGTTAAAATTATTAAAATTTAAATTTAGATAATTACTAAAAATTAAAAAATAAAAGTTATGGAACATTATTAAAATTAATCATATATTTAATATCTATACTATTATTTAAATCCCTAACTAAGTTGGTGTCATAGGTCATCACCAACACACTAAAGAAAATTATGAAAGTACACTTTCTTGTATATATTAATCATACCATTATAATGATATTTTTGTCTTTTATACTTGTAATAAAACTAGTAAAAAATTAAACATATATAAAATCTTTTCTTTACCACTTTAACCAAGCTTTGTTTTGATATTTTTTTATACATTTAACGTTATTACATAAATTGTTTCACCCACATTGTTTATATATATACTTTTAATAAAACCATTAAAAAGTACATATTATGATATTTGAACCATGCCATCGATATCTATAAAATATTTTCTTTACCACTTCAACTAAAGTTTTATTTTAATATTTTATACATTTCAATGTTATTACACAAATTGTTTCACCCACATTGTTTGTATAGATTGATAATGTCATTAATTGAGTTGGTTTCACAAGTCAAGGCTAGCAAATGATTTTACGTGTTTATTATTTAACAAAATTTTTAAATATTGTATTTTTAATTGCAATAATTAACATAAAATAATATTTTTATTTAAATTTTATTAAATATAATTAAAATATATTAACTTATCAAATCAAATATTATAATAAAAATTGTAAATTATAATTAAAATATGTTTAAGATATTAAACAAGCAATAAAGTTTTACTTTATGTAATTAATGGAAAGTAACATTATTTAAAGCAATAACTAATTAACATAATTAGCTATAATATTAATTAAGTGATAATTAATATGCTTAGAATACTATTCAAGTAATAACTCTATTTTACATCCATAAAATTAGCATAAAATTTTCAAAATAAAATTAGCACAACTTTTTTTTCACATAATTTTTAATTAATAATTGTAATTCAAATTATAATGCTATTTCAAAATTAGCATAATTTTTTAACAAATAGTTGTAAATTAAATTATAATTATTTTAGATGTGTAATTATCACGACTTATATTAAAATAAATGTTTTCAAATGTATAATTATCACAACTTCTAGTTTACTTCAACTTTTACTTTTAAATGTGATTTTAGTAATATGATAAAAAGTAAAGGATATTCTCGTTAATTCAAAAGCTTTTCTAAACCCATGCTTTTATATATATTATATCAAATTCTTATGTATTTATATATTTTAAATTGATATATATCATTTTCTATCTTTTTAAAAGAAATTGGTTTTGTAATTTTCATATAGAATGAAGGCCAAATTAATAGAAATTATAAAATTTAAAGAATAAATTTATTATTATACAATTAAAATGTGTTATATTATTGTTCTTCTTGCCACTTAATGGTTGAGTGATCAAAAACAATCTCAAATGCATAATGACCAAATTGTAAACTTTTAAGTTGAATAACTAAAGCAAAAAAAAAAAGCATAATTGGGTGAATGCTGTATAGTTTATCTTATATTTTTTTAGGTTTGAGACCTTTTGGTGTTTGATATTCATACTTAATTCAACCAACTAATTAGGCAATGCTCTATCAACCTAATTTTTTTTAATCTATCACCAAACTCAATTTAAAACTCATCTTTACTGGATTTAAAACATTAACCGAGTCTTCGAAAGGCTGAAATTGGATTTAAAACATAGACACATTCAGGTCTACAAAAATATATATAGAGACACAAATGGGCTTGTTGATCCTGATTGGCAAGCAGCCTACAAGTTTAGGTAAGAGCCTTAAAAATAAGGAAATATAAACTTGGGGCAGCACGATCTGTATCAAACAAAGGCCCAGCAAAAAAGAAAAAGAAATTGAGAAACTTGGAAAAGCTTCAAGGACATTTTCACTATGCCTATTCGGCTCTAAACACCCCCTTGTGATTATTTATTTACAAAATACAAGGAGGGGAAGGCAAATTAGAGTTGGGGTAAATCCTTAAATAGTCGCCCCTTGATCATCTCATTGATGGACTTCTTTCATTCACTACTTCACCATTAACCTCCCGAGATAAAGGATTTTGGAGACGTCAAATCATCATCCGAATTCGACTCCAACAGGTTCAACCGAATCCCATTTTCATTCGGGGTATTGAAATAATTTTGGCTTATTTGCCAACGACTACAATCGGCTTGCATTTCATTTGGGACATATCCCTCAAACGAATCATGAGTCAAGTACGCATTTTGTTCAAATGATCTCATCGTGGCATTTTGTTGATTACGATATTGATCCAACATGTCTTCGCCTGTACAAATTTTTTAGGTAAAATATTACTACTATGCCAAAAAATGGGTCTCTTATACGTTAGTTGTTAGAAAAGGAATTACCTTGTGTGAGCAAGCCAATCTCATTAGAAATCCCTTCTATTTCTTCCAAGGAAGACCAATTTACATAAGCTTGTCTGACCAAATCTTCAACATATGACTGAAATTGCAATTGCCATGCACAAAAAAAAAAATCATTATTAGACACTTGCAACGATATATATATATTTGAACTTAGAATAAAACTTACTCTGTTGATACTACTTAGGGTTTGTATAGGATATGTAGTCCCATTAATCTCTGCTCTCACAAGTTGACAAATGGGGTTTAAGAAGATTCTGTAATTAGTGCCTTGAAAAACATAGTATTTATTGCCCATAACACAAGTTTTGGCATGCTTGATTGTGACGTCCCAAGTTTTCTCAGACATTCCAGGCCCTAAAATCTGTTCAACATCATTGAAAGAAACCAGTTAACATTTAATGATTTTTATTTTTAGATGGATGGATCCAATTCAAACAAGACTCACCGTATCAAATGTAAATTGTTACCTTTCTAATCTTGGGTGGATCAACTACCGACATTTTCAAGAAATCTTGGACAGTGTTAACCCCCTCAAACGCTAGCTTTTTATGGAATGCTCCATCCTTACCAATCTTTTCTAGCCGCCAAACTTCATCTCCCAACATTGGTGGGTGATGTTTCTTGTACACTTCAATTAACATTGAATTCATGTTAGATAATAACAACAAAATATTTTATATTCGAGGTAAAAGAATTATGGAGGCTCTTATATTATAAGAGTTAGATAGTATTTTTGTCTCATTTGCTAAAAAAATGAGTATATTACATCAAAAAGTAAATTAATTATTTTGTTAATAATTTCGCCTATTTTATTATTAAAACCGATCCATACATGTTAACATAAAGGTGCACATGACACATTACATATAATTATATATTCGGTTATTCATCAATTATGCTAGTTTTAAACAATAAAAATAGAAAGAAAATTTTTAATCTTTAATCGAGTTTACAAAATTAATTATCTCTTTTTTAAATAAAAAAACAAAATATATTTTAATTTCTAGAAACGTTATTCCTTTTACCAAACTTAAAAAAGCAAAGGTAGTGCAGCCCTTTTTGACTGAAAATGATTTGTGTGGTTCTAAATCACGAACAGGAAATACCCTTGTCCAAATGGATTAATACCCAAAAAAAAAAAAAAGTGAATTATTTTGCAATAATATATAGCTTGTTTTTTTTTTTTTAATTCTATGAAATTGACAAAGCCGGCCAGATAAAGGCATAAGTTCCCAAATCCTAAATAGATGTTTTAAAAATGAGAAAAGTATTTAGAAATATGAATTAATATTTATAATTAATTGTTATAATTATTTTCTTTTTATTCAAAAAAAAGAAAAACAGTTGGTCTAACAGTGTAGTTTGGTTAAGGCAAGGATTGACTAGTTCAATATTTTGAAGCTATATAGATTGATATATTATATAACCAAATCTATTAAAGAAAGAGAGTATATCAAGAAATTGATAATATATTATAGTTGATGTTAATGTTAGCTAAGGTCAGATGCAAAGTACAAGAGGTAGTAACCCAAGGAGGGAAATGATTCAATATGGCTTGTTGATAAATAAAAATTAATCAAGATATTAAGCTACTTGACTTTAAAAAATTAGCATCATTAAGAAGGATACTTACATTCGCCACGATGGTCTTTAACAACAAAAGCTTCAGTCATGGCTTCACGAATGCGAACACCTTGGAAACTCCCTTGTGCAACTTTTGCCCCGATTCGGAATTTCCGACTCCGAATCCAGCTCGAGTTGTCCGTAAATTCGATATCTCCGATCGAAGCTACCCCGTCTCTCACTGTGACAGATAACTCTCCGGTGAGCAAGGGTCGTTTCCCAGTCCTCTCCCGCACGATGTTTCTGTCGAATTCTTCACTAGTAAAGTTGTCACGGTCCCCCGACGGAAAGTCGCCGTCCAGAACCACGATATCGACCTTAATAGGGTTCGGGAGAAGCACCGGAGCCCTTTGGCCACCCCTTGTATCCACCAAAGCGACTTGAAGTTGGTTGCTTTCTTCATCCACGATCTTGCTTCCGGTAAAGATAGGCAAGGAAAGGGCTTTAGGGAAAATCAGTCTAAGGGTTGATGGTTCGGGTTCTGCCGCTTGGATTCGTAGCGACGGAGATCGTGTGAAGGATCGGAGCCGGTCTCCAATACTGCGCTCCACTTCCTCATTCACCTGAAAAATCCGTACCGGTAAGGGTAGTTTAGTTTTATGAGGAAATGTTTATGCATGAATGTGAAATTTAGAGAGTACAATGGATGGAGATATGGTTATTAAAAGAAACCATACCACTTTTCTAAGGACAGGTTCCAAGGCAGTATACAAGTAATTCACCATAACCGCTTGCCCAATCACTCTGTTAAAAAGCAAAAGGAAATTAGCTTTGATGAAACAAGAGGTGTGTACATTAATGGCAAAAGCTTGAGCATAGAAAATAAACAACAAAAGTAGTAATAAAAACAAATAGAGCATTTATTGAAGGTTTGAAAACATTACGAAGCAAAAGAAGGTTTAGGTCTCATCCGTTTCTCCTTTGGCTCATCTGTGTCGGAACAAGATTCATTAAGAAGCCGTTTGCCCGCCATTTCCAAAGATTCAAGGACCAAAACACACACACACACAAAAAAAAACCCCCTAACAGATCATAACTGAAGAAAAAGATAGGGATTTTGAGAATATGTCATGGTCTTAAAACGATGTTGTAAGGGGGGAGTTTAAATACATGTCAATAATAATAAAAAGAAGGTTCTTGGAATGTTGGTGGAAACAACTGAGTAACAGCCACGGAGCAACCAAGGTATTTGTCTCATGTTATGAATGACTTTTGGACATCTAAACTCTGCTTTTAAGTCAACTATTTCTATTTATTATTACATTGATATATAAAAATGAGTTAAAACGACATCTCCAATCCTTAGATATTGATCCAACGGTTAATACAAGTAGAACTTGGATTATGTTGATAAAAAGAGAAAAAAGCTAAAGTTTGTGACAAATGAATAGAGATATATAAAATAATATTATTATGTTTAGACTACTTTTAAGAGGGAAAAAAGTTTGGGAAAAGATCACATAGTCCACAAATGCCTCATTTCTTAGAAGTGTCTGCTTTTGTGTAGGCCCTTGCCATAGTCATCAACTCTTTTCTTCTCTTTTTTGATAATTCAAAGGTTTTCTTTTTTGCATTATTTTAGTCATTATATTTGTGTCATTCTTCAAGTAAAACTGTCCTGCTTGCAATTAGATTATAGTTTTATAATCATCCTTTTTTGCTCGGGATTACGGTACATTTCTACGTGACCGGGCCGAGTTCCGGCTTTAAAAAATTTTCAAGTACATGTTTATTGTTGGGTAGACGTGGCATGTATCAATCAACCACATAGATTGTCCGACGAACTAAGCCATTATTAATGGATTTAAACCATTCAACTTAACTTAAAAATTTGGGAAAAATAATTATGAAGATTTTCCTTAGCATAAAAATCTCTTTTCTTTTTTCAGTAGATAACGCATCTTTAGAGAAAATAATAGAAATTATAAAAGAAAAGTATATTTTCAACTACTACCTAGTTATGACGTTTATATTCAAATCATAAAATTTATGATTAGCAATTCAAGAGGGTTCAACGTACACCTTCAAAGAAGGAACAATTCTCTTTTAAGATAAAACGATACAGATGACGTAGTTAATTGTAAAGGTTAATTACAAGACATATGTATACATTGTCCGTCACATAGCCATGCATGATACAAAAATAGGCAAATGGCTCACTCGCAGACGCAGCTCTGGCATAGTCCTTTTCTACTGATCTTCTTCTAAAACAAAATGCCTGAGAAAGAAAAGTAATGAAGTAAGTTCATTTGAACTTAGTAAGTTCCAAATAGCTACAAAACAAATACAAGAACACTGATAATCCACAAGAAATAGTACTCATGAGAATTATAGATAATTTCGTAAGACTTAGTCTTACAAACACAATATGTCCATTCATCAGTCGTAATTTCTGATGGCAACACTTCACCAATTTAAACCTAACACCCATAGTACCCAGGCGGACACATACCACTAATTTATACTTACCTCTCACAATCATGTTAGTTTACCTGTGACTCATCCTTGTGCCAACCTCGGACCTACATTTCAAAATCAAAATCTCATATCCATCGTTTTCATATTCGTATTCACCATAATGTCATTGTTAAATTGAACATGTGTTCTCCCGAAAGGTCGAGTCATGATCTTCCAGTTCGGTTTGTAATATAGTTGTAATGCCCTCCACCTGACCCGAGCCATCGGATCCGAGTAGTGGGTGTTACTTCCTAAGTCGGACATGATCTAGAATTTTCCTACTTGCCTAAGTACTAGACGATCGATGTCTTAATAAAATTTTCTAACTTTTCTTTATAGCTGAATTACCTCATGTATTATTATCTTATAAATTTTTGTACAGTGTAATGTTTACGTTTACAATCATGAATAAAATCTATTGTTCTCGCCTTATATCGGCCTACAATCAGAGTTTATACTCTGCCAAGACTTAACTTCGCTCTAAGGCTTTTCTTACACTTATACATTATGGCTAATAACATTCATAAGGTTCTCTCAGCCTTTCCATCAGCGTAGACTGCATTTCTGTCACAATCTTTCCTTTAGTCTTCTCTGTATGCATATCAACACGTATCGCCACTTCCATGGCGTAAGTTCACAAAAACTTAGTGAGGCGTCATCATACATACATTCATCAATATATACATATAATAAGCATACAACATCACGCCATTCATTCATACACATCATTATGATATATCATATCACACTTAATAGAACTAGACAAGCACTCATCAAATTCAGCGCAGTACAAGTATTAGGCTTTTACTTACCTGATACTCTTTCATATTCAATAATCATTCTTACCTTAGTTGGCGTCATTCAACTTACTTACAGGTTTGTTCAAATAATTCACTCTTTCCTTCAGAGTCCGCTATCTTGGCGTTGCCATTACATCTTTCTCCCGAGATCATACCACATACTGCGCCACTAAGGCGTACACTTCACTTCAGATATCTTTCCTTATCTATGGAAGTTGCAGACATGCACTCGATCAACAGATAGCCACAAGGGCATCTATGCATCATCAGATAGCTATTAAAACACCCACCTGCATTCAAACAACCTTCACCACAAAGGCGCACATGTAACAGGAACAACTATTAAGACACCGACCTGCATTCAAACAATCATCACTAGAAGGGCTCGCATATCAGAGATTCAGCAACAAAGGCTCACATATCATAAGTTCCCATCACTAGGGCTCACATATGATAGATCAACCACCAAGGCTCACATATACCAAGTTAAGCCACAAAGGCTTACATATCAGCTAATAACCACAAAGGCTCACAGAACAACTACAAAGGCTTCCACATATCGGTAACTTGGTGTTTTTGACTATAGAGATTCACCTACACTCATCTTTATGAGGTTTTCCCTTTATTGCCTGATACTCACCCAACCATCCACCACATGACATACTCAAATGTGGTCTTTATTTTCCATATGATGCCATAGCAATATGGTTAAGCCTTACACTATATGGAATTCAAATACTCCATATGATGCCATAGTCCCAGACTAGGTCTTACATGATATGGTCTTCACATGCACCATAAGATGCCATAATCCCAGATTAGGTTTTACACGATATGGTCTTCATTTTCTATGGCCATAGTATTTCACATATCATAATTCATGTTTATTGTCCCGACAGACTCGCACACGCAAGTGGACTCGATATGCAGACTTATGCATGACTGACTCTTTACACAGACTTAGACATGCATATGTATTTTCTCTTTTATCATGTGACACACTTCTTTTACACTCATGCATGAATCTTCATGCATAGACTCGTAACAAACACATGACTATATGCATGTACCTAGATCTCATGACAAAAGTATCATACAAATGACATACTCAAGCTTGCCAAAAGTATTTTCATCAAGCATATACATCATAACAAAACAGAGGCATATTATTCATATAATACTTTCATTCACAATAGAGGCGTATTATCATCTTGGCGTCAAGCCACACATGCAACATATCAGATACATATTTCTTTCACAGAATCAGCAGATCACACATAGTTCACATATTCATCACAAGAATGACCACATAGCCCAAAGAATCACACATATACACACATGCATCAACAGTCAAAACACTCGAAGAGTTTATAGAGTTACTCACCGAACCCTCACAAGATACATACATAACTTTCTCACCTTATCTTACCATTTACAAGAGAGTGATCTACACACATAATATACTCAGATCCTTATGGAGTCTCATAGAGCCTCACACAACTCACACCATAATCATAGAACTTTGCGAAGCTTCACCTACTACTCGCCACTAGCACATTAAGATGTTAGATTTGGGCTTCCTTCGAGTAGATCAGTAACCCTTAAATGTTAAACCATAGAAAACACATTAAGGTATGCTCTTCTAACTCATTTCTCTTTCTACTTTGAGCACCAAAATCATATAGCAAAGCACTACTAAGCTTGCTCTACCGAACTAAACAGAACTACTCTCTGACTGCTTCACTTACATGGCCTGAAGACTTACCTTAGCTGGGGCATCTCAAGGTTGATCCTTCCATTCCAAGCTCATCCTAAAGGATGAGAGGATTTTCCCCTTAACTCACCCTTTTATAAGCGAAGAATACTTCTTGAGGAAGTAATGAACAATTCCTGGTTAGCTAGATATTTTCTTTGGTTCCAATAGATGTTTGACACGTGTACTAATCCATGTGATCACTAGTTAGATGCTAGACAGTTGTAAGTTCGTGTGTGTAAGAAAATATTTGTGGCTTAGCGTTGAGTCTTCACTTAGCCATAGTCCTCAATCATTTCATCAGAATGTTACTGATGGCGTATTACTAATGCTTCGATACATTACGCCTCATTAGCATCGTCTCCTTTATATACCTCCCCAAAGGATATCTCGCATTGTAGGGATTTATGTATCTACTAAGTGTCTTAGTGGGCGTTTAATGTTTCAGTTGCTTAAAAACTATAGATCTCATTCGTAGTCTGGCTTTATACTTACTAACTTTAGGGGAAGTCTTTCTATCTTTCTTTATCTTACTCTCTCGGTGAGAGTTCTCAAAATCTTTGACCAAACCTATACCCTTATTGGGACTAGATAAACATCACATCAATCATTTGGTGGCCTTATTCAAATCTTACCAATTCTAAGAATACTAATTAAGTACTTTCTCTTAGTTCCTAACTATTTTAGTTCATTTTCAGTTCAGCTCTAACCATTATTCTCCCATTAGCTCAAAGCCATCGTTACTAAATACATTCATTGTTGATTTAGACTTATATGGTTTATTTCTATGTTTCTTATAACAAATTTTGCCCATCTTGTCTACACCAGTCCTAGGCTTCTAGGGCGAAAACTTCTTAATTCTAAATTACCATGTGCTAACCTAGTGTCTGCCAACATCAAGGCGTCACAGGCGCACTCGCGTGGTTTTTATTTTTTAAACTAGCTTTAGTTCTATTCGCCTCTACACTTATTCTATCCGACCTATTCTTTTAAACAATACTTAGATCCTAAGATTCCGTTAGGTGGGATGTTACAATAGTTACCCTATCTAAGGCATCGCAAACATATTTTCTTTCCATAGTTTCACATATCACAAATTGACTGGTACTGGGTCATGCAACAATGAGGGTATTTTACATCGACAATGACCCTACATACTCATACACACTAGTTGGCTATACACGCAACCAGCCACCACGCATCGATCCATTTACAAAATACATAATTTACCGTACACAACCCACAGATCATAGAATTTTTCATAACTCAAAGGAAGTAAGAAGGAACTCACTAACAAACTTGAGAACAAAATCTACTCTACTGGTCCTTTGCCTTGATTGCTCGAACCTTTAATAGCTTCTTTAGCTAAATAAGAAATAATTATAATTATTAGACTATTTTTTTGCTATAAATTAGTCATACATGCACTAATGCAAAAAATATAAATTCCCTCGACGTCATCCTAAGGGTTTTCCAGGAATTACCTGTAAGCTGGTACTTTTCAATGGCATTTTACTAGCTATTGGAAACTTCTTCGTCTTCTCTAGTGAAGATAACTTCAAAATTTCTAGAGACTAAGGGAAGGACTCAGAGAAAAACAAAGGTGAAACATGCTGGTTATTGACATCCCTATATAATATAGACAACAAGGACAAAACTTAGTGGAAAGGTTAAAAAATCCCACTATAGCCATGTATTCCAAGAATAGGCTTGCCTAATCATCTACTAAACATAATTAGTATCATTAATCAAGTTAGAGTAGTAAAGTGTTACTTGTACAATAAAACAAGCTAACTAATCGAGCCATTCCATACCTAAACACATCAAACTGTCATCAATAATATTTTAGTTCATTTCCAACTAGGTCTCAAGTAAATTCTATCGAGCCGTCATTTTCTTGCTAAAATACGAAAAATGTCACATCCCAAAAGGGCTAGAAAAAATAGGAGTAAAAATGAGAGTTTTATTTTTTTATTAAAGCATAGGGTAAGAGAATTAGAATGCCTTAAAAATGACGTGTTAAGAAAGTGACAAGAATGAGCCTAATGGTTCAGTGGTAAAGCCTTAGTTTTCCCTTAGGTCCTAAGTTCGAAACTCGTTGCGCACATTTGAACAAAAATATTTTATTTTTACCCCATAAAAGTGACGAGTTTTTAGATAGCCTAGCCAAAAACTATTTTTTTTAATTTTGTCCTAATTCAACATGATTTCCTAAAACCTATTTCATTTATGGAAAAAGAGTTTTATAAATAGTCAATATTTTCAAACCCTAGAATTTATATCAAGAGAATTTTACAAGAAAAACTCTAAAAGTTCTTTCTTTTCACCTCTATCATCGAATCAATCTTCAACTAAGGATTTCAAAGGTTTTCAAAATCATCCCTCTCCTTCCAAGTAGATCGTCAATCTCCTCATTTGATTAAGGTTTTTGAGTCTTCAAATAAGGTGTAAGATCTAAACCTAAAAATTTGTGTATAATTAAATTGCTAGAAAATAACTAGTATAAGTGAACCTAGGAAAAATCCCATGTATGTACGAGTTCGTGTATGAGGCCGTGTGCGAAACTTCTGTAGGTGTGAGCTTGTTGCGAGCCTTATGTATGAAACTCTTAGCATGTGTGAACCCCCAAATAAGTAAACCCCTTTACATGTGAAACCCTATAGGCTTTAAATGTGACCCACATAGGCAAACACCCTAGTTGTGAACCTATGGGCACACCAGTATAGGAGTAATTACGAAAGTTCACTGAATAAACATGTGAACCCCTAGGTTAATTTGTGCGAACCTTAAGTTGTTGTACATGTGTGTCACCTGTTGTTTATCACATGCGAGTCATAATATTACATGCAAACCACTGATTATGCGAGTCAATACATGTGATTTATTTCATTACATGCAAACCACCTGTATGATTATTACATACGAACCCCCACATCTTATTACATGTGAACCCCTTATTTGTTTATTACGCGAACCCTAAAACATGTTTAAACATGCGAACCCTGTATGTGTCATATGCAAACCATGTTATGTGAACCTTATGAATTGTAGTATCTGAACCCTGTATGTGCCATAAGCGAGCCATGTTATGCGAACCCTATTTATAGTTATGTGAACCCATGTAATTTTATGTGAACCCTATATATGTCAGCATGCAAACCCTATACATGCGAAACCTAATGTGTGAGCCCCAAGGTGCGAACCTTAAATGTGCGAACCCTAAATATGAACCTGTATATATGGGTTAGCCAAACTAGGCCTGTTAATTTATATGAGGATACTATATATGTGAAACTATTTTTAGTTTACCCAAATTAACTATATATGGGAAATTGATGTGAATAAATGCATGAACACATGCCATTAAATGTTAGTATGAAATATTGAATGCAGCATCAATTGTTGATAAAAATCATGAAATGCTAAGTATGTGTGCATAATACATGAAATTGGGTATGGAGGACGGAGGAGTTCCGTAGGGGACAGTGGTAATTTAAGTCCACACTAAAAGTCAGTACTGCACAAAGTAGGCGACAATGTCACCAAAATCGGATAAACTGGGATGGTAGTTTAAAAAGCCATAAAAAAAAGGACAAACCAAGATGATAGATTATTGTAGTAAAAAGCCATAAAAATTGGGCAACTGGGATGGTAAGTTATTGTAGTAAAAGTCATTGTCATAGATGACTAGTGAACAACGATCGTTATCAGGAAATCTAGGATGGTCAATTTTTGATATGTGTTTTGGTTTGTTGAGTGATGCTCGAGGGTGGATAGGATGGACAAGTGGGAATTTAAAACAATAAATTGCCTTGCATCATGAATATAAAATTTTACATGCATTGATTTACATATGTTCTTTATATTATGTTAATTTTTTATTATGTCATAAATTAAAAACTTTACTATTTGAATAGTTATATATAGCGGTTTAAAAATTAGACTCATAGTGAGCCATGATAAGCTCATTCCCCTTTTCTTTACCTTTTAGATAATGTAGAGAGTTAGGACTCGGAATGACATCGGAGAAACCTCGGATTAGCAGGTTATTTTGCTTTTATTTAAAAGTTTTATTAAATTTTTCCTTAATCATTTATTTTCAAGTTGCAACTATTAATTTCTTAAAAAACCTTAAATTGTTTTTAAAATCTTCACATTTATGTTGTACTAGAAATACCAGGTAAAGTTGATTTAATGAATGAATATTTTTCCAACTGAAGAGCAACTTTTCATACAATCACACAAGAAAAAAAAGAATGACTTTACAAGATCACTTTGGTGATAAAATGTAACGCTTTCGACTTAATCAAAACTCCTCGGTCAGGTTAGGGTTGTTATAGAAAGCAATTCTATCGTTCCGCAAACTAACAAGTTCGCTCAAAGTATTTGGGGTTGGCAGGTTGTCTGACAAAAGAGTTCGCCAAACCCTAGAGTTCGCTAAATGGCGAATTCCAGCGATGCATTCCACAAAAAGGGTGTATTTTTGAAACCACACAATACACCACCTAGACACTTAATGGATGATTCATTAATATCATCCTTTTTATACCCCAGCTTAATTAAATAAACGCTAAACAATATATTGATATGGTCTACGCTGGGTGGGTTGTTACATTTGTACTTAAAAGATATAAAAGAATAAAAAACCCTCGTTTTTAACACTACCTCGACAATCATGGATGTCGAGTTTAGTGCGTTGTCCAATCAACATATATATTTGTGTAGAGATTCTTTGCATGGCAGTGGGAGAAGTACACATTGTTTCCATGCATAGTAACCTGAGAGATAGTTGAGTGTTAGAACGTTTAACCAGACAAGGATTATTTGATGGTAGTAGGGGGAGGGAGAGTACACATTAATACTGTCGAAACCGCTCTTTGAAAACAAAAAAAAAATTAGGTTCGACTTAAAAATAAAAATTGGAGTCGCCACCAATCCTTTATTGAAGTGTGATCGGATCACCTGAAAACGACTTTGGTCTACGAGCTTTAGAAAAAAACGGGTTCGGGAATCAGTTACGTACGAGGAAGGATTAGCACCCTCGTAACACCCAAAATTGGTACCAAATTACTTATTTAATGTCTTAAGGTCGAATGAAATTTGATTTTGTTTAAAAAATTCGTCTCGAGATAACAAAATGTCACATCTAGTGAGTTAGGACACAACCCTCTAAAGTCTCGAGAGTAAATTTATATCTTGAAATGTTTACAAATTTATTGAAAAAAGATATTCAGCTATTTAAATTCAACGAAAAAAATTGAAACCCAGTAAGTTAGGGCACAATCTCCTCGAGAATTTCAAACGCCGAATATTTTGAAAACTCACGTATAAAACAATTTCAGTAGTTTAAACAAATCAGTAATACATCTAAAGAATAAAAATATTTTAATATAAATTGTACATGTATATATAAAACAATATTATATAAAAACTTTCATATAAATCTTTAAAACATAAAAATATATATAGCATGAAAAAACATACACCGCCAAATAAACACATCAAAATATATGCATTATACTGGATAAAAAATAATATATTGTAAGATAATATAATAATATATGACAATGATATAAATAGAATAAAATTATGCATGCAAAAGTTAGATAAATAGTTATAAAAATATAATAAAAACAGTAATAATAATAATAGTAGTAATGAAGATAAGAACGATAATAATAGCAGCGAATTTTTCAAAGCTAAATATACATATATTAAATAATGTAAGCAAATAAAATAATGCAATAATAAATATATTAATAATATTTAAATCAATAAATAAATAAGATGACATAAAGAAATTAAAAAAACACACCATGTGTATAAAAATGTTTTGAAGTTTATTTTTAATGCAAAGATTGAAGGAATAATAATAAATAAATAATAAATGAAAATAAGTATAGGTAAATAAATAAAATAATAAGTAAATAAAAAAGGGAAAAAAATGCCTTGGATTAAATTGCAATTTGAATAATACTTTGGGGCTAATTTTTAAAAGAAATAAATGATAGGGTCGATTGGGGAATTAAAATAAAACATGCGGAAAAGTGGGGGAATGAAAAGAACATTATTCCATCACCCATGTGCTCCGTTTCACACAAGGATCTGATTGAAAACTAAACAAGATTCTGGGGCCAAATTTAAAAAGAATTAAAAAAATGAGGGAGTAAATTAAAAAAGAACAAACGTGGAAGGACCGAGGTTGTAAATAACCCATCTATTGAAAACACGCGGATCCTTCCCTCGGGTAGGCTCACCGTGTGGGTCAAGGCCTAAACGGCGCTGTTTTGGTGCCTGAGAGGCTTGCCCAAAACGACGTCGTTTTGGGGGCCTATAAAAGTCGAGTTTTAGACAAAAAAATCCATTTAGCCCTTGGTTTCAAAAAAAAAAAGAAGGTTGAGAGCTCTCCCCTTCCCCTTCAAAGGGTTTCAGATTTGGCCAGCCCGTCGGACCATCAGTGGCGGCACGGTCACGCAAACATCAGTGCCGCCGTCATGGGCTGAAAATTTTAAAAAAAATTTTGACTCCTGGATTCCAAAAACACCGATTTTCATCGGAATCGGCACCTCTCTCTCAAAAAGGTATGATTTTTCCTTTGTTTTTATTTTCTTTCGAAATAAAAAAATAAAAAAAAACTGAAAAACTACCTTTGAAAAAGGTTTGTACTTGAATCGAATTTGCTCTATCTTCTTGTCATTCATTCGTGTGTGTGTACAATATACATAGATTCGGGGTCTTTTATAGCCCCAAATTTCCCTATTTTCTCTACTTTACATTGTATTTGTGTTGGTTTTGGACTCTCCTAGTCCGCTTTGCGTGCTTAACGTATGGCGGAACACGAGAGAAAAGCTAAGCGCTGAGGGGCTGCCGCTTAGGGCAACATTGCTTTTTTTTCGCTTGGGATTCCTTTGCTTTTAGGTTTAGGTTATTTTGGGCTAGGGTTGGTTAATGGGTATTGGGTTGGTTTGGGCTAATTGTTTATTATTGGGTTTGTATTGTTATTTGTTGTTTGGACTTTTATTTCTTTTGGATTTTTGGATTGGGCCAAAATTGACCTATTACAAATACCATGCACAGTAACTTGACAAAGATAGTTTTCAAGTTTAGTGTTATAAAATTTGAGTAGTATATTTATTTCGTAAATGGCCAAATCGTATATTTTTAATATAGCTGACCACGGTATTTGGAAACTTTCACTTTTTATAAACCTTATTTATCAATCTTTTTTCCCATGCAAAATCTTGTAATACGTTCAAACTCTTAATGTAACACCCAAGATTTTCGACAAGACACGTGGCACTATTTTGAGATCGGTTACAATGAATTTCTGAGAAATTTTGAAAATAAGTCAAATAGAGAATTCTTATGAATGAAGAGTTGATTTCAAAAATGAGAATTAATGAAAAGAATTTTAGAAATGAGAATGTGGCAAAAAAGGGACAAAATGTTTGCATGAGAATAACTTGATTATGGAGATTAGTTGCATGAGAAAGTTTGGAAAGCTTTTATATTAATGTTTTATTATTTTTTTGGTGTATGAAAAATGTGGAAATGATTAGAGATGGTATTCCAAGCTATTTTTAGGTTATATTCAAGTGGTTGGAAGCTTGGATTAGAATAGAAAAACATTCAAGAGGTAAGTACCTTTCGACATCCTTACTTTTCCTATATTATCATGATTAAGAATTTGATTAAATTATGAAATAAATACGAAATTAAATTTGAAAATATTTGTGTGTAAACTTTTATGAAATTCAAGTGTTGGTATTAAGTGGGTTAGAAGTTATGGTATAATAAATCTTGGTTATAAAGTGCCACAATTACTTAACAATGTTATGAGACTTGATTGTCATGGAATGACTATTCAAATGTGATTTGAAATGGAATATGTGAAAATTAGAGAAATATGGTATTAAAAGGTAAATATTTAATATTGATATGAAAAGATATTGAAATTGCTTAATAAGCATGTAATGGAATTCGATTCTTGATATATAGAACTATATGTGAATGGTTTCTAACTTAAAATATGTGACATGGTGACATAGTCTCGTAGTGGATGAATGAATATATGAATTTGAAAGGGAAATTGTTGAATGCTCAAAGAGCCCACATAGGTGGTATTTGATATATGAGGTTTGTTTTGAAATGGTATATGACAAAAGATATGTGTGAATATATGAAAATGTACATGTATGAATATAATTGAATGGCATGTGCCTTGTAAGAAATTTGATAAATGTATTACCCTTGTAAGAAATTAGTTATGCACTTTGTTGAACAAAGATAAGATATGTTGCCTTAAGGCATTGACACTTCGGTGCACTTTCGGCCTTTATATGTTGGTGTGTCAGTTGGAGGCACGTATAGTGTCATATATATATGTTGGAGTTGGGTTGGAATATTGCGTGCTTGAATCATATTTTACTAGGATTACAAAAGGCTATTAAATTGACTATTATAATAAATTATTTTGAAATCTGTCTAATTTATTTAAAACATAGAATGAGGAATGTGCTAAGAGAGAAATGAATTAACGCCTTAATGATGAGACTTATTTATATATATAAAATTTGTTTTGTGAATAAAAGTGTTAGGTGTTAAAGGCTAAACGCCATATAAGTTAACGAAAATTGAATTAATGAATTTGCTAATAAAAAATATGACATGAACTAAGTTTTATCAAAGAGCCTGAAAATTATAATAAAAGATTGAAATTCTTTCTTTTAGTATGCCCTAATGAGAGACTTGAATAATAAAATGTTTAGCTATATGTATGATAACTCTAATTTATATAGACTTTTAGAGCACCTTTAAACTAAGAATTTATGCAAATTCCGAGCATTTTATAGCATATTGTGTGTTTTTAGTTCATATTGAGAAATTGGGCAAAATTAAAGTAAGGTTTGTAATTTTGAGTAGTTAGGTATTAATTTTACTTTATGTTGCTGCATTTAAAATTTTCATAATTCTTGCCAAAATTGCTGTAGCTTGGTGCACTGAATTCTTCGATGTTCGAAGCCAGTATGAATACGTATGCACATTAGTTGAATATCCATTAGGATGGGATGAAAAATCCAAGGAATTGGACTCAAAGAATTTATTTTAACCCAACTTGGAAGTGGGTTGTTGAAAAGAACAAGTTTACCTTCACATTCGAGCCCAAACAATCCATTAAGGGGGAAAGAGCCCAAATTCAAAAATAAGTAGCCCAACCAGCTTTGGAACAATTAAATGAGGTTCCCTACATGTGTAAAAAAAATCACAAATCAGCCTTAACAAGTTCTCATGATTATCGTCCAACCTTCTCCCTTAAATCAAGCAAGAATCAAGCAAAAATCAACCTCTCCTTCTACAAATTATGGCCGACCATGCATGAGAGATTTATAAGGGTTGTTCACAATATTTTTAGCAAACTCTCAAGCCTTCCCTCATGTATAAATACCACCCTTTATTCACCTCTCAACTCACTCAACATTCACTCACCATTCTCTCTTCTCTCTCATGCCTAAGTCTTCAATTTCTTTTAATTTTTCCTCCCTCTCTTTGAGTGTTCCCCTAGCAAGCAGTTCTTGAGAGAAAATCTCTCTTGGCCAGTCACCTTGAGGAGTAATTTGCATCAGAGCAATGATGAAAATCAGAGGAAGCCACCATGGATAGTTCTTGGAAAACTACCAAAATTTTCTTAGAGTTTCTTCTTCCTTTCTCTTTAAATTGCTCTTAGTTTACAAACATGTTCGCAAATTATTTGATTTCTTTCCCATTAATGATAATGACTTAAATCGTTTCGGCTAGAATGGTTGCAATGCCTTGATTCAATTAGCTCAATTCATGTTTATAATGTTCTGTGCCTCAATTATTTATACTTCAAATTAAAATCATTCATGTTCTTCATGCATTAATATATGTTTGAATGCATTAGAATTAATTGTTTAATCAGAACCGAATGGTGATTAATGACACAATAATTGGAATATGCATGTTTAATTTATATTTGAATGTAAATAAACCAAGGTTCGTAATAATTCGAAAGAACAATATGACCTTGCATAACTTTAGTTTTTATGTAATTATATTGTTTCAAATGCACCTATCTCTTTTACTTTGTATAAATTCTAAGGAATCTTTAGTTAAATATTGGCATAGAAATATGCAAGTTTTTTCTAAGTGGTAAACATAAGTCTGTGAAAGAAGCTTATGAATTCTAGATTCCAAGTTAATAAATAATCAAGTTCCCATGGATTTTTTTCCGAACATTTGTTAGGCATAAATATGAATGAAATGAATTGGAGTTATAATTGTTCTAGCTTATTCATGTTATTGTTGTTAAATCTTGTGGATTGTTGCTAAACATTTCATTGAATTTTATTTTATCTCATCTGCATATTAGTTGTTAATTTAATTAGGACATCCTTCACCTTCAAATATTTTACTTTTACACCAATTTGTTAATTATAAATTTTGCAATTGCTGATTAATAGACATAGTCTACGCTAGGAGGGACAACGCCAAGGCTACACTAGAGGTGGCAGGACGGGCTATTAAGCATGCAAATGTGTTGGTAGTATAATTGTAGTCAGAATTATCACCAAGAGATAAAATAAATAGAACAATGTAATTAAGTTATGTTATTCACTTGTAAGTCCTTGCTATTTGAAAAGTCTTGTACAATGGTTGTAATTATCTATAATAAATCCAGTTGTTAGTTAGTTGGAAAAATATTCTTAAATAAGATGTAAATGTTGAAATTTTTTTATGTTTTGTTTATGTGTAAGTCTTTAATAGAGATGTAACTGTCGAGATCCAGATCCGACGAATCAGTTTGGGTTGAAGGCGTTACAAAACTCCTAATCAAAAAATATTTCCATGTCTACAGATTCTTTCTATATCGTAATGTTTTGGTCATTTTTGATGTTTAAAGAGGTTTTTTTTATTGTTTTAGCTAAAGAAACGAGAGAAGATCCCAGTGCCAAAGGGAAGGAAGGGAAGGAATTCGTAGAGTAGGCAAAGCTCTGAGTAAAGTATTCTGGTGTGTTCTTTTGTACCTTGAGTCTAACAGTTTTTTATTATTTAGATTAATAGTTTTCACGATACAGCTAGGTAAGTGGCTTTTTCCTTTGACTCCGGTGTACGTGTCTAAGGAAATTTGTTTAAGGTATCAGTGTATGCAGGGGTTTGAATAGTTAAACAAACCCAGAATCTGAAATATTCATAGTGAATATACTCCTTCCTTAGTGCACAAGCTCCGTATCCAAACTAATGCAAGGAGTCAACAGAGGGATGTTGTGTATAATGATAAAAAGAAGACAAAGGATAAACTATTTTGCCTTCGATATGGCACTTCGGTGAAAATCGTGACTAGTGAAAACTCGACCTTGCGGTGGAACACTTATGTGTTCAAACAATGAGGGAAGTTAAGAGAATATAGAGGTGATGTTTGTTAAATAGCTCTGATGAGAAAATATGAAAATATAGGAAAATTTAGTTCTTCAGAATAAGGATTAGAAGTTAACAGAAGGAAAAAAATATGTGGGAAAAAGGGTGCATGTGGTAGTGCACGTTGAATGAAAAGTAAACAGTAAGCTTGTTGGTCATAAAAGGGTAGTCTAAGTTCTCATGAACTTACCAAGTCTCTTCTTACTTTCAGGTTCTTAGGTTGAGCGTGGTGATTGAAGGGAAACAGCCAGATCTATGGCCATTTGTGAGCCTTCTTATTTTTGTGGGTAACATATATTTGCTAAGGATGCTAGGAAGATTGTTAGATGCCTCCATTTTAAAACCATAAATTTTTTACTTTAAACAATATTTTGAGATCTTCAAATGTTGATCAATAGCCTCGTTAGCTTATCATTATATGTATTTATGAATGTTTTTAAGCTACCACCAAAGGCTATTTCTTGTATCTTAAATATTTAAATGTGGCGAGGTACCATTTTAAATTTTATTACCTAATAAATGTATTCTTAAATTAATATCATGCTAGAAAAGGGTATTCACCAAAATGGACAATTATTTTAAAGGGGAAAGTTTTGTGTTTCCAACAGGTCGACCTATGGCACTCCATACTCGGATCTGATGATCAGATCAGACATGGGGTGTTATAAGAACCATGTAGAATAGACCTTAAATCTGTTTATTCACTTGTGACTGTCACAGTGTGACATACTTTAATCCTGAGTGCATGATGGACTATATATGTTTCACTTGTGTACTTTCATGTAAGTAAAAGCTTGAGTTCAAATAGATAAGGAACTAAAAGCTGATATGTTAGGTATACGAATTTTGCAGTATGCAGCATCATTTACAATAGTGAAATTCATTGCCCAATGAACAGGTAAATGAATAGATGGAAAGTAAATTTGGCCATGGGTCATTTCTCTTTGTGATAAACGATTTAATTACTATTTGATAGCAATTGACTTTTCATGAAGGAAGATGTAATGATTACCATGAGATAAAATAGAATCATATTAAGAGAATGAATTTATCACAAAGAGATTAAGGATACCATATGAGGGTAACATAATGATGGTAAGGTCATTGGACGACCATTGATTGAGTAACTTTCTTAATGGTATGTAACTAGGAAGAGCTAAACTATGATACTATAGTAGAATGACTTTGTGACTAAATAATTTTATAATTAATAGACAAAAAGCTAGAACTTAATTATAAATTATTTGAGCCCTAATTACATATATCCAATCGGTCCCTCATTTAGCTCGTTGGAATCATAAATGAATTATGTAACATCCTAAAGTAGGGCCTAGGAGTAGGGCCAGCGAATAGGGGATCGCTAGAAAGTATGACGAACTGGGGTTCGCTAGTGAGCCTGGCGAACTGGGATTCGCTAATGTAGGCCGAGCTATACCAAAATTAGGAAGTCAACTTACTTCTTTCTTCACAACACCATTCATACATGTAACTTTTTCCTACTTCTACTATGACTAAGGTATCCTAAGAGCATTGAAACACTTAGTGCCTATAAATAAAGCCTATTTTCATTAAAAAAATTCCATACTCTTTTGAACTATAAACTTTCTCAAATTCTTCATCAATAATTATATCAAGTTCTAATAAATTGGCATGAAGCTTTTAGGATATAAGGTAAGATTTTGTTTATCTTTTGTGTTGATGTTAGAAAGTAACTAAGTAAGTTCATAACACAAGAAACTAGGTTTCCCAAAAGACTAGCATGTTTGAAACTAAGTTCGCTGTGTTTATGTATAACTTTTAATATGTTGTGACTGTTAGTGACTTCTGTATGCTTGTAAATTGTGAACCCAACAGAACTATCTACAAGAAAAGATAAGGGAAATGTGACGCTTGTCTAAAGTTTTCAACAAATTGGTGAGAGTTCAGAGATAGCCAATTGTTTGTGCGAACCATAATGTTAATCAAGAGCTTAAGGTTTTAAACCTAAGTTCCAAGAGTATGTCTTCTTTATAAACTCCACTTTGTGAATGTGTTTTATATGCGTTTTTATGAACAGTGATATGCGAGCTTTATACCAAGCTAATTATGAATATAGTTGTGCGAGCTCCTCATGATCTATGAGCTCTACGTTTATGTAAATGATTTTGACAAGATAATTTTTATTAATTGTTGGATATAATGGCATGCCATAGGATTGTGAGTACCACGTTTGTGTTTTTTAATTTTGGGAGAAAGACCCTAGGATAGGTTAGAAGGAATAAGGGAATGTCGAGCTATGCTTCATTCAATGGGACATGTTGGTGTATTTGAAGAATGCCTAGCTTTATGGTACACTTATGGGACATGTTTAGACTCTTTAAGTCAAAGTGAGGTGTTATAAGGAGATTCGCTTATCCAACAGAAAAGTACATGTGAATATGAATATGTTTCCAAATTATTTATGTTTTCTATTTTAAGCTAACTAACAGCAGGTATATTCGAACCGGTCTTTGCATTCTTACGACGAACCCAATTCGCATAATAGTATATTTTTCAAAGCTTTTGTTTAACTTATGTTTTGTTTGTGCTATGTGGTTATTCATTCTTGTATGTTCATTGAGTTCGTAAGAACTCACAAACTCCTTCTAAACATTGCAGATAGTTACATCACAAGGTGAGTAGCAGCGAAGTGAGTGACCTAGGTGAAGCAAAACTCTGGAAAGGTAGAACAAGAAAACTCTGGATTTAAAGGCAATGTGGGAATCTTCTTGGGCTTAGAGATATCATAATAATTGTTGACTTCGCCGATTGTTTTTAAGACTTAGTTTTTTCCCTTATGATTATTTTTATTTCTCAAGCTTGCGTAATATTAAAGTTGCGTAGTAATTTATCTAAATGTTAGATAAATTTAATTACCTTACAGTTTGAATATAATGAAACCATGTTTTGATATTTTTCTTAAGTTACAAGTTCATGTTCAAATACCTAAATTATTATCAGATTGTTGACTTAAGTTATTGTATGTAGTGGTTAAATCCCTTACATATATGCGAACCTTATTATGAATACATACCTATTATGAATGCAAACCTTATTATGTATGCAAACCCTTATACATAAGTGAACCCTAGAAATAAGTTTCTATGTGTTAATAGACTTTTTCATGATTATGTGGACGCATGAATTATGAAGAAGGATGAATTTGCTATATGTAAGCTATGGCTAAGTGTTCTTTAATGGAATTGCTAAGTAAAGAATGAAGTATGATATGCCTTCTCTATAAAGGGGTTGATAGGCAAACCAACTTTTATGAATTATTTCCAAATTTAGGCATGTTTTTTTGTGTATACTTCTACTTATAAGTTCTTCCACTGCATGATAAGAACTTACGCATGTTTTATAGATTAACTTGTGATGTGCTGGACGATCAATTGGGAGTTGAACGAAGAGTCACTCTAGTGGCTAATGTAAGATTTTGGATTCAGGTTCGACTATCCCGACTGGGTTTGGGGTGTTACAAATTGCATGTAAAACCAAATGAATAAAAATGGATAGAAATGATGAAGTTAGAGAAATGAGTTGCATTCACAAATGAATCTGTTTTCTCAATGAGTATACCAATGACTTGAGAATTAATGTAACGTTTACAAATTATTATTTATAATTAAATAATTAAAGTTAAAAATGGAATTAAATTAATTAGTAATTATGAACCAATTGAATATGAAAATTAAATAGATTTTCTCATAGATTCTTTTATTGTAAATTTGTCATGACTTTAATGAACTAAAATTGGGGTGAGAAAATTATTTAATTGGGAAATTAATTTAGTTAATTTGATTAATTAATTTAATTAAATAAATAATATTTATTTTTGGAAATAGAAAACATGTATTGAGCTAGGTTAATTATAAAGTGTTGGGTTAAAAGTTTAGAAAGCACATATAATTAGCCCCAATATAGGAGAGACCCAAATCCCCTCATCATAAGAGAAAGGGGTAACATCCCTAGTATTATTTACTAATTCAACTAGGATTCTCCTATCTCTCCCAATAAATAGATGGCACTGGTAGAGCTATTTACACATGAGTTTTATATAAGTTTGATATATTTTTATTCTGCCACAAACCAGTGATAATTTATTTTCTAAGAATAAATTTTGTTTTCTAGGGATTGCAATTTTAGAGTTTTGTATTGAGAGAGAATTACTTTCCTACTAAAACTAACAAATCACTTTTGGTTTTGTATTTGGTTCGTGATTGTTTGAGCTTACACTCAAAGCAATTCGTGGTACAAGAATAGCGAAGAAGGTTGTTGGGTTGAAAGTCGAGAATGTCTAGGATCTGTCTCGCGCAAAGCACATGTATTTTGCAGGGAAAACTTTATTACTATAAATATCACAAACCTACTTGGTTTTCAAAATTTTATTTTTCCTCTGTGATTGAAAATTGCTTCCTAATCTGGATTTTTCCGACACGATTATCAGTTGAACTCAAGCTTTTAATACATCAAAGTATGCGAGTCACGCATACATAGTCTGTCACTTACTCAGGATTAAGGTAAGTCACACTATGAATGTCGCAAGTGAATAAATTCATTAATGAATCTAGGATTTATTCTACTTAGGTCTTGTCCGATGTACTATCAGTCCAGAGAATCACATTTATGTCTCTATCTTTTTGGAGTCATCCACTTCGATACCCAAGACAAGGTATTTTCCTAATTGGACTTGATAGACGACATAATAGTCTTTTTAATCGACATGCTCAATGTTAATCAAACTAGATTGTCTACTAATATAAGTTATCTTCTCGCATTATATTTGACCACATAAGGCAACTTATTATTAGTTAAGCATTAGATAATTAATGAGCTAATATTTATTTTCATTTTACTTTGTACGTAAAACCCTGTTAAGGACATTGTACAAAATATATTAATGGTAATGATGAAATTTTATTAAACAAATTTGTTCAAAAAATTAAAAGTACATAGACGATATCACTAAACTAAGGGAACTAGATTCCAACATTGATATGTTATTGGTATTTTTTTTGGATGTTTGTGGGTGATTTGTAAATAATTTGGAGTGTTTTTGGGCTGCCATGCTCTGATGTCATGACCTTGTTTTTGGAACATCATGAAATTCACCTCTGACATCAAAACATTGTCCTTGTAATGTCACGATGTAAAATGTGTAGATGTCGACCTCGAGTAGTGCCAACATTGTGCACCACCTTGTCCCTATTTATTACAACCCGATTTTTAATGGTGTTAGAAAATACGATTTTTGAACCCCATTTCTATAAACTTAGTCCATAAGGACGAAATATAAAGATTAATGAAGTTATCATGAAAATATATTGAAGTTTAGTTAAGTAATTTTATCGAGAAAATAGTTAATTAAAGCTTAAAGACTAAATTGTAAACTAATTGCTATTGAGTTTAATTAAGAAAATACTTGGGGACCTATATAGCAATTATCCAAAGGGCCAAAATGGTTATTTAACCATTATTTTTATATTGTTTGTGGAAATGATGATTCTTACCATCACTTTAATAATAATGATTAAAGAATAAAATATTAGATTAATTAGTTTAATTAAGATTAACTAAAGATTAATTGAAGTATAAATATTACATTAGTGGATGAAACATGAATAGGTCATCTTGTTCCATTGTCCACCTTAAAAAGAAAAGAAGAAAACCTTCAAAACTTCTCATACATCCGACAATTTCAATCCATAAGGTAATTAAGTTATTTTCTTCATTTTTATAGATTTATGATCATGAAAGCTTGATTTAGCTAGCCCATGTATCAATTTTTCCTATTGTTAAGTTTTTAGCAAGTTACCATTAAAGAGAAATTGATGATTTTGGGTTTAATTTGAAGAAATTGATAGTTACTAAGCTTAGATTGTAAAAAGGACTAAATTAGAAATTGAATTAAGCTTGTTAGATACCTTTGTAACATTAGGGAGTAAACTGAATCAATTGAAAACATGTCATGAGATTCTGTTATGAATAGAAAGTATAGTCTCCCTAATGAAAGAATGTGAAATCAAATTTTGATCCGATGTTAGATATTGAAAAATACGAGTATCTTGAATATAATAACTAAATTGAATGAAATGAAAAATATGTTTGGATTTGTGTTTGAATGTTAATTGGATGCAAATTGATGTTGTTTCAATTATTAAATTATTGAACGTAGCTAAAGACGACGCCAGGCCGTCACGAGAGAAGGGAAAGACGAGAGTCGTAGAAGAGTGATGAAAGAATCTGATTTGTATTTTTATAATTCTAGATCATTCCATTTATATGATTATATATATATATATGTTTTTTTAATATCAATTATTGAGTTAAGACTATTACTTGTATTTGAATTTAATTACGTAATGGTATTGAATGCCAAAATTATGAATTGATCTGAGCATAGTAGAAACAAGTATGACATGAATTGTTATATGATATGAGATATGTGATATGTGATACGACTTGATGATGAAAATGGTATGGATATATGTTATATGAAAAGGTATATGATATGAAATTGAAACATTGATTACCCTATTAGTTATTCAGGCAGAGTCAGATATGGTTGGAATGCCATAAGGTCAGGTAATTGATTAGAAACCATCACTTTCAAATAACCAGGGGTGGTAGAATGTACATATTTTAGCATTCATCATTTCTAGGAAATCCGAGATGATATAATAAACATAATGTGAAAGCCATTGTTGTCAGGAAACCTGGGGTGGTAGTATGTACATGTTCTAATAGTTATCATTTTCGGGTAACGCGAGATGACAGAGTAATAAATCTGTGTATATGTCTTAAGTTTGTTAGGTTAATAGGGTTAATAAAACATGAATTTGTTATATGATATTTGCTATAAAATGTGATTGATTTTGGTATACTTAGTATATATATGAAATGTGGACAATGACAACATGTGAAAGATCATACGAATCGGTTTATACAAGCCTTGAGGGCCGATTTGGAAATGAGACAAATCAATAGCTTTGAAAATGAAATATAACAAAACTTAAGAAGGTGAATTAAAATGGTTACGACTAAATCATGTATTGATTCAATTAATTCAAATTAATGCTATTGTTATTTACTTGAATAATGAAAATATCACTGAGCTTTATTGCTCAACTTGTTTATACCATTCGCAAAAGTTAAAAGATCTTGAAGACTCGAGCGGTAATCCAACTTCTGATCCGCAACTCTCGACTCAGTATTTTTGTATAGTTCCTTTATATTTTGGTATATGGCATGTACCTAAGGATTGAGTCAATTTTGTAATGTAATGATCATTTTGAAATCTCGAATTCATAATGTTAGTTTGAGTCTAATGTACATGAATTGTTAAATGCATACATGGGGTTAGTATAAGTAGTTGAAATGGCTAAAATGTACAAATGGTAATATATGTTTAATTAGATTTTAAGTTTGAATTGTCAATTAGGAAATTTGGATAGAAATGTTCTTTCAATGGTAGTTTATGAAGTGGTTGATATATGTATTATGCTTAAATGGTTTAGATATGTAATTAGTTGTTTTATTAGGCTTATATGAATTGGTACAATATGGACACTTTGGAAACAATAGGTGACATCATGACCTCGGGTCCCTAACGTCGCGATGACAGTCACTGTGTGTTCGAGTTCGCGACGTGACATCCCTAAAATTGCGATGCCAACTCAGTAATTTTTGAAAATGTTGCATTTTAGTCCTCAAATGAATTTGCATTATTGAATAAGCTTTCGTAAGCTCATTTAAACCCCATAATTGATATATAACATGTCATGATTACATATTGAACATAATAGCATGTATAAATTGTTGGATTGTATGGAATTGAGATCATAGTTGCTCCAATAATGAATGTAGCATCCTATAGCTCAGACTTGACGATCGGGTCAGACGTGGGGTGTTACAGCTTAGGATCCTTTATCGGGAATGAAGGGGATGAAAGTTGAGTTAATATAAAATGATGGCATGTTATGGGATATAGAGATTTGGTACAAAGGATGATGGTTCCACATGATGCTAAATGAATCTTTAAAATGTCTATTAGTATTCATAAACTTGATGATTGATTAATTTGGCATTTTACAAAACAAGGATCTTATACTATCAAGTTAGTTTATATTGCTACTTTCGTCTTGTACATTAGCATTCTTGATCACGTCGACACTGGACATTGGTAACAAGTTTAGAATTCAAACTTTCTCCCCAAATTTAAAAACTTTCTTTGGTATTCATTGCATCGTTTCATTCCTTGTTGTTCCCTTTTACTGGAGAGGGGTTGTAACATTAATCCGAGTTGTAAATGTTGTCATTTGCTGGAAGATATGGACCACATATTCTTGTGTTGCACAAAGAGAATAGAGGTTTGGTAGCTTGCAGGCTATCAATTTTCATGTTCATCTATTTATGAGGTATTTATGCATGTTTTACACAATGTTGCATCTAGTTTGAAGGAAAGAATACTCACCATTATTTTGAGTATATGGTTTTTTCGCAACCTTTTCCATTGGCAGAACAAAGATATACCATTATTGTGAATTGTTGCTTTTTTATGTGTTTTTTACATGCCTAGAGAACTTCTAAAGCTACATTTATCGGTTTGTAGAATGGCCCGATACATAATAGTTCGGTTGTGCTAAGTACTAGACAAGATCGAGAGCTAGGTAGGTTAAATACAATGTGGACGCTACAATATTAAAAAAAGTCTAATGCTACAACTTTAGCTAATACACTCAGAGACAAGAATGGTTCATTTTAAAGGGTATCACGAGGCATACTCAAGTCCTACTAGAGCCACATGTAGCTGAAGCAACCTCAATGCGTGAGGTACTTTCTTAACTAAGTTACTTCCTATAACCAAGTTTGAGCATTGATTGGACTTGGTTGTGTTCATTGTTGAAGAACACCCCTTAAGGGGGTTTCATAGAAGAGATGGAGAACTTTTTCGATGAGAGTTCATGGTGAAGAACTTGTTTGTTGAGAATTCATGTTAAGATGGAGATTGTTAGAGTTGACTGGCCCGAATCCTTGTTAAAAAAAAATACAGTGGTAAACTAAAATAAAAGTAAAATCCATATAGAACTATTCTTTTTTTTTTACATTGATTAGAATAAGGTTTTTCAACCTTACTACACCTCATCTATTTGACATTAATTAGAATAAAGTTTTTTCAACCTATAAATAGATGTAGTCTAAACTCCTCTTGTATCATTGAATTCGACATTAGTGAATTTTCTTCTCATCTGCCGGTGGTTTTTCCCAAAAAGGTTTTCCACGTAAAATCTGTGTGTTTTATTTTTCTTTTTCTTATTGCTCTGCAATCATTCTATATTGTCATTATCGACGTTAGTTCTACACCTGTCAACATTGGATTTAGTTTCAACCCTTTCTTCTTTGGTATTATTGGTTGTTTCCTTTACTTTTCAATAATGAAACTTTATTTTATTTCAAAAAAATTAATCATCATTCGTGAGTACGATTTATATTTATAGAAAATAATGAATAAAACTACATGTAATAGAGTTAAAGAAACAAACTCTAGATACATATTTTGAGAAATAACTTTAATGAGAATGTAAAAGTTATTGAGTGAAAATATTTTCTAATATTATACAAATTTTTTGTAATTTTAATTTTATATATTTATTTAGCTCTAAAGAAAATATAAAATATATAAATGTTTTTCATAGACAACAAAATTATATTAATTAATACGAAATATTAATTCAAGGATTTTCTCAAGCAACAAGTACACTAGGTAAACTAAAAGGAGAAGTGAAACAACCAAGAAGCAGCTACAGCTTGTGCTGTGTAATTTTCCAGGAATGTAAAGTGAATTGGGATGATATTCAAGTATTATATTGCTGCTTGCTGTATAGTGGAAGTTAGGAGGAGGTTTCCTACTCTCACCACCATGGGCTGCTGCTGAAAATTCTATATGTAGATATTATGTGGCCCAATCAAGAATTCCCTCAACTAGAAAATTTTGGACTGATTTAAATTTGAAAAATAGAAGACAAAAAATATTAAATCCATTTAAAATATGATATAGGCTCGGATTTTAATATTCAAAACTCAAGACTAACTTAACCTATTTTTAAATTTATATTTATAGTTTTTATATCATGAAATTTAAATCATATGAAGGTTAAATATTTTAAACTTAAAATTATATAAAGTTGTTTATATTTAGAATTTAATGAAAAATATATAATGATAGTAAAATATATAATTATTAAATATTAGATAATAATTTTAAAAATAATATGGATAAACTTAAATGAATTTGGACAATCATTTAAGAATATGGGCATGCTTAAGATAAATTTTGAAACGCATATTTTACTATAGGGCGAACTTTAATAATTATATATAATTTTAATTCTATGCATGAACGTAGCCCAAACTTAATCCTACCAAACCTATGAACACCTCTAAAAAATATCAGTAGTGGAGTCAAGGAAGTTTTGATAGTTAATCACTTTATAATTTATAAAATTTTAAATTAGTATATAGAAAATTTTGATTTAATCTTTTTAAAAATTATAAAAAATATAAATTATTAAAATAATAATATAATGTAATTTAATTCTAATCTCAAAATTTTGGCTTCCCTCCTGCCAAAAAAAATACAATTACAAGACCATATAATTAGAAAGTTCAAAGCACTAAACAGTCCTTCTCGGTGGCAATTACCAACCGGGCCTCCGGTAGTAGTGAAAATGGCTATTTTAGCCTCTCTTTTATTTCAGCTTTTATGGGTAAAAGAACCTTAATATATTTAATTAATTAGCCATTTCATTAACCATTAATTGAATAGTTTGTCTGTTAATAGCAGTGAGAATGATGACAACCAGAAAGAGATGATATGTGACATATCATGTACGTGAAATTTTCTTTTAAAAATAGTGTTTTTTAAAATTAATAAAATATATGTGCAATGAACGTGGATAAATGATTATTTAAGTTCATTTAAATTGAAAATATGAAAAAATATAAATTTTAAAAAGATAAAAAATTTAAAAATACTAATAATTTATAAAAATTATAAAATTAATAAAATACACATTTAGAATGAAGTTAGACAACTAGTTGTCCAAGTTCATTTTAATGTAGGTAGTCATTTGACCCAATTCATTTTGGATGAATGCAAAATTTTAGAAATTATAAAATTATTAATAATTCCAAAATATCATAAAAATATAAACTCAATTCTCTATTAAATATATTAAAACTTGAATTATACTTTTATTTCAATATTATCAACTTGCATGTGTGAAATTGTAACTATTTAAAAATATTTTTATATTTTGATTTTATAATATTTGAATTTTTATATTTTAAAAAATATTAATATTTTATAATTTTTAATTTTTGATAGTTTTGCACTCATCTAGAATGAATCTAGACAACTGTAACAACACGATTTTTAGTGGTACCGGATAATGCAATTTCGGAATCTCATTTTCCTAAACCGAGTCCATAAATATTAAATATTAATATTTAAGCGTCTAATATATTGTTACATCAAATTTTGGTCAAGAAATTTCATTGAATTAAAAGTTAATTAAGGCTTAGGGATTAAATTTTAAAATTTCAATCGCTATGGGTTTTTAATTGACTAGAGACTTGGGGACTTAAATAGAAATTAACCAAAGGTATAAAATGGTAAATAAACCATATTTAAATATGAATTAGTGGATGATGACGGCATTTTCCACTAATTAAGCTTGGTGATTAGCTTAAGTTAATTAATGTATGTTTAAGTTAATTAAAACAATTTAATTACATACTAATCCAACAATATAAGTCAAATTAGTGGATGAAAAAGTCATATTCTTCATCTACTCTCCATTATCGTCCAAAAAGGGAGAAGAAAACCTAAGAAATTCTAAAACATTCGACCATTGATTGGTAAGCAAATTCAAGTCATTTTCTTGCAATTTTTATGAATTTGAGATCATGGGAGCTTGATTTAGCTAACCTATGTACCAATTTGTAAATGTGTTAAAATTTTAGAAAGTTTTCATTATTGATTTCTTGAAGAATTAGACTTGAAATTGATAGATTTTAAGCTTAAAATATAAAAGGACTAGATTGTTGAGTTAATTTAGCTTGTTTGTTAACTTTGTAAATTAGGGACCAAATTGAATAAATGAAAATTCTTTCATCAAATTATGTTATAAATAGAAAGTATAAGGTACCTAATGAGAATAAATGAAATCAAATTTTATCCACATCTAGGAATTGAAAGTTATAACTATCCCGAGTTCAGAGACTAAATTGAATAAAATATAAAATTTTAAGGATATAAAAAATTGAGTTCATATTGGTCCGTGCATATCATAGCATAGTATGGTGATATTTGGTATTGAATGGTGATATAAAATAATTTTTTAGATCAAGAATCAAATCGAAGTAAAGTTGATCGGGCAAAAGCTAAAATTTTGGATTAGTCATTGAAGTATCCTTATTTCACATTTTGAATAGGTAAGTGTTGGATCCAATTTGAAAATGGTTTTCTTGCACAGCAGAAAATTAAAATTTTGAAAACCGCTCATGTTTGTGATATTTATAACAATAAACCTTAGATCGAATTTGTACCTGTGTTTTCATATAGACAGATCCTTGTCGTTCTCGGCTTTCAACCAAATGATCTTCTCTACTATTCTCGTACCACAAATTGCTTCGAGTTTGGACTTGAACAAATCAAATCAAATGCAAAACTAGAAGTATTTTCTTTTCTTTTGGGTGAAAACAAAAATTCTCTTCTCAAATAAAAACCAATAGAATTGTTATTCTGAAAAATATATTTAATAGTTGATAATCAATTCTCTCTATTTTTTGGTAGATTAACAATGTTTTAAAGTTGTGTAAATAGCCTTGTCAGTGTCATCTATTTATAGGGAGTGAAGGTAGAACCATTGTTGAATTGTAGATTTTTATTCCAACAGGAAAAATGAAATCCTAGTTCAACTAGGATGTAGGAGGCGACAACCCTAGTTAATAATACTAGGGTTTGTCGTCCCCCATATTATGTAATGGGCTTTTCGGTGTAACATACCGATATAGGGCCTAGGAGTTTGGGCCTCACAAACAAGAGTTTTCCAGTGGTTTGGCGAACTGGTGTCTGCTAAAATACTTTCGATAGGGCTCGTTAGCAAATTCGACGAGCAGTGTACGCCTAAAGACGTGATAATAGCGTCTGCCAGTATGAAGTGACCTAAGTTCACCAAGTGGTTTGGCAAGCTGGGGTTCGCCATTTGGTTGGCGAGCTAGAGTTCACTAGTTGGTTTGTGAAATGAGTTCGCTAGTATAAATAGAGTCATACTTGAATTAGGAAGTTGACTTGTATTCCACTTAGGACATTACTTGTACACGTAAACTTTTTTTCCTAAGTCAAGTACGGTATCCTAAGAGTACTAAAACACTTAGTGCCTATAAATTAAGCCTTTCTCATTGAAAAATTCTCTCATCAATCTTTTTTTTCTCAAGTCTCTATTCAGAACCAAGTTCTTAGAAACCAAAGGTAAGCCTCTATTTTGTTAGGTTTAATTTTCTAGGAAATTAGGTTCGCTTGTATGTGTGAATTCAATGTCCTTTGTTTGATATGTGAATGTTTATGTATGTTGCGAACCAGCCAGACCATCTACTGGCAAGGACAAGGGAAAAGAAAAACTTGTTTAAAGAAAATTGGTGAGTGTTCAGGGATTGCCACTTGTATGTGCTAACCATTATGTTATTCAGGAGCTTAGGGGTTTTAAAACTAAGTTCCAATAGTAAGCTTTTCTTAAACTCCATTTTATGACTATGTTTTCAAGATATGTTTTATGCGTTCTCCCATGTGAGCTTATGTTTTAAACATTTTAAAGATATGTTTTTAAGCTATGTTTTTATGAATCATGCTATGTGAGCTCTCTATGCGAGCTCTGTGTAACATCCCGATTTTGGGCCTAGTCGAAATAGTGGTTTTAGGACCACAAATTTGACGTTATAAAATTTTTTTATTATATTTTTATGGTCTACAATTTCATGGAATGATTTTATGAAAATTTCGTTCGAAAATTTTGACGTTTGGGCACTCAATTTAGGAAAAAGGACTAAATTGTAAAAAGTGAAAAAGTTGAGTTCTACATGTTAGAGGTGTCCAATTGTTATGAAATTTTAAATTGGAGGCCCTTATATGGTAATTATACCATTGGTTAAGTTGGTGGACAAAAATGGACATGGTTAGGCATGTTTCCAAAGTTTTTCATTAAGGGCATTTTGATCATTTAGTTATTAAAATGAATTTTTAAAAAAATTAAAAGCCAATTTTTGTCCATCTTCAAGCTTTGGCCGAATTTCACAAGGGGGAAGCCATAGTTAGGGTTTTCAAGCTTCCAAGCTCCATAGTAAGTGATTCCAAGCCCCGTTTTTAATTTCCTTACGTTTTTGGAGTCCCAATAACTTGATTTAGCTTATTCTAGCAATAATTTAACCTAGGGTTTATATTTGAAAAAAATACCCGTAGGTGAAATGTGTTTATTTTGATGTTTTATGGTAGAATATGAAGCTATAAATTATGTTAAACAACTTTTGCAGAGCGATTTTAAGTGAAAATGAGTAAAACGACATAATCGGTAAAAATACCTAATGTTCATAAGTGTTAGAGTGGGAATTTGATGTTGCCATAGAAGGGAAAAATGTTCATCATGTCATAAAACATAAGAGTAAGAGATGAATTTTAATTTCTGAGCTTTGGGGCAAAAGTGTAAATATGCAAAAGTTTAGGGGCAAAATTGTAATTTTTCAAAGTTCAAGTCAAGGACTGTTTTGATGAATTTGAGTATTAAATAAGCTAAATTTTCTATTATAGATCAAGAAAGACGTGGAATCGACCTTGATCGGGGAAAAGAAAAGATTATAGACTAAATTGCAAAATTACTATATTTTGCACCGAGGTAAGTTTGTATGTGATTAATACCTTGTTTTTACTTATGTTTTAACATTTTTATATGATATGATTGAATATGGGATAATTAATTGAGGTGAATTATGAGTTGTGGTTGAATATAGAAGAGTTGGAAAAATGTTAAAAAAAACGTGAGAATTCAGGGTTGAACCTTCAGAATGGGCCGGATATCGTTGGAAATATAGGTGGATGCTATGTGCTAATTCCACCCGATATTAATGAAAATAAAGGTGGTTGCTATGTGCTGATTTCACCGGATACCAATGGTTATATAGGTGGTTACTATGTGCTGATTTCACCAGATACCAATGGTTATATAGGTGGTTGCTATGTGCCGATTTCACCCAGTACCATTGAGTATAAAGGTGGTTGCTATGTGCTGATTTCACCGAGTACTATTGACTATAAGGGTGGTGCTGCGTGTTGATCCACCGTGTAACTGAGATTATTTCGAAGTGTTCATCGGAAACTGATTAAGTGAAAATATATGTGATGAACAATGTGTTTGATCTTTAATCGACCCTTTGGTACGATGAAATGAAGTAATGAAATTAAGAAAGAGTAAATTTAACGACAAAACAGTTTAGGAGAAAAACAGTTGTGTGATTTTGAAAAATCATCAAAAATGGTGGAAATTGAATTAGAGGTTTGATGAGATATGAAATTAAAGATGAATGAGTCTATTTTCACATAAATGAAGCAGAGTAAGCAAAAGAGTTAAATATTTTGAGATATTTGAATTTTAGTGAGACAGGGTCAGAATGATTTCGAAATCCCCTATTCCAACTTTGGAAAATCACTAAAAATTGTACAAAAAAATTTATGGTTTTTAATTTACATTATTAAATTTATCAATGAGTATATTTTCAAGAGAAACAAACAGGAACATCATTTGAATTTTTTACAAAGAGTTAATTTTTTTTTAGTGAAGAGGGGTCAGAGCTGTCGAGCAGTGAAATAGGGGAAATTTTAAAGAATAAACTATAATAATTGGCTAAACCAAAAATTCTGAAAATTTTATGGTAAGGATATATATGAGTCTAATTTTAGGAAAAATTTACAGATCTTAATTTGGAGTTTTGCATCTCCGGATAAAAATAATTTAGTGACTATGATGTGAATAAACAACTTGCTGGAACTTGAATAAATAGTGAATTTATGTGTGATTATGATTATATTATTTATGGAAACTTGCTAGAAACTTGTTTATTAATTACATACTTACTTACTAGGCTATATGCTTACTCTCCTCTCTTTTCCCTTGTTTTATAGAATCACCAAGCTAGCTCAGGATTTGGCAATCGTCAGAGATCTATCTACACTATCAACTTTCTTTTGGTATTTTGAAAACATTATTTTGAAATTATGGCATGTATAAAGAACTTGGTCATTTTGTTATGTGTCATAATTGATTTAGCCCATATTATTTGATAGTCTATTTTGTATAAAGTTGTCGATGTTGGGGAATATTGTATGGGTTGTACGTGTTTGATAATGCCATGTTGAGTTGATAAATTTGATATAAAAAAAAAGAAAATTTTAATTTGGACAAAATTTCAAGTCTCGGTTTTGTATGATTGATTATGTTAAAGTCTGGTAATGCCTCGTACCCTATCCTAGGGTCTGACACGAGTAAAGGGCGTTACACTCTGCATGAACAAGTGTTTTTTGTGAGCTCTTCATATTAGCGAGCTCTATATGAACAAGTGTTTTTGCGAGCTCCTCATATTGGTGAGCTCTATATGAATATTTTTTTTTGCAAGCTCTTTATATTAGCAAGCGATAAGTTTTATAAGTGTTTTTTACACGATAGCTTTTTGGATATGTTGGATATAATGGCATGTCATAGGATTGTAAGTATTCACTCTCAAGTTTTGTGATTTGGGTGTTGTGGCCCTGAAACATGTGGAGAGATAAGGGAATGTCGAGCTATGCTCCATTCAAAGGGACATGTTGGTGTGTTTGGAGAGTGTTTAGCTTTGTGCTACACTTATAGGCATGTTAAGGACTCTCTGAGTCACAACTGAAGCGTTATAAGAAGATCCGTGTATCCAACAAAAAGACAAGACAAGTAAATGATTAGTTTTATGTTTTCAACAAGAACAGGTCAAGTTTTCGAATACGTTTTATGTGAACATGAATGTGTTTTCCAACAAGTACATGTGAATTTGTTCTGAAAAATTCTAAATTTCTCTGTTCATCTAATAAGAAGGTAACTGCGAATTGGGTCTCGAATCTTTATGGCGAGCCCAGCTCGCAAAACAGTATTTCTAATTAAACTTTTGCTTAAAGCTTCGTTTGTTTCACTGAAAATGGTTTTCGAAAAATAGGTTTTGGAAAATGACTTACTTTTTTGGAAAAGCTAATGTTTTATGGTGTTTTGATAAATCTATGTAAAATATTTTCTTTTGTTTGGCAAGTTTCTTAAAAATATTTCATAAAAGTTGTTTTCAATTAAACAAATATACATTTGAGATTTGCTTATCTTTTCATTGTTTAATTGAGTTTATTTTATATCTATAATTTCATATTTTACATTTTTGCATATATTAAAAATATTTTGTTAAATTTAGGTTTATTACAACATCATTTTTAGTTACATGACTACCAAGTGAGTATTTTTTATTTAAAATATGAAATCAAAAAATTAACAAAAAATTAACAATGTAAACAATTGGACTTGTTTTTCAAATCAAAAGTAGAGGACTAAATTCTTGAAAATAAAAGTATAGAGACTAAATTACAAATTTGTGAAGAGTACATAGACTTATGACATATTTTAACCTTTATACTACAAAACATTTATTATTAATATATTTATAATTGTAATAAATATTTATTATTAAAATATTAATATTGAATATTTTCAATAATATGTGAATAAAATTATTTAAAATTATTATTTTTAAAATTTATTATTAAAATAAAATTAAAATATTAAATAATTTATTAAAATAATAAATTATATTAATAATTTATTAAATGGCTGAATATAAATAATTAAATATGTATGTTTAATAATATTGAAAATATAATATGTTATTTTAATATTTTTAAAAATAAAAATAAAAATTATTATCAATATAATAATATGAAACTTGATTTAATTTTATTTTTATATAAAAATAAAATTATCTATAGAAGAGCTCTTTTCCGGAAAATGACTTACTCTTTTCAAAAGGGTACGTCATTTTATAGGAAAAAAAAGGTTTATTTTATGTTGACCTGTAAGTAGTTTTCCGTTGACCAAGCTATTTTCTGTGAAACAAACACAGGAAAATGCAGAAAACATTTTTCGTAAAATCTTTTACATATAAACAAATGGACCCTAAAACTCTTGTTTGTGCATGTTTGTATTGTTTCCTGTATATTCATTGAGTTCCCAAAGAACTCACCCACTCCTCTCTTACTTCGCAGATAGTTAAATCACAAGGAACGCAGTTGCGAGATAAGTGGTCCAAGCGAGGCTAAACTCAAGATAGGTACCAACGAACCATGGAAAAAAAAGGCAATGTGGAGTCTATTGGGTTTAGAGATATTATGTTTGATGACTTCGCCATTGTTATAAGAATCAGTTTTTCCTTATATTAGTTTTATTATTAATCTTGTGAACCATTACGACTATGTAGTAAAAATACTTGTTTGTTTGATTATGTTAAATTCTCTTCTTGTATAAATAAAATACCATGCTATATTATTCTTCCTTACATGCGTGTCTATGTTTGCATGCCCATGCTCATGTTTCTAAAATCTTATTTGTTTTATGCCTTAACCCTATATGCGAGCCTGGTCTGTTGTAAAGTACTTATACATGCGACCCTCTATATGTTTGCTAACCATGATATGTATGCGAACCATTTGTAAATAGAACCCTTATATGTTGTTATGCGAACCTATGTTGTTATGTAAACCTATGATGTTTGCAAACCTTAGAAGTAAGTTCTATGTACTCGTCTACCTTTGTATGAATAAGCGAACCCTTCTGCCTTATGCGATATAAATGTTGTGAATTCGCATATCTTATGTTTTCTATGTCTTAAGTTCATATGTTCTATGTTTCATGCATGCTGATATGTCATTCTGTTGCATTGTGATAACTTAACACATTCTTTATGCTATAAATTTTGTGGAGTGTTGGAGGATCAATTGAGAGTTAAATGGAGAGTCACCTCGGTGGCTAATATGGCACACTAGATTTGGGTTGAACCAACTCGGTCGGGTTTAGAGTGTTACAATTTTTTAGTATCAGAGCTAGCCAGGTTGTGAGTTCGCCAAAATTGATGTGGTAAATTCATCAGAATTGGCATGACAGGTTCGCTAGGATTGGCGTTGTACGTTCGTCAGGATGGTAAATAATATTGGAAGTGTTATGTATACTTGTGAGATTGTTTGATTGGTGTAGGATTGAGAAAAACATTGCCTTGGTTCAGTTGTATCTTAGGCAGGTTTATGCTTTGAATCATCTCCCCACTATTCGTTATTCAAGTAAGTAGTGTTTTCAGCTATGTTTTAGCGAATTGTGTTTATAGTATTGTTCTAAAAAGTTGTGTTCGCAAGTTGTGTCTGTTAAGTTTGGGATACCTAGCTCGAATATCTTTAATGTCTTACCTAAACCAATGTCTCAAATACGTTTAAAGTTAGTGAGAATACCTTCTAAAAGGGTAAATGTGAACCGTGTGAATGAAGCTGCAGACCTCTTTGAAGGTGACCAATCTTTGGCGTCACCTAAGCGACTTCGCAGAGCAAATGTATTGGAAGATAGTGTCGAGCCATTAGTACAAGCTATGATTGGGGCTTTTTAGTGTGTTGCTGGTGCTAACACTATTCCCAGGAGCAAAGGATTACGACTAGAGTGTCTGTGAGCTTTGGGTGGTAAGAGTTCAAAAGATCATTGAGTACATGACATATACTGATGAGGAGAAGTTGAGATGCACTGTGTCGTTACTCACAGACAAAGCCTACCGCTGGTGGAATACTATGAAGCAAGGCACAACTGTAATGCTCCACGAACTGAAACTTGAGGAGGGACACAAGTGTCTAGGTAAGCATCCAAGAGGGATCGCGACTCACAAAACTCTGGTAGGAATGTCAAACGAAGCTTCAAGACAACCCACTCATGACAATGGAGTAATGCTTAGAATGAAAAAGGGAGTTTGCACAAGTCACCAAACTAGCCACTTTGAAAACACTATGAGCGAAAACATTCAGGTGAATGTCATAAAGTGATTGAGGGATGTTTCAAGTGCAAATCCAAACACCATGTGATAAAAGACTGTCTAGAATGGCAAGAGAGCTCAGAATTCCATAACGCAACCCCTACACAAGTGCAAGCAGGGGTTCGTAGACGAGGTCGAGGCAGAGAAAGTGATATAAGGTAAGTTCAACAGTGAACTTTAGCTCACATTATTGTTACCCAATATGAAAAAAAGAGGCCTTGCACGAGTCTATGCAGTGAGGGAACCACAGGATCAGACTTCGAGTGATGTTATCACAGGTAACTTCACTCTACAAACTATTCCATTGTTTTCCTTGATTGAATCTGGTTCCATGCACTCGTATGTCTTAAGCAAACTAGCCTGTAAGTGGGGAATTCCAGTAGAAACTATAGATAAAAGCATGGTTGTCACTAGTTCATTTCGTGAGAGTATATTAGTCATATAGATTGTACTTTAGGTGTCTGTTAACGATACAAGGGCAAGTTTTCTTCGCGGACTTGATGGAGTTGTCATTCTATGGGTTCAACATAATCTTGGGGATGGATTGGTTAACTGAACATAAGGTCAAGATAGATTTCGAGCTGAAAAGAGTGACTTTGTAACCCTTCAAGCCGAGCCTAAACATTATGACCCAATTTAAGAAATTACATGGGCCATAGGTATAGTGAAAACTTGAGTTGAAGTAAATTGGTTTAATCTTTAAGAAATGCGTACTAGTAATTCTCATAAATACGATGTTTGTAATGTAAATTTGAAAGAAACCTTATTTATATTTGTAAAACAACTTGATCTTCAAATTCAAATTCAATAAATTGAGTTTGTGGAAAGCGGTTTTATCGGGAAAAATACCAAATTATTTAATCCATAATAAAAATCCATGCAATTTGTCCAATGTCCCAAGTTTAAAAAATTCCATGCCATAGTTCAAAAGTCTATCACAAAATAAAATCCCAAAAAGAAGTCATAAAGTCCATAAAAGTCCCAAAACATAAAAAAAAATCCATAATCATAAAAAAACATTTTTGAGAGCATCACCGATGACCGAATCCGAGTCTTATCTACGAGGATTATCTTAAAACACATAAATAATATGGGTGAGCTTTGAAAGGCCTAGTGTGAGATCAACACAAGTATATTCACATACATATATATTTACATACATACCAAAATATATCAATCACAACATATCAAACGTCAAAATATTTTTAAATTATAACAATGATATTTGTGCATAGACTTATTGATGCATATTTTAAAATGATTCACATTTTATAAAATTTCCTACCCATCTCTGCTACACACCAATATCGAGTTCCCCAGAACTCGTCCATTCGAATCATCATTTGTGGACAAGCCACCACTGATTTGCAAATAAACTGCCACTAATAACACTTTGTGGACAAGCCACCACTGATTTACAGATAAACTATCACTGATAAAAATTTGTGGACAAGCTACCACTGATTTGCAAATAAACTATCACTGACAACACTTTATGGACAAGCCACCACCGGTTTGCAGATAAACTTCCACTAATAACACTTTGTGGACTAGCCACCACTGATATGCAGATATACTAACACATACTTCCACCTTTCACAATATCCCACCCTATGCATGTGAAATGGTAATTTCACTTTTAAACACATGTGAATCACTTTTAACACTTAGGCATGTGGACATGCTCACATAATCACATTTCACTAATCATCACTTTAACATGTTTTCAATCATGCTTGTCATATTAGATCATAGGTGTCAATATTCACATACTTATATATATACCACATAAACCATGCAACACATGTCATGAGAATGAGATCTACACATACATCATTATTTATAACAATAATCACATCATATCACATATCTCATGCGTTTCACAAAATGTATTCCAAATAGAGTAATTTACTTGGGTCCTTTGTAATGAGTCTTTCAACTCTTCTTTGAATACTTAGTGTATTCACAATTAATTATGTTTAAGTTTTTAATATAACCACAAATAATTATATAACATACAATAAGTGGAACTGATCCCACACCTTTTATCAAAGATCCTAAATGCCACAATCCTTAGTATCCATTTCGCTTTGATCTAACTCAAAAGACATATCTAACACATTCATAATGCTTATTGGTTAGGATTTGTTCAAAAATAATTTATCACTAATAGATCAGTTACTAATAACCTCACCAACACTTACCCTATGGTTTTGGACTCTTAAAAAGATTATTTCCAATGCGAAATTAGGGGTCTCCCCTATAATTATCGTTTGGTCCTTCAAAGATTGTAACAACAATATTAACACGAAAAATAAATAAATAATAAAGATTAATTGTCCCTACGACCACTATACCATTTAGCCAAGAGATGAAATCACCAAGAGGAGGAGGCTATGTTCGAAATAACCTACACTTACAAACTTGATTAAATCAGAACAGACGATGAATCGAAATAGAAACGTGATCGGAGAGTTATCGTTAAAGTAAACTGAGTATAAGTTTAATCAATATGTGGAACAACAAAATAAAGAAGGAAGAAAAGAGATAAAATTCAACCACCGGTGGCGGAGGCGGCTCGGCGACGGTCTAGTGATGAGGGAGCGGTGGTCTAGCGATGGTTGAAGAAAAAAATTATGTGGATTTCTGCGCCACAAGGTTGGAGAAGAAAATAAAAAGGGATGATAGAAATAGAGTAGGAAAAAGACCCGCAGTGTGCACGGCGGCGATGGATGGAGAAAAAGATGAGAAGAAGAGGTGCGGTGGGCACAAGGCATGGTGAATGCTGGTGAAGGGTTTAGTTAAGATAGAGGAAATGAGCAAAAGTTAAAAGAGAAATGGGGGTGGTTTTTGCAAATAGAGAGAAAATAGATGAGAAAAGAAGAAGAAAAAGAGAGAACGAGGGAGAAAAAGGGAGGAGGGGACGATAAGGAGAGGTGGTGAATGAGAATTTGGTTTGGTCAACATGGAATAGGTTCAATGAACCTCTACTAAAGGCAAGGGTGAGAAGTTTTGGCAAGGAAGGGAGACATGGAGTGAAAAATGGATCATGCACCCTCAACTTAAAGTAAGTTTAACTCTTAATATAGGAAAGGAATCCTCCTAAATATATTAATTATAGGGTGGACGACAATTCCTTAAGCACATGGGAAAAATTGTAAAAGAAAATTAATTGAAAAGGTGTGAACAATAAGACTTGAGCCTTGGACCACTAGGATAGCTAAAGAGTATGAAACCACTAGAGCACTTCATTCATTGATTTCAAACTTGTGCTAATAATAATAATAATATGGGATGTTACAACTCTACCCTCTTTAAAAAAAATTTTGTTCTCAAAATTTACCTGAAGGAAAAAGGAAATGATATTATTGTCGCATCGAATCTTTTGGCTCTCAGGTGGCCTCATTAGAGCCGTGATTTCTCCAAAAAATTTTACGAGTGGAATCTGCTTCCTCGGAAAAACTTTGACCACACGATCAAGGATTTGTATCGGTTCCTCATCAAAATACAAATCTGGACAAACTTTCATCTCCTAAATTGGGAGATTATGAGAAGGGTCCGATCGATATTGCCTCAACATGACACATAAAAAACGTCTGGGATACGATCCAACTCTGGAGGTACCTCTAGTTGACGTGCCCCTAGTCCCACTCTCTTAATGATACGATAGGGTTTGATGAACCTCTGACTTAGCTTCCCCTTGCGGACAAATCTTAACACTTTCTTCCAAGGTGAAACCTTAAGGAAGACTCGATCACCAACACTAAACTCTATATCCTTCCTCTTCAAGTCAGAATAAGACTTATGTCAGTCTGGTGTTGCTCTCAGATGATCTTGGATAATCTTCACACTATTCTCATTTTCTTGCACTAGATCCAGTCCTAACACTTTTTTCTCCCCCAACTCAATCTAGCAAAGAGGTGTCCTACACTTGTGTCCACAAAGAGCTTTATAAGGAGCCATCTGAATGCTCGACTAAAAGCTATTATTGTACGTGAATTCAGCAAGTGGTATATGTTCTTCCAAATTACCTCAAAAATCAATCACGCAACCTCTTAGCATATCTTCGAGAATTTGGATAACCCTCTCAAACTACCCATCAGACTACAGATGAAAAGCTATACTAAAGCTCAATCTTGTACCAAGAGCTTCATGTAGTCTCTTCCAAAATCGAGACGTGAAACAAGGACTTTGATAAAAAAAATAATAGAAATCAGTACCCCATGAAGTCTCACAATATCATAGTTATATAATTTCGCCAACCTCTATGACGAATAATCGATACGCACTGGCATGAAATGGACGGACTTAGTTAACTGGTCAAGAATCACCCAAATGGAATATTTCATCGAAGGTGTTCAAGTTAACCGACTAAAAAAGTCCATGGTGACAAGCTCCCATTTTAATTGAGGAATCTAAATAGGTTGGAGCAACCCAGAAGGAAATTGGTGCTAAGCCTTGACTTGTTGGCATCTCAAGCATCTTGCCACAAAGTCAGCCACATCACATTTAAGTCTTGGCCACCAATATTGCTCACAAAGATCTTGATACATCTTACTTCCTCCATAGTGTATAACATAAGGACTACTATGTGCTTCCCTCAAAATAGACTATCTCAACTCTAAATCTAAAGGTACACAATATCTCCCACGATAGAACAAAAATCCCTCAAAATTAATGGAAAAATCTGAAGTCTTACCTTACTTGATAAGTTTCACATGAGAAGATAAAGATGTATCTGATAACTATTTCAACTTAATCTCCTTCAATATATTAGGTCACACTTGTAATTCCATAAGTAAGCCTCCATCCTCAAACAAACTTAGCCTAGCAAACATTGCTCTTAGTTCACTCATCACTTTTCTACTCAATGCATCGGCCACGACATTAGCCTTGCCCGGATGATACTCAATAATACAGTCGTAGTCCTTTACTAGCTCTATCCAATGCCTCTGTCTCAAGTTCAACTCCTTCTAGTTAAGGAGATACTTAAGCCTCTTATGACCTATGTAGATGATAAACTTCTCCCCATAAAGGTAATGCCTCCAGATCTTAAGAGCGAAAATTGCTACAGCCAATTCAAGGTCATGCATTGGATAGTTACACTCAAGTGGTTTGAGTTACCTCAAAGCATACGCCACTACTTTCCCATATTGCACCAATACACAACCAAAACCTGTATGAGAAGCGTCTCTATAAACCATATAATCCTTACCAGACTCGTGTTGGATCAAAATGAGTGCTTGAGTTAATAATACCTTGTGCTTATCGAAACTAGCCTACTGCTCTTCATTATATTTAAACAGCGCACTCTTTCTCAACAGTTTCATCATTGGTGTAACAATCAAGGAAATTCCCTCAACAAACCTCTGATAATACCTAGAAAGTTTGAGAAAACTCCAAATCTCACTAACATTATTAGGGTGCTTCCAATCCAGAATAACCCCAATCTTATTGGGGTCAACAAGGATACCTTCAGCAGATACCACATGTCCCAAAAACATTACTTCTCGGAGACAAAACTCACACTTACAAAGTTCCGCATATAACTTTTTCTCATATAAGATTTGAAGAACTAACCTTAAGTGTCCATCATGCTCCAACTTAGGCTTGGAGTAGATTAGGATTTTATCAATGAATACCATAATGAACTGATCGAGATAAGGTTTGAAGACTCTATTCATGAGGTCCATGAAAGCGGCAGGAGCATTTGTAAGTCCGAAGGGCATCACTAAAAATTCATAGTGCCCATATCGAGTCCTGAAGGTCAGTTTTGAAATATCCACTTCTCTCGCTTGCAACTGATAAGAACCTGACCTTAGATCAATCTTAGAGAAAATAGCAGCACCCCCAAATTAATCAAAAAGGTCTTTGATCCTCAATAAATAGTACTTATTCTTCACATTTAGTTTGTTCAACTGGCGATAATATATACAAAGCCACATCAACTCATCCTTCTTCTTCACGGATAACATTAGAGCTCCCCAAAGTGATACACTTGGCCTTATGAAGCCATGATCAAGCAACTCTTGTAACTGTAATTTGAGCTCTTTAAGCTCCTTAGGTACAATACGATAGGGTGCAATGGACGCCAATGTTGTCCCAGACAACAACTCAATTCTGAATTCAACCTCACGTTCTGGAGGTAAACCAGACAACTCTTCTAGAAATATGTCTAGAAACTCTTTCACTACACGAATATTCTCCAACATTGCACCATGCACCTTCATATCCAAGATATACGCTAGATAGGCCTCACACCCTTTACAAATCAGATTATCTGCTACTAAGGAAGATATCACATTTGATAAATAATTTCAATGCTCATTTATCATTATTATCTCGTTTCGAACAGGAGTCCTTAGGGTAACCTATTTCGTATCATAATCAAGGCAATCCCATTAAATTTGTAGAAAATACCTCACATTGGACTTGTAACGGACATCTCTTATATATCTTGTATACATGCTCAAATTGTCCTAAGGGACTAAGGATAGTTACATCACTTATAGTTTCCTCTACTCAAAGTCCTAGCGTAACAACCATTTCACAAGACACATATGAGTGGGTATATCCAATATCAATTAATTCAAAGTATGAAATAACATAAGTATCTACTATCACGTCTATTGCATCACGATCCTCCCTGCGTCTAGCCGCATACACAAGTGTTAGGTACCTCACATCTACCTGATTAACACCCTAACTTGTGCTCGCTACCTCTATCTAGTGTTTCCACCTCTATTCTGATCCTGATCTCTCTGGGCTACAGCCCAACTCTTTAGTTTGAGGCTTGGTTTTGTCTCGATGATTGCATCTACTCATTAAGCCGTGGAAAATCTCAGATCTTATGGTTTAGTAACCCGCAGTTCAAACATGCACCCAAGCTCTTCCAACAGTCACCCGAATGCCTCTTACCACAAGTAGCACAATTTTGAATTCTACCTCTTGCTGCAACATAGTTTTGGCGGGGTCAATCATCTCTAGCTCGCTTAACTGGATGTGGAGCTTGCACATTTGGGTCAGATTCTCTCTTCACAGGAACTCTTGCCTACTCTTTCCTTTCATACCCTATTTGCCTGACTTCTTCACTGATTTTGGTTTTCTCCACCAAAGCTCCGAAAACACTCTCTTGAAGTAGAGCCACTTGCATCATCAATTTTGACCTTAACCCAAACTCAAATTGGGCGCACTTATCTTGTTCATTCACAATCATACTCAGAGCATAATGGCTAAGCGTCAGGAACTCAGCCTCGTATTCAGTCACAAACATGTCACCCTTCTTGAGCTTAATGAATTCCAATCTCCTAGCCTCTACGTACCTCACAACCACATATTTCTTCTAGAAGGCTTCTAGAAAATATTTCCGCATCAATCGACTGGTTTGGGCACCTCTCACAATGGCCTGCCACCAGCGATAGGCCTCATCTCCTAGAAATCACACAGTCCCCTTAAGATTTTGTTTAGGGGTACACTCCATATCATCAAACTCGGCCCTACTTGAACGGAATCTCTCAAAAATAGTGCTAAGACTATTAGCTCCAGTCTGAACAACCACCACTCACTCTAACACTCGTAAGATGGCCTGCGATACAACCTCGTTCGCAGGCTCTTGTTGACTTTCCTCAATAGTGGGTGTGCATTCCATATTTTCCACTATTGGATTAGGGGTTCGCACTTGAGATGCAGATGAGTCGACTTGGGTTCCCTGATATTACTCTCTGAAAGCTATCATTACTCGAGTTCTAACACCGCGAGTACTTATTTTAAGTTTTATGAATGTGTGCCAATAGAGATAAGTTATCACTTGATTTTTTTTAATCGAGGTTGTATTTTTTTAGTTAACACTTATCTCATAATTTATCTTATTCACAGAATAGAGTTTTCAAAGTCTATAGTTTTCACAGTCTATAGTTTCGAATCTAAAGAGCACTTACCTTGAATCAGCTTTGGGAATCTCAAATTTTTTTGAAATAATTTTAACATGTGGCAATTTTTTCCCCAAAAACACATTTATATAATGCATCAAGTTTTTTGAAAGCACTTTACCCATAGTATGAGTTTTGAATCGGGCTTTGATACCACTAAATGTAATCTCTCAAACGTGGCCTAGACGTTACGGCCCAAAATAAGTGATTACATAGGCCATGGGTGTGGAAAAAAATTGAGTTCTAGTAAATTGGTTTAATCTTTGAAAAACACGTACTAGTAATTCTCTTACATACGATGTTTTTAATGTAAATTTGAAATAAAACTAGTTTAATATTTGTAAATCTACTTGATGATCTTCAAATTCAAATTCAATACATTGAGATTGAGGAAAACGATTTTACTAGGAAAAATACTAAATTATTTAATCCATAATAAAAATCCATGCAATTTGCCTAACGTCCAAAGTTGAAAAACCTATGCCACAAGTCAATTGTCAATCACAAAATAAAATCCCAAAAAGAAGTCATAAAGTCCATAAAAGTCCCAAAACATAAGAAAAATCCATAATCGTAAAAGAAACATTTCCTAGAACATCACCTACAACCAAAAATGCGAGTGCTATCCACAAGGATTATTTGAAAACATATAAGTAATATGCCTGAGATTTGAAAGGCCTAGTGTGAGATCAATACAAGTATATTCACAAACATATATATTCACATACATACCAAAACATATCAATCACGTCATATCAAACATCAAAATATTTATAAATTATAACACTGATATTTATGCATGGACATATCGATACATATTTTAAAATGATGCACATTTTATAAAATTTCCAACCCATCCCCGTTACTCACCAATATTGAGTTCCCCAGATAAATTGACTAGCCACCATCGATTTACAAATAAATTGCCACTGAAAACACTTTGTGCACAAGCCACCACTGATTTACAGATAAACTACCACTGATAACACTTTGTGGACAAGCTACCACCAATTTGCAAATAAATTGCCACTGATAACACTTTGTGGACTACCCACAATTGCTAAGCAAATATACTACCGCATACTTCCATCTTTCACAACATCCCACCCCATAAATGTAACACAGAAATTTCACTTTTAAATACATGTGAATCACTTTTAATACTTAGGCATGTGGACATGCTCACATAATCACATTTCACTAATCATCACTTTAACATGTTTAATCATGCTTGTCACATTAGATCATAGGTATCAATATTCACAAACTCATATATATTGACATAACCCATGCAACATATGTCATGAGAACGAGATCTACACATACACCATTATTTATAACAATAATCACATCATATCACATATCTTATGCGTTTCACAAAATATATTTCGAGTAATCGCTTACTTGGGTCCTTTGTAATAAGTTTTTCAACTCCTCTTTGAATACTTGGTGTACTCGCAATTAATTATGTTTAATATAACCAAAAATAATTATATAACATACAATAAGTAGAATCGATCCTACACCTTTTATCGAAGATCCTAAATGCCACAATCCTTAGTATCGATTTCACTTTGGTCTAACTCGAAAGACGTATCTAACACATTAATAATGCTTATTGGTTAGGATTCATTTGAAAATAATTTATCACTAATAGATTAGTTACTAATACCCTCACCAACACTTACCCCACAAATTTGGACTCTCGAAATTGATGATTTCTAATGTGAAATTAGGAGTCTCCCCTATGATTATCGTTTGCTCCTTCAAAGACTGTAAGAAACAATATTAGCACGAAAATAAATAAATAATAATAAAGAATAATTGTCCCTGTGGTCACTACATCATTCAACCCAGAGATGAAATCACCAAGAGGAGGAGTCTTTGTTCAAAATAACCTACACTTACAAACTTGATTAAATCGGGAAGGATGATAAATCGGAATAAAAACTAGATCAGAGAGTTGAACGATCTAAAAGAATCATTAGAGCAAAGTGAGTATAATTTTAATCAATATGTGGAATAGCAAAATAGAGAAGGAAGAAAAGGGAAGAAATTCAACCACTAGCGACGGCAACGGTCCGGCGGCGGGCACGGTAATGGTCCAGCAGCGAGGACGGTAGTGGTCCAATGGAAGAGACGGCGATAGGTCGACGACAATCCGGTGATGAGGGAGTGGTGGTCCGACAATGGTTGAAGAAATAGAACTATATGGGTTTCAGCACAACAAGTTTAGAAAAGAAAATAAAAAAGAGAAGAGGAGAAAAAAAGAAGGAGTGGAGGTGTGATGGGCACAAAGCGTGGCGAACGATGGTGAAAGGTTTAGTCACAGTGAAGGAAAGGAGAAAAATTTAAAAAGAAAGGGTGGTGGCTTTTATAAATGGAAAGAAAGAGAAAATAGATGAGAAAAGAATAAGAAAAATATGGAAATGGGAGAAAGAGGGAGGAGGGGACGGTAAGGAGAGGTGGTAAATGAGAATAGGGTTTGGTCAACATATACTAGGTTTAATGAACCTCTACTAATGGCAATGGTGAGAAGTTTTGGCAAGGGAGGGAGACATGGAATGAAAAAAGGATCATGCACCCTCAATTTAATGTAAGTTTGACTCTTAATAGAGGAAAAGAATCCTATTAAATATGGTAACTCCTTAAGTACATTGGAAAATTGTAAAAAATTTAATTAAAGTGGTGTGAACAATAGGACTTGAACCTTGGACGACTAGGATATCTAAGGAGTATTAAACCACTAGACACTTCATTCCTTGTTTTCAAACTTGCGCTAATAATAAAAAAAATATTGGATGTGAAAAAATTTGTGAAGTAGTGAAGGCATGGAAATTTTTGTAATGGAGAGCAAACTCAATTTCTGTCCAACATGGTTTCGGCAATGAAAACAGAGAAGTTGATGGGTAAAGGCTATGAAGCCTACCTCGCCTTTGTGATGAGTTCATAAGACAAGATGATAGGTGTTCGCGATTTACGTACTCTGAAGGAATTTCCTAATGTATTTTAAGATGAGCTACCTGGTTTACCTCCTGACCACAAAGTGGAGTTCGCCCTTGATTTGTATCTTGATAGTTCACTAATATCCATCCCACCCTATCGCATGGCACCAAAAAAGCTCAAGAAACTGAAGATACAACTCCAATAGTTACTTAATAGAAGTTTCATTCGACCAAGCATATCGTCATGGGGATCACCAGTTCTTTTCATGAAGAAGAAGGATGATAGCTTAAGGATGTACATTTACTCCAGACAGTTGAACAAATTGACTATAAAGAACAAGTACCTTTTGCCCAAGATTGACGACCTATATGACCAGTTGCGAGATGCCACGGTACTTTTGAAAATAGATTTGCTATATGGTTACTACCAACTTAAGGTGAAAGAATCAAATGTGTTAAAGACAGCATTTAGAATGAGATTTGGGCACTATAGCTTTCTGGTTATGCCCTTTGGGTTGAAAAATATACCTACTGTATTCATGGACTTAATGAATCGAGTGTTCTATGAATACTTGGATCAATGCGTGGTGGTTTTCATAGACGATATTCTGGTGTATTCGTGAATAGATGAGGAACATGATGCTCACTTGCGAATTATTCTACAAATTCTGCAAGAGAAATAAATGTTTGCAAAGTTCAGCAAATGTGAATTTTGGCTCAATGAGGTGACGTTTTTGGGTCATGTGGTTTCAGTAGAAGGGGTTTGTGTAGACCCAAAAAATATTGAAGCAATTGTGGAGTGGAGATTGCCAAAAAGTGTTACAGAAGTACAAAGCTTTTTGAGACTCGCAAAGTACTATCATAGGTCTGTTGATGGGTTTGCCACCATTACGACACCTTTAAGGAAGTTGATTCAGAAAGATGTAAAGTTCGCATGGACAGAGGAATGACAAAAGAGCTTCGACAAACTCAAGGAGATACTCACCAAAGTACCTATAGTGATTCACCCAGAACATAGAAAAGACTTTGTAGTCTACATTGATGCTTCGCACACGTGACTGGGATGTATGCTAATATAAGAAGGAAATGTGGTGGCTTATGCTTCCATACATTTGAAAACCCATGAGCAAAACTATCCAACTTACAATATAGAGCTAGCAACAGTAGTGTTTACACTTAAGATTTTGCCTTTGATTCAATGTAATAGTCAGTTTTTCAGTAGTGTCGAAAATATTAGTTTTGGGGCCACCAAATCTGACGAGTAAGTTTTTAAATATTATATTTAATATTTACAAGTTAATTGTGATTTTAAAAAGGTTTTTGATATAGAGATTTTTGTTGTATAAATGATTTATTAAGTTCAAGTGGTTTTAGAAAATGAGGTATTGAGACCTCGTTTCTATAGACTGAGCCATAAATAATTTTATAAATATTTACGGAGTGTAATTAAGGTGGTATTAAAGTTTTGTTGGAAAATTTTATCGTTTCGATAGTTAATTAAGCAAAAAGGACTAAATCGCGTAAAGTGTAAAATTTAAGTTCTAATAGTTAAAGGTATTAAATAGCTATAAAACTCTAAATTGGAAGTTCTTATATGAAAATTAGGCCATTAGAGTTGGTAGTGGATGGTAATGGTTTGGAATTATTGAAATTTTGGTTGGTTTTCAAGGTTAAATAAGTAAATAATTAATAAAGGTTAATAATAAAAGAAACAAAATGACACATGCATCTTTATTTTTTTGTTTCTTCAACCGAATAGCAAAGTAAGAAAGAATCCATGGATGAAGCTTCATCCGACCATCCCTATTTATGCTTGCATGTGAGTATTTTTCGTCCCGTTTTTAATACTTTTTATGTTTTTGAGATCGTTCCAACTAGGTCCAACTAGCCCGTACCTTCGATTTTGAAACTGTTAAAGATTTTGAATGTTTCCATTGATGAATCTTGTGATTTTTTATGTTATATGATGAATTTGGAATGTTGATTTTCATTTAAAATTATTTTGTTAAGTGATTTTGATGATTTTTTTCGATTAGGGACTAAATTGTTAACTTAATAAAAGTACAAGGATTTAATGTGAAATTTTTGCATAAATGGACTGTTTTGGAAACCATGAACATTGGGCTAAGCTCAATTCTAGGTAAAAATGGTTAATTTGCATGTTTTGGGCTCAAGGACTAAATTAAATAAAAGTAAAACTTTAGGGGCAATTTTGTAAAAATATAAAAAATGACCAAATTGTATGAAATGAATTTTTTATTGTCCAAATTAATATATTGAATGAAATTATTAATTTAGATCAAGATCAAGTGGAAAAACTCAAGGAAATGGAAAATTACCAAAATACCCCTAACCTTTAGTATTTTGCAATTTAGCCAGCTATGTTCGTATGAACTATATTCTGTATAATTTTGATTAAATTTAATATTAATATGTGATTATATTGTGATTAAATCAATATATATATGTTAGACATAATTTACCGTGTTATGAAACGACGTAAATCCAACGACATACGACAATTATCAAGTCCCGTTTGAACCTTAGGAATTCGTAGGATAAAAATGACATGTCATTAGGGTTATCAATTTGGTTGAGGTCATGCATGTGTTACAAACACACCACAACTCTTATGAGCTTACCGATTCACAGCTCGTGAAAGCATACCGATTCATAGCTTGTATGAGCATACATGTACAAGAATTGACGGATTACAATTTAGCACAATATGTGTGAGCTATCCCGAGTATCCAATGATATTCTAAATGGTTCAACGGGAAATATTCTGTTACGAGATGATATGAGTTCGATACGAACTATTACAAGTATTTACATGAAATACATGGAAATGATTTTACATGATGTATTGATACATGATATGGACGTTACATGTATATGGAAATTTAATTAATTGTTGAGTTCATCAATGATTATTGATTCATATGTGAATTTACATGACTAACATGGTTGGTGCATATGTGCTTAGGCTTTGGCCAAGTTGTGGTTGGATTATACCACGTTAAACTTATAAGTTATGCATTGAAATGGTAAATGCCTAAATGGAAATATGCTTGTGATCATGAAAAGGTGGTAAGGTTTAAATTATGTAATTCTTATTGAAACAGTTTACCATGTGGTTAGTTCCAAAAAAATTATAATTAAATGTACTAGCTTATGGCTATGATTGAATGAAGCACTTATGTTTTATGTGTTATGTATATAAAACGGGTGTGGAAAGTTAATGAAATAGTAAGTTCATACCTGAAGTGTAGAATGATGAAAAGGAATGATGAATTGAATTGATGTTATTTGAGTTAATGAGAGTAAATTCAATGGAAAGTAATGAAATGCAAATGAAAATAAGAAAAATTTGAAAGGGTTTAAAGTTATATAAAATCCTACTATGCTAGGGATGATATGTATAAGTGATGCTATGCATTTACTCATTTTGTGAGTTGTTGAATTTGGTTTCATGAATCGTATGGTATCGGTATATAATTATTCTTGATATGTATAAATTTCATATTGGAAATAAATTGATATGATTAAAGTTTATACGAGCTTACTAAGCATTCCCTGCTTACGTAGTTGTTTTTCTTTACTTTTCAGATTATTGGAAGCTCAATCGAGTTGGAAACTAGTCGGAGATCCATCACACTATCCAACGATTATATCGGTAGATGTTGATGTCTTGGTTAAGGTTATAATGGCATGTATAGGTATTTTGGCTAATGTTATCCTATGTGTTTTGGTTGTAGAAATGACCATTTGGTTAGTTTGCATTTTGTCCTTGTGTTGGTAAAATTATATATATTATAAGGTGTATATAAGTAGTCTTGTAATGGTTGATAGATGACATGTTAGGGTTGAATGATGGTAGATAGAAAAGTAGATGAATGTGCATATTAGATATGACATATAACTTGTTTTGAATTGGTGTTTTGCCATAGTAAGCATATATGTGTTTTGATGCCAATGATTATGTGGTACAGTTGGTACCAAATGGTATGTTTTGGCAAGTGATTTGCATGTTGTGTAATGATGCAAACTTAGTTAGAAGTTAATCAATTATTTTGGCCAAATTGAGTACATGGTTATAGATATTTTAATGTTGTCATTTGAGGTGTCTTTGGGCATATTGGTTGGATGTTATTATACCATATGTGTTTGACTTGATTATGCCTGAATTTGGTGTCTTTTGAGGGCTTATGTATATGTGCAAAAGGGATTATAGGTACATGTTGAAAAGGGTGAGAAAATTACTTGTAAAATAGCCTATTTTTTCCATACGAGCAGAGACACGGGCGTGTGTCTCAGCTGTGTGTGACACACAGCCAGGTAACATAGTCGTGTGTCCCTTGTAGTTTTCAAAGGTATGCAAGTCAGGTTTTACACGACTTAGCACACAACTTGGCACATGGATGTGTAAGGTTATTTCAAAGCGGACACGGCTTGGCACACGGGCATGTGGTTTGGCCGTGTGACCCAAGTCAATGAGTTAAACGGGTTGGGACACGGCCATATGTCCCTACTTGAAATGCCCACATGGCCTAAGACACGGGTGTGTCTCTTGGCCGTGTGAGTCACACGACCATGTGACCCCTATTCTGACGATGAATACGGGTTAGGGATGTTACATTCTACTAGAAGTCCGTTTCCATTTACCTTTGAATTCCTTCTTCTATGTCATCTTAAATGAATATTGCATTGTATCGGGTAAGTTATCAACTTTATCTTGGTGGACTTTGGTGGCCTGCTACATTGACTGTTGTATGTACACCGAACCACCTATGCTGAATGGTTTTTAGAAGTTTTATCAGCTGGAAGTGATTAGATAGGGCATTTTTGCTGGTAACGCTCATTTTAGTACTTGTTCTGGGATTGAACCTCTTATTCAGAACATCATTTCAAACTTTTATCAATAGAAGGACAAATACATATGAGTCATAAGCAACTTTGAGTTTGGTTTTGGCTTTCCAACCAGATGGTCCCTCCCCAAGAAGGGTATTTGTAAACAATGTCAGCCAGTAGATTCTGAGCTTGCTATTGTTCAAATTAAATGATTGAAAAGAGGGCGTGTACTTAACCTGGTGGAACTTGTTTTAGTTAGGAATGTATTTCAAAATTGCCTTCAGAAGCTTAGCCCCAATGGTTACCAAATAGATGAGTCCAACATGGGGTTAGATGATCAGAGAGTGCCCTCTACTTTCGAAGCTTGGCCATATAATTCAGATGATGACTTGGCAAAAATTTTACTAGGGTGCAAAAGAGAGCCACCCTTTTATTTTTAAAGCATTTTTGGTTTTCCTCCTTGAAATTGGAATCTCATTACTAATCATGATACAACTTCCTCTTCTACTTCCAAGCTAGCTAACTTTCATGTTGGTGATGCAAGGCTTCTGTCTCATTCAAATCCTCAAGATATGGACATTTCATCTATTCTCAAAAGAAATTATAGCTCGAGGAAGACTATTACTCTTTTGTTAAAGAAAACAGCAGCAAAGAAAATGAAGAGGGTTAGAATGGAATATAGCACTCAGGAGTCTGGTAGCATTAATTGTCCTCCTCTGATAAAGCATAGGCCATGTAGGGAGCTCGTGGCTACAGTTGCCCTTACACTTACAATTCCAACTCTTCTAAAGATTTCATCACTTCCAGAGGAATCCGCCCATCATCCTGGTTCACCCCAACCTTCTTTGGATCTTCCTTTGTCATGGAGTCCTTTTGAAGCAATCCAATGGCTCAACCATCAGTTCTTTCTCCTCAAAAATTAGATACCACCCTTGTTGGAACAGGGAGTGTCCTTCATTAGCCAGGTATTTTAGAGTTTCTGTCACTTCTCACATCTCTTAGTGACATCTTTCAGCAATAGCAGAGCTTAGTGCCTACTCAGTTAATAGAGGCTTTCATTTCTTATCTCGCATCCACTTCTAATGAAGATCCCTTAACTTTTATGGCCCAAGTTTTAAAGTTTATGTCTGTTGAGCAAGGTTTATAGAGTGGAGCCCTTAGAAAGGCTAGTCAATGTTATAGAAACAAGATAACTGGTTTAGAAAGGGTTGTGAAATCTGACAAGGACTCTTTAGCTGAACTACGTCAGCAACATAAAAAGGATACCAATCTTATCGAAAAACTGGATCCATGGCTTTCAGCTCTAACTGACAAGTACATAGATGCTTTCACAAAAAATGGGCAGCTAAAATAGGAGGTCAATTCTTTAAAGAATGAAAAGCTTGCCTTAGAGAAAGGTTCAGAGCTATGAAAGAGAGTCACCAAGCAGAATTAGAGAGCCAATGGCATTCCCATGATGAAACCCTCAAAAAGTATTAAGATGACACTCGAAAGAAACTCATCGAGGCCCTTTCCAAGTGGAAATCAAACCTAATCTTACACACCCAAGTGGCTGCAGGTCCTCTAAATCTCAAAAAAGTGAACTTCAATTACCTCAAGAATGTTTCTACTGATTCACTGAACTTTGATGTTTACCACCCAAAAGGTGAAGAGTGGAAAACTTTCTAGAAAGAGTGGAAGCAATCTGAGAGTTTCATCATTCCATCTATGCCTATTGCCAAAGATAATGAGGAGGTTTCAACATCAAAGGATCAAATTTTAGAAGGCACTTTTCCTACTGAAGATGTTTTTAACGAGCCCACTAATCAACGTGGTAGAAGGGTAGACTAAAACCTATTTCTTTTTATCTTGTACTTCATTTCTTTTTACCTTTTATCTCTCCAACCTTGAACCATGTAATATTTTTCCTTCTTATTAATGTGACCATTCATTTACTTTCTTTACTATCTTACTTGTCATTTTATTACATTATTTACCTTATACCTAAATAAAACTACCTACATATACCTAAGAGACTCTGCTAGGCTCAGCGCGTTATGCATAATGGGCTTTTTCATCTTCATGTTTCGAGAATCAACTAAACTTAGGCTCTGATACCAAACTTATAACGCCTTCAACCCAATCTAATTCACCGGATCCAAATCTTCAGGTGTTACCTCCTTAATAAAGACCTACACTTACACATAAAAATTTTCAACATTTACATCTTATAACAATGTTGCAATTATCTTACAAATATACATACACAATAGACAACTATGACTATTGTATAAGAGATTTCAATTACAAAGACTTCTAGATAAATCTCATAACTTAATTACATTGTTTCTATTTACTAAATCAAACTCGGTCACTCCAAATCAACTCGTTCTGCATGTATAATAGTCAATCATCTCAATTCAGCTTACCTGTAGCGAAAAACACAAAGGTAAGTTCTTGTAAACTTAGTGAGTTTAATCACATTTACCTATATCATATACCCTGGCCCATTCTAACCTCTCTGTTCATATCTAAAGATTATGCAGGATACGTCATAACATTTCATACAGAACCATTCCTTCAAAGTACGCCACACACATTTTCTTTAGAGTTTCCCATATATATATACCCCTCTTTCATGGTTTTCCGTGCTCATCATTCCTCAAAGTTAGCCATACATTTCATTATTTTAGAATTTTTCATACTTACCATTCTTCTATGTTCGTTGTATTTAACATTCCTTTCTTTCAGGGTTTTCCACAAGGGCATTCCTTTCAAGTGATAGCCATAAGAGCCTTCCTTTAGTATGTTCCATGAAGGCGTTCCCTTCTATAGACTGCCACAAAGGCTTATCTTCATCAGATATCACAACAAAGGCTTCCTCCTCCAAAGATTGCCATAAAGGCGTCTTTTCTCTTGTGTGTTCATGATAAGGATTTTCCTAGACTCACATTACATGAGGTTTGTCCCTCATTGTTTGGTTCACGCAAAAAAACCCCACTAGGTAATACCCTTCCTTTAGTTATTTCCATATGACACCATATCACAGCTATGATCTTACACGATATGGTGTCATGGACTTTTCTTTTAGAGAATCATCTTTAAAGTCTTGATGAACCCCTTTAGACGACTCCGCGGAGACAAAAACAAACTCACATAACAAACCTTTCATGCATTGACCACATTTAAGTAATAAAGTAGTAAGTAAGAGTTATTATCTCCACAGAGACTATTTATGTGAATCAAGAATTGTAAAATTAGCACTTAGTAAATTGGTTGATGATGACATAAATGAAAGTATGATGCAGTTTCTAATTAGACTAAAAACTAACCTAAGTATGCTAAGAATTAAAATAAACAAAGAAGAATAAGTATGCAAGTTTCTAAGAGTCAATCACAAGAGCATGCATGTGTTAGAATAATTTTCCTTCCGACTTAGAATTGTTTAAACAATGTTATAAGATATTACGGAGATTTCGTGGCAAGTTGATAATTTACTAACCTTATTTAATTAAGGTATAATGTTATACTTATTTAATTACTAAGTCTATCTAGCATGTTTTTATGTTTAATAAACTTATAGCTTCATAAGAAAATATCATACAAAGGTTATGTTAGGTAACAACATTTTAATGTTTTTACTAATTTAATCACTAAATGATTAAACATACACCATATAAGTATTGTGTTAATTAATTAAAGTATTGACCGGATTAACTAATTAATTCAGTTATTTCCCTTCATTCATAATGTATGGGAAACATGTTCATAATTTTACTTGAATGAGTAAACAGATCAAATGCACAGAACACATTTAATAGAGTTAAATAATCTAGGCAACAGAATTTAAACCATTCTAATGCCAAAAAATTAAGCAATCATGATTATATTAAAAGCAGAAAACTTGGTTGCAACATGTTTCTTGAATTGAACAAAACTATAAGATTAAAGGGAAAAAGAATTTTTAAACCGATTCTAGTGGACCTTCGTTACACTATTCACTTCTCTCCTTCGTTCTTCTCTTCTTTTCATGACTACCAAGCTTAGAATCTCTCAATATTTCGAAAAAGTGGTTGCTCTCAAAGCCTTGCAAATACTCTCTCAAGTGGAAATGGATGAATAGAAAATGAGAGAAAAGAAATGAAGAATGATGCATGCTTGGAGAGGAATGAAAGATGAATGAGTTGATGATGAGAAGTGATGTAGCTCCCCTATTTATACTTGAGAGTCCCCTTGAGTCTTTTCTATTTTTAGCATTTGACATCCCTTAAATTCCTTTTAGAAATGGTTGGACCCTTGAGTTAAGGAAGGAGGATGGATGGTTTGCTAATTTTAGCTTGATTCAAGCTTAATACAAGGGAGAAAAGTTGAAGAGAATGGACGATTTGCACATTTTCTGGGAAGGGAGTTTGGTTTCTGATTTTAGAAGTTAATTTGGTGGTTTACCAAGTCCCCTTTGGATGGTTTGACTCCCCTATGGCCGAATTAGGCTCTTTCCTTCCTTAATGGACGGTTTGGACTTTATTCTCAGCAGAAGGCTTGTCCAACTGTACTGACTCATTTGAGAGCTAGGCCAAGGTAAATTTAAGAGTCCAATACTTCATTTTAGGCATCCCATGTTGATTATTTATCAACCCATGTATGCATGGCTTGTGCTGTAGAAATGCTATAGCGTTGAGCATTAATAGGTGAACTTCATAACTATCTTTTCTTCTAGTGCTCCAAACTACTTCAAATTCCAAGAATATGTAAAATTAGTATGTAAAAGTAAATAGAATTTTATTTTAACTTTATCCATATACACAAATTTGTAATAAAAACTATAGAATTTGTTATCAAACACTTAGAATTTACATAAATTACTAGTTAGAAGGTGTTGTAAATGTCTATATAATTTAGAGTTATTAGGTATGGCAATATCGAGTTTGGGTATCGCAATAGCGACGCCTGATGAGGAGAAAAATAACTGCAGTGGTAGTTTTTGTCCAACACCCACACCAATCAAAATTAGGAGCTTAGGGGAATTTTGGTCCAAAATTTTAGGTTGAAATCAGTTATTAAAAGCCACTTTTGGCTTAATGAAAAGGGGAGAGATAACTTTTCACTTTTGTTTCTATCATCTTTTGTCCTTAATTTTAGGTTAGGGTTAAGGTTTTTCTTTTCTTTTCTTTTCTTTTCTTTTCCTTTTTCTTTTTTGTTCTTTTCATTTCTAGTTTTGGTTTTATTTTTTCTTTTTAGGGTAGATTTTAGTTTTGTTGTTTTCTTTCTTCCTTCTTGTTAAATATTTTGTAAATGAAGATGGTAAAACTCTTGGGCTTCAATAGATTTCCATCCATTAACGAGCGTTTTCTTAAACCCTTTACTTTCAATTTATACCTACAATGTGTTTGATAAAATGCTTGTTTAGAATTTAAGTTTGATTATGTGCTAAATTTGTTGATGGTTGGTTGATTGATTATTTGTTAGTTTAAGTTAAATGTTTATGCAAGATTAATTGGTTGTTTGATAATATCGAAATGCTTACTATGCTAAAATTGATGCATCTAGTAGAAAATCTAGATAAACGAGACCGAGAAGAGAGTTTATCCTTAGATAGTTTGATATAATTGTACCGAATAGTGGGACTGGGAGGAGGTCTATATGCCTAGGTATGACCGGGAGAAGAGCTTAAGTGGTATATTTTAGTCGAGAATGAGACCGAGAGGAGATTCCTAGCTAAGAGTGGCAATCAATATAATCAATTTAGGTTTATTAGCTTAGTTAGCGATTAACGAATCAACCGACCATCGTTTTATCATCTACATTGTTGACCGCCTATAAACATGTTATCGTTTATAGTAAAAATAACACACACAAAATATATATAATTGAATCAGCAGTTTCCACAAGTATACGAGTCAAATTGTAATATATTATATGTGTACAATGGAACACAAGAAGTATTTTGAAGATCGTGCCCAAGGTAGGATGGAATAAATCTAATAAAAATCTTTTTACAATAATAATTCTAAATTGTAATAATTAAATACTATATTACGACAGATCATAAAATAGATTAATAAATTAAATTAAATAATTAAAATAAATAAGAAAATAAACAAACGACTTAAATTAATAAAAAAAATCAGGAATTAACTTGTTTCAAGGTTTGTAATTAACTTTAGATTAGGGTTTTAGGGTAAATTAGCTACCGATTAACCAATTATTACCTCTTAGTCTCTAATTGATAAATCTATTAATCAATACTCGCTTATCTCTTGACCTTACTTTCTCAAGTAGGATAAACTACGATTTACTCGGTTAGACTTATCTCCTGATCTCATCTAACTTATGCTTACTTCCTAGGGTTGTCAAGCCTAGGGTTTAGGAACACGTAATTTATACCTACTAATTTTCTAGAGAAACCCTAAATCCTCCTTTAATCATTCCCCCCATCCACTCCTTAATCTCCCTTAAGGGATTTAGCAACTCATGTTATTCATAAACTTAATCTAAATTGAATAAAAAATGTAAAAAAACACGATTTAATTGAAAGAGAAAAGAGATTAGAATAATCTTGAAATTGATATCGATTGAAGAATGGAGTAGAAAATTCCTTGATCAGAATAACGAATACTGTTTCTTGCAAAATCAAATAACTGAAATACTTCAATAATATAAAGTAACTCTTGGATTGAAATCAATTCTAAGAGGAAAGAACAAAGCGTTTATGAAAAGCCGAAAGAAAACTTAATCTAATCCTACTCCTAAACTATGAGGGTTTTGAAGGTGTCCAATACGACTTAGTTACATCAAACCCCTAAAGTATTATCTATAGGAGTGTTGGCAACTCAAATTAGGTCTTCAGCACGTCCTAGGTCTTTGTCTAAAGTACATTGTGTGAACGGAAATAGCCTCAATAGACTTGGGCAACACGTTGACCTTTGCCGTACCATAAGCCTTGCATGGCACAACACGACAGGTGTTTCACACCTTGTATAGTTTGTTTCATGCTTTAACGGCTCAAGAAGCTTGTGCATCATTCGTCCTTTACTCTCACATCAATTGGTCATATAATTCATCATCCTATACACTCAATTTAATATATTAGCACTATCTAAGGCCCGTGTCGACCTAATAGGTCACAACACTCACAAAATGTGTTAAAAATACTTATTTTTACTAACTTTTAATACTAAGTACTAAATATCGAAAACGTAATGTAAAAACCAAATTGGCTAGAAAACAAACTCCTTAAGTGTGAAAATAGACCGAAATAACTACTATATTTGACGGCATGTTAATTGTCTAAAGCAATAGGGCAGAAATTTAGATTAGTTGGTTTAATTGATAATTTAAATTTAGTTTATAAACAGTTTCTTTTGGAATTTGCACTAATAATTTTTCAATTGATTAATTTAGTAATTGTTTAACTTGTAATTAACTTGATAAACACATTTACCGACAATCCTTTAGGTTCAATCCATGGGATACTCGAGTGTCACATTGACACTAAAAATATTACAACTAACATTGTACGCTTGCAATTAAAACCACACTTTTAAATCGTTTTATAAAATTGCTTGTTTTCTGCACATGTGAGCTTGTGGTCAATGATTTCATTAAAGTGTCGGTATTATTATGACTTGGGAATATGACTAACACATTTAGTTGTTAACGTTATTATATGTTTATTTTTACCATCACGTGCCAAAGGATAGCTATATTGAATGCTAAATTGATTAGTTTTGATTATGCTTGTACTTATCAATGTAAGTTTAGTGAATCCATTTGAACTTAGTAAGCATTCTTAATGTTTACTCTGGTTGTTTTTCCTTCCTTGTAGATTTTCAGCTTGTATAATTGCCGAGCCGGATCAGTGGAGTAGCACACACTATCTCGAGATGATATTTATAAATTCATTTTGAGTCTAGACTATGACTTCTAAAAGAATTTTGATATAAAAGTTTAGAAAATTTGTTCAAGTGATCATTTGAAAAAAGCTAGTAGTCAAGATTGAATATGTAGAATATGAGTTGTGTGTATTATAGATATGTATATTATTTTTCTTTCACTAAGATTTTTCCCCTATAATTTTTATCTTAGTAAGGTTTTAACGAGACAGTTATTTACTAATGAACATTCAAGGGGAATGTATAAATATTTTATTATTATAAAGTGGAAGTCCATTAAGATAAGAAATTTGATATATATTAGGACTCTAATGTTCATTACGAGTAGATTTTTATATAATTTATATTTCTTATATCTATAAATACATATTTGAAAAAGTATTGTAAATATCTCTATTGACCAATAAAATGTGTACTCTCATTATTCTCCTATTTCTCTTGTTTTATATTCCTCTTTGTTCTTTATTTTATAACAGTATATTAATTTTGAAATAAATTTATTTATTTTAAATTAAAAATTAAATTAATATTATTTAAAATATATATATTAAATTACTTATTCGTTAAAAAACATTTTTGTTAATAAAATGACTAAAAATATTAAAATTAATATATTTTATATTTCATTTTGTCTAACTAATTTCAGAATTTCCTCTAAAAAAGTAATTTCAAAATTTACCATATTAAATTAGCACTTTCCTATTTATATATATAATATTAAGATGTCACATTTTAATTAATCACATCCTATTGAAATCTTAACACAAGAATATCAAATGATACTTTAATTTTTTAGTTTTTATTTAATCGTTATTCCTCCAACATATACAATTTTTTACTTCTACCCTTTTACAAGACATAAATGGATAAAGCAAAAGGTACAACAAAAACATTAAAAAAGTTTCTTTTTAAATAAAAATTTCTTATATTGTATCCAAAAGGTTTAATTTAAATGTGCAAATGAATAAACCAAGACTTCAAACATACAAAGTACAAAAAAAAAAAAAACAAACAAACAAACAAACTAAAAGTTCATGACAATTGGAGCAAATCTCAACAACTTGTCTAAAGAATTTGGTGAAAACTTCCTAGCAAATAAGTGGCAAACATTGACTATTCTTTCATTGTAATAGCACTGTGAGGAAGTTCTTAGTTTCTTCAAGAACTCTTCGGTCACTTCTTCTCTACGAAACCTATTGGGATGAGGTCCTCCCTTCGACCAATCCACATATGTCAATGTTTTATACGCATTCCTCGTCGGGAAATTCATGTCTACAAATGTCGGCAAGTAATGCTCGTCGCCATAGCAATCGTTTTTGCAATATTGCCAAAAAACCGGATAATATGTTTGGTCGGTGATTACCTCGATGGCTAGGAACCGATCGACCTCGAACCATTGAGATCCCTTTCGCCATTGTTCGAGAGTAATCAGAGGGGACATCATTTTACTGTATCTACCACGGCCAACAGGACCTGGTAAATCATACGACTCCACAAAGGATTTGGTGGAGTTGATAAGATAGTCATAAACGGTTGAGAAATTGAAGAGAGGAATGCATGATTCCGAGAGAAGAACAAAACGTTCGTTGGATATATCCATCAATGCGTTTGCTAATAAACGTCGTTCTGCTTCCACCATATTCATTTCTCCCCATCTTGCTATCTACATTATTTCATGTTCATAAAAACAATGTTATTATAAAATGATGTAACAAATATATTTGTAAAAAATTTGTATAAATAAACAAATGTTATTACATTTTGTTCTCGCTACTCAAAAAAAGGGGGCAAATTAGTCCACGTACATCAGATACAAGAGTAAATTGATCATTTTGTCAAAAATTTTATCTATTTCTATTGTTAAAAATTATTCTTTGTACGTCAAAATGAGGTACACATAGGACGCCACATGTAACTATCTAGTTATTCCATTAACCATGCTAGTTTTTAATAGTGGAAATAGATGAAATTTTTAATAGAATTGACCAATTTGCTTTTTAATTTAACATATAGAGACTAAATTGCCCATTTTAAGTAAATGAGGTAAAATGCAATCGATTCCTAATTTATAGTCCTTATCTTGGATTTGGTTGAATGGTAAAATATAATAAGAAAAATTAAATAAATATGGGTTCAAATGATATTATGTGTATATTTTTATTTTTATATTATTAAAAATACGCTCAAATAATTTAATTTACTTTAAAAACAAATTTTTATATTTTTTAATCGAGTTAATACCCAATTCACCTATAACATTATCTTAATCAATAGCTTTATAATAAATAAATATAGAAGTTGCTAATAATACACTGTAAAATATTAAAAGATGAAGAATGGAGGTAGAATGAAAGATTCTATGGACGTCTATATAGATATATAAGGAAAATGTAAAGTTGTTACTCATTTAACTGGAAAAGTTGTAGAATAAAAGCAATGCATGTAACTCTACTTAAAAATATGTTGCAAATCTATTAAATATTCACCCATTAAATATTAATGAGTAATTATTTAATATATTATTAATATAATTTTTAAATTTTATAAGCGAGTATGATAAGTATGATATTTATTTATGTAATTTACTACCCTCTATAATATATTTATTAAACTTTTAACCTTCTAGTATATAAAATAAATTTTCAAATTAACTTTATACAAGTATTTAAAATACTTGGGGCCTTAAATACTTAATAGCCAGCCAGCTTAACCTACCATAACGGAGGATAAACCATAAATAATATGCTCTTAATAACCTGAGCTGTTTTTTTTCTCTTGAAATATTAATTTAGTATGTTTCTTGTTTTGCCCAAAATTTTCTTCTTCTTTTTTTGTACATTTTGGTCTTATATTTGAGGCAAGTTTTATATATTAATAACCACTATAATTTAATGCATCATCAAAACCAAATTTAGCCCACCTTTTTGTTTAAATACAAAATTAGGATATTTATTTTTCAGTCAAAAGTATATTTAAACTATTAATTTTATTTCGTTTGATTCAAATTATAATATCAATCAATAAAAATGATATTTGTTATATTTTTATTGTATGTTCATTTAAGCTAATAAACAAAGGGCAAAAAAGAGGGAAAAGTGGGATGAACAGACCTTACTAGGAATCCAGCGATCGTAAAACACCGAAGACTTGGGCATAGTTTGAACGAAAGAAGGATCAGAATGGACGTAAATGGAGTAAAAGCCTTCATGTCCACGAAAGAATTTCTCCCAAAGTGGAGCTAATAACACTTTTCCTCTCGTCAAGAACATGAATGCAATTTTGGGTGTTCGTTGGATTGGGTATTTTGGGATTTTAGGAACCAATGATGCCCTCCAAAACAACTCCTCATCCGTCATATTATGCCTAGTCGCCGGCGGTTCAAAAAATTCTTTTATATAATTCCTCTTCTCTTTTCGAGTTTCTTTGATGGGTGGTGATGATACAGAAAGAGGGGAAGGCAGTTCAATAACACCACCCGATGGAAGAGTTGGTGGTGGTGGCGGCGGACGAATGTCGGATGCACGGAAAACGGATAGTTGGTAGAGTTGGAAATCCATGGAACCATCTTTGAGATAGAAGAAACTGAGAGTGATCCCTAACCCCAACCCTAAACCAAAGAGAATGAAATAGAAAACAATATCATTGAATTGGATGAGGGAATTGGGAAGCTTGGTGGTGGTGGTGGATATTTGAGGACGGTGTTGTTGTTTCTCCACCACGTTCTTCTTCATTGCGGAGGAGGAAGAGGCAGCGCCGTCGTGGGTGGTGGTGGATTGAGAGCTGCTTCTCTCTTTTATTTGTTATTAAATAGAGGAAGCGCTATAAGAGAAAAGAGATGACATGAGAGAGGAGGATATTGATGTTATGGTGTCGTCGGGTGTGTGTAAAATTGAAGTTATTGTTCGTTCTTTTTGCTTTTAATATGTGAGATAGAGAGAGAAACAGGGACGTACATTTTCTTTTGAGTTACATTACAAGTCTCAAGCCTATCTCCCTCTTTTTCTTTATTAATGGCTAAAATAGCAAACCTATTACTAGGTTAAATTTGCTATTAATCCCTATATTTTTAAAAATTTATGGATTTAGTCCTTATACTTTAATTTGATCAATTTTAATTTATGTACTTTTTAAATTAGTCCTGTTATCTGGTTAAATGTAATTACCAACTATGTACTATGCATATAGTTGTAGATTTAGTCTATTCTCTACAAGTGGGTCATTCAAAAGTCACTATACTTTTTGAAATTTGAAATTTTAGTCTTAACGAATGAGAGTCATTAATCCATTAATTGGATCTTTAATGAGCAATATGTGGAAATAACAAGTGATATAGCATTACAAATATGATAATATGTTTGCCGCATCAAACTTTGAAAATAACAGAACTTGACTTAATGAATTTAACAATTATCGTTTGGTGATTATTGAAATTTAAAATTTGAAAAGTACAAAAGACTATAAATGACTAAATTAAAGTAGAGTGGTTGAATCCACAACTTTTACAAAGTATAAGGACTGATAGTATAATTTTATTTATTTTAAGTACCCATTTTAACATATTTAAATATTTTTAAAGCATTTAATATGACTAAATAAATCTTTCGGTTTTATGTGTACATCAAAATAAATCTTAACATAAATTAATGTTTAATTTGAAACAAATAATTGTTTAAATGTAAATCAAAGAATAAAAACTTTTAAAAAAAAACAGAATAAAATTTACGTAGTTGTACCAAAATAATAAATAACAACTCACTTCAAGAGTTCCTTAATAATTTAATCGTATAATAGTGGCATAAACGTAATATAAATTAAATATTCTCTATTGAAACATATGAATAAGTGAAAGTAAAGTTTTACCAAAATCAAACTCATGTTTATACTTAAAATTCCATTTTATTATCTTTCGATTTAGAAATAAATAATATATTCATAACCCAAACTTTTGGAACACCATGTTCATCTTTTCCCCTAATTATCAATTTCTCTCTGCATCATTTTGATACAAACAATTTACTAACTAAATGATTGACCCAATAAAATATAGATTCCCAAACTAAACGCAAAACATATGCAAAAAGTACGTAATGCCATCAAGTAAGGAAATTTTAAAAATTAAATAACTAATGCATAATATTAACTCGTTGTAAACGTTAAATGTAAGATTATTAAAATAATAATTAAAACAAAAAGGTACATTAAATAAATTTAAATAACACGCAGCTTTTTTGCACTTGTCCACGAAGCTTTCTCATGTGTTGAAACCATGGAATTATCTTCTCTTTCTCGACATATGGAATCAAACAATCACTCATCCATTGATCTCCAATTCGATTCCTTCAATGATTTTTCACAATTTTCATTACAAAACAAATACTCTTTCCACACTTACTGTAGCAATTAGCTAAATCAACGCTAACTTAACCAGGCAATATGCCAATGGATAAACAATGTTCTTTTTTGTATCAGCCATCTTCTTTGAAAGATTTTGAGTTCCTTTCGAATTTGAGAGCTCCCAATTTGATCGCATGTCAATAATTTTATGTCTCCAATTGGTTATCAAGTGCAAAAACTTCAACTGGAGAAAAAAAATGAATAAATTTGACTAAGATGAATCAACTTATGTTTGCCAAAAGTTGCAAAATCCTCATTAGGACATAAGAAAGATACAAATAATAGTAGCTTTGTATTTACTTCATTGAAACGATTGTTAAGTTCTTGGAGTTGTGTATCTATAACAATATAAAATAACTCCACAATATAATAATCCATATTAGTTACCTTAAGAGCTTTCCTATGTAACCTTCCTTTGGCAACAAAGTCATCATCCATATTAAGAACATCAATATCATGCTTTTGACAAAAGGATGGTACTTCTGAAAGTAGAGAAGTTCATCCATCTTCTCGGAGCTTTTGTAATCATTCTTTTGAAATCATTACCAATAAGATGACATTATCAATTTCTTAATTTTTTCTTTTGTGATCCCAACACATGTTTCATTTTTTGGAAAAATCAGGTTTGAAAACGATTTTCTGTCAGAATAAAAAATTAAAATTTTGAAAATCAAGTTGGTTTGTGATATTTATACTAATATTTTTTTTCTCGAAAAATACTAGTGTTTTGTGCGAGACGAATCCTAGACATTCTCAGCTTTCAACCAAATGAACTTCTTTATTCTCGTATCACAAATTGCTTCGAGTGTGGGCTCGGCCAGACAATCATGAACCGAACACAGAACTAGAAATGATTTATTACTTTCAGTAGGAAAGTAATTCTCTCTCAATAAAAACTGATATAATTGTAATTTTTCTAGAAAATAGAATTTATTCTAAGAAAATAAGTTCTCACTACTTTCTAGCAAAATAACAATATATTTGAAACTTATGTGTTAAAAGTTATGTAAATAGTTCTACCAGTGTCATCTATTTATAGGGAGAAATAAGAAGAATCATGGTTGAATTAGTAAAACACAAATAATATTTATTTAATAGAAAATAATATTCTACTCTAAGTAGATTGGGGTGAGCAGCACACCCTACTAAATAATACTAGGGATGTTGCCCCTCTCTCTTATGATGAGAGGATTTGGCTCTCTCTTGTATTGGGTTCAATTATATATGGTTTTTGGATTTTTAACCCAGTACTTTATAATTTAATCCAACACAATACATGTTTTCTATTTCCCAAAATAAATATTATTTAATTAATTAATTTAATTACATAAATTAATTTTCTAACTAAATAACTATTTCAATCCAATTCTAATTTCGTTAAAGTCATGGCAACTTTACCGCAAAAAAATCTATAAGGAAATATATTTAATTTTCATATTCAATAGATTCACTATAACTAATTAATTTAATTCCATTTTAGAACTTCAATTATTTAATTAATTAAATAATAATTCAAAAATTTAAATTAATTCTCAATTCATTTTTATACTCTGTGAGAAAGCACATTCATTTGTGAATGTGACTCATTGCTCTATCTTCATCATTACCATCCATTTCTGTTCATTTGGTTTCAACAAGTTAGCGTAGGGACCAGTTGAACATATGAAATTAGGGATCAAATAATTTATAATTAAATTTCAACTTTTTACGTATTAATTATAAACTTATTTAGTCACAAATTCATTCCACTATAGTATCATGACTCAGCTCTCCCTAGTTACTTACCATTACGAAAGCTACTCAATCAGTGTTTGTCCAATGACCTTGTCATCAATGTGTTACCCACATAGGATATCCTTAATCTCTTTGGGATAAATCTATTATCCCAATATGATTCGATTTTATCTCATGATAACCATTACATCTTTCTTCATAAAAAGTCAGTTACAATCAAATAGTAATTAGGTCATTTATCACAAAGACAAATGACCAGTGGTCACGTTTACTTTTCATCTATCATGTAATATCGAGGAAAATATATCATTTACCCATTTATTAGGTTATGAATTCCATTATTTTGAATGATGCTAAATATTGTAGAAGTCGTATACCCAACGCACCAGCTTTCGGTTCCTTATCTATTTGAACTCAAACTTTTACTTACTTCAAAGTATACGCGTCACACATACATAGCCCATTATTTACTCAAGATTAATGTATGTCACACTATGAATATCATAAGTGAATAAATCCAAAAACAGATCTAAGATTTATTGTACTTGGGTCCTGTGCAATGCACTGCCAATCCAATCAATCATATCTATGTATCTATCTTCTAGGAGCCATCTACTCTGATGCCCAAGACAAAAAATCTTCCCAATTGGACTTGATAAACAACATATTAGTCTTTCAATCTGTTTGCTAATTTCCTATTAGACTAAGGACATGTTTGGGTTGATCTACTAATACAAGTTGTATTTCTATATTATGATCCAACCACATAATATCGCTTAGTATTGGTTAAACATTAGATAACCAAGAGTCAATATTTGCTTCTATTTTTCTTTGCGTGCAAAAATATTGAAGGCAATATACAAATAGTGTTAATGTAATTTATGGATATTATTAAACCAATTCATTCTAAAAGTAAAAGCATACAAAACAAATATACTACACCTAAGGCACCAGATTCAACATCATTGATTTAAAGGAATAAAAAAATTCAAATGATTTCATCAAACCTAACAATGTATTAGCTTATTCCTTTTTATCAGATGTTAATCCATCATCTATTATAATTTCAAGTAAATCAACTATCGCACTGAACATGATAATCATGCTTAAAAGCATACCATAGTGTGAGCCCCAATGAGTATCACTTGGTTAAATAAGGGTTTTCTCTTGATTTAATCCTCGTACAGAATAAATTTCAAAATTGGACAAAGACTTGTGAACTTTAAAAAAGTGCAATTCACAAAGCATTTCATGGTGTTTGCAATAACTTCTTATAGCATTTATTAAGGAAACAATCAAACTGAAAAGAGATGCAATCTTAATATGATTTTTTGTTGCTAAAACTAGTGCTAATTTGAGTTGGTGCGTGAAACAATAAATGTAAAGAAATGATGAATTTTCTCTTAAAATCAAACTTGTCAAACCATTAAACTCCCCTTGCATGTTACTAGCACCATCATAACCTTGTACCTTAATTCTTGATGTGCTTAATCCAAATTTAGCCAGGAAAGCATCAATTGCTGCTTTAAGTGATAATGGAGTAGTATCCTTAACATGGACAATTCTTAAAAATCTTTTCAAAACATTTTCCTTTCTATTGACATATCATAGCATAATTCCCATTTGTTTTTTATTTGATACATCACGAGACTTATCTACCAACAAAGCAAACCAACTCATCTTAAAGATCTTCAATTATGGTATTTGTGGTCTCTATTGTAGCAGCTTATGCAATGTCTTTTTAAACATCATGAGAAGTTAAACGATTATTCTGGAGCATTTTCCATAATAATTTTTTTCACCACATCATTATATCTCCAATTAACTTAAGAATTTCAAGAAAGTTACATTGATTGATTGAACCAACATATTCATCATGCTCCCGAAATGTTGAACCTTGTTTAAGAAGAAACAAGCTCAATCGATTGAGAAAATTACTCTTATTCTATAAATTACTTAAAATAGCAATTTTTCCACTATATAAATGTTAGTAGACGGTGGAAAATACAATTGAAATGCAAAAAAAAAAAAGAACTGATGATGTATTTTATACAAAAAAAAGAACATTTTAATCAATTTTATAAGTCCAAAAAAAAATGAATGCTAGCGACATTAATATCTCAATGTATCCCTCAATACGAAACATGTTGCCTTCGTATGCCTTGGGTTTCTACAGTGCCCTCATAACCTCTATTGATTGTCTCTCTCCCAAATACCATTAACATATCAACAGGAAAGCTCACCCCAGCTGGCCGCACTTTCTGACCTTTACTATTCAAACCCTGTATCAAGTGCTCTGATTTCAAAAATCTCAGTGGCACCTCTTTCACCCATTTCAGAGATTTCATGAAAACGTGACCCGTTTTCAAGCAGGGATCATGTTATTTTCAATCTCACCCTCCCCCGCGTCAATAAAAAGGAGACTCTCCCTCCATTCGTAATCATTCCTAAACACACTTCTCTCTTGAACATCATCCTTCCACTTTACAATATTTATCTCTTTCAATTTTCTTCCCCGCTTTAGTGTTCCAAATTTTCATCGCTAATATTTATTCTTGTTTGAGGTATTCTTGAGTCTTCAGTTATGCGATAACGCTTCAAGACACACACATTTTATATATCATGCTAAGATGGGACCACTACCTCTATAACCTATCCCGTGGAAGTCGAGTTTCGGGGTGACGTTGCTTTATACAGTTACGAGTGAAAGTCTACGTGGAGATCTCCATCAACGGCTGTTATGAGGTTATGGATTGGAGTATAACTGGGGAGCTAGTCCATAGTCTTCATGCGAGAACAAGCTCAAACTTTTTGGATACCTGGAGATATTGCCTTATAAATACCATACAAAATTTTGAAGGCATAATCATAGAGAAAAACTGTGAGGCTTCCCGTTATAATCGACATAATTTTTTTCTCCATTTATATGCGATCGATATCTTTAACATTCCTTATTATTCAAAGGTCGACACCACCATAGACACAAGAGGACTCTCAGGTGGGGAGCGGTTGTTTCGGTCGATTAAAGGTGATGCTCCTTTCTGGGTGACTGTTGCCGAGTCGACCCAAGTTTAACATCTACTTTCGACATCCACTCTCCTACTAAAAACCCTTTTGTGTCCACTTCGATGTCAACCTTCAGATAAGAATGAAAGGTTAAAGATACTGGCTACTTGACAATAGATAAAACAATTACGTTGATTACACCAGAAAGCCCTTCATTTTTCCCTATTATTATGACATCAATCTTACGTATGGTATAAATAAGGCATCATTTACGGGTATCCAAAAAGCTTGAACTCATGGCAGCATAACGATCATCGACTGGCCCCCAGTTACACTTGAACCCGTGACCACATAACGACCGCCGACTAAAACCTCAACTTAGACTTCGACCTGTGACCGTAACAAGCACTGTCACCCCGAAACCTGACTTCCATGAGATGGGTTTATGAGGTTATGTTCCTATCCCAGTATGACATATGAAATGTATGTGTTCTGAGACGCATTATTGCATCCCCGACTCCTTAAATCTACTTATAAACTTTCACGGTTTCACCTCTAAAACCATAAATAATAAAAACCCTAATTCCTAAAAAAAACCAAAATAAAAATTTAGGAGAAAGTGTGTGAAAGCGCGCCCAGCCAAAAATAGCTTTGAAAAAAACGACCTAAAAGGCCAATTAAAATAAATCAGCATATACTCACAATTTAACCTTTTTATTTGTGATATTATTTTTTGGGGTTTTGTGTTCTAATGGATTGATTAGCTTTTGTGATTTTTCTTGCTTTCATTTCATAAGTTTAGTTATCTTGGAATTGAAGGTTGTTGATGGCTAAAGAAATTGGTTTTCAGACTTTAGAGGTAATAACACTAGGCAATGTTGTTAGAGGGTAGAAATGTTCCTAAATTTCTTTTCAAAACAATCCAAAAATGTTGAATGAACCCAACTCAAAAATAAAATTTAAATTGATTCATTGCAAAAGGGTTGTTTATTACCAAGAAATGCTAAAAAAATTTTGATGAAATTAAAGCTTAGATTAGATTAAAAGAATGTGAAAGATGAATTTGAAGAAATTTAAAAGAAAAAAGAATTAATATGCTTTAAGTGGAAGCAAAAACACACTCTCGTCTGGTTTCTCCAAATAAAAAATTCCATTTTTAATTTATTTTAGTTAAAAATAACAAGTTTTAAAGAATAGAAAGAACTTTTTGGTTATTTGATCTTAGGTCCCTAGTACATTATTTTAATTAAAATTCTAACACAAAGTGACATGTGGTATCCTATGTTTGGGCCATGTGTCTTGATAAATCTAAATTAATATCGTTAGTTAAAGGCACCATATTACTAAACGACGTTAAGGTTTAGATAAAAAATCGATTTCTTGAAGTTAAGATACCACATTAGAAGATATGTCAAAGTTTAGATACTAAATATGTCATTATCTCTTTAAACAAGAATAATATAATATATATAGCATTTATGAATCACCTTATTTAAATCCAAATAATCACCGAAAAATAAATTAAATATATTTTGTAAATATTTAGAAATTTTCATTTTTCAAATTATAATTATTGAATTTTAGCTCATTGGCATCATTGTACTGAATGTGAACATAGTTGAGCCCACATTATCTCCGACTTATGAGCGAGGGAAACTATGGGTAGAATATTATTCAACATCTGGCATAATATTATTTATATATGCTATAGCTAAAACATAGAAAGTTTGAGTTATAAATCACTTCTCTTATTCACAAGTAGTATTATTGGCTGTTCGACACATCTTATATTACGGCTGTGTTCTCCAATGCTTCTCAGATGAGCTTTTTCATTAAAAAGTGTTTTTCCCTAAAAAGCAATAAAGAACAGACGTTAGTGTAAAAAAAATTAACTTTAGTGTAAAAAAAATTTAACTTATTTTAAGTGCTTTTTCACAGATGAAAAAGCAGAAATATTTAGATTTTTTCAGCCCAAAAGTGCTTTTGGCTGGTATTTTACTTTTTTAACCTTACTATTTCTTCTTCTTCCAAATTTAATAAATAATTAATATTAATTACTTAGAAATATTTAAAATTAATATTATATATTAAAATATTAACTAATTTGAACATTATTTAAATACATATTTGTTACTTTATAATATCATGTCTAAAATGAACATTTTATTTCTCAAAAGCACTTTTTGACAACAATATTAAACACTCAAATTTTTCAAAAGCATCTCTCAAAAGCACTTCTCAAAAGCACTTTTCAAAAGCATTGCCAAACTAGCCCAACATTTATATTTCCCAATCTATCAAATCTATTGATAAATCTTTACTAACAATCTTTTTCTCGATATTACATTTTCCTCGATTACTTCAGACTTCTAGAAAACATATCGGTCAAGGTAAGTATTGATTAATATTACCATATTGTTATTAATTAATTCTTTATATTCATTTTAATAGTAACATTAAATGGCTAATTTATAGAAATATGCTCAAAATAAAAATTTAAGAAATTATGTTTTTTTTTTAAATTGATCGATTTATGCAGTGAAAACGTACCCCTATAGGGCGCGTCTTTCTTTCAACGATAACTTTTCTAACGACTACAAGGGGTCCAATAGTCATAATTTTCCCTATATAAACCCCTGTAAACTTTATTCTTTTTAACTCAATACTCAATCGTCAATCTTAAATTCTCAATTCTCAATCCTCAATCCTCAATTCTCAAATCCCAATTCTCAATTATTATTTTTAAATCTTTCTCTGAATCTTATTCTCTTCGAATTTTTTATTCCTTATAATTTGTAAAATGGCAAATCAACTTATTCATTTGGATGTCAAGCATATCTTCGACGTTCAATTACAAATGGTAAGAAAATATTATTAAATTATTTAATTTTAAATAGTTAATTAATTCTATTAACATTATTAATTTTTTTATGTTTATATACTTAGGCCGAAGATTAAATTTTGGAGACGTACATTAACAATTTAAGCGAAGGGGCATCGGATGTCATTTATGGACAGTTGTGAGGTGCAGAATTTTTATACATGGCTTGCATGCTCGGGGGACTAAATTGGATCCCCTACTTATCAGTGCTTTGGTTGAAAGATGGAGGCTGGAGACACACACATTCTATCTTTCCTACGGTGAGTGTATAATTACACTCGAGGACGTTAGTTTACAACTTAGTCTACCAGTCGATGGGGAACTTGTTACGAGGCCAGTGCTTTGTGCCAATTGGAGTGCAACAAGCCAGCAAACAGTAGGGAAGGTGCTTAACAAGTTTGGGGCAGCCGAATCGAGATGAGATGGTGGAGGACAACTTCAAAACTATCGAGGCTTCCACGAGGGACATTGAAAAAGAACAATTTGCACGTGCATTCATCTTAAGGTTGATCGAAGGTTTGCTCATGCCAGATAAATCTCAAAATCTGGTATACTTAAGGTAGCTACTACTACTAGCTTACTTGAAAGAAGCGAGACTACTTAGTTGGGGATCAGCAGTGCTAGCAACATTGTACCGAGAAATGTGTCGAGTGACAAAACCAGAAAAAAGTTAAAATCAACGGTTGCATGCTCCTTCTTCAATCGTGGGCATTATATCGACTACCATTTTTACACCTCCGAGTGAACCCCCTTTATGAATTTTCACTCATAATATGGTAAAATTCATTTGATAATATCATTATCGTTTTAAATTTTCATTGTTATAATTTTGAAATAACATATTATTTGAATAGGTGGAATAACCTCACGAGACACAGCAGTATGCAGCCCGAGCTCGAGGATATTTGGCTAGCTTTAGATCAACAAACTGAAGAGGAGGTTGGTTTATGAATTTCAAAGTTATCAATTTTTTATTCCAACATTTTAAATTAAATATTAGGAATGTGCTAAAATTTATAAATTCCTACTGCAATTTGTATGGATGTCATATGTGGACCCGAGGATTCAAAAATGTGTCTCAACTGAATTTTTGTTAATCTCAACATTCGGCACGTCAAAGTGCCATTGATTGTTTTTACAATGGTCGAGATGCACGACCCTAACCAAGTGATGCGACAACTCGGGTGTACATAACATATTCCGCTGCCACCCCAAAAGCTCGATGACCTACACAATATTAACTTGCGAGGGAGACTCGAGGAAGACTGGCCAACATTCGGTAAAAAGTATATTGATATTTGGCAACATAGGTACAACTACTTACCAACGCGTGAACCATTTCTTAAATCGGAGTTGGCGACATCTTCAGATTACATAGATTGATTCAGGCATAACAACAAGCTGTATCTACTACCGACTACAAAAAGGAGTAGACAACGTCGTCATAGGAAGCCAAGACGAAAACCCATCAATCTTAGGTTGGGAGAACAAGTTGTGAGGGATCAACATCTGCTCCAGCTCTACACTAAGACCCGATTTTCATGCAACCTCCCAGTCAGTCTGGTTCATATTACACGTCGATGTTGCCAGCAACACTGACACATCTAATATCATTGATAATTCCTATATTTTATTCACAACTAGCCTATACGACACTAAATAATTATCCGTCGATAATGTCGCAAACATCCCTAGCATGGTTTTTTTACCGAGGTAGGTCATCCTCGCAATCATCAACTCATATAGGGGGATGTATGATAAGCGGATAAGACCTAGGCGCAGTCAACCACGGAGGAAATATATGAATATGGTGATCAATATGGATGTGCACGTGAAGATGAAAACGAATTCAATGAGGTGCCACCAACCTAAATGGTGCGACAGAACCCTAGGCATGCCTAACACCCACCTGGTTGACAGCACACATTCGAAATTGATTGCAAGAGTGATAAGGATGATTGCAAGAGTGATAAGCTTGATTATGTAACTATTTATTCTTATTTCATAATAGAAATTGATTGCAAAAGTGATGAGAATGATGATGACGATGTTTCTTCAATTTTCTAATTGTTGACAATTTAATTTAGCTTGCGATTTATATCTTGTTATAAAATTAAATATGTTGATTGGCTGATATATAGATATTTTGGTTGGTTGATTACATTTTATATGTTGTTTTTGTGTTAATTTGGTGTTGTTTTATTGTTGTTTCGTAGTTGTTTATTATGTTGTTTCACGCCATTTTAATATTATTTGTCTTCCATTTTAATATTATTTGGATATTATAGAACTTTGTTTTATTATTAATTTTTCTACTATTTTAGTTGTAACTATCTTAATATAAAGAATTTTTTGTATTTTCAATTTGTTTGTTGTTTCAAGAATTGTTTTAATATCACTTTTAATTTGTTTGTTATTTTAATGTTGTTTTAATGTTTTTAAGTGTATTTGATATATTATATTTTAAAAAATGTTTATATAATAAAATAATCTAAAAAAATTAATATGGTTTGGGCCGAGTCGGGCTCGGGCTTAACTATTATAATTTGAGTCGGGCTTGGGCAAATTTTTAGGCCTATTTTTTGAATCGGGCTGAGCTTGGGCCTAGAAAACGAGTCTAAAATTTTGTTGAGGCTTGGTCCGGCCCATGATCACCTATAATACCAGCTACAACACATCTATGTGGAGCGGTAAACTTCCTGATAGTCCAAATCGTCGACTTCTTCCTCACAGATGTTGAGATTTTCCATTAACATCCTGTTCCACGCATTGCGCACTTTGCCTCATATTTCTCGGATCGGGAGCGTGTAATAGTGAAGTTGACGTCACACTGTATGCTATACCACTTGACTACAGCTACAAAAGCATATTTGGAATTAAACTTCATCCCAACCTCTAAGTGGCCGAAACTTGTTGACGATGTCGCATACCCTGATCTTCTATAAGGGAGGTCTGGGAATTCTAAACTACCTGCAGCAGCAAGATCAACAGTACGTATGTGGGGTGAGGGTTCATACACCATGAAACTCGGATCATCCCATCAAGCAATGTTTGAAACTTCACTATCAGAACCACCATATTCTGGTTTAGTAGGAATGGGATCTAGTTTTGAAATTATTGCAACTTCCGCACCATTCAGTCTGGACTCCTCTACTAGGTCATTATTGGTTTCAGACTCCTTTTTGTTCTCTTTATTATCTTGTCCCTCTTCATTCTCTTCATTCTCCTCTCCTTCGTTATCAACCCCGGTTGCAAGTCCAGAGTTGGATGTTCTTTTGTTGATCAAGGTTGTCGAGAGTAGATCAATCATTCTTGTAAATCTGATGTCAATCCCAAAATCACTCTTATTTGGTCGACCGTAGTAACTTTATGGTATACCTGTGTGAGTGTTACCGGGGTTGAACATCAACGTGCTAAAGTTAAAATCAAATGCACTGACAGAATACCATGCTAGTGTCTCATAGGCCCAGTGACCAAATACGCCCAACTATCCCCCAAAGTTGTAATTAAAGGGCGAATCGATAAATGCCTCGCCATTTATGATGTTTTCGGGGTGTCTTGGTAGGAGCTTTTTAGTAATGATGTGAATCCATCACACAATCGTGTGGTCAGACTTTCTACTTCTTAATCTAGCAAGGAATTTGGCAGATAAGGTGTAATCGAGCTCGGGCCACCTTCGTCCTCTTCGAAGAAGTCAACATATAAATCTAGTACAACATTCCCACTAGAGTAATGAGATCCGATCACCGTCTCCAGCTCATTGACCCTTGTAATCTCAAAAATGGCATTTCTAACGGGGTTCAATGATGTTAGATATCTACATTTCAAGCTCAAGATTCTTTTCTGAATCCCCACTTTGCGCCTAATCCTTGTCCGAAACTCTTTTAACGTTATGCTCCAGTTGAAAGCTAGATTTTCATATTGAGCTGATACAAATACAAGCCTAGTTGCGGTCTCACAAATTTGACCGTTGTAATGGATAACAACTCTAAATTGTCTACTCATCTTGAACCAAATAGTCTGTTTCACATGTTTAAAATTGAGAAAATAGTAAAAAGCATAGTTCTCACCACCAAATTAAAAGACCTACACATAATTTAATGAATTACCTTTACTTGGACAATAACGTAGGTATAAAATTTAAGTTTTTCACGACAACCCTCTTCTCCTAATGCCAAGAATCCTTATGGAAACAATCTACTTGAAAGGTTGATATGGAAACTCAATGGAATGTATTGAGTTTATTTTATAGAACTCATACCCCGAGGCATATCAAACGATTCCAACAACATATGCCTCGGGCATCACGAGTTTTTGAGATATATAGTTAAAGTTGAAATTTGTGAGGGAGAAAACGTTCCCTTGCAACGACGTTTTTCAACAAGGCAGCAATGTATGAAATTTATACCAAGAATCTCGGGTTGTAAGAGGCTCATAGGCAGAAACAATCAAGTTGAGTGGGGGTTGAAACCCTTAGAGAGAAAATGCCCCCAACTTGATTTCTTATGCCTCTGATCCCTTACAATCCAAGATTTCTAGGATAAATTTCATGCATTGCAACCCTGGATTCACGGGATAAATTGAAAATTTTACCTTTTTACCCCGCCCCATCACCTATATAAATGGTTGTTCTCATCCCCTACTCCAACATATATTAGCCTTCTTTAAATTGTTTTCTTTTTCTTTTTCTTGTATGTTGAAATTTCTGGGTTTGAAAATTTATTTCTCTCTGGCTTTGAGGCAATCATAGTATAGTTATAAGTTGTGTTTGGGTTTACGGTGATGTCATAGAGCTTGGTAACCTACAAATTTCACATGTCGTGTGAGTATGGAGCCATCACCTAAGAAGTCGGGATCGTATTACAACTCGAGGTCCAAGTTGATAGTGATTATACCGTCTCAAGTTGAAGTGTAACTAAGGCTTCAAATTTACAAAGGTTATGTTGTCAAAGGATGGAACATAACTGGGGCCCTAATTGACAATGATTATGCGAGCACGACAATGAGTTTCCTCTCGTCAAATGAGCATGCTTTATAAAATCCATACAGAAGTGTGAGGAAGAAAAACACAGGGGTTGTAACACTAGACGTTATGTCCAAATCTAGAAGGTTACATTAATAAATTGAAACTTTAGTCATTTGTTTTCAAAACGTATCTTATTTCGAAACCAAAAATTGTAGATTTTACAAAACTCGCCACAAGTTTTTGGTAGGAGAATTTGTCATTCGTAAAATGTTCAAGTGAAACTTTGAAACATATGCTTATAAAACTTGATTTTTATAAAATCATCACGCTTTAATTACTTGCTTTGTAAAACACATAATCCCAATTAAAACTTTGCAGCAGAAAATTTTTTAGAGTTGTTTAACTTTCGACATCGCAAATGGCGCCTTCAAACACTGGCTCAAATACCAACTATCACGAGGCTAGAACTTTAGTTTGGCAAACCACGCGGCCCTAGGCAAGTTCTCTATTTCAAATGTACCTAAGTTAGCTTAGCTCTTGAAAGATGAGAAATCTCCCGAAAATTCTCTAAGGTAGCAAAAAGTACAGCGAAAGCAACTTGAAAATATAGAGCAACGAGACAATTGAAAAGTCGTAAGAAAGTGATGCACACAAGATGCTTGAGTAAATGTTCTCAATATATTCTTTAACTCGGAAAGAATGAAGTACAATGGATTCAATGGGATTAATAAAAATGAAGGGGGAGGCATCTATTTATAATTGAGCTCCCCCAGATCCAACGGTACAAATTGAGTTGCATCAGTAGTCGAGATTAGAGCCTATCTACAATTGAAAGTCCTAAGGGATTTAAACTTTATATATTTTTATCCTTTAAGATTTACACTATTTACTCTGGTAACTCTAGTTTTACTAGAGTTTTTCACTGCGCCGCCAAAGTTTCAAGTAGATGAGCTTCTCCATGGGTTCCATGAATTAGGCTAGTCCAAGTGGGTTAAATGAGCCCCATTTAATAAGTTGACCTCTATGGAACATTTTGTGCGCAACGATTACGAGCTTTGATCCGCAGTCCGTGACAATTGCATCAACCAAGACCACATCTATAAGGGTAAGACATAGGTCCCACATAATCACGTCTTAGGCAAGGCCATTGTATAACATTCCCTTCGACTTAAGGGCAATTGTTATGCCAACACCTCATGAGCTCGCAGCACAGCACTTTAACCTCACGAGATACTTCACGAGCTGGGGTTGCCTACGAGAACAAAATCCTTTTGAGGTCCTCCATCTTGCAAACCCACGGCAAGGTGAGCACCTACTATGGGTACCACACCTTTGACAGAGGCATTATACTTATCATCTGTATATCGTGTTTGCTCATTGTCCTGACCTGACAACCCACACCTAAAAGAAATTGATGTTAATAAGTCAACAAAGCCTTAGGGAATATGATACCAATAAGAAAATGGCATATGACACCTTGAGAAGGACCAGTGGTTTCCTTTATAAGATCTCTAGAGCTAAAAAATCTCTCTCTCCTCTCTTTCTCAACTACTTGTCTTCCACCCTAGAACTCATAATACGCTCTACAAGTCTTTACCCACTCGTTAAATTGTCATCAACCAAGGCAATCCCAATATCAACAAATCTAAAATTAAGATAACTAAAGTGACAAAATTTATAATAAAAAAATCAAAATAGAAGTCTCCTCAAACTTGAATGATTATAACTTTTCAATCCTTTAACCTAAAAATTCCACTTTAAATATTTTAAAAAAATATAAAATTATAAAAATTTTATCCAACAATAAAGTAAGCTGTTTTCGCAGAGTGACCAAACAAAGAGTTCTTTCCGCAAAGTGAGTAAACAATAGTTTAAAAGAAAAATAAAACATAAAATTACAACTTTTTTGTAGGATCAATAGAATAAGTAACCGAATCGGAGGCTTTTTAGTTTTTACATTTTCATTCTCAAGAGTGACCACCACACCATTAATAATTGCGTTGAAATGAATGAATCAAAATTTAAAAAACTTGGAAGCCAATTGCTGACAACTGTTGACCAAACATACCTTCTTTGAGAAGAGAAGATCAAAGCAACTCTCTCTCTCCATTTCTTTGCCTGAAAGGCTGAAACAACAAGATTCAAACTTAGGAAGTTGTTAGCAGTTGTTGGGTCATTCTCATTTCTGAATAACGAAGAGATGGTGAAGCTCAATCCCAACTGGGAACTCAAAAACTGCTGTAACCATGAACAAGTTGTCTTTCTTGTCACCGTAGCTGTCTGCACTGTTGTTATACTTGCGGTACTCTCTACCCTTTTCCAAATCTCTTGGGTTAATTTGCTCTACTTAAGAGTAGGAAACATTGGGTGATTTGAAGTAAAGCTGTTAGTGGTTTACTTAGTACATTACTAAAAGCAGATGGGTATTTATTTGTTGGTTGCATTTAATTTGCATGTTGGATTTGTTTAAAGCTAAGCCTGCTTCTGGTAATTGGAGTCAATGTGTCTGGGGTTCGTACTTCAATGCCTAAAACCCCTTCCCTATCCTTAGATTGCTGCATCCTTTGTACAAAAGGAAGGCTATAATTTTAGGGTTAAGGGATTAGATTTCACTTTTTTTCTTTTTGGGGTTCAATGATTAGATTTCATTTGGCAAAAAGAATAAATTTCAAGAACAAAAATATATTGATTTTAATGTATGGTGCTTCTAACTTGGTAATTTAGATACAAAATATAGATTTCAGTTCATCCTGTTCCAAGTTGTGCTAAAGCTGAGCCAATTTCAGATGTGAAATTGACTGATCAAACGTTATTGGTTTATGACAGAAGAGGGTTTATTGAACCTATATAAATTATCTTGTAATTATTTTTTACCTAAAATTCAGTCATGTGGAAAGACTTTTACTCTGATTGCAAATGACTATTATGCTGATTAGATGTCTTATTGACTGCTATTAGAATTTGGATTTGAATTTTTGAAAGTAGTGTATATTGAGTAGCAAACTATGAAATCCATGGATGTGTTAGATGTCTATTTAGTAACGAATTTGAAATTCTTAAAATATTTTAGTTCTTAAAATATTTTTAGATTTAACAACTCTATATTCTTTTACTTTTCCAATATATATTATATTGAATCTCAACTAAATTGTCCATAATATATGTATTTCATTCTTACCATTTACATAATAAATGAAATCCAAATTTCCAATTCCATGTTCCCAAAGGGAGCATTAAATTTTTTATTTGATCTTCGTAGCTGTGGAGGACGATACTACTGAGACCTTTCAAGCTTGTAACTGTATTCCTTCACGAGGCTAGCCATGCTATTGCTTGTAAACTCACATGTGGTCATGTAAGTATTTCTTTCTACTCCGACATGCCGTCTTGAGAATTTACTTCGACATTTTTTTTTGTGACTGTTAGATAAATGCTTTGGATGGCAATGTAGCACTTTAATGACTCTAGAAGATTAGATAGAGATAAATTTGAATGAGGTAGAGGAAACATGACAAGACAAGCTAAGCTTTTTCTCATGTTTTCATATAACGGTTTGATTTAATAGGACAGCTAGTTCCTTTTAGCTTTCTGAAGACAGGATTACTAAAATGATAAGGGTAATATAACTCGTACACACTGCACTTAGGATCAGTGCTTAACAGAATATAGGTCCATCAGTTCCATTTCTAAGTGTAACCACAGTTCTATCTAAACTACTTATTTGGTGCATCTTGAAGTGCTTTATTGATAGCATAACCTTGAAGTGTGCTCTTCTATGTATAATCTAATTTCTAAGGAATTGATATCCAGGTGGAAGGGATCCAGGTTCATGCAGATGAAGGTGGAACAACTCAAACACGTGGTGGCATATACTGGCTAATTTTGCCGGCTGGATGTACGTTCTTAGTTCCTTTACTGCTTGCTTACACAACAGATACAGACCCACACCTTTATAAATGCATAATTATGTCGAGATTTAGTTGAACTACAGCCTTTTGATATTTTTCTTTGGTGAATTGTCTTACTCATCCATTTATTAACATGTTGGTGCATGCTGTTGTGCATGTAAATTTATTTAAAACCTTTGTGTTATGTTTGGTTGGAGTATTATTTTCTCTACTTGTTTTTGTCATTGGTTACCTATAAACTAATTGCAATTAGTAATTTTTAGCCACTCACATGACTTGTTTATGGTAAAGAGGATGAAAACTTTTCGCTTATATTTCCCCACACAAGGTTGCCTGTGTTGTTGTCAGAACTAATCCTTGTTGTCATCCTTCAGATCTCGGTTCATCATTCTGGGGAATGGTTTTGATTCTAGCATCAACAAATCTTTTGACTGCAAGAATTGCTGCGGGATGTTTTGTCGCAGCTCTACTTATTGTACTCTGTGTAGCTAAAAATGTAAGTATTCATGAACACCTAGAATGACCTTATCTTGGTAGGCTTTTTTCTTCTTTTTAAATGTTTCGTTGGTAAATCAAAGGTGCTAGAATTCAAAGCTAAAGTTCAAGGGATAAAAGGGAGCCAAAACCACATTCATACTGTTTATTGAGACATTCCTTCACACTATTACTGTTTCATGTATGTATGGTTCTTTATTATCTTTTATGTTGTTTTGGCAGTGGACACTAAGGGGGCTTTGTATTGGTATGTCTTTGGTAGCTTGAATAAATATGGCTTGATATACCATCTGAGTAATGTCAATCCCTATTGATTGAGATGTCAGGGTTTGTCCTTTTCCTTGGTGTTGTTTGGATTCTTCAAGAAACAACAAAGATTCGCATACTTCGGTATATTATTCTGTTCATTGGTAAATGAATCTCTTGTTCTCATTCTGAACTTCCTTCTATTTCTTACGAACGTGACTACGATTCCCTTTTTTCTTTTACCCCCCATTTTAGTGTGATCAACAAATGTCCTATGCCTTTGATGCAGGTATAATGAACAGCTTGTTTTCAGTGTATGGTAAGATTTTTGGAGCAAGAAACACAGAATCTGATCGGTGAAGTACTATGGAGGTCTTTGTACTAGGAGTTAGATTGCATTTTGCTTCCTTTATTCAAAAAAGGGGCAAATTAATCCTTGTACGATAGATCAAAGAGCAAATTGGTTTTCTGTTATAAATTTCATCCATTTTTACTATTAAAAACCGATCCTTTGATCTAACGTATCAAGTGTAACTGTTTGGTTATTTTGTAATAGATTTGGATGATACTTTTAACAATAAAGGGCCAGTTTGTTCTTTGATCTAATGGACAGGGACTAGTATACCCATTTTTTGAGTAAGTGAAGTAAAATGCAATCTGACTTCTAGTATAGGGGGTCTTCATGGTACTTTTACCAATCTGATCTGATGATTCTAATCTGTTACATAATGTTCTGATTTCATATGAAATATGGTTGCTGCTACAGATATATACGACGACCTCATATCTCGTAGAGTTCATTCTAGTGATGCCGAAAAATTCGCAGAAGTATGTCCTTGTCCTTGCAATGGAGTCGGATGGGGTGTGATCTGGTGAGAATATAATGAAATAAAATTTGAAAACATGCATGTATTTGTTGAAAATATTCACAAAAAGAAAAGTAATATGTGATGGCAGGGGGTTAATATCATTGGTGTTTCTTTGTGGTGCAATGTATATTGGACTTGTAATATTGTCTTGAGTTGAGGTAAACTTTGCTTCCATAGTCTCTTTGATTTTCAACTCTCGGAATTCTGTAGGGACTAAAATTCTTTCTTTTTGTTTGTTTCTTGCACAGGAAGTAAGTGAAGAAACAAGGGCAAGTTTGGTTTTTCTTCGACAATTTGATCATCATTCAATGTTTTATTTACACACATATTAAAAGCTGACCTTCTCATCACACACACCTCAATTAATCATCCATTTTTATTCCACCACAATTAAAATTTACAACTGTTGTGTGCACTCAAATGTCTCCAAGAGCCACTCATAACATGCTCTCATTTTCTCTTGCTATTATATTTGGAATCATGTTTATATATATCGTTTTTAAGACTTGCATTAATTGGAACAGTGGAATACAATCATAGACTACCATTTTATTATAGCTTTCTATAATTTCACCTCAGATTTTCGTAAAATTAGTTAATATACTTTAAGGAAAAAAAACCTTAAACTAGTTTTATAGTTAAATAAACCTTAAACCTATGACTTTTAACGATATAAGCCCTTAATTTTAATGTTGAAAATAAATATTTTTGAATTTTAGGCACTTACCTTAATGTAATAGAAATTCTACACACTTTAACATCAACATAAAATTTAAAAGACTAAGCAATTAATTGTGATATGTATATAAACACTTTTAAAAATATTATTTTATTTATTATTTAATAAGTTTATCAAATTCACATCAACATTAAATGTAAATCAATTTAAAATTTCAAAATATTTTAATTTTAATATTAAAAGCAATAGTTTCCATGAGTAAAAACAATAAAAACAAGGGTTTTTTGTATATTAACTTAAAATTATTTCTATTCGTAAGTCATAAATTTTAATTAAAATGTTATTTCGTTTAATTTTTACATAAAAATCTATTAATTAGATTTTATTCGAATTAGTTTTATTTATTAATCTCTTTCATCAATTTTGTTTTGGATTTCGATCTCAAAAATATCAGGATAGGTATTTTCTCCTAAAAAATACCATTTACTCAAACACTTACTAATCACTATTAATAACGAATAGCCAAATGACACCAAGTTCAAAAGCCCAACCAGCTATCCTCGTAATGCCTTTGTTTGTATCATTGCACTTCCCTCGAGAGATCAAAGACCTCTAAGCCAATCTTCAAAGAACCTCAAAACCAGAGGATCTGGCCCGGTTCTCCATTGAAAAAAGTGATTTTTTTTAATTTTAAATGTTTTTATTATCGTCATAAATTGTGATGAAAAAAATGATTTTAAAATATTCATTTTATAAAGTAAATAAATTAATTTAGATGATATTAATAATTTAATATGATACATAAAATATGATAAAAATTTAAAATAATAATTCATGATATTTAAATAATTTAATCTAATAACACGATATAAAATAATCTAAAATTTTAATTAGTTAATATAAATAAAATATTTTGAAAATTTTACTATAGCATTTGGATGAAAAAGCTTTCATCGCAATTTTTCATTGCTTTAAACAAGAGCATAAGAATGAGAATAAAATTTGTCAAACAATAATAACCATTTTAAGCTCAATCCTACACCATCCCAATGCATACCACAAACTAAATCATAACAAGGAAATATAATCCATATGACTTTGCTTACCAACTCTTAAAAATGTCAAAATTTTAACCAGAAATAAGGTTTCACAACACTTAAAAAGGACTATCTATGCCTCCGTCACTGGGAACTCAAACACGACATCCTTTCCAGCAAGCTTCCGGTAAACTGCAGAAAACGTCTCAAGCTTGTACTCTGTGTTATTTCGCTCCTTGGGGTCCAAATACACCTGCCCAAAGAGGGTGGCAGAGAATGAAAGAACATTAGCCTTCAAAAAGTTAAAACAAGATGACAGCCACTATGATTAAACAAAACCAATTGAAGTTGAGGACAGCATATTCACAACACCACAATTCTTTCACTCCTAACATTTAGCAATCTAAAGCTAGAATTCGTGTTAGTTAACAATTACAGTGCACAAATGTTGTACCTTCATTATCTTTGATCCATCAATTCTATATCTAGTGCGCTTCCCAACAATCTCAGCAGGTAAGACAACATCTTCTAGCATTGCCTCATGTACAGCAGTCAATGTGCGGCTGCGTGGCCTCTGAACTGCAGAACCTTTCTTTGGAGGCCTTAATATCCTCCGGGTGGCAATAAGAATCACATCCTACAGTATATATAAACCAAGTAAACACTTAAAAACAAGAACAAGTGCATCAATTAAACCAATTGGAAGTAGTCATTATCAATAAGAACTAGAGATTTATGTTAAAGGTTAAGCCAGATGCAAAAGAATTCATGAACACATACATTTATTAAAAGCATAATTAATCTATTATTTCTTGCAGAACAGCAATGTATCAGAGTAGAACGACCCAATGATGAAAGCATCTTATGCAACATATATGAATTTAAAGTTTACTATATTCTGTACTAAATGGTAATGCACTTAAAGAAATTGTAAATTTGAAAACCTAAATAAATTCACATTCAGGCTGGTCTTACTCTAATTGTTTTCATTATACAGAAGGAAGAAATTTGAAAGAGTAGCTTGGTCCTTCACTCACCTTGCCACTGAACTTCTTTTCAAGTTCCCTCACAAGCTTAACATGAACCTTGCGGAAAGCTTTCCTCAATCTATATGGGACATGGATAACAACAGCTTTCCGGCTCCCAGAAACATCAATTTGGCTGCATGTAAACAAATTTATATTAATAATTATGACCGAAAAATACACGAGAGAGCTAACAAGTAATGCATCCCAGTGAGCAATTCTTACACTGCAGAATTAATATAGAGATCTTTAAGGTCACTTTTCAGATCTTGATTGGTATTCTCCAAATCAAAGAATGCCTGCAACAGAAGTAAATGCACATGTAATGAAATCATAACCAGAGCACATTTGCAGGAACTTTTCAAGTGAAGAAAACATAAGAACATTATAAAACCTGCGCAACAGACTCCTCAAATTCTGTTGGTTCAGCATCCTTATCTTTGTGGATCTTCTTCCTTGATGTATACATCTTTGAGATCTGCATGAATGGATAGATAAAAAGTTGAAAGGAATTTGAGGAATTTCAAACAAGTTCAATTACAAATCAGATTGACCAGAAATTCGACCAAATATTATCCATAGGCAAAATTTCACTTAATATTAAAAAAGCTAAGATCCAGCTCTCAGTTTTATTACCCAATTTATGATGTGCAGGACCATGATACCACTTTCAGAAGAAATAACAAGTTGGATGTTTTATAAAGTTCTCATTATGCCAAATTTCAACTTGGAATGCTCTATACCGACTTGGCAACTTATACTAGAACATTGTAGTTAACCAATTACTCTGGCAACCCATCAGTTCTATACTATATTATCAGTAAACTGACATTAATCTTGCTGATTTTAAGTGATTGTTAATTGATTCCCATAGTAAGTTAAATGACAAAAATTTGAGCACACACAAAGCTTAGGATTTTTCACACATTTTATCTCAAAAAGACAACATAGAATTACAAATGTCAAAAACCAAAATCCAAGATTCAAACAAAACTATTAGCTCAGAAAGTAATATATATATATATCGACACACTAACAGATAGAGAACCCTAAAGAACATTATTGAAATCCTAGAAACAGAATTGAATTACTAAAAGTAAACAGCCGAATCAGAATCAGAATCAAAACAGCATTTATTTCCATCTACATTTTTCCACATATAAACAAGCCACAGAAAATTAGCATATCTTGCAACAATCAGAGGAACAAAAAGTCAAAAAGAAAGCTCTGTCACTCTGTTGTTTTATGAGAAAACTGAATATGAAAATAATAAATAAATAACAAAGACATATATCATCATTCTCACTCCTTTTAAGAAATTTTGCGCATTTTCTAGGAAACCAAACAGGTGATTGGAAAATGAAAAGAGGTACCTGAAAGAGAAGCCAAAGGTGGAAGAGATGAGAGACACCAAAGTGAAAGAGGAGGCTCTGTTTTAATTCTCCACCGTGAATAAGAAACCCTAGGGTTTCAGTGGAAGGCTACGATATTTCTTCTACACGTGGACGGATGTGATTCAGTTTGGTTTACATTCGGGCCGGGATTTACATTGTCTGACTTATATGGGCCTTTATAATAAGTATGGATTTGAGCTGTAATGGTTCTTACATTAAGTTTCATTACAAGCTAAAAAAAAAAAAAAAAGTAGAGTTCGGTTTTCTCCAAATTTGAAAGTCCGCCTATTCAAGCTCCTAATAATTCAAGTTTAAAAATTTTGAAAAATTTAATCAATGTAAAAATTTAAATTCGAGATTAATGAACAACTAAACATTTAATTAATATAATTAATATAATTATAAAATAATAACAGAATAGTTATAATAAATATTAATAATTAATACAATTATATTATATTACTTAAAGTAAAAAAAATAAAATAAATTATCATTATTTATTTTATCAAAATATATTCATAAGCATTACATATTTATGTTAAAATTTTATTAATATTAAATTATTTTTATATAAATTATAAAGTGAAATAATATTTTTAAAAATATTAATCGAATATAGAATATTTTTAATACTATAACTAAACATGTATAATAAATATATAAAATTAAAATTATTTAAATCTATAAAATTTAAATTAAATTAATAATATCTATAATAAATTAATTTAATAATATGATAACTAGTGTTATACTTATCACAAATAATTAAACATGATTTATCATGCAATAATAATATCATTACTAATAAATTTAATTTTAAACCATATTTTTAAAAAATTACATTTAATAATATAAATTAGAAATTTTAAAATCTTTTTAACAATTAAAGGAAAAAATAAAATATCCAAATAGAATATATTAATAAAAAATATTTTGCAATTCATAAAGTCATAAAATATATAAATTCGATAATTGTTAATACAATTACATAAAACCAAACCACCATAGGTCCAACTCCCAAGTTCAAAGTATGAGTAACATTCAAAATTTTTACCTATATTATTATCTTTATATTTATTATTAATTTGGATTGGATTTATTTTTATTTAAGTTGGGTTTTGAATAAAGTTTAAATTGGGTTAAGGTTTGGGTTTGATTGGCATTGGGTTTGGGTTTAAATATACACCATATTTAATAGGTGTAAAGTCGATTAATTTGATATAAATAATTTTGAATTTCAAAACTGAAACCAAACCAACAACACCAAATTAACTGATTACCTAACTCGCCCTTAAAATGAACTAAAAAAATTGAATTTACCAACTGATTTAACTGGTTCAATTTAGTCAATTAAATCAGTTTTAATCGCTAACTATGATAGATTTTATGTTTTTACATAATATAATAATATAGTATATTGTTAGAGTTGTGTGACTCAAATTCTAAGAGATTGCTTGCAAGTCAAGTTAAACAAAATATATTTTCTTTCTAGAAGATTTAGTATTTATTAGCATAATATATTTAACATTTATTAGCATAATATATTTGACATTGATTAATTAGGTTTTTTCAACCTATAAATAGATGTAGTCGAAACTCCTCTTATATCATTTGAATTCGACATTCTTGAATTTTCTTCACATCTGCCCGTGGTTTTCCCCCGAAAAGGTTTTCACATAAAATCTGTGTGTTCTATTTTTTCTTTTTCTTTACGATCTTTCTACATTGCCATTATCTACATTCAGTTTTTAACTAATTGGTATCAGAGCTTTTTTCAGGTTGCTTGTTTCGATCACAATAATGACAACAATGAAGTATGACATTTTGCTGTTGGATCGCAACACCAGATTCTCGTTGTGAGAGATAAAGATGCAAGTAGTCCTTACGCAGATAGATTTAGAGGATGTCCTGCTGAAGGTAGATAAGATGCCTTCGACATTAACGGAGGAAGAGAAGAAGTGCAAAGATCGAAAGGCTTTAACGCAATTACATATGCATCTGCCGAATGAAATTCTACAGGATGTGATAAATGAGAAGACCACCGCTACATTATGTGCAAACCTGCAGTAGTTATGCATGTCGAAAACCCTAACTAGCAAGTTGCATATAAAGCAACACATTTATGCACATCGTTTGGATGAAGGTGCGTCTATGCACAAACACTTAACTGTGTTTAAAGAAATTCTCTCGAACCTAGAGTCCATGGAGATTTAATACGATAAAGAAGATTGAGGGTTAATTCTACTTTATTCGTTGCCCCCATCTTATTCAACCTTTAGATATACGATTTTGTATAACAGCAAATATCTCACAGTTGATGAAGTATATGCTTCCTTAACATCATATGACAAGATGAAGCATCTTGTCTCTGGATTTGACTCTCAAGAAGAGGGTCTCATTGTTCGTGGGAGACAAGAACGAAATACTGATGATAATCGTAGGAGGACACAGGAATAAAATCCTTATAGTAAATCTAAGGGTAGATCGATATCTTCAAACAAAGGTAAAACCTATAACTTCTGCAAGAAGAAAGGACACATTATGTCTAAGTGTTATAAGTTGCAGAATAAGATCAAAGGGGAGGCGGCAAATCAAAAGGGAAAACAAGCAACGAATCAAAAGAAAAAACAACCAGAATAATCTGGTAAAGCTGATGTTGTAGAAAACTACAACGATAGTGAATTCCTAGTTACTTTTGCCAACAACCCTAAAGCGAGCGAGAAGTGGATCATTGATTATTGTTGCACATTCTATATGAGTCCTAGTCGAGATTGGTTTACAACATATGGAACAGTGTCTGAAGGTGTTGTTTTGATGGGAAATAATGCTTCATGTAAAATCGCAAGTATTGGCACGATCAAAATTAAGATGTTCGATGGAGTCGTTAGAACACTTAATGGTATACGACATGTACCAGAATTGAAGAGGAATTTGATTTTGTTGAGTAGTCTTGATTCAAAGGGGCACAAGTACATAGCTGAAAGTAGGGTTTTAAAGATTAGTAAGGGTTCCCTTTTTGTGATGAAAGGGTAAAGAAAGACTGCCAAGTTATATGTTTTGCAAGGTTCAACTGTTATCGGTGATGCAGCCATCGCTTCCTCTTCCTTGTCAGATGATGATGTTACTAGACTTTGGTATATGCGTCTAAAGTATATGAGTGAGAACGACATGGTAAAATTTAGCAAAAGAAGACTTCTTGATGGACAAGGTATTAACAAATTGAAGTTCTGTGAGCATTGCGTTTTTGGGAAGCAAAAGAGAGTTTTATTCACTAGAGGAATCCATAACACGAAGGGAACACTGGATTATATTCATTCTGATCTTTGGGGACCATCTAGAGTGCCTTCGAAGGGTGGCACTAATTATATGCTGACGATCATTGATGATTTTTCCAAAAAGGTTTGGGCATTCTTCCTGAAGTAGAAAAGTTATGGGTTTTCTATGTTTAAGACTTGGAAAACTATAATCGAGAAGCAGACAGGAAAACAGATCAAACACCGTCATACAAATAATGGCTTGGAATTTTGTTCTGATGAGTTTAATGAATTGTGCAAATCAGAAGGGATCATAAAACACTTGATAGTAAGTTATACTCCGCAACAAAACGACATTGCAAAATGGATTAATAGAACAATCATGGAAAAAGTTCAATGTATGTTGTCGAATGCTTGTTTACCGAATTTATTTTAGCTGAAGTGGCCTCTACTACATGTTTTTTGATTAACCGGTCTCCGTCTATTACCATTGAGAAAAAGACTCCACAATAGGTATGGTCTAGTAATCCTACTGATTATTCTAATTTGAAAATTTTTTGGTGTACTGTGTATGCTCATGTTGATAATGAGAAATTGAAACCTAGATCCATTACATGTGTTTTTCTTGGTTATACGGCTGGTGTTAAAGGATATAAGTTATGGTGTCCTGAAAATAAAAAAAGTTGTGATTAGCAAATATGTTATTTTTTATGAAACTGTTATGTTGCCTACTTATCTCTTAAAGACTCTTCCAATAAAGATCAGCAAAGTCTAAGCACACATGTGAAATAGGTAGAGCTACAGATTGATCCAGAATCTACAACATAGCCTACTCCTTATGTTAGTACAGAAACTCAGAGTAAAGTTGCTTCTTTACCATAATATTCTATTGCTAAGAACAGACCTGAAAGAGAAATTAAACCTCCAAAGAGGTACCAAGGCTGATCTAGTTACTTATGCTTTAAATGTGGCTGGAGATATAGATGTAAATCAAAAACCATCTACTTATTTTGAGGCAATTAGCTGTGAAGATTTAAGAAAGTGGATGTTTTCCATGCAAGAAAAGATGAAAACATTCCATAAGAACAGAACATGGGATTTAGTGAATATTTTTAAGGGTAAAAAGGTTATTCATTGTAAATGAATGTTCAAGAAGAAAGAAGAGATCTTAGGAATTGAAAAACCCAGATACAAAGCAAAGCTGATTCCAAAATGTTATAGTCAAATTTCAGGTGTAGACTTCATATATGTGTTTTCTCTAGTTGTGAAGCATAGTTCGATTCGAGCCTTATTTGGTATTGTGGCCATGTATGATTTGGAGCTTGAGTAGTTAGATTTAAAAATAATGTTCTTATGTCACGAGGCTAGATCTTTCATCTCGCGATCCGTACGGCCTTAAGAGGTTCGTTCATCCAAACTCGCCTAAGTTAGCCTTTGTATAGTGAAGCAAACTTATGTCAAACAAAAGAACAACAGAAAGCCACAGAAAACAACACACATAAGGTGTTTGAGTAAATGCTCTCAGAATTCTATTACTCTTAAGAATTTAAGTATAATGGAATAATTTACAAGTGAGGGAGAGGTTTTCTATTTATAGTTGAGCTCCCCCAAAATCGACGGTCAAGATTAAATTACATCGACGGACGAGATTAACCATGTCTCTTGATTTTAGGGATTTACAAGATATGTCATATCAAATATAATATAATCTTTACAAGATATGATTCCTATCAATCTTCTAAGATTAGTTACCAAAATAGCCTAAATTGTCATCTCTTCATTATTGAGCCAACCAGGCTTCAATTTGACAGGCTTCTCCAATAGTTCTTTGAATCGAGCCAGTTCTCGTGGGGTAAATGATCCCCATCTTATCGACAGACCTCCATGGGGTGCATCTTGTACCATGGTCACGGGCTTTTTACTTTGGCCCGTGACATTCTTCCCGACCCATTCTCATAATCCCTCGTTACGACTTTTGAATAGCACTGACTTGATTCACCTTAGAACTATCTCATTGCCTTAGTTTCCTCCCAACTTGTCTTGCAATCGGGTTGTCCTCTCTTTTAGAACCTTTGCCTCAACTTTTGTCGCCTCTTAACTTAAACCGTTACACTTGTTGGCACATCTCATTGGCAAGAAGTCTCCGCTCTAACTTGCCCCAATTTTGACTTGTTCCCTTTTGAATCGCCTTGATTCCCACACCTTGGCTTTGTATTACCCATAGTCCCTCAGCCTCCTTGCTTATGAACTTTGAAAGTGTCTCTACGACCTTTCCAAGCCAATAAGTCAGAATTTAAAACACTATCAAAGTGTTTGCAATATACCTTACTCACAACATTTACTCGTCCCGACTGTCTTTGCATCGCTCTTTTTTCCTCGAAGCCCAATGCACAACCCATATTTCCTAAAGGTGTCGGCTTCACAGTCGAATCTGCAGGCTTCATATTGATCTATTGCGCCACTAACTCTTCTGAAGGGGCTTTTGTAGCATTTTGTTCTATCGTGTTAATATTCCTCCCATACGAAACATCTTCGACTAGTTCGATTGGCAACAACACCTTTGTCCCAACCTTCATATCTCGATGCACCAGTACAACAATTTTTGATAATGGACCGGTGATAATATGAATTTGATCGGCCAATGGATACAGAGCTGCCTAAATCCTGTCAAGGAAGTTTAAGCCAAGCACATAATCGTAATCATCTAATTGGATTACCTCAAATTCTTTATTGCCCTTCCATTCATCGATTTGTAGCTCTACATTACGAATTACTCCTACAGTTAGGGCCTCCTAGGAATTTACTGTCTTGATCTTCCTATTCGATTTCTTAATCGAAAGACCAAGTTTCCCCGCAGCCTTTTCCGATATGAACAAGTCTGATGCTCCCGTATTGATAAGAGCACTCCTCTTGCATTGTAATTCTTGCTTCGCCCATGGTTTCAACCCATCCGTAAATGAGAAAAATGCTTCATTTTCACTCAAATTAGAAATCTGAAGCATGAGTTCACTGAACTCTCGCAATACCCCCTAACCGTGCCTCGTTGCGTAAGCCATCGCAACTTTGCTCGAGCTTCGTCCTTAGCATGCTCGGGGTAAAATTGTGCTTTGAACTCTTTTTGAAACTCCTCCCAAATCCCAATCTCGGTCACACCACGTCTTACATCAATGGACCTACGTCTCCACCATAACAAAGTAACGTCGGTAAAATACATAGCAACAATAATTACCTTTGTGGCATCATCCTCGATGCTCATCGCACAGAAGTATTGCTCTATGGCCCAAAAAAGTTATCCACTTCACTTGCGGACCTTAAACCTTTAAACGCTTCCTGTTTGGGCACATCCATTGCCTGCTGCTTCGGCTTCGAAGCCAACATTTCATTACCCATGGCAGCCTTGAAAATCTTGAGCTACCCCTTAAGCTCATTGATCTCTTCCTTCAAAGCTGTCACCATAGCCTTGAGAGCATCACCCTCTCTGACAGCTTATCTCTGTGTGAATTAAACAACTCGTTTACCTTATCCATGGTGGAATCAAGAGACATCTTTACATGGTCTCTAGACCGTTCCTTCCAGTTGTCTATGCGATCCTCAACCCCATCGAGTGCCTCCTTTACGTCCTCCACGGATCCTTTGAGTTTACCCACACATTCTTCTACTACCGATAGCATCTCCCTTAAAGACTTTCTGGCCCACCTTTGTCCAAACTCTTCTTTCGACATCCCAACGGTGCCTTCAAACCAATAGCTCGGATACCACTTGTCACAGGGATAAATCTTTTGTCGCATAATCCGTTCAGCTTTAGGCGATTCATTCGTCTAAACTCGCCTAAGTCAGTCTTTTCTCCAATGATGATTCTTTTAGAAGTCCTTCAAGGCTTTGTATAGCAGAAGTAAACTTATGCCAAAAGAAGCAACAAAAGAACAACAGAAAGCCGTAGAAAAGAATGCACACAAGGTGTTTGAGTAAATGCTCTCAGAATTCTATTACTCTTAAGAATTCAAGTACAATGGAATGATTTACAAGTGAGGGGGTGGCTCTCTATTTATAGTTGAGCTCCCCCAAAACCGACCATTAAAATTAAATTACATCGACAAACGAGATTAACCATATCCCTTGATTTTAGGGATTTACAAGATATGTCATATCAAATCTAATCTAATCTTTACAAGATATGATTCCTATCAATCTTCTAAGATTAGTTACCAAAATAGCCTAAGTTGCCATCTCTTCATTATCGGACCAACCAAGCTTCAATCTGACAGGCTTCTCTAATATTTTTTTGAATCGGGCCAGTTCTCGTGGGGTAAATGATCTCCATCTTATCGTCAGACCTCCATGGGGCGAATCTTGTGCCATGGTCACGGGCTTTGCACTTTGGCCAGTGACACTTACATGGAGAACTTGAGGAAGATATTTACATGCAACAACCAGAGGGTTTTATAGTCTTATAAAATGAGAACTATGTTTGCTTGTTGAAAAAGTCTCTTTATGGCTTGAAACAGTCACCAATTGAGTGGTATAAGAGGTTTGATTCTTTTATGACTACTCATGATTTCAAAAGAAGCAGCTTTAACAGTTGTGTTTATTTTAAGAAAAACTGTGATGGTTCTTTTATGTATCTACTCCAATATTTTGATGACATGTTGATAGCAACCAAAGCTGAATGAGAGATAAGAAAGGTCAAAGCCCAACTTTGTAAAGAATTTGAGATGAAAGATTTGGGAGCAGCAAAGAAGATACTTGGGATAAAGATTCTCAGAGATAGAAAAGCATGTAAATTGTACCTAAGTCAGAAAGGGTACATTGAGAAAGTTTTTCGCAGGTTCAATATGCAGAATGCCATGCCTGTTAGTATAGCAGTCCACTTTAGACTTTCACCGGCTTTGTCTCCGCAATCAGATGATGAGATTGACTACATGACACATGTTCTATATTCTATTACAGTGGGACCTCTCATGTATGTTATGGTTTGTTCGCAACCAAATTTATCATATGCAGTTAGTGCAGTTAGTAGATACATGGAGAATCCCAGTAAAGAATATTGGAAAGTAGTTCAGTGGATTTTCAGATACTTATGAGGTACAACTGATGTTTACTTATAGTTTGGAAGAACTAGAGATGGAGTCATTGGGTATGTTGATTCTGATTTTGCTAGAGACCTTAATAAAAGAAGATCTCTCATTGGGTATGTCTTTACTATTAGAGGTTAGCAATCAGTTGGAAAGCCACTTTGCAAGCTATAGTTGCTTTGTCTACTATTGAAGCTGAGTACATGGCAATTACCAAGGCTTGTAAAGAAGCCATTTGATTAAAGGGACTCTATGGTGAACTTAATAAAGACTTTCAGATCAATACAATATTTTGTGATAGTCAGAGTGTCATTTTCCTTATGAAGGATCAAATATTTCATGAGAGAACAAAGTACATTAACGTTTAGTATTATTTTGTGTGTGATATTATTGCTCGTGGTGATATTGTTGTGAGCAAAGTTAGTGCTCATAATAATCCTGCAGATACGATGACTAAGTCACTTCCTATAACCAAGTGCAAGACCAAGTTCAAGCATTGCTTGCACTTGGTTGGTGTTCATTGTTTAAGAATACCCTTAAGGGGTTTCATGGAAGATGTGGAGAATTTGTTTGTTGAGAATTCGTGTTAATGTGAAGATTGTTAGAGTTGTATGACCCAAATTCTAAGAGATTGTTTGCAACTCAAGTTAAACAAAATTATTTTCTTTCTAGAAAATTTAGTATTTATTAGTATAATATATTTAGCATTTATTAGCATAATATATTTGACGTTGATTAGAACTAGGTTTTCTCAACCTATAAATAGATATAGTCGAAACTCCTCTTGTATCATTCGAATTCGACATTAGTGAATTTTCTTCTCATCTGCTTGTGGTTTTTCCCGAAAGGGTTTTCATGTAAAATCCGTGTGTTCTATTTTTTTTTTCTTTTTCTTTGAGGTCTTTCTACATTGCCATTATTGTTGTTTAGTTTTTAACATATATAACCATTACTAAAACTATTAATACATATATAAAACCATTTTATATTATATATTATAACAAAAGATATAGTATTACATAACATTATAATGTCTAATCATTAATGCATATATATAAACTATTAATATATCATATATGATATGATATGATATTATATGATATGATATGATAGCATAATATAGTATAGTAGGAGAGTTAACTTTCAAATGTACCAAAAGTACGAGGACTTAAAGCATATTTCAAATAATATAATAACAAACAATAACATATAATAATTAATATATTATTAATATTACTATTATAGTATGTGATATGGTAATACGTAGTATAATAATATATTTTAAAGCTATTAATACATATATATATATATATATATTATATAACTATTTATTGGTCTAGTATAAAACCAAATTTATCCACTAGTTTTTTGAATTAGCTCTATGTGGCCCATTAAGTTTATTATAATCGCTAAATATAATAAATAATATACTATTACATAATATAATAAAATAGTCTATAACTATGAATAAAACTATTAATACACACTTATATATACGTATTTTATAAAAGATGTAGTATTATAAAATATTATAATGTATAATCATTAATGTATATCTAAAAGCTATTAATATATTATATATTATATGATATGATATAACATTATATAATATAGTAGGAGGCTAACTTCCAAATGTACGCAGAATATAGGAACTTAGAGCATATTTCGCCAATATAATAAACAATAATATTTAGTATTTAATATATTATGTATTACTATTACTATTACTATACATGATATAGTATCACATAATATAATAATATATTTTAAAACTATTGATACACACCTATATATAACTACTAATTGGTCCAAAATCAAAATTGAATTTACCAACTGTTTTACTTGAATTGGCTCGATTTGGTCAGTTAAGTCGATTTCAATAGCCAACTATAATAGATTATATGCTATTACATAATATAATAATACAATATATATAAGAATTAAACTATTAATACATATATATATATAACCATTACTATATTACGATAATAATAAAAGAGAAAATATCAATAGTTATGTGTATTTTAGTCTATTATACATAAAATTTTATTAAAATTTAATATTTCAATAAAAATATTATTTTACTAAATTAGATTTTGAATGGGGTTTTAATTTTTATAAATTGTATTTGGGTATTGGGTTTAAAATTTTTTATTTCAAACTTGAGACTTGGGCTATAATTAGTTTATTTTGAGTTTGATAATGATATGTATATTATTTGGGTTTGAGTTTAGTATAATATATTTGGGTTTTGAAATAAATATTTTAAAATATGAGGATTAGGTCTAAAAATTTAATAAGAAAGATAAAAGTTATTCAATGGTCAATATAATATAATAATAAACAATAAAAGATATTTTCGTCAATTCATATACATATTATATAATATTAAATTTTACATACAATAAGCTAGTGTTAGCAACATCAAATTAAGCTAGTGTTAGCAATCCTAATTCAAAGCTAGTGTTAGCAGCCCAATAAAGTCAACATATATAATCAAATTAGTCTCGAGCATCCGAGTTCAATTTATTTCAATTTTTTGAGCGAAAGATAGAAATGAAAATGCTACTATATGAAAACAAAATGGTTGGAATGAAAATATAGATAAATGAAATTATATGCATATGTTATAAGTTGAAAGTGAACTAGTAGTTATATGTCATACAATGGAATGTTAAATGTTTATATGATTGTATTATGAGCTTATGACTTGTAATGAAACTAACCCATTTGATGTATTTGTTGAAATGCTTATGAAAGTGTAAGGTTGCCAAAGATGTCATGTTAGATATCAAACTATTACAATTGTATAAATTATTGAACTGTTAAGGTAAGTTAAGTAAGTTTTATATGGGCTTACTAAGCATTCAAAATGCTTCCCCAATGTTTTTTCCTTTTTCTGTAGATTGTCGGTTTACATATCGTGTCGTTTGGATCGCCTCAAAGCTCACACTATCCATTTATCACCTCGGTAGACTTTTGCTCATTTTGTAACTCGATATTGTGGCATGTACTTAGGTGTCTGTCTATGTGTTTCTTATGAATAATGTTTTAGGCTAAACCTAGTTTAATGATTAATCTTGTAAGTTATGTTTTGGGTATGCTTGGAGGTTGATGGATAAGTGGAGTACTCGAAATGGAATTGTGATGGTGAATTAGTAAAGTATAACTCTTAAAGGTTACAATTGAGAATGATATGGTATGGAAATGGTTGCCATTGAATGAATTGTAGGTATGTTGGTAACATTTGGACTTGAATGAATGAAATTGAAATGTTTTGTTGTGAAAAGGTGCCAAATTGTGGCATATTGGCTTGGTTGATATTAGGATTTGTTAAGTGAATGTTTAGATTATGTTTTGAATTGGTAGGTTTTAAATGCTCATTTAGTGTCACACCCCAAAATAGGGCCTAGGATTTTTAAAGTTATTTTAGGAATTTTTGCTTATATGATCTCAAAATTTCATAAGTTTGGTAATTGATAATGTCTTTGATAATGGTTTTCATAAAATCAAGTCAATTTCTAAAAATGAGTTTTAAATATAATTGATTTTGAAAATAGGACTAAATTGTAAAATAGTCAAAACTAGGGGTTTTTATGAAGTAATTAGACTAGAATTTCAAAATCAACATAAAACCCCTCATCTATAGCACGTTCACGTTATTTCTTTCTTATTTGCTAGTTGTGTCATCCCTTTTGCTCTCCCAACTCTCCCAATCGCTTTTGATCTCCAATTCTTAATCCATCTTGATTTCCATCATCCTTTGAACTATAAATCTCCATTAAAACCAAGAAAACACCCAAAAACTTCATTAATTTCATCATATTCTTCAAGATTGGATTTTCTAGAATTTCCCCAAAGTTTTTTTTCTTACATTCAAGGTAACCAATCATCTTCCTATTAGTTTTAAATGTTATCTAGACTTTCAAATCGAATTTCTATCCCTTAAAACACATGTTTTAGATAAAAGTCAAAATTTTGGTCATTAATGGTGGATTTAGGGTTTGTGGATAAAAACTTGATTTTAAAGTATTTTTCAACTTGTTTTAACATGATTAGAAAGTTTATAAACTCACTTTGAAGTTTCGTTAAAGATTTCTTGAGTTTTAATAAATTTTTGGAAAATCGCTATAAAATATGTCGAAAAAGTCGATATATTAAATCGAGTAGTTTTGTGTAGTTTAAAGGTTGAGAATTAGTCATAGGTGAATTATAAGATGAACAGAATTGGTTTTAGGTGAAAAGATTAAGTATAGATTGAGATATTTGAATTTAAAGTTTGCTATGTTATAAGTTTCGATTACATGAGAACTTAGTTTAGGCTTATGTTTTGTATGCTTGTAATGAGTCCTTGGCTGATTTTTGTATGTATTGTTGTGTGAATTGGTTGTGTTGAAGCTCCGGATTCGATAGAACCTTCTACGAGTAGAGATAAAGGCAAGCAAAAGCTAGTTTAAGCTTTCGACTTTTCGGTGAAAGTGTAATCGGTGAGTGTTTGGAATTGCTACTTGTATACATGATTCTTAGTGTTGACTGGGAACTTAGGAATAACCTAAACGTCTATCCTAAGTTCCGAGTGTAAAATTTCTATTTTCCTTGTTTTATTTTTGGTAAATTATGCGAATATGTGAATAACTATGAATTGATTATTATGATGCAAGATTGTGAATTGTATTGTAATGTGGGTATATTAAATATGCCGAATGACAATAATGATGTTGTGTTAGCGATATAAAGATGTGCAGTGAAAGTGTGCAAAAGTCGGTAAGTATGTATGTGTTGTATTGTGGAATATGATGCTAATGTAACATGCTTTTGTATGTGATAAACTGATTTTAATGCACTTATATGTTGACGGATATATGATGGCTCAATAAGCATTATTGTGGCACTTTAGGTGCAATTAAATGTGAATTCGATAAATATGCATTGTGTACAAGTTTGTGATGTGAATTGACGAATATGAATAGAAATGATGTGTATCAAATCAGTAATTAAAAATGTGTAATTATGATGTGGATATTTTGGCCTTGTGACATTATGAGGCCGTTGGATATAGTTGGCATATCATAGGATTGAGAGTACTCACCCATATGTGTTATGTGATTTGGGCGTTGAGGCCCTGAGACATGTTGGAGAGATAAGAGAATGTGAGCTAAGCTCCATTAAATGGGACATGTATGGTGTGTTAGAGAGTGTTAGCTTTATGATTCACTTTTAGGATATGTTCGACTCTATAAGTCAATTGGTGTGTTAGAGATCCGTGTATCTGATGAGTAATGGCAGAGCTCACTTTATGTTTCATAGCCTCAAGTGCAAATTTATCATTTAAATATGATATTATATGTTATGATAATACGATAAGAGACGGATGCTTTTAATTGTGAATAATATGTTAAATGAATTTATCTAAGTTACATGAAAACGTTTGTAACACCCCGAATTTTGGGCCTAGAAGAAATAGGTTTTGAATAAGGGAACAGTTAGGAGACTGCACATAAATATTTAGTTGTGTAAGGAAGTAACATAAATGAATGTTTGCTTCAGTGGTTAAGTGATTTAGAAGTGTTTGGAAGTGTTTGAGAAGTCAAGGGTTCAAGCCTTGACTTATGCAAAATTTTTATTTTAAGTGAATAAAATCCTTGGATCTGGATAATAAGTTCTTAAATTATTGTGGTTAAAATATGATATAAAGGAGTTGTTGGTCTAGTGGTAAGGGGCATGTAGAGTGTACATGGGATCTAAGGTTCGAGTGGTGGCGCATCAAAAAGGGAGTATTTATTTTGCTGCCTAATTTGTGTGGGTGGTAGAGTTTGATTGAAATACTGCTAAATGGGGTTTGAACTGGTCATAAAGAGAATTAAGGAAGGATATTTGGAGAGATTTGAGGAGAGAATATTGGGATTTCGGGAGGTTGTTGTTGTGAAAAGATAATAGTAGAAAATTAAGAGATAGGAAGTGGATGGAGAATGTGTAGCCGAATTAGAGGAGGGATTTTTGGGATTTGGGGTTGTTGCCAATTTAGTGAGAGTTAGAATTCGGGTTTCATTCTTTTTCTTTCAACCTTGGTCGAACACAGCTTCTTTCCTCCCTCACCATTTTTCTTTTTAGTTTTCTCTCCTAGTCGATTCTCCCTTCTTCTTTTTTAAGCTCTGCCAAATAGCTCTCGTCTTTAGCAAGGGTTCGTTGATCAATTGGGAGCACACGGTTTTTCTCTTCCTCTCTCTCAAGTGCACTCCATTGGTCGAATACTGATAGATTAATCTCAATTCCCGGTTCTTTGTACGCTACATCTTTGATCTGCAATCTGTTTTATCGTTGTTGGTAAGTGGCTATGGTATGATAAAGAGTCATCTGTTACTTTTTGAGAAACAATATTGAATGGTAAGTGAGGTGCAATTGAGATGGTTTGTCAAGTATGAGTCTAATATAAATATGGTGACTTTTGTGTAGGTGGTGGTTGAGGTTGATTGGCACATTGCCTAGGAACCAAGGGTGCGATGATCATTAATTTTCGGAATAAGAGTGTTCGGAACGAAGGGAATCTGTAAATCGCATCAGGTGTGTAAACACCCCACTGTAACTGTAGAACGGCAAAAGCCGAAAAGCTGAAAATACGGCGTTTGAGACCACACAAGCGTGTGATTTCTCGTGTGGTAAGCCAAACCCATGAATCATGGGCGATAGACTGTGGAGGCCTCCATGAACATTTTCATGGGCTTAGTTAGTAATGGGCCACATTGGGCCGAAATAGGCCGTGCGGGCTTAATGGGCTCGTAGGCCCTACACAGATGAAATCCACATTTTGTGGTAAATATTGGATTGAGCTATGTAGATCTCATAGCCGTGGCGAAATCTGGGCTGAACGGGGCGCACGAGCGTGTGGGCGCACGAGCGTGTGGGCCCACTTGGGCCTAGTAATGGGCATTGGGTCCATTACACTGTTATGACCATTTAGGTTACTTGAGTCGCTCGAGGCGACTGCGGACCTTTCGAGAGGTTGATATCTGCACCAAGACCCTAAAATAGGTAAAATGACCAAAATACCCTCATAAGGTAAAATGACTGAAATACCCCCATAGGGTAAAATGACCGCAATACCCTTATAAGGTAAAATGATTGAAATACCCCTACAGGGTAAAATGATTGTTATACCCATAGGAGATGAAATGACTGTTATGGCCTTATGTTATGTATGACTGATTTGTTCTATGATATGTATGACTATGATTGAGCATGACATTTTGCATACACGTATGATATTATGCCACGATATATTGCATGGGGATGGGTTGTTATATTTGGAGGAAGTGTACTGTACTGATAAGGTTGCATGGGTCGCCCAAAACGACTGTGGACCTACTGATGGCTATATGCCGTTTATTTTACTGGCAGCTTTGCTGCAATACTATTTAGTGCTGCAACCGGTGCTAATCTTGGTGTGTCTAGCTGGGTGGGTCGATTTTATCCCTACATGGTGTGTAGAGGATGGATTGGGTAGGATTTCTAACTGCATATCTGTATTGATTAATGATTTTGTACTATTACTGCATCGATTAATGATATTACATATTGTTCACTGCATGACTAATATATGTTACTGTTATGGGCCAAGGCCCCACTGATACTATTACTGAAATTGGGCAAATGCCCTACTGATTACTGGCATTGTGATGGGCTCAAGCCCAATCGTTTACTGTTACAGGAAAGGGCTTAGGCTCACACTGAATCGGATCATATCAGAATGTGGACTCAGCCCAAACTGTATTTATCTACTGTTTAATTGACTGTTTGCTTGTTAGGGGATTACACACTGAGTTTTCGTAAACTCACCCCTCTGTTTAACTGTACAGGTAATCCTCAGTTGTATGTGGGTCGGTGCTGCAAGGGACTCGATAATGGCCACACAACCGCATCAGCTTTCATTTTTAGCCTTTAATTTATAAGTAACTGAATTTGGGTATTTTTATGTAAAAATGTCTCTTTAAAGTTATAAACTTTAAATTGGGGTTTTTATTTATTTAGTTTGATATAAACTGCTAGTTGTAGAAAAAGACGAGTTTTCAAAAGGTAATTGTTTTCAAAGACACCACGTTTTTACAACATTTCCAAAAAAAAAATCTCTGCAATAAATGAGATTTTGGAAAATTTATAACGTTTTAAAAGTGATTAGCTTTTAATGATGCACGCTTGGAAATGAACAGCCTATTTTGGAATCACCGTTTAATAACAAAATGATTAATTGATTTTAAAGATTTCAACGACAACAAGTTTTACGCTAAACACTTCAATGTGACACCGCCAGATTCGGCCATAACTCCTAGGCAGGGTTTGGGGTATTACAACGTTAGTATGTTCTCATAGTAAATTGCGTATGTAATTGTGTATTAGGTTGTTTTCATATAATTTGTGAATGCTTGTGAATATAGAAGTTAAACTTGTGAGTTATTAAAGCATATATATGTTGTTTTAATCTTGATGAATTATTGTTAAATGAATTAATGAAGCATGAATATGTAATTCTAACTTGAATGAAATATGGTCATGAATGTGTTGTAGTGTATGCTCTTGATTGACCTTTGATATTGTGTGTACATTGTGGTTACTTTGAGCATTCACTGAGCTTGTTAAGCTCACCCACTCTTTTATTAAACTTTGCAGATTAATTGTGTGCCGGTGTGAGCAGTGTGGCTTTCCGAGGGGTGATCCAAGCAAGTCCATTTTAGTTATCTGTAGGTGTTTATTATTTGGTTATGTTTTGGGAATAAGGCAATGTGGTAGTCTTTGTGCTGATATTGGATATGATATTTTGAGTTGTCTCTATGACTTAATTGCTCTTAGGACTTTGGGATTTGTTTTGTAATATGTCAACTATTGCTCGGATTTGCTTTTAATGTTTGGAACTATTATTATGGTCGTTTCGGTGTTTATTTGATGATGATATGATAGCATGTTGAACTAGTACGAGTTGGAATGACTTATATGCTTAAAAATGTTGTATTTTTCGGGTTTGAAGCAGAGGTATCGATATTCGTGTTTAAAAACAACACCTCTGTGTTTTGAAATGTGCAGGAAGTCAGAATAGAAATTTGGTATCGATACCTTTTCTCGACTATCGATACTCGAGGTAAATTTATCGATACTTCACGATAGGTACCGATAATTTTTGAGACGTTGATTTTTAATCGAGAAACATAATGCAAGTTTGGTATCGTTTTTCCAGGTGGTATCAATACAAAACAAAGAAAATATCGATACCCTAGTGTCAGTATCGATACCTACGAACACATTTTGAGAATTTTTGCTAAATAGACCTCGTACATGTTAGTACTTGTTTTTAGGATCGTTTATGGTATGTTTTGCATGTAATAATAATAATTAACCAATTAAGTGACCTAAAACCTACTAGCATGTTATAATAAAGGGCATTTTGCTTAGAATAGGCTTTCCACTTGTTGTGAGTAAGATGAGACAGTGGTGTGGCATCCCTTATTCGGGTTTGATGACCAGGCCGGGTATAGGGTGTTACATTTAGGCATCAAATGAATATGTTTGAGTTTAGGCATGAAATTGGTACCTAATTACCAAAATTTACCAAAAATAGGTTCCTTGTCTCGACGTTGATCTTCTCTCGTCGCAACGTCAGCCAAAAGTTTGTGACGTCTCGCCATCAAGTGGTTTGACATCGTGATGTGACATACTGTTTGGCAACGTCACGACGTGGAGAGAGTCTCGTCACGACTTCGACCTTGTAATTTTTAAAACATTACAATTTTGTCATATTTCATGCTCGGGTCAATAAAAGAGCTTTCGTAAGCTTGATTAAGACTCAAATTTAATTGCATATCATAATAACTGAGTGTTTATGACATGATTAAATACTTGAAGGATTTATTTATGATATGATTGATCTAAAATTTTGAAATGTTGCAAATTAGTCCCTGTTCAATTTCGAGTTGATTCTAAAGCATAAGTAAGCTTGTATAAGGCCCGAGAAAGATCGTATTTGGTGTTTATGAATGTTAATTGTCCGTATTTGCTCCGGCAACGATGGTAGCATCCCGTAATTCAAACCCGACAATCAAATCGGGTGAGGGGTGTTACATAGACATTTTATTTTAATGAGATAGGATAAGTGATAAATATATGGTTTAAAAACTTTTGTTTTGATCCAAGGGTTGATAATATTTCAATACTCGTTATAAATGTTCTCACTATAGTTATCAGCTAAAGTGAAATGTTTAAAATTAAGGATAAAGTATACAAGATTTAAATTTTATAACTTAAATTCAAGACTATAATTTAAAATTTCTATTTATCAAATAATTTAATTATATTTTGTAAATAATTTTAAGTAATATATCAAACAAATTTTATAACTTAAATTCAGTACTTAAAATTTCAATATTTAATTTTTCAGTTTATAAAACAACACATACGCTTGAATAGTTAAATATTATCATGAACCCAAATTAAATTTTAAAAATAAAATTGCATAAACCTCAAATTTTGAAAAGTTCAAACTCGAAATATATATATATATATATTACTTTTCGATTAAACGTGATTACTACTTCTCTTTCTTCATTGAAATTATATAAATACTTTTTACCATGTTAAACCAAAAATAAAATAATTATTAGTTAAACTATATGAAAACAAATATTTTTTTATCATGCCAAAAATTAACTATGAAATTTTTGAAGCTTCGAATAATATAAGGTTTTCTTTTCTCCAAACAATGGTGGATCCACTCCAGCCAAGAGGCAAATTTGCAATAATTTTTTGTTTCCTAGAATTGGTTCAACCAGTTCATGGGTTGGAATCTATGGGATTTGGAACAACAATAACAATAATAAAGGCTTAATACGTACTTTTACTCCCTAAAGTATACCATTTTTTTCACTTTAGCTTTTAAAATGGTTTTTGCTCACTTCAATGCTTAGCGTTGTCAAATGTTCCCAGTTTAATTTTTAAACATTAAAATTAACTTGGATATCTACTCAATCATATGTTGTTACGTATCAAGCAATGAGGCATCATCATCTGAAAAAAATCTTTAAAATGAAAAAATTTAAAAATTTAAAAATATAAATTATTAAAATTAAAATTATAAAAAATAAAATAAAACCTAAAATTTACTAATAAATTTTAAAATATTAGATATTTGAACATTTTATAAATCATATTTACTAGAGCTTGAATATGATAATGTTGTCCTCTGGAAGGATACTAATTGTTATTTCAATTAAATAATAAAAAATAATGTTATTTCAATTAAATAATAATTTTAATTATTCCAAGTATTTTTACTATTTCAAGACAAATTATTTGTCTATAAACTAAATCTTAAGCACTATTGTTAGGAGTTTGACCATTCTAAAGAACTTTGGTACAAAATAAAAAGAGCATGTGCACGATGATGAATGAATAAACCTTACTCCAAACATGAAATAGGGAGTCAAGTCAAATAAAATACTGACAGTAACACTAGAAAAGTATTCAAAATTGATGTATTCTAAAATATTAACTATTTTGTATAGAAATTAATTCAATTTTTATTAAAATAAATTTAAAATACATTTTTATAAAAAAATTGATTGTATTTTTATATAAAATCTTTTAATATTTTAAATGTGATTAGCGAAGGTATAGTTTATTCTAAAATACAATAATTTTAATTTTAATAAAATTTTAGAATATTTTACTATTTCTAATCATTTTATATTTTTCACAATGTTTTATATTTTTAAAAAATTCTGAGATATTTTTAATTTTTAAACAATTTTATTTATTTATTTTATTCATATTTAATTTTTTATAAATTTTAGAATTTTCAGATTATTTTTATGGTTTTAAAGATTTTAGGTTTTTCTTGACAATGACGTTATAGGCCACATGGCAATTTAAGATTGACTGGTTATCTCAGCTGATTTTTTTACGTTCAAAGGATTGAATCAAGAACATCTTATAACATTAAGGACTGAACTCGAAACATTTGATAATATTAGAGAATGAAATGTGCGAAAAAAAAAATTAAAAGCGAATGTGAAAAAAGCGGTATACTTCAAAGACTAAAGAGTTAATTAATCATAATCATTAAATCTATTAACTAAAATGAAATGGTCTTTTGTGAGTATTATGTTGAAATACAAAGGTGATATGACATTACATATGTTATAATATGTTTGTTGCATTACTATCGTTTGGGTCAAGGCTTAAATTTCAAGATCTGAAAGTATAGAGATTAAAATTGATCAAATTATTTAAAACAGAGACTAAATCTGCAACTTACACATAGTATATGGATTAATACACTGGGGAATCTTGAGAATAAGTTTTGGGGGCTAGTAAGATTTTCAAAAAATTTAAGAGTTTAATAAGAATTAAAAAAAAGGGGGTCTAATTAAAATTTTGTGAGATAAATGAGATTTTTCAAAAATTTAAGAGAGCTTAATTAAAATTTCAAAAAAAAACTAAAAAGTATAATAAGAATTTTTAAAATTTGAGAGAGCCTAATAAAAAATTTCTAAAATTTTGGGGCCTAATGCCCTATAAGTATTGGTCTCTGCATTAATAGCAAAATTTGACCAAATTTAAATGAATTGAACACTCACCTTTTATTGCTTTGTACAAATCTACTATTCATTTTGTAGCCACCCTACCTCCCTTGCCTTCATAACAGATAACAAAAGTAACATGCTTTTAATGTTTTCTTTACAATTCTTTGAAGGTTATTTTATTTCTATTAAATTAATTATGATTCTTTTTTCAACGATAATTCAAATCTAGGTTAAAATATTTTCAGCCTTTTCCAATGTTTTGTTTCATGTAAAATAGGATGATTAACGTAAAATATTTTCTAATCAATATAAATTTACTTCCTTATTCCCGTAAAATGTCTTATCAAAATTTTTTTCCGTAAGACATTTTCCAAACTGATAAGGCTCTGTTCACTGTAATACCCCCATACCTGACTCGAACATTGGTTCAAAGCACCAAGATGTTACATTCTTTACTATATTCTTCACTTATCAAATATTTTCTTACAAACTTTCATAACTTTTCAATTTAGTCCCTTTTTGTCATAAAAGTTCAATATTCACTAATTAACCATATTAAATCAATTTTCTTTCTTATTATACTTTAATCACATAATTTATCTCAATATCTTGCTTCACATATCAAATTTCTATGTATTTCACTTCTATTGTTTCATCCACATATTTTCTCAAGTTTAACAATTTAGTTCTTGTCATAATAAAATTCCATATTTTCCCACAATTTCACTTTTACAATACTTTATGCATATTTCATCATCTCATAACACATTCATTAAACTCTTATCATAATTTCCTTATTCACGTATTAAATTTTTCACACTTAAAATTTTATACATTTTCAATTTAGTCCCTATTTTCATGTAATTTATTTTTCACCATATAAGCACTTTAATCAAATAATTCATTACAATATCTTATTTCACATAGCAAATTTTCATGCATATAAATTCTCTTGTTTCAATTATAAATTTCACAAAGTTTATAATTTAATCCTTAACATCATGAAGATTCATTATTTACTATAATTTCACCCTAACATCACTTTATAATCAATTCACTACTTTATTTAAATTCTTTATCATAAATCTCAAATGTATTTTTGTTTCATTGAAAACAAAATTTATGAAATATTTTAGAAAATCTGCCAAACAACAGAAAATATTTTATACAAATTCATCCAAACACTAGAAAATATTAGCTTTTCTAGAAAAGTACGTCGTTTTTCGGAAATATTTTCTGGAAGCCATTTTCAATGAAACAAATGGAGTCTCGATCACTAATTTCAAAATCTTGAATTCGTTTCTTACTAGGGATGGTAAAAAGTGTAACGCCCTAAAAATTTGAATGTTTGAATGTTTGATTGTTGGATTCTGTTGTATTTAAGTCTCTATATCTGTGGTTTTGTGCTTTGTTATGTGGTTGGGGGTCAGGAGTTTGAGTCACATTTTTAAGAATTTTGTTATTTTAATTTAAGATAACCTTTATCTTTGAATGACATAATTAGGTCTAATTCAGTGTAAATTTGTGTCAAGAATGAGCCTACTGGTTCAATGGTTAAGCATTTGTTTGTGTTAGTGGTCTTGTGTTCGAGTCTTAGCGTAGGTATTAGGAAATATTTTTGCTTAATGTCGGAAGTTCAATTGGTGGTTAACTTAAACTAATGTTTCCTTTTCTTGTTTTTTTTTCTATTTTTCTTTCTCTCCATTCTTTTCTTTTCTTTCTTTCTTTCTTTTCCTTCATCCAATTGTTGATTGTATTTGCACGTTTTGTTTGTTGCTACTGCTGTCGGGTAAGTATGAGTATTCTTATCAATTAGATTAATTGGGTGAATGTCGTTAATCGTAGGACTTCAGTTAAACTTTGGTTCGTTTGTTTTGTCAAAGTTGTTTACAACTCGAAGTGTTTAATCCCTCTTTTAAGCGACCGTTTGGTTTCTTTTTAGGTGGGAATATTGGAAGCAACTATCCTCAACGCAATAACTCGGATAGTCGTTGTTGATTTTTTCGGTAAGTCTGGAATTGTGGAAGGTTTTACCGTCAAAACTTTCGACATAGTTTTCTGTGCGTAATTAGGTATTATTGTCAGTTAAGTTGTTAATTGTGTTATTGAATGGTCGTTTTAGGCTTTAGAAGCACTCTAAGTTGTTACTGCTTCGAAATTACTTCAGGTACGTACCGAAAATCTCAAATTTTGTGAATTTTAGATGCTGGAAAACATGGCCGTCGACGCCATACGGCCGTGTGCCAGGCCCTGTGGTAGGCCGTGTAACACACTGTTTATTCAATTCGAGCCACATGGGCTTATGCCCCAGCCATGTGTGGGCATGCTAGTACTGGGTTCACAAGGCCAGAGACACGGGCTTGTGACTCGTTGTTTGAGATTTAGGATCACACGAGCTTGTGAGCCAGTTTTGGGAGTCATCTCTAGGGTCGTAAGCATTGTTAATTCAAATGTAGGCCGTCCGTAGTGTATATATATGATCCGAATTAGACTATATGAATGTTATTTGATAATCTTAGATTAAGATTCTGATTATACAAATGTTTACTAAAATTGAATGGCTGTGCGTACATTTTGACATTTGTAATCTACAATTGCAATGGGTGGGACATCATATAAAGACGAAAGTGATCTGTTCTGATTCTGTGGCTAAGCCACTACTCGTATCTGAATTCGGCGTTATTCGCCTATTGATCTAGCATCTAAGCTGCAAATATTTTGAAAAGTGTCATACTGGCACTAAGCAGTGTGTAGGGTTGGATAAGTATTTAATACCCTAAATGGTGTATTGGGATAGTCGGAGATGGTGTGTAGAGGATGGGGGTAGGAATAACTGCATCTGTTTTTGATATGTTCTATTTCTAGACTGGAATTATTATGTTATAAAACTGATATAGTAAATCTGTACTGAATGTCTTCTAGTTCTAATTGGAATCTGAGATCCAATAACTATTCTTATAATTGTGCTTTAGTTAAGTTTATTACTTTTATGCATTGGGTTCACAACTCATTTTGTGTTGACTGAATTTCAAGTGGGTCACAGACTTGATCGGGTCGGCATTGTGGAAGCTCGGTCAATCACCTTATCACCCTTTAATTATACTATTAGTAAATTCCAGTACTCTTTAGTAATACAATGTTTTATGATGGTTGAATGATTGGTTGATTTCTATGATTGCTATAACATGTTGAATGACTTCCTTTTTATTTGCGATTATAAATATGGGTTTCTAATGTCGTCAATGTAACTCTTCGGACTTGGTTTTGACGTCGAGGCCGGATTTAGGGTGTTACAAAAAACTCGAGTTCCAACCCTACCTAATTTGATAGAGTTAGTTTTTTAAATTGAGTTTTGGTTGGTGGATTGAGTCTAATTAGGGTTAATTCTCTTATATAGTTATTGTTGACACCATTTTTTTGATGAAAACAGGGTCGACTTGAATTTTGAAAAATGAAACGGAAGTCGCCACCAATCCTTTTTTATGAGGTGTGATTG